>NC_092046.1:145403580-146760086 GCF_003086295.3 Arachis hypogaea
ACAAAAATCAATTTAAACCGTCTATACTTTATTTAACATTTATTTATTATATAATACATTAGATAAAATAAACTAAAAATAATAAATTTTGGTAATTTTTTACTAAATTTTGCATTTCTCAAGACTTTTCGATATTAATATATCAACATGACGCGATCAAAGTTTCACACGATGTATATTTCTTAATTTCTTGGTATTAAAAGAAGATAATTTTATTTTTATATATATTATAAAAAAATACAAAAAATACTTAAATATTATTTTTCATTAATGTAATATAATCCAATTCAGTACAAAAATTTGGTTCAAGAAGATATATATGTATGAATTGAATTTTGATGTATTGATGTAAAATTATTTTATATGTGCATTTAATTACATAATGTTACATTAGCAAAAATAATTATTTTTATAATTGTAATTGTGCGACTGTGTAAAACGTTTTATCTTTTCAATTTATCAAAATTAAACTCTATACGGATATCTTATTAGGGAGACAACAAAAAAACAGCCAGAACTTACCTTATTTAGCATTCATTAATTGTTGTGACAATTAACGAATGCTAAATTAAGTAAGTTATGGCTGTTTTTGGCTAATTTTCTTTCGTTACCAAACATTTCCGATTTTATTATAAGAGAAGCACAAGAGAGAGAAGAACACTAATAACGTGTTGTGTTGAATTGTATGGAAGGTTCTTTAAATTTAAGTTACAACTTATAACCCTTTAAAAACATGTAACTAGTGATGATGTTGGGATGGATATTAGAAAAGCAAGCATGATTTGTTCATATAAGCCAACTATCTTATTCTCTCTTTATGACTAAAAGCAAGCATGATCTAAAAAAAAGGGGGAGCCCGGGTGAAAAACAATAATTAATGTTAGAAAGAAAGGACACAATTAAAAGGAGAGTTTGGTTTGGGTTGTGTTTCTTTCTTTCTTTCTTAGTTTCTTCATGTATGTGTGTAGAGAGGGATGGAGATAGAGAATATTTTGAAGTGCATGCGCAAAGAGATAGAGATTTTTATTTGAGTAGAAACAAAGCATGAGGAAACCCTAAAGTAAGTGTTGCTCCCTCTTCACATCATTCCACTCACACCTTCTTCACTCTTCACCATCCCGAGGCATAACACCTACCATACTTATATACACATTCTCATGCTTCTTTTCCTTCATCACATTCTTCTTCTCTCCCTTAACTCTACACTAATCTCTTCATCATAAACTTCTACATTTCCTTATATCATTTCATATTCATATCTATCAATATCATCTATATATGTATCTTATTTGAGGCCACCTAAACCCTAGCCAATTAGATTGCATTATATATAAATATATGAATGTTGTGTGGGATGATATATAAAGACAAATTTGGCAAAGGAAAAAAGATCAAAAGAACCAACTAACCCATTCCCCTTTCTTTCTTTCTTTTGTCTCCATTTCATGTGGAGAACCCACTTTGGTTTGCTTGGAATTTATTATGTGTTTTTGTGCTTCTTTAATTTTTTTAGTTTTGATTTAGGCATGGTGCTAGCATAAATATATATAGTCTCTCCATATTAATGCATTAATTGATAGTGACTCCCATGATATCATTCCATTGGAGAATTCAAATTGAACACCAAATTAAACCTTATAAGTTATATGATATTTCATATATATTCATAGCTTTATTTGATGGCCACCTAATAATTGTCATTAATTAGGTGCATATACCCTTGGGGGACCATATAGGATATTCTATTTAATATTGAAACAACTTTTTATTTCTTTTTGGTTTGGTAGAGAGATAGAGATCCTAGCTAGCTAGCTAGCCATGATAGCCACTTGAGATTTTCTTTAAGATCCCCCCACTTGATAGCTTTCTATGTTGATATATCATGGATCATGCCCCATGTAGGTGAAATGAATTCATCTACTTTGCTATTGAGAGAGATTAATGACGATGATGATGATGATGATACATGGGAGAAAGAAAGGAAAGCGATGTTGGTGAGGTTCAATCCGAAGACGGATTTACATGGTATAATCCAGTAAAATACGATCTCAGATTGAGCCGCGCCAATATCACTTTTCATTCATATCCATATTCATCATCATTATAACATCAATTTTCTCCTCTCACAATATTATTCCCTTCTTAATTAATATTCTCTATATACTTATTGCAAACAATTATTTCCAATTCTTTGAATCAATCTTGATAGAAGTTCTAGCTGCTGGTGCTAACTGCAAATAAGATCAGGTATATATGTGTTTATATGAATCAATCTCCTTTTTGTTTTTGCAAAGTTTACTATTAGGGTTCAAATAGACATAAGTCATCATCGTCTCTAAATTATATTCTTCACAACCATATTATGTGTTGATCAATAGATCAGCAGTCTAATTTCTTTAATTTAGTAATTTAATAATATATTTTAGTTTAAACTTTTAAACATTGTTGGTTAAAAATGATAAATTCTACTGTATCTCTTGTATTTTTTTTTTTATTTGTTAACTAGATAGTCATCAAAGATATATATAGACCACCATATATACATATATACACATAACACATTTTTGATGTTGTAAGATTAAAGAGTTCAGCTAGCTACTGTATCATTGAGCAAATCTACGGGAGAAAATAAAGAAAGAAGACTAATTAGTTGACAAACTGATTATGATCTCATGATTATTAAGGAGATAATTAGTGTTATTTTTAATCAAATTTTAGGGTTCATCTAAAGAGATACATATATATAGTACAATATTAAGCAGTGAAATTCATAATTAGAGGGGTAGGGTTGGAATAATGGTGGATCCTTCATGTTTCTAAGCATTAATAGCTTTCATTTCTCATGATGCATGTGGGATCTATAAGCATGTGATATGCGTTTGAGAGGAACGTAACATAACCTAAGTGTAATTACTATTATTATTATTATTCCGTTCAAACCGATCTTAATGTAAGTTCAAAAGTTAAATGACTTAACCAATTTTATATGTTTAATTAGTAGCTAGGAAATACATATATATATATGTACATTATTATACATAGATCCAGCTTGAGTTCATAAAAGATTTTACGTGCATGTATATTTCTCGATTTATTTATTCAGTAATAAGTTCATTCAGTTTATTTTGTTAGCTTGCTATGTACATTAATGTTGTGTGTGTTTTCTGAGTTTCTTTTTTTGTTGTAGAAAAATTATTGGTTCGTCAACTTGTAATTTTATTGTTTTTGTTTCAATTAGAATAAAAACATTGATAGAAATTGGTTAAGTCACATTTATGTTTCTTTTGTTAAAGATTGAACATAGATGATTATTCACTTAAAAATATATGAAAATATAGTTGAGAATAATCCTTTATTAGTCTTTAATGACTGCTTTTCGATTTTCCTTGTGCTGAAACGCATAACTTTTAGCCATGTCGCTCAAATCCAAGGATCATATTCAAATTGAAAGTGATTTCTAGTTTGAAAATAAGCAAACTAAGTATTAGAGTATTTTTGTTGTTTGCTTTTAGTTAGTGATTAGTAGTTAAGAGTTAGATTTGTATTTATGATTTATGATAGTAGTTGTATATATTACTCTGAATAGCTAGCTAGTTCACTCTGCAAGACATAATTTCCAGATGAGAAATGCTATTTATACGTTAAAATTAGCTACTAAAATCAGCTACTAATGTATTTATGTATAAATATATATGTGGTTTAATTTATTTTTAATATGTATTTATATTCCAGTATGTATTTTATATTAATGGCTGATTTTAGTGGCTAATTTTAGTGTACGCGTAGTAATAACCTTTTCAGATATACATATTCATTTCTTTACTTTCTCTCTTGATTCTAACACTAAGCATATTTTTTTACCCTTTTTTCTCAATTTAAAAAACAAAAATCTTATTTGTATACTAAAATGTATGTAGATTATTTTAATTCTTTTTAATATATATTTTATATTATAATATGTATTTTATACTAGTAACTAATTTTAATAACTAATTTTAGTGTACATTTAATATAATTGTTTAAAAACAAGATCTACTTTTTAAACCAAATATGTTTTCTAAATTTTGAAGAACCTGATTTTCAAATAACAGAAACTATCATATGTTGAGAGACTAATTTTAATAACTAATTTGGTATACTTTGTTTTTCAGAAAACACTAATCGTATAGGATACCTACAAAACGTAATCGGATACTCAAATTAAAAAATATATATATTAAACACTTTCTCCTAAAATATGAATTTGTCTATTTCGATGCCGTTTATCTCAATACTTGCTTTACCTTGGCTTATAGGCTTATATATAGATGATCATTTTAAATCATGACCGTTTTGGCCATAATTTTAGTTGACTAAATTATACGCTTATTTGTTAGTCAAAGTATTTGTTTTAGAGTAACTTCTATAGTGTCTAAATTTTATTCATAAAATTTAAAAATAAAAAATAAATGCTACTTTATTTTATTTTTATTTTTATTTTTAGATAAATTAAGCACAATTTTTATAAGTACTAAAAAATTTTCCTTGTTTTAATTAGTGGTTACAGAATATTCTAAGGTTTTTTTAGAAGTGCTTATCTGAACTATAAGGTTTTGTTTGGATATAAAAAAAAAAAGGAAGAAAAGAAAATAAGAGAAAATAAAATGAGAGAAGAAAAAATTAAGTTATTTGTGTGTTATTTGGATAAAGAGAAAATGAATGAAAAGAAAATAGAGATTTTTTTTCTGAATGAAAAAAAAAAGAAAAAAATTATATTAATATCTTTATCTATATTATATGTAAATTATAATTTATTAATGATAAGGGGTAAGTATGTAATTTTATTAATATTTGTCATATTTTTCTCTATTTTTATCTTATTTTTGGGGTGAAAATATTTTAGTGAGTCCTACAATATTTTTTTTATTTTATTTTTTCTTCTCATCCAAACAACAAAAAATTTATTTTTTCATCTATTTTTTCTCCTTTTATTTTCTTTTTCTTTAAATTTTTTCACTCCAAACAATGTGTAAATCACCAATTGTCAAGTTGTTATACTAAGACAAATAAAAAATAAACATAAAACTATGTTCTTAAATTAATGATATCCTAAATGAAAGAGAAAGTACGAGGAGCCAATGTAATTAATGTACAATATGTATAATGGCAGTATTTTTGAAATTAAAATTAAATGATAATTAAATTAATTAATTACAAAATTATTTCCAATTTTAAATATAAAGCAAATAAGGATTCAAAATACAAAGCAAATAAGAATTTCAAACAGTCACGAACACCTCCAACCGATTTTTCTCTCTCTCTCTCTCTCCATCCTCTCTCATCTGCCGCGCAGCCACAGACACCAGCTGCCGTAGCCCTCAACATCCACCGCCGCGGCGCTGCGTGACCTGAAGCCTTCATCAGCGCCAATCAGAACTGCACCGCCCAACCTCTTTCGCGCGCGTTTTTTGCCCCGCTGCAGGCAGCAGCTGTCTCGGTCGGCCTCGGTCCTGCACTGCTTACCCATTGTGCGCGCTCGTCTTTCGACGCCGGCCTGTCTCCGCGCCAGTAACTTGCATGCACGGTGTGCGCACCCTGCGTCTGCCTGGCTCCTGCCTCCTTCGTCAACTAGTTGAAGGCGTGACCGTTGGGCGGGTCACGGTCGCATTAGTGTTACGGCCCCTTCACAACTACCGTCGTCGTCTTCTCCTCATCTATTCAAGCTTTTTTTTTTTTCATTTTTTCATTTTATGGTTACATCAAATCATAAGACTCATGTGTCAAATTACACATTTTTTCTTTTTTTTAATAAAAATTAAATTGTTGGATGATCATAGTTGCTTCTTTTGTTTATTCATCTCCTTCTTCTTCTATTTTAATGGTCAATTTAGGATGGTCATTTTAGTAGGTATGCAGATGGTTATTTTAAATTTTATGTAGATGATTATTTTGACTGGATTGGATTTAGTTATATATAATTAAAATATGTTGGATGTTCAATTCATTAGGTAAGTAGATAGTTATTTATATTCTTAAGTGGATGGTTATTTTTAGGGTTAAGTATGATTTTGGTCTCCAACGTAGAGGTTGAAAATCGGAATCGTCCCCAACTTTTTTTTTGCTACGAAATGGTCCCCAAAGTTTCAGTTTGTTTTAAAATCGTCCCTCGGACAAAAATACCCTTCTCCCTTCACCCCAAAATCAACCACCACCACCACCACCAGAACATAAGTCTACGCCCAACCAGAATCACCACCACCATCAGTATCATCATGGTCATCATCATCTTCATCATGACTTTTCTCAAAATAATCAAGAACCCACCAGCACCACCACCATTATCATCATGCCCTCATCATCATCATCATCATCAGAAAAAATAATCAACAAATTTGTACCATCACAATAATCAACAAATTCAGCAACAACAATATTCCAAATTCAAATTTCAGCAACAACAATATTCCACAACAAATTTCACAAAAATATTCAAAATTTCACAAAAAATCCAATTCACAGAAGAAGAAGAAGCTCGTGGTGGTGCGGTGGTGCGGTGCGGTGCGGCAGGACGGCAGGGCGGCAAGGCGGCAGGGCGGCGAAGAAGAAGAAGAAGAAGAAGAAGAAGAAGAAGAAGAAGAAGAAGAAGAAGAAGAAGAAGAAGAAGAAGAAGAAGAAGAAGAAGAAGAAGCTGGTGGTGGTGCGGTGCGGTGCGGCAGGCGGCAGGCGGCAGCGCGGCAGGCGACAGCACGGCGGTGTGGTGGTGCGGCAGTCCCCCTTCTCTCCCCCCTTTCTCACGCCCCCTTTCTCTCTCTCCCCACCTCCCGCTTATGTATCACTTTCTTTCTTTTTTTATTTATTTTATTTTATAATTTTTTATTGAGGGGTAATTTAGTAATAAGAAAATAAAATTAGTGAAAATGACGATTTTAAAGCTTATGTATCCCTTTCTTTCTTTTTTTTTATTTATTTTATTTTATAATTTTTTATTGAGGGGTAATTTAGTAATAAAAAAATAAAACTAGTAAAAAGGACGATTTTAAAACAAATTGAAATTTTGGAGACTATTTTGTAGCAAAAAAAAAGTTAGGGACGATTCTAATTTTCGACCTCTACGTTGGAGACCAAAATCATACTTAACCCTTATTTTAACTTAGGATGAGTGGCGTGTGGCAAGTCAAGCAACGAATGTGAAGTGGGATGATTATTGACGAATGTGGGGTGGCTGCCAGTTAAAAAGAAGAGGATATTATTGGAATGAAATATTTTGGTAAATTAAAATTTTGGATGGTTATTTTTTTTTAAATAATTGATTGGATTTTTTGAAAATTTAAAATTTGACGTGAAATAACTGAATGAAAACTTTTGAATCTAGAATAACGTGTGGAAGAATTTTTATTATTTATTTTTATTGTACTAAATAATTAACTTATTATATATATTGTCAAAATTTTTCATTATCTCCCTAATGAAATTATGAAAGAATAGACTTATAATCTTTTATATATATGGATATTAGGATGTAAATATATGTAATCCTCAACCACTATAATAATAAACAATAGAATTAAGGATATATATATATATATATATATATATATATATATATATATATATATATATATATTTGTTATTGGAATTAAAGATATATATTGTTGGTTGTAATTACCTAAAGATTCTAGCTTGTAACATGAAGGGATAGTGATTAGAGAGTGCAGATTTAGAGATGTGTCTCTCTTACTCAAATTCCTTTTCGAATATAGAATAATAGTAATTAAAAAAAAAAAAAAAAAGCATGCCCTCAAATTCAATTGTTGACATTGTGTTGCACGTACGCCAGGTTAAATATAAATATAAATATAAATATCTAACAACTCTTCTCTGACAGAGTGGATTTAAATTTTTTATTAATGCTCTATCCACTCCACTAATTAAATGCAAAAGAGATAATCAGATATCACGTATTTATTAACACACAGCTTTGAGCGGCCAATTTATTCCACCAGATATTTCAATTAAGAGTAATTCGATGGAGATAATAATTTAAAATTATTCTATTTAATTTAATATTTATAATTTAATATATAACATTTAAAATTATATAGTTATTATATTTAATATTATACATTTATTTTAGAATTAATTATTAAATATAAAATAAAATAATTTAATATTAATTTAGACTAATTTTTATTGTCTCTTGAATATTTTCGTTTTAATTAATTTGTAGTATGTAGTTATTAATTATTGCATACCATCACTTTTTAGTTATAGATCATTTAAGAATAAATCACTAAAAATACATCTAAATTATTTTGATGCTGACAAAAATATTTTTAAATTTTATTATTGATAAAAATATTTTAAATTATTTAAAAATGTGATAAAAATACCCTCATTCTTTTTGTTAATATAGAATGTCTCAATTCACGGGATATATTTTTTACATATTTTTAAATTATTTGAGAGTATTTTTATTGATAACAAAATTTTGAACATTTTTATCAATAACAAAATAATTTGGATGCATTTTTTGTGATTTACCCTTCATTTAATATCTATTCCAGAATATATAATCTACACGTACTAAAATTACATATTTATTATATCTAATATTATATAATTATTCTAACCGTAATTAAAAAAAAACAAAATACAAAATAAAATAACTTTGAGTTCCTTTTCATTAATTTTTAAATATTTTTTATCGATAAACTACTAAAAATACACCGGAATAAATTATCACTAACAAAAATATACTCAAATTTTGTTATCGACAAAAATATCCTCAAATAATTTAAAAACGCGATAAAAATGTCTAACATTAAAGATGTATTCTAAAAAAATGCTCTAGAGATTGGATTTTGATGTGATTTTTTGAAAGAATAATTAAAAAAATGAGATATTTTTATTTTTCAAATTTGATGATTTTTCGCTAAATATATTTTTTTGTGTTTTTTTTAACAACTAATAATACTTTTAAAAAATAAAAAAAAATATAGAGATAAAAATTTTATCTCCTTTTGTGTGTAGATTTTTTAAACAATTATCTAAATATTTCTATAAAATTTTGGATAAAATGCATAAGCGGTTTGTCAAATACAAAAATTTGTCACATACAAAAAAATAATATTCTTTTTAGACATTTTTATCACATTTTTAAATTATTTGAGGATATTTTTGTCGATAATAAATTTTTGGTACATTTTTTTCAGCAACAAAATTATTCGAATATATTTTTAGTAGTTCATCTATTTTTTATATATAAAAAAGGCTCAATTTTTTATGCTAAGAAACTTGAAACAAGTGATGTGAGGTGAGGTTGGGGAAAATTAAAAGCATGATTAGTACTAACTGCGGCGTAATTTTCCATAATTGACGCTAATAACCAAATTCTATGTAACCAACTAATTACCAGAAGGTGAACCTTTCTTGTGTTAAAAAAAAAAAAAGAATAAGTTAAAGCAAGAAAAATAAACAAAAAGAATAAGCTATAAAGCACTAAAGCAAAGTGAGGTTCTTTTTTCCAATTCAATTTGTCACTTGAAAACAGATGTTTATAGAATGCAGTCCACAGACAACAAATTATGCTAAGCATAAAGGCATTTATGCTCTTTGCATTGATATATATATATTTATCACCAAGCATATATGCTAACTTGGTTCAATTTTATTCAGCATTAACCACATGAGAATATAAGATGCTAATGCTATTTTTTGGGGTCATAAAAGCCTGCAACGTGTACATAAATATGTTCACATCACTTAACAGAATATTGTGAGTTCAACTCTTTTCAGTGCCTTTCATTCTTCTATCTATTTATCTAAAATTATTGTGATTAATGACACTAAAGAATGCATAAATTTGTGACCATTAATTGAAGGTGCATGAACAATAATGTTACTTCAACTGCTAATTGCTAAATGCAACTGATTTCATGTTGCAGCACACAAACTACTGAGATGTGAGACCTTTCATATACATACAAGATTTTCTGAATTACACAGCATTAGCAAACAGGAAATTAAAGTATATTAATGATGGTTAGCTCTCTAATAAAAAGAGCACAAGAAAATCAATTTATCAATACTTTTCCATCATTCTTCTGGCCTTCATCATGCAAGACAGGTTCTAAACACCCAAAGATTATGTAAGCTTGAAATGTCCATCTCCACAAACCAACACCACCAACAACAAAGGAGGCATTCTAACTCTTGTTTCAATCAATGATTGAGCAAGTAAATACAGAAGAAGATCGATCGTTTCGCTTCCTATCATCGACGCTGCTTGCTGGCATTCAAGGGAGAAGCCCTGATGATGCTCTTGGATTGTGTGTAGCTGAGATGTGGAGTTCCATCCGATTTCTTTTTTCGCCGCCCTTGCTGGGATATTCGAGAGTGATATGACAAGATTGCAAGGTCATTGAGATCTTGCAGCGGCATCAGAGCTTTCACCACTTCGTCCATGTTGGGACGGCATTTCGGGTCTCTACTGAGGCAACTGTAAGCTAACTGAGAGATTTTCTGCACCCCTTTTAGAGAATAATTTAATTCCAGCCGAGGATCCACAAGTTGATATAGCTTTCTCTTGTCAGCTAAATATGGCCTAGCCCATGAAACAAGATTCTGTTCCCCGCTCGGGCGCTTCTTGTCCATCGATCTTCTTCCTGTTAAAATCTCAAGTAATACAACTCCGAAACTATAAACATCACTTTTAGCCGTCAAGTGCCCTGGTAACAAAAAATTCAGAAACAGACAAGTTATTAGCTCTTTTAATTTCTTAGAAAGTCAAATGTGTACTATCATCCTGCTAGTTAGTTACAACATTACAAACTTAACAATCCCATAGTGATTGAGTTCTAGAACATGCTTACTTGTTTACCAAGATAGGGGGTACTGAAATTAATCATCTTGACATAGTGTGCTCTTTTCTACATTATGTTATGCTTTGTAGCAGAATCAATAATCTATCACACAACTTTGTTTAAGCACAGATTTTGCGAAAGCACATACGTGTGTGTGCATGTGTGTGTCCTAAACTGCTGCATTCTTACCTGTCATGACATATTCTGGAGCAGCATAGCCATATGTTCCGACAACTCGGGTAGAAACATGCGTCTTGTCTCCTTGAGGCCCTGCTTTTGCTAGACCAAAATCTGAAAGCTTTGCATTATATTCCTATAAAACAAAATGTGAATAAATCCGTAGACTGCAAAAATCTTCTCGGACACTAATATTGCTAACCAGATACACATACCGTATCAAGCAAAATATTTGATGTTTTAAAATCTCTATAAATGACTGGTTCAGGACCATTATGGAGGAAGGCCAATCCTTTTGCTGCACCAAGTGCAATCTTAACCCTGTTGGACCACGGAAGAGGTACGGTTCCTTCAAAATGAAGGAAACATCAGCAGTTTTATTGTAAGACACAATAATCAAGAGGAAAGCAACACCTAGAAATTATTTATCACACACTCCAGAAACTAGATTCTAAGTCAAGGCAGAAACTCACTTCTGAAAAGATGATTCTCTAGACTTCCCCGGGTCATAAACTCATATACAAGAAGCCTCTGATCATCTTCAATGCAGTAGCCAATAAGTTTGACAAGGTTAGGATGATGAAGCTGTCCGAGAAAGGTAACCTCAGCCTGCATTAATAAAATGCCATGTGACAATCCAATGAACCAGCATGTCCTAAGCAATTCTTTATGAATTCAATCTACTAACCCAAAGGCAGATATTTACTAACCACCCATTCTCTATGGCCCTGAAGACCATCTGGCTTTAAGTTTTTGACAGCCACGGTAACCCCTGACCCAGGTTTCGCCGGGGCGGTTCCGTCTTCCTCTATCCACCCTTTGAAAACATAACCAAAACCACCCTCCCCAAGAATACTATCCGGTCTGAAATTTCCGGTTGCAGCTTTAAGTTCTTGAAATGTAAATTTAAGAAGTGGGCAAGGAGCCTTATTCTCCTGAGGTGGAGGATCAGGATTGTCAGAAGATACTCTAGCTTCATTCGGAGGGCATAGTTCTCGATTGCTAGCATTCAGGTATCTTGTCTCAGTTGCTGCAACAATGCAAAGAAATGTGAAGCCTTCCTTCTTCAAATTTTAACCACTTTATTGAACATGATTGATTATACATGACAATTGCATTTAGCTTGGTTTTTGGATCTGATATAATGTAAATAGAACCAACATAGACAAAATTGGCTAACTTACTGAGAGTAAATTTATAATGATAGAAAAATCATGAAATTCGGCAACACTTAAAAGAAAGAATGAGAAAATTGGAGCAGTCTGTAGTTGAATGGAAGTGTTTAATTTTGTTTATGCAGTAGCAGAATGGGGGGAAAGGGTACTGGGAAAGCAATAAAGCATAGTTAGAAAGAAGAAAAAAGGATCCATGTTTTTTGATAGGAGGGAGCAGATGAGAATTGAAATCCATAAAAAAAGGAGCTTTCCCCGAAAAACAAAGTAATGAAGAAGGGTACCTGCATCATAAACGAGACTAGTACGAGGGATAGTGTTAGGGGAGTGTCTGGAAGCTGAAGAAGATTTGCACGAACCTCTAACACCGCGTTTGAGGACAGACCAGCAACCGCACTTGTTCTCCATCTAGCAGTTGAGTGTGGTTGCATGTGGTGGTTCCATAAGAGAGAAGAGAGAAGAGAGAAAGAGAGAGAGAGAATGATGATCGTAGTGGCATCATGGCGGAGTGTAGAAAAAGAGGTTTTTGTTGCCACCACCTTTTTCTGTGGGGGATGCCATGCCCCAATTCCAATGGGGACACTCCACTCTCTCTCTCCTCCTCTCTACGCTTTTTCAAAAATTAAAAACCAGTTAACAATTTTATATAAAGTTAACTGTATTTAAATTTTTTTTTTTACTATCAATAATAAAATAAATTTATATAATGATCTTATCTTTAGGCATGGTAACACCGCTCGAATTCGCGGGTTTCTACCCGTCCTTATCTGTTCGGGGTGAATAATTATCCGTCCCGTATCGAGCAGATTTTTAGTGGGACAGATTGTTGGGCAGAGTGAGGTCGGGTTTAAGTACTATCCGCCTCTACCTGCTCCGATATATATATAATATATTTTTTTGGGTGAACAACAAAAAAAAAAGAGCAGAAAAGAAAAAGAAAATAAATCAGGTTCTTAACCGTAAGAGAGGACAAACCACTTCTGGTGGCTGGTGCCAAAGGTGAACCTCATCAGTTTCGCTACCTCCAGATCCCATCTTTGTCAACCGATCTGCCACGACATTAGCTTCTCTCGGGATAAGCTCAAAACGAATATCCCAATCCCTTCTTAACTTCAAGTCAAAGATCAGTTGTATTACTTCTTTTTCAAGATGCCAGAGTGGAACTTGTCAACCAGTCACTAGCTCAAAAGCTGCTGTGCAATCTGTCTCACAGACAACAAGCTTAAGACCCGCCTCCCAAGCCCAAGCCAAACCTTTCCATATACTCCACAACTCCATCTTGATGACACTAGATCCAAAGGAATTTCCTGAGCATCCCATTACCCATTGACTGGAGCTATCACGAATTACCCACTCAAAACCAGCACAATCATCCCCCAAGTTCACACTCCCATCACAATTTAACTTCCAAGCACCAGGTTCTAGCGGAGACCAAGACAGAGGTTTTAATCCCTGGATGCAACACACTCGATTCTGAGTTGTATATTCAAAATCCACCATGCACCTGCGAGCCTTGTATGCAATTGACCCGGCAGATCCAAAAACTCCCTGAAAATTACCCATATTTCTGTCTTGCCAAATTGACCATATTATAGGTGCAAATTTAGAACAACCTTCATTGAGGAGGCCATGCTTGAACCAATCATGCACCTCGTGAGAGCCAAAGAAACACACATCAGAAAAACCTAGAGAAACCCAAACTGATCGCACCACTTCACAATCCCGAAAACAATGAAGAATTGTCTCCGGAAGTTGATTGCAACGTGTACATAAGGATGAGGAGGAGAGATGTCGCCGAAAACGCAGATATTGAATTGGTACAGCATCATGAAGGCAAAGCCACACTAGGAGCCTCAACTTTTCAGGGACCCGCGCCTTCCAAAACCAAAGCCAATTGATATTCCTATCCCAATTATATATATATAATTTTAATATATAATATGTGTAATATATGTAAAATAATTTAGTAAAATGATTGATAATATTATATCATATTTAAAATTTTACTTTAATTTATGTGATGTATTTAACGATGGTTATATAAATTTTGAAATTTAATTTTATTTATTAGATTGTAATAATTATAGGGGCGAGTATCTGCGGAGGCGGGTTAGGGTTCAACCATTTACTATCCGCCAATAAAAACGGGTTTATTGCGGATTATTATAAAACGATGTGGGGTCGGGTAAAGCAAAAATCCGCTCCTATCCGTCCCGTTGCCACTCCTACTTATTTTAAGATTAAAATATGTTATAACACATAAATTTATTTTCAAATGGAATTATATAAGTGTAATACATTAAAATAAAGGTGACATAGTTAAAAATAGACTAGTTACATAACAAAAATATTATTTTCTATTGTTTTAATTTTTTAAATTTTAAAATTAAAAATAAAAAAATTGATTGAGTTAGCTTATACTATATAATTAGCCCCTAGACTTTTTTTTTTATTACAAGACATGTTTTACGTAAGTCACGTATACTAATGTATGAATGAAGGAATATTACTATTTTTTCTAATTGATTTCAATTTGTTTCATAAAGAAATGTATGCAATGTGATGATGAGTGCGATATAACAAAGATTCATGTTATTGTAGTTTTTAAAACATTAGCGTACCTTACACAAAATGTAATAATGTACCTGTCTTACAAAATAACTAATATGCATTAAGGGTGGTGATAGTAATTTTATCCGCGGGTATCATATATATGTTAAAGGGTGAGGGGTTAAATCAAGAATTTTATTTATATAAAAAGTATTTAATCATTAAATCAAGATTTTTAATTAAAAATTTAATATTTTTATCTATATAAAAATCAAATATATTTAGTAATATATAAATATTAAATTACAATCTTAAAATCTCATTAAATTATTAAATATTGTAATTTTTTATTATCCACAAATAATATTGTCATATTATAAATTTATAGATAAAATAAGATTAGGTTTTACTGAAATTAATTTACAAATAAAATTGGATACCTATAAATTAAAAACAGATATAATTAAAATTGACATGTTATAAATTTACGAATAGAATAAAATTTTAATTAAAAAAATCAATTTATAAATATAATTAGGACTAAATCTAAATTCTATCTTATTTATGGTCACTCCTAACATGTATGGATAAAAAGAAAGCCTTGACAACTCTCATGATACTTTTCACTTTTTGAATTATCAATGGATTTTTCATCAATAATTTTTTTTTTATAAAAATACATTATTTTTTAATGGAATTATCGACGGATAATTGTATCAATCTCATATTTCATTAAAAAATAAAATTGACTGTATGATTTATTATTTTATGTCTAATTTATAATTTTTTGCTTTGTGGGATTCATTACTCTATTAATTATTTTTTGAAAAAAAAGAAAAAACAAAAGTATACCACACTTAACCTAATAATTATAAAATTAAATAAGAAGTTGAACATGCTAAAACAAATGAGGGTAATGTTAGAAAATTATTAATTTTCATAGCTGTTTATTGCTAATACATATATTAATTATAATCGTAAATTAAATTATTTTATAATAAATAACTTATATAATTTTATTTATTATTATAAATATTAAATTGAATATGTTATGATTACTTTTAATTTTGAATTTAATAAGAATTAAATCATAAATATTATTTTACTTGGCCTTTAGAATTTAATAGGTGTCATACTCAAATATAAATAGTAATTTTAAATTTTTGGTTTCTAACGCACCAAAATCGCTTCTGTAACTCTTTTTCTAACAGAGATGTTACAATTCAGCGCTACTAAAATACAGAAGGATTTGGTTAAGAAAAATTGAAACAACTCTTTTATTACTTTTATGAGTATAAATACGCTTCTGTATCATGATATATATATATATATATATATATTT
The DNA here is from genome assembly GCF_003086295.3 of Arachis hypogaea. Classification (NCBI taxonomy): domain Eukaryota; kingdom Viridiplantae; phylum Streptophyta; class Magnoliopsida; order Fabales; family Fabaceae; genus Arachis; species Arachis hypogaea. The sequence goes on from NC_092046.1 coordinate 145,419,663, forward strand.
GATAGTTTAATATGGATGATCTGGATTATAAAATTATGAGAAAAAGACAAATAGATTCTTAATCTATTGATCCGTAAATATTTAAATCCTCAGACATTTGAAAATACATTTGATATGAAAAAAAGATAAACAAAATGACATAAATTGAAATTGAATAAAAAATATACATTAAAATTAAAATAGAAAAAAAAATAAGTTAAAATTGAATGTAAAGATAATCACTTCACTTTATATCTAATTTCTTGATACAACAAGAAAAGAACTCCTCAACTTAACTTGTACACATTATAATTTGAGAATTGAATCGAAAAGATTTATCAACATTCTATCCAATTTTCCGTGCAATAAGAGAGGTACTCACTCAACTACACTTGTCTACACAATGGTTTCATTACGAAAAAAAAGTGCTTTGACACATCTAATCACTAATACTATGACTACAAGAGCTAAAGAGGTATTTATAATCTCATATTAGATTAAAATAAAGAAAATTCTAAAACTCATAAACATAAACCCAATCTAATAACTAAATAAATAAAAATAAAAATTCATCAAAATAAACTAATAACTTTTAAATAATATTTGATCTTTTCATATCACGAACATTTGAATTTTGAAGCATGTATCAATATTTAAGTCCCTGACCTTTTCAAAACTTGAACATATCGTTTCATCATGTTCACTTGGTCTGTCAGACCCAACAAAAAAATCAAACGTGATTTTTATTGTAAATCTGGTTGATACAAATGTACACGTGAGAGAGTTTTTAAAATAGGACAAATTAGACCCAAAGATCAATGTGTCTAAATTTTAAAGAGGGTAAGGACTTAAATGTATTTTTTAATTTTCAGAAGCTTAAAAATCGATTTGTTTTTTTTTTAATTATTTATTCTAACAGAAAAATATGAATTATAAATATATTAAATTAACAAATTAAATTAATAATTAAAAAATAATAAATTTGGATAGGTTTTAAATATTTCTCTTGCGATATATAAGCAATCTCCAAAATCCTACAATTAGGCGTCAATTAAGTTAGAACAATATGATAATTAATTAAAACAATTCAGAATTATGTTATATATTGCTTGGTCAAAACTAACGAAAAGATGGTCAACAGCATATTTGAGTGCAATCCCATCACTCTTTCTCTCTCTTGCCCCCAATAAGGGAGGAGACCATATATTCTTACGTGGATGATCAATGGCTTTAGAATAAAAAGAAATAGTTGTATTATTTTTCTATATTCTTATGCTCTGTTTTTTTATTTTTTCATAAATCACTTCTAGTGAAAAAAAAAAAACATATAACATTCTTTTCATCGAAAGCAATTTTTTTTTTTTTAAATTGAAGGATGACTTATAGGTGTTTTTAGAACTAGAATTAGATTAAGTGTTCTAGATTTGTTTTTGTAAATCATACACTATTTGCTGCAAAACAACGACAGCAGTAGTGACTAAAAAAAACGTAAGGGTGATTTATCGTCACCAATAATATGGAAAAGAGTGTATATATATAGCTATATCTAAGAGTAATTCACTTAAATAAATTGTTTTACTTTTAAAATTACGCAAATGCATTGTTTTCAAAACGAAGACACAAATGCATTATTTCACATATCTATAAAAACTGCTACTGGCACAACTCAATGTAATCTGGCAGCAGTGGATTTTGTATTTGTGTAAATTGCTACTACCAGTAGCGATTTCTATAGATATGTGAAACAATGCATTTGCGTCTTCGTTTTGGAAACAATGCATTTGCGTAATTTTAAAAGTGAAACAATTTATTTAAGTGAATTGCCCTATATCTAATGGTAGTCACAAAAAATATCTAATAATAATAATAATAATAATAATAATAATAAAAGAGTGTACATATTATAATTTTCTTGGGTTAAAAGCTTTTAAGTGTTTTTCATATTTAAGGTGTGTTTGGCAAAGAGAAAAAATTTATAGATAAATCAAATCCATCTACATATTTTGTTTTATAGTATCTTTTTATACAAATAATATTTACAATGGTATGTTTATTATATTTAATATTATTTAATTAATCTAATAAAATAAAAAATATAAAATAAATAATTCAAAATTATTTCATGTTGATTTTTTATTATTTTCTAAATATTTGTGTATTCTGAGGGTGTTATAAATATTTTCTCTTAATAGAAAAAGGGAAAGAGTAAGTGGGGAATGGGGGGGAGGGCCGATGGAGAGGTTGCAGAGTGCTTGGTGAGATGTCATTTCATCAACCAACAATAAACAAAATTGTATTCTATATATGATGCTTCTATGAATGAAAAGCAATTTCAGATACTATTATTTATTTATTTGTATTTTTTTTATTGTCTACGGTATTTCCTAATTCGATATGCCAAAAATTAATCTGTCACAAATCTGAGCTCCATTTGAGGGTTAATGGCTAGCCAATAAGTTGCTACATGCACAAGGTAAGATTCGAAGTCCAAACACTTACTTAAGCGAACGAATGAGCTGACCACTTGACCAATCCAAGTTGGTTTAATTATTTGTATTTTGTATACTATTATTTGCAACTTGACATGCCTTGTTGGAAAGGAAGTGATGCCAATTTTTTGACCCCACTAGGTATGTGGGTTCCACTAACAAATACAAGACAAAGAGGGTGTTTGGAATGAGAAAAACTCAAAAAAAAAAAATATATCAGCAGAATTTAAAATTTTTATCTATTATTTTTAATTATTATTCTAATTTCTTTAATTTAATAATATATTTTTAAATATTATTAATTAAAAATAATAATTAAAAACAATAAATTTTATCATCTTTTTGTATTTCTCTTCTAATATTTTTCCGTAAATAGTGATCACTGGTCACTCATGAGTGTAAGGCACTCAATTAGATCATATGGCCAAAAACAAAAGTTCCTGTTGTTGGATCCATAAAGTTAACACTCGAAATAATTGGCACAATAAGGTGAAAAACTAAAAGTGCTTATCTGAATTTCTTTACATTTTTGCAGATGTATATATTATATAATGTGACGCACAATAACAAATGTGCCAGACTTTTTGAATAATGCTAACTCCACAATTATTGGGGCATTATCAGTGCCCAAAATTTTCCAACTAAATAATTTTTTAATTTATTTTTTAAAAATATTTAAATATATAAATTTTAATTAAATAATTATATAAATGTTTGTACATAATCAATATACTAAAATTAAACTTATATTAAATTTGATTAATATTGTTAGTTAATATATATGCTGAAAATAATATTTTTAAATTTAAAAGATTTGTTAGTATATTTTTGTTTGTTTGTTAGATTGTTTAGCTGACTAGTTTGTTAGGATTAGCTAATATATAGTTTGTTATTCCTTTTTGTTTTTACACCTTTTGCACGGCTATATAAACCATATAGCATAATGTGAAGTTCTTATGATGTATCATTTAATTGGAATCAGAAAATTCATCATCACAACACTTTTCTCTCTCGGTTTCTTCTTAATCATTATTTTCTTCCTTTTTTTTTCTCATTCTGCTGCAGCCATTTCACTTGCTGCCAGCAACTCTTTCTTTACTTTCTCCATTTATTGTTAATTTACTGCTTAAGATTGATACCATTTTACATGGTATCAGAGCCTGGTTACATCAATGGCAATAAACGAAGAAAACAGCTCAAATGCCAACACTTAAGTAGATTCCGCTGCAGATTTTGAATGATTCACAGCGTTTATGCGTCAATTATCGCAATTTCAGGCTCAGCTCAACAGATCGAACTCTTCTTTTCCAATCTCTAACCCCATCATTCCGTATTATCTGCATCTAAGTGAAAGCTCAGGTACGACTTTGATTCCGCTTCAGCTTACTTCTCAAAACTATTACCAATGGTCACACGATATGTGGAGAGCACTCAGATCGAAGAACAAGGTGAAGTTCTTGGATGGTTCGATTCCAAAACCAGCTGAGAATCAACCTTTGTTTAAAGCTTGGGATCGCTGCAATAACATCTTGCTTTCATGGCTCAACCTCTCGCTCTCCCCAGAAATTGCTAAGAGTGTGATGTGGATTAGCAATGCTTCAGATTTGTGGAAGGACTTGAAGAATCATTATTCACATGGAGATGTCTTCAGAGTTGGAGAATTGAAAGAGGAATTCTACACTATCAGGCAAGGTGATTTAACTGTTACTTCCTACTTTACCAAATTGAAGTCTATTTGGGAAGAATTAGAAAACCTTCGTACAATCCCTAGCTATATAGCTTGTGTTAATGGATGCAACTGTGGATTAAAAATTATTAGGGATTATGCTTCTGAGAAATACGTTGTGAAATTTCTCAGAGGTCTAAATGAGCAAAACTCTACTGTGAAATCTCAGATTATGTTGCTAAAACCTTTGCCTGATATCAATGCTGTTTTGGCAATGCTAACTCAACAAGAGAGGGAACTAAGTTCAGATTTCTTGGATGCAAAGATAATCACAAATTCTATGAAAGTACAACATCAACAAAGAGGTAGTTATTCTTCAAGAGGCAGAGGACGAGGTCGAAGTGGTGGCAAGAAAAACACTGCTCAGAAGACTTTTGGTAAATGATACACTCTCAAATTATGCACTTACTACAACAGAATTGGACATTTGGTTGAGAATTGCTACAAGAAAAATGGTTTTTCTGCACACTGGAAGCAGAAAAGTGCAAATCACATCAGCACTGAAGGTGAAATTGAAGATTCAGGTGCTGGTGGTGACATTACTGATTCTGGTCAAGAAGAAGGTGGTAATGAAACTGCTCTTGTCTTGACTCCAGACCAGAAGCAAACTTTAATTGCTCTTCTCCAGCAACCACTCATGACAGCTTCAAGTAGTGTGAATCATATCACTTCCTCAGCCACCTTAACTCAACCAAAAGGTAGACATATTTTGAATGCATGTTTTACTAAAACCTCTTGGATACTAGACAGTGGTGCTACTGATCATACCTGTTATCTTCAAGATTTTTTTAAAACTTTTTATCATATAAAGCCTGTTTTGGTTAATCTGCCTGATGGATCTAAGATCTCTACGAATATTTGTGGAAATGTGCAATTGTCAACCTCTTTAATCCTTACCAATGTTTTATTCATACCTCACTTTAAATATAATTTAAATTCTGTTTCCAAGCTTACTAAATCATTACATTGTGAATTTAGATTTACTGATTCTTACTGTGAGATACAGGCACTTCCTTCATTGAAGATGATTGGGCAAGCTGAGATGCAAGGAGACTTATATGTGATGAATACTGAACCTATGAAATTGCTTTCATTAGATTTTAGGATACAATCTATAGCTCTTAGTGTGCAGCAAGACCTAGGAATTCTTTGGCATGATAGACTAGGTCATTTACCTTACAGCAGAATGATTATTATGCAAAAAGACTTTCCTTTTATTGATTGCATTGCTTCTTCACATGTTTGTGATTCTTGTCAATATGCTAGACAAAGAAAATTACCTTTCACAACAAGTAATACAAATTCTGAAAATGCTTTCAATTTATTGCATATTGATATTTGGGGACCTCTTTCTATTCAATCAACTTCAGGTCATAAATATTTTCTAACTATAGTTGAGGACAAAAATTGGTTCACATGGATTTATTGCATGAAATTAAAATCTGAAACTAGAAAATTGGTTCAAGACTTTGTCCAACTTGTGCAAACACAATTCAGCAAAAGAATTAAGCAAATTCGAACTGATAATGGTATGGAATTTAAAATGGACTCATTTTATAGTTCAAAAGGCATAGAACATCAAACTTCTTGTGTTGAAACTCCACAACAAAATGGTGTTGTGGAGAGAAAGCATCAACACCTACTGACAGTTGCAAGAACATTATTGTTTCACTCAAATGTTCCCAAATGCTTTTGGCATTATGCTGTGCAACATTCAGTTCATTTAATTAATAGGTTGCCTAGTGCCTTTTTGAACAATATAACTCCATATGAGGCTTTATTTCATTCAAAACCTGATCTACATGAGCTTAAAGTTTTTGGTTGTCTTGTGTTTGCTTCAACACTTACAGCTGGTAGGATAAAACTAGATCCTAGAGCTCGAAAGTGTACTTTCTTATGATCCAAGTCAGGAACCAGAGGTTCTATTTTGTTTGATTTAAACACAAAAGAAATTTTTATCTCACGAAATACAGAATTTTTTGAACACATCTTTCCTTTCAAATCTGTTCAAACAACAACCAGGACTCATGCAAACTCAAATTTTCACCCACAACACTCTTTTAATCCAACAGATTTTGATCCTTTTCCTGAATTGCAATTGCCTTCTGCATCACATTATGAGGATATTATTCATACATCATCACATCCTAGAATTACTGTTGATGTCTCTAATAACAATAGCTCTCTTTCATCTTTGAATAATGACATTAGTAAGAATTCTACATCTTTTGCATCTGCATCATACATTCATGAAAATAGTGATAATGCTACTGCCCTTATGCCTCATGTTGATCACATTCAACCTGAACCAACTCAGCCTGCCCTGAGAAGGTCTGAGAGGGATAGAAAACTACCCTCATACCTTAAGGACTTTCATTGTTTCAGTATGGCATCACATGAGGATCCCATCAATGCTGTTCGTTCTTCTTCAAACTGTAAGTACCCTTTATCACACCATTGTCATATGTATCTTTCTCTCCAAAATACCTAGCCTTCACTTTTGCACTTATAAATAACTAGGGGTGTAATTGGTTCGGTTTGGTTCGATTTTGGACCGAAAACCAACCGAACCGACCTGATCGGTTGTATGTTGATATCAACCATTCGGTTGACTGCTTTCTGGACAACCGAACCGAACCGAACCGAACCAACAGCGGTTTGGTTCGGTCAGTTTTTTCGGTTTTTTTATACCTAATAAACAAAATTTAAAATATCATAAAATAAAGTTTAAAACCTTCAATAAACTAGAATAACAAGAGTATATCACATTCAAATCCAATACAAATTCAACTTAATTAAATATAAAACAAAGGCAATTAAAAATGTCTAGCAAACCAACAAAAATAAACACACTTTAAACCGTAACAGTCACTTTAAAACAAATAAAAACCAAACAGCCAATCAACCACCATGCTTAATCTGAATTCACACCAGACTCATCCTCATCTTCTCCGGTTGGTGCAATTTCTACAAAAATAAAACAAGAAAATCAATATAGATTATAAATATAATATAGATTATAGATTATAAACATAAACCATGAAAGGAACTACAAAACTATGCAGCCATATATATGCAGAACAAAATCACAGCAGCTCATAACAGTACAATTGGCTAGTTTATTTGCATCATTTAATACTCACCAACTGCCATATAATCAAGCAGAATTTAAATTCATTAACAGCTCTAACAGTCCACCAAAACAAGCATCATTGGATTTAAAAACAACATAAATGATTTAAAAACAACATATTCTAACAAGTAGAAGGCAAGTTATTATTTCACAAGCAATGTATTCAATGAATATCTCTATTTCTCATCCAGGAAAAAAATTAAAATAAATAAATAAAGCGATGCATTATCCAGCCAATTCTATTTTATATATACCTTGTTATGTATATGACATTATTATTACAGAAAATTACTCTACACAAATTACTCTAATGATTCAGCCATTGCACAAAATCTTCACATTAAAGGATCTTGGTTCCTTATCATAGTTTCTTGGAATTGAAGTTCATAGAACAGATTCTATGCAGTTTGTCCCAAACAAAATATATAATAGACCTTCTATCAAAATTGGGAATGAGTGAAGCTAGTCCAATGCCTATCTCAATGATTTCATCCCTAAAATTACTATCAACTGGATCAGAGAAGTTTAATAGTAACGAAAGTTAGCCAGTTCATGCATAGTCCACTAAAGCTAAATTCTAAAGCTTGACAGCTGCTGAAGCAGAGATCACATGGGTTTAGAATCTACCTCAAAAATTAAACATCAAACTTCATATTATTTCACAAGCAATGTATTTCACAAGCATTATCCTGTGAGTTCTTGATGCAGCCAATACAAACAGACTATCTAAAAATAGAATTTCTAAAAAACATAACCACAAAGGCACAAACAGAATTTCTAAAAATCATAACCACAAACAGAATTTGTAAAAACAATTGTTCAGGCTAAATCAAGCACAATATTACTAAACAGAATCTCTAAAAATAATTGTTCAGAATTTCTAACCTCCGAAGAAGACATTGTGGAGTTGCTTTTTGCAGGAGATGGGAGATGGCTTGGTGACAGGAGTGCTGCTCTGTGCTCGAGTTGGACTGCGACGGCCACTGGAGTCTTGCTTGGAGACTGGACTGCTGCTCGGTGACAGGACTGCTTCTCGGTGAATCGATTGCCCCTCGGCGACGGCGACCCAGCGACGCAGCGACGGCGACCCAGCGACGGCGACCCTGTGACGGCGACCCTGCGACGGCGATGACTGAAGAGAAGAAGAGAGGAAGATAAGCTAGGGTTCTCCTTCAGGGTCTCCTTCTCTCGAGCATGGTGGAATCGAAGGTGGAAGTGTGGAACCGTGGAAGAGAAGAAGAGAGGAAGAATGCTAGGGTTCTGGATTTGGTTTTCGCGTAAAAGAGAGGAAGAAAGCTAGGGTTGTGTGTGAAGTTGCCCTTTTATACCTAGGTTAAAGGGCAACTTAGTAAAAGCACACCATTGAACCCTCATTCTTCGGTTTGGTTTACTTCGAAAAAAAAAATTGATTTTTCGGTTTTTTAATCGGTTGTTGTAAAATTCGGTTTGGTTCTGCGGTAATTTTCGGTCCGGTTCGGTAACTTACACCCCTATAAATAACCCTGACCCAAAGCACTACTCTGAGGCTGTTATGTATGATTGTTGGAGAAAAGCTATTGATGTAGAACTTGCTGCTCTTGAGCAAAACAAGACCTGGATCATTACTTCTCTTCCTCCTGGCAAGAATGCAGTAGGTTGTAAATGGATTTTTCGCACAAAATTCAACCCAAATGGGACAATTGAAAGACACAAGGCTCGGTTAGTTGCTCAGGGATTCACTCAAATTTCAGGCATTGATTATATTGACACTTTCAGCCCAGTTGTTAAAATGAGCACAGTGAGAGTTCTCTTAGCAATTGCAGCATCAAAGAATTGGCATCTTCATCAACTTGATGTCACTGCTATTTTGGTCTATGTCGATGATCTTGTGTTAGCTGGTGGTGATCTCTCGAAAATTGAAGCTGTCAAACGCTTCTTGGATAGCAAATTCAAGATAAAGGATCTTGGTATTTTAAAATTCTTCATTGGCATAGAAGTAGCAAGAAGTAAAATAGGGATTGCTCTTTATCAAAGAAAATACGCTTTAGATTTGATTAATGATTGTGGGTTACTTGGAGCCAAACCTGCCACTACACCCATGGATTATACTACATCTTTGTCAAAAAATTTTGGCTCTCCTCTACCTGATGCTGCTCTTTATAGAAGGCTGATTGGTCGCCTTCTTTATCTCACCAATACCAGACCCGACCTGAGCTACCCTGTAGGTTGTCTTACTCAATTCATGGATTGTCCCACTGATGTTTATCTCAAGACAGTTTATAGAGTGATTCGATACTTGAAATAGTCACCAGCATCAGATCTTTTTTTTCTGCCTCTAATTCTCTTATTCTCTCTGGCTATACTGATTCTGATTGGGGGCTTATAAGGATACTAGAAAATCTATTATTGGTTATTTCTTCTTTCTTGACCAAACTCTTATATCTTGGAAAAGCAAGAAGCAAACAACAGTTTCTAGATCCTCTTCTGAAGCTGAATATTGAGCTCTAGCAAATGGAACTTGTGAACTTGTATGGTTGCTAAAATTTCTAAAAGAATTCAAGATTTCTCCTTCCCTGCCAGTTGATATATTCTATGACAATAAATCTGCTATATATATTGCCTCAAATCCAGTTTTTCATGAACGGACAAAGCATGTTGAAATTGACTGTCATGTAGCTTGTAACAAATATAAAGAAGGAGTTTCAAATCTTCAACATATTGCCTCTAGTGAGCAGCTGGCTGATCTGTTTACAAAGCCTCTTGCACCGGGACCCTTCTCCTACTTGCTATTCAAGCTGGGATTACTTGATCTACATAAGTCAAGTAATACCAGCTTGTGGGGGATGTTAGTTAATATATATGCTGAAAATAATATTTTCAAATTTAAAAGATTTGTTAGTATATTTTTGTTTGTTTATTAGATTGTTCAGCTGACTAGTTTGTTAGGACTAGCTAATATATAGTTTGTTATTCCTTTTTGTTTTTACACCTTTTGCACAGCTATATAAACCATATAGCATAGTGTGAAGTTCTTATGATGTATCATTTAATTGGAATCAGAAAATTCATCATCACAACACTCTCCTCTCTCGGTTTCTTCTCAATCATTCTTTTCTTTCTTTTCTTTCTCATTCTGCTGCTGTCATTTCACTTGCTGCCAGCAACTTTTTTTTACTTTCTCCATTTATTGTTAATTTGCTGCTTAAAATTGATACTATTTTACAAATATTATTTCAATTGAAAAATGTGTGTCTAATTAAACTATAAAATCAATAACATCAAGATTTAAGGATGCAGTAAATAAAGATGCCATTAGAACCAAAGACTAAAAGACTAAACTATGAAATCAATGGCAAACTATGATAACATGTTTTTTATATGGTAAAAAAACTAAAACCTCATGCAGTTATTTTTTTATAAAGTTAATAAATAAAAATTATTAATTTTATATAAAAATAACCGCAGATAAATTTTTATTTTTTTATGTCTACTTACTTTAAATAAAAAAATAATAATATTTGAATGATAAAAAAATTAACTAAAATAGTTTAAATTTATTTTATTTAATATTTATTAATGATCGCTACAATTAATAATATTAAATAAGATAAATTTAGTAAAAAAAAAGAAGATAAATTTGATTACCGATAGAGAAATATGGAGCATAAACCTATACCGAAGAAATCAAGAAGGAAAAATTAATAGCAAAACGCATTTTCACATTCACATAGTAATACGTAATGATTAAGATTGGCAAACAGTTATAAATGAGCTTTTATTCTTGTGATATGTTTGATTATTATGTCTCCTTAACGTAAAGTAGAGCAAATGATGAACCTAAACCATTTATTGGAAAGTGACATCTTGAGTAAGATTTGTCCAAGAGAAAGGTTAAGATTCCCATGGTTTGATGGACCAAATTAAATCTCATGTTCTTTTAAAATTGTGCTAATCAATCAAGCTTGTTAGCTGGTAAAATTAAAGTGTTTTATTATTGAGGATGCATCATGCATTTCCTCAATTAATGAATGTACGTTGTTTTTAGGTTACACCGCTTATTTTTAGTCAAATTTTATTTTATTACTCTTCTGCTAACCTACCTTGTGGAAAAAGCTTTGGTTTCATGACTTTTTCGGATAATAGTCACCATCTTTATATAGTAGTAGATACTAATTAAGTGCATGGGATGGAACATACATACAAGTCTCTACCTGTAAGCTAGAGTTGATTTATTTTATTATCTCAACTTTAATTATTAGATAAGACATTAAAAATAATAATTGGAAATTGGAAATGGGATAAGAATTAATGTATAATTTGATTGCATAAAACTGGGTTATTAGCTACAAAGGAACCTTGACAAGATATTGCTCGTTATTATTGCTGAATAATTGAATCCGTTTGGAACTGTGGACTCGATTCATAGTCATAAGCAACAACATTCATTAATAATAATATAAATGAAAAAGTATAGTTAGGGAGAAAATCTTTTCTACCCAATTATTTTTGGTGTATTTTTTTCTTCTTAAGATATTTTTTACCTCTACAGATTAATAACTAATCTATAATTAAATTATTGCATGTATAATATGAAATTCGAATTTTCGATTCGTAGTTTTTTTTTTTATCTTTTGTATCTACTCCACTCATTTTTGCTAAAGTAGCGGGGCCGGAGGAAACCCTTTTTAAAGAAAGTCTTTCGTTTGGATTTGTTTCTTGATCCACATGTGTCGTGGGATCGTGGCCCAACTTATTTTTGTGTAAACCAAAAATAAAAACCAAAGAACAAGGAAAGATAAATTTAGAGTGAAAATTTACTATTCAGTATATCAAGATATTTTTTAGAATAAGGTATTATTTTTATTTTTAACATTTAGAATAAGCTTTAAAATTATTCTTAACAGTTAAATTATTATATTTAAATTTTTAATATTTTAAAGTTGTCTCAATGTTATTCTGCTGTAAAAAATTTATTAACAAAATTAATACAGGATAAAATTGAAATATTTTAAAATATTAAAAACTTAAATACGACGAAAACATTAAAAATTAAACGATATATTACTCTTAAAAAAAAATCAAATCAAGTAAAATTTATTTAAATTTTAAAAATTATTTAAACATTATAGACAACTTTTAAATCTTGCACTAATCTTTGCACAAAAATAATACTTTCCTCTATTTTGTTAAATAATTTATAGAACACATTATTTAAATAATTTACTCAAACCATTCATAACATAATGTCATAATCTAAAGAAAGATGCAGGAATTAATGAAAAGTGTATTTGATTAGTGAATGGGAAGTGGATAGAGGGGTAATCGGAAGGGACGGCTGACAGCTGTGTGATTCACCTGATTGGTGATTGCTCCTTCTTCATCGTCTTCATCTTCATCTCCATTTTCTTAGGGTTTGTTTCTCTCTTATCCAATTGGGGTTCTGGAATCTGCATGAACAGATCGGCGACGTTTGTAACCGCTGGCCATCGGAGGAGGAGGAGGAGGAGGTTAAAGTAATCTGTCGAAGCAGTTAGAATAACATGTCTGCCATCGTGTGCGGCAAGAGATCCGCCATATTCGAAGACCTTCCTTCTGCTTCTGCCTCTTCTTCTTCCTCCTCCCCTCCCGTCTCCAAGAGGATCCGCTTCTCCTCCTCTTCCCCCGTTCGCAGGCACTCCTTCCTCCTCGATCATCTCGTCGCTTTCTTCCCTGACATGGACAAGCAGGTTAGCTTCTTCCTTCGTTTCTTCTTTTTACCATTAGCGATTCATTATTGCTCACCGCCGTTTTCGTCTTTCTTGCAGCTACTGGAGAAGGCACTCGAAGAATGCGGGAATGATCTCGATTCTGCCATCAGGAGCTTGAACGACCTTCGCCTCGGAGGATTTCACGATAACTCCATTGATTCTGCTCCTGCCGTTGGCTCCCATGTACCGATAGATCCAACTGCTCACCTTCTTCCCCAAGGTAATGCCTACGAACGAACCTCTTGGATGTTGATATCTTACGAATATGCTTATGTCATCATGTGGATTCCGAATCTTTCTCTTGTGTCTGTGGTTATATGCTGATGCCTACAAGTATTGAATGTAACAGAGTTGTATGTATACATAAACAGGACAATTCTATGAAAAAGAAAAACTAGTCACAACGTATCGGATTTTATATATTCTTCAAGTTAATATGTAACACTCTGCATCCTTGAACTCAAGTTCCTAATGGTTCATGTTCACGTGCCGATGTAAGAAGTATGTGATTTATAGCTCAAATTCAATTGAATTCAGGAAGAATGTATGGTGATATATAGCAGTTACTATGATAGTAAGGCGAGTTTTGCTCTTGCTCTTCTTAATGTTACTTTTATGTAAAGTCTTTGCTTGTCATTATACATAATGAATTCTTGGACTACTTATGGAGATAATTGGCTACTTTGTTGTAGGTGAACCGAAATGTGAGGCAGAAGTTGCAGCTTGTGAGGAACCAGTCCCCGGACAAGATTATCCTTTAAATGGTGCCGAATGGGTGGAGCTTTTTGTTAAAGAAATGATGAATGCCTCAAACATGGATGATGCCAAAGCTCGAGCTTCAAGAGTGCTAGAGGCTTTGGAGAAATCCATTTTCACTCGAGTAAATGCAGAAACAGGGCAGAGCTTTCACCAGGTTAGTTGTTTTATCCATGTTTCTCGTGTTTTCATTATCAACCCAAATATCACTGTTATACTTCATTTCTTTGTTCCTTGTGTTCCCTCTTATCGATTCATCTATTTCTTCTAAAGACATCCAATCAAAATGAATTGTCATAGCATGTGTTTTACTTATGGTTTTCTTACTATAGGAAAAGTTGGTGCTAAAGGAACAAATGGAGGCCCTTATTCAAGAAAATATAGTTCTAAAGCGAGCAATCTGTATTCAGCATGAACGCCAGAAAGAGTACGAAGACAGGAATCAAGAGTTGCAGCAGTTGAAACAATTAGTATCCCAATACCAGGAACAGCTAAGAACTCTAGAGGTGAACAATTATGCATTGACAATGCATTTAAAGCAAGCAGAACAAAGCAGTTCCATACCTGGGCGTTTCCATCCGGACGTGTTCTAGTCATCTCACAACAACCTGTTCTATCGCTGCTGCTTTTGTAGTTTAAATAAATCAGGAAGAAGGAATGAGAAGGCAAATGCATGGTTGTTACACTCCACCTTTATCAATGGTGGATAGTGAGATTTATAACTACTTGATGATGCTTTGATACAGCCGAAATATTAGGCCGTACCCATTTAGTAAATTGTATTTGATATAGTCTTATAGATAACAGTCTTATAGATACACATTTCTGAAGTGGTGTATTAAAATTTGGAAACCCTGGATCAAGTGAATGGTGTCAACCATGAAGCTAGAGTTATCATCAAGGGTGCTGTAGCAGGAGAGTAGTGGTTGCTTGTTTTGCAGGATTCAGGAATGTCACGAGTCCAACCAGTGTGCTGATTTCTTGGCTGGTCTTCCATCAGACTGATCAGGATTGTGGTGACTATATCCTCTGAGTTGTATCTGTGTAGTTATCTATATTTTCCTGGGCATATAGATTGCTCATCAATTCTCTTATCAAGTATGATTTCTTAGTTTATGCAAGTTTATACATGGAATGTAATGGCGAAGATTTGATTCTGGGCCCTTATTAAGTTCAAGGGCAATTTTGCTTTAAATTTTATTATAATACCAGTTCTGTTAAGTTTTATTTTAAAGAAAACTTACTGCAGTTTCTTCTTGCAACAGCTATAATTTACTCTTAACTTTGCAAGAGACTAATGGTTGTTGTGCTGACATATAAGCTTGTCTCCTTCTTCCCAAGGTTAAGATTTCAGGTCTGTCTGTCTTCCACCTTCCCTGGTGTTTTCTCCGTCAGAGGGCACTACTCAAAAAGATAAAGAAGACATGGACTAGTTCAGTAGTTCCTCTTTTGGAGTGTCATAACTCATAACTAGTCCGTTATTATGATATTATTTTGGGTGATGCTCTTTAGTGTAAAATACTTGAAAAATATTTTACAATATTGAAATTTGACCATAGAGCTTTATTGGAATATTGATTTAGTAATAAGCAAAAGGTTATTTGTTTACCCGAACTAATAAAAGTAAGAAAGAATTTAGGATTGAGTATTTCAAGTTTATTAGTAAACAATAATGAGAGATTGTGAGTCAAATAATCTGATTTGAATATGTTGATCCACTATCAAATAGAATGAAGTCTAAATTAATCAGTTTCGTCTTAAAATATATTCCTTTAAAGCAAGTATAAGAAGTATATTTTTCTTAAAATAATTCTAAATTTCGTTACAATTTTAATATATCATATGCTTTTAAAAAGTAAATACTAAATACATTCTCATTTGTTTACTTCATAACCAAGTTTATTGTGACAGATTTTCCTCTCTTATGTTTGCATTGCTTGAAAAAGTAGAATGAAAGATTGATAAATAATGTTGTATGTATTCATTTTATCTCTTATATTTATTAAATTGATATATACTTTTAATCATTAAACACAATATAAAACTCATATAAAATAGATCTTAGACTTCATTTAATAGTAAAAAAATATGTATAAGACATAAAAGAGGTACAAATACCAAATCTTAGAGCGGAAAAAAAAAAAACTAAAAGACACATAGGAATGGACCTGGACCATGCAGAAAGCCAGCATTACTTTCATCATTATATGCACTTTTGCTTTTGTTGACACCCTTTGAAGAAGGAACTGGAAAAAGGGAAGCAATAACCCACCCACATAATGAGAGATTGAGGAAGCATTGTTCGTACCCATGCCTTAGGGTGTTCTGTTTCTGTAAGCCAAACTTTCAAGTTTTGGTCCCCTTTACACCTGGATATTTCTGCTTTAAAATGTTTTATAAAATGTCTAACATCCCTCTAATTATTAAAGAAATTAAAACCATGGTGGAGGGAAAATCCTAACCTAAGCATCAAATCACAAATCTTGGCATCTTGCTTCTTGAAATAATAGTTGAAAATTTATAAGGTAGTCATAATAATAAGTCAAACATATAGATATCAAAGAAACTTCAAAATGAATGAGTGACAATAGTAATATACAATAGAGAATACAGAATTTGCATGGTGATGAGGGTTTTATGAAAAGATGGATGGATTGAAACGGTTTCCTCCATTGTTATTGATCATCATTTTCTTGAACTCATGAAAATTAACCATGCCATCACCATCCATATCAACCTTCCTAATCATGTCCCTGCACTCTTGAATATTCTTCCCTTCCCTTAATCCCAAGGAAGTTAGCACCAAAGCAAGCTCCTCCACTGATATTAACCCATCTTTGTCTTTGTCAAACACATCAAACGCCTCCTTCAAGTTCACCTCTTCTTCCTCTTGTTCAACTTCACCTCCCAATTCCCTCGTTAGCAAGCAAAACTCTTCGAAATCAAGCAACCCGTCCCCGTTGGAATCAAACTTGACAACAATGTCATCAATCTCTGTGTCCGTCATCAACATTCTGATGTTCCTCAGTGACTCCTTCAGCTCCTGCCCTGTGATGAACCCGTCCCCGTTCTTGTCGAAAGTCGAAAACACCTTCCTAAGCTCCTCTTTCCTCAACGCAGATGCTGCTGAGGATCTAGAAGATGATGATGGAGCTTCAGCAGTAGTATTGGTTTTGGTCTTCTTGGGGAACAAAATTTGAAGGCACGCACAAATCTTGTTAGTGGGTATGTTAAAAAAGATGTTGATGATGGCTGCAATGAAAAGCAGTAATAGCAAGAGTGTAGCTAGAACCATGTTTAAGAATTGGATAAGGAAGAAGAGGAAGACAAAGAAGAACGAAGGTGTGTAGTTAGAAGACAATGAGTCAATGAGCATAAGAAAACAAAACTTTATCGTTGTTATAAAACAAATTAAACTAAGGTTCCAACTTCCAAGTGTAACACAAGTTACGCGGGGTTTGGTACATATAAAATGCTCTTTCTCTTTTTTTGATCCCACACACAACCGCGTGATTTCTAAAGTGTAACTAAGCACACGAGTAAATAAAATATCGGTCGAATTTTATGGCATGCCTCTAGTGTAAATCCAACTCGGTTTGAGGTCATGTTTTATAGTGAAAATATATATTTTACGTTAAACTTAATAAGAAAACGTTATATCTTATGTTTTTATTAATATTTTTTATATTGTATAGTATAATTTTTTTTAAATAATGTATTTTGGTATAAATGTTATATAATATTTATTAAATTCAATTTTTAAAAGTAAGACTTTATTAATTAGTTATATCAAAATTTACAAAATTATATATATACTAAGTATGTATTGGGTCAATTTGGTGTAAATTGATTTATTTCGAGTTAATTTAGGTCGAATTTAAAGCTTTAAAATAGACTCTACTTTAAATTTAAATAATTATAAGAGAGAGAAAAAAAATAGAGAATATATACTTAATTATTATGATTAACATTCAACTTAATTATAATTATAGACACTATATAAATGATTCACCATAATTTAAACGGTTGGATAAAAATATACAAATAATTATAAGTTGAGTTACTGTGATGGGAGGAATTGATTCACTACCTTGCCCAAAGGTGAAGAAATTCTACCTGTCCGATGTGACACAATGGGTAGCGGAATTTTTCATTCCACATCCAATAGTAACAGCAGATTTAAATTCAGTGGATTAAGGAATTTTGTGCCTTGGGTCTAATTTAAGTTTAAACCGGTTTCGGACATGGACAACTCTCACTCAAAGATTCTTGAAATGAAATCATGATGAAGGGCCTAACTTTTTTTAAATGACATGAACACGCCACACGTTTTATCGCACCCTCCTCATTAGGTAGTGTGTTGACGAAGGATTCCGTAATTTTTTTTGAAGAAGGTTATTAATTCTCTTTACGAAACTAATTTTACTTTTGTTCCGATCCAGTCTAATAAGGGTTTCGGCTCCGACCGCGACCTGCCGATCCGTCGGACCCGACTTCGGATGACTCGCGTGCCGCTTCACACCTACTGAAGAAACTTAGACAATTAGCGAAATCTTTTAGGCAGATGGGCCAACTCGAGTTAGAGTATAAATGGGGAGGAACCTACCCACATTTCTTACTCTAATCGGTCGCCTCTTAGTACGGACACTAACTTAAGCATCGAATTGTCTTTTTAGGTAGACCCACCACTGTAAGAAAAAAGGCATATCAACACTTTTTTTCTTAACACGCTTTTATGAGGGTGGCCACTGATTTCTGATTTGACCACGCTTTTTTACTACGCTTTTGAGAAATTTTGGCACGCTTTTATGAGGGTGGCGACTAAGTAGAGATTTAGCCACGTTTTTTTGTCACGCTTCAAAAGCGTGACCATAGAGAGCAACATGCACGCTTTTAAAGCGTGCCAATAGAGTTATGTTATGGTGATGTTTTTAAAATTTTGTCGCCACGCTTTTCATTGCCACAATTCAAAAGCGTGGCCTAAAGGTATCAATCAGCACACTTTTAAAAGGTGACCATTTTTTTGTTTTGGTCACTTTTTAAAAGCGTACCTATTTCCTACTCTATTATATATATTAAGATTCAGAAACCCTAAATTGGCATACACTCCTCTCTCTCTCTCTCTCTCTCTCTCTCTCTCTCTCTCTCAAAGCACTCACGCCGCGTGCACACACAAACTCGTCTCTCACTCACGCAACCTCAGGCTCCATTCTCCTCTCTTCGTCACAGTCCTCTCTGTCGCTGTCCGTCGAAGACTCACGCCATCCAGCAGCCGCGTGTGCTTCGTTGCAGTTCATCAGCCTCTAGCCGTTCTCAGCGCCTTGGTGTTTTGTCGTTCTCAGTGCCGTTGTGCTCCATCACAATTCGTCAGCTGTCCAGTCTTGCAACGTCCAGCCTCTCCGCCACCATCAAGTCTCTTCGCCTCTGTCGCTGCATCTTCCATTCTCTTAGGGTTTTTGATTTTTTCTTAATTCTGTTTTTAAATTCTTTTTATTTGTCATAATTTGTTGTTGTGATTCTGATTTTTGAATTCTGTTTTAAAATTCTTCAAGTCTTAGGTTTTCTGATTTTTTAGTTATGTTTATTTATAGCAATTTATTGTCATAATTCCGTTCTTAATCTGATTATTTGTTACTTGCTGATTTTTGTTAGGATTATTTGTTAATTTTTTTATTTTGCAGAGTTCATCAAACAAACACAAATCAAGCCCGCACGTTATCCAATTAAACTAGATATAATACTCTTTTTTACTGACTTGTATTTGATGGTTTTAACCTCTCCCTCTAAGATTTTGAGATCTGAAAAGCATAAAAAAACCTCTTAGAAAAATATCTTATTTTTAGTAATTTGTCTTTGAGGATTGCAGTAATTCAGACACTAATCTTGATGAGTTGGGGAAGGAAAGCATTAAGGAAGATGATCGAACCATTTTGCTTGAAGCAAGGCTTACACGATCATCATCAGCAAAATTCTATGGATCATCTGTCCCTCTCTAAGTTTCTCCTTTGTTTGTTAGCATCACCCATTTTAATTCTCTTGTTAATAAACCGAGGTGGGTCTATGGCTACCCTTTCTCTGTCCCTCTCTGTGATTTCAAAATGGTTGAACTATGAATTGTGAACTTGTTTCTTCAATTGTCTATTTTCAGGTTAATTGATACTAAACATTTTGATTCCTCTATTTTCTGAGAATTTGAGCTGTTCCCTGAAAATTTGAGCATGGTTTTGATTCCTCTATTTGTTTAGAAAATGTTATTGAACTGATCTGAACTTTAATCTGCATGGTTTGTTTAGCAAATGATTTTGATTCTTCTGTTTCATGAGAATTTGAACTGTTTCTGTGTGTTTTATAGCGTTGAAAATTATGATTTATTGATCTGTACTTGATGAGAAATTTCTGAAATTTTGAGGTTGAGGTTAAGTTTGATTGTCCCAACTCATTTAATACTTCCGATGAGTACCATTCACGAGAACTATCTATGACACTTTATCACAGAAAAGACTCATTATCCAAGAGAAGTAACCTAGTACGTTAGTTTCAATTTTCCAGCTTCATTGATAATATTATTCAATCTAAGAGATAGAATTATGTGACTGAGATATTACATTATCCTGTTCTGTTTTCATTGATAAAGTGATTTGTAATATCTGATCTATATGAAATTTGAAACTTGTAATGTTATACGCTAGGCAATTATTTGACTTCAAAGAGAAATTTTGTTTTTTTCAAGAGCATAAATGGATCA
This sequence comes from Arachis hypogaea, assembly GCF_003086295.3. Lineage (NCBI taxonomy): Eukaryota > Viridiplantae > Streptophyta > Magnoliopsida > Fabales > Fabaceae > Arachis > Arachis hypogaea. The sequence goes on from NC_092046.1 coordinate 145,440,217, forward strand.
AGCATTGTTTTGTTTTAGCTTTATGCAATTTATGCATTCTTACTGAGACTTTATTTTCATTTACTTCCTTCGTTACAGAGTTCACAGGATCAAGGAGACATGGTTGATTTTTCAGGACCCTTAATATCTCAAATGCACACCGTCAATGAGATCTTAGCAACGACACATATGACATACTGTCTGGCGATCATGGTTTCAGAAAGGTATAACAACATTTTCAAGCTGATAGTTACAATTCAAAACTGCAGTATATTTTGTGTAGTTGTGCTTAGACTTGTTGAAATCATTATTAAATGAAGATAAAATGGTTGAGTGTGTTTTCATGGCATTTCTTTTAAACTTGTTACAGGTAAGAAGAATGGAAAGTAAAGAAACTGCATTGATATTCATGCATGAAGAATATAAAATCCTCAAGCGCTACAAAAATAATAGAAGTTCTTTCAAGAGGGCCATCTCCTTTCTCTAAAGCACAATGTTGTGAGCTACAAGATTCAGCAGCTTAAGTTTTTGCCTATAAACCGTGAAACTCAACAATATTATGTTTGGATTATTGATATTTATCTTTTAATTTCTTTATTTTCTACACAAAAAATGACAAAGAGATAGAATAAGTTAATGACTTTTAATAAGTTTTATATGTATTGATATTTTTATCCCAATGTATTTTATAACTACTTTGGTTATAAGAGATTGATATAGCTAATTTGGTTTGAATTTTATTAATGTAATACTAATTTTCATCAATTAATTTTTTTAAATGTAATACTAATTTTTATTAATTAATTTTAAATGATATTATTTTTGGAGTGCATCAGAGTACGTGTAAAAGCACATGCCAGATTTTTTTAATTTAATAGGGATATAGCCACGCTTTAAAATGGTGGCAATAGGTCCATGTGTTTTCGACTATTGGCACGCTTCAAAAGTGAAGCCATATCTTTTACTATTGGCACGCTACAAAAGCGTAGCCATATCTTTCACTTTTCGGTACGCTTTTAAAGCGTCGCTATAGGGTTATACATATGGCCACGCTTTTAAAGCGTGACAATAGATGAAAGCGTGGCAAAAAAGAAAGTGTGCTGATAGATTTACAAAAGCATGGCAATGCAGCAACCGGCACACTTGTGGATGTGACTATTTCAAAAGCGTGCCGATAGCTCAAAAAGCGTGGCGAAAAGCTATCGGCACGCTTTTTTGCACTTTTCGGCACTCTTTAAAAGCGTGGCAAAAGGCTTATTTTCTTATCGTGCACCCGCCGAATCACTGACAACTTGGATGATCGCCTCACCCTCGAAGCTCGTGCCCAGGTCCAGATCCCCTCACACCTCATTACTCCAATCTCGACCTCATCCGATCTGACATTTACCTGAGCAACCAAACATTGGCGTTGTCTGTGGGGATTTGGCACGTGTATGGAGCTCTTATCTCATGTAGAGGAAGTACGAGAGGAGGGGGGAGCCCACTTGAGAAACAAGGTAGGCTCCACAGCCTCTTCTTAAGAATGCTCAAGACCACCATCCCTTCGAGATGACCCCCTCCAGATCTCCCAAGAGATGCCTATTTAGTGGTATGGGTGATGACAACTCAAAGATCACGCAGGAACTCCGGCACCGAGTACAAAACTTTGAAAGAGAGCTAGCGACAAAGGCTCGCTACCGTCCAGACACAGCAAAGACTCTCACCCAAATCTGTCCCACACCTGATCTCCTACTAGGTTGTCGGAAGGTCGTGGGAGAAGCCCCAAGAGGGAAGCGAATGAGTTGATGCTCGATCTCACTCCTACACCTATGATAGGTCGGAAGGACGCGGGGAGACTAGGAGAGATAGAGGAAAGAAGCGATGGGACCCCATCATTATGGGTGCAACCCCTTTCCACCCTTCGATCCTCAAGGTCCAGCTACCGAAAAACTTTGACAAGCCTACGGACATGAGGTACGATGGGACGAAAGACCCACAGGAACATCTGACGGCCTTTGAGACCAGAATGAACCTGGAGGGTGTTAGTGAGGCTGTCAGGTGCCGTGCTTTCCCAGTAATCCTGGCAGGTCCAATAATATGGTGGTTTAATGCGCTCCCGCAGGAGTCTATTATGGCCTTCGCGGACATCTTACAGAGGTTCTTAGCGCAGTTCACCACGCGGATAGCCAAAGCCAAGCACTCGATCAACTTGTTAAGGGTCACGCAACGTGCTGGCGAGCCAACGATGAAGTTCCTCGATCGGTTCAATGATGAATGTCTAGAGATTGATGGCTTGACGGACTCGGTAGCAAGCCTATGCCTGATAAATGGCCTATTGAATGAGGACTTTAAGAAGCATCTCACTACTAAGCCTGTTTGGACGATGCAAGAAATCTAAAATGTGGTGAGGGAGTATATCAACGATGAAGAGGTTAGTCAAGTGGTGGCCGCCAATAAGCGGCAGCCACCTAACCCGCCAGCTTGTCAAGCCGGATACGTAAAAAAGCCAAAGGAGATGCCGAGGGAGGGAACCTTAGGGAAGCCATTCAAGCCGTTCTCCCGGGTGGGAAAGTTTACTCACTATACCCCTCTCACAGCATCTATTGTGGAAGTTTACCCACAAATCACAAATAAAGGCAAACTGTCGAAGCCTCAGCAGCTGAAGGATAGGACATGTGAAAACAAAAGCCTATACTGCGACTATCACAAGGGTTTTAACCACAAAATCCAAAACTGCTTTGATCTGAAGGATGCTTTAGAGCAGGCCATCTAGGAGGGTAAGCTGACTAAGTTCTCGCAATTCATACGAGAACCGAGGAGGAGAGAGCAAGAACAGTCCGAGGAGGACCGCAATCGAGCTGTGAAGCTGAGGCAAGGGCCCCCCGAGAACGCTGACAATGCTCCAATTGTAGTCATTAATGTCGTGGCTGGAAGAGACGCACCACCCAAGTCGAAGTCAGCAGCAAAAAAGGATGCTAAAATCCTAGTCGTCTATTCAGGAAATTCTAAGGACCATTCCACGGAGTTTCCCAATATATCTTTCGGCCCGGTAGATCGATTGTGTCACGATCTCCCCGAAAACCCACTCATGGAGAATACAAAAATGATTGGGATGGGCATCGTGAAGCGAATCCTAGTGGACACCGAAGCTAACTCGAACATCATGTTTAGAAATGTGTTTGATGCCCTGGGACTCAAAGAAAACGACCTCAAAAACCACCAGCACGGGGTCGTTGGCTTGGGCGATAACTACATAAGACCTGACGGGCTAATCACACTTCCTATTTGTGTTGGATCTGGGGAGAGCAAGAGGTCAGTGATGGCAGAGTTAGTGGTCTTGAGGGACTCCACAGCCTACAACATCATCTTAAGAAGGAGGACTATCAACGAGTTCTCGGCTGTCATATATACAAAGTTCCTAACAATGAAGCTTGTGACGGACAATGGAGCCGTAGGTTCCATCCGAGGATACCTGGAAATGGCGGTTGCTTGCGACGATGCCAATCTCTCACTAAGGAAGAAGTTAAAAGAGGCAGCCGGGTGTTCCTAGCGGATTTGGATGCGATGGTTGACGACAAGCCGAGACCAGAGCTTCAGGGAGACCTGAAAAAGTTCCGGGTGGGAGACACAAAGGACAAGTTCATCTTCGTGAACCGAAACCACCCCCACGAGTTAAAGGAACCTCTCATCGAGGCCGTCAGAGCAAACGGCGATCTATTCGCCTGGACCCCGGCTGACATGCCAGAAGTGGACCACGATTTCATGTCGCATCGTCTGGCCGTGAAACCAGATGCCAAGCCAGTAGAGCAATGGCAAAGAAAGATGTCTCCAGAGAGGGATAACGAGGTGGCCAGACAGACAGTCAGCCTGTTGGAAGCTGGATTCATAAGGGAGTTAGAGTACTCAACGTGGCTCTCAAACGTGGCCCTTGTTAAGAAAGCCAATGGGAAGTGGAGAATGTGCGTTGACTATTCGGATCTTAACAAAGCATGTTCGAAAGGTTCATTTCCTCTCCCTAACATCGACGCACTGGTAGATGCAGTGGCGGGGTACCGATTTCTAAGCTTTATGGACGCGTACTCAGGGTACAATCAGATCCCGATGTATCGCCTAGACGAGAAAAAAAGGGCATTCATAACTCCGACTATAACACCCTAATTACTCTAAGCCTTACCTCTAGCCGTAAAGTAAAGGATAACTAAGTGCCACGACAGTTCTAAGGCTTATACGATAATATATATATATATATATATATATATATATATATATATATATATAAAGGAATAATAGTACGAGAAACCCGATGAAGGATTACAGCTCAAAAACTGAGATACAAAGGTGCGAAGCGTTCACACGAAGCTACAATCCTAAAGGCACAAGATATAGATACAAGATAACAAAGTATATGAAAATATATAAGCATAATAGTCATAGAGTACTAGCCACAACCTGCAGAGTTTTAGGCCCACTAGCTATATACAGATATATATAGTTCTGAAAGTTAAAACAGCATATACAACATCTCTCTCCAAGTTTGCCTTTAAGGCAAATAAATATTCAAAAGTGAGAGTACTAAAACAAATTATCCAAAAGAAATCCAAAAGATTATAAAGGTCCTCTGTTTTGTCACCATCACGCAACTCACAAAATATGGTACGAGAACCAGAGGTTCTCAGTATGGTAACAGTCTTTGGTAATGTAACATATAAGATTCCGGAACGCCAGAGGCAATCCTAGAACTTCACATCATGGATAGTATTCAAGCTTATAAAACAAGTAAATAAATCCTTAAACAGGTCCTCTAACTTAGGGGATTTCCAATCTAACATTTACACTGCTATCCCACAGCCTTCGCTAGCCTAATTGCCATGCAATTCCATCACCACCGCCTACCAAACCTTCTCAATCCTAGTAGAAAACACAAGTAATTCATACAAGTAAAGCACAAGTAATTATCATGTATAGCAAGTAAATCAAGAAGCAATTAAGCATGTTATACAATTAGGCATAGTATGCAAGTAAACAAAGCAAGCAACCACATAGAAAATGCACATGATGAATGCCTGTCCTATTGGCTATGATATCACATTGTCGGTTCAACTGCCAACCCGACACATCCTTATGGAGATGTTGCCTTTCGGGAACCCCCAGGGATATCGTGTCTGGCACACGGTCCAAGGATATAGTGCCCGGCACACTTTTGTAATTCCGAAAGGATGCGAGCGGGATACTCAGCCACAGACCTCACATCTCAATGTAAGCGGGACTAACCACCGCCCTTACACCGCCACCGCGACCTCGACAGGCGGGATTAACCTACCATCCCTGCCAGGCGTATAGCGTCTCAACCATATCAGTATAATACAATATATATCCATATCTCATTCAGTGATCACTTTCAACATTCAATAATTCACCATTTCTCTTCGAGTCTCTGACTCGTCATAACCATCATTAATCCCTTGATTTCACAAGTTTACCATCAGCTTTTAAGTTCCCACAATCATCATCAATATAGTACTCCAATGGTTCACTCACAACTTCAGAAACCTAAACCTCCGTCTTCTAAACTTTTCACCAGAAATTATCTTAATTAAACTCACTCATTGTATTTTATATGTTTCAAAGCCTAAAATAAGCTAAGGGGTCTTAAACAAGCGTTACGGAAGTTTGCAAGCTTACCTAGAAGGTAAAATGATTGAAAACAAAGTTTTTATTTAAAAAGCAGGGCTTGTGCGTACGCATAGAGGTGTGCGTACGCACTCAACAGAATGCTCTTCCCAGTTTGTGCGTACGCACAACTTGCAACTTTCACAGGGTGTGCGTGCGCACACCCCTCGTACGTGCGCATGAGTCATAACACCCATCCTGCTCGGTGCGTAGGCACAGGTGTGTGCGTGGGCACACAAACCAGAACTTACAATTTTCTGCAACATCACAGAATTCATATTTTTTACACTAACTTCCAACGATCATATATTTTTCTACATAATTTCAATTTCTACGAAATCTATACCATTTTAAAGCTCTTTGAATTATCTTTAATTTGATACAAAATCCAATCAATTTCAAAAATCGAGGCTTAAGATATGATCCCCAAAGTTAGCCAAAAATTCATTTTTACCAAAAACCTTTAAACCTCAAATTTACCAAACTCTCAATTCAAAACCAATTATTCCACATCCAAAACAGCCCCAAAGTTCCTAAATTATATTAATATACCTTCTTATCATTCCACAACTTAGCAACGTATAATATCATCCATTCCATACACCAAATTCTACTTATAAAACTCAATTTTCAATAATTAACATCACAAAACATCATTTCACCATCCTCAACATTTATCCACATCAACAAGCCTCATAATTTATTATTAATCCTCATAATCATCATTATCCAACCCCACATTATAAATCAACATCATCATTCACCGAAATCATTACAATCATCAAAATCATCATACATCACATTTATCAACAACCAATTCAATCCTATCCTAAGGTCTACTAGCCTAAGTGTCCAGAAATATTACATATTTCATAGAAAAAACCGAAACTTGGCCGATTTTCAATATACACCAAACACCGAAATTTGACTTCAACGAAGTTTCTACAAGTTTTCAAGTTCAATCAAGCCACCACAACCAATCCAAAAGCTCCAATAATCATAAATTTCAAGTTATACACAATTAATTCATCATAATTAATACTTAGGGTTTACCAAAATCATAAATCCATAAGGGTTTATGATATTCTTACCTTACCCAATAGTTTGGGAGGGCAAAACCCAACAATACTTCAATGCTACAACACCCATAAACAATCAAAATCACAAAATCTATTCAATATCAAAACCTAAATTTTTGAAATTCTTAGAGCTGAAGAATGGGGAGGGAGTTTTGAAATCTTACTAACAAAAGTTAGATAGAACTAACGGGCTCGGCGAGAACTTCGCATAGCCGCAAACGGGACGCGAATCGGAGTACCGTAGATCAAGATATGATCATTTGAAGAAGAAAGTGAATAGTACCACTTCTTCCTCCTCTTTCTCAATTCAGCAGCTGCTTTTTGTGTTTTTAGGTTGTGTATGAGGCTGAATGGCCTTCATTTAAGTATATATATATATGTTGGGTTTGGGCTCAACTTGGGACGGGTCCAACCCGTTAGCGTTTTTTGATTGGGCCAAATCTTTAAAATTTGTGCCCGGTTTTAAATTTTAAAAAGTTTTCCCAAGTTTTTCTACTGTTTTTATTACTCTCACACAGTACCAGACAGACTTAAGCCAGTACTGCCGACTAATTTATCGGTACGCATTTTTACGCAAATTTTCGCAGAAAATTATATTTTCCAACTAAAAAAATCTACTAAGTCCAAATATCATATTTAAATTTTCTAATTAATATTCTAAATTTTTGGAACCTATTTTAGACAATTAAATTAATTAATTAAACGGTTTTACACCAACTGGGACCTACTGCTATAGGGTCATGCCGTTCGGACTAAAGAATGCGGGAATCACATATCAAAGATTAATGAGCAGAGTTTTCAAGGAGCTTATCGGCAGGACGATGGAAGTCTACGCCGATGACATATTGGAAAAGATAGCCGAACCGAGCCGTTTGGTCGCCGACTTGGAAGTCGTCTTTGGCTTGATTCAAAAGCAAAATATGAGGCTGAACCCTCTGAAATGCGCATTTGCTATGGAAGCAAGGAAGTTCTTGGGCTTTATGATCACACAAAGAGGGGTTGAAGCCAACCCAGACAAGTGTGAAGCCATCCTTCGGATAACAAGCCCAGGATGTGTTAAGAATGTTCAAAGATTGGCAGGGAGGCTCACGACTTTGTCTCGCTTCCTTGGGGAATCGGCAGCGAGGAAGTCTTCAACCACTTCAAGAGGATTTTATCAGAACCACCAGTGATCGGGAAGCCGAATGAAGGAGAAACTTTATACCTATATCTAGCAGTGACAGAGGAGGCCATGGAGGCCTTTTTATTGGGAGAAAGACAAACTCCAACAACCAGTGTGCTTCATTATCAAGGTGCTCCAAGGAGCGGAGCTGAGGTACACCAAGCTAGAAAAGTTAGTCATGCCCTGTTAATCTCCTCTCGGAGGTTAAGACGGTATTTCTAGAGGCACCCAATCACTTTGAGAATCGACAAAGCCATCAGACAAATCTTACAAAAACCCGACCTGGCGGGCCATATGAAGACATGGGCAATAGAGTTGTCCCAGTATGATATCCAGTATGAACCTCGACACGCAATTAAGGCGCAAAGCAATGGTAAATTTTTGTGTGGAGGTAACGGGGGACCCTCCCGGGAACGCGAACGTATAATGGAAACTCCATGTTGATGGAGCGTCCAACAAGGCTTTTGGGGGATCTTGGATCATTTTAGAAAACTCGAAAGGAATGACCTATGAACATTCAATCAAATCTGAGTTCCCGGTCTGAAACAACCAAGCGGAGTATGAGGCCCTGATAGGCGGCCTAACCTTAGCCAGAGAAGTCAGAGCAACAAAAATCGAGATCAACAGCGACTCACAGGTTGTGACTTCTCAGGTAAACAGAACCTACAGGCCAGGGATTCTTTGTTACAAAAATACTTTGTGGTCCAGCATGTACCCAGGGAGTAAAACGCTAGGGCCGACCTCCTATCAAAACTAGCGAGCTCTAAACCTGGTGTAGGAAACCGATCCCTAATACAAGGCTTAGTAAAGGAGCCATCAGTGACCCTCTGCATGACCGAAGTCCCAGACCCCCCCCTTTGTGGATAAACTCGATTAAACGCTACCTCGAAAAGGGGACGCTCCCAGAAAATGAAAAGGAGGCTAAGGTGATAAGAAAAGAAGTTGCTAAGTACGTAGTAATATAAGCGCAGCTGTACAAACGAGGACTTAGCCAACTCCTGTTGTAGTGTTTGCGTCACGACCAAATGAACTATGTTCTAAGCGAAGTCCATGAGGGGTGTTGTGGCCACCACATTGGAGGAAAGGCGTTAGCCAGGAAGCTTGTTAGAGCAGGATATTATTGGCCTTTTATGATAACGGACGCTCAGGAGTTCATGAGAAAATGTTAAGAAAATGAGAATGTTTACAAGGCCCCAGCGTGAGAGCTAAGATCCATGCTGGCCTCCTGAACTTTTTTCTAGTGGGGAGTCGACCTCCTGGGGCCATTCCCAGTAGCCCCAGGCCAGGGTTAAAGAAGTGTCTTGACCAGCAAAAGGGCTCTTGGATAGATGAGCTAGCCTCTGTGCTATGGTATTACAGAACAACACCACAATCTTCTACCGGGAAATGCCCTTCCAGCTTACCTACGGTGTGGATGCGATCATCCCTGTGGAGATCAGGGAACTAAGCCCAAAGCTACTTCTGGGGCGGGGTAGTGTAGCGTTTGGGAAAGATTTGATTAATGAGATAAGGGAGATAGCCCATTTGTCAGAAGCCGCGCTAAAACAAAGGATAGCTTTATGTTATAATCGCAAAGTGCTGAACAGGAGCTTGGAGGAAGGAGATTTGGTGTTACGACATAACGACATCGGCTCTCTGGCGCCATGAGAAGGTAAGTTAGCGGCCAACTGGGAAAGGCCATACAGAGTGAGAGAATCCCTCAGAAATGGTGCATACAAGTTGGAGTGGTTGGATGGAACCGAGGTCCCAAGGACATGGAATATTGAAAATCTGAAGATGTTTTACTCTTAAAGGCCATTTTGCCGACCTAACGGTTACTTATTCCTCACCCTTGTTATTCAAATTACTGTCATCCTTTACTTTTGTTATCTTCCTGCTAGATACCTTTTTTCTCTTTCATTAAACTTGTTGCAATGGACCTTTTGTATTTTCATGGTCAATTTATATCATGCTTCATGTCATATCTGTGGTTTACTATTATTAGTAAGATATAAAAACGGCAACCCGGGATAGGTTTCCCCGGGCGCCACAATTCGACAAACGGATATCCACGACACAACAAATCAACGACCAAATAAAGGAATAGCATCAAAATAAACGTTAAGGTTCTAACAGCGGATCGAGAACGTAACAACGGTAGCTGAAAAGGGCATCGGGGCGGCCCGACGATCAGAAAATCGTTCATATTCAAAAGGCATCACGCCGATCTAACGACAAGCAAAAATAAAATTGTTCATTATCAACAAAGGTACCATATCGGCCCAACAATTAGAAAGATACAAGTTCACATCCCAAATTACCAAAGTACTACGAAAAAGCAAAGTCACTTCCTCGGGATATCAATAATCTTGCCATCTCGGATCGTCTTGAATGCTCCAATGGCTGAGGTATCAAAGTTAGGGGACAACAACTTAACCTGAGCCTTGATCGCTCCTTCGGTAGCCCCGATAGCTTCTCAAGCATTCTTGACGGTTTCTTTGTTCTTTTTCTTAAGGTTGGTGGCCTCAAGCTTGGCAGTGTCAGCCGAGTGGATGGCTGCGGCCAACTCCTTCTCCAGGTCGGCTACCTTGGTCTCCGCTACAGACACCCGACTCAAAGCAGCACTAAGCTGGCTCTCTAGGGAAAGCTCCCAATCGAAAAGACGGGCCACCGCCTCATCGGCAACCTTCAGCTTTTTCTCGGTCTCCTCGAGGTGAACCTTCATGACCTCCACCTCGGCTTTCAAGTTGCCGATGTCCCGCAGAGCCGTCCGGTATTTATCGTTCAGGACGTGAAACTGGGCCAATACAGGTTCTGCCTTTCTAACGATAGCAGCAGCGTGAAGAAGGCTCCAACAAGTCCACCTCGCTTGGGAGGCCAAGTCTTCATCTTGAAAGAAGGCTTCTGTGCCTGACAGGAGTGGGAGTCGATGAAGCCTTCGGCGTCAAAATTCCTCTTCCTGGGGTTCTCCAGGATGGTCATCTCAGGACCAGAGTCCTCTACGATGACCTCCTCGACCAGGACATTCCCACCAGTTGCACTAGTGCCGAGATTCTCCTCGGTGGGAGGATGGGACTAGACCTCGGCAACGGGAGAAGGAGGGGCATCTGCAGAAGGAGTCTCTGTGCTATCCTCACTACCCCCGGGAAGAAATTGGGCCATCAAGTCAATAAGACCAGTTTGCCCGACTGCCATAGACACTAAAATAGAGAAGTGGAAGTAATGAAGCATAATTTTATAAAACGAAAAGCTAAAGTACATAAATCAGAAAAAAAAAAAGAAAGAAGGAGAAAACGGAGGATCAAAAACAAACTCTTATCTACTTGGTTCCTACCGGTCTCACGATCACCCATCAAGAGGTGGGGGTTGAGGTTATTTACGCCAAATATGGCCAGTAATATATGGGTAATGTGCCGGTTTCGTTGACTCAACCTCTCGTAAGTCACCTTTATTAGATAGTTCGTGCCAGCACCGAAAATTTAGCAGGTCGGTATACAGCGTTCTCCCTCAAAAGTAAGCCAGAAGGGATGCTGACCTTCGACAGGCCGTACCTTAAAAAACTTTTCTTTAAAGCCATGATACGAATTCTCGAAGTGGCCGAAGATCCGTCGGTTCTGCACAGCTCAGAACGAAAGGTACCCTTTTATGCTTCCCTTCTTTCGAAGGATTGGTCAAGAGAAATAAGTAAAGAAAAACTTTAATGGAGGCCGAGAGATCCAAGTAATCGCACACCATCTCGAAACAACGGATGGAGGCCCAGTTAATTGGGTGAAGTTGTGAGGGTGCCACATCGCACCAGTTCAGGAGCGACATGATAAAGGGAGAGAAAGGAATCTGAATCCCTAGGTTGGTGAACATGGGCTTGTACACCCATAACCAGTTGGTGACCCAAGGAATCGACATGTTTATATGGCAGATGCGCTCTCGGTCCCCGGGAACGAACACATCGTAATTGGCCTCCTCAGGGCCACTTCCACATAATGACTCAGAGTCACGAAACACTTGTAGTACCTCCAGGGTTATCTTGGAGGTTGTGTCCTTCACGTCGGTTGTAACCCAAGCGTAACGATCTACAGGGGCTCTCGCTGCAGGATGCTGCGCCATACCTACAGTGGAGGCACCACTTAAGTGAACTCGAGAGATCGAAAAATCGCAAGAAAGGAAGAAAAACTAAAACACAATCCTACACTACACTGTTTCATGCTAATTTAAGGTCTAAGTCCAGAAAAAATGATAGCTATGGCACCCCCTAACAACTAACTAGCAATGGCGAGGCTAATCTACACAGAACCAGAATCAAACATGGAGCTAAAAAGATAAAAATGCAACAACCAACGATAAGAGAAAAATAAATCAGGAATGAGAGAATTACTTACCAGGGAATAAAGCAAGAAGGGTTGATGAAGGGACGATGCAGTAAGCCTCGCAGTAAGCCAAGAGTGGAAGGGAAATCGAAGAATAGGAATGGCAAGGGAGAGTGCAGAAGCAGGAGAAAAGAGGGTTGAAATGGTGGTTGTGATGATGAGAAGGTGGAGTGCAAAGTGATAACTGTTAGGGGAGAGCACGAAAAGGCAGGGGTAAAATCGAGCTTTTACCCCCCACTTTCAAATCAGTCATCAAGAGCATTTAATACTCGACATGAAAATCGAAGTGACACCCCAAGCAATGGATGGGGCATCTCACACGCATTGAAAGTACAACCCCCATCGACGGGTTCCTGGGCCGAACAAGGCTCGGCCCAAGAAGGCGTGGGTTACTCAAACACACCAATCACGAGCACCAGGTGATGGAGGATAAATGTTAGTCTAGAATTTCTCAAGAAAATTTCTTTGTAAGTATAGTCTAAACCAACAATTTATCCTCAATCAAAGTTTAAAAAGGTTTGTCATAATACAAATCAAAATAACCAGGAGTATTAATTCCAGGTCGTTCTCTCTAGGAATTGCAATTGAGTGCTCAATTATTGGCTATGAAGAGATTGGGGGTTTTTGTTTGAAATAAGCAAGAAATGTAAATAACAAGAAAGTAAACAAGCATGTAATGAATTAAATGAAAATCAATTAAAGTAACAAAAGTGGAAATTAAATGGCAAAAAGAACTCTTGGCTAAGGCATAGAAATTGAGATCACTATCCTTGTCTAACAACCATATATTGACAATTATGAGGGACCAACCCATCAAGTCTACTTCTATGCTTGAAGTATGTCAAATAGGCTTGATCAACATCAACCATAAGTCTCAACCTAGCCACTAATTAGCTTAATAGTAGGTTGGTGTCAATGGACATCAAATTGACCAATAAGGGACCCAAATCACTAATTCAATTAGACCCAATGACTCAAAGTAACTCAATTCCCTTAACCTAGGCCAAGAGTATAGAAAACTACTCCATAACTAGTGAAAATATTTTGTCAAACACTTAGAGTGCAATAAAGGCAAACATCCTACAATGCAAGAATTAACAAAAACCATAACAAACCCAAGCAAGAAATCAATAATAGCAACTAAAGTAAATATCAAAAGACATGAAAACATGAAATTGCATTAAAAGGAAATCAAAATCTACAAGAATTCATAAGCATAAAATCAACCAAGTAAAGAAAATAACAAGAGAAACTAAGAATATTAAGACAATAAAACAATAAAATATAAAGAAGGTTGAATTAAAAACAAGAATTAAAATTTAGATCTAAGAAAAATTGACATAAACTACCCTAAATTTTAGAAAGAAGAGAGAGCTTCTCTCTCTAGAATTCTAACCTAAAACATGATGAAAAACTAAATTATGACTACTTGGTTCATTCTCCCCTCAATCCTTGGGTTCAATAGCATCAGAAAATGAGTTGGATCTGGGCCTGGATGGCTCAGAAATCGCCCCCAACGTATTGCCTTTAGGTTGGTCACGTGCTACTTGTCACACGTACGCATGGGTCACGCGTACACCTCGCCTGGCAGATTTCCTTCCCACGCGCACGCGTGAGCACGTACACGCGTTGCCATGAATTCTGCAAATAGTCATTTTTTCATGAATTCTCCACTTTTCATGTTGTTCTTTTCACTTCTTCCACCCAATCCTTGTCTTTATGAACCTGAAATCATTCAATAAACATATTGGTGCGCAGAAATTGTGATCCTTAACAATGGCACCAAAGACTTGGTGCTCTCAAATGTAATTCACACTTTGTCACAACTTCGCACAACTAACCAGCAAGTGCACTGGGTCATCCAAGTAATAAACCTTACGTGAGTAAGGGTCGATCCCACGGAGATTGTCGACTTGAAGCAAGCTATGGTCACCTTGTAAATCTCAGTCAGACGGATTCAAATGGTTATAGAGAATTGATAATTAAAGCATAATTAAAATATAAAAGGGGATAGAGATACTTATGTAATTCATTGGTGAGAATTTCAGATAAGCGTATAGAGATGCTTTTGTTCCTTCTGAACCTCTGCTTTCCTGCTGTCTTCACCCAATCATTCCTACTCTTTTCCATGACAAGCTGTATGTAGGGCATCACCGTTGTCAATGGCTACATCCCATCCTCTCTGTGAAAATGGTCCAATGCGCTTCACTGCATGGCTAATCATCTGTCGGTTCTCGATCATACTGGAATAGGATTTACTATCATTTTGCGTCTGTCACTACGCCCAGCACTCGTGAGTTTGAAGCTCGTCACAGCCATCCCTTCCCAGATCCTACTCGGAATACCACATACAAGGTTTAGACTTTTCGGATCTCAGGAATGGCCGTCCATGGGTTCTAACTTATACCACGAAGATTCTAATATCTCGGACTCGGTCCCCTGTATTAGATACCTAAGAGATACTCATTATATCTCATCTTCATGTAGAACGGAAGTGGTTGTCAGGCACGCGTTCATAGGTGAGAATGGTGATGAGCGTCACATAATCATCACATTCATCATGTTCTTGGATGAGAATGAATATCTTAGAATAGGAATAAGCTTGAATTGAATAGAAAAACAATAGTACTTTGCATTAATTCATGAGGAACAGCAGAGCTCCACACCTTAATCTATGGTGTGTAGAAACTCTACCGTTGAAAATACATAAGAACAAGATCTAGGCATGGCCGAGAGGTCAACCTCCAAAACGTGATCCAAAGATGAACAAAAGATGTAAATACAATAGTAAAAAATCCTATTTATACTAAACTAGTTACTAGGGTTTACAGAGATAAGTAAATGATGCAGAAATCTACTTCTAGGGCCCACTTGGTGTGTGCTTGGGCTGAGCATGAAGTTTTCACATGGAGAGGTCATTCTTGGATTTAAACGCCAGTTTGTATCATGTTTCTGGCGTTTAACTCCACTTTGCAACCTGTTTTTGGCGTTTGACTCCAGAATAGGGCAGGGAGCTGGCGTTGAACGCCAGTTTGCGTCGTCTAAAATCGAACAAAGTATGGACTATTATATATTGCTGGAAAGCCCTGGATGTCTAGTTTCCAACGCAATTAAGAGTGCACCATTTGGAGTTATGTAGCTCCAGAAAATCTACTTTGAGTGCAGGGAGGTCAGAATCCAACAGCATCTGCAGTCCTTCTTCAACCTCTGAATCTGATTTTTGCTCAAGTCCCTCAATTTCAGCCAGAAAATATCTGAAATCACATAAAAACACACAAACTCATAGTAAAGTCTAGAAATGTGATTTTTATTCAAAAACTAATAAAAATATATTAAAAACTAATTAAATCATACTAAAAACTATGTAAAAACAATGCCAAAAAGCGTATAAATTATCCGCTCATCACATATCAAGGCATTGAATGGAATTAAAGTGAATTAAAATTAGCAATTTAAAGGTCTAAAAAGCATGTTTTCTCTCTTGAGCACAAATTAGGAGAAATCCACAAAATCATGCTATTTTATTGAATAAATGTGAGATAAGTTGATAAGATTCACTAAATTCAACCCAAGATAAACCCTAAAAATGGGGTTTATCACTAGGCTTCACGGTTCGGTGCATTGGGGGCACTGTTCCGGCCCAACCCAACAAGGGCTTTGGGTCCGACTGCGACCCGCCGCCCTGCCGGGTCATTTGACTCGACCTCGGGTGATCGGCGTGCCGTCTCACACCTGTTGAGGAAACCTGGATAACTAGCGAAAGCTTCCAGGCAGATGGATCCAAATGAAGGAGGCCCATCCGAGTCAGAGTATAAATGGCGAGGGACCTACCCCTCTCCCAAAAGTACGTCACCTTTCTTACCTTAATCGGCCGCCTCTTAGTACGGACACTAACTTAAACATCGGAGTGTCCTTGCAAGTGGATCCACTTACCGACTCACTGACAACTCGAATGATCATCTCACCCTCAGAACTGCTCCAATCTCGACCTCATCCGATCCGACATTTACCTGAACAACCGAACAACTTTAAGTCTCACTTTTCATTCGAAAGTTACAAAATTTTCCAAAATCATTAAATGGTTCTCCTCAAAATCCAATATTAATAATGAGTTGTTCCTAAACAATGTTGCGGGTCCTGCAATTGTTGATGGTTTGGTGCTAATGTTGAGGTTGAAAAATAAAAGTTTATGAGTATTGAGTTTTCATACTATTCTTGAAGGCATGGATGAATCTTTTCATAGCTGTCCAATGGGTTCATACTGTTGTATACAAAATAAGTAAATGTTTTTTCAAAAAAAAGAATTTAGGTACAGTTTATTTTATATAAAGTTGATAGATAAAAATTGTTAGATGATAATTTAATTAAATCTATAAAATTATTTAATAATTCTTAATTATCAATTTCACATGAAATCAACTGTACCTAAATTTTTACTTTTGTCAAAATTTTAAGCTCTGTTCTATAATGATTTTTTCCATTGAACGCTTTCTTTTGTTGCTTAGGGAAGCATAACGGTGGAGGAAAAGAAATTTGCTTAAAAAAAATATCATAATTCAAGAGAACAATTATAATTTTAAACGAAGAAATAAAATTCAAATTATAATTAGTTTAAAAAATGGTTAGCCATGACCTTTCCTTAAAACTGGCTACGGGAATCCTTATCCTTCTTTGTCAACTCTCAACAGGAAGCAAAGTATTTGATCCGATCCGTTAGTATGACTATGATCACAATTCACAAAACATAAAGTATCAATGCAATTACAAGAATTTGTCCATTGCCTATTACAAGTTTGATCCTAGCCCAATTATTCCCCTTTCCTTGTCACGTGGTTGAAAATTATATTAGCGTGCATAGAGGGTAAAGTTTCTAAATATAGATAAGGATAACCTATTATTTGTATTTACGAAGGTTTACAAAACTAATAATTTTACTCGTAAAAAAGCAAAAATAATTTTGTACCTACAAAAAATAAATTTTAGTGGATAAAATTATTTGAACTGTAAAAAATTATCAAAAATTCTTAAACTACTCCTTTTAATTTAATCTATTCTATCTCAAACTCTTATCCTTTTTATAGCCACTTCCTAAATCTTTTTTCATCCAACTCTCCAGCTATTCCTAATCTTTTTCTTTTTCTTTTTCTTCTCCTTCTTCAATTTCAATTCACTATTTGAGTGTTGTTTTTTCCCCTCTGTCTCTCTCATTATTACTTCTTAAATTCAAATGGCAGGTTCAATGTAAAAAAGTCACTTGCTGGCCATTTTTAGTAAAGTTCTATACTATCTTTTTTTTTTAACTTTTTACAGTATCTTTCAGTCTGGTAGGTCAAAGACTAATTCATCGCGAATCGGAGTTCTATTTAAAAAATTTTCGCTGGCTAATAAATTATTGCATGCAAAAGATGATATTCGAACACCCAACTCGCATACCAGTAAAATATGCCAATACCAACTACACATTATGCTCTTTCAGCAGCGTCCATATATTTCTTCTTCTTTTTTCTAATCTTGGCCCATATATTCTTTGAATTGCATTCCTATGCTAATAAACAGGGCTAGGCCCTTGCCCAAAAAAAAAAACAGGGCTAGGCCCATGGATAACAGATAAGCGTCCAAGTTGTGAACTAACCCAAACTAAACGGATACACTACCCATGACAAAAAAATTCGAAACACTAAATAAGAGCCCAAGACTGTATTAAAAAAAAAAACACACAAAAAGTACAAAAAAGAGCCCTTAAGATCAATTGTAGGATGTGGGATAAGGTTCGAGGCTACACAAATATCATGATGTAATGCCTTCTTTCCCCTTCTTTTTTTATATTCATCTTACATACACTTGAGTTAACATTAATTAATAAAATATTTATTATATTAGTTAGAGTGAAGTAGCATTTGTTAAGTGAAAAAAAATAAAAGAAGAAAAAGAAGAGGGAAGGATATTACAACATTATAACACTTTACATTACACACTTTCACACCCAATATTAAGGGTTTTTGTCCACTGTTAATCTGAGCCAAGTCTCGAACAAGATTTGTAATTGTTAGTGTTGTTTAATGCTCCATTCCTGTTGGACCTAAGCCCTCAACCAAAAACTAGTGGTGGTTCCCACTACAATCTTAAATAATTCATGCAATCCCCCAAACTTGTATGCTATATAATACTAACAAAAACAAACAAACAAGAGAAAATATTCCCACTGCTGTATTTATTTTTGTACCGAAAACATCACCTAATGTAGCTTCATTTATCCATCTTTTCTTTATTTAAATCCTTAATTAATTTTGTTTTCTAAATATATGCACAACAAGTTAACCTACCCTAATATATAAAAAAGAAAAAAAAATTAATATAATAAATAAATTTGTTTTATCTTATATTGATTTAACATATTTACTAATTAAATTGTTATTTAGAACATCACAATTAAACTTTTTTATAATGTGATGATTGGGTCTAAAAATGATGTCATTTTATAAATTGAAAAAATTCATGATATATTGAAGACAGCTTTGTGATAGACGGAGTATTTATTTTTTTAATATATATATTTGTCGCCTTTATGACATGAACAGAAAATATATAGATTCATGCATTATATAAATACACTCAACAATAAAAGGCTGCCAGCTAAAAAGGAAGTACAAACTACATACAAAGTATAACATTACGTTCATACAATAACTTTTATCTTTTTTGTCACAAAACATAATTTTGATTTCCTTATTTGAACTATTTAATCCATGTGTGAAAAGTTAATTTACAAACATACGTAATGCCCCCAAATAGATAAAGAGAGAATATGAAAACTAGAGAAGGACTGAAGGCAATATATATAAATATAATAATGTATGTAGAATTATGAAAATGATGAATTAAATTAAAGAAGGATGTTAGTTTGGAAATTGAAAAGGGAGGGTGGGAATAGGAATAGGAATAGAAATAGTTATCACAGGCTGTTAGAGTGACCCCATGAGTGAGACTTGTTACGGAAAGAGACAATCACACTTCTCCATCTCTCTCTATCAGCAGCCCCTCCCTCCTCCGTCCCGTTTCTAAAACGTACATTCATTTATTTACTTCCTTTTCCCTTTTGGAGTAGTTCATCACATGCTCTTGCTTCCACCCTCCTTAGTATGGTCCCACCCCCACCATCACGCGCTCCTCTTCCTTTTGCCCATTTGCCTTTTTAAGTGGTAAAAATTTATAAGCAGTTGTCTTTCTCTTTTTGTGAAATTCTCTTATTTTAATAGTTAAGGATTATTAGATGGTAATTTAAATAAAAATATTAAATTATTTAATAATTTTTAATTAACAATGTTATATGATCATCGTTTTTATTAATATTTAGTTTGTATTATGAAGCACGGATATTTCGCTGAGTTGTCATGTACGCGTGTCGGAAATATTTTGGATACTACCGACATTCGTCCGACACGCGTGTCTGCAGTGTCCAACTGTGTTTTAATAAAAAATAAAAAAATTCTTTTCCGGACACGTTTGGACACACCTAAATATCATCACGTGTCAGCATGTCCAGTCTTATTCTTAACAGATATTCTTAAAATAAATTTAGATATAGTATATATTATTATTTATTAAAATAAAAAATATTTTAAATACTTGATATAATTAAAATAAGAGATTAAAAATAAAAAAAATTAATTTATATTTTAATATCAATAAAATATCAAAATATCATTGCAGTTTATCTAAAAAATGCTTTATATTTTATATGTATATATGTTCCCGTGTCATGTAAGATTTTAAAATTCGCGTGTCGGCGTGTCTCGTGTCGTGTCATGTCCCGTGTCCGTGTCAGTGCATCATAGGTTTGTAATAATTTGTATCTATATTTATAGAATTTTACACACAAAAAATATATAGCTTATATCTGTATTTACTAAAATTTGTACATATAAATCAATACAATTTATACTCATATTATTTAAAATTTGCACAAATAAATTAATAAAATTTATTTATTAAAAATGATTTAGCGTTTATATTAGTCAAATGATGACTAAAAATATTAAAAATTGTTAGCCCTTAAAAATTTTTCATATTTAATTATTAATTTCACGTAAAGACAAATAATTTTTTGTCTTTTTAGAACGAATAAGTTTATAAAGTAAGAAAATAAAAATTTAATTTAATTGTTCTTAAATTGTTTGATAAGACATATGGATTAGCTAAAAATTTATTTGATTTGTGTTTTTATTTTGGTGAATATTAATATAAAAGTAATAGTTAAAAATTGTTCTTACATAATAATATTTGCATGTGTGTAATAATTTTATTTATTTATTTATTTTAGTATTTTGTAAAAGAAAATCTCATTTTAGAAAATCCAAATCTGAAAGGCTCCCTCTCCTTTCTAGATTAGATTGGCAATCTGTCACGTGATGAGTCTCAATCTCATATATGACACCAAAAAGGTTAATATCTAGTTAAACACCAATTAGATTAAATTGCAGATCTCACTATATGAGTCCCTTATTCACTCTGTTGATCCTTTAAGTTTATTATGTCTAAATAACACACATTACTCATTTAACTTAATTTGGAAATGTGCACTTGAGACCAATTTCGAAGTAGAGACACGTGTGCAAGAATGAATGTTTGGGTATAAACATTTTGAATTTTGAATTAGGGATGTTTAAACATGTGCTTATTATTATTATCCACACTACTATTCAAGTAGGACATGGTATATTCAAATGCAATTAATTTAATTAATTAAGTATGTATGTATGTATGTATGTATGTTAAAGAATAGAGAAAGAAGGGGGAAAAGTGTGATAGGATAGGATTGGGAATTGAAGAGATATATCCGTACGAGTTCATATCATTAGATGCCGCGGGTGCGATGCTCGTGCACCTGACTTGTCAAACCCATCAACAAATTGAATCAATCCCTCATTTCCACTTTCCATCCTGTCCGATGTGGGCCCTTCTTACTAACTTCCAATTATATTTATACATACATACATACGTATTTCATACATGCGCATTTTTTCTCTTTACTTTAACTGACTCCAGCTTCTTATGAGAATGTTATCAGCCTAAGATGACAATAATTTTCACATTAACCAATATATAATAATAATAATAATTGGTATTGTATGTATGTATGTATGTATTTGTGTTAGTTGGTTGGGGGGGTGTGTATGCATGATTGTTGTGTGAAGAGAGTACAGTGTTTGTGTGCAGTCTGCTGGCACACGCTTGGGGGGTGGATCCACTCCTCACAGTCACACACAGATTCTTCATTATTCACTTCCAAAAAATCACATCAATTTTGCAGACTCCTATTTACTACCAAATGAAATAAAAAAAAAATCCCTCTACTATCTATCTCAATCTCAGTCTCATCACTGCTTTGCACTTTGGCCCTATTAGGTGACTTTGCCCCTTCTCCTGCCTTCTGCATACTCCCTTATCATTAATTAATTTCATCAATAACTACTATATATCATTACTTTGAATGCATGGAAAAAATTTTGTTTCACAATTATTAATTCATGAGAAAGTATCAGAGGTGAATATTTTTATTAGAATTTAGTTAATATTTAATTATAAAAAAAAATAATGTATAATTTTATATTATTAAATATAATTTTATATTATTAAAAATACTAATGATAATTAATTAATGACTATAAATGTTAAAATGTGCTGGCCGTTAGCTATCACTACTGTTAATTCATTCTCCCATATCGTGCGTATGTGGTGATGATGCTTTTCGTTTAGATGCTCATAACTCGAAATTTGCAGTTTTCTTTGCTCTTCTTAATTCCTTTTTGTAGTTTTTTATGGCTCGGATCTAATTAATATAATTGAATTCCTTGGATTATAGTCATGCAAATGTATCTCTCTCGCACACAAATTCTCTCACTCTCAAATTTGAATATCACTCTTCTTTTATTTATTTTGCTTCATATATATATATATATATATATATATATATATATATATATATATATATATATATATAATTTTTTTACATTATATATTTCTATGGATTTATAATAAAAAAAAGCATTATTAAAATAAAAGTGCTAGTTTTCATTCTCTATATATATATATATATATATACTTTCTAACACTGAATTTTAGAAAAAAAATTTTAAATTTTTTAGTTTTGTTTCAAAAATTTAAAATATATTTCAATCATACTTTTAGGAGGTTAATACTATTAATAAATATATTAATGTGACAATTATATGGTAATGTATCATTATCGTATAGTAACTCTAGATTAAATAGTAAATTTTTTTGTCTTTAATATTTATATTTACTTCAATTCTATTCTTATCGGTTGGTTTTAATTTTACTCTAAAATTTTTATATTTTAATTATATATATACATACACTAGGTATGTATGAAGAATATATAAGGTGATAATTTTATAGTAACGTGTGATTGGTACGTGGAGTTAAACCCTAAAATAGTTTTTGAGATTAGCATCGTACACTAAAATCATTTTTAAGATTTTAATTATATCAATTACGTCTCTAAGATTGACAAAAGTGCACCACGTTAGTTTTTAACCCATTTTTTATTAACGACATAATGACATGACTTGATGACATGAGCTATTAGGTAGTGTTTGGTAAAGAGATAGAGACGGAAAGACTGAGACTGAGAGACAGAGATTGAAATAAATTTAAGTATTCTGTTTGATGCAAAATGGGAGACAGAAATTGAAACAAGAATGAAACTCTAATTTAATTTGCACAAAGCGTAAAATTGAAATTAATTAATTGAAATGAGGGTATTTTAGGTATAAAATGTTATTAAAGTTTCAGTCTCCATCTCTAAAAATTTTAGTCCAATGTGTCTCCATTTTTTGGAGGTACTGAAATACTAAAATTTTAGATACAGAGACAGAAATTTTAGTACCAGTCTTTGAACCAACAAACATGATATTGAGTCTTAGTTTCTCAATCTCCGTCTCAGTACCTCAAAACAAACGTTACCTTAGTGACACGTGTCACTCCATGATTTAGCCACGTATAATGGTATGATAATGTGACGACCAGTGACACGTGACAACCAGTAACACGTGACATGCTGATGTAGATGATTGTGCCACGCGTCATAACAGTATTCGTCAACGTGTCGTCTATTATATCATCATTGTAGATGCACCAAATTAGTCCCTCATTTTGTATTAAGTGACTCATTTTAATCTCTAAAATTGAATGTCATGCACCAAATTAGTTCCTTCTCCAGTTTTTTCTCATATTTTTTAAATTTAAAATTTTCAATATCTTATATCCACTAATTTCAATTCTATTTTTTTATATATCGTTAAATACAAGTGCTTTCATAAAATTTTTTAAGATTTTAGTTTTAATTATATAATTTATTTCGATAATAATTTAACATTGATAAATTTTGTAATATATAAGTATGTTATTATAAAAAATTTTATATAATTGATTAGACACATTTTTTCATAAAAAAATATGTGTTTTTAACAAAAAATCAATAATTAAAATAATTTTTTTTGTTCTTATGAAATACATGTTTTCGTTGTGTGTAAATGGGCTAGACTGAAGGCACTTAAGCATCCTCATTACCATCTCCTACCTCTTCAGTCTAGACGAAAGAGGTCAGAGATGGTAGTGAGGGTGCTTGAAATGCCTTCACGTCAACTCCAAGACTGCAGTTAGGGGTATCCGCAAGAGAAAAAATATTTTATAAAAGCACTTGTATTTGAATAACATATAAAAAAAATAGAATTGAAATTAATACATTCAAAAATATAGAGAATTTTGAATTTATAGAAAAAAATGAGAAAATACTGGTGAATGGACTAGTTTGGTGCACAACATTCAATTTTAGGGATTAAAATGAGTCACTTAATACAAAGTGAGGGACTAATTTGGTGCATCTACAATGATGACATAATGGACAACACGTAGACGAATACTGTTGCGACACGTGGCCAAATATGATTGTGACACGTAATACAGCTGTATAGCTATCCACATCAACATACCACGTGTCATTGGTCACCACATCATCATACCATTACACGTGGTCAAACCATAGATTGCCACGTATTACTAACAGGCCACGTCATCAAGTCATGTCATCACGACGTTAATGGAAAATGGATCAGAAATTAATGTGGTGTAGTTTTATCAATTTCAAGAACGTAATGATGCAATTAAAATCTCAAAGACAATTTTAATATTTGACGTCAATGTGAAAGACCATTTTGGAGTTAACTCTTGGTACGTGAGTATGTGTATTAACGGTGTTAACGTGGAAGCATATAGAGTAGTAGATGCATGTATGTATATATCTAGAAAGAGATGATGAGAAACGCAACAGATTAGAGATAGATATATATGGACCCCTTTAGCATGGTATAGAAAGGGAGAAGGTACAGGTTAATGACGAAAGGGAATTAGATGAATAGTGTAAGAATAGAGACATTGCATATATATAGTACCCCCTGCTGAATGATTTCTCTGGCCCTCTTCAGCCCTGAGCTATAACATCAAACTAAGCATCTTTACATATAATCCAATATGCCAACCAACTTACTTCAACACACATACACTAATCACCTTTAAACTTCTCCTGTACCCTTGCCCCCTCACTAATTGTCTTCTACTCTTCTCTCCTGAATTGACCTTACATTCTTCAACCCTCTCTCTGCCTCTTCTACATGTGCAATTCCCTTCTTACTCCTTCTTCAACTTTCATCTTATTTCACTTACTCCTTCTTCAACTTTTATCTACTAATCACTGTTCAACCTATGGAATAAGTATGCTTATAATTTTACTGGTAAAATTAAAGTAACGTTTTTTATTATTTAATTATATTTTTAATTTAAAAAATAAAAAAAATATTACTTTAATTGTATGAAGAATTTGAATATATAAAATAGAGAGAAAAGTGGTGGTAGACGAATCTGAAAAGCGAATTAAAGCAAGAACAGGAAGTGTGTTGGAGTGATCTGAGGTGAGCAGTGGCGTGGAGGAAGGAATTGAATTGAAAATTTGAAGGCTAGGTAACAGGTTTGTCCCCCAGTTTGAGTGTGAAGTGTGAACCCTAAAAGCCTAAGAAGTCTCTCTATCTCTTTCACCCTAAGTAGCTTTATTTTTGTCTCTGTGAGAGTGAGATAAGGGTTTCAGCTTTCATGGTTCCATGAAATTAACAACAGGACAAGACCCTCCCCGGCCCGACCAGACCATGCATGTCCCCAGTCCCCACTACTACTAATATTATATATATAATCAACTCCTTCATTCATTCATTCATTCATTCAATAATTATTATATATATATGATCTCATGTCATATGGACCTGTATAATTGAGCCTATGGCAGGCCCCCCCTCGCTGCTGCCAACTCTTCTCCATATTAATCATGACTGCAACTCATCGAATGTCTCTCTTTCTCTGTAATTTTTTTTTATTTAAAAATTATTTTGTTTATCTTAAATTTTAAAATTAACAACTAACTAAAAAAATTAATTTCAAAATTTTGTGTGTTTAATATAAGCTCAGCAACCCAAACCCTAATAATTGCAAGGGATTTTGATGGAATATAATATATATATATATATAGGTAGCTAGGCCCAGTGGGCAAACACGCACAACACACTTGTGATTATAAAATTAGGAAATGCAATGATTTGTCTGATTTAATTTGAAGCTCGCTCCTCGCTCCACGAGTAGTGCACGTGTGAATAGATATATATAATGTTATCTTGTTGATCGATCTTCCAAAGATATTGGCATAAAGAAGAATGAAATAAAGCCTTGTTTTGGGGGGAAGTTACAGAATACGTAGGGATACGGTAGGAATACGTAGATGTAATTGTGCGGGCGTGTGGAAGAATTGATTGTAGGGCCATGGGAAGGGAAGGGAGTAAGAAAGTGACACCTAATAAGAACGATGGAGATTGGAATTTGAAGTGAAAGATGGGACTTTGAAACATTGTCAACTTGCTAGTAGTGCCTTCAGTGCTCTATCTCTCTATGCCTCTACACTCATTCATTCATTCATCATCCATCTTCCCTTTCCATTTTTGAATTTCGATCAAAATTTATTAATAAATTAATTAGAGGCAATGTCCGATCGATGCTGCTTGCCAGCAAAAAACACTCAGACATGTAGCCGGCAGTGAGTGCAGAAGGCAGCAATAATGGCGAGGCACAATCAAGAACAATATGAAAACTCGTGGCTTAATATTAACTTGATGAATATTCATACTGAAATTATGAACATGAGATATATGTGGGGTCAATATATAATTATATATAACCTAGCTATACTACAACGAGCAGCAGCAAGGAAGCTGTCACTAGCTTCAATTCATACACTATTATTGCTCTTGTATCTCCATTTAAGGGACAACCACTACTACTCACAAATTTTCAAGTTATCAACTAATTCAAACTTTTAATACTAATTCAAAACTATTTATTTATTTACTTACATTAATATTTTCATATTTACTAGTTTATTGACTGTTATTTATTAACAAATTTGATTCCCTAACAAAACCGTTGAAAATATAAAGAAAAACACAATATTCTAACCATTTTATTTTAATTTCTAAACTTATCAAATAATTTATAGTGATTTTCATTGGTTCTGATTCATTTTATAAATTAAATACAACTTTATGTATTAAATGGTTTGTTTAATTAGTATAATCTACTAAAATGGAGAGAGAGAGAGAGAGAGAGAGAGAGAGAGAGAGAGAGAGAGAGAGAGAGAGAGAGAGAGAGAGAGAGAGAGAGAGAGAGAGAGAGAGAGAGAGAGAGAGAGAGAGATCCATAAGACTCACATAATCACCAAAAATATATTTTTGCATCGATATCGATTTATAACAATTTTCGGAAATAAAATAAGTTTAAGGAAAGCGCCCCTACCTCAATTATTCGCAATTCGCATAATTAAACGCATTGAATTTCTTTTTCCCTCGGCCCATCACAACGGCAACCACAACCGCAATTCCAAACCACTTTTGCTGCAATCACAGCTATTCTAATTGCAACATGTAATAACTGAAACTCAATCATATAGCAAATAGCGTCGCAAAATCTCAGCTACATATAACAGAACAGTGACTAAAAGAGTTTCGGAGCAAAAACAACTCACTGTACCAACAAGGAGCTAAGTATAGCGCAGCCGCAGCTCCAGCGGTTAACTCCGGCAAGCTCCAACAGCAGCGGCTTCAACCAGTAGCGAAAAACCTCACTACGACAACATCATCAAACATATACAATTTAAGCGACGACCCTTAAGGTAACAAAGATTTCGACTGACAAGGAAAGAAATCTGAAACAAGGCTAAAGCTTACCAAGAAGATGGCGGCTCCAACACTCGGGAGAACAAAACCCGGCATAAACGAACCAGAGCCGGAATCTAAACTGGAGTGGGATGAGATTTGATAGCTACAGGGATGTCTTCTGGCGATTGCAGTTACGGTTTTTCGAAAATTCTAGGTCTTACACCATCGAAATTTGCTACGGACCTTTTCTCGAATTTGTTGGACTCCCACACTATGTGGTTCAAACAGGCATGTTTTCTTTTTCCTAACTTTGACCAAGGCAAGCGGTGAAAAAATAGGAACGACCAGAGTGAGTGACAAAAAACCATGACCGACCAATGCTAGCGATGAGCCATCTAAACTACGGCGTAGTAGCGACAAAATGACGATGGTCAGTGAGGAGCGAGAAAAGGAGATGCGTGACACATGAAAATAGTAGTTAATTTGTATTAGACTTATATACATGTACAAATATAAAAATACATAATAACTAATTTTAGTGACTGATATTAGTATATATTTAACATTTTTTATTGAGATCATGTATATAAATATGAGTTGGTCTGCTTTTCACAATATGCAAAATATCAAAGAACAGCCACAAGTCACAATCTCTTAAAATGCTTTGATTCAACTTTGTCCTTAATGTTTATCCTTAAAATGCTTTGATTCAACTTTGTTGGACAAGTAATGTATTTATTAAATTAAATATGAAATAATTTGTGTTGAAAAAGAAAAGACACACAAAATTATAATGTGATCGTAACACAAAACAGAAGTAATAAAATAATTTTAAAAATTTATTTTGTATTTAAAAATTTATTCAAATAACATATATCAAATCTAAATACTTGAGCACTTTAGTAAAAATAATTTTTTTCTTTAATCGTACAAAGGCGTTATGCATATTTATATCGAGATTAATTTTTACTGTTAATTTTTTACTAATAGACTTTTGATTTAAATTGTAAAAACTTCTTTACAATTCTTTGTACATCTACCACCAAATTTTTCTCCAAAAACTAGAGTTATATATATTTGTGTATGTAAATGTAAGGGAATAAAAATTTTTAAGTGTCTTTTTTACTCTTATCATACATATATATATATATTCAGATTTGTTACTCATTTCAAATTTTAATCTCATTTTATTTCAAATTGAAATCTTATGAATCATATAACATCATAACTCAATTTTAAATATGGTCGATTAAGATCTCATCTAAATTAAAATAATTAATTATTCTTGATTTTCATTTAATATATTATTATTATTATTATTATTATTATTATTATTATTATTATTATTATTATTATTATTATTATATTTTTAGTACTAGTAAGGAATATAATAATATTTTATTTTTGAATTAATATTATTATTTATTTGATCGAATCAAAATAATAATCAAATAATTTTTTAACAAAAAATAGAACCCTCATTAGTATGTGACCCTAAATGTTCAATACTAATTAAGCAGATAGTAAATTAGTCATATTAAATTTACTAATCAAGGTTCGTGTCTAACAACACTCCTCAATAATTAGATAGTATGAAGTAATATATTTTTTACTAAATTTCAGAAGAATTTGTATAATTCCTTCAATCTTTTAAACTCTTAGTTATGGTTTAATTGTCAATTCTAACTTATTACCATTATTATAATGAATTTTAAATGACTTAAGAAACACATTTCTTTATTCATTCAATTTCTTTGGTCAATATTTTATTTATCTTAGTGTTTATAATCATAAAACTCAAACTCTATCAAGAATAGACGGATTTCATATTAACTAATTGGTAATTCTACAAATATTTAAAGTATGTCCAATGTCCATTTAACTAGTACCCTAAGATATTAGGTATCCAAAAATAAAGTATAATAAATATATTATTAATTACCATGACGGTTGCAGGTAAAAAAAAAATTATTATAGTGTTCATCTTGAGAATATGCTATTAAAAAATATGCGATAATTATAACCATTATGAATTTTTAGAGTGAGTTAATTCAATGATCATATCTCTATATGCACTGTGTATATATATAATTTAATAAATACGATTTATTAATTTTCATCTAATTAAGATCATTATATATATTTAATTTAATTTAATTTTGATACACTGATACAGTTGTACAATCACATTCCTTTTTTAGATGATCATTTAGACGGTCAATATAAAAAATAGTTATTTTTACTGATGTAACATTACTTAATTGAATACATGTATAAAATTACTATACACTGACAATATATTAAAATTAAATTCACACACACATATATATATATATATATATATATATATATATATATATATATATATATATATATTATTAGTGTCCCTTTTAATGATTTTACAAACAAAAAGAAATTAAATTATAAAAAATTTATTTTTAATATTATATTTACTATCTTATAATAAATTTTTAAATTTAATCTGGAATTTATTGTATTAACCTTTTTTTATTTTTTATAGTATCTTTTAATTCGACAGATCAACGACTAATTCGTTACAGATCAGAATTATATATGGGTCATTGGTTAATATATAAGTTACTGCATGTACAAAATAGAATTTGAATCTCAATACTTACTTAAATGAACTAATAAGCTAACTATAAAACCAACCGAAGTTGATTTTATTGTACGTGGTAACCTTTAATTGAATAATAGAAAGAGACAGATGCAGGGCAACTGCAAGAGGCACGCACGCATGAACAAAACGGTAAAAAGCCTCATTTCACATCCCAACATTGAACAAACAAACCCAACGAAGCCACTTGCTGTTCCGTACGCTAACCACCGGTGGACCTCACATTTCATGATTATCATTTAACAAGCAGCCCCCTCATCTTTTGTTGATTTCGTTTTTCACCCCCTCAGTTAATCAGAGTACTTAGGGTGTGAGCGGGGTGGGGGCCCATGGTGCCGCAACACACCACATGATCATGATGTGATGATAATATATCTTTATAATGTTATCTTGTCATATATTTAATATAAATAAATAATAATAATACAACTAACACATACAGTTTCCTACAGAACTTTATGCGTGTGTATGTCATGATGTCCGATGCCTATGGCTATCTATCCCACTCATTATTCATCATCTTCACAGTACATTTTATGGTCCTGCGTCTAGGATGGTCCGTAAATGTACGTACCATTCCATTTACAACTGATTATTATTATTATTTACTATTACATTATATATTATAATATCATATATTGTGTCTCTCATTAATTATAATTCATCACAAACACTCAACATTAAACTACACTACTAGCTCTATATATTTATTTACATGGGTTTTGACCACGGAAAACAGTGAATAAAAGACAGATACACTAACATTTCAATCAAAATTTGGATTCCACTCTTAGGTAGCGTTTGGTGGAGAAACAAAAATAGAAAGATTGAGACTGAAAGAGAGAGACTAAAAGACAGAGATTAAAATAAATTTTAGTATTTTATTTAGTGCAAAATGGAAAATAGAAATTGAAACAAGAATGAAATTCTAGTTTAATTTGCACAAAAGATAAAATTGGAATTAATTAATTAAAATGAGGGTATTCTAAGTATAAAATGTTATTAAAGTTTCAGTCTCTATTTCTAAAAATTTTAATCCCTTATATGTGTCTCCACTTTTTGGAGGTACTGAAATACTGAAATTTTGAAGAGAGAGATAAAAATTTTAGTAACAGCCTCTGAACTAACAAACATGATATTGAGTCTCAGTCTCTCAGTCTCTGTCAATACTTCAAAACAAATGCTACCTTATAGATTATTTCAAAAACTCTTCCAAAATAATTATTATATATATATTGTCTTAGTAATAATAGAATATGTTTAAAAAGATATTACATAACCAAATTATTTTTATAACTAAATTTAACTAATTTTTTTATGTATTTTTCATTTTTGTTCAACTGATTTTTATTATGTCAATAATTTATTAAATTAACTTAGTTAGATTCAAACTTAATTACAAAAACAATTTGATCATATAGCACTAAGTACTTTTTAGTACTTCAATTCATCCGACATTTCCTTCAACTAGTCGTGATAACTTGAATCGCAATCCAATTAATTAAACAAATGAAATATTTTTTATTTTTTATTTTTTTTTCCAACAGAAAGAGGAACAACTTAAACGGTAATTTTCACATTACAAACTGTAGCATTACTGAAATAAATAAACGTGGTCCAAAATGACAAGTAACTAGTGACTTGTTTTACCAGTGAATTGAATCAGTCAAAAGCGCAACTTAACTTTTTGTCTTTGAAATCAAAGATTCTTTTCATTCAAGATTAGTTCATAGTAGCATCTAAGCACTGAAAAAGTCATAGCATCTATCATGGAATATACTTCCACAGTTTTTATTAATAAAATTTAGTTTTATTAGGAAAAAAACTATATATATATAGAAAATTAAATTCTAAATCTTTTTGGATATAACAACTTAACAGGATGTGTTATTTGTATTTTTTTTTTACAATTCTTTTATAGGATAATGTTAGGTAGACAAAAAAAAAAAACAGTTAGAACTTGTCTTATTTAACATTAATTAATTATCACAATAATAAATGAATGTTAAATAAGACAAGTTATGGCTGTTTTTGGCTGATTTTCTTTGATTACCAAACATTTCCGCTTTTTAATATAAAAAGTAAGTTTTTTATATATATTCTTCTATTTTTTATGGGTACATATAATAAAATGTCTATAAAAGAAAATTACTTGAATAGTATATCCAACATTTTTTCTGTACATATATACATGGAAGACACTTTAAATAAATATTTTATTCAAGTTAGATAGATATTAAGATTATACCACAAAATTCTGAAATAGATAAAATAATTATTACAATATTAATTTACTAAATAACAATATAAAATAGAAAATAGAACTTAAAAATAAAAAAGGATAAAAAAGGATGCATACAAAATTTTAAAATTATAGATAAATTATAAATGATAACGATATTACTATTATATTTTTCTACCACTCCCTTAAAACTAATTGTAGTCATGTAAACTAGAGATTTAGCTTATTTAAATCCATAATTGTTGCAAAATCCAATATTTAATTGCAGCCCTATATTTCAACGAATTTTTGAATATTTTATACGAATTCTAGTATCTAACTAGATCCTCCACTCGTCCACTTCATGTTTACTCAATTTGAATATTATAGCTTTTTATATGCTTTATAAATTGTGTCATGGATAATTAGGTAAAAATTAAAGGGAGATATATAATGTTATATCCTCTGTTATGTGAATTAATGATCTACCATAATTTCATGGTTAATTGCTTGCTAGTTCAGTAAACTAAACTAATGTGGAAACAAAGAATGAAATGTTTCCACTAAGAGGCAACTTTAAAAAAATTAATAATAATTGCAATAAGATATAAAGTGCGAAAATGAATTATGAAGGGTATTAAAGAATATAGATGAAGCAGACAGACTTTAGACATATTAATATTTTGTTAGAACTGTAGTGGCAAAAATGCAGATGAAAGTGGTCACATATTTTCTTTTATTTTGAGGCAAGATTTGGCAATAAAAATTGAAGCAGTTAGTGGTATGGTACATCTTGATCTGTGTACGTAGCTAGTTGTAGATGTGTAGCACACAGTGGATAGCTCCCGGATATAATACTCATATAAGTAGAAAGAATAGAAAGGCACTTTATATGGAAACAATCTTCAACTCTACTACTTCTTTTTATCCCTTTCCTATAATTAGGACTTTGAAATTGTGCACAATATATAGATATGGGCACCCTCATCACATGGATGGCGCCAATTCCACCATAGTCTCAATAATCATCACCATATAATTACTTACAATAAATCATTATCATAATTCAATTCTAACACTCCTTATAAGAATCCGCCCACCTCTATGTTTCTTAATTCGATAAGTTAAGAATTAATTTATTATAAATTTAAATTTTTAATATTATTCACTTAAGTGAATGAGTGATCGAAAATGATAAATTTAGAATTTAAAATTTAAAATTGGTCAAATATAAACGGAAAATGATAAATGAGTAATGATAGGGAAACAACAAAAACAGTTAGAACTTATTTTATTTAGCATTAATTAATTGTCACAACAATTAATGAATGTTAAATAAAGTAAGTTATGACTATTTTTATCTAATTTTCTTTGGTTACCAAACATTTCTGTAAATTTATTTGTCACATATAAGTGTTTATGTAAATATTTGTTAAATTTTAGTTTAGAGTAGACGAATAACAATTTAGCTAACAAACATGAATTTAGATAGTATAAAAATGGATTAATATTATTAGAGATGAAAGCGATAGAAAGTAATAGACATAAACGAATAGGACGTATAGAAAGAAAGATTGGGGACCATAAACAACCCATACCTTTAAATCTAACAGAAAAAAAAAAAGAAAAAAAAAAGAGAGAGAGAGAGAGATCGTGGTCACATGGTGGCATGTGAGGGGAAGAATGGGGGAAGGTTTTATATAATTTTGTTAGAATAATAATGAATATGCAAGTAAAGAAAAAAAGAAAGGGTGATTTGGGTGTGAATATAAATAATTACAGTGTTGGGTTTTGATGGATTTGTCTGTTTTTGGGAAGATTATTGTTGGGTGAATGTGTTACTACCCATGTGACGTGTATGTATGTATGTGATGGGTAAATGAATGAAGAAGCAAGAAACGGTGAATGAATGAATGAAGCAGAACCCTACTTACTTAGTTACTTACTTACTTACTACATAGTGATGATGGATACTGCTGTTATCTCTGAAACCCAAAAAGCAAAGAATTTTCCACCACTCTCATCTCTCTATAAATTAAAGCTGCTTCTAGAGTGGTCCATGCTCTTCTCCTTTCTATACCAATGCTTCACTATTTCTTCCTTCCTTCCTTCCTTCCTTCATTCATTCATTCATTCATCAGATCTGAGTCCTGGTCATGCTTTTCCACAGCTTTCTTGAACTTCTTGTATGTGCATCCATCTCAACTTCTTCTAAGTAAGTATGTAATTACAGTCTTAACCAAGAAGCTCAAGAAAGCTGTGGGAGAATATGGCAATTTCAGGCCTTTCTTGTAATTTCTCTTCTCTGATTCTCTCAACATCGGTAAGTGCTATTACCCTACACCTTAATATTGTTGTTATATAGATAGAGTCATCATATGCTGCTGCTTCATGGTTCTGTATGTAATTAGATCCAACCAAATCAAATTGTTGCATTACATTATATTGTTTCATCTCTGTTTTGTTTTAAGGAAATATATAAAGAAAGAAAGAAAGAAAAGGTCTCACTTGACCTGTTCCCTGTCTCCTCTGATCTGATCTCATGAGAAATTTCAGTGGTAGGTTCAACTTTCTCTCTACCTGTTACCTTATTAGGATATGATGATGAACAATCTTCATGCAAGAAATTAAACTAACAATGAATTAGAGAAATGATTGAAAGTAATAATAAAAAATAATAATGAAGTTTGTTTGGTGCAGATGAGAGAAGATTCCTCACCTTTCCTTTTGATCATTAATGATGATAGTTGTTGGCGTTGCCCTTTTGGTTTAGTGAATCCACATATCCCCCCTTCCTCCCTCCTACATTTCTGTGAAAAAGGTTAACCTTTGTCACTACATGACATCATTTTTTTAACCACTCCTCTTTCTTCATTTCTCTTCTTCTCTCTCTCCTGACACCATTTCATTTTTAACCTCTCCCTCTCTCTCTCTCTCTCTCTCTCTCTGCCATGCTGTCTCTTGAAAGCAATGTTGGTGCTGAAATCTTGGGTAATTTATGATACTACCATTCCATTGCTCTATCTATGTATCTCTTCTTCACCTGTCACTAGGTTTTCAACCGTATTACAGTTTCTGAACACACACACACACACACACACACACACAAATTTATTACCAGAATTTTCACATCCAATCAATTGCCTCCTCCTCCTCCTTCTTCTTCTTCTTTCTTCTCATTATATATATAATATTGCACATGTCATAAGGGAAAGGAAGGGCCCTAGGTGGCTAGTTAGGATTATATTACAGAATGAAGGGAAGGAAAAAGAGAAAAAGAGAGAGAGAAAGAGATAAGCTTTACCAAATTGAAGGGCATAAAGTTAAGATACATTATTATGAAGATTTAGCCAAAGAGAATGCAACAAGTTGTACAGAGAGGAGTAGGACCACCAAAGATATATCAGATTAAATCAATCTGCCACAAGACACAGTGGCATGGCATGCCACTTCAATTCTGATCTCATCTCTCGTCTATGTATCTGCATCTGCATCTGCATCTTTCTTTTTTTATCAGAATTATATCATTAGCATATTGATTTCAAGAGATTCTGTCTTGCTCCTACTATTTATATATCTATATGTGTGCGGTAATAATTAAACTCCTCTAAATTATATATATATATATATATTATATTATATATATTATGCACCTAGCTACCTTTTCAGGGAAATAGTGGAAAAATAAAGAATCAACACTTTGAGCAACGGGCACACGAAACCCATGAAGCAGCTTTGTGAATTGTGACACGACATCGTATGAGTTACCAGAGATTCAGCTGTAAGTAACTGATCATGGATGCTTGGTGATTGGTGACCTGAACCCTTCAATGACACGATGAAAAGATGAAACTGAATCATCAGACAATTTTCCTAGTACGGAATTATTCTTGCTTTTAAACTTTAACACCACTGTTCTACTTTTTTACAAAAAATAAATATGTAAAATATAAAATAAAACGAGAAAATTCTCGTGCTATGGTTTATTTACTTAAGTTTTCTGCTAAACAGGAACGTGTCAGCTGCGCCATGCAGTGTAAAACTACCTGCTCGTTACTTTAACCTAATATTTATATATATATATAATTTTCAGTTCACTTGATAAATATTAATTACTATTATTATTATTATTGAAATATTTTAAATGGGTCTTGTAGCTTTAAAGAGCTTCCCTACCACTCCCACCTTAACAAATATATAAATGGGAATGTTCGGATTCAAGCATCTAAGGAAAAGGAAAATGGTTTTTGCTTCGTTTTCTGTTAACTATTATGTTTAATTAACACATGATGATTTGTCGTCTACTTGAATTAAAAAGACACATTGTGAGGCACAAACAAAGGAGTACCTCACAATTATTCACGGAATTGAGTCATCAAAATTGTTTGCTTAGGGTGTAATCAACATATATTCATTTTATTATTATTTGTTAAAAAAAAAGAGCATCTATCACGGTTCAAGATTTGAAATAGATATTGGATCCTCACTGGAATATGACCATCATGTTGGGAAAGAGATAAGAGCAAATTTGTTTATACACAGACCCACCATATATAAAAGATTATGAGACATAAT
Organism: Arachis hypogaea; assembly: GCF_003086295.3. Lineage (NCBI taxonomy): Eukaryota > Viridiplantae > Streptophyta > Magnoliopsida > Fabales > Fabaceae > Arachis > Arachis hypogaea. The sequence continues at coordinate 145,477,135 of NC_092046.1, forward strand.
AATTCCGTTTAACTTTATCTGTGTCTTTATTTCTGTAAAGAAGTTACCTAGCTAGCTCCTCTCTTTAATTTAACAATACGATAAAACGTTTTAGCAAAGGGCATTGCAAACTTTGATAATAGAATACTACTTTACACATTGATGAAACTTATTCCTATTGTGAATTTCTCAAGCATCCAACGTTGTTTTTGCAAAAAGAAAAAAAAATAATAATGAATGTCCAAGTGCAACAGTAGGTAGCACCATTCAAAATGCAATATTTGGAGCAAGCGTGCTTAGCTTGACCCACTTGACATCGATTAATAAGCAGCACCACATACATAAACAAACAATTTTCCGTTCTTCATGGTGCTGGTCTGATCAGCTCATGTATTGTATTGTGACCTGTGAGCCCTATCGATCATTAACACTAATAAAGGGTTGATTTGATTGGTACATGCTTCTTAAGTGATTATTCTTCAAAAGTAGAAAAAGATAAAAATATATACCAATTGAGACAAGTAATTTTACTATATAGTAAACATTGCTAAAAGAGAATTGTCTTGTATATCAGATGTAGGTGAGTTCAATTAAGAGGCACGCACATAAAACCAAACCTGTTAGGCATAGGATTAGTCTTTAAAGCATAATGTCGGCAGAATCCGTTGGAGTTGGCTGGCTTTAATTTGTATATATTTACAGATTAGGTGCCCCGTGATAGATAGATAGATATAATTGAAGAAAATGAATGATATCATCATCATATATATATATATGAGGAGTAATGAAATGACAACAATAACACTACATGCCCACCATCAATGGTAGGGTATGCTATTGACGTAAGTAACTCAGTGATGAACCACCCATACAAAGAGGACGCCCCAATCAAAATAATAACTCCTTTTCCCCTTTCGCAAGTGAAAGTGCCAAAATAACAATAAATGGAAACTGTGTTGACCCATGATGCCAAATTAGAAATTGTACCCATCGACAAAGAACAATCATGGTGATCACATACATTACCGTACAATCTTCAATATATACATACATATATTATGCTCATTTTTAACCTGAGTTACCAAGAAACTATTTATATATATATATGGCTTATTCAATTTCTTATTCTTCATTCTCTTTTTCCTCCTCGCTAAGGGGGGTAGAAAATAAAGGACTAATTAAATATATGTGTTGTGCGAGTGTGGAAGGTAGGTAGTTGACTATAATTGCATAGATAAAAGCTACAAAACATTTACATACAATTAATAAATGAGGGAAACATGTAGACATGTTTGCATCTTCATTTCATAGAAGAATGCAATATTGGCTAGAATGAAGGGATACATAATAGCATCATATATGGGGACGGTGGATTAGAACTATAATAACTAATTAATTAACATTTTCTTTTTCTCTTTCTAGTTGGCTAGATCGATCTATGCCAATGCGATAAGCTAAAAAAGCTCATGAATTAAGGGGCTACGAAATTTTTGAAAAGCATTTAAAATATATAGAAAGATGGTTGTAGCCACAAGACAAAAGTGGCACTGCTAAGACAGCAAGATCAAGAGGTTTGTCCATTAATTTATTGCCTCCCTGTCGTTTCTTTTCACCGATCTTCCCCTCTTTTGTATATCACGGAGCACAAGAAAATCTAACTTTTCCAGTTCAACCATTCTCCGAAGAAGCAAAAAAAAAATTACTGAAGTATAGATATAATATATAACATCAATACAATCACACAATTCACATCATTTGATTGCAACAACGCACCATGCATGATGGGTGAGCTAGCAAGAAGCACTTTTGCATAAAGTAATATAGAGGCTGAGGTTATTACAATAGTGAATAATACAAACAACTAATAGATCCAAACAAAGGAGGAAAAAGCAGGACATGTTGCTGAGTCCGTTTAAAATTAAAGCATTATATTTATGAAAGCCATTGAATAAGGAACAAATGAGAATATACATGTTAGATTAGTGGGTAACATGTAGGATTAGGATATTGATTTAGCAAGAGTAAAGTGGCATATTCATGACTTTTGCATTATATATCTTTAGAAGGAAAAAAAGAAAACTCATAATGCCCGTGAATGCACCATGACCATGTAAAGTTTTGATGGAGCTTGAAGCTCACCGTTTTGTCGGTTTAATTGTCAGATATTATAAACCAAAGGGAGAATAATAGACAGTGTAGGATGTTATTTATTTTGGGGATTGGTCACTTCTTCTTCAAGCCCATGCAAGCTAAGGTAGATGCTTTTTTACCGTTTCTAATTTCTAATGCTTTTTGAGGGATATTTCTCTCTGATTCAAAGCGATCCGATTCTCCTCGGCACAAAAATAATGAAAGAAATAGTACTTGGCAGGTGGTCTAAAACTCCACCATTTGTAGCAAATGGTTCTTGTCTCTAACTTGATTGGGAAAATAAAGAAAACCCTAGCTTCCACCACAGGCTGCTTCTTCTTCTGCATATAGTAGTAGATATAGCCTTTATTATTTCATTTCTTTTTGCTCCAATTCACCACCATAGGTTAATTCTTGTGTGGATCCTTATGGTTAATCTTTCCCATAAAAGCCTTCACCTAATAATCCCCCTCCCTCCTCTTGCTAGGGTCATCAACCAATGGGGCTTAAAAGCATTCATAAGTTGTTGGAGAGAGAGAGAGAGATAAAGGTAGCTACCTAAGGCATAATGGTCACTACACTCTCTCTGTGGTCCATTCCCTAACAATCTCTAACTGAAAATTGTTCCTTCTGGTTATTAGTCCCCCGTGCACCCAAAACAAAACAAGTGTTTTCTTTGTTCTGATTTAATTATTTGAAGATATTTATATACCCTTTTAATAACCACATACAGTATCTTGATCCAGCTTATTAGCTAAGATATATGAATCTGGATATACTCTCTTGATTTTTGTAAACTAATGAATTAATACTATATAAAAACGTTTATAATTGTTAATAAAATATATGTATGAGTAACAATTCAAGATAACGATGGTGTTAAATTATACTCGGTTATGCTTGTCCTGCATCTGAAGGTTATAGAATATACATATTAAATAATAATTATTACTGAAGGGTACAAATATAAATACAGATAGATATATAATTAATGAAATGAGGGACATGTATGTTCTATATATAAATTGAAAATTTCTCAATGATGATGATGACGACCTTTAATTCCAATGTGAGTTGTAACTTTTTCTAGTATTTTTAGGTTTACAATTACATACACACATTCATTCAAAATAAGAGCAAAAAGACACCAAAATTAATTATATAATATTCAAAATTCATCAGACAAGATTAGCAAGTAGCAAGCCAAGACCACATAAAAATATTCACATAAATAAATAAATATATATTGTGGATTCAAACAGCTACACTTACATGATACATATCACAAATGTTCATCATGTGCAAATTAATCAACCACCATACCATAATCTTCAAATAAAATTTTCCTGCTTAATTTATTAAATTAAAATTGCTGAAACATACAAATATCTCAAGCTCCAAATGGATTACGATAAGATCTGCTGAAACGAGAGTTTCTAGTTTCTCACAGTAATTTCTGCTTCTATCAATATCATGAAAAAATTCCTTAAATTACGGATCGAACGAATACCTGTTAATTAGGCCATTTCCCTTGGTGAACCATCGTCGCCATCATCATCATCATCATTATATATAGGATTCGTTCTCTTCTGATAGCTGCATCTCAAAATTTTCCGATCAGATATATGTGAAATTAAAATTGCGAAAAAAGAAAAGAAGTAAATTATGTTATATAAATGGAAAGCGACGGTGAGAGTAGAATCCAGAGAGTGGAAGGTAATTTAGGCGTTTGACCCTATCTGTATCTTCCCACAGCTTTATTGAACCGCAACGCAAGAAGAAGAGTGCCATGGCATGCATGCAACAATTAGATGCAGTTCAAGAAAGCTGTGGAAGAATACAAAGAGGGCCATGTCATATTATCATGCATATTCCCACACTCAACCAAACCCCCCGCACGAGATTCACAAGATAATCAGAACCCTAAGAAAGCAAGATAAGAGAGAGAAAGAGAACAATGTAGGGGTAGGGAAGGAGAGACGTGGTATTTATAGCAGAATTTAGGGGTTTTATTGAAATTTCATCATTTTTAATTTTTAATTTTCTCCTTTGTTTTTTCTTTTTTTTACTTTACATCAATCCCTAGAAGAATATTGGGCCTAAGATTATACGGATTACTGAAGCACGCCTTTTTTTTTTTTCCCTCGAACCCTAATTAAAAAGCGAGGCTGACTACGTTTGATCCCAGTTAGGGGATTAGGGATTAGACTGCTAAATTAATGAAACAAGTTTTACTTTTGTTTTTAATTGGTGTAAAAAAGTGATTTAATATTTGTGCGGCTATGATGCACCTTTCCGGATCAAACGGTGGCGGTTACAATTTGTGGGGGGCACACCGTGGGGCCCACACTCAGATCTGTCTTCTTGTTCCAACGATGACTGTGCACTTCACGCGCTCCTCGCCAGCGTTTCCTTCACTTATCATCCATCCAGCCAGCCAGCCAGCCGGCGAAATAAACAAAGGATAATCCCTCAATTATGGATGATCAATCATGATTCTCCATCAATTAACCACATTATCTAAAAAAAAAAAAATTAAATAAATCCACATTATTTTAACTTGGATATATACTATATTATCTAACAGACATATGAGGTTTATAAAAGATATTTTGACATTAAATAACTTACAAATCTTTGGAGGTTACCGATGTGTTATCTCTGAGAATTAAAGAAGCTGAATTGAGGGAAGATTGCAATAGGCTTTTGTTGCAAGAGGAACTTTTTTGGTACCAAAAATCTAGAGAGCAGTGGGTCAAGTATGGGGATAGAAACACTAAATTCTTTCATCTTCAGACTTTGGTACGTAGAAACCATAATAGAGTACATGGATTATATGTTAGAGATGGGTCTTGGTCTACTGATCCAAATATTCTCCAGGAAGAAGCTCTCTCTTTTTACAAGAATCTCTTTGGTACAACGGAAGAGGTTGAGGTTGATTGTTTAGGGGATGTTCCGATGCCCACACTAAGTACTGAGGCTTGTGCTAGGTTAATTGACCCTGTCTCTTTTGCGGAAGTCAAGTCAGCAGTATTTAGTATGAGCCCTTTTAAGGCTCCTGGTCCAGATGGTTTTCAAGCTTATTTTTTTAAAGAATATTGGGAGATAGTAGGCACTGAGATTTGGAATATTGTCCGGAGCGCTTTTTTGGGAGAGTTCTTAAATCCTAGCATCAGGGAAACTCTGATTGTGCTTATTCCTAAAATTGATAACCCTACCTTTATGAAGGATTTCAGGCCTATTAGCTTGTGTAATGTTGTTTATAAAATTATCACAAAAGTATTGACTAACCGACTTCGGCCTTTTCTTCCAGATATTGTTAGTCCTTTACAAGGAGGTTTTATTCCGGGTCGTGGTGCTCCTGATAATATTATTGTGGCCCAAGAAATTCTGAATTTTATGAAGCACACAAAATCCAAGAAAGGTACTCTTGCTTTTAAAATTGATCTTGAAAAAGCTTATGATAGGGTGGATTGGAGGTTTTTGGAGAGTACTCTCATTGCTTTTGGTTTTCCTATCATCACTGTTAATTTGATTATGACTTGTGTCCGTGCATCATCTCTTTCTATTATGTGGAATGGGAATAGATTGGATAGTTTTGCTCTTAGAAGGGGGCTTAGACAGGGCGATCCAATGTCTCCTTACTTATTTGTGCTTTGTATGGAAAGACTTGCTTGCTATATATCTCATAAGGTGGTCGAGGGTGTGTGGAAACCAGTTTCTGTCACTAGGGGTGGCCCAAAATTTTCTCATTTGATGTTTGCAGATGATCTCTTACTCTTCTGTCAGGCTACAAAGAGTCAGGTCCAAATGGTCATGCATTCTCTTAACATTTTTTGCAAGGCATCTGGCATGAAAGTGAATCTTGAAAAGTCTAAAGCTTTTTGTTCTAAAAATGTGACTGCTCGTAGAAGAGATATTTTTACTAGTGTTTCTTCAATACGTTTTGTTTTGGACTTAGGAAGATATCTTGGAGTTAACCTTAATCATTCCCGTACCAGTAGGGCTTCTTTTCATTCGGTGATTGAAAAGGTGAGGGGAAGATTAGCTAATTGGAAAGGAAGGCTTCTAAATAAAGCAGGGAGACTTTGCCTGATCAATTCTGTTGCAGCATCCATTCCTGTCTATCATATGCAGGTATCTTTTTTTCCAAATTGGGTTTGTGATAAATTATCTTCTATGATGAGACAGTTCCTTTGGAAGGGTCAAGTTGATGGTAAAGGTCTTTCTCTTGTTAATTGGAGGACCGTGATCACTCCAAAAAAATTTGGTGGCCTGGGTGTTAGAGATCCTGCGTGTGTTAATATATCTTTACTTGGTAAATTGGTGTGGCAACTTTTTCATTGTCAGGACAAGCCTTGGGTTGCTCTATTGAGGGCGAAGTATATGAGGAATGAGGGAGTTTTAGATGGCCCTGTCCCTTGCAATGCTTCTCATGTTTGGAAGAGTATCTCAAAGGCTTTTGGTGCTCTTAAGGATGCCTTCTCTTGGTGCGTTGGGTCACTTGATCAATCTTTTTGGTTTGACAATTGGAGTATTGAGGGTCTAATTGCTCAAGATGTCCCTTTTGTACATATATCTGACTCTGATTTAACTATTAGAGACGTTTGGAAAGATGGTCAATGGAATCTCCATGATATTTTCTTTATCATTCCAGAAGATGTCAAACAGCGTTTGAATGCTTATAATCCGGATTTGAATGCTGGAGAGAGTTCGGGTTGGTCGTGGGGTGTGGCATCTTCTAGACTTTACTCAGCTAGGAGTGGGTACAGTTGGCTAGCCAAAAGAAAGTTTGACTGGAATGAGCATGATAATTGGTTGTGGGTATGGCAACTGCATATTCCTGAGAAGTACAAGTTCTTGATTTGGCTCAGTCTTCATAATGCTATTCCTACGGCAGAGTTTCGTTTGGGTCGTGGTTTAGCTTTATCTAGCACCTGTCATCGATGTCAGAATGATTCTGAATCAATTCTTCATTGTCTTCGGGAGTGCCCTAGTGCCAAGGAGGTCTGGAACCTTTTAGGCCTGTATTCAGATAACTCGAATTTACATGATTGGCTCTATAGAGGTGCAAGGAGTGAAAATATTTTTCTTTTCTTTTCGACCATATGGTGGATTTGGAGAAGCAGGAATCATGACTTATTTAATATAGATGATTCATGGAGTGCTAGTAAAGTGGTGAGTTTGATTCGTAGTTCAGTAAGGGAGTTTCACACTATTTTTGCTATGCATCAATCTCTGTCTCCTCCTTCACTTTGTTTGCATTGGGTTCCACCTCCAGTTTATTCTGTTAAATTGAATTGTGATGCTAGTTGGTTTCCTCCTTCTGGCTATGCTGGTTTTGGTTGTATCATTCGTAATCCTGATGGATGTTGGTTGAAAGGTTGCACTGGGAAAGTCGAAGTGTGCAGTGTTCTTTTTGCTGAATTGTATGCAATTTGGAGAGGCTTACTTCTTGCTTGGGAGAGTGGATTTCGTGAGGTTATTTGTGAAACAGACTGTTTAGAAGCTCTTTTCTTGGTAAACCAAAGAATGCTTGGTAAGGATATTCCGGAATGGGATTTGGCAAAGCATATACAGGAGGTTATGAATTGGAATTGGAGAGTCTCTATTCTTTTAATTCAGAGGACTGCAAATAGTGTTGCAGATTGTATGGCTAAAGCAGCTGCTTCTGTCGAGGACATTCACTCGAATTGGAGCCAACCATGGAGTGAGCTTCAACATCTAATAGATTTAGATATGACCCTAGCCAATTAATTTGGTTTTGTCTCTTTTTTTTCTTTTTTTTCTATTTAGTCACCAAAAAAAAAAAAAAATAACTTGCAAATCAATATTTGAATGTTATCTAAGTACCTTTCACTGCACTACACGCGTTTTATATTCGTTTATTTTACACACGCCTTATATAACGTATATAACGTAATCTTTTTTTGCGTGATCAACTTTTCTCAACGTAAATCTTTCTCAATATAAATATTGTTTTCTTCTCGCGTTTTCTTTCTTTCTTCTTCTTCTCTGTTCGCCTTCTTCTTTTTGTTCTTTTTCTTCTCCTTCTTCTTCTTCAACCTAATTAAATTCGTTGTTCTCATCTGTTCGCGTTTTTCTTCTCTGTATTATGGATCTGGATTGACTTCAACATAATTAGCTTCGTCGTTCTTCTTCTTCGTTTTCTTCATCGATTTGCACTTCTGAATGGAAACAACGAATGAATTAACTTTAAATCAGTTGAATAATGAGTGCGATTTAGATAATTCTTTTGAAACACATCAATTTGATGAGGTTTGGATTATTGAATTTTGAATCGAATTCAATGGAATGCAATTGCTAATTTTATTTGAATTGAATGGACTGAGGTGATCTGTATTTGAATTGAATTAAATTGAATTGATAATATGTAAATTGTAGACAGAGTTGTTTCGAATTTGATTTTGAATAATGGTTTCGTTCATTGTGAATAACTGTTCGGTTCGGTAAGTACTATGGAGTTGTTTCACCATATCCATGTGTTCGGTTCGGTACGCAGAAAGGAGTCTAAAAAAAATTAGACGAATATATTCTATTTTGTTCCCTAAATACTATATAATTGTTTCACCGTAATTAAGATTTCGGTTCACTATATTTAAGATTTCGGTTCACCGTGCAGACCAGCTGTGTCGTGGATGAAAAATTTGTCTCAAAGGTGGAAATGATTTTCAAGACACTAGAAGAAGCTGGAAAGTTCTACAAACATTATTCCAAACTTGCCGGTTTTTCTATGAAAATAAGGAACATAACTCAGGATGGAGACAAGATTAAGAATCAACTAATTGTATGTACCAGAGAGGAGAGATAAAAATTCAAGATATCTCCAACTTTAAAGACAAACCCTTGAGCTGGATGATGAATCATTATTCTCTATTAGTTAACCACATTATCTAAAAAAAAATTAATTAATTAATTAAATCCACATTATTTTAACTTGGGTATATACTATATTATCTAACAGATATATGAGGTTTGTAAAAGATATTTTGACACTTAAATAACTTGTAAATCAATATTTGGTACTTGAATAAAATAAGAGTTTGAATAATATTATTCAAATCATTTAAAATTGGTTCAGTTACTAGTTCATTTGTTTATTTATGTAAATTTTAGAAATTCTAATTTTATATTAGTTGGTTAAGCACAAATATTTAAATAGAGTTCAAATTCATAATTGATTATACTTTGATTTGCGGGACTAAATATACTATGAAAAATAAAAAAAATCATATTATTCAAAAAATACATTTTACAAGTTATATATGTTAACAAGTAAATAAAATTTGGGTAATTAAACCACCCATAATTTCAAGGTAAAAATAAAAAGATTATACCATTTAAATTATAACTTGTTGGCAAACCTATTATCATACTTAAATGTTGATAATCATAAAATATCATTTGAAGAAATATTGAGAATTCTAATTCATTATTTTAATTATTCTTCTATCTTCTAAATTAAAAGATTTATTTTATATATATTACGTTTACTTTATTGAAATATTAAAAAAGACAGTACCATAAAAAATAGTATTAACTTAATATAAATTGTGCCATGTTAAACATTCTAATTACATATAAAATTTTCATAAACTTCTTCACATGACAAATACCTAATTATTTCATGTACATGTTGAAGAAAATAATAAAAATTAAAACTAAAGAACCAAAACCTGGTCACCATATGAAAAACTTAGGAGTTAGGACGCAATATTTTAAGATCTTTTTTTGGTGAATAATATTTCAAAATGTTATTGGATGGTGTAGCACTTTTCAATATTTATTTGTGTAATTTTTTAATTCATTTTAGAAGAAGATATATTTTTTATATTAATTTTTTTTTAATTAGAAGTGAAATTTGATTTCAAAATTTCTATTTAAAAAAGAAAAAATTATACTATTTGAATTATAGTTTGTTAACATTTTTTTTTACATTAATTTATTACCATAAAACAATTAAAAAAATGAATGAATGATTGTCAAGTAATACTAGGGGGTAAAGAGGGTACAACTAATCTGATTAAATCGAACCCAATGAAATTATATTGGATATTATACTCCTCAGATAATTGGGTCTAATAGAGTAAAATCTAATTATATCTGTTGTTAATTAGTTTGGATATCGAATTTGACATTATTGAATCGATCCGATTATTTAATATATTATATTAAAAAATATAAAATAAAATCTTATTTTTGTTCTTAATATTTGGGATAAGTCTTAAAGTTATTTCTAACGTTTAAATCATCATATTTAAGTCCGTAATATTTTAAAATTGTCTCAATGTTGTCATGTTTTTAGTGATCTGATAACGTAATTAACGGTGCGTGGAACAAAATTGAGACGATTTTGAAACGTTAAGGATTTAAATAAGACGAAAATATTGGAGATAAAATGATACATTACTCTTAGAAGAATTATCAAATCAAGTAAAACGATAATAAATTTTAACGGAATGAATTGCATTACGAATTCAAAATTTTTACTCATATTTGTAAAATGACTAATATATAAACTTTTGAGAAAGAAAAAAAAGAGCGTGTACATATACAATAAAGCATAAATTATATATTTTTGTCTCTAATATACCGAACTTCTTTAATGTTTAATTTAATTAAATTTTATTTCTAATATTTTAATAAATTTTAATTTTTTTCAATAATTTTAATTTTTTATGACAGATAATTATTTAATTTATTTTTTAATTTTATTTTCAATTAAAATAAATTTACTTAGGATAAAAGTAATATGATTAGGAGTAAAATTAAAAAATAAATTTATTTAGAATGAAAGAAATGTGATTAAGAGTAATTTACTTAGCGATGCAATTAAAAAATAATTGAATAATTATCTATCGTAGAAAATTAATATTATTAAAAGATAAAATTAAAATTTAGAGTAAAGTATCGTTTTTGTCCCTAACGTTTGGGGTAAGTCCTATGTGTGTCCCTAACGTTTAAATCGTTTTATTTGTATCCCTAACATTTGTAAAAGTGATTCAATGTTATATTGCCGTCAATTACATATTATGAGTTTTGAAAATCTCTTCTTGAAGTTAAAATACAAACGTATAGGACAAAACCGATGATCCACTCCGAAAAATAGCTCATCAAAAGTTGAAACTAATCAGGGCAACATTTACATAATTCACTTTTCTAATGATGTAATTGAACCTAAACCAAATAGTAGGTACAATATTGAAACCAAACACGTCTAAATGAGACCTAATTGAGAATGAATATATTCAAGTAAGAATAATTGAAAAATACAATCTGATTTGTTAGTATAATTAACGGCAGAATAATATTGAATCACTTTTATAAATGTTAAGAATACAAACAAGACGATTAAACGTTAGGGATATAAATATGAGTTATCCCAAACGTTGGAGATAAAAACGATAATACTCTAAAATTTATTTCAAAATTAAAAATAAAGTTCAACTAAATTAAACATTAAAAAATTTTGGTATATTGAGACAAAATGTATAATTTATACTTTATTATATATGTATCATATTCATTTTATTTCTTTTTTTCAAAAGTTTATCTAGCTACTAGCTATTCTAGAAGTATTTTATGATGAGTAAAAATCTTGAATTCTTAACGCAATTTATTCCGTTAAAATTTACTTTCATTTTTCTTGATTTGATAATTCTTCTAAGAACAATATATATCGTTTTTGTCTCAATATTTTCGTCCTATTTAAGTTCCTAACGTTTCAAAATCGTTTCAATTTTGTCCTGTCCTTAATTCTGTTAATAGATTCCTAATGCCAACATAACATTGAGACAATTTTAAAATGTTAGAGACTTAAATAGGACGATTTAAACGTTAAGAACAACTTTAAAACTTATTCTAAACGTTGAAAAAAAAACAATACTGTACTCAAGTATAATATTTATATAACTTACATAAGTTTTTTTCTATTTTTCGCATTTTTTCTTTTTGTATTTTTTTATAAATTTAATTGTAATCGAATATCTATTTTTTCCGTCCAAATCGGGTCGGTTTGGATCTAGCCATTTAAAAAATGGATGCTCCCATAAAGATGCGTAAAACGTCTTTCTGTAAAGATATTTATGTGTCGTATTATTATTAGACGTAGTAATAAACTGGTTAATTTTGAATTTCTTAACAAATTAGAATAAAACCGATTTTTTTATAACAATAACAATAAACTTAATTTTTTTTAGGAATTTAATTGTATTTTTAAATTTTTAGGAATTTAATGTCCGAAAAATAAAAAGTCAGAGATATAATTGTCTTTTTATCAAAAAATTTAAAGATATTCGGTTTAGATGGTATAATTCGATCGGATCAAATCGGGTCTAATAATTATAATAATGCATACAATTGGTTTTTTTTTTTTTTTGGTTTCCCACGGTATTCCCCAACCCGACAGGTCAAGGACTAATCCGTCACGGATCTGAGCTCTATTTAAGGGTCTGCCACTGGCCAATGGGTTGCTGCATGCACAATGCGGGATTCGAATCCCCGACACTTGCTTAAGCAGACGAGTGAGCTGACCACTCGACCAACCCAAATTGATTACAATTGGGTTTATTATTGTTACTATAATAAACCGATTTTGTTCTGATTTATAATAAAAATAAAATTATTAATCGGTTTAATAAAGATGTCTAATAATAACATGACATGTGTGAACGTCTTTAAAAAAAAAAACATTTTTAATATCTTTATTAAAGTGGTCTCCTTTAAAAAATGCATTAATCCAAATTAATAAAAAATAATCAATTTAATTCTCAAATTCATATAAATATATATCGATCTGACCTGATTACACCTTTAGGTAATACATAATAAAAGTTTTGTGGTACATTTTATGCTCAAGAACTTAATTAGCAGCACTAATCTTAAAACCGTTTTTGAAAAAGGTACCATATAAAATAACAAATGACTGCCTCAGATTTTTTCAGTAATAAGTGATAACTACATACAAAAAGAAAAGCGCACGAATTACATTAATTCTGAAAATAATAATTACATAAAAATAAAAAAAGAAAGTAGCATGTGGGAGTGCGGGTCAGTATTAGGAATAAATAGCAGTAATGGAGACGAATGTTAGTTGTGTTGTGGTGGGTTACATTGGGTTGTCACCGCCGCTATAATTTGAAGCCATGTGATTAGAGACTTCATGCAAGCCTTCCTCCATCTTGAGGCATCACTTTCATCATCAATGTGGTGTAGCAACTGGAGTACTCTATCTATAGCTTCAATCACAATGAGGAGAAAGTAAATATGTAGTCTTCAATTACATGCATGGAGTAGTATTATGAATTTCATTATAAGACATTTATTGGTAAGAATAAAATATTTTATATAAGGTGAAAACTCAACTGCAGTCAACTCCACGTGAAGTTGATAATTAATAACCGTTAGATGATTTGACTGATTTGACTAAATTTTCATCTAACGGCTCTCAACTATCAACTTTACGTAAAGTTCACTGCACTTGAGTTTTCACCTTTATATAATTATCTAAATATATTAATTTTTTAAGATAATTATATATGTTGATTATTATAAAAAGACAATTATTTTTTTGATACAATAAGTATTTAATTGGATACCTGTATAAAAACTATTATTATAATTATTTTGAAATAAATTAAAAGTTGATTAATTAATTAGCATTTATATATTTAACTATTAGCTAGCAATATAAAAAAAATCCCAAAAATACTTATTACTAAAGAAAAACACAATTCTCATTGGAATTTAAATGACCATGGCCATCATCTCATCCTGGTTGTGACTTGTGAGTCTCCAAGAAAACACACTACTCAAAAAGAAAAACATGCATAAATATCCATAATTTTTAATGATATTGTTTAAACACAATCTAAATTAACAAATAAATGAAATTAATATATATGTTCCACAAAACCTAAAATATACTTGATTAAAATATAATTAAAAAGGTAAATCTCATGTACAACGTTCCTCTTTAATAAATTTTTTTTGTCACTTCAATAAGTTAAACAAAAAAAAAAAAAACAAAGAAACTGTTTAAATAGAAGAACAGTCCCATTTAAAACTATTCTTAAACTCCTCCTAAGGAGAAAAAAACTCTACTTGATGAAGTTATAACTTTATTGCCATCTTTACCATAGCGTCTGTCACCGTATTTGCATCTCTTATAATTAAACGAAAATCAACACGCCAATTCTAATGTATGATATCCTTTATTTTGAGCACCAACGGATCAATAAACCAAAACCATCTTGGTGATTAGTAACAAGATTAAACGCTTTCACACAATCCGTCTCACAAATAACATCTCGTTGACCCACATTCTAGACTAAGAGATATCCTCTCCAAATAGCAAACAATTTTCCTTGAAAAACATTATTACTCCCAATCATTCCCAAACACCTCATTTGCCAACTCCCATTACAATTTCTAATAACATAAGCAAAACCAATACTACCACCAGAACCAGGATAACTAGCATCACAATTAATCTTAAAAGTACCAATGAGGGATTCCAAGAACCACTTAGAATAGAGGGGAGGGACATACGTTGTAATTCAAAAATACTCCTAAACTCTTTTTTCTGAAACTAAAACCAGACAAATCACTTTTTTCGGATGTCAAGTCTCATGAGGATTAAAGATGTCATTACTCTTTACTCGTCATATTCACCAAAGTCGCAAAAAGAACCTAAACGAATGCTCTTTGCTATGGTACAAGAATCAGTTTTTCAAATCTAGAGGATGACAAGAAATATCTAATCTATGCCATACAAGCTGAGCTTTTGGACAATTCCGAATACAATGTAAAATCGAGTCATGGTTAGAAAGGCATCTTGGGCACTATCCGATGACAACATCCCTCTTTTTAAAAGAAAACTTATAGTAGGAAGAGCCTCCTTAAGATACAGCCAAGCCAACACACTTGTACTTTTTCGGAACAAGTTGGCGTCAAAGCCAAAGCCAATTCTCCCGCTCCTCCCAACCAAACAGCTGCTTACACAACCACAAGTAACCATTGCGTGAGGCATAGACTTTCGCAGTAGACCCAGACCAATACCAACCCACTTTTAGACCTGCTTACACATTTGGATTGTAAGAAAGATCAGAATATTACCTTTCAGATTTTGAAATAAAGGGGAATAAAGAGTATCCAAATGTCACCTACCAATCAACCAGATATCGTGTATCCGGCGGTTCGAATCAGAAATGTGAATATAATCCATTTTATTAGATAAATGCTCTTCTCTCCTCCAACTAGAAAACCAAACATTCTGGTTCAAATCCCCAATACACCAAACAAACCCATCCTTCAATACTTTTCAAGCATTGCAAAGACTCTTCTAAACGAGAGAGTCCTTGTTCTTAGGACAACCAAAACAGTCATATAGAGATTATCGGTATTTGGCATCCAATAGTTGGATCCATAACTTATTCGGCTGATGAAAAAAAGTTCAAACTAGCTTCCCAAGAATAGCAATATTCACACAATAAGGATCTCTAATCCCCAAACCTCCATATTTTTTTGGAGTAACTAATACCTTCTAACTAACAAAATTCAATTCTCTTCCATCAACTTGTCCTCTCCAAAAAAATTCTCATCATAGACTCCAGTTTACTAATGATCCATTTGAACGTGGGAATAGTGGCTGTAATGGAATTAACCAAGCAGAGTCTACCTGCTTGATTGAGTAAACTCCTTTTTCAACTTGCTAGTCTACGTCGAATCTTATCCAAGACACCATTAAAAGTTGAACGGGTCACCCTAAAATAACTAAGGGTAACCCCAAGATACTTGCCCAAATCCTGGACAAATCTAATAGAGGACACCTCTGTGAAAAGCTCTTTCCTTATCGCAGAGACATTCTTGGAGTAAAACGCTTTAGACTTCTCCACATTAATCTTCATCCCAGATGCTTTGTAGAAAGTCTTTAAAACCAACATCACATTTTGTACTCATCTCTTTGTAGCTTTATAGAATAAAAGGAAGTCATCCGCAAACATTAAGTGGAATATTCTTGGTCCTCCTCTAGAAACAGCAACCGGCTCCCACAAGTCCAAATCAACCTGATGACTAAGAAAGTATGCCAATCTCTCCATACACAACACAAAAGTATAGGGTAACATAGGGTCTCCTTATCTAAGACCCCGACTAGGAGTAAAGTCATTCATACGATTCCCATTCCAAAGAATAGATAAGGAGAAGCCAGTGACACAATTCATAATCAAATTAATTGTAGGACTAGAAAAATCAAAGCTCTTAAGGGTATGGGCTAAAAATCTCCAGTCAACTCTGTTATAAACTTTCTCTATATCAGTCTTAAAGGCCAGTATGCCTTTCTTTGATTTAGTCTTCTTTATAAAATAGAGGACCTCTTGAGCAATAATAATGTTGTCACGAGTTCATCGTCCTGGAATAAATCCTCCTTGAAGCAGGCCAACAATCTCCACAAGACGAGGATATAGCCTATTAACATGAACCTTCGTAATGATCTTGTAAACTACGTTATAGAGACTAATCGGCCTGAAATCTTTCATAGATACCGGTGATTCAACCTTTGGAATAAGAACCAGTGAGGTCTCTATCATTCTCGGATCAAGAGCAACACCAGAGAATGCCTGCTTAACCATCTTCCAAACATCAAGGCCAATGATTTCCCAATATTTCTTGAAGAAGAAAGCTTAAAACTAGGGGTGTTCGCAGTGCGATTTGGTTCAGTTTTTGAGAGAAAAGTCATCTTATCCGATCGTCTAATTAAACTGCGGTTCGATTTGGTTCGTTTTTTTTATTGAGGCCATTCAAACCAAATTAAACCAATTAAAATCAATTTGGTTTGGTTTGGTTTGTTCGATTTTTTTAATCAATTCAAAAAAAAATACTACCATACTATTTCACAGTCATAACATTGAAATCGACAAACACAAATACACAATAGCTAACAAAGTCTTGATCCAATGAAATTTAACGACAAAAGGAATTCAAATACAACAATTAAAGAAGTTTAAAAGTTCAATAGTCAACACAACTGAAAATAAAAATAAATTTCCATTAAAAGATAGCCAAGTTAGGGTGTCTTTTTCGACAAAACAGCTAAACTTCTTAACGCAAACCAACCTGAAATAAAAAAGCAGTTAAATAATAATAATAATAATAATAATAATAATAATAATAATAATAATAATAATAATAATAATAATATAGCACTAGTAGAAAAACAATTCTTTATTAGGATTAGGAGTGGGTGCAACTTCTACAAAATATATAAAATAAGAAACAATCATAATCAATAATATATATAAATAAAAATTATATTAAAATAAAGAAAATTATAAATCAAAACTTAACCATACCTAATTCTAACTTCTCCAATTCCTCGATGAGTTCCTAAAGAACAAATTTTGGAGAGTTTCGGAGCCAATTTTGTGTACAAATTAATGCTTTAGCTGTCATCAGAGTTAGAGAACTCCTATAATTATTCAACACCCTTTCTCAGGTACTAAATGTCGATTCTGAAGCAATTGTGGAAACTGACATGGCTAAGACGTCTCTTGCAATCTGCCCAAGAATTGGATATTTAGTGGAATTCATTTTCCACCAATTTAGAATGTCAAATTACACGCCACTCTTCTCTAAAGCCTCCATAAGATATAAATCCACCTCATTCTTGTTAACACTACCATTGAATTGTATTTCCTTCTCAAATTCCATAGCAAAAGAAGTTTCATGTGCTTCAAGCTCTTGTGTGCCAATTTCAGAAGGATCTTATCATACTTGGACTTCATTTTCTCAGCCATGCTTGAAAGCAACGGATCTAAGCTTCCCATCCAATGCTTAAGTGTAGACAATATTTTACAAAAGTCATTAAAATATTGAGAAGATGTCACAAATATTAAACCAGAAACTTTGTTGGTTACATCATAAAATATTTTTAAAAACTTGACAAAATGTTTTGCATTCTCCCAATCCTCAGACTTAGGGATCCCACCAGCCATCATAGCATATTCAGAATCTATCTCCCCCAATCATTTAAATGCCTTTTGAAATTTCAAAGCACTTTCAAGCATTAAAAAGGTAGAGTTCCACCTGGTAGGAAAATCTAAATGCACAGTGCATTTTTCCAGAATTCTAGCTTCCTTAATCATAGTTTTAAACCTCTCAGTACGACCTGGTGATGCACGCACATGCCTCACTACATTTCTAATCTTTAAAATTGAATCGTGCATTTCTCTCAACCCATCATTCACAACAAGATTTAAAATATGAGCACAAAATCTAACATGTAAAAACTCTTCCCTTAATGGATGTGAGTTCCAATCCTCCATTCTACTTTTCAAGTAAGAAAGTGCAACATCATTTGAACTAGCATTATCAATAGTGATAGAAAAAATCCGCGATATCCCCCAACTCAACAAACATCTCTCAATCTTCCTACCAATTGTTTTTCCCTTGTGATTCTTGATAGCACAAAAATTGAAAACTTGGGTTGCAAATAACTCGTATAATAACGAAAACCCTTCCCCTCAACATACGAAAAAGGCAATTCATCCACAATAATCATTCTAGCAAGTGCTTGTCTACAACGATCAATATCAAATGACACGGCAGAAAGTGAACTACCTATCCCTTTCATATCATCTTTTATCATATCTTGAAAATAAAGAATCTTTTGGGTAGGATTTAATGCCTCCTTTGAAAATTTTTTGCATTGCAACAGCAAGTGATTTTTTATGTTACTGGTGCCATTTTTATGTGTATCCCAAGCATAACTAGCCCCACACCAATTACATTTAGCTCTAGGGTACTGTGGATTACTAGTTTCATCTTTAGTAAAGTGATCTCATGTCTAAGACCAAGGTCTACAAGGCTTTCTCTTACCTTCGTCGGTCTCAGTTTCAGCGGTGTCATTAACAGGAGCTTCTTCAATAGCCTGCCTTTTCCCTCGGCCTCTACTAGCAAGTTTCCTTGTGTTTCTATGAGGAGCAGGCCCAACAGGCAATGCAATCGGAGCTCTGATGCTTGTTGATTCATTCGAAAGAGAAACTGGCGGCAATCCAGTGTTGCCCATATTCTCACTTAAACTGACCTCAAACTGCATAAACAAATACATCGAACAACAAAATCAATTTACAAGCAATTTATAAAATAAAGAGTAGAAACACAACAACAAATAAATTAAAAACAGAACAATACCAACAATAAAGTAATTCAACAAAAGTAATTCAATAATATCGAGTTTCTTATTATTTCAATCTAACCCTATCAAGATCCAAAACCTCCAACACTTTATAAATCATACTAAATCACTTCAAAAGTATTTTTTTTTTCAAAATAACTAATAATAAAAAACTAGACGCAGTTTCAGATCAAGTTTTCAGATATTATCATATAACAGATATTCAGCAATACCAACAATACAAACCAGAAGCAGTTTCAGTAATTCAACAGAACAGCAATTGGAAAATAAACAAACAGAACAGCAATTTCAATCAAATTACATACTTGACTCCATGGCTCGGGCTCCATATCTGACTTGAATCAGTGGCTGGGTGGGATGTGTTGTGTTGTGGATGGCCAAAAACGCTGCTGGATGGTGGCGTGGTGCTGTGCGACTTGCGACTTGGGAGGGTGGTGCTGGGTGCTCTGTGCTACTGCTGGGTGCGACTTGTGAGGGTGGTGCTGTGCTACTGGGCGCTGGTTGTAGCTGGTTGTGTGCTAGGTTGTTCTGTCTGCGAGGAGGTCCTGGGAGCAGTGGGAGGAAGGCTTCGGCGGCGCTGCGAGGTGGTGGGAGGAACGATCTTTCGCCGACGCTGGGAGGTGCAGAAAGGGAGATTGTGAGAACTGAGAAGAGAGCGGCTAGGTTTTATTTGGGGGTGGGACTGGGGCGTGGGGGTTACTGGGTTAGGTTAGGTCACGTTCATTTGGGGGTATGGGAGGGGGGCTTGGTTTCTTTTAGGTTTTTTTACTTTATCGGTTCGGTTTGGTTCGGTTCGGTTGGAGTTTTCATTGTCAGAATCGAAAATCGAACCGAACTGCAATAAAAATAGCAAAACATGTTTTTTTTCTTTTTTTTCAGTTTTTTTTCCGCGGTTGGTCGATTTAGTTCGGTCCGGATCGGTTTTGAATACCCCTACTTAAACCTATCAGGATCTGGAGCTTTAAAAGAGTTCATGTGAAGAACAGTTGTTCTGACTTCCTCCATAGTAACTGGAGCCGTAAGATCATCGCAAGCTTTCTTATTCAGAGAAGGAAGAGGCACATCACCAAGGCAACCCAAATCAACATCATCCAAACGACAGAATATGCTTTTTCAAAAAGACTTTGCTTCTCGACTCAGAACCTCCGGATCAGTTTTTCACACTACATTCTTGAGTAAAAGGCCGTGAATCTTTTTATGCTTCCTTCGTACAAGAGTTTAAACATGGAAGAATCTTATATTCCTATTTCCGAACTTTATCCACTACTCTCTGAACTTTTGGAACAATAGGAGCTCTTTTTGCACTGGAGTATTATTATAATCATAAAGTAACTGTTGCTCTTTCTAATGCAAATAAATTTTTTCTACCACTTCCAAACGCTTCTGCAAATAATTAATATGCTGCTCTAATTCACATTTCCTAATAAAAATGTTACCAAACATCTTCGAGTTACACTCTAAAGAATTCTTCTGCACTTCCGAAAGCTTGCCATGAATCCTTCTATTACTAGCCCACCATGACTGATTCACAATATTTTTATACTCAGGATGAGTAGCCCAAGCAGCAACAAATCAAAAAGGTCGATTCCTTTTAGGCTAAGGATGACCTTTACAATGCACCAGAATAGGGCAATGATCAGACTGAAGCCTATTTAAAACTTCTGCATAAGCCTCTGAAAAGATAGATAACCAACCACTATTTATGCAGACTCGATCAAGCTTTTTTGTCACGTCAACATAATTTTTCACTCTAATGTACCAAGAAAATCGTCTCTTAATAGTCTTCATATCAAACAAATTAATATTCACTAATGAAGTAGCAAATCTGTCTGCTCTTTGATAAGAAAATTGACAGCCCTTAAATTTATAAAAAAATATGACTTCATTAAAATTACCAAGTACAATTCAAAGTCCTTGAAAAACCATAAATTGTGCAACAAGATAATCCCAAAGGAGAACTCTTTTATTAAATTGAGGACTATCATAAATACCACAACACTTCCAAATCAAATTATCAAATTGAACCTCAACAATAATACCTTGATCAAAAGTATCAATGAACTTACAACAAACACCCTGCATGGAGATAGAAACCAAATACCACCCTTATGCCCCTCTGCTTCCACTATACCAATAGAGTGATACCTTAATATTTTCCAAAACAATTTTAAATGCTGCAAAAGGGAAGCGAGTTTCAACCACAATAAAGAAAACAAGTCTAAATTTCTTAACAAATTCCTTACAATGCACCTAGGCTAACTTATTAAAAATACCCCTAATGTTTCAAACAATTATATTTAAACTATCCATAAATAATAGGGACATAATTAATAAGAATATAATACTTTAAATAGAATCACCAACCTTGATAGATGGTTTATTCTGCGGTACTGGCACACTCTGATCCTCAATAATTGTCACCTTCGAACCTCCCAACGCTGCATCTGCCATGCTTCCATCTACTAAGATTTCCTTCGTTTCACCGCCATTTTTATCAACCGGCGAGTTCTGCAGGGAGGAAGGCCGCGAACGCTTCCAGAGAGAAATTTCATGACATGCAGGAGTTCTGCGCGATGGCGATGGCACAATTTCATGTTTTCCTTGCTGCCCCATTCTAATGCCAATTGATTTGCCTTCATCACCATGCAAATTAGGCTTGGAGACCCTTTTCGAACTATACTTGTGCTGCTTTCCATCCTGGTCCTTTAAACCTGATGGATGGCCCATTGTGAATTTTTTCTTATGCAACACTTGTTGCCAACCCTCTCCATCATTCATGTATGTCTTGTTAACATGACCATCAGCCCAAATTACGAAGATCCTCACCCAACTCACGAGCTTCTGATTCAACCTCTTTTTAAATTTTATGATGATTAGGTGGCACTAGTGTTGGAACTTTCTGATTCTTTCCATCAAAGAATTATTCTTACCTTCCGAGGACTCCTTCTTTATGCACAACGATTTACATTTTCATATTGTGTACGGTAGAATAAATTAACTGTAAATTCTCGTACTCCACCTCACGAGTCACACTCTCCACGATATATTTTGTATTTGATTATATTTATAAAAAATTGTTAGAATAAAAAACAATTAAATTATTTGAATATGATCATATGAAAAATAAATAAGTAATTTTTTAATAAAACTATATGATTATGAGAAAAAAAATTTATTTTACAGAAAATGACATTTTAAAAAAATTAATATAATTTTTATTAATATATTTTTTAGATAAAATAAATTAATTACATAAATATTTAATAGAAATACAAACTATGCTATTTCTAATGATATTTTAATTAAAAATATTATTTCAAGATACATAGATAAAGGATGGATATGTTAAATCAACATTTTTAATGAAGATTTAATTATTTGATTAATGTTAGCTCGGATATAAAAAAATATGAAGAAAAATATCAGTGGCTTAATATTTTTCAATTTGATATATTTTCAAACAAAATTAGTATATATGTATTAAAAATTAATTATTAAATTAATTATTAACCTAAAAAAAATAAACCACTTATAATCTTCATCTAAGATTATTATTAGAGGATGATATAGTCATTCTTTTCTATAAATATTCTGACATTTTAAATATTCCTTAACTCAGTTGTTATTAAAAATATGTTTAAATTTTTATTGATTTAAATATTGCAGTCCCATATAAATATTTCTAACTACTATTCTAAAACTGACATAAAAACACTTTAGGTGGATTCAATCATCCACCATTATTATTTTCTAGCTCTTTCACCTAATACACCACCACCATGTAATAACTAGAATAATAAAATTTATCACAATAAAATAATAAAATATATAATTGATAAATAATTAAATTTATTTAAAATAATATAATAAAAAATTTTATAAAATACTAAATACATAGTTTAATATGTGTTGATTGGTTAATGACTAATTTTAATATAAATATAATACACATGATTTATTTTCAAAAAGTTTATTTAATAATTTTTTAAACAAAATTTTGTTCAAAGGTGACATTATATTTTTATCATAAAAACTAGGTAGATAAAAAAATAAATAAACAATAACTCCCGAAATAGCACATGATTCAGGTGTTCATTCTTGGATAACTGTTGGTAACATGGTGGTAGAAAAACAAATAAGGGAGTGAACTAATTGAAAAAAAAAATGCATAATTATAAGGAGGCGCGTGACGCGTGGAATGGAGGGACAGTGGGGGTGTAAAAGAAGGGAGGAATGAGGGGGTGAAATGAGCCCCAAAACTAGGAACAGAAATTTTGGGATCACATGGCGGCACGTGGGACAATACCCCACCGCAACGCGCTACTGTGCGTGTGTTTCTCTAATTATATTTGGATTAAAATTTGTAAATAAAATTTGTATAAAATTAATTTCGTAATTTTAATTAGGAATGAGTTGATATTAATATATTTTATATTTTATAATTTTTATATTAAAATAAATTATTATAAATTAAATATTATTTAAATTTATATTTTTTTAAAAAATATTAAAAAAATATAAATTTAAATAATTATTTTATATTATTTTATTATTTTATTTTAAATATTTAAATAAATTTTAGTATTTTTTAATATTTTTAGTACTCATTAGTACTCTTTTAATTATAATTTTTATTATTTATAATTTAGTATTATTTTTATATTAGTTTTTTTTATTTAATTTTGTACTTCTAATGAAATTAATAGAATTATAGTATATAAATAAAAGGTTCCATACAAAGAGAGAAATAACAAAAATAATAAAATAATTGTATAGAAATAAAAAATAATAAAAATTCTATTAAAGAGATAATAACATACATGAGAAAATGTTAAAAATATTATAAAAATAATAAAATTCATTTGCTTAAGTAGAGAAGTAGTTTTGACGCATCCAAATAAGTTTAAATTAACTGAAAGCAAGAATTAAACAAGAGTACTAATGTGTTTGTTGGAACCAAATTCAGCGTTGCATTTCCATTTCATTTCATTATTATTATTATTTTGTAGTGTTTTGTGCGCCTTTTCCGGGACGAAGGTCGCTTTGTCGGCCATCTCATTTCATCTCTACTCTCTACAATACACAAAAACAAAAACCATTTTTTTCTTGATTGGATCAAAATATTACATACCTTGTCAACACTTTTCAAATAAATCAATAAATCATGCCACCACAACTTAGGTGGAAAACAATATAAACGCTAATTTACCTTATTTTTTAATTTACTAGTAAAACAATAGAACTAACTGTAATGAGGTTTTTAATTATTGAATTTTTTCATAAAAAATAAAATATATATATATAAACTAAAAATTAATTATTATGTAATTATATATAAATGTATGTAATAATTTATATTTTAATATATATTTTATACGAATAATTAATTTAGTGTGATATTTAATACATACATAACATGATTAAAAATATATATTAAAAAAAATCAATTAAAATTAGAATTTAAACTATATATAACAATACTTCTATAAAATCATGGGCTTTTAGAACAAGAATTGTATTATACTAATTTTTTATTATGAAAAATATTTATACATAAATCATTTAACATTCTTTAATTGAAGGTCAAATTAAAGGCATCTTGATAGCCAAAAGGTGTATATACTGCTACAGTGATGGACGTATACATAAAATAGTGGAGAGCCACATGCCTCTATGTTTTGATAATTTTTTATATTATGATTATGCTAATTTGTTATTTATTTTTTTTTTTTTGTCATAGCGGGCTAATTTGCCATTTCACTTCCTTATTTAATTTATCTTTCAAATCGGGCCATATATATGCATGAATAATTTCCTGACACACTTAGCTAGCTTGAAGCTTATTATTGTTGAATTTTATATAGATTTATAGAAAAAAATGTTAACCAAACATTAAGGTATTTTTATAAAAGAAAAGAAAAATCCAATTACATGTGTAAATATAATAACATTAGTCAGTGAGGTACAAATCAAAGCATTGAAAGTACATGCGAACAAAGTAGCACAACACAACATACCAAAACTGATACTAAGTAGAACATGTGCATGGTAGGGTTGTCCAATCTCCTAGTTCCACGTTTCAACTTACAACTTTCAAGTTGGAGTTACAACCCATTGTGATTGGCAGTGACAGAGGGATGTTGTGAGATGTAAGAATTTCATATGATTGTTATTGTTAATTAGAAATTCACTAAAAAAATCAATGCATATGTATTAAATTTTCTTATGAGATGATCTATTATTTTGTCCATAGAAATTAAATTGTATAATATATTTCAAAATGAGAGTAGTTATTAGTGTGTGGTGGGTTCCGCTTGTTTGCTTAAGCACACACTAATTAGCTGGCAATCACAAACTTTTCTTTTATGTTCATTTCATCACATTATATTTATTTTTGACAAGATTTGATTTGAAGCAGCACTAATAAATATCATCATTATTATGCCATGTTTTTTTATTTCTTAGATATTATTGCTAACAAACCATTATTTTCTAACATGCTACCTCTCTTTGCACAATATAAACAAACTAATTAATATTCCACCAAAATTGGGTAATGGTGTCTATCTATCTCACTATGCATGACTAACGCAATGGCACTATCTCAACCACTTGCTTCACATGTCGCTCAACTTTTTGTTTATGATATTTCATACCTTATCTTAAATGATAATGTTAGAGAGAAAAAAAAAAATCTAAAATTATTTTATTTAATATTTATTAATTTTAACAATAATTAATAAATATTAAAAAAATGTATATTTTGATTGTTTTTTGTTGATTTTTTTTTTTTGGTTACTAAATCTCGTGCATCAAATGGTTTAAAAACACTAATTCTTTCGAACTATTACTCTAACTATTCTAACGTATGGCAAAATTTTTACTATTGCTTCTAAATCAAGTCTTGACATTTTAGCTATTTAGGGTCGACCACGGGTCGATTTGGTTGGAGTTTACGATAAAATTAAAATCGAATCGATCAAAATATAATTGGTTCAGTTTGGTTCGGATTTACATTTTTTGTACATATACCCAAATCAAATTAAATCGATTAAGAACGGATTGGTTCGTTTCGGGTAATTGGGTACCCGATGAATTTGAAATTCAAAAAAAAAAAACCAAATTTTTATCTTAAAAATTTAACAAGTACAATAAACATGTAACATTAATAGAAATAATCCAAACATGTTAAACACCAAATATATTAAAAACTAAACTCATTAAAATCCAAACATATTAATAATGAATAATCATTGTCTAATGAAAAAGCCATATATATTTTTTTATTTTTTTTATTTAATTAATATATGATCGAGTTCGCAGGTTGGTTCGGATTTCGCACCCCAAAATCGATACTCAAACCGATCACCAACAAAAGTCATCGGTTTGGTTCAGATTGGACCCGATTACCCGTTAGTTTCAGAACCAATTTAATTAGTTCGGTTCTGATTCGAATGGGTAATTGGGTACCCGTTACCCGTGCTCACCCTACAACTATTGAATTTTTATATCTTAATTAACTTGAATGATAAAATTAAAGCTTCCCACTCTGTGAGGTTCTTAACAAAAATGGGCAAATATTAGTAATCTCTAAGTCTGAGGAACCAAAATTTGATCTATATGCCGTTTCGGCCCACATCTTCAGGCCCATCAATTTAGTCCAATCCAATTTATATTTAGATTTTGTAATCAGTTAATTACTTATGTATGCAGCAACCCATTGGCCAGCGGCAAACCCTTAAATGGAACTCAGTACCGCGACGGATTAGTCCTTGACCTGCCGGGTTGGGGGATACCGTGGGAAACCAAAAAAAAAAAAAAAAAATTACTTATGTAATTTTAAGTTGAAAGTAATGGTTGGATAGAAGAATAGAATCCTTTCCAAAGTGAAGACTTTCTGAACCTTTTTTTTTGTGTCTAGACTTTCTGAACTTTGATAATTCAAAATATATTTAGGAATATACAGTTATAGTAAAATTATATCTATTGTTTATATTTGATATGATGCTTGGCTCGCTTCAATGTTCAAAGAGTGGGTCATGAAAATTATATGTACAATTTCTTGGTTCCAAAGGTCCACCACTAACCATGCCAGTATTCCATTAAAAAAAAGTTTTGAAAGATATAACCATTCCCTACAAGAAATGCATTGTTGGTTGTCGAATTTTAGCAAAAAAACGTTCGAAACAAAAATAATTTTATTATTAGATTTTTTCAAGTCAAATTATTACGGTAAGGTGGGATATAGAGCCAATTTGGATAGATTTATAATCGATTTTTCTTAACTTTTAACTTATGAAAAGTTATACCATTTTTAAAATTAATTTGTGACTTTTTAAAAAATTATTTTTAAAGTACTTATAGAAAAGTTTAAAAAAAATGACTTCTTCTCTAATAATTTTTTTTATCACTTTCCTTTTAAAATAAACACTTTTGCGACTAAAAAATCAAACAAAATAACTTATTTATAAACTACTTTAAATATAAATTTTTATGTTTTAAGTTTTTTTTTTCAAAACAATTAAATAAATTATTTATCCAATTTGACTCTTATTCATCTAATGAAAAAAGAAATATGTTTACCGTTGGATTTTCCAAAAAAAAAAAAGGTTTAAATTCAAAGAAAAGTTCAATAATGATCCATTAGTAAGGAGTTAAGTCATTCTTAACAGTAGAATTTTCGATGCAAATGATAATAGAATTCCAAATATCTATAGACATTGTGTTATTTGATTTTTTTAAAAGTTTTTTGTATATTTTATCTTATTGTGTTGAGTTTTTACTCTTTCAAAAAACAAAAAATTTCAGCAGCTAACAATAAAATAACCAATACACTTTTTTGCTTTTATTGTTAAAAAAAATTCCGACCATAACTTTTTAAAAATTTTGAAATATGCAATAATATGTTTTAAAAAATTACTACTTATGAATTGAACAATAATATTCTATATTAATTAAAAATGATAATATAAATTGTATTAAATCAAGTCAAACACTGGATATTCAAAACAATAAAACTAACGGAGGTTAAATGTTTACAAAGTCATATGTTTATTGTTCTCTTATTGTGTTCGCTCACCCCCACTTGTTATTGATGAAAGCCATAAAAGAGTTCCCTTTTTTTAATTTATTATAAAAATATATTTTTTTTACGTTTTTAATGTATAAAAATAATAAATAATATTAAAATATTTTTTATAATATATTTAAGAAAAAGTATATAGAATCAAGAGGTGATCAGTAAAAAAATAAACAACTTAACTAATTTATAATTATATTTAATTAATTTTATTTGTTTTTAATTTATAATATTTGATATTAATTGCTTCTCACCCCAAATTAAAATTCTGAATGATACGTTGCAGAAATAGGGATGGGGATCACAAAACTTCTAATAATTCTGATTCTTAGTATATAAAAAAATTTATAAAATATATAAAAGAACATCCATTTAGTATGAAAAAAAAAATATTCTGATATTTAGTAGAAGAAACATCCTAATATCTAACATAAACACTATCCACGTAAAGATTTTAGATTCATCCAGAGGTATTTGGCTGGTTTTTGGCTGATGTCCTCTTGATTCCTTAACATTGTTGTATATTTAACCTATATCTTTAGAATACAGAATAACAAAATGTTAATATAATTAACAATTATTTAAGTACATTTAAGGATGTCCTTAAAATGTTGTACAGAAATTCAGAAATTATGATAGGTGTTGGTACTTATTAACTGGGTGAGATTAAACAAGTAGTGAAAGTGCTGAGTTTCATTCTCGATTTAATTGCAAATGATGATGGGAAATTAGAAACATGAAATTGAGTTGGTTAAGGTGGGATTAAAGAGACAAAAGAGGGATTAGTGGGAGAAGGGGAAGAAGAGTACATGAAATTGAGTTGGTTAAGGTGGGATTAAAGAGACAAAAGAGGGATTAGTGGGAGAAGGGGAAGAAGAGTGGTTGTTGTCCCATGTGAATGTCAAGCGCAGAAGGAGGGGCGTGCGATGCACGTGTACGAGTTTAGGGACAGATGCATGGAAATGCATGTACTCTTTTTATTTGTCAGTGTATCACTGACACCATCCACCAAACACACATGCCCGACATCATCAGAGGACCTTTGTCCGTTTGATTTAACCCACCACTTTGTCTTCCCCCCCTCCCCCTCTTTCTTCTCATTACCCAATCAACCTTTCTTCTATTTTTATTGCAATTTCCGTTAATTTACCTCCCTGGGTTACAATTTCAAACTAAAAATTGGATTTAGTTAATATATATGTCCTAAGAATAAGGTGAAGTCGACCGACTCTCCGTTATCAACTTTACGTGAAGTCGACTGTACTTGAGTTTCCACTTAAGAATAATAATAAATTTACAATTAATGAAAAAAATTTAATTTTTAATTTGATAATATAAATAAATACATTAAAAATTTAATTTTTTTATGTTTTTAATAATTTTTTTAATTTATAATCTTAATATGTATTTTTAGAGCATAAGACAGATAAATCTGTAAAAATTAGGCATTATGTCAAAAATTTTCGTTTAATTTTTCTCTAAAAAAATAATAATTAATTTTATCTATAACCAATTAATACTTTTTTTTAAATTTATCTTTTTTTGTTTCTAATAACAACTCAAATTCTTAATTATTGTTTATTTTTTATTATGTGAGGATTAGTTAAAATAAATTGTATTTTAAATTCTATAAAAGTAATAATTTTTAACTATATTATATATACGTAAAAAATTATCTACTAAATCAGTTATTTGTATAAAATATATATTAAAAAGAAGTTAATTAATATATGTATTTATACACAAATATAAATTAATTATTTTAGTTACTAATTTTTGTAGGTAGATATTTTTTTACCATTGGTTGCTCTATTCAAAATTCAGACTCAGTTTCATTGATTTGAGAAAAGTAGTTGAGCATTTGTCATGAAAAAGACGAAAAATGAAAGTTCTCTATTGCTATTGTACCATGTATAGTTTTTCATTGACCATTTTTGTATTTAAAAAGATAAGACAAAATAAGAAAAACAGAAAGAAAAAATTTATTGAGAGAGAGAGAGAAGAAATGTTAAAAGGAAAAATAATAGAAAGAAAAAGACTAATAAAAAGGATGAAGAGTAAAATATCTACAAATGAGAAAAAAGAAGAATAACAATTGATGCGAAATGAGAGAGAGCACAAAATAAAATTAAAAGAACCAACTCAAGCATAAAATGATTTATAAATAAAACTTTAAATTGAAAATCACAAATATTTCAGAAGAAGATTTGGTATGCATTTCATATTAAAAATAGAATGTTGATATCGAAAATCAAATATTGAAATAACTTTGTTAGGTAGACAATGACTTTTGTGAATAATATGAATAATGGGGTTTAAAATTAGTCCAATAAAGTAAAAATACACTAAATTCCTAAATTACCCACATAAATCTTAATATTAGGATAATTAATCCGTACACCTAGTGAATTAAACATCCAATATATCCATTGTTTACATTGTTTAGTATTTTCATTGTATATAAAAATACAAAAATAAAATATTAAAAATAAAGTTTATAATAACTAGGAGATTAGGAGACACAATAAAATGAAATCATATCACATGCGTATATATTGACATTATTTTTTGAATTGATTGAGATGAATGTATGGATTGAGTGTGTTGAGGAAATAATTAATAAAATTATGAAAGAATAAAAAAAGAAAAGATGAAAAAATTTTATTGTTACATTGTTGTTGTATATGGGAGAACAATGTTATCTATTTATATTAATTATTAAATTGATTTTGAATTTTAAAATAAGATAAAATAACCAAAATCTCTAGTCTGTTAGAAAAAGATAAGCATAACTAACTTAAAAAAAAGATAAATATAAAGAGAAAGATAAGATAACAAATAAAAATAATACAAAAATTTAATATATCCCGCAAGCTGATAGATACAAGATGTCAATAATCCACAGATTGGATAAGTTCGGATGAAATAGTTGAGAAGACGCGTGTGGCGCGGTGATACAGAAACATGGAAGGAGATGCAGTGCTTGAGGGAGAGAGAGCAATTTTCTAAGATAAAGATAAGCATAACTAATTTAGAAAAAGATAAGCATAACAAATTTTATTTAAAAAAAATAAAAATAAAAATATCACAAAAATTTAATAATAATAAGATTAGATGTAAATCATGATAAGAAACTGTCAAAATTAAATAACTAAGAAAATAAAAAATTAACAACTGAATTAAAAATACAGTAATAAATTGAATAAAATTTTTTTAAATATTTTGACTTCCATTTTGGAGGGGAAATAAAATGAACGTAGAAATGACACCTCATTCTAATAATTTGGAGGCCAAATCCAATTTTAAATTATGAAGAACAGGAGATGTAACTTCATTGTTATTTAGTTTTCAAAAGAAGGGGGGGGACACTTAGTGAGTGTTTGTTTTAAGGAATTTCAATTTATTATTGTGAATTATCCATGGAGATATATTATTCCCATCATCATTTTAAATTTTAAAAATTTAATTTATAGAAATAATTTCTTGCATAAAAGATAAAATTTTATTCATCATATTCAGAAAGATTGGTATTTGATATTCACATGTTAAGAAAAAAAATTTGTCAAATTACTAATATATCTATAAATTATTATGATGTTTCGTTTCAAAGAGTTTCTCATTTTATTGATGTTCGAGTTATTTTAAAAGTTAAAAATCTATTCCTACTAAAATAAACGTATCCTAATTTATTTTTGAAAATATTAAAACTAATTTTCAACTATTTATAATAGTAGATAAATAATTTTTTTACAATACTTTTAAATATAATTTATTACAATAATATTCATCCCTTTTTGGAAAGATTAGGATATATTTTTGGTCACGAGCATTGAGTATTTGAGTGGTGAGCCCATGAAAAATAAAAAAAATAAAGCCACCATCAAAGGCTTCGGGCTCTGGATAACCACAGAATGAGGCCCATACAGTTTATAGTCATCCAAAACAGTGAGATAAAAATATAAAATATCAACCAAAAGCACCGTAGTATTATTTCAGATTTCATTTGTTCTGCTAAGCTCAATGGACTTCTAAGTTCTAAATTCTCAATCCAAACAACGTTCTATATTCTTTTTTATTCATTTGCATGCATAATTCCAATCTAATAAGAAGAGAAAATTAGAGTAAAATTTCCAAACGGTTCTTGATTTTATATTTCAAAAAAGAATCAAAACCAACATTTTAAATTTTTTCTTTTAGATTTTCAATTTTGATTTCAGTTTTCAAAATTGTTCTAATAAAAAAATTCATACTGTTATATAGTTACGGTAAAACTTTCTCTTTTATTTATGCATTATTATTCTCACCTATTAACATTTTTATTTATGCATTAAATTACACAAATCACCCTCATAAGTTTTGGTTTCACACTAAACCTAAAAGCATTATGAAGAATGAAAGAAATGGACTCTGATTGGGCTAAAAGGTGGAGGGAGGAGGAGGGGCCCTCACTTGATTGGGTCTCCCACGCCCTACACGACGGTCCCAGCAGCCTCATAGAGTCAATTAGTTAAAAACGCAAAATGTCACATTTTCTCATATAACTTAGGCCATGGGCTATAATAATAAAAGCTAGGGTAAGCTATTGTGGTCCGTTCTGATTTCTGAATGACCGCAACCTCACGGTGTGAAGGAGAGAAAGAGAAAAATCATAGTATAAGGAATCTTCGAAATTTCAAACTTAAATTTCAAACCAAACAAACAGAGAACCAAAAACAAAAAAAAATAAATAATAATAATGAGAATAATAATGGACCTAAGGAGTCCAAATTGGGAATCCAAAAGAATTGCCCTGTTTTAAAAACCTTATCTGGTGCACAAGTACGCGAACCATAAGGCACAACACAACACAACAACATAACCCTAGAAAGAAAATTAGGAAAACTCCAAAGGTCCAATTAGCTTCTCGGGTTCGTTCCAACAAGCCCAATCTTCATCTCTCTCCGGTGAGCCCTCTCCCTCCCTCTCTCTCTCTCTCTCTCTCTCTCTCTCTCTCTCTGTTTCTGCAAAACCCTAGATCTCACTCCGACCGCCCTGAAGCTCGGTTTCCGAGCTTCTTTTCGTTCCAGATCAGCGCTTTCTTTGTCAGATTCCCTTCGCGCAGCTGGTAGATCGCAAACCCTAACTTTTCGATTCGTTCGTATTTTGTGTTTTTCTCTAGCTGGCGCTTCTTTTGCTCGTTACTCTCCTCACGAATCGGTTGTTTCGTTTTCCTCGTTAATCAATTTTTCTCTATCTAGTATGGTTTCGGAAAATCGAAGCTTTTCGGTTTTATTGTCTCGTCTAGTTTCAGCGCGTAGCTGGATTTATTTGTTTCTGGGATTAAATTCTTGGATCTGGGTTGCTCGAGACCGCGATTTCGTTTATTTGAAATTTGTTTATGCTAGTTTATATATGTATTATATATACTTATACTTTTTCTTCATTAGTACTTGGTAGCCCAGTGAAGATCTAGTGTTCCAGTTTTAAAGTTTGACTTTTTTGGGCTGTGTGTGTAATGTTTGATCGAGATTCTGCAATGGACCTCTTACAGTAAAGTTTGCTGGGGTTCTGTTCTGTTGTGTTCATATTATTCTTATTGTTATATTATTTAATGTTTCTATGGGCCGACCCGACCCAACTATGGGCCCAAGTATACTTGGGTTCGTAGATAGTGGTCAAATTTCAGCGTATGCCAGGCTTAATGTTATTCTCTCCTGATGTTTGAAGCTGGTATTCAGTTTGTGACCATATTTGACATACTTTAAGCTTTTATCAAACATGAAGATAAACTTGAATAGAGGAGGGCACGGGTATCAGTTCGGTAATACCCGTTGGGCCTTCTTGGCAAAGTAAAGATGAAGTACATGTCATGAATAATATGAGGAAGTATCTATATCCTTCCTCGTAGTTCATGATAGCAAAGTAGTGATGCTCTAAATGCATTGGCAATAGGCCGTTTTGTCCATCTTGGTATTTCTGTTTTTTGTTTTTGTTTGTGCACACCTCATTCGGACTTGTCCATTTTCTGAAATAGACTTACACGAGTACACCTGCACATGCCACCTAAATGGAAGTGAGGAAAGGAGAGCAAACTTCCAGTACTTGTTTGCACTATGCAGGAATGGTTTTGTGAATCACTTCTAATATTGAGTTGTTTGTATTATGCCTTGTATTTTTAAGATATGGGTGAATACATAATTACTATTCATTTTTATTGTTAATTCAATGGATAAGGATGTATGTAAAAATTGGTCTTTCTTCCTTTTCCTCAACTTCATCTTCCTCCAATCTGCATCAGAGTTGTTTGCATCTTGCATAAATTGTGATGCATGCTTCTATGCTAAAGATGTACATGTGGTGCTAATTAGCTTTTGGGTTGATTTACACTTTCCTGAACCTTGCAGTGTAAACATGCGTGCTTTTATTTCATTACTCATATGCCGGACATTCATGTGGAAAGATGCAATTCATTCTTGTGTTTGTTTAAGACTGTATATGTTCAATGGGAATTTTGATCCCTGATGCCTTAGTGAAATAACGATAATGCATTCTTCATCTCTTCACTACCATAAATTATTAACTATGCCCACCTTTAATTAGCAATCCTTTCTTATTGGTAATGCAGGGAGATACCTATCAAGACAAGATGACAACTCTTGAAACAGACAAAGTGGCGGAGACCCCTGATGTGAAAAGTGAGTCCGTCAATGCTGATCCTCAACCTACCAATGATCTGGCTAAATCCAAAACTCAGCCTGAAAGCACTGTGGAAGATTCCGAGCCTCAGCCCAACAAGGATCTCTCGGATTCCAAAACAGAGCCGGAGAAAGTACTTCCTGCATCTGAAAGCCAGGTCACTAGTGATGATGCAAATACAGGAGTATTGCCTAACCCCGAATCGGACAACACCAAAGAACCTTTGAACAACGAGCCTGAGAAAACTGAAGCACTACCCAACAACCAGTCAGGTGATACTGGGCCCCCGGACACTAATCAACCTGTAGACACCGAGGTACCACTTAACAATACGTTAGTCAACTCTGAAGCTACTCCTGAGGCACCAACCACAAATGAGCAGGTTGATTCTGAGGCAATTGCAAGCAATGGCGTGGCTCATTTTGAAACACAGACCAGTAATGATGTCACTGAAACACAGCCCATTGATGAGGTGACACAGCGCATTGATGAGGTGACTTTCTCTGAAACACAGCACACAGAGGTTATTTTCTCTGAGACTCAGCAAAGCAATGAAGTTATGTCTGAAAAACAGCAAAGCAATGAAGTTGTCATTTCTGAAACTCAGCCCAGCAGTGAGGTTGTCATGTCTGACACGCAGCCTAGCAGTGACTTAGTAGCCCCTGAGACACAGCCCAGCAATGAGGCAGCTATTCACGAAGCACATGCTGGCCATGATGTGGTAATGTCAGAAGCTATACCTGAACATGAGTTGGCCAATTCCACAACCGATCCCAACAATCAGCTCTCCCTTCCAGAAAATCTTCCTGATCATCATCAATTCACTGATCTCCATATGATTCCAGAAGACCACTTGCCTCAACCTGAACCACTACCACATTCCGAACCGCTTCCTAGTTCTGAACCACTATCAGACAGTCATCTTGCAGACATC
The DNA here is from genome assembly GCF_003086295.3 of Arachis hypogaea. NCBI lineage: Eukaryota > Viridiplantae > Streptophyta > Magnoliopsida > Fabales > Fabaceae > Arachis > Arachis hypogaea. Next base: position 145,513,147 of record NC_092046.1, read on the forward strand.
AAACCAATACCTGAAGATCACCTGGCCCACTATGATACTCTGCCCAACAATCATCTGCACCATTCTGAGGAACTGTCCAACCACCAGCTAGCTAACTCTGAAGCACTGTCCCATGATCAGCTAGACAATTCCCAAATGATACCTCACTATGAGCTGACAAATAATGAAACGCTGCATGACAATCGGGTAGTCGGTTCTCAAGCACACTATGAGATTGTTAATGCTAACATACCAAGCTATGAGATTGTAAATGCTGAAACTCCACTGAACCATGAGGAACATACACCAGAAACACAGCCAAGCAAGAGGAGGAAAAAGAAATCTATAGTCTGGGAACACTTCACCATAGAAAATGTCAGTGCTGGATGTAGAAGGGCATGCTGCAAGCAATGCAAACAAAGTTTTGCATACAGTACTGGTTCAAAAGTTGCTGGGACAAGCCACCTTAAACGCCATATTGCCAAGGGAACATGTCCAGGGCTTCTGCGTAACCAGGATCCGAACCAGGTGACTCCATATACTCCACGATCAAGGGGTGGTGGTTCTGGCAATACTACCAATACACCGAAGCGGCGTTATAGGTCGCCTAGCACTCCTTACATCCTTTTTGATCAGGATCGGTGCCGCCATGAGATTGCTAGAATGATCATTATGCATGATTACCCCCTTCACATGGTTGAACATCCGGGTTTTGTTGCATTTGTTCAAAATCTGCAACCCCAGTTCAACATGGTGACCTTCAACACTGTTCAAGGAGACTGTGTGGCAACATACTTGATGGAAAAGCAAAACCTTATGAAGTATTTTGAGGGATTACCTGGACGTGTATGTCTGACGCTGGATGTTTGGACTTCCTCCCAATCTGTGGGGTATGTGTTTATTACAGGACATTTTGTTGACAGTGATTGGAAGTTGCAGAGGAGAATTCTCAATGTTGTGATGGAACCATACCCTGATTCTGACACTGCCCTTAGCCATGCTGTAGCTGTATGCCTTTCTGATTGGAGTTTGGAGGGCAGGCTGTTTTCTATCACATGTAATAAGACTCTGAGTGAAGCTGCTCTTGAAAATCTCAGAACTTTACTTTCTGTGAAGAATCCACTTATCCTCAACGGTCAGTTGCTGGTTGGAAATTGCGTTGCTCGCACTTTAAGCAATGTTGCAGATGATTTGTTGAACTCTGCGCAAGGCATAGTCAATAAAATCCGGGACAGTGTAAAGTATGTGAAAACATCAGAATCTCATGAGGAGAAATTCCTGGAGCTTAAGCAGCAACTTCAGGTGCCTAGTGAAAGGAGCCTTTTTATTGATGATCGAACCCAATGGAACACAACTTATCAGATGCTGGTGGCGGCTTCGGAGCTAAAGGAAGTGTTTTCTTGTTTGGACACATCTGATCCTGATTACAAGGGGGCTCCATCGATGCAGGACTGGAAGCTGATTGAGACCCTTTGCACATACTTGAAGCCCCTTTTTGATGCAACAAACATTCTTACCACAACACCTCATCCCACTCCAATTACCTTCTTTCATGAGGTTTGGAAATTGCAGTTGGATCTATCTCGTGCTGTTATGAATGAGGATCCTTTCATTAGCAACCTTACTAAATCTATGCAAGAGAAGATTGACAAATACTGGAGAGATACTAGTCTGATTTTGGCACTTGCAGTAGTAATGGATCCTCGCTTCAAGATGAAGCTTGTTGAGTTCAGTTTCACAAAGATCTATGGTGATGATGCCCATGTGTATGTCAAGATTGTTGATGACGGCATACATGAGCTGTTTCATGAGTACGTGACCCTTCCCTTGCCTCTAACACCAGCATATGCAGAAGAAGGAAATGGTAATGCGAAGGCGGATGGATCCCCTGGAGGAACTCTGTTGTCTGATAATGGTCTTACAGATTTTGATGTCTACATCATGGAAACCACCAGCCATCAGATGAAGTCTGAATTGGACCAGTATCTGGAAGAATCACTGTTGCCGCGTGTTCCAGACTTTGATGTGTTGGGCTGGTGGAAGCTAAACAAGCTCAAATACCCTACACTTTCCAAAATGGCCCGAGACATATTGTCAGTCCCAGTTTCTAGTGTTCCGGCTGAGTCCGTGTTTGACACAAAAGGCAAAGAGATGGATCAGTACCGGAGTTCGTTGCGACCAGAGACAGTGGAAGCCCTTGTTTGTGCTAAGGACTGGATGCAGTATGGCGCTGCCGAATCTTCCAGTGCCCTTGTGAAAATGGAGTTCTAGATGTGTAGGTAGTTGTACTGTGTATGATGGTAGGTTCCTTTATTTTCTCGTAGTACCTAGTTTATGGGTTAGGCGCTCGCTCTCGGTGTAACATTCTGAGTTGTGATTTGGATAAACTGGACGTGAATATTTTTAAATTCTAGAGTATCTACGTTTCATGATGCTAGTATATTATTGAACCAGCCTTTTCGTAATGTATCAATGCTAGTTCCCAAACTGGTTTTGCCCCCCTCACTCCCTGTGTCTTCTAATCTTTGGACCACAACTTAATATGATGATATACATCACAGTAGCATTAGAGAATGCAAGTCTAATGTACTTCTCTAGTCATCACGAGTCGTTACTAAAATTTTTACTTTTTTTTTTTCAAATATTTGGTAACTTAAAATTAAAAATAATTTTTTAAGGCATTTTCTCTAGTTTAAAAAAGTTGCAAATACAAGTGTGTGTTCTTTATGATTTATTAAACACAAAATAAGATGCTTGTTTGAAAAATACTAGTATCTTTTTCAAAAAAATTTATTAAACCAAGTAGTAACTATGGTAGCGTTTGTTTTCGGAGACAGGACACAGAGACATGGACAATACATGTTTAAAATATGTTTGGAAGCAGAGACATAGACACGGAACACATTGTCTCCGAGACAGTTTTTCATATTTTTGTGTCCACTCTCCTACGAAGGACAATGATGGACACGGGAATTGGAAGAGTGGACACGAACTTTTTTATAAATTTTATTTTCTTTTTTGTCCATAGATATTTTTTATTATTCCACTATTATCCCTTCTAATTTTTCCTATAATTAGTCTTGAAATTTTTAAAAGATAAATATTATTAAAGGTAAAATTGATCTTTTAAAATGCTAAAAAATAATTTATAAGTTGTAATTAATTTTATATAATTTAAAAAAAAATTAATTTTTAGATAAAAAAAATTAGTTTTCTAAATAAAAATAGATTTTTATGTGCAAAAACTAATTTTTTTTCATGTAAAAATGGATTCTTTTTTAAAATTGATTTTTTATTTAAAATTAATTTGGCTTATTAACCTAAACAAATTTTTTTGTTAATCAGATTTATTTTTTTATTAATCTTAACCATATGTATTCTTACATATTAATAATAAATTTAAAAATAAAATAAATATATTTATAATTTTTATTTTAATATAAATATTATTATATTTTTTTATTAAAATTTTTGGTCTCTTCAAACATTTTTTATAATTAGTTTTATCTGTACTCTTACGTACTCTCATTCTCTATTAAATTAGTTTGTACTTGATGTAAAAAATTTAGAATCATATAGTTATTTTAGTCATTTCATATAATATTTTAGTCTTGTCCATGTGTATCCAAATATAATACTGGACATTACATTAGTGTCTTGTACATCGTATCCAAACACAATACACAAACAATAATTTTTAGTGTCTCCGTCTTATTGTCTCTGTCTCAGTGTCATGTTCTGTACTGTCTCTGAAAACAAACACAGCCTATTATATTTTAGAGCAGAAGAATGAATAGTTGGGAGGAACATAAAAGTTTCAGTGTTGTTTGAAGGTTATTTTGGATGTTAATAAATGAAGCAAGATCCTTTAGCTTCAGCCCACGTAAAAAGATGAGTAAAAGTATTTGGGAAATGATATTTTGGGCCAAACCAATCTTGTTATCTGATTGTTTGTATCTGATTCAAAGCTGATTACCACAAAATAAGCAGAAAAGTAATGCGAAGAGGCCCTTTCCTTTCCAAAGAAATTTTGCAAACGACATGTCCTAAAACCTTAACATCATGGGACAGTACTGCAACACTGCATATAAATTCCCTCCATTGGCCTAACTTCAACAAGGAGATGAAGTAGACTGGGCTACCCACTTTGGCAGCTGCTATTGGCACACAAATCATAATTAATGCCCATGAGCTGTTTGGTTAAATGCCTCCATTTCCCAAATATGAGGCTATCTTGAAACTAGAATCTTGAATCGTCCCCAGCCTTTCCTTCCTTCCTTCTATACATCCATGTTGATGTTCTAGTTGCATTTTTACTTTCAACTCTTCAAGGCCCAAATCAACAATCGCAACTACGAATGCACTCGGCTATTGTAAAGATCTATGACTTCAAGCAACTTGTTTCCAATTACTTATTATTTATTAACAATCAAATCAATACTTATTGTACAATGTTAGTTGCTGAGTCACGCGATGATTCAACAGCTTTAGGTGCTATGAGGATTGAGGAGAGCGTGGCTTTCAAAAGTTCTCCCCTTCTTTTAAGTTTAGAAAAGCAACTATGAATAAAATTCATATTTAAGTTTTTTTTGCTGGAGTTTGAATTATACACACATCTCAACTTGCATATGAAAAGCAATCAACATTGATAGGTTTTCCGTAGCGCTTCTATTGAGAATTGATGTTCACATGGACCTCGTAAGTTCATTGGTTCTTTGCCACACGCAAAATGATTCTTTCTTTGTTATTCTTCTTCTTTTCTTTAATGTATTCAATGTTAATCATCTAACAATCCTAATTCATAACAACATGAAATGCTGCTATGAAAATCGTGTTTGTACAGGTAATTTTTCATTATTATGCAGTTGAGATAATATTAGCATCATGAGAACATGTATCTAGCAAACAGCTAAGAAAGTTTTAGAATTAACTTTAATGTCTTTTTTTATTTACTTTGAATTTTGTAGGTACTTGCTTTGTAAGTCTGAGACAATACACAGAATTTTGAATTCTAAACCTACAGCAAGTGGGTCATGAAATCATGTATAATTTTTAACATTACTGTAATTTTGTTCTGGTATTTTAGTTAAGATGACTATCAGTTTTACAGAAACCAGTTTCAATATTGATGTTGGACTAGTTCTCTAGTTTTGAATAAGCTCTAAATTGGTTCAGGACGAGTCCATCTAATTTTTAACCATCTAAGTATAGGGAATTCATGATGTTAATGTTAGTTGTGTTTATTTGTGTGCAGAATAAAGCAATTCATGTTATCAGTATCACGAAATTAAAAATCTGGCACTGTATTATCGTTGATGAATTACTTCGCACAATCACATGAATTACTTGGTATCAGCACTCACATGAATATAGGATCAATCAGAATAAAAAAGAAGGAAGCAAGCATATAGAAAAACATGTGTTTTTATTTCCATCCAAATTCGAAAGCATGGCCAACAGCTTCTAACTAACGATGAATGTGGGAAATAAGGGGGGAGTTCTTGTTACAAGTACAACACTATCCTCTCTATATCTAGCAAAACAAATCCCTACACCCCCTCAGAATTCTCTTCAAATATTCAATATGTATGATATAACCTAGCTAAACTGCCAACAAAACAGAACGAGACTCATAGCTCCACCACAACATGGTGAGTGCTTTGTCCCTCCTTTGGCAAATGATCAATGTTAAAAGTCACCAACCCAGAATCACTGTCATACTCGAAATCCACAGCATTTGTTCCCAACACGCACCTCTTTGGTCTGGTCGACGAATAAGCCCCAAACTTGCCACACCCTTTAACCTCCATCCGAACCACCCCAACCAACCCACCGTCTCCGCCTTTCACCTCATAGGCCAGTTCCTCAATGGCCCCTCCCGCATTGAACATTTCAATGAGCCCAAGAGGAGCAAAACTGTACCCAGAAGCCAAAACCTTCACAGGCATTACAACAAACACGTCGTGTTCCAACACCTTCAGGGACACTGGCAGAGCCACATTGTAAGGAAGCACCACCAGCTGCTTGGAGCGGTGGCGATAGAGGGCACAATCACCGTTCCATTCGGCGTCACCAGCGGCCTCCGAGATAAGGTGGACATCACGGCCTCTAACATATCCAGTGATGGCATCGGACGTTGTTTGGTGGAACGCGTTCTTCCTCTCTACGGTGCTCCATGCTGCTCCCTGGCAGTTATACACTCCAAGCACCCCACCGCACTTGTTCATGTTCCATATCTTCAGCAGGCTTACCCCATCACGGGCCGGGTCCGTGAACAAGCAGTCTTTGGTGGGCCTACCAGGTAGACGGGCCCGCAACACAGATCCATCTGGCAGCACCATCTTCCTCAAGAGGTCAAAGTTGTGCTTTCCAGGAGCGTCACTAACATAAATGGGCCCACCGCTTATGGCCCGGGCCGAGCCATGATACTCAGCTGCAGGATGTTGAGAGTGGAACATGTCCCAATCCGGCTGCATAATCTCTCCAAGGAAGATGCTATTGTACGCCACAGACGCAATGTGTATGGTATGCGAAATCGGATCCCGCGGGTAGAAATCATCCGAAGCCCTCACCACTGCCGTCTGTTTCGAGCTGCATTACCACCATAACAAAAACTCCATCAATCAATAAAAATAAAATAAAATAAAATTGAGTGCACGGAATAGTTAGTTACCAGTAGAGCGCATCAGTATTGTGGCTCATGCAGGCGATGCATCCATTGTCAGGGAAGTTTCTGGCGATTGAAGCGTCCAGGGCCTGATGGTATTGTCTAGTGAGCTCAACCCTTCCGCCCAGGCCCGCGCCAAGGGTTTCTAATATGCACTGCACGTCCACCTTAACGCCGTCAATACCCGCAGACGCCAGATAACTGTGCAACTGGTCATAGAAAGTAAAGACGTTCTTGGGGTTGACCAGGCCCAAGCCGTGTACGGCCATGGCATCAGTCTTCCACGTGGGCTCGTTCTCCACCACACCTTTGGACACCATCGGGTACTTCATGACGGACCCGTACTCCTCCATCTCCTTCACACCGGGCCTGACTCCGCCCCAGTAACCAGTAATAGCGTGCCAAACGTAAACGTATTTGAGCCCGTGCTGCTTCTTGGCGATATCCACAATGCTCTTGATCCCTAATTTCGGATCTTCTTTGTTCTGAAACTTTTCATTCTCTTTGATTCCTGTCAGCCTCTTCACCGATGAGTTTGCCGCCTCATGCGAGTCACCTCCCACGGACTGCCACCCATCGTCGATGATAACGAACTTCGGCGGCGCACCTCCCGCCGCCAGGGACTGGATCCCGGCCTCCACGCCTTCCTGCGTCACCTCCTGGTAGAAAGCGTCCCACGTGCACCACCCGAAGAAATCCACGATTCCTGGAAGCTTCTTCTCGTGGCGCATGCGGAAACTATTCAGGTGATTCTTCACGGCCTTGAATGCGTCGTGGACGATGGCGAAGGGGTCGGTGCCGGCACTGATGAAGAGCGCGTGGCTAAACGACGACGCCTTCGTGTCGGAATCGCCGCTCTCTATGCAAAGCTCGAGCTCGTCGCGGTCGTTGCCTTGAAGGCACGCTCTGAAGCTTCCTTCAATGAGAGGGAGGAAGACGGTGTAGACGATCTGGTTACTCTCGTCGCCGTCGTCGGATTCGAGGTGGGAACCGTCCTTTGTCTCAACGAGAAGGAACTGAGTTTCCAATGGAATGTCTCTTCCTTTGTCTCCCATCTTCTGAGCCATCCACCATAGCTTGAAGCGGAAGCACGCCATGAAACGAATGTCCCTAAAGGTGCCGATCGAAACGACGTGGCTGCTGTCGTTTTGATCGAATTGCGCTCCAAGGAACACTCCATCCAAGGGGCCGGACGACGACGCTGACGTCTCAATGACGTTTTCCGGTACCCCCGTGAGAATCGTCCGATCCTTCACGATCAGGTTCCGGTCCGAAACCCGAACCGCCGGTTTGATCGTCATTTCCTCTACCTCTGCTTCCTGGTACCTTGTCTGTAATATTCAATCAATTTCTCAATTAAACCAAGGTACGTAGATTGTGAAATACTGAAATCAGAGATTGGATTTTAGCTTTTACCTTAAAAGAAGAAGAATGTGTGTGTGCTCTAACTGGCGAAAAAGGATAAGAAGATGATGCTGTTATTCTTGTTGGATGAAGAAGGAGAGTATTAGATTTGTGCCTGAAATAATGGTGATGATGATAACGAGTGCTTGTTGAGAAGAGTGCGTGTGGATGTGGAGAAAGAGTTGGGGATTTGGCGTTATTTATAGTAGAGGAGGAAGAATTATAGAATGATGGATTGAACACCATTGTTAACATGCTTCTTCTGATTGGCTTTCTCGTCAAACAAACGCCAATCATAGTCTCTTTAACTCAGCGCTGTTAAGTTAGTTTAAAAATACTTTTAATTAATTATTGCTTCTGGGCCTATTGGGTTTGACGTTGAATCGGGTTGCTACGTAGGATCCACGCCGGAAAATCCACTTTCTTGCCCCAACAGAGTTGTCGTTACTCGTTACCTACGTGTTTTTTCTCGTGTCAAAAAAATAAAAATATCTTGTAATTTCTCACGCGACGTTTCAAGGAGCTTCCATCAAACTCAGGTAACTCGATTACTTGGACACGTGTAATATCACCGTTGGGTTAATTTTATAAGTCACGTACTCACGTTTCTCTGTTCTGTTGCTTACGCGCGCGAACCCGCCAAATGGGAAAGAAAATGTAGAACCGTATCCGTATGCGTATTGCGTACAGTGTTGGAATAGTATGGCTCGGCTTGAGAAACTCAATTACACTTGCGGGTTACTTGGACGGGGATGTTAATTTGTGGGTTAAGCATTCCAATTTCCAATTAATTTAACAGGAGGATTAGCATTGAAATGTTATGACTAATGAGCATTCTTGTCGTGGTAGCCAACTCTATGAATTGGATTTTTAGTTTATTTATTGATTAAGTAATTATTATGAGAACAGAGTCAGGGTTTTAATATTAATTTGCGTGGCATCTTAAAATTGTGAAACAACAACTAAGCAGGTAATTATTGGAGTCATGACCCGAGGCATTACGCCCATCTCCAATAATTAGGGGGATGCCACGAACTAGTTTGATTGTGATAGGCCACTGCATTGATGGATACGTATTTGGACTTTGGTTAATTAAAAAAATGGTGTTATTACAGCCTAGCGCATTGAGCTGGACCTAACATGATTTAGCAGAACGTAAGTAGCAAAAATGATATTGGGAATGACTTAGAACACCATCCACTTGGCCAATTGGTTAGTGGCCGGTTACTCGTTGCAAATATAGGGTCTGAGCGTTTTGGGGTGGTGTGGCACTGGCACTCCCTTTTGGATTATTTTTATGCTGATTTATTGATTGAGTTTTGACGTGGGTATATATATTTAACTCAATTATTGGATATGTATATGATTCACTTGTCGGATCCTTGGTGTGATAGGATAAGACCTTGGTGTTTGTTTATGAATAGGTTCAAGCAATCAGCAGATATCTCTGTTGGAAGATCCAATTGATGTCAGATGGTATGTGCAAATTAGCAAAGACGCACGATCCTAGCGTTTTTGGTCTGCCAATTGGTATAATAGTCACATATAACATTTCCGTAACCTTTTCTTCTCATCCTTGTCTTGTTCATATACAAATATAGTCCCTATAAAATTAGAATGTTCAACAATAATTTTCATCAGAAGGCTAATATCCTTAGTAAAAAATATAAAAATTAGTTAACATAAATATGAGAGAAAATGTTAAATTTTTGTATCATTTGTGATATGAAAGGATATACTAATAGCGATTCACTCCAAAGAATCTATTCTTAATATATAAAAGTAGATACATAAGCATGCACCACATTACTTCTAAGTTATTCTTCTTATTCTACTAACGTCATGTCAGCAATATTGCTTACGTGGCAAAATTTTAGAAACAACCAATCAAATCTTGTCAAATTTCAACCACTCAAATCTTGCCAAATCAACTTCTATTTTCAAATTAAAAAAAAAGCTAAAAAACAGAATAAAAAAAAAACACAAATTAACATTTACCCCAAAAAAACCTCTCAAAACCAAAGAGTTTATTACTTTTCTCATGCTTCTCGCCTGAAAACTCCTTACTCTTCTCATGCTTCTCGAAACCCTCTTCTTCTTGGCACCTCTTCGTACCAAGATCCTATTTCCTCCATGCTCTTCCGGTATGAGCCATTGTGTTTTCCTCGAATCAAATTATACTCGAAACCCTCTTCTTCTTGGCACCTTTCCGCATTGCATCAATTACAGAAACCAGGCCAAACTCCATCCTCCTGTTGCGGTCTCCCTGCCGGAGCTCGATTTTGGGTCTCAAGCCAACGAAGGAAATTCGTCCCAGGTATTTTACTAAGGATTTTCATCTTTGACAAGGATGCACCTGATTATCAACATATTCTCAATTCACTGTTTAAACACATGGTCGAAGAAGATGATTTTCCAAATTCTGAAAGAATGCCAAAAGCAATGTTTGATGCTGCAAAATCAGGAAATCTTCTGATTTTGGAATCTATTCTTAATATATAAAAGTAGATACATGAGTTTATCCACGTTACTTTGAAGCTATTCCTCTTCTTCTACGAACGCCATGTCAGCAACATTGCTTACTTGGCAAAATATTAGAATCAACCAATCAAATCTTGCCAAATCAACTTTGATTTTCAAACAAAAAAAAATACAAAACAAAACTAAAAAACACAATAAAAACCAACAACTTAACTTTTTCCAAATCAATCCCTTACCTTTCTCATACTTCTAGAAACTCTCTTCCTCTTCGCACCTCTCCGTACCATCTCATGAGCCATTATTTTTTTTCTACCTACATCCTCTTCCGGTCCCATAAGCCATTGTTTTTTCCTCGAAACAAATTGTTCATCGCGAGGTTCATCTTCGATGGAGCCGCATTGCATAAATTGCAGAAATCAGTCTATTCTTAATATATAAAAGTAGATACATGAGTTTATCCACGTTACTTTGAAGCTATTCTTCTTCTTCTACGAACGCCATGTCAGCAACATTGCTTACTTGGCAAAATATTAGAATCAACCAATCAAATCTTGCCAAATCAACTTTGATTTTCAAACAAAAAAAATACAAAACAAAACTAAAAAACACAATAAAAACCAACAACTTAACTTTTTCCAAATCAATCCCTTACCTTTCTCATACTTCTAGAAACTCTCTTCCTCTTCGCACCTCTCCGTACCATCTCATAAGCCATTGTTTTTTTCTACCTACATCATCTTCCGGTCCCATAAGCCATTGTTTTTTCCTCGAAACAAATTGTCCATCGCGATGTTCATCTTTGATGGAGCCGCATTGCTTAAATTGCATAAATCAGGCCAAACTCCATTCCTCCTGTTGCGGTTTCCTGCCGGAGTTCGAATCTGGATCTCAGGCCAACGTCACCATTCTTCCCAGATATTTTCCTAAAGATTTTTAAATTTGTCGTTTACTATTCTCATTTTATTGTTATAAATAATATTTTAATTGTGAAATCATTGCAAGTAGCACAGGTTTATGTATTCCTCTTTTTTTAACAGGTTCTGTCCAATAGTCACAACCAAAATTAATGTGCATTTAAAATTATTCCACAATTTATATTTATGTGTTCCTCTTTTTCAAATTGTTATTTTTGCAATATTGCTTCCACAATTTACTTGGAATGGATTATCATTCTTTGACCATGTCTTATTATCTTTATTGTAGAAGGATTTGCAGTGATAATGACAGACTGAAAGAGTTAATACCCAAAGTTGCTAGATTAAAGAGGCGGAGAACAATCCTTTCAAAAAAAAGAAGACAAGAAGATATGTGCCTCCAACATATGATTCTGCAGCTTAGTTTGTTTAACATAATTTTTGTTGCACCTTCCTTATTTTATTGTAAATTGATTCATAAGGTGATTTTGATGCCTACTTTAAAAATGTAGAAACACAATTATTTAAAACACTTAGATCTATCCAATTTAGACAAGCAAGAATGAGGAGAAAGCAATATCTCCGGTCTAAGAGGAGTGCCAATTTAGCTTAATCAACTTTGATTTTCAAACAAAAAAAAAATACAAAACAAAACTAAAAAACACAATAAAAACCAACAACTTAACTTTTTCCAAATCAATCCCTTACCTTTCTCGTACTTCTAGAAACTCTCTTCCTCTTCGCACCTCTCCGTACCATCTCATGAGCCATTATTTTTTCCTACCTACATCCTCTTCCGGTCCCATAAGCCATTGTTTTTTCCTCGAAACAAATTGTCCATCGCGATGTTCATCTTCGATGGAGCCGCATTGCATAAATTGCAGAAATCAGGCCAAACTCCATTCCTCCTGTTGCGATTTTCTGCCGGAGTTTGAATCTGGATCTCAGGCCAATGTCACCATTCTTCCCAGGTATTTTCCTAAAGATTTTTAAATTTGTCGTTTACTCTTCTCATTTTATTGTTATAAATAATATTTTAATTGTGAAATCATTGCAAGTAGCACAGGTTTATGTATTCTTCTTTTTTTAACGGGTTCTATCCAATAGTCACAACCAAAATTAATGTGCATTTAAAATTATTCCACAATTTACATTTATGTGTTCCTCTTTCTCAAATTGTTATTCCACATGTGCAATATTGCTTCCACAATTTACTTGGAATGGATTATCATTCTTTGACCATGTCTTATTATCTTTGTTGTAGAAGGATTTGCAGTGATAATGACAGACTGAAAGAGTTAATACCCAAAATTGCTAGATTAAAGAGGCGGAGAACAATCCTTTCAAAAAAAGAAGACAAGAAGATATGTGCCTCCAACATATGATTCTGCAGCTTAGTTTGTTTAACATAATTTTTATTGCACCTTCCTTATTTTATTGTAAATTGATTCATAAGGTGATTTTGATGCCTATTTTAAAAATGTAGAAACACAATTATTTGAAACACTTAGATCTATCCAATTTAGACAAGCAAGAATGAGGAGAAAGTAATATCTCCGGTCTAAGAGGAGTGCCAATTTAGCTTCCAATTCAGGTTAGTACAAAAGAGTCTTATAACATATTTTGTTCTGTTTTTTGTATTAATTTTTGGTACGAATAGAAAAAAAATTCTTTTGTAATTGTTTACGAATCGTTAAGTAGGATTTAAATAAAATATTTTGTATTATATTTAAAATCATAAAAATCGGTGAAAAAAGAATAATTTTTGAGTCAAAAAATCACATGAATAATAATGTAAAAAAAAATATGGATATCTTTCCAATTTTATTGTGTAATAAGATTGTCCAATCCATTAGTTAAATCAAATTGTTGAGAAAGAAATTGAGAAGTCTATTTGTATTTTTAATACTTCATGGGATAATTTTTTTAAAAATAAAATTACTTCAATAATAATTTTACAACCCTTAAAGAGAAAACTATGTCTTGGATTAAGAAATATTAGCAATTCAGCTTTCACTTTTTTTTTTTGGTGACATTAAGCTTTCCATTTAGGTGAGTACAAATTATTTTATAACATGTTTTATTCTAATTGTTGCTACTCATAGCTAATTAATAGAAAAAAAATCAGTATAATTTGTTGTAATTGTTTGCTATGTAGGATGAAAATGAAATCTTTTGCATCTATCTATCTATCTATCTATCTATCTATCTATCTATCTATCTATCTATTTAAAAGCTGATACCAACTCTCTCCACAATGAGTTTAAGCCATCTTTTCTTTGCTAATGATGCCACATCAGCAATTCTAATGACTTTGGCAAAAGATGAAAATCAACCAATCACTATTTAGTAAAATATTTTAAAAAAATTAAAACAAAAAACTCTTATCTATTATTATTCAATTGAAACATCAAGTACTAATTAAATGCAATAAACATACATTAAAAGTGTCATAATAATAATAGTTATAAAAAATTTCAGTTACAAATATTCAAATTCTACAACTTATACATATTAAGACTCTTACTACTCTTCATTTCTTAATCTCTCATACTAATTGTCAAAAATTCCTTAAATTTAATATAATATCCACAATGAGTTTAAGCCGTCTTTTCTTTGCTAATGATGCCACATCAGCAATTCTAATGACTTGGCAAAAGATAAAAATTAACCAATCACTATTTAGTAAAATGTTTTAAAAAAATTAAAACAAAAAACTCTTATCTATTATTATTCAATTGAAACATCAAGTATTAATTAAATGCAATAAACATACATACATTAAAAGTGTCATAATAATAATAATTATAAAAAATTTCAGTTACAAATATTCAAATTCTACAACTTATACATATTAACACTCTTACTACTCTTCATTTTTTAATCTCTCATACTAATTGTCAAAAATTCCTTAAATTTAATATAACATTTTTATATATTTTTCATTCTCATTCATTTACTTTTTTAATTATTTACAAACAAAAAAACTACAAAAAAAAAGACAAAGTGTAGCCATTACTATAAATCGAAAAAAAAAATGAAAATGCAGTTTTGTATAATTCTAATATAAATAACTTATATCTTTTTTAAAAATAAATAAATTCAAAATTTATTTATAATATGTTCTCTAAAATATTTTTAATATATGTAAGTATAATACCCACAACTAAATGGCCCTAGGATCACTCACTCATATAAATGAGACTATCATATTTTTCATCTCTCAAACTCACTAACACTCATAAGACAAAGGAGAGAATTTCATAACATACTCATTTCATTATTGAACACACAAAATACATAAGGCATATATGCCTTTATATAGGCAAAGTTTCATACTAAAAGTTCATGATTCTACTATCTTCTTAATATACATACTTATTCAACTTTACTTCTTACTTTGACTATTCAAATAAGTAATTTCTAGCACATCTTGAAAATTCTTTATTAAGCTTAGTCATCAATCTTGAAGCTTCCAATTCATGATTCATCATTCTTCTAGTATGGAGGTGATGAGTACAACTTGTTCATGATTCTTCCAACTTGATTTGTAGCCTTCAATTTTGACTAGGAGATAAAGTTTGACTTGTGATTCTTCTAGCTTCTAGTATCAACACTTATAATTCTTGTAACTTCTAATTTCATGATAGTTCTAGTATGGTGTAGTTGTACTATTCTCTTGAATATTCTTGATTTAATTATCTAACAATATAACATTTATTAAAATATACTATATAGTATTGTTGGGAAAATCTCAACACAGGTTCAAAAACAATAACCTGTTTAACAGCGGAAGCACCAGAAATAATTTTTCCACAATCTGTGCAATTAAATGGGCAACACCAAAGATACTCCAAGCAGCAAATATAATGGCAGAAATTAAATAATCAGACACCAGAATTTTAACGTGGGAAAACCCCCAAAAGAGGGACAAAAAACCCACGGGACCTAGTCTAGAAAAATCTTCCACTATCAGAATAATGGGTACACAAACAGTCTTCCTAGTGACACTAGGGCATCCTAACAATCAACAAAATACATCACCAAAACTGGTGGCATCAACATAAACCCTCCACAAAGTGGGTATCTCAAATCAGGCAAAAGAGAAGGCAATACGACAAGCAAGTTATATCCTAATGTTCATCTCTACACCAGGAATAACATACTAAAATTTCATAAGAAATGGAGCAAGTTTACCAAGTCAATGTGATCAAGATTGGCTTGCCCTTTTCCCCCAAATTTCTCTTCTCCTACGCCGCTGCTACGTCTTGCTTTCTTTCAAAATTGAAAGAAGCCTTCTGTCTCTCCTTTCTCGTGGCTATTAGCCACTTTCCTTTTATTTTTATTTGTTTTCCTTTTTTTTTTTAACTGTGGGCCCCACTTGGTTGGGGACCCACCAACAAATCTCCCCCTCACCAACTCAAGTGGGGATAGGCTGCTCCACCAAACCCGCCTTCTCTTTGCAGGAATCAAACTTCACTGCAGGTAAACTTTTAGTCATCATATCTGAACCATTATCGTCAGTATGGATCTTCTCAAGTGCATATGACTTCATCTCAAGCGCTTGACGTATCCAATGATACCTCACCTCTATGTGCTTCGATCTGGAATGAAACGTCGGATTCTTGCTGAGATGGATAGCACTCTGACTGTCACAGAATAACACAAACTTCTCTTGATTGATGCCTAACTCTTGTAAAAACTTCTTCATCCACAAGAGTTCCTTAGAAGCTTCAACAACAGCAATGTATTCTGCCTCTGTAGTAGACAAAGCAACACATTTCTGAAGTCGAGATTGCCACGACACAGCTCCCCCTGCAAAAGTCATCATATAACCAGAAGTAGACTTCCTCGAATCAAGATCCCCAGCCATATCTGCATCTGTGTAACCATCCAACACAGGTTGGCCACTCCCAAAGCATAAACAAACTCTGGAAGTACCATTAAGGTATCTGAGAATCCACTTCACTGCTTGCCAGTGTTCCTTGCCAGGATTAGAGAGAAACCGACTAACAACTCCAACGGCATGAGCAATATCCGGCCTGGTGCAAACCATAGCATACATCAAACTGCCAACTGCAGATGCATATGGAATCTTCTTCATTTCCGCTTTCTCTTTCTCACTTGTAGGACATTGCTGCGAACTCAGCTTGAAATGACTAGCAAGTGGAGTACTAACAGGTTTGGAATTACTCATGCTAAACCTCTCTAAAACCTTCTCAATGTACTTCTGCTGTGACAACCACAATTTTCCATTCTTCCTGTCACGAGTGATACTCATGCCAAGGATTTTCTTTGCAGGACCCAAATCCTTCATAGCAAAGGATCTGTTCAAGTCTTTCTTAAGACTTTCAATCTTCTTAGTGTCATGACCAACAATCAACATGTCATCAACATAAAGCAAGAGAATTATAAAATCACCATCAGAGAATTTCTTAACATAGACACAATGATCAGAAGAAGTCTTACTATACCCATGACCTTCCATGAAGGAATCAAACTTCGTGTACCACTGCCTTGGCGCTTGCTTCAACCCATATAAGCTCTTCTTCAACTTGCATACAAGATGCTCCTTTCCTTTAACCTCGAAACCCTCTGGTTGCTCCATATAGATTTCTTTATCTATGCCACCGTGAAGGAATGCAGTCTTCACATCAAGCTGCTCAACCTCTAAATTCAAGCTAGCCGCCAATCCAAGCACAACTCAATAGAGGACATCTTCACAACTGGAGAGAAAATCTCCTCAAAATCAATACCTTTCTTTTGCTCAAAGCCTTTCACAACCAATCGAGCTTTGTACCTTGGTCGTGAGACATTTTCATCCGCTTTCAACTTGAACACCCATTTATTCTTGAATGCTCTCTTACCCTTCGGCAACTTCACCAATTCAAAAGTATGATTCTCATGCAAGGATTTCATTTCTTCTTGCATGGCCTTCAACCAATCTTCTTTATGCTCATCAGACATAGCTTCCTGGTAGCTCTCTGGCTCCCCAGTCTCAGTGTTCATCACATACTCATGAGGAGAGTATTTCTGAGAAGGATGACGCTCTCTAGTAGATCTTCTCAATTCAGGCTCAACTGGTGGTTCAGGTGGAACTTCAACATCTGGCACCTCAGGTTGAGGTGTAGGTTCATCATGCAAATCATCACCATCATTATCAACTTGTACATCTCCCCCATCAACAGGAGGTCTAGTGGAAGGACCAGGTTCATCATCAACAGAGCGTCTAACAGTTACTGTTGGCTTATCTGTCTTCTCAAGATCTTCAATAGTTTGGTCTTCAAGAAAAATCACATCTCGGCTTCTAATTATCTTTTTGCTCACCGGATCCCATAATCTGTAACCAAATTCTTCGTGACCATAACCCATGAAGATACACTACTTTGACTTTCCATCAAGTTTAGACCTTTCATCTCTTGGAATGTGAACAAAAGCCCTGCAGCCAAACACTCTCAAGTGACTATAGGAGACATCTTTTCCTCTCCAAACTTTCTCTGGAACATCACCATTAAGTGGAACTGAAGGAGAAAGGTTGATCAGATCTACTGCAGTTCTCATCACTTCACCCCAAAAGGATTTAGGCAACTTTGCATGAGAGAGCATACACCTGACTCTATCATTGATAGTGCGATTCATTCTCTCAGCAACTCCATTATATTGAGGAGTCTTAGGAACCGTCTTCTTAAGCTTGATTCCATGTCCTTTACAATACTCTTCAAACGGACCCCTGTATTCACCACCATTATCTGCTCGAACACATTTCAATTTCCTTCCTGTTTCTCTTTCAACACTTGCATGAAAGTGTTTGAAGATTCCGAGCACCTGGTCTTTAGATTTCAAAACAAAAGCCCACACTTTTCGAGAATAATCATCAATAAAAGTAACAAAATATGATGCACCACCTAGTGTCTTAGCATCCATAGTGCAAACATCAGTGTGAACTAAATCTAGAACATGTGATCTCCTATGAGGTCCAGAATTATGAAATGATACTCTAGCATGCTTTCCAACAAAACAATGAGTGCAAGTATTTAAAGTTGTACCTTTCACTGGAAGTGAGTGCTTCTTGGCCAAGACGCTTAGTCCTTTCTCGCTCAAGTGACCAAGACGTATGTGCCACAAATCAGAAGAGGAATCATCAGCTACATTCACATCTTCTTTGCACAACTTTGCTTGCAACCGGTAGAGAGTAGTGAGACTATTGTCTTCTCTAGCAACAATGAGAGCTCCTTTGGTAATCTTGCATTTTCCACTACCAAAGGAAGTGCAATACCCTTCTTGATCCAATGCCTTCACTGAAATGAGATTGAACCGCATATCTGGCGCATGCCTAACATTCTTCAACTGCAACTTGCATCCCATGTTAGTTTCAAGCCACATATCACCCATACCAATGATATCACACACTCCTTTATCTCCTAATTTGATCTTGCCAAAATTTCCAGCAGTATAGGAAGTGAAAAATTCACGCCTCGGAGTGACATGACATGAGGCACCAGAGTCCATAATCCAAGTGGAATCATCACAGACAAGATTCACATAATTTTCATCATATGTGATAAGAACATCTTCATAAACAATAGCAGCAGTTTCTTTATCACTATCTTTACCTTTGTCTTCGTTTCTTCTCCTTGATTGTTCTCTTTTCAAGAACCTACAGTACCTCTTGATATGCCCCGGCTTGCCACAATGGTGACAAATGAACTCTTTTCTTGGCTTGTACTTTCCTCTTGACTTGCTTCGACTCTCTGACCTGTCAGAACTGTGAGGTTTTCTACTTTGACTTCTCCCCCGTGACTCTGAAACAAGTGCTTCTGACTGGGAGGAGGCATTAGTCAAACCTCGCTCTCTTCTTCTGGCTTCTTCATTCAACATGCTCTCTTTAACCATTGCTAACGTCAACTTTCCTTTTGGAGCTGAGTTAGTCAGTGTCACAACCAAAACTTCCCAACTATCAGGCAAAGAGCTCAACAACAACAAGGCTTGCAACTCATCATTCAAAGTGATTTCATTATTTGTCAGTTGGTTCACCGTCTCTTGAAAAATACTCAAGTGCTCCGGCATTGATTTACCTTCAACATACTTCATATTGACAAGCTTCCTAATCAAGAATGCTTTGTTTTGCACATTCTTCCTCTCATATAACTCCTTCAATTTCTTCCACATCTTCTCAGCATTCGTTTCAGTGTCAACATGTGGATACACGCTAAGATCAAGCCATTGCCTAATCAAAGCAACTACCTTCCGGTTCAGCTTCTTCCATTCAGCATCGGATTTAGTACCTTTGGATTTATCTCCCTCCAAAGGATCATACAAGTCCTTGCTATACAACATATCTTCCATGAGGGTCTTCCAAATTGAATAATTTTGGGAATTCAATTTGACCATATTCGGTCCATGAGTATTTTCCTCCATTTAATCAGCACAGAGATAAACAACCAAAGCTCTAGATACCACTTTGTTGGGAAAATCTCAACACAGGTTCAAAAACAATAACCTGTTTAACAGCGGAAGCACCAGAAATAATTTTCCCACAATCTGTGCAATTAAATGGGCAACACCAAAGATACTCCAAGCAGCAAATATAATGGCAGAAATTAAATAATCAGACACCAGAATTTTAACGTGGAAAAACCCCCAAAAGAGGGACAAAAAACCCACGGGACCTAGTCCAGAAAAATCTTCCACTATCAGAATAATGGGTACACAAACAGTCTTCCTAGTGACACTAGGACATCTCAACAATCAACAAAATACATCACCAAAACTGGTGGCATCAACATAAACCCTCCACAAAGTGGGTATCTCAAATCAGGCAAAAGAGAAGGCAATACAACAAGCAAGTTATATCCTAATGTTCATCTCTACACCAGGAATAACATACTAAAATTTCATAAAAAATGGAGCAAGTTTACCAAGTCAATGTGATCAAGATTGGCTTGCCCTTTTCCCCCAAATTTCTCTTCTCCTACGCCGCTGCTACGTCTTGCTTTCTTTCAAAATTGAAAGAAGCCTTCTGTCTCTCCTTTCTCGTGGCTATTAGCCACTTTCCTTTTATTTTTATTTGTTTTCCTTTTTTTTTTTTAACTGTGGGCCCTATTTGGTTGGAGACCCACCAACAAGTATAAATAATCTACCTCTCCGCTCATTGTGCGTCTCACTCTAGTTAAAACAAAAGCTATTAGGCTAAATCGTAACATAGATCGCGACAAGTGCGTCTACTTTTTGGAGTTTTTTGCTAATTAAAGAGAAAAACAACGAAAAGAAGCTTATCAGGCGAGTCAGCAGATGTAATTAATTTCAATCATTAAATAAACACTTTAATAAATCATGTGCTTGGTGCGATGCATTGTGGGTCCTTGCCTTGTGTGGTATTATACAAAAATAAAAAAGTGAAGTATCCAATTAGCATTTTGTACTAACTACAGCATTGCCACTACTTAAGTGTAGCACGCAACAGTAACATAAATGAATATACTCTTGACTTGCTACTATTAAGGATTAACCATGACCATACGCGTGTAGAATAGGATAGCAATCGTGATCGGGATCCAATACTACCAGAAGAACAGGTACCATGTGTGTAATTATCAAAGGTACATTGTGAAAATATCTGTTTGACTATGTAGCTATACGAGATGAAAATTTAGACCTGGCTCATGACATATGAGATTCGTACCTAGTTAATACTAATAGAGTGAGAAGTGAAAAGTGAAAGGATGAAAATGGTGAAATGGAGAGCAGTGGATGCTTCGAGATGTTTAATAGATGCGTGGCTAGAACGGAGAAGAATGTTGTAAAGTATGGATAAGTCTAGAGTCTCAGTCCAGAGGCGCTTTTTTTTTTTTGGCATAAAAATAAAAGTATTTATATATTCTAACATTGTAATTTTTAGTGTTTTTTAAAATTGTGAGAAGTATACAAATTGAAAGGTTCGGTTTTTGTATTTTAATTTTTTTTATTTTTCTTAACACAAATCGAACGGTCCGATTTTTGTACCTTTACAAATTGGATTGTCTGATTTTTGTATTTTTAATCAATCGGACTATCTAATTTCTACCTTTCTAATTAAACAGTTCTAAATTTAAAAATAACACTCCAACCATCCACATTTCAATAAAACACCTATTGTCACTCTAATATCAAAAACAAAAAATTTCAGTGCAGACTCTCGAGTTTGAATTAAAAAAAAGTCTAAACAAAATTGTATCTTTTTTTTAGTTTAGTTTTTAAATTCAAATCATTTAAATAATTTTAGAACTAGATTCAGATCCAAAATTTAAAAAAAAAAAAAAAAAAACTCTAGTCTGAGATTCTGAGTCAGTTCACACACTTCACACACGTAGGGATGGAAAAATTTTTCGAGACGCGGGTATCTCTGCGGGGATTACCCCGAATGGGGATTCGATTGTGGGAAATTTTTTTTGCGGGGATGGGAATGGAGGACAAAATTCTCCCGAAGCAGGCATGGGGACCCGAGCAGAGATCCCACCCCGTCCCCGCTATTCTGAATTATCCTTAATAGTTTATTTCTCATGCATGTTTTTTAGTCATTTCTCACACACACACATATATATACAAACCCAAAACTCCTAATCTTTATTTGCATAACCATTCTTCAATTCAGAGATCCCTAACACTGTCCATACTCCATCCAACCTCTCTGCAGCCACCCCTTCGTCACCCTTCTCACCGCATCGTCACACATCACCGTGCCATTACCCTTACCGCGTCTAATTTCTATTTGCGGCGTTCCTTTTCGTAACTCTGCCGTCGTATCCATTCTCCTCTCTGTTGCCGCGTCTCCCACCTCGTCCACTGCTTTGTCCTTCGGCTCGTCGTTGCGTCCCCCAATTGCGTCATTTCGAAAGAAGTCACCATCGTGTCATTTAGACTTTTTGTATAAAATCTTGCGATTTTTGTATAAGATAGATACTTGCAGCTCTAATTATATGGAAATTAATAATTAATTAGAACTATTATATAGATGAAAAATAGGGTCCCCGCGGAGAATGGGACCCCGTAGAAAATGGGGATAGGGGGCAATATTCCCCCACTGCGGCAAATGGGGACGGGGATGGAAAACAAATCTGAGGGCGGGGATGGAGAGCAGAGAGGCATCCCCCGCCCTGCCCCGTTGACATCCCTACACACACAGCCTTTTTTCAACTGTGTCGTCTCTGCCATTGGTGTTTATTGTCTCCGCCGTAGCCGGCGCCGGAGCATGCAGCTGCCACCACCACCACAAAACCGTTGCTTTTCTGGTCGTTCTTCCGCTGTTTCTGCTTTTGTTTCCGTGTATGTCTCTTTGGATCATTGCCGCGCCGCCGCTATATTCCGCCATCCGCCTTTCCTCGTCGTGACCCAACTCTGTTGTTCTCCATTCTCTAAAAGCTGGCTTCGCATTGCAAACTCTAGCACTCAAGGATCAAGGTTAATGCCTCTTTCAGAATCTCAATAAAAATCCCTCTACTACAAGGTCATAACTCATAAGCATATATCACCAATGTGCATTTCATCATTTTCTAGAAATTGATGCAACTTCTGATAGACTAGGTTGCTCTTTTAATTTATGTATGTATATGTACACTAGTGACATTTAGAGTCAGTTGAAAGAAAAAAAGAAGAATATGATAACCGCTTCTGGTTCTAGTTGTTATTAACCTTGACAAAATCTTATAAAATTGCATTTCACAAAGAAATAACCTGATCTTCAATTTATGGGCAACGTTATTGAGTCATTTGCTCAGGGAATTGGAAACGGCGTCGGCAAACTTTTTAGTTCCCCTGTTGAGTTCCTCTCCGGCAAGTCTTGTAGGTAACACCATACAATACATACTCGTCAATGCATTTTAAGAACTTCAAAATTAAACATGAAATGTGAAAAATTGGAATTTAACTTGTTTCAGTTCAGTATGTGGACCAACATGGGACTTTCTTTGCTACATCGAAAATGTCTGCGTTGCCAATCTCTTGAGACTCGCCATGGTATTTATTCTGCTGTATGCAGGTGAATGATTTATCAATGTTATCTGATTCAAGATAGAAACTAAAATGCAGTTGTCTTTATGAAGTTGTTTGATGATAATTTAGTCAAATATGTTAAATTATTTAATGGATATCGAATATCAACCTCTCATAAAAAATGAGTTTTCACCCTAAACGGATCTTGGATTGCATCCAACATCTTCCTCGATCAAACTTATAACGTTCTGTTTTTCTTTGCAGTTCTATTATTCTTTTATCTGCTGCATAAATTAGGCGTATTCGGGTGCATTGGGCGGGGTCTTTGCAAAATAATATGGGCATGCTGTTCTTATTGTTGCATATGGGAATATGCTTGTGCTTTTTCGTGTGCCAAACCGCACAAGATTAAAAGGAGGAGGAGGAGATTAAGAAACACTATAGATAACAGGTTCTACTTCGCAACTGAACAAGATTATAGTGATGAAAGTATTTCAAATCGTTTTCCATCACTTTCGCGTAGAAGGAGAGACTACAAAAGCTCCCATTTAAGAAAATCTTTACGGGTTAGAAATGGTGATCATGCTCGAGTTAAGATTAGTAGTTATAAAAGCAAAAAGCATCATGGCAATAATGTAATGGAACATTGTGATTACAAAGGCAATGTTCATGATATTAAGGTAACTCGTACATCTAAGTTTGCTAGAAAAGGTGTCAATAGGAGAAAAAGAATTCTTACAAAGTAATACCTTCTTTGTATTATTAATGCATATGCTTATGACTTGTTAATTTGAGGGGGGAAAAAACACGTATCTTCTTGCTTTTTGTCTTGTAACATTGATAGAAAGGAGAAGAATGTTGTAAAGTATGGATAAGTCTAGAGTCTCAGTCCAGACTCCCGGGTTTGAATTTTACATGAATTTATGGATAGGGCTTTGCAAACTAAATTATTTGAAAAAAAAAAAACTAATTTTAAATAAAAAAAATCTAAACCAAATTGTATCTATTTTTGTAGTTTGGTTTTTAAATTCAAATTATTTAAATAATTTCAGATCTGGATTCAGATCCAAAATATAAAAAAAAAAAAACTTTAATCTGAGTCGGTTCACACCTCAGCCATTTTTTCAACTTTTACGGTCTCCGCCGTAGCCAACACCGGAGCATGCAGCTGCCACCACCACCACAAACCCGTTGCTTTTCTGGTCGTTCTTCCGCTGCTTTTGCTTTTATTGCTGTCGCATACGTCTCTTTGGATCATCACCGCGCCGTCACTCTATTCCGCCATCTGCTGTTTTGCCATCCGCCTTTCCTCGTCGTGACCCAACTCTATTCTTCTCCGTTCTCTGAAAGCTCTTTTTGCATTACAAATTCTAGCTCTCAAAGATCAAAATTAGTGTCTCATTCAGAATCTCAATAAGAATCCCTACTACAAGGTCATAATCATATCTCACCAATGTGCATTTCATCATTTTCTAAAAATTGATTCAACTTCAGATAGACTAGGTTGCTCTTTTAATTTTCTTCTCATTGTTATGTATGTATTTTACGCTATGGATAGCTAAATTCCGTGATTAGTTTATGCTGATTTGATTCTATAATGCATTATCTACATTTATTTCATTACATTTATTAGTTGAAAACTATTAGATAATTTGACATGTTTGTCAAAATTATTATCTAACAATTTTCACCTGTATAAAGACAACTACATCTGAGTTTTCACTCTTTTTATATTCTTGTTTGTGTCATGATTTGGATAGTGTGATGCAGGTTTAATAAATAAAAAAAAATAGAATCCTTAATATCTAGTGGTGTGGATAAGTTTAGAGCATTTTACATTTTTTAGTTTGATTATCTTTCACTTTGCATTGTACTAAGAGTGTTATTATGCATTATACTTATTGTTTTCTTATAGTTTGATATTTGTCTACTTAAGTTAAAAATATAGAGTTCACACTAAAAAAATAAGTTGGTGTTATTAATATTCTTTCTATATCATATGCAGAATAAGATGATTGATAATAATAGTACTCAACCATCTTTTTCACCGTCAAATATTTGTAAAAATTGGTCAGTTTAAAATTATTTTGAAACAGAAAATGCTATTGAAAAAAAAGTTAAATGCAAATATTACAATAGCTTAATATAATATAGAAATTGAACCAGCTCAATAGATAATAATTAAAGATGCAAGCAAAATCTTGACAATGATTCAAACAAAAGAAGAAAAATAACGATCACACCATTTTACTTTGTTGAGAGTCCGAAATTTCGAAGATTTATGCATGTCCTACAAGTAAAATTCAAAATTTTTTCTCGAACTACATTAACACATGACATTGGAACTTTTTATATTGAAAAAAATATGAAATTGCAAGATTTTCTCTCGACAAATTATGGTAGAGTATGTTTAATAACTGATCATTGGACTTCAATTCAAAATTTACTTACTTGAGATTGACATCACACTTTATATATTTGGATTGGAAATTGCATAAAAAAATATTTCATTTTTGTCAAGTCATAAGCCATTCAAGAGAGATCATAGAAGTGACAATTGAATCTTGTTTGAATAATTGAAATTTAAATCCAGTATTTAGTGTGACGTTGATAATGTATCGTCTAATAAGGTCACAATTAAATATCTGAAACAACGATTAAGTTCTTGAAATAGCTTTTGAATAATGAATTTATTTACATAAGATGTTGTACACATATTCTAAATTTAATTGTAAAAGAAGAGTTAAATTAGATTGATGAATCAATACTAAGGATTCATAATGCGGTAAAATGTCAGATTTTCTCATAGACTATTTTGACCTTTCTTTTACAATTAAATTTAAAATACATGCACAACATTTTATGAAAATAAATTCATCATTCAAAATAATGTTATTCCAAGAACTTAATCTGTTTTAGAATTTTAATTGCAACATCATTAAACGATGCATTATCAACATCACACTAACTACCCGATTTAAATTCCAATTAAGTTTTAATTGTAACTCCTATGACCTTTTTTAAATAGCTTGTCACTTGGCAAAAATAAAGTATTTTTTGTATGTAACTTCCAATTCAAATCTACAAGGTGTGTTGTCAAACTCATAAATAAAGTTTTAAATTGAAATTCAAGTCTCAGTTGTTAAACATACTTTAACACAGTTTATCGAAAAAAAATCTTGTAACTTCATCTTTTCTTTAACATAAGAACTTTAATATCACATGTTAATGAAGTACGCGAAGAAACTTTGAATCTTACTTTTGGTATACAAAATTCTTCAAAATTTTTTACTTTCAACAAAGTAAAATGGTAATTCTTTTCCAACAATTTGAAATACTACTTTGTGATGGTTGCTAGAATTTTGCTTGCATCTTAAATGACTACTCGTTAAGTTGGTTCCATTTTTATATTGTATTAAGCTACCACAATATTTGCATTTAACTTTTTTTCGGTAACATTTTCTACTTCAAAATAATTTTAAACAACTAATTGATTTTGACTACTATTATTATCAATCATCTTGTTATGTATATAAGGAGAATATTAATAATGCCAGCTTATTTCTTTTTTCAGTGTCAACTCTTTTTTTTTAAATTTAATTAGACAAATATAAAAGTATAAGAAGACAACAAGTATAATAAATAACATCACTCGGTATTATACAAATAGAAATGTGAAATGGTTTATACTTATTCACACCACTAGTGCTTGATATTAATGGTTCCAACCTTTTTTTATATTTATCAAACCTGAGAGCCTTGCTAAATAAGAAATTATAAGAAATGCTTGAGGAAAACAGTATCAAAATCATAACAAACAAGAGTATAAAAAAATGTAATGAAATCAACATAGATAATTGATCATGAAATTGAATCAACATACAACTAATTTCAAAATTCAGTTATTCATAGTGTAAAATTTTTTAGTTTGTGTCTAATACTTGGTTTTTTGGACCAGTTCTCGGTCTCTTGTATGTCTTCATTGTCTTATAGTATTTACTAGATAGAGATAGCAGTTGCAAAGTTTAAAAGAGATGCTTTATACACAGTATTCTCTTGGAATTGATTTATTAATAACTGATGTTTCTGTTTAGAATATTGTTCTTTTTTGGTTTGGTCGTGTAACATCTCAATTCAATTTTTCTATAACTAAGAGAGGAAACAACAAAACAATAAACAAGCAACATTGTCCTTAATTTGGAATTAGAGAAATTCCATATGAAATTAGAGTGACAGAAAAAATATCTAGTGGAAAAGGAATTTATTGTTTTGTATAATTTACAGAGAGTGAAGAAATATATGGTGGTGAGATATGATTAAGTTTCTATTGAGATTCTGAAAGAAACACTAACCTTGGTCTATAAGCGCTAGAGTTTGCAAGGCGAAATGGGCTTCCAGAGAGCGAGGGTCATGGTTAGGAAAGAGCAGTGAACGGCATAACAATAGACAGCGGAACAGAACAAAAGCAACAGAGGAACGACCAGAAAAGCAACGTGCTTGTAGTGGTGGCGGCAGCTGTCTGCTCTGCGGGGCTGCGGCAAAAACGACACAGTTGAAGAGAGGCTGTGTGTGAAGCGTGAACTGGCTCAGATTAGTTTTTTTTTTTTTTTTTTAAATTTCGGATCTTAATTTGAATCTGGATCTAAATATGAAATTGTTTAAATGATTTTGATTAAAAAACCAAACTATAAAATAAATACAATTTAATTTAGACTTTTTTTTAATTTAAAATGGGTGTTTTTCAAATGGTTTGGTTTGAATTGGATTTAAAATTCAAACTCTGGATTTTTTTTGCACAGCCCTAGAACTTGGTGGATTTTTTCTTCTTCTTTTTTTCATTATGCTCCAAATGCAAAGACTTGTGTACCTTTGAAAATGACGCTGGTGTGTGCAACTGTGGACCAATCTAGAGTACTTGGATTATTATGAATCATCGGCGAGTGTAATTATATAAATGTTGACAATTTATTCTTGGACAGCCACTAAGGAGACATGTCAATCAGATTTGGAGCTTTAATCAATCAAAAGTTCAATATCTACTAATATACAACAAGTCTATATTGGATTTTTTTGCATAATTTTTAATTAAATGTCTACTTTAACAGTCTTGAAAGGTCACTTTTCACAATAGGTCTGCACATTAAAGAGCTTTCATTCCACTCACGGTAATGAATCCTGAACACACTACGAATTTAGATTTGTTTTACCAGTCACTAAAAATTAATAATTCAACCCGTCATTGTTAAACCTAAACAAACTGATATAATTATTACCGTACGTACATTTATTTGGGGAGTTATAAGCACAATTATGACACAATTTATGTTTGATAAAGCTCCCTTCTGCCATTGATTAATATTTAGACAGTAATGGTTAACCAAGCACCAGGTGCATGTGCATTAGCTGAGATTAGTTTTACTCTTTCCAATTAGAAAGTTAGACATTCGTACCTGTTTTAGTGCCAATGCAGTTCAGCACTCTGAGGTAACTAAATAGTTTTCCTCAACATCTGCAGTATGGCTTCTGAGTCTCTTATTTCTTGGCTTTCTTGTGATTCATCAAGCCCTTGAGAGAAATCAGCATTAGTGTAAGTTCTAATTCCAGGGCCATGTCCTCCACTATCCCTTTCCCTTCCTTGCTGCGCTCGCCTCACTTCCTTTTGATGCTCAGTCAGTTCTAATCTCCTTTTTTTAACACTCAAAGGAGATGCATCTTTTTGTGCGTCCAGCACTAACTCAATTCTCTTGGATGTCCTATTATGTGTTGCGGTGACCCAGTATCCTGGCAGAGTGCCACTGACTTCCTTAGAGGAACGACATTTTTGAAGAGGTGGTAGGCTTCTCTTCTGGAGTTTTAATTTCCCATTCCTAGATAGTCTGTCGAGGACAGAGAGGAGATTCGGTGGGAAATCCAGAATAACTTGTTGACCAAACGTGGAATTCCAAAATGTGATGGTTGGTTTTGAAATGGAGGGATATGGATGATCAAGAGTTTTTTCAAACAAGGTTTCATGAAGTCTGAGTAAAGCGGAACCAAAGTTCATTGGAGGTTGACTTCTTTTTAAACAACTTAAAATTTCAGTCCACAGATGTTGGAGTTGCTCATTTGTTGTTTCATCCTGATTTACCATATTTGATAGCCATTGAAGTAGTGGGCAGGAAATAATCTGCAACCAAGTATATGCTATATTATATACAAGTCAAGCAGGATGGAAAATTCAGGTAATGGTGGTGTTCTACGCAAAAGAAATCCACTTACTATATTGATTGTCAAATTTGGGGATATAAAGATCGGGTAGGTAGTCCCTCACCTTTCCAAGTTGAGAGTCTAAGACTACACTAATGATTATACATAATAGAAAGAAGTAAAACAACAAACCTCCAGAAAAAGAAGAATATCTTGCTTCCTGTGAAGGCGGCTAACGAAATTTGCTAATGCAGAAGACACTCTGCAAATTCATGTGAGAGTCAAATAAGTTACCATTGACCAACCAAGCATACATTGAGGAGACAACTTAAATGGACTCACCTTGAGGTCCCAACAAAACCAGGCAGTGGGTCTATCACCACCGTTTTCATCAACAAATTCATATACCTGAAAAATGCCACATGAAAACGATCAACTACTAAATTATTGATGATGTTATCATCATAATCTCAGCATTCTCAAAACAGGCCCCTGTATAATTAACAAAAGAGAATGGACAAAAATATATGAAGCTATAGAATAACTAAATCGAAGTTGAAATAGAACTTGTATAATTTAATTTCATTTAAGGATGAAAAACATAACTTTACAATTACTTTGCGGAAGAAAGACTGGAACCAGTAACAAACAAACAAACAAATATACAACTTCTACAGAAGCACATCGTATACTGATAATAATACTGTTCTTGCACATCGTATACTCATAATAATATGGCTCTTAAGACTTACCTAGCAGCAAGTTTTAAGCAGTTCTTTATGCCACAGAGAATTTTGCTCTCACGTTCAGTGTTACTTATTTCTGTTTCTGAAACTAATTCTGAAGTCTGAATGTGGTCAAGAATGCATATCATGAAATTGCCAGATAAATGAAGGATACCAAGATCAGTATCATTGCATTTCAAATGAAGTTCAATGCCGCTCTCAGCCATATCAATGCTATCATCAAGGCACCTGCTTAACAATGTGCACAGATCTCCAGAAAAATTGGTGGTTGTTGAACATCCGGAGCCTGAAGCACTAAGAGATTCGTAAAGCGATATCCATGTTTGAATAACAAGGTCAAGCATTGGGTTTTTTTCTAGTAATACTTTATAATTCTCTGAAGAGGCACCAGCATTTGACAAGGTCAATCTTGCAGTTTCAGTGTGTACCACAATGGGATAAATTAAAAGATGGCATATGGACGAATAAGCAGCACTATCAGACATGGCTACCCGTAGAGACCTACAGTTTGGATCACGTGCACAGCCATTCAATCCTTCAGCCAATGTTATCCATATTTTTAAGTGAATTGGTCGAACATCTTTGTACAAGAAGCCAACAAAAGTAAGTAGATTGTCTGGGGAATCACTTGAAGAAAATATGAATTTAAAATATTCAGAGCTTCTTTGTGGCTTGCAGTCTAATTGAGAAGAATTCATTGCTAACCAGTCCAGCATATGGAAGTAAACCGCTATCAAATAAACCATTGGAGAAACCTTATCCATATAAGAAACACGACTGACACTAAAATTTAGGTGTTCATTGTGATCACCTGATTGTGTGCCACCAATGTACTTTAGGTCTAAAGAAAACTTGTAGAGAGGAGATCCCAAGATCAAAGAATCTAATTCCTTTGTGACAACTTCTATAAACCGAATGGAAATGCAGTACAGATCATGCTTTTCAGTGCCATCTGTGCATAAATCCTCGCATACATTTTTTATGAATGTTAATATTGATTTCAAGCACAACATAATACCATCATAATTGGTAGATGTACTTTCCAAATCATGTTTGACTCCTTTTAAAACAGATGTAAATAACTTTGCGGCAGCATCATAAACAAGACTTCTATGATCAGAAGTCACTGTTGGTCTTGATGCTTGACAAATGAGAACAGAAATCATACTAAGATAAAAATCCAATTGACTGATATCCCATGGCAGCCATCTAATTGGGTGAAGCTTCCAAGAGCATTTGGCAGATAGAGAAGGCCCAGTTTCAGAGATTCTATCTCTGAACTGGTTAGTTGATTGGCAGAGGACATCCCTACACTTCTGTGAGATACTATCACTGAGCAGATCTAGGCCTAGCCCCCACAACCAGATGCTCTTGCTATCAGGTCCATTCTGAAATATTGCTTTTAAAATAGGCTCCAATACCATCTTTATCAATGAGGGTTCGTTGATAGAAGTTTCAAGCTTATGAAGCAAATAACACCATGTATTCAAGCATGATGAGTGGACTGATATATCACACTTACTAGACATAATGCCATTCAATGGGGTCATTATTAGTCTTATGCTCTTGGAAAAACCATTTGCTTGGACATCACAATTGTTCCTTTCTAATGAATGTTGTTTTTGAAGATGATTTTCCTTGGCTGGGGTATTTTTATTGGGATCTAACATTGTGCAGTGAACAAGAGCATCGATAAGACCTTCCCAAGCAACCTGCACAAAACAGTTGAAAGGTCATATAAGCTATAATCAAGGAATGATGTCAATAACTAGTCTTCAAATGTCAAATTGATATCTTTAAGCCACTTTGTCATGTCACTTAAACTATTGGACAATCGTCATCCCACATAAACCATCCCTATGAATCATGGATGACATAATGCAGCAGCTCAAATATATTACCAGTGTAGCGATCTGAACTTGAGGGTCAAGGTCTGTAAATGTACATTCAGGAATTTTCAGTGAGTCATTAACTAATTGTCTAGTCTTCAAAGCATGTGATCCAAGCATTCGGATAAACCATCCCCATGCTTGAATAACTTGAATCTTCATACCCTTATCTAACAATTTCTTCATCCCACTAAGCAAATTTAACTTCATATCTTTGACAAGAACCTGTTGAAAATGAAGAAAGCAATTAATGAGATCAAAGCCAGTACAACATCCTTGAAGATATTGGCTAATTATGAAATGTTAGTGGCATAAACACATATAATAAATAATTATATAATTAATTTATAAAAGGGAAAAAGATCCATCACAACTTTTCCTTCTCACAATATATTGTTATAAATCACTTGCACAATGACAGCAATACGGCTTAGGTCATAACAAGCAAGAGCTTGTCATGTAACAATATTGCGGATTCACCACTTTATATTGAATATCAGATGCGGTTTTTGGTACCTTGGAGAGATCCAAGGAAGGAGGAATGACTGAAGTTTTGACCTTCAATAGACATCGTTCCGTGGCATCCCTTTCCCTCTTATCTGTGCTGAGAAGTCTTCTGTATATTGGAGGAGCCCATATATGGGATGAGTCTCTCATTTGTTTACTTAGTTGACCACATAGCTTCATTACAGCCTGTCACGAGAAGACTCAAATATGAGTGTTCACATACACTTCCAGATAAATCTGAGATATAACATTCAAGAATCTATAAAAACATTTCTAGTTAAAAGAAAGGAAACAACACTACCTGGGTAGCTTCAAATGTTGTTGACAAAGAACCCATTGGGTTGTCCAAGGCATGAACAATTGCTAGTAACAAAGAATGGAAGTGAGTAGCAAGAAACGATTCTCCTAACTGTTGAACAGATATACACCATACCCCTAAATTACAAGCAGACTGTACCAGCAGCAACAAGAATAATTTAATATAGGGTTAAAATACTGAAAAAGTGTCCATAAAGAGTGAAACGGATATCAAACTAGCCTTTAATTTAGTGGTTGTAATAAGTTTGGACAGTGACTCTAATACCAAATTGACATCATCCGCTGCAAGACAAAGAAAAATATGAAAAGCAATGTTGCATGCATCATGGCATAGTACCAAAATCAGTTACACTATGAATAAGATAGGTTGAACCGTTGTCGTAGAAGCAGATAATACATACGTGGAAGTGAGGACACAATGGAAGGATGATAAATCATGAAGCCCAAGCATTTCAAGGCTTGCGCAGCTCTACATCGAAATAAACAAGCAAACAAATCAAGACAACATGATAGAGAAAGAGAATTGGATGAATTGGAAGGTGGAAGATGAAGGTGACTCACATTTCTTCGTCGTGGTTGGAGATGTCGGAGATTAGGGAAGAGACGATGGAGTGAGAGGAGAGTGAGAGGGAGTGGAGGGAAGAGGGATTGAGAGAGGAATGTTCCTGGAAATGGAGGAGGCTTGAGTAGCCGGAGCACTTGCTGGATTTGTCGCCAGAAGAAACCAGGAGCTGGATTTCGCCGATCTCATTCTCATTGGACATTCTTGTTCTTCCAAGGATTGCAGAATGAGATTGAATCATGAAACCCTTAGACTGCTGCTACTTGCCCCCAATTTTTCGCGCCATTACGTTTCGCGCGCTTTTTTTTTTTTTTTTTCCCTCACACACCTAGGAGTTAGGACGGTTTAAAACATGTTTTTTTAAGTTTTTGAATTATAAAAAATAGTAGTATTAATATTTAATATAATTTTTAAAATTAAATTATAATTTTTTTAAAAATTATTTAAGTGTTTATAAAAATATTAAAAATAAATTTTTTTTTGTAATAAAAGATTTTTTATTTTTTTTAAATAAAAATTTTTAAAATTAAAAAAACAAACACAAAATACTTTATTTATAAATTACTTTTAATATAAATATTTATTGTTTAAATTATTTTTTTTTAAAAAAACTTAATTAAAGAGAGAAAATTATCATTTGAGCTATAATTTGTTAACACATTTTTCTTTTTTTGAATTACACTTGTTTTTTTTTTTTTAAATGACTGAAAATTACAATTATCAAATATAGTAAATAATTTTTTATTAGTTTGTATAATAAATATAAAATCAAATTTGATTATTGGTTTGATAATACATTCATTGTTACAAGCTAAATTTGCTAACTACACCATGACTATTTGATTAAAAATAATTAAATAGATGAAATTGTAACTTTAAATATCAAGAATCTGTGGATTAGAGATAAAATTCTAAATGAAAAGTTTTCTAAGTGTTGATATTTCTTATGCTTAATTATAGAAATTCTGTAACTTATTTTTAAGGATCTCATAGGGCCTATAATAGTAAACATTTTTTTCTATATATGTGTACATATACGTTGAAATAGCTAGAGAGAATACAATTGATTTTCTTCGCACAAAAAAAAATTTGGTATCAGAGCCCAGGTTACGTCTAGTACAATGGGCAAGTCAAAGTCTGACCCCTCTAAACCCTCTGGCACTAAGACTGCTCCCATCATTATTCAATCTGAAAATTCATCTTTCAATGCTGGAATTGTCCTCAATGAAACGAACTATGATGTTTGGTGCCAGATGATGGAGATGCATATTGCTGAGAAGGAGAAACTCTCCTTTATTCGTGGTAAAACAGCACCACCGACTAAAAAAGATGCAAGTTATGACAAGTGGTACACAGACAACCAAAGAATCAAGAGATGGATATTGATGTCCATGTCTCCGGAAATCATGAAGCAATATATCCGTCTTCCTACTGCTCGTGAAATTTGGAAGGCTTTATCAAAAGCTTTCTATGATGGGGCCGATGAACTGCAAGTTTTCACCTTGAACCAGAAGGCTTTCTCTGCCAAACAAGATGGCTGAACACTTTCTATCTATTATGGTGAATTAATTGAAATTTTTGGTGAGTTGGATCATCGCAATAAGGTGAGTATGGAATGTGAGAAAGATGTAGAACTGTATCGCAAATCCATTGAGGGACAAAGGGTGCATATCTTTCTTGCTGGTTTGAATTGTGAGTTCGATCAGATTCGTGGTGATATTTTGAGAAAATATCCAATCCCTGAGTTAGAAGAATGCTACTCACTGGTTCGTCATGAGTCTGTGCGGCTTACAACAATGAAAGGAGAACCTGAGAAGCCTGAAGCTTCAGCCCTTGTTAGCCAAAACTGATCCACTCAACACAAATCCAATCCCAATCATCAAGATCGAACAAGTTCCAATAATTTTAAATCCACTGCTAGTGCTAACAAATCCACTTATAGATGCGCCTACTGTGATCAATCTGGCCATACCAAAAGTCGCTGTTTTGAACTTGTGGGATCATAATCGTGATCTACGAAAGAAGAACTCACACAAGAACTCCACTTCTGCAGTTGTAGAATCAAAGGCAGAACAATATATTGAGGAAAAAGGCTCGGCTTTGGTAGCAACAGCAGGTAATGGAGGTAAAGTTTTAAATATTTGCGCACCTGTTTCTAATAGTACATGGATAATTGACTCTGGTGCTTCGGATCACATGACCTTTGATTCTAGACAGGCATCCCTTAAACCTTCCTCACAAAAATTTGTCTCTACTGCTAATGGTACCTCAGCTCTTGTTATAGGAGAAGGATCCTTATCTCTTACTGATACTTTGAATTTGGATTATGTTTTAGTTGTTCCATCCTTGGATTATAACTTTTTGTCCGTATCTCAAATCACCTCTGCTTTTATTTTGTGTTGTAATTTTTTGGCTTGAATTTTGTGTGTTTAAGGACATCCAAACAAGGCAGACGATTGGTTGTGGTGTTAAGAGAGGGAATCTATATTATTTAGATATAGAATCAAAGAGTTTGAATCAACTGTGTCAAGCATTGACAATGGACAACGATGAAGCAACAAAAAGGAAATCTGATATCTGGTTATGGCATCGACGTTTGGGACATGCCTCATTTGGTTATCTTAAAAAATTATTTTCTAGCTTATTTGCAAAATTTGATATTTCTAATTTCCGTTGTGATACTTGTGAATATGCAAAAAGCCATCGTGCTTCATTTCCTTTGAGTTTGAATAAAAGTTTAATTCCTTTTATGGTTATACATTCTGATGTTTGGGGTCCATCCAAAGTAGCTACCTTGGGTGGAGCACGCTGGTATGTCACTTTTATTGATGATTGTCACTTTTAAACCTTCCTCACAAAAATTTGTACTTAATACAATGCAAAGGTTAAGGTTCTACGAAGTGACAATGGAGGTGAATATTTGAGTTATAGTTTTCAACAGTATTTGGAAGCACAAGGAATCATTCATCAAACTACTTGTCCTAAAACACCCCAATAAAATGGGGTGGCTGAGAGAAAAAACCGTCACTTATTGGAAGTTGTTCGTGCATTATTGATAGAGGCTCATATGCCATTGTGTTATTGGGGTGAAGCACTTACATCTGCAGCATATTTAATTAATCAAATTCCCTCCAGTACCATTGATTTCAAGACACCATACCAAGTTCTTACTGAAGCTCCTACCACAACAAACTTACCTCCTCATGTCTTTGGTTGTGTAGCATTTGTACATCTCCATAAACACCAGCGCAACAAATTGAGTCCTCGTGCATTGTGATGTATTTTTGTGGGATATGCTACTTATCAGAAAGGGTATCGATGTTATCACCCTCCAACACAAAGAATGTTTATTACATTGGATGTCGTCTTTCAGGAAGACACAATGTATTTTTCCCTTCAGCCTAAACTTCAGGGGGAGTACCAAGAGGAAGTTCTGACTTTAGATCTTCAAATACCAAAAGAAGTAGAACTTTCTACTAGAGAGGAGGTTGCTAAACTTAATGCCCGAGATATGGATGAGTTGAACTTGGGTAATGGTGAGCACCTAGAAAGGGAAGTATCAAGTCCATCATCGGCATCTGAATCCCTCGAACCACAAGAAACCAATACACCAAACAACTATTTGTCAGCTGAGGATGCTCCTGATATGGCTGAACCATCTAGAAAAAAACTACCACCACGTCACACCAGAGGTATCCCTAAACCCACATATGACCTTAGATTTCTAGTAAGGTCAAATATCTTATGAGTCATTATGTGTCTAACTACCGCTTGTCTGAATCAAATCGATCATTTATAAATCAATTATATACTGTATCTATTCCTAAAAGTGTGCATGAAGCCTTAGCCGACCCGAGATGGAAGGCAGCTATAAATGAGGAGATGGAATCCTTGAAAAAAAATGAGACTTGGGAGCTTGTTGATTGTCCTCCTGGGAAGAAAACAGTCGGATGCAGATGGGTTTATACAGTAAAGTACAAAGCAGATGGTACAGTCGAACGCTTTAAAGCGAGACTAGTGGCTAAAGGGTACACTCAGGTCTATGGAATTGATTATACAGAAACATTTGCACCTGTAGCCAAAATCAACACAATTCGAGTCTTGTTGTCTTTTGCTTAGAATTTGAACTGGCCATTACAACAGTTTGATGTGAAGAATGCCTTTCTACATGGAGAGTTGTCTGAAGAAGTCTACATGGACCTTCCACCAAGATGCATGATACCAGAAAATTACACTCAAAAGGTGTGCATATTAAAAAAGTCATTGTATGGGCTTAAGCAATCTCCAAGGGCATGGTTTGGAAGATTCACCAAATCCATGAAGGCTTTCGGCTACAATCAAAGCAATACAGATCATACTTTGTTCTTGAAGAAACAACATGGTAAGATAACTGCACTTATTGTTTACGTAGATGACATGGTGGTAACGGGAAATGATCCTGAAGAAAGAAAGGCATTACAAAGTTACTTGTTTAAAGAATTTGAAATGAAAGACCTCGGTCCTTTAAAATTCTTCCTTGGCATCGAAGTGTCTAGATCCATCAAAGGTATTTTTCTCTCTCAAAGAAAATATACTTTAGACTTGTTACAAGAAACTGGCATGTCAGCCTGTCAGCCAGATGATACACCAATATAAGAAGGATTGAAGTTATCAGTTGAATCAAATCAAGTGCCAGTCGATAAAGGGCGATACCAGAGATTGGTTGGAAGGTTAATGTACTTGGCACACACAAGGCCAGATCTTATTGCATATGCATTGAGTGTTGTGAGCCAGTTTATGCATAATCCTAGAGAACAACATATGAATGCAGTGGTACGTATTCTGAGATATCTGAAATCTTCTTCAGGAAAAGGAATCTTGTTCACTAAAAATGCAGATTGTCAAAATGTGGATACATATACAGATGTTGATTGGACTGGGGCAATAGATGATCGACATTCAACTTCTGGTTATTTTACCTTTGTATGAGGTAATCTTGTTTCTTGGAGAAACAAGAAGCAGAATATTGTAGCACGTTCAAGTGCAGAGGCTGAATTTAGAGGAATGGCACTTGGACTATGTGAAACACTATGGCTAAGACTCCTCTTGATGGATTTGGGTTTTTCCCCCAAGCAACCAAATCAATTGTATTGTGACAACAAGGCTGCATGTGATATTGCTCATAATCCAGTCCAACATGATCATACGAAGCATATGGAAGTAGATAGATTTTTTATTAAGGAGAAACTAGATGAGAAGATTCTGGAGTTACCTAAGATTCGATCAGAAGATCAACTGGAAGATATCCTCACAAAAGCAGTTTCAAGTCAAGTTTTTTCAAAATTCTTAAGTAAGTTGGGCATGTGTGATATCTATGCACCAACTTGAAGGGGAGTGTTGAGATTTCTAATGCTTAATTATAGGAATTCTGTAACTTATTTTTAGGGATCTCTTTTTGTAAATATGGAAGCTATAAATTAGGATACTAAATTATAGGGTCAGTAGTTAAACGATAAGGCCTAGAATAGTAAATATTTTTTTCTATATATGTGTACATATACGTTGAATAGCTAGAGAGAATACAATTAATTTTTTTCACACAAAATAAACTCTAAGCACTTCAGTGTGTTAAATAGGGGTGTTCGCAGTACGATTTTGATCGATTTTGAGTAAAAAATTTATTCGATCCAAACACTAATTTTACTTGCGAAGCGGTTTGGATTTGATGATTTAAAAAAAAATATGATCCGATCCGATCCAATTTCAAGCAGTTTATATTGGATTGGATTTACGGTTTTGTAAATTAAAAAAATTAAACACATATAAGTATATAACAAGTCAATATATATCAAATTTTAAATAATCAACAATGACATAACAAGTTTCAACAATATCTTAAAAAGCCAACACTAACATAACAATAAAAATAAAATTACAGGTTAGTTAAAATAAATAACAGTTTGAACATAAAATATTTATTAAAAATAATAATACATGAATAATATAAAAATATATAATAAATTGAACATGTTATAACTATAATTGTAAATATAATAATAAAATAATAATATTATAGCACATTGTGCGGTTTTGATTAGATTTGATCAGTTATGAAAAGCAGATCCGAAATCCAATCTGATCCAGAATCCAATCAAATCCAAATTAGTGCCGTTTTAATCGATTTTCGGAGTAAGAATCAATCGTTCAGTGATCGCTACGCTTGATTGATTGGGGCGGGCTACTCACACTGTTTTGGCTAAAAACCCATTTTCTTGCTGTTCCTCACAGTTTACCTACTCCAAACACGAAAGTAAAGACCACAAAATCTGTCTACATAGCTCCCTTTGTTTAAAGTGTGGAGCTTCGCGGGAATCGTACGTCAGCATCGGCCTATAGACTGCCTTAGACCGGAGTGCCTTCCTTCTAAATGGGGGTTGGATTGAATTGGATGAATTGTTTAATTTGGATCGGTTTGGATTTGAACACCCCTAGGATCAAACACGAAGGGAAGCAAGATTTATGACTGTGGTATATGGATAGGGTCAACCTGGATGTAGAGCTTTCAATGGCAACAAAAATTGTTGAAAAAATAACACAAATTATATAATTATAAAGTATGTTGGATGGCGTATTTCTTTGTAAAAATTAGGTGTGAACGTCTGGATCAGACAGAAAATATACCACAAAACCATTCACTGATATTGCAGTGGAAAAAATATATGATAAGGAAACAATGAAATATGTGTTTGATAATATTTGGCAAGGAGTGATACTACCCATAATGGAAATGTTGTCGTGGTTTACGATTTCACGAACCTTTAAATATAAAGGATGTCTTCTTAAGGAGATGTGTCATAAAACAAGGTGACAAAATGTGTGTTGTGTGGTGATGAACCATAGACGATGAATCATTTGTTCTTGCACTGTAAATATGTTTTGAATATGTGCGGTGGCGAACTTTGTGTTAAAAAAATGTATGTTGAATATGTAGTAGGGAGATAAAGACTTGGTTTGGATGCCTCAGGATATAGATAGAAGAAAAAAAAGATGATGGATAATTTACTTTTTCAGCATTATATAGTGCGTGAGAACATATTAAGGATTGGTGGTGCAATGGAATAGGAAGAAAAAGAAGATTAAAATTGATAGATTAATTTGAAAAGGGAAAGAGAGAAAATGGATATGGTGACAATATGTAAAATATATATCAAATATTAATATACATGCAATTTGAGGATAAGTAACAAATTATGCAAGTCAAGTGAAATGCTTTATGAAAAATCTTGTATCTGAATATTCAAGAAGTAAAATGATACTTAAAGGCATGTAAGAAGAAACACATTTTTTACTTGAGAAGTTTGATGCGGTAGAAAAAGAGTTGAAAATGATCATTGATAGCAAAACTATTGTTACCTGGAATAAAGAAAAAACAAATTAGGAACAAAGGTTATTGAAGAGTAAAACAAAGTGCATAGAACTTTTGTTCTAAATTATTCATCTTGAATATAAGGTTGTGCTTTAAGAAAAGGAGTAAGTGAGAACAAATAGTGAGAGACAAGATTGAAGCGTGAGAAATATAGAATAATGCAACATTGATGCATTATTTGATTTGAATTATATCAAGTGAACTTCTTAGGCCTTTGATGTGTATGTCAATATAATGTTGTAACTGTAAGTGTATGTGGAAGAGATTGGCATATGGGCCACCGATTGTCTTTAGTGGCAATGTTTTTTTTTTTTTTTTTGGTAAAGATTTTAGTGGCAATGTTAAGAGAGATTAATTAGCTATATGCTACTTTACGAATTCTTTTGTCATATTGGGCTGAGTTTGTAACACAAATTATCGAAAAAAATAAAAATTTGATAAAATTGATTTTTTTTTTACTAACTTATTTGTACAATTGCAGATATTTTTTTCAAAAGTTATATCTAGTTACAGTCTTGCTAAAGATGTATGGCAGAACTTAGTGTCACCAAAAGTTGAAATATTTGTTTGATTTATTTTAGTTGGTATAATTAACATGAATGACAAACTAAATAGATTGAAGGGCATTTGATTGTTAAATTTTAGTAGGCGTTTAACTATGTCAAACACAATAAAATAATATTTTGATAATTGAACAACAACATCTATTAAAAAGGAGGGGCAGAAAAAACGATTTTATTTTGATTCACTAAATTTGACCATGTTAATAATTCTATTATGATAAAATTAGCCAAAAATTCATCTTGATTAATCAAGCCAAAAATATATTCAGAATCTAGAAAAAAACAAACACAAAAATTATTATAAATATTCTTCAGCCAATTTAATTTGTTAATCAAAAAGAGGTTACATGATTATTTATACTAATAGAGAATAAATGACCTTAATAAAATCTAACAATATAAAATTAATATATAACACAATATAATAATATATGCTAAATTTAAATATTTAAATTAACAACACATGCGTTGTAAATATGCTCCTGCATAAGTTCTTTTTTTATTTTTTGAATTATTTAACTGAAAAAAGAATGAAATAGGTGTTTAAAACAAAACATTAAAAATAGTTAAAATGACTGACAAATCATTCATGTGTTATAAAGAGTAGAATTGATCATTTGAATTATTGATAGTAATCATTAGTCAAGATAATTATTTTTGAAGGCTGATTCAAAACGTTAATGAAGTTTTGAAAGCAGATATCAAAAGAGATGCCCGTGTAGACA
Source organism: Arachis hypogaea (assembly GCF_003086295.3). NCBI lineage: Eukaryota > Viridiplantae > Streptophyta > Magnoliopsida > Fabales > Fabaceae > Arachis > Arachis hypogaea. Next base: position 145,555,460 of record NC_092046.1, read on the forward strand.
TCAAGTGGGGAACTGTTGGCACGGATTCGACAGACATGATAAATCGAGCAGCTACTCGAACGAGGAAGATTGAAGGCTTTTTCGAGTTAAGAAATTTTCAATAAAACTTTTGGGCAAAAGAGCGGGAACGGTTACCAAAAGTTTTACACACAAGGGGGCATCATGTCATTAATGGTCAGTTATGAAAATGGGTTATAAATATTAGAAAGCCTTCGAAAATCAGGGTTGGAACTTTTCTTCAGAAATACACTCAAACACACTCATATCCCAACGAATTCCTGAGTCTGCATTCGAGTTCGATTTCTATAGGGTTCCTTCCATGTCTTTATCTTTCTAATTTATGATTTTCAGCAAACTTTACTTTTCTTGTTCAATTTATCTTTTCAAGCAATTTTAAATTTCATTGTCAAATTTACATTCTAGCACTTTTAATTTTCATGTCAAAAACTCTTTTGATTCAATCGAAGGCATTTTTATTGCTTTATTTAAATTCATTGCATACTTTTTTCGATTTCAGTCAGTTTATCTTCCATTATTTTATTTCATACCCTTTAAACCTTTTTTAATGCTCGTCTAATTCGAAGACCGTTGATGCACTTATAGAAAAACTGGTACCTGCAAAAGAGGAGTAGGTTTCACTCCCAGACCATTAGAATCGAACCACCATCGATTTGTTAAAAGTCGACAAAACAAATTGGCACGCTCGGTGGGACAGTTTTAAACTGAAGTGTGTCAAATGATTTGGTGTCATTTGGTGTATGCGATTAAGAAGTGGAAGAATTATTCGCATGGCAGATGAAATGTTAAATGTGAATAGTGGTTTGTCCACCAATGATAGTATACCAGTAACTGTACATCCTTTGGATGTTACTTCACGTTCAGAAGGCATGATTGTAAGTGAAAGCATAGTAGTTACTAGTGTTCAGACTGGAAATAATGGACGCAATATTCGTCCACGTGGTAATTTACCACTAATACAGCCTCCAGTAACTACTAGTTGGCCTCCTTATAGCCTTCCTCCTGGTTATACTCCACCAGTGAGTGGTTTTGTTCCTCCTATTCGTGTTGGAAGTATGATTGGAGTAAATAATTCTCAAAACCCACAACAACACTCCGAGTATTCTCGTGATTATAATGTGGGCTCTATGTCGAATGCCTCTAATTCGATGGCAGTATTTCGACAACAGGTTGAGGAAATTCATCATGATTTGGTCAACTTATTGACTTGGCAAATGGCCACAATTTTGAATCCTATAATGGCTGATCACGAATCGAAATTCGAACGTTTTGCAAGGCAAATCGAACGAATTGCTCGAATCGTTGATTATGATGAAGGAGAAAGGCATGATGCCAGGGGGAATAATGAGAGTTTCGAAAATATATTTCAAAATGAAAACAATATTTTAAGAAACAGAGATAATCCTCAGTTAATTTTCCATGGTCAAAATGCGGATGACGTCCTGGCCCGATTACGCACTAATCAGGGTGGTAAACATTATCAAGTTACGAGAATTGTGGAAGATGTGCTCAATAGAGTCGGTTTGAATGTTGGGTTCATGAATAGACCCTATTTTGTATCTGCTTTCCCTCAAGTTGTTCAAATGGCCGAAGTGCCAAGAGGTGTGAAAAACCCGAAAATAATTACGAAATTTGCGGGGGAAGTTGGAGAATCGACCACTGAACTTGTTACTCGATATCTAGTCGAGATTAGGAATCTAGCCAATGATGAGAATTTGAAAATGAAAATTTTTCCTTCTTCGTTAACGAAGAATGCATTTACTTGGTTTTCGAATCTTAGACCAAATTCGATAACGACTTGGACTCAGTTGGAAACTGCTTTTCATGCTCAATTTTATCGAGGGGAAATGAACGTAGCAGTTACTGATCTAGTAGCTTTGAAACGAGAAGATGGTGAAACCATCGATGACTATATGATACGTTTCAAAAATGCTAGAAGTAGATGTTACGTGTCATTGCCTGAGAGTGAAGTGGTGAAAATAGCAGTTATGGGGTTAGGATTTTATATGTGTCGAAAACTGTTTAATGTGCATTCCTGACTTAGCCCATTTGGCTGAAAGGGTTCGTCAGGTCGAACTTCTGAGGAAGGAAAAAGAGAAATATGAGAATGAAAAGAGGTCAAAGAGTAGACCCTTTACTCGAAAGGAAAAAGTTGCTTATGTGGCCATGGAATCCTCAGAAGAGGAGTCCGATTTAAAAGCAAAGGTTGATTCGGCCGAACTTAAGAAGGGTCCTTCTTATGTTTGTTCTTTGCTTAAAAAGCTCCCTGGTAATGAAAAGTCGAATGATTAAAAACTGAAAAGTGAAAAAAGATACAGTTTTGATATTTCAAAATCTTATCAGATTTTCGATGTGTTGCATAAAGATAAACAGTTAATTTTGCTTGAGGGCAGAACTTTACTTTCGGTAAAAGATTTGAAAGGAAAACCTTATTGTAAGTTTCACCAAGCAACTAGTTATTCGACTAATAACTGTGTTCGTTTCAGGGATCTTATACAGGAGGCCATTATGGAAGAATGTTTGAAGTTTGATGATGGAAAAAAGGAGATGAAGGTTGATTCTGATCCTTTTGATGTTGAAGCCAGTTTTGCTGAGCCATGTTTCGGTGTGAATATGGTTAGAATGTCTTGCGATTTCAATGTGGCTTTGGGTGATTTCGAATCACATGTCCGATCTGTATACCCTCGTGCGGGGGATGGTTTGTTGGATTGCTTGGTGCAGTAAAAACTCAAAGATCGGGACGTATCTCTGTGTCCTCGATGTAATGCTGTGTTTGATGCTGAGGCTACAACGATCTTTGAAAAAGAAAGGATGAAAAAATAATTGTCTCATAGAGAGGAGCAGGCTCGTCAGAAGCAATCGATTCGACAAGCGGAAGGACAAAGCTCTAAGGCTCCTCAACACAATGCGATCGCACCAATAAGCTGTTCTCAAGCTATATGAGTTCAATGGATTCGAAATTGTCAAGAATTCCATAATCGAGATACTCAATACAGGCGAAACCCACAGTAGGGACATCGAAGACCTCCTCAAGGCCAGTATCCCTACTACTGTGGCCGAGCTAGGGGATACCCAAGGGGTAGAGGAAGAAGGAATCAACAACAAATAAAGAAGCCTCAAACTGATAAAGGCAAGGGGGCAACACCTTCAGTGCACTCTCAAATAGTTTTTCCGTCTGATGGAGAAACTTGTCCAAAGGGTATTCCTTCTCCTGCGAATTTGGATAAAGACAAAGCAGTAGTTAGCACTTCAGGTGTTGACAAAGACAAAGATGTTAATTTAGATGAAGAGTATTTTGAAAAGGGAGATGATGAAATGGTTGGGATTATTTCAATTATCCCAATTGAATATTTAGGTGAATATGAAGGTGACCCTGAAGATGATTATGATATGGATGATGAAGAGGTCTTTTCATTCATCCGATATAAAGATGAACCAGGGTATTTTCTGAGGCCTTTTGAAAAACAAAAATCTCATCTCCGTCCACTTCATATCACTACAACCATGAGTGGGATTAAGGTAAACAAGGTTTTAATCGATGGCAGAGCAGCAATAAGCCTTTTGCCGGAGAGGATGCTGATGAAGGTTGGCAAGCATCCTGATGATTTGGTTCCCACCAATATTGCCGCAACAGACTTTAGTGGTACTTCTACTCCTGCTAAAGGTTTGGTTACCTTAGGGGTGCGAGTGGGATCTTCTAATCGAAACACTATTTTCGTGGTGGTGCCTTCGAAAGCAAGTTATAATGCCTTATTAGGTCGGGACTGGATTCACGGAGTTGGAGCTGTACCATCTACTGTGCATCAGAGTGTCCTCTTTTGGACAGAAAATGGAAAACCTGAAATTGTTAAGGCTAATTCGAATTTGTATGTCGAACAACTACATGTTGATTTCAGAGTATATAGTCCAAAACTGAAGCCTTTAAATGTTGACAAGGTGTTAAATTCTTTCAACTGTGAGGGCTACTATTTGTCTTCAGAAGGTTTGATGGTGAAATTGCGTCATCCACACCTTACTATACCCTCAACTGGTTGGGACTGTTCGTCTTAAGAGGGATTCGAGACATTGCTCGATGGAACATGCACAAGATATTTCGGATTATATGGTAATTTTAAATAAACATATAAGTAATTTCCCTTCAGTAGAAAATAAAAATGATTCTTCTGATGAAGTCGAATCACTTAGGAACGTAGTTTCTTCTTCTTTTCACAGTAAAAATTCAATGTCTTTAATCGAATTTAGTCATGGTTTAAGTTCTTTTTCTTCTTGTAATACAAATGATGTTATTAGTCAAACTGCTGATGAAATAGCAGAAGTTCATTATATTGAAAATGAAGCTATTGTTAATCCAGCAAGTGATCAAGTTCATTCTATTCTTAATGAATCTGTTGATTTCTCTTTTGATTGTATCTATGAGTTAGAACCTTTGGGTTTTGAAAAGTATTCAGTGAAAGATGATGACCATGCAAAAGGCTTTGAGTCCCCAGATCCCCTAGAAGAAATTAATTTGGGATCTGCTAGTGATGTTTGAATTACTTACATTTGTAAGGGTCTTGCGGATCCTTTTCGAACTGAATTGTTCCATCTTTTACATGAGTTTAACGATTGTTTTGCTTTGGATTGTCATGAGATGCCTAGTCTCGATCGTTCTCTTGTGGAACATCGATTAGCATTAAATCCAAATGCTCGAAGTGTGAAGCAAACCCCTCGGCGCTTTGCTCTAGAAATCAATCAAAAGATTAAGGAAGAAATAGAACGGTTAATTAAAGCAAAATTTATCCAAACTGCACGCTATGCTGAATGGATTTCGAATATTGTTACTGTAATGAAGAAGAATGGGAAATTGAGGGTATGTATTGATTTTAGAGATATGAACAATGCTACCCCGAAAGATGAATATTTTATGCCTATAGCAGACATGTTAATTGATTCTGCAGCAGGGAATGGAATTTTAAGTTTTATGGACGGTTATTCAAGATATAACCAAATCTTCATCGCGAAATATGACGTGTCCAAAACTGCTTTTCGTTGCCCTGGGCTTTAGGCACTTATGAATGGGTAGTTATGCCATTCGGTTTGAAAAGTGCTGGTGCAACTTATCAACGGGCATTGAATGCCATATTCCATGAGCATATTGGGAATTTATGGAGGTATATATTGATGATGTCATGGTCAAGTTGAATTCAGTGAATCAACACATTGATCATCTGAGAAAGGCGTTTGTTAGTATGTGAAGAAAAGGATTAAAAATGAATCATTTGAAATGTGCCTTTGGAGTGTCGGCAGGGAACTTCCTGGGTTTTATTGTTCATAAAAAGGAGATTGCAATCGATAAGAATAAGGCTGATGAGATTTTAGCATTATATTCTCCTAAGTCGAAAAAAGAAGTGCAGTCGTTCCTGGGGAAGGTGAATTACCTTCGAAAGTGCATATCGAATCTTTCTGGCCGAACTCGAGTGTTTGCACCTTTAGTAAAACTAAAGAATAATTTACAGTTCGAATGGACAAACGAGCATCAACAGGCTGTTGAGTCAATAAAGGCTTATTTGTCCAAATCCTCGATAATGGCGAATGTTCGCCCACATGAGCCTTTGAAACTGTACATTGCTGTATCTACAAATACGATTGCGTGTATGTTAGCCCAAGACGATGAGAATGGTCATGAACGGGCCATTTATTACCTTAGTCGAGTATTGACTGATATCTAGACAAGGTATTCGCCAATAGAAAGAATGTGTTTGTCTTTATATTATGCATATATGAAATTAAAGTGTTATATGGTGGCCAAGCCTGTGAAAGTCATTACACAAACTGATCTTGTCAAATATATGTTGATTTATTCAGTGTTACGAGGCCGTTTGGGGAAATGGATGCTAGCTTTGGCAGAGTTCGATTTACAATACGTTCCAGCAAAGGCTGTAAAAGGCCAGGTCATTGCAGATTTTTTAGTTGATAATTCGAAAAACCTGAATGACCAGGGGGCAAATCTGCTTGATATTAAGGTCGATTATTGAAAGTTATATTTCGATGGATCGAAGCACAAAGATAGTGCAGGGGTAGAAATTCTCATTATTTCACCAGAAGGAATACCATCAGAATTTCTGTTTGAGCTAAAATATCCTTGCTCGAATAATATGGCAGAATATGAAGCTTTGATTTTAGGACTTGAGATTTTGATTGGGAAAGGTGCTTCGGAAGTTCAGATTTTAGGGGATTCCCAATTGGTGTTGAAGCAGTTATCGAAAGAGTTTAAGTGTAACAATGAGAAGTTGCAGAAATATTTGGCAACAACTTGGGAGTTGTTAACTTCCTTTCAAAAAATTTCATTGGTCCACATCCCAAGGATCCAAAACGAAATTGCCAATGAGTTTGCTCAGATTGCTTCGAGATATAAAATAGGTCCCGAAACATTGAAAAAATTGGCAGAAATTCACCAAATTTTAGTGCCTATAGATGAAAGAGAAGTTTTATGATTGGATGAATGGGGACATAATGATTGGAGAAAACCTATTTAAGGAATCCCAGCATTCGAGTTGATAGGAGGATAAAATTAAAAGCAATTAATTTTGTCTTAATGGCTGATGAGTTATATAAGAAAGGGATCGATGGGAGCCTTTCGAGATGTTTAAGTCAATATGACAAATATATTGCTTTAGGAGAAGTCCATAAAGGTATGTGGTGCTCATCAGGTTGTGATGAAAATGAAATGGGTTCTATATCGAAATCATATGTATTGGCCCTCTATGATTAAAGACTGTATTGATTATGCAAAGGCTTGTCAAGAGTGTCAACGCCATGGAGTGGTGCAACAGATTCCGGCATCTGAGTTGCATTCGATCATTAAGCCTTGGCCATTTTGAGGTTAGGCTTTAGACCTAATTGGATTGATACATCCCCCCTCGTCGACAAACCACAAATTTATTTTGGTGGCAATAGATTATTTCACGAAGTGGGTTGAAGCGGTTCCTCTGATAGAGGTTTGACAAAAGGAAATAATAGATTTTATCGAGGAACATATAATTCATCGATTTGGGATTCCTCAAACATTGAGTACTGACCAAGGAACTATGTTTACTGGTTAGCGAATAAAGAATTTTGCAGCTTCAAGAAACATTAATATGGTTACTTCAACCCCTTATTATGCACAGGCTAATGGACAAGTTGAGGCGGCAAATAAAATTTTGATCAATTTGATCAAAAAGCATATCGGAAGCAGACCTCGAACTTGGCATGAGACTTTGAGCCAAGTACTTTGGGCCTATCGAAACTTTCCAAGAGGATCGACAGGTACTTCTCCTTATAAATTGGTATATGGGTATGATAGCGTTTTGCCATTAGAAATTAATCTTAATACTCTGAGAGTATTGAAGCAAGATGATTGGCCTGTTGACGATGATTGGAACGCAATGTTCGATGAGTTAAATGATTTAGACTCAAACTGTATATTGGCGCTTGAAAATATGATGCGACAAAAAGAAAGCGTTGCTCGAAGTTATAATCGTCGAGTAAGGGAGAAATGCTTTAGTATTGGGGAGTTGGTTTTGAAGGTTATTTTGCCAATGGAAAAGAAGTCGAGATTTCTTGGCAAATGGTCCCATACTTGGGAAGGACCTTTTCAAATTATCGAATTATATTCCAAAAATGCATATTGAATCAAAAATATCGAGTCTGGGAATATAGTTAATTCAGTAAATGGGAAATACCCGAAGCAATATCATTATTTGTCAAACCAGAGTTAAAGATATAAATGCATGAGTCTAAAAAAAACAACAAAAGACATTATTACAAGTACTGATACCTTAAGGTGGAGAAATGTAAGGCGCCATAAGCTTTGCTAAGTCTGAGCATAGTTTAATCCTTTCACTGTCCAGAGCCGAAAGGGTTTCGGTTTGCTCGTACTCCTCATACTGGGCCTTGTCAAGTTGCTTCTCGCATTCTTCTTACTTGGCCTCAATATAACAGATTTCTTGTACAAGTTTTTGTTGTTTGTGTTGGACAGTAGCTAAAGGTATTGCTATATCAGCCTTCCTCTTTTGAATTTTAGCAAGTCTCATTAATTTGAGCCAGTTTTGCTTCAAGTGCTTCTTCTTCTTTATTATAGTAAGCTTGAGTGTAAAAAGCTTGAGAGATTCTTAGGTCAAATTCTTCACGAGAAGTTTTAATTGGTTGAGGAGCTGTGGTATAGCCTTCTGATTCAGTCCGGATCTTAGCCACCTTTTCTTTGACCTCTTGTAACTTGTTTGGACAGTTACACATCTATTGGTAACTTTTATGAATTGGTTGATTATAGCAGAGTATTAGGATGGAACCTGAAGTTCAAGAGACGAGTTTAAGACATCAGACAGAAGTGGATTCAGGGCTACATTATTTGTCCATTCAATGGGTGGATGCTCCAAGAGCCTGAGAAGGGTCAATAGTTGGTCTCGAGCATTCTTATCTAATTGGGAAGGGAGATTAGATATAGAAGGACATGCAGGTGCAGAAGTGGAAATAAGCACCTTGTCTTCTTGAATGACCTGGTTCAAGATGGTAACCAATTCAATTAGATCAATATCTGCAGACTTGGAAATCATACTCAAGTTTTTAGGTTCTAAATTAAAAGGAGTTTGAAGTTCAACATTTTTAAGTGGACTAAAAGATTTTTGTGGCAAAGGAATGGTCTCTGGAATTCAAGAAGGTGAATTAGAATTGGATTCTGGAACTCGGGAAGGGGAGTCAGAGTCAAGAGCCGCTTGCGATCCACTAAGAGCTCTAGCCTGAACTGGTGAAGGAGTACGATCAATGGCTACAGTTTGAGATGGTGAATGTTGCTCCTCTGATAAATCAACCACTTGTGTTTCAGTTAAAATTGGAGGAACCACCCGAATGGGTTCAACAAGTGCAATGGTTTGGATTGATGAGTGAGATTTGTGTTGTTCTAGCCTTGGTTGATTTTGTTATGTGGGTTGATCAAGGGCCAAAGAGGAAGTGATTGATTGAGCGGCGGTGACAGGTTGAAATAAAATATACATCAGTTGGAGTTTATTTCGATTGAATTAATATATTCGAAGTATTATAAAGTTACCAGAACAGGTATTCTTCTTCGAATCAATTCAGAGGATGGGTCAGATTCAATTTCATCATATGTGTTCGAAGATGCAGTAAGAAGATTTTGGATAGTTGGTTCATTGTCTTTGGAAGAGCTCTCACTTGATGTTTGTAGCTGTAACTAAAGGAAGAATCAAAATCAAGATAAGGTTAAGCAAATATGGTTTCAGAGAGTTTTTGGTAAAGAAAATATATATACCCTTCTAGAAGTCATTGAGGAAGCTTGTTGACTTTTCTTTGGAAGTTGTTTGGGGAGGTAGTAGCTTCGGCTTTTCTTTTCAAAAGCTTTTTTGGAGAGCCTTCAGCAGCAGGAGCAATTCGAATGATAGAATTTTTTATTTCTTCGAAGGTACGACTGCACTTAAAAAAGTAGGTAGTCCACCAATCGAAGCAAGATTTTTTAATGAATGAGCTACGCTCGTAAAAAAAGTGATTGTAGCCCATTCTGTGTTTTTGGTTCAAAGTAAGACAAATGTCGAGTTCTTCCTTCGAAGTCAAGCTAACATGGCAAAAAGGTTTGATGTGCTTAGGAAATGGAGTTGGAATAGCCTGGGAGAAGCCCAGTTGTCTAGCTGCATAGTGAGGAGCGTAAAGACTGGCTTTAAAATGTTCCTTCTTGTATTGTGGTAGCCCTATTAGGATCACTTGTACAACCAGTAAGTTTGCCCAGCTCCTGTTGGCAATTTCATCCTCTCGGTAGTCATTGGGGAAGAGGAGACGCTCAAGCCAGGCAGGACCACAATTTCGACGCAAAAAGGGAGCGAAATTGAGGTCATCAATATTGAAGTTTTACAAGAGTGGAAAAGAGAGAAAATGGCCCAAAATCGATTTTCCTCTGATTGAGCCTCTGGAAAGTGTGGCTTGAAGCTAGCCAATCGAAAGCCCTCAATGTGTTGCTTGTCAGATGCACCACCTCCAGGCTTTATCATGTATTTCTCGAAAACAGCATTTAGCCAGAGTTGGAGAAGTCAGAGAGGACCTCCCGTGCTAATCAAGAAGTTCTTTCGAAGACAATTGACAAACTGACCAAGTTCTTCGAAGATGTGCCCTAGGAGTAACTTCGCCAAGTTAATGTTATTCCCTTCATGTAGCAGGGCAGCAAGGGGATAGAAAAGTTTCTGCATCTGAACACTTTGAGAGCAGAAAACTATGACATTTAACCAATAAAATAAAAATGCCACATGTTCGTCATCCATTATAGGATCATTTTCTGCACCCATATGATGATCAATAAATTCATTGTAAGAAGTCATAGAACCTATTTTGTATTGTCGCTCGGAGCGCATATTAAAAGTAAAATCAGGGAGGCTTATTGGAAGTCCTGTGATAGCAGCCACATCAAGGAGCGACATGCCAATCATCCCACAAGGAAGATGAAAGTTGTTGGTGGTTCTGTTCCAAAAGTGAACCACAGCCCCAATCATCCAGGGATGCGTTGAATGAGAAAAATGAGAAAGTCGAAGAAGGTCTTGGATCCCAAGAGCCCCCTAGGCAACACTCTTCTCTGGTGCCAGACGCCTATGCCAGACCATAAAATAAATTTCTCGAGGAGTAACTTTGGGGTTGTTTCTGAAGGGTTTTTGGGAATTGGTGAGAAAAGAAATATCGAGGTCTTGACTAATCAGTAAATCTTTCCCATGGGCACTTGGGAAGAGAGGAAGCCTTCGGTTTGCCCTTTCTAAATTGTCAATAGGGCCAACAAAACAGTGAATTTCATCACTTACGGTGAAGGGGATAAGGATTTTGGGGTCGTCAATTTGAAGTTGAGGGTCTCCAATGATTTCATCATTGATTTGATTCAGGATGTGCAAAGACGGAGGAGTTGGTTGTTGGGTTGCTGGACCCTTACCCTTATCTTGAGTAGCGTGAGAAGATGAGGAAGCCATTGATGAATAAGGAGGAGAGTGAGAGATAAAAATAGCAGTTGCAGAATGGAACCAAATGCAAGGTTTCAAGGAGCGAAGATTCAAAAAGGGAAAAAGATAATGATGGGAAGTTTAAGTTAAATAAGGTTTTGCTTCCTAACCGTTGTTACAGAGAAGATTCAAAGAGAAAATAAGTAACTTTACGAGGAAGGCAAAGTGGTGGAAAGAGAAACTGAGAATCGTGGGAGACGTGTCAAACGGGTCAAAATTGATGGAGAAAGTAAATGACAATTATGACCAGTTAAGGTAATCAAAGACTGAATTATGATTAAGTGTTTTGTCTTCTAAAGAGTGACTTCAAGAAACGAACACGTTAATCCTAGGGGGCAATTTGTTAGTCAAGATAATTACTTTCGAAGGTTAAGTTGATTCGAAACGTTAATAAAGTTTCGGAATGAAAGCAGAGATCAAAAGAGATGCACGTGCAGGCATCAAGTGGGGAACTATTGGCACGGATTTGACGGACATGATAAATCGAGCAGCTACTCGAATGAGGAAGATCGAAGACTTTTTCGAGTTAAGGATTTTTCAGTAACGCTTTTGGGCAAAAGAGCGGGAACGGTTACCCAAAGTTTCGCACACAAGGGGCATCATGTCATTAATGGTCAGTTATGGAAATGGGTTATAAATATTAGAAAGTCTTAGGACGTCAGGGTTGGAACTTTTCTTCAGAAATACACTCAAGCACACTCATATCCCAGCGAATTTCTGAGTCTGCATTCGAATTCGATTTCTGTAGGGTTCCTTCCATGTCTTTATCTTTCTAATTTATGATTTTCAGCAAACTTTACTTTTCCTGTTCAATTTATCTTTTCAAGAAATTTTAAATTTCATTGTCAAATTTACATTCCAGCACTTTTAATTTTCATGTCAAAACCCCTTTAATTCAATCGAAGGCATTTTTATTGCTTTATTTAAATTCATTGCAAACCTTTTCGATTTTAGTCAGTTTATCTTATATTATTTTATTTCATACCCTTTAAACCTTTTTTAATGGTCGTCTAATTCGAAGACCTTTGATGCACTTATAGAAAAACTGGTACCTACAAAAGATGAGTAGGTTTCGCTCCCAAACCATTAAAATTGAACTACCATCAATTTGTTAAAAATCGACAAAACATTAATATTAAAAATAACAAAAATTTCTTTTGATTTTTATATTTATTCTATACTTTACCATATTGTATTGAAAACTTCTTGTTATTGTTTTTAACAAATCTCAAAAAGAAATAAAAAAAAACCAAAAAATAAGACATTCTATTTTGCATTTTTTCTTTTTTTTTAGTGCACTTTATTTTTTCTTATTCTTAAATTTCTATTTTTTTCACTATATTTTTGTTTTCTCTTTTTCTATTTTTTTATCTATAACTTTTCCCTTCTTATTATTTTCTCTTTTTTATGTGCATTTTATCCTTTTCTATCTTTTTTATATTTTAAATTTTTTATTATTTTTATATAAATAAAAATTTGCATATAATTTTTTTATATAATATTAATAATTAAAAATTATTAAATAATAATTTAATAAAACATATCAATTGTCAAGATATATAATAATTATCAACTATTAAATTCATATAAAAATAACTGCATATAAATTTATATTTTTTCATAACTTATATATTATATTTATAAAATTTTCTATTTTAGTTCTAAGAAATTTTTGAATTTTTTTCACATAATTTATAAATTGATTTTATAGAATTTAATTTCACATAAATTATGTTAAGACTTAAAAAAATATATATACACGTAGTGCTAATACAAATTAATGTAGAAGAAAGAAACAAACAATGCAATAGAGGAGTAAAAGAAGAGGAATAAAAGAAGAGGGGAGAGAAAAGGTTGAAAATAGGGATGACAACGGGTCTCCATGGGGCGGGGCCCGCCCCCTGCCCCCCACCTCCAGAAACCCTTCCCGTCCCCGCCCCATCTCCGTGACGGGTAACGGGGACCCCGTCCCCGCCGGATATTAGGATATCCGCGGGATTTGGAGGAATTGAAGAAACAAATAAGAAAAAAATTTAAAAAGAAAAAAAAATCCAGTAAACAACAACAATTTCACAAAAATCTCATAATTATGATTCAATTTTGCAATAAAAAACTAAAAATCCAAACTTTAATTCCAATTTTATAGTAATAGAATCTAACTCTTATTTAAATTTATCAATTAACAAAATCCAGAACCTAAACATAAACCCAATTTCACATTAATATAATCAAAATCCTAAATCTAAACCCAATTCACATAAATAGATGTCCCAATTTCATATCAATTTCAACAATTAAAAATCAAAACAAATGTTAAAACCAGTTTAATCAATTAACAAAAACATCCAACTTATTGCAAGGTGGCCGACCACGGAGACAAAGCATAGTCATCATCATCTTCGCTGAGCAGAGGCGATGCAGAGTCGTGGTGGGAGAGGTGTCATCGGCGTCGTGGAGCAAAAGCGTTGTTGGAGGAAGCTTGTCATCAACGTCGCAGATCTGAGGCTTTGTTGCAAAGCAGAGGTGGAGGCGGCGGTGAAGCTTGCAGCAAGCAGTGAGCAAAGCAGTGAGAAGAAGAGTGAGCGGTGACAGCGATGGAAGAAGGTGAGCGATGGCAGCGACGGAGGAAAGTGAGCGGCGGTAGTGACAGAAGAAGGTGAGAGACTGAGAGTGAGAACGCAGAGATTGAGTGAGAGTGAGAGTGTGAGAGAGTGAGAGAGGCTCATGTGAGAGAGTGAGAGAGCGGCGCAGGGATAATGGTTTGAGGGGTTAGGGTTTCATCAAAGTTATATATATATATGAGGGTTATTTTTGTAATTTTACAATCACGGGTAATAAACGGATACCCACGGGACGGGGGCCTCTCCCCTGCCCCCGCCCCATTTATTATACGGGTACCCGTACCCGCCCCCCACAGGGAAAAAATGTCTCCCAAACCTGCTCTCCGGTGGGTAAATTTCCGCGAATATTCGGGCCGGGGATTTTTACCATCCCTAGTTGAAAACATTAATGAGTGTGTTTTAGAATTAACGGTTCTTTTTAATAATTAAATCTTTCTAACGGTTTTTTAGAATAATTTCCCTAAAACGAAACATAAAAGAAGTTGGAAAAAAAATCAGTAGTTTTTTTGTAACTTTGTTAGAGACTTAATTATAAGCATTTTTATTTTCCTAATATTTTTCAAAATATATAATTCAACAATTTGAGAGCAATGTTATCACTTTTTAATTACAAAAATATTGTTTATGTATTATATATTATATTCAAATTACCCAATATTTTTTAAAAACATAATTAAGTAACTTATGATTGAGATTTGAGAGTAATATCATCACTTCTAATTCAAAATATAGCCCATCTATTATATATTATTTTCAAATTACATGTAATATAAATATTCTTACTATAAAAAAACAAAATAACGAGAAAAGAGAGCAATTTTAAATTACATAAGAAAAAATTACAATATAAAATTGAAGGTAGTGATATTACTTTCCCTTATGATAATTAATTATTTACGCTTTCAATGTGTTTAAAATTACATAAAAATCACGTAAAAAGAAAAAGTTTAAATGATGAGAAGAATTAATAATGATGAAAAAAGAAGCAAAAGGAGGAAAAATGTTTTTATTTTTTGCCCCGTTCTCTTTCTTGAGTCTTTTTCTTTCTATCTGAATCTGCCCCGATTCGGCGAATAGGTTTTCATTTCATCTTACTCTCTCCTCCTCTTCTGTGTCTCCACATCCAATCCAAGCAACTAAGAAGGCAGCACCACCGAGGGTTTTTTCCTTCTCTGTTCTCTCTCTTCTCTCTCTCAGCCTTCGCATCTCACATCGGTTTTTTCTGAATGTGACTCAGATTCATTCACTTCTCCTCACTCAATTTTAGGGCTTTTCTTCTCTCTCCTCCCCCAAAACCCTCACTGTCACCATTCGATTCGCTCTTCAATTCCTCGATCTCACCATGGAGGCTCGAGATTCGTCCACTTCGCCGTCCTCCACCGCCGCCAACCGTGACGCCTCCTCCGTCACAGATGCCGACGATGCCGTCTTCACTGTCGCCGTCGCCCTCGCCAAGGATGCTGCCTTGCATTTTCAGTCTGGCAAGTTCGCTGAGTGCGTCGACGTCTTGAACCAGCTCTTGCAGAAGAAGCAAGACGATCCCAAGGTAGAGTGAATCACTCCTCTTTCCTTTTTTTGTCCATTTCCTATGTATTATCGATGCTGATGCCGCTGAAGTGTTCTCGATTTTATCACTTCCGTGTTACCATTCTATGTGACAAATTCTTGGTGCTTCTAGGCGTTTATTTATTTTATCGATGCTCGATTCTTGTTCTTGTTGCTATCTGTGTTCTGGATTTGATTGTAATTGCGATGCTTCAGCTGATTGATTTGTTGCTTAGATTTTTGTTTCCGTGGAGAGGTGAATCGCGGTTTTGGTACCCTCAGTGAGTGGTAGATAATAGTGAGTCTTGCCTTATGTGGATGGAAATGTGAGTGTGATTTGGTTGAACTGGTTTATATGAAATTCTATGGGTGCCTTAAGTGAAGTATAGACAGTAAGCTCTCGGGATGAAGCTTATTTGGCTGTAAATTTGAATGCAGATGGTTTGAACTGGTATTTGTGGGTTAGATGAGGTAGCCAGTGTCTGAGTAGACTGGATAAGTTGCATTGAGCTGCTTTGGATGGATGCATGGCAAAATGCTGCCTTATGTGATGTAAGGAACCACTAATAAGTAAGAACATTGAACACAGGGTGAATCAACTGGTGAAGGTTCTTATATTTTCAGAGGAAAGTGGGAAACATGTGCTCTGAATCCTATATGGAACATTGAATTTTAATGAATGATTTTGCTGGAAGAGGAATTATGGGATCATTTTCTGTACATGTATGATCTTTTTCATTCCGATTCTTTTGCTTTTTTTAGTTTCGGTTTTGCTCTAGCATAGAGTGCGACCTGTTTAACAGTGGAAAAGAGATTACTTGTCGCATGTACAACTCTAGGTCAATTTTGTAGAGTAGATTGATCAATGATACTTAAATAAACTTACACATTAATCACAGAATCTTGTGTAAGCCATTGGTTAAGGCCTTGATCACTCTGACAGTTTTATTTTTCTGAACTGTTGAGATTGTAAAATAGTTGCAAACCTTATCATCTGTACAAGTATGTGTTCTTCAGTATCCCATGTTTCCGCCAATATCCCAGTTTTGTTCTTTGCAGTTTCATGAAACTAGATATGTTTTCTCTCTGAATATATATATATCACTTATTCCTTTATGCATTCACCTAATGGATTGGGTATAATGTATGAACTATGATTAATTTACATGAATAATAACACTGGAGTAAGTTATTCTGCAGAAGTGCCTTTGTGGTAGAAATAAAATCATCTTTATTTTTCTTCTTTCTTTTGTAGTTTTCTAGAAAGCATGAATTTAATGGTGCTGTCCGCATAGTGCATATCAAGCCTCCCATACAAGTTTACAAATTAAAGTGCTTGATTTTATGGTAATGTTTGTATTATGATAAAATTTGTCATCATCCATGTTCAAACCTTGCAAGCTTTGTGTTCGCAAATCCTTGATATGTCAAGTGGGCAAATCCTTGCAAGCTTTGTGTTCGCCCACCAATCTTTGCGTCTTTATGTTGGTTGTTGGGTATTTGTTGTGTAAGACAATTTTAGTACAAATCCTAATCTTCAAGATTTTGAATCCTAATATTTCAGGTACTTCATAATATTGCAATCACGGAATTCTTCCGTGATGGATGTTCAGACCCCAAAAAGTTGCTTGAAGTACTTAATGGCATCAAGGTATGCTAATCTAAAATTCATCTCTCTATCTCTCTCTTAAATTTCTGCAAAATGGAAGTTTTGCATCTTTTATTATTAATTTTTTTTTGTGCTTTATATTCGAGGGAAACCATTTCTTGCCTTCATTATTAGAAAATTGGAAATTGAATGCCATTGACACTGATAGAGAACCAATGGCAGGATTAAAATGCAGATAGACTTAGGTCGTTAATTGACTTTTGTAAACACTAATTGCTAAATAGGCTCTTGGTTTCAGTTACTGAATGAATGCTTAAAATGTCAGGAGACCAAATTTTATAGAAAGGTTCTCATGATTTTTGATCTGTGAATTTGAATTCTTTGATTGGAATCAGAATGTCAATATGATTTCGATACCAGTAGGACATAGTATAATATAATTCATATGTTGATTCCCACTTCCGCCCCGCAACTTGGTTTCCTTCTCTTGGTGCTTTTACTTACTTATTCATGATATTTACAAAGGAGAAAATTATATATGAAGTGTGACCTGTGTGATAAGGTTGAAAGTTATGAAAAGATGGTGGAGAATGGTTGAATAGGTTTTTCTCATTTAGACATGCTGTTTATGATAATTTGAGTTGCAGCTTGAAGCTTTGGTATGTACTTATTTATGATTTCTGTTCTTATACCTTTTTTTTTTTTCCCTTTTCTCTGTTGGGCTTGATTCAGAGAAAAAGTGACGAGCTTGCCCTGGCTTCTGGAGAACAAGGGGAATCAGTTAACAATGTTGGAAATAAAGTTGTTTTGGGATCCAAATCACATCAGTTTTCAGGTGCAAATAGCACCAATACGATGTATGCAGATGAATTCGACTCTTCTGTGGCAATGCTAAATATTGTATGCTCTTTTGCTCCTTGTGTCATTTTGATTTATTTCTCTCACTTGACACTTGTTTTGTTGACGGACATATACTTATGATTTAATATCTTTGTTGATGTTTGATGTGGTTTTGTTCCTTAAATCTCTCTAGGCCATGATCTGGTTCCATCTCCATGACTATGCAAAGACATTATCAGTTTTGGAACCCCTATTTCAAAATATTGAACCCATAGATGAGGTACATCATATATCACGTATTATTTAATGTTACTTGGTTTTCAGAAGGTAGATTGATGTGTTCCTTTGTTTTACTCTGTTTCTTGTTCTCTTGCCTTAAGCAGACAACAGCTCTACATATTTGCCTTCTGCTGCTTGATGCTAGCCTTGCTTGCCATGATGCATCAAAATCAGCTGTAAGTTCTGTGATAATTTCACTAGCTGGTTTACCTTTTGATTTTTGGAAGTTTTGTTACTTAATGCATTGATGTTGACCCGATGATGGGTTTTGAATTTTCATTTATGCATTATGTATCCCCCCCCTCCCCCTTTTAAGTAGTGTGTGGCCAGTTATTTCTTTGATGAATACATAAATATGGTTTCTTTTTACATAATTTGCAATTAGTTTTTAATCTGACTTTTTCTTTGATTAGTGGAACAATGAGCTCTTTTCCACTGTGATAAGTCATTGTTCTTTCCAAGCTAATGTTGGTCATGGTAGCTGAGTTTCTTGGATGATGATTTGCCAACTTAGTCTATTTAATTACTTTTATTTGTAGAGGTGTTCTTTGTTGGGAATGGCTGAATCTTATCTTCTTTGAGTGTACTTTTTAACTGTCAGATAGAGAAATGCACTTACTGACTGCAGGTTTCCAATACTATAATGATTATATGATATACTTATTTGTTAGGATTTGGATTATCTTATCCTAGCTTCCACCCATAAACCCTTCCAATTTGTGAGAGTTTGGGCAGGTGCAGGAAATTTAAACTGTAGTCTGATATACTTGTTAATGTGGTTGAAGTGAATGGTTAAGATATATAGATAGAACTCGCCTGATTTATGTTATATTATCTGATAAATTATGCTGTAAAACTCTTGTTGTGCATATCCATGGACTCTCCTAGTATCAGCCACTCGTTATCCTAGTTTGTTAGTCAAATGTGTGTTTTCTCCCCATCCCTCCCGTTTAAGCTTCTATATTTGTACATGTGCGCTGTTCTGAACTGGGCTTCATTTGCTTAGGACGTGTTGACTTATCTGGAAAAGGCATTTGGTGTTAGCACCATGAGTCAAGGTGACAATGGGAACTCTGCACAGCAGCAATCTGCAAATACAATGACAAAGTCTACACCTGTTGCCATTAATGCACCTGCTGCTGATGCATCCAGTTCAGATTTGGGGTCAGGTGCTAATGTCTCTGAAAATCATCTATCCAGAGCTCTATCTGAAGATACACTTGATTATGAAGCCATGATGTTGGATATGGGTGGACCAAATTTATCAAGGCCGATGGGTCCAACTTCAAATGATCTTTCAAAGGCTTTGGCTGATAGGTTTTCTACTATTGATTTAAAGCTTAAGTTGCAACTTTACAAGGTTCGGTTTCTGCTGCTGACTAGGAACTTGAAGCTAGCAAAACGTGAAGTCAAGCTAGCAATGAACATTGCACGTGGAAGAGATTCATCCATGGCTCTTCTTTTGAAATCTCAACTTGAATATGCTCGTGGTAACCACCGCAAAGCAATAAAGCTATTGATGGCATCAAGTAATCGGACAGACCCAGCATTTTCTAGCATTTTCAACAACAATATTGGGTGCATATATCATCAGCTTGGCAAATATCAGACGTCCTCATTATTCTTTTCAAAGGCATTAAATAATTGTTCATCCCTGCGGAAGGACCAACCCTCAAAGCTAGCCACTTTTTCCCAGGATAATTCTCTTCTTATCATTTACAATTGCGGTGTGCAGTACTTGGTCAGCGGGAAGCCACTACTTGCTGCTCGCTGTTTCCAAAAGGCAAGTTTGGTGTTTTACAAACAGCCTCTCTTGTGGCTCCGGATCTCAGAATGCTGTCTGATGGCTTTAGAAAAAGGCCTAATTGGATCAAGTCGGGTTTCTTCAGAGAAGTTGGAAGTTGGAGTTTGTGTTGTAGGGACGGGAAAATGGAGGCAACTTGTTTTGGGAGACCACTTTCCAGTTGGCGGAGATATGGGTTCATCTGAAAGGGACGATTGTCCTAGTGATGATGGACGGCTGAAGTTATCAATGACTCTTGCTCGGCAGTGCCTCTTGAATGCTCTGTACTTGCTGGACTCCAGTATTACAAATTTCGTGAAGTCTGATTTGCCATCGAATTCTTCTGTGGAGGAAACTGATACAAGTGAAGTGTTGTCTTCAAAGAATTCAAATCTTAAGAATTTACATGGCATCGATGCAAAGGCGTTTTCAGTAGCAGTAGGTTTAGGTCAGGTTAATTCAAATGGGGACACAAAAGAACAAAAGGGAGGAGCTGGTCAGGAACTCGTGCAGAACTCCCTTTCCTATTATGAAGAAGTTTGTAGAAGAGAACATCAACTGGTTAAGCAAGCTGTTCTTGCTAATCTGGCGTATGTGGAGCTGGAATTGGACAACCCAGTGAAGGCACTGGCAGTTGCAAAATCTCTCCTAGAACTACCAGAATGTTCCAGAATTTATGTCTTTCTTGGGCATGTTTATGCAGCTGAGGCTCTCTGTTTGCTGAATAGACCAAAGGAAGCTGCCGAACACTTGTCATTTTATTTGTCTGGGGGAAACAATGTTGAATTACCTTTCAGTCAAGAGGACTCTGAGAAATGGCGAGTGGAGAGGACGGTTGAAATTGAAGATTTAAATGGAGGGTCCACAGCAGCGAAGAATTTGTCTTCTGAGCAGACACAAAGTATTGTTTTCCTCAAGCCAGAGGAAGCGCGGGCATCCATTTATGCAAACTTTGCAGCAATGGCTGCAATGCAGGGTGAATTTGAGAAAGCCAGTTTGTTGGTTACACAGGCATTATCCATACTCCCAAACTCCCCAGAAGCCACACTCACTGCAGTTTATGTGGATCTCTTGCTTGGTAAGCCACAGGAAGCCCTAGCCAGATTAAAACGATGTAGCCGCATTAGGTTCCTTCCTAGTGGAATAAAATTGAATAAATCTTCTTGAGTGTTGTATGCTTGGGTTTATCATTGTGCCTTGCCCATTTGTCAGCGTTAGGTAGCAGGTAGGTTAATCCTTCCATAGCATTTGTAAAATATATAAAGTTCAACTCAGAATAATTTTTTCTTCCCTCTTTTTGAGTTCCTTTTCCTTAAAATTTTCAAATTTAGGGTTCAGTTGTAGGGTGGTGGCTGTGTTTTGATTAGTGCCAGTTTCCCACCTTTAAAACTTGAGGTGTAGATCTGATTCGGGTTGTGTTTTAGAGGCTAATTTAGTTGATATTCAAGAATAGGGGTCATGTACTTATGTTGAGAAAAACTGAAAAGGTGATAATTATTTCGAAATTCCATTTTTAATTCGAGGGGCAGATCTTTCTAATTCTAACTCTCACTATGGATTCTATCAACTTCGTTACTTCAGTTTCTCACTATTTATTGAACCTTGTGTACGGTACGTGACGCAAATTTTCATTTTTTTCCCTAAAGAAAACCATCAGAGAGGCCCCGCTTGCTTCTTCTGTCAGAAAATAAATCTAATGTGATAGATTCGTCGCTCTTGTGATTGAGCACATCACGAAGCAAACGATAAACCTGATTCTTACTTTACATATCCCATTATATTATCAACCTATAAAGTTTATAACTTTCGTATAAGCTTTCATCACTCATTCTGAGTATATAAACTTGGAGAGGGAGAGAATAATCACCGCTGCAACGGTTAAACATAACAGAAAAGTAAAAGTCTGAAACTGAATCTAACCAACTAAACTAACCTCGAGATAAACTTGGCTTTTATAATTAAAAGGAATTAATTTGTTTGATATTACAAAAGAATGAGTGGAGACGAAATTAGTTTGACGTAGGGATTGGTATGTGTCTTGGGACGGGGCCGGCAAGGGTTGCAGTGATGAGCTTCAGGAATCACGATCAATCAATATCAATGCTTTATAGGCCTCCATCCTTTTTTCCTTTTTTTCCCTCATACATCGAGTTCACGGGTTTCTCACTATACAATGGGGTCACAGGAATCAAAGCTGCTCCATATCTAAGGTGAAGTTCCAAACCCTTCCCTCTAACTATGAGCCAGAGGAAACAACAAACCCAAAACAACATAATGTAGAGATCTGCACAAGATCTGCTTATGTCTGTTGACTTTTTAATCTATCTCCAATGCAAGTTAGTGTTTATTTGAGACAATCAGACAATTCGTATGCCTATGAGTGGACAAAATTCATGCTGTTACGTTGAGCACTTGATACCCCCCTCACTATCGCTATCGCCATCGCTATTTTAATTTTGATATTCATAATAACATGATCAACAAAATGTAGTGCTAACTTTTGTGCTCTAGTAATTAATAATCTATCATTAGGAATTAACTATTATTAGATAAAAAATGGTTTGGATTTGTCCGAAATTAAGTGTTAGAATCCCTCTTCATTATTACGAGACTTTAGAGTTACGCTACGATAGAAAATTCCAATTATGGTGGGGCTAAGATTTTGCTTTCCAACGTGGCCTACTATTACCTGTGATAAAGGATAACTTTTGTACCCATTAAGTGATAATCTTTTCTATTACTACTTTAGACAACAAGTTGGTGCATATATCAACACAATATTATTATATTAATAACCGATAACTAATCTAGCTTGTTCATTTTATAGCGTAATTAACGAATTTTAACTGTTTTAATTAATTAACTACTACTTACAATATATAGTGTGTAACTAAATCAAAACAAGAACATCTCCTAATAATGGAGTTACAGGGATCTCCGTGAAAGAGAAGGAGGGGATAGGGATCTTACATGCATACAGTTAATTGATTGTGATACGAATCCTTACACAGTACTATAGTACTATTTATTCATACGCATGTAGACAACATATATTAGGGGTGTGCATGGTCGGGTGAAATCGGGTTTGATGTGACTTAGACTCGATCCAAAATATATATCGGGCCTATTTATTAGATCCGAACCTGGCCCTTAACCTGATGAAACCTATACATTTTTGGGTCACGATTATACCGAGTAAAAATCGGGTGAAAACTGAGCCGTTAATATTACATTACCTTGATACCTTCTTATAAGCTAGCATGTGAAAATATCCAAATTTCTAAGACTCCAACTATTATTTGACATGGTAAAATTCACTTAGAAAAATATAACAAGAACCAACTATTCTCTAAAATTAAAGCATAACCATAATCAATACTAATATTGTCTAATAACAACAAATATTTAAATCAATATAAATAACACAATATTATGCATTAGTCTAAAATCTTATGCATTTTAAACATAAAACATTAACTTATAGTCTTATAATAACTAATAACACAAAATATTAAGGTCTACAATACTTAAATTCCACATAAGAATATCCATCATCTATCACTAATAACACAAAATATTAATTATGTATGATGACCGGGTCACCGGGCCGATTTCGGGTGACACGAGTCATGGCCCGGACCCGACCCAAAATAATGACCGAGTCTATTTTTGAGACCCTTACCCGACTCTAGACCTGATAAAATCACACCAAAATAACCCCTAAAGTATTTGGGACTGGGCTGGTCTTCGGACCGGACCGGGCCATGCACACCCCTAACATATATAATTCCGAATAACAGAAATGACATGTATAAATAAAAAAGAAAAATCAGTTATTGAATTAGACATTATATATTTACGTATAAAGATGTGTTATTTTATTTTTTTATATATTTTATATAAATAATTGATTTAATGATTAAATTTTTGTTTATTAAATAAAATTTACTTGTGGTTTAGGCTTAAGCTAAGGAGTACATGTAAAATGAAAAAAAAAGGGGAAGTTTCAGAACCATAAAGAAGTGAAAAACAATCAAATGATGGGGAATTAAAGGTATGGAAAGTTTTTAAGTATACAGTATATGGGTGTTTTAGTAATCTTTAACGGTTGATATTAATTATTTATATTATATATATTTTTTATAATTAAAATTAACAATAAAAAATTATTGAAACATCAATATACTTAAAAATTTTACTATATGCATTAGTCTTCTGTTTTAATTCCCAGGCCTACTGTTTCGTGAAACTAGTACAAAATTAAACGTAACAGTGCAACACTTCACTCTCATAGACAAATATAATTCTATGATAAAAAAATTGTAGAAAGAAAATAAAAAAAATCTATACATTTATTTTAAAAAATTAATAAAAATGAAATTATATTTCTAAATAAATATTTAAAATTTATAAAAATAAATTTTTATCTCTTCTATCATTTTTTTTTCCTCTTTCACTATAGCATGCACCTATAGGCTATAGGCTATAGATAAAGGTGGAAACAACCCAGCACATTGAAAACCAAAACCAGGGATGTTGTACTCTCGCTTTTCTAGGTGGAAGGGTACATCCTATCAAATTTCACGTCCTAAATTTACCCGCTGAATTATGACAAGTAAGTCACGACTCATAAGATTTACATATCCTTTTCTGGTAAACAGTTCAACACTTCAAATTGTGTTTGATCAAGTACAAGTACGGAGGAAGCTACACACATATATATATATTGATTAATTATCCCCAATTGAAATTAAACCAAGTAGTGTTACAATAATGAAATTGGACAAAGCACAAACCATCATGTAAATAAATATCTTAATTAAAATGTCACATAGCATCACCTTTTATGCTAATAGTGCCACTTTAATTTACTCGCCTAGTAGCTAGCTAAGGATTAAACATAGATGCAACAGTAATCTCAATATAAAAACAAATGGTTATTTTAACAAATAATAACCAAACATGAAACAACAATAGCAACAACAACAACCATTCCAATAATCTCTAGAGTGCGTGGGCGACATCATCATCATCATAATCATCTCATGTCAATTTCAACCATACATACATGCCATGCCCCAAATATGATCTCCATTGACCTGAAAATTAATGGCATATATGCCGTGACATAGAATGAGACAAAGGTTAAAGTTCACGGGCAGAATCAGAAGGATATAAATAATATAGTTTATTGTATGATAGGAAATAATTTAATAGAAATAAAATGACACATCAATAATTCCAAGGTATATCTGCTCAGTGTGACAGGCAATTTTCATATCATAGAAACAGTGTAATTGAAAAAGGAAAATGGAAAACAGTAAGTTATGGAATATTGTAAATTCCATCCAATAATTGCTAGCTATTTGGTTGGTAGGTAGGAAAGTAACAATGTAATTGTCTCTGAACTAAACTTCCTAATGACCTAGTTTCTAATAATCTAATCTTTTTTATTTACTCCCTAATCTCAGGGCATAATATAATAATTAAGCCTGTCCTATTCTATGATTACGATCATGATATCAATAAAAATAATAGTTTACAAGCATACATAGTGAAATGCACAAGTCACTATCTTCTTTGGGAAATTGGGAGGAAATAAAAGAAGAGAAAAAGCAGAACAACAAACAGACAATGATAAGGTCATAATACACGGTCAAATTTTCTGTATAAAAACTTCTCGTTGAGAATGATTAAAACTAAAAAAGAAACAGTGATGGAATTAATTAAAGTAAAGGAGCTACTCAAATTAAGATTTGGTTATATTTTAAATAAAAATAATATTTTTATAATATATTAAAATTTAATTTTATAAAATTTTCATTGGAGTATCCACCTGAAAGGAATGACTATGAAACCATTCCTTCAGGTGATATCTACACAAACAATACTAAACTATCATGAGACTAAGAGAAGATATAGTAAGAAGGTTCAAAGAAAACAAAAAGATGGTGGTTATTATTAGTCAAAATAAAATTATATAAATTAAAGTCACGTGCATGTGATTTAGATAATCTTGGCCAACGATTAGCAGAAGTTTATATTAGCTAACCTAGATTCTAACTAATTAGGTATGGAATTGTTTGTAAAAAATAGTGAAAACTCAGGTGCAATTAATTTCACAGAGAATTATAAAAATCCCTAAACGAATTGATAGGATTGATGAACTTCACATGAATTTTCACCAAAATGGGTTAAAAGAGAAGTAGGGTTTATAGAAGAATGGTTACTTACTGGAATTACAAGGAGCAGGTGTAACCAGGAGGAGGAGTCTTGCCGCATGCAACAAGAAGCTGAAGAGCGAGAGGCACGTATATGTTCAGATTCAGAAGCTTCACCTTCAGCGTCGTGCAGAGGCACGCCGCCGCTTCAAGCTCCACCAGCCCTTGAAGCACCGGGCAGCACTGGTTCACCGCCGGGTCTCCCACTCCAACGTGCACCAACCCTCCCAGCAGATCCACGCACGCCCCCAGCTTCAGCGTGTCTATCGGACACGTTGCCTGCGCCGGCGTCTTCGGCGACGGGCACGGCTGCTTCTTCCCTCCTCCTCCTGTGCTCGGTGGGTTTGTCACTCCAGGAACGGTCACCGGAGGAACTGTGACGGGCGGAACGGTGACCGGAGGAACGATGACCGGTGGGTTGACTATTGGTGGAACAATACCGGGAGGAAGAATACCGGGAGGAAGAATGCCGCCGGGTGGTTTGACAATGACGGGTGTCTTGGGCTTCTTGTTAGGGTTGTGCTTCTTGGGGGGATTATTACCACAGTAGCCACATGCGAGGGTGGGAGTGAGGGAAGAGATGAAGAGAATGCAAATGAAGAAGGAAGCATAGATCTTAGAGGGTGAAGATCTAGAAGACTCCATTGGAGCTTAATGAATTGGTTACGTTGAGTTGGTGGTAGAAGAGAGTGAGAGTGTGTAAGTATAAGTAGGAATGGAATGAGAAGAAGAAAACAAATGAGTATAGAGTGTTTCACGTGAACATGGGGCTACCACATACACTCTCACACTCAAAACTAATTACCAACTTCATTATTTCTATATGCTAGCTGGCATTATACATCTAATTGTTTTTTTTATGTCAATATTATAGAGCCTATCTATCATTATTTTTAATTTAAATTTGCAAATATTAATAAAATAAAAATAATATCAAATTAATACAAAATAAACATTTATGTATAGCGTGCGTAATGTATGTAAACCAACCGTAATAAATAGTCTGCATCCCTATCTAATTTAATGTACAATGATTATAAAGAATATATACTTGTAATTGTATGTGATGGATGGCATATATCATAGAAACTAGAAAGGGTCCCCATCCACTTTCTCTGTGTCACTTTCCCATTAGTTCTCCTTTGGCAAAAGAATAGTAATTATTGTATATATCATGTACACTATTCACACAAGAGGGGGATTTGTGGTATGTATAATTCTCTCTCTATATTAGGGCTTCCTACGTTATTTCGTTTTTACCAAGTAGAATATAGTTTTTGGAAAAATACAATTTTTGAAAAATTAAAAATTCAGTTATCAACTTTACGTGAAGTCGAGTCCACTTAAGTTTTCATCTTTCCGAAAATGCCTATATTAGTCAAAATTAACCTAAGTTCGTAACTGTACCGTTGATGAACACGATGAAGCTCATGATTATTGTTAATGCAGTAGGAAATATATACTCAACTACCATGCACGAATAAATGTCACCAAATTGACACGATTATTCACAATTAAAGCATGAAATTAACATTTGATATATCAAAAAGATTTGATAACAAAAAAAATTAATTAAAAATTATTAAAATTTATTTTATTTAATATTTATTTGTTTTTAAAATTAATAAATATTAAATAAGATAATTTTTTTTTCTTTCTAACTTTTCCGTTGATATATAGACCGGTTGATGAGGCTTTTTTAATAATAATTATTTTTTAATCTTGTAAAACTATCTTCCAAATGATGAATGATCAGAATGCTGTATATGGTCACCAATGATACATCACCAATTGGAAGTATAGAGTAGTCAGAAATTTTTATTCAGATACATGATATTATTTTAATCAGGAAAACGTACGTAGGATGATAATTTTTTAGGGGAAAAAAACACTTTAGATGTTTCTGTGGAATTCTTTATCATAATGTAATCATATGTTAATTTTGGATCGGAGGAGATTTGGTATCCTATAATAGGGTATGGCAGGATTTGTTGACACAATCTAATTTCTTAATGTAAAATTGTAAACAAATTAAACAACTAATCGTACAAATTAAATAAAGTATCTGGTTCTATGGACTCTTTCTAAATACATCTATTATTATTTTGAGACCTAAGTAGCCCAAACAGCTGTCAAAGACGATAAACTAAAGGTAGAAATAGGCCAAAGGACTATTAAGAGTCTACAACCTGATTTATATTCAGTTTAGTCTGATATATATGATTTATGAGAAATTTTCGGGGCCATTAATTTTTAATAATTTTGGTCTAATAAATTATTATTTATATATGTAAATTTTAAAAAATATAAGTATAAATTATATTAATTTATGTGTGTAAATTTTGATAAATATAAATATAAATTATATGTTTTTTGTGTATAAATATATATATATATAAGTGCAAATTATTACTATCAAGTATTGACAAAAAATTATGTGTGTAAACTCTGAAGAATGTGAGTGTAAATTATATTAATTTATGTGTACAAATTTTAATAAATATAACTGCAAATTATATGTTTTTTATGTACTAACAAATATAAATATATGAGTGTAAATTATTGCTGATCAAATAATGACAAAAAATAATAAATTTTGATGGTCACGTAACATTGCTCATTCTCTATCACAAAATTGATATTTTAAAATTTAAATTTGTTAATAGCTAAAGTTTAATAGTTTCACAAATTAGTTTAATTTAATTAATATATAAACTTGTTTGAATTTATTAAAATATTATAAATATATAAATAGTTTTTTATAATTAAAAAATATTAAATTTTTTAAATTTCTTATATTTTATTATAAATTATTTTCAGTATTTTTTAAATATTTTAAAAGTTTAAATATCATAGTAAACTTTAAAATTTAGTATATTATATATAGGCAATTTTTATATAAAAAAATAAATTTTTAATTATTTTTAAAAAATATTAAGTTTTTTAATATGCTTCACACAAGATCAAGCTCAACGACAAATCATATTTAATATTTGAAAGAAAAAGCTAACAGACTAAATTTAGGCTAATGAACTAGATTACAAATTTATCTTGTTAAAGATAAAGACCAAATTGCACCCCCTAACAGTTAGAGTAACAAAACTGATGTAGCTAACTAAATTAACTGACAGTTATATTAATTATTATTGGGTAAGGAAACGAGCTAGGGACCTACACCCCATCTAATTATTCTCGATCGAAGCACGCACATGTTTGGCCCGATGTGCTCTGAATATGAAGAGATTATGTCATTTTAATTATAGTTTGTTGAAATTCTGTTTCAATTTCAACGCAAACTAATTATTGGTCCTATATATCCTATTAAGAATATAATTACTAAGGGCCAAGATTCTCTCTAGTTATTTATACGGAATAATGGTTCGTATGTTGAATAGAATAACATAAAGAAAAAGTCTAGAACTTGTTAAATTCTGGTCAGCATATAATCAGTAAAAAAAGTAAGTCATTGAATGAAATCTCATACCAATCTCACACCATTAAAACCATCATTGATGATTATTTGATGGTTATAAATCAAAAAAATTATTGACCCCTTAGCATTCATCAAACATAAATTTGAAGTAGAAGGATGATGAGTGCATGCATGCATGCATGTATGTATGTATGTGATGGTATGGGGTCGGTAGATCCGTAGATGGATATAGGAAACAGTACAGTTGGCAAGCATGTGAGAAGGATGGAACATGGAAGGGAACAGGATGGTTGATCTATCCACCGGAGAGAGAGAGAGATAGAGAAGAATGAAAATGATGATTCATTCATTGATTCACTCAGATGGAAGCAAAGAAAGAAAGAAAGAGAGCGAGTGCAGTGAGTGAGGATGTATATGATAAAGATGTGATCTATTATATCCCTGTCCCTCACTCACATACACTTGCTTAGCTTTCAAACTCTTTTTTGTAACCTTCTGCATCCGTGATTCTTCGCCTTTTCCATTCTCTCCATTCTTCCATTTACCTTCCATGTGTTTCATCATATATACATCTACAGAGTTTACATGCATGTGCTCTATGCCTGCTTTTCTTTTAGCATCTCAATGGTTTATATATAATCATAAAAAATTAAAAATTCAGCCGCAGTTAATTTCATGTGAAGTTAATAGTTTAGAATCATTATATAGTCTAACTATTAATTTTATATGAAACTAATTGCACATAAATTTCTACCTCATATAAAATTAGGGGTGAGCATAAGTAGTGGGTACTCAATTACCCGTCCGAACCCAAACCGAACTAATAAAATTGGTTCTGAAATTAATGGGTAATTGGGTCCAATCCGAACCAAACCGATGATCTTTGTTAGTGATTGATTCGGGTATCAGTTCTGGAGGTGCAAAACCCGAACCAACCCGCAAACCTGATCATATATTAATTAAAGAAAAAAATAAAAAAATATATATATGACTTTTCCATTAGAAAAAAATTATTCACTATTAATATGTTTGTATTTTAACAAGTTTAGTTTTTAATGTATTTGGAATTTAACATGTTTGAATTATTTCTATTGATGTTACATGTTTATTGTACTTGTTGAATTTTTAAGATAAAAATTTGATTTTTTTTATGAATTTCAAAGTCATCAGATACCCAATTACCCAAACCGAACCAATCCATTTTTAATCGATTTGGTTTGGTTCGAATACATGTACAAAAAAAACACAAATATAAACCAAACCAAACCAATTACATTTTAATTAGTTCGGTTCTAATTTTACAATAAATTCGAACCAAATCGATCCGTAATCACTCCTATATAAAATATACACAAGAAGATCAAAGAAAACAAAGTAGTTTTTATTATTTAATTTTTGTTTAACTTAGATATGTTGAAATTATATATATATATATATATATATATATATATATATATATATATATATATATATATATATATATATATATATATAAATAAAATAGTAGTTCTCCGATTCTGATTATAGCTAGGTACACGTTAAAATTGGAAGGTTGCTAGCTATCTCTATTTCGTTGTACTTGTCAGAGACCAGAGATGCAGAGTGAAATTCTCTCAGACCCTAAACCTAATATAGCAGCTAGCTACATGGTAAAATTAAAGTTTTAATTTTCACCGCATGCAAATAAAGAATGGTGGTGAGGGACAAAACACATAGACCTAGGTAAATTAATCCGCATTTGTCGTGTGCGGTGTCTTCCAAATTAAACAGTATAGTTTTAATTACATTGGAACGCATGCATGGTTTTCCAGTAATGGTTGAGGTTTCTTTTCCTAAAGTGATGCAGTGGCTGTGATTCATCAACGTCCATCTGGCTGGATAATTAGATCTTCTTTGTTTTTTCACCATTTATTGGATATTCTAACAAGATATAATCACACATGGCATGCACGTGGCGACTGTATGTACGTATTTTTTATATATATGTATTATTTCTTTTTTGACCGACCCCATGCACTGAAGTGAGACATGGATGTATTTGGCATATATGTATGGATGATGTGTGGTTGAATAAGACCCACTCTATCGAGAAATTGAAGGTTTTTATATGGGGCAGACAAGATTATTAGATGGGATCTTGTGATTGGGGTGTCAAATGAATTAAAGGAGACGTAATATTAATCCCTTACCAGATGTTTTTAACCCGTAATATTAGATAGCAAAAAAAAAAAAAAAACAGATAGAAACATGTTTTTAACCGATAATTAGGAGTATATATGATCCGGTTTGATTTAGACCTAAACATTTTAAAAATTAATTTGGTGTGATTTTATCGGGTCTAGAGTCAGATCTAAATCTCAAAAATGGTAAAATCTCAGGTGCAGTCGACTTCACGTGAAGTTGATAACTGAGAATCCTTAGATGAAAATTTAGTCAAATCAGTCAAATCATCTAACGACTCCCAATTATAAATTTCACGTGAAGTCGATTGTACCTGAGTTTTCACCCTAAAAAATAGATTCGGTTATTATTTAGAATTGGATCTGGGTTAAAACGAATCCGGCTTCACCCGACTTATGTGCACTATAAAAAAACTAAAAAAATATATATGTTTTAAATTAATTCTAATATTATGTTATATTAATTATAAGTTTATTGTTTTATTTTTAATCACATTTTTAGAATTAGAAAATAGATCAAAGAAGCATTAAATTATAATTTATAAACAAATTCAAGTTTAAATATGATATTAACTTCTCAATAACAAATTTTTTTTTTTTTATAAATAAGTGCATTATAAATAAATTTTTTTATAAATTATTGTTATAGATTTAAAGGCCAAATTTTCACTCGGTTTAGAATCGGTATAATTGTAACCCAAAAATATTTAGGTTTTATTAAGTCTTTGATCGGATTATGGTTTAAAAAATAAACGCGGTGTATATTGAAGATCGGATCTAAATTAGGACAAATTCAATTTTACCCAACTTATATACATTCCTACTGATAATGCATGTTAGGTAAAAAAAAATATAAAATTTACTTTATTTAATATTTATTAATTATTATAAAAATTAATAAATAATAAATAAGATAAATTTTGATTAATTTTTTTATTATCAAATATTTTTGTTTTTAACCGGTGGGATTTTGTGTGTTTGCATGTAGAGGATTAAGAAAAGAAATGTTAATTAAGCTTGTTGATTGCATTGGTGCTAGTGTAGTACAAGACTACATTAAGTGCCTATCTGGTGCTCTCATCCCATCTCATCTTTCTTTCTTTAATCTTAAGCCAACGGACCCCTCCACCCTTTTTATGTAGATATATGATAGGTCATACATACATCATACATTTATGGAAATCTACATGGAATCATTATTTTATTAGTTAATATCGATTAATTTTTTTTATTTTTCCGTTACGTTATCCTATTTTAGAAGATTTAAAATTTAAGATATAAAATTCAGAATTTAAAGGTAAAAAAAAAATTGTAAATATATTAGAGTAATTATTGCATTTAATCGTTGAGATTTTTAAAATGAACAATATTAAAAGGTCATCAAAATTTATTATTTCTGATCTTCATTTAGTTATTAATTTAATTTTTTTAATATAATTCTTTTAGTCTAATAATTCAATAATGTATTTTATCCTATACTTTTACATATTGATGATTAACTAATTGCCAAAAATAATAAATTATAATCGTCCTTTAGTATTCTTCTTTTAAAATTGAATATTTTAGTCTCTCAAATTTTAAAACACATAAAACAGTTCGAATATTTATCTCGATTAAACAATACAGTTCTCTCCAATTTGATTCGAAAGTGAAGTACACAATAATCATTAAAGCATTTAAAAAGTCTCAAAATAATGAAAATATTCGTGCAAAATTTTAAAAGAGTCATTTTAATTAAATGGATTAAATTAAAAATTATATTATTTAACATTAGAGATAAACTGTTGAGATTATTTTACCGTATATTTTAAAATTTAAAAAATTAAAATGTATAATGTTAAAAATTTTAGAAACTAATTTAGATAATGACTCTGATAAAAGAAATAATTTAAAAAATATTGACTAAAATTAATAAAGTTAGTTGATGAAAAATTAATTCACTACAAGAGATACGTTGAATAGCGACGGTTTATTTAGGGATTTGCGGCGGTTTGAAACCGCCGCGAAACAAAATTTCAGCGGTTCCACAAACGTTGCCTATTAGGGGGTGGAGATTTGATTTTGCAGCGATTCCAACGAACCGCTGGCACAACCGCCGCTATCTAGTCAGTGGATTTTTTTAAAAAAATTGCGGCGATTTTAAAACCGCTGCAAATCTATGTAGGGTTTTAAAAAAAAACTGACTAATATTAAAGGGGGTCCATCTATCAAACAATTGGGAGAAGAAATTAGAGACAGGTTCAACTGATTTTTATTACAATTATTAGAAGAGATCAAAGAATTCTTGATAATACAATACACGGAGTGTAACACTAATTTAAAAAAGAGTAGGCACTAGCAAATCCAAATTATATAGATAATACCATGATGATGAATTGATGATGGCTGCATTTAAACTATATATAAGCAATGAACATATTTCAAGTACTACCATACAACACAGCAGAGCTAGACAAGACTAATACTAATTACTTGAAGTATAAGTTTACAAAAAAGACCATCTGAACACTCAAAAACCCTGATCCTCTGGATTCAGTAATATCATAATAAGTTAAAGATAAATTTTTAGACAAAAGCAAGGTGATCTAACTTCATAAAGTAGTATATACCTTTTCTTTTCGATATTCTTTTTGGCATTAACTTGTTCAGAGTTAGTTGGTTCTGAAGCTGCATGAAACAATATAAATAAGGAATTGATTAAATCAAATGAGAACATAGCCGAGTTAAGTTGAGCAGCATTACATGAAGTATCTTCTCTAGCTTGTTCTTGGTTAACATTGGATCCAAGGGATGTTCGTTCATTTTCATTTGCCATAGTTTCTTGATGATGCAAGTCATCATGTTTGATTTCTTTAGAGAAATTGTCTTCAGCTGGTTCAAGTTTCTCAGCATTAAACTTCTCAGACTCCTTTCTCAAAGAATACCTGTATTTGCATATTCAAGGGACCATATAAGATAACTTGTTATGCAGCAATTAATAGTCTAACTCAGACAATACTTCTGTAAAAGGCAAAGTTAAACTCATACCTCCGGTCCTCAATTTTTTCTTTGGATGTTACTTGTTTAGCAACAGCAGGTGCAGCAGCTGCATGAGAGAAAGGCCTATTTAAATGGGTATCTAGGCTAATTTTCGTACATATACATGCATAAAGTATGGTCATAGTAGTTACATTGAGATTTGAAAACTCTCATTCTTTTTGCATGGCAAAGATTATCCTCCTTGCTCTCTTCTTGAAATGATTGATTTGGCTGCTTACTCTAAGCTGCTACAATCTAAAAGTTGTTATGAAAAAGAAAAAAGTCACAGTGAGTTGGGAGAACAGATAAATCAGCAGAAGAAGCCAACGAGAGATTTTTTACTTTACCTCATTTCCAATACTTTCATGCAACTTTTCTGTTTTCTCTTTTGCTTAGCATAGAAATATTTGACAGTAAAAAATATAATTAAGCCTTTTGTACTTGCTCACTTGCCAATTCATCAACTAGGACATTGACTATGAGCTATTTGTCAGGGCAAATTCTGCATTTTGTTTCCGTAGATTCTGAAAAATGTATGGTAGCAAGGATCATACATTGGCTTTAACAAGAATCAAGGTCTGAACTACTTCCCAATGACCATGTTGACAAGCTTGCATCAATGCAGTCTATTAACCATATAATGTGAGCAAAAGAAATTGATCTTTCAATAGAAGAAATATAATACTACTCATGACATAAAGTATGCACTAGATTGAATTGTGATTTTTCATGTACCTGACCGTGATAGTTCCTAAGATTGATATCAACTCCAGACTCAAGCAAGAGATATACTATCTACATCAATGTAAAAAAAATCAGTGCATACTACCTTACCCCTCTATAACCCCACTTCAAAAACACAAACCAAGTAAATATGGAGTTAGAGGATAACCCATCTACATTACAAAGCACATAATTTCACTTTCATCCAAATTTAGTAACAATTAGCATTCTATATGCTTTACTTCTTACACTATTCACATCTGGTAACATTGTCCAAAGTTACAAAATCGTATAAAAGGTTTGAGGTATAGGAAGAGTTTAATTGTTCTGCACTGGAGGTATACAAAAGAGTTTAACATTGTTATCCAATAAAAAGCTTGTGTAACTTGAGTACCATGAAAAGCTTTCCAATTGATTTATCAAAAAATCATGTTGCACACATGCTAATGTCACATAATAATTCAAACAACATATATTATTTAGTAATAGCAAAATTAAGGAATGCATCCATGTAAATTTCTGCAACTTTTTTTTAAAGAAAATGTGTTGTGCATGCAGATCAAAATCAGCGAAATTGTTTAAATAATGTAGCAGCTATTTTGATCACACATTCATGTACATATTTCAAAAATGGGTTAGTACAAAGGAGAGACTGAGTCGGCTTGGGGCTATTAACCAACAGGATACCTTGTGCGTTTTATGTAACAAAGATGTAGAGTCTACTCACCATTTGTTCCTTGGTTGTAGTTTTGCTTGGCAGGTTTGGTGTGCGTGGCTATCATATGTTGGTCGACAATGGTCTTGCCCAGGTACATTGAAGGAGCATTTCTTAAGCTGGACACATATATCACAAAGGAAGGAGGAGTGCAAGAAATGGATGGTGTGCTTTTGTGCGATTACTTGGAACTTATGGCTGGAGAGGAACAGGAGGATCTTCCAAAATAAAGAAAAAGGAGTTGAGGAGATAATCAACATGGCTTTTCTAAGCTATAAAGAATGGTTAGGTGTGGATTCCTTTGTTGTTGATGGCAATGCCGGAGATAACAAAGGGACATATGATATTATACTTTGTTGGGGGTAGTCTTATCTGATTTGTATTACGGTTGTCTGTTCTCTTTTGCTCCTCTATGTGTTGAGCTCCTCTTTCAAAAAAAAAAAAAAAATGGGTATACACACCTTCACCTGAGATAGGAGAAGAATACTAAACTAATTTTGTGAAGCTGACTTATAGTGACTCATATATTCAATGCAAATCACACTGATACAGAAATTGAAAATGTAGAATTTATCAGATAAACAAATAACTGTAGTATACCTGAATCCAACTCTCTTAAAAATTTTGACACCAGTAGGCTTTATTATTAGTGTCACGTAAACACCAGGCTCAAATTGTTCAATAACTTGTGTTTCTCTATTTCTCAAATAGTTCAGGATGATGTACTTGAAATTCTAATCAAGGGATTTGTTCTATTTCTCATATATTCTCTTTAAAATATTTTATGCCATTAATTTGGATGACTAAGCATTTTTTATAAAGAAACATGATGCTTAAATACTAAAACAGTTTGTAATAAGAAGTATGGAATTGAAAGTTGAGCAATCGAAATATATATATATATATATATATATATATATATAAGTCAATGATTTCAACTATATCCTTGGTAAATATAGAATGAAGATACCTGAATAATAGTGGACTCAAAAATTTCTAGCATTGCTTTATGCTTAGAAGACTCATCTGCTGCCAATGTTGTAGATTCCTTAATACCATCGATGAAGCAAAGCAATTACTGGGTACAAAAAAATTAGCAAAACCAATTTCAAAGTGCATAGAAAGAAAGTTAGGAGAATATTGGAACAAAAAAAAAGCAGAACAGATTCAAGAAAGGAAGAAGCAGAGTACTGGTGAGTTTGTCCCGGTTTCCGCGACGGTTGTAACTGGTGGCGGCGTGTTTGATGATGACCTCCTCTCCCCTTTCGGCTCCACCTAGCGGTGGCGCTATCAATTGTAGCAGCAAAAAACCCTAACGGCGACTGGAACAGGGTGCGACGGCGACGACCTTGACCCCAATCGACGGCAGCCGCGGCGGCAGAGCAGGACGATGCGAGAACGGACCTCCTCCTTCTCCCCTGGTTCATCATCTTTTGCTTCTCCTTCACTCTTCGTCGTTCTTCCCCTTCGTGAGCGCTCTCTCTCTCTCTCTCTCTCTCTCTCTCTCTCTCTCTCTCTCTCTCTCTCTCTCCAGCTTCAGTAGCGACGACGACAAGCTTAGTGGCGGCGACGGTGGCAAGACGCGATGGTATAGACCCGCGATGAAGACGACGACGGCGCTGACTTCACGGTGAGCTGATGCGGTCTCCCTCTCTCTTCGGAGTTCTTTCTCTTGCCGTTCTGGCTTTCCGGCGGCACGGCAATGCGACGGCGGTGGCAAACTCAGCAGCGGCGGCCCGGCTCCTTTCTCCCTTTCCTCTCCTTCTCCGTTTCTCCCTTTCTTCTCTTAACATTTTTTCTTTCTTTTTTTTGTTGAAGCTGCTGAGTGTTGTGTTTTTGGGAAAGGGGAATTAAAATATCGCCAAAAAAATTAGGTTAGCAGCGTTTTTTTTAAATTTTGTGGCAAAATCAAATCAAATAGCTACTCTTCCCACTATCACCACTAAAACTGCTGGAAAACTATCAGACAGCGACAATTGTCACAACAGCTGCTAATTGTGTGCCGCTATCTTGCGTTTTTGTAGTAGTGTGTTATATACTAACTTTTTTTTCCCTATTATATGTCCTCAAACTTTGATTTAGACAAAATATAGAAGAGCCCTTATATCTATTACATAATTATTATCAGAAATGTCTGGTAAAATATTTAGCTAAAATATATGTGTAGAATAAAACACTTGTTAAATTGAGTTATTTTTTTAACTTTTAAGAACAAAAGTTAAAAGAATGATGGCCATGGCAAGAATCATACCTCATAGCAGAATAAGAGGAAGCGTTGATTTTTTGTTTCTTTTACACTATAGATAGGTTCTGTTAGGTGGACAACAAAAAATTTAAACAATGTAAATAATTGATTAATTTCTTGATTCACCAAAAATTAAAAAAGAAAACCATCCAAATCAAATAACAAAAAACTTTTTACTTTACCTTTTTAAATTTTAATCATTCGCTCCAGTGGTTGTCTCTTCTGAAAACTCTATCAGTCCTATTATTCTCCAATCAGTCCTCACCCGGTATTGCTCTCTCCTCACCGGATATCATCGTCTCCCCCGGTTTCTCAGCGTCGTTGTTGCTTTCGTAACTAGCCTCCGCACAGGCGTCGCTCTCTCTTTAGCCGGACATCATTGTCGCCGCTGAGCTCGTGGACACCGTCGCTCCTTCGCCAACAATCCCCCACCAGCGTTGCTCTTTTCTTCATCGGACACCAAGCTCGCCGCCAAGTTTCTTTGGCTGCGTTTGTTTACAGAGACAGGACACTGAGACATGGACACAGAGACACAAAATCATGTTTGACAGAGGAGACATGGACATAGACAGTGTGTCCAGAGATACTGAATTAGTGTATTTTGTGTCAATCCTGACAGGAAGGACACGGGGACACTAACAAGGGATACAACTTATTTTTCATTATTTTTGTTAATTTTTCATAATTATATTTTTTTATTATTATATTTTTCATCTTAAACTTTTTGAATGAAAAAATGAGAATAAATTAGATTTTCATAATTTGTTCTAGTTTATCACCAAATAGAATACAAGAACACAAAATTTTGTGTCTCTGTCAATTAGTGTCTTGTCCTATCCTGTTCTCAGTGTCTTGTTCTGTCCTGTTCTCAGAAACAAACGCACCTCGTCGTTGGTCGCTGCTCCGAAAGATTAGTTGATGGCTAAGGGTTTAATTCATAACCATCCATGTACCTAGTAAAATGAACATCCA
Organism: Arachis hypogaea; assembly: GCF_003086295.3. Taxonomy (NCBI): domain Eukaryota; kingdom Viridiplantae; phylum Streptophyta; class Magnoliopsida; order Fabales; family Fabaceae; genus Arachis; species Arachis hypogaea. The sequence continues at coordinate 145,594,665 of NC_092046.1, forward strand.
GCAAATTTCATTGTATCTACTTAAATCCAATCCAAATTAAATGAACATTTCTTTAGAATAAAAATAACCACCCACATACCTATTAAAATGAACATCCACATTCAGAAAAGGAGAAGAAGAAGAGAAGGTGGAAGAGGAGGAGAACTACAACGGCAAATGGAGGACGGCGACAGCATGAGACAGCTACAGTGGCGCATGGGGAATGCGCGCGGTGTGATGGCATCACTCGCGCGGTAGCGGCACTGCAACAACTCCATGAGAGGGTGGCGCGACACGTAACAACGCCGTCAGAAAAGAGAGGTGCGAAAATAATAAGACAACAACTGCGGTGCTGACGCTCCTATACACGTGAATGAGAGAGACGGAGGCAGCACGAGAAGGTGACGGAAACGGACGAGTGTGGCTGCACTGCATCGGTTTGCAGGGAGGGAGAATAACAGCGTTCCAAAGTTTTGTTACTATAAGGGATGGTCTTTTAATCTATGTCACAGAGCTGTATTGCTTTTGTTATTATCCAAATTATTTTCTAAATCATAATTTAATTTAATAAATTCAAAATTTAAATTTAAAATTTGATAATAATTAATTAATTAATTAAGAATTTAAATTTTAAAATTAATTTTTTTTATTTCATTATTCATATTATTTATTATATATATTGTTTACTTATACCTTCTCAAAGCATTATGATTGATATTTGGTTCCCATTTTTTGACTGTCAAGTCCGTCTTATTACAATAAGGATACTTCACATTTGGTAGCTAGTAGTTAATTGACTTTTATCCGAATAATTTAATAAAAGTTAACTACCTTAATTAGGGACATAACATTCCCATATGTAGCGGGCAACATTTGACTAAGTGTCAAAGTGTGCCCTATCTACTCGTATAGCATTAAGAATTCTATGGAATCTGTAACGGATATTGTTGTCCGAGGTATAACTTGTTGAAGACGAGAGCAAGGTACACTTTGAGTGATAAAAGTATTTCAATACTCACGTCAGACAAAAAAATTTTTGTATGGTGTATAATATATTTCGAAAAGAAAATCTTACTATTTTTTTGTACCTGTTCTCTATTTTATACCTTTTTTTCTTGGTCATTGCAAAGAATTTTCAATTATTGAGTTATAGAAAAAAGATCTTAAGAACTTGTTTAGGCATCATTTTTGACAAAAAAAATTTAAATGATATTTTTTTAAAAGAATGATTTTATGTTTGAATATCTCATATAAAAAGATATTTTTATTTATCAATTATATTTGAATAAAATAAGATAAAAATATTTTTTTATTCATTTATCATGTGAAAAATATATTTTTTTCAAAAAAAAAGATTTTTAAAAAAATATAAATTATAATTTCTAAAAAAAATTATTTATTTTTTAATACTTTTATTTTTACTATTAGAAATTTATCAAACACATTAAAAAATAAAAAAAAGTTATTAAAAAATATTTTTTTTATTGATTTAATGACAAATAAACAAGTACTAAATACACCTGTTATAAAAGAGAAACGGAACCTGCACTATAACTGAATTAAAATTGACCATTTTAACCAAATTATAGTTCGAAATTAAGACGAATTATGATATTTTCATTATTTTGATCAGAATCTATTTTCTACTTTCTTTAGAAATAAGATTCCACTGAAAAACTAATTAGAAACGAAGCTAACTTAAGTCAATTAATTAAAAAATAGATTTATTAAAAAAATTTCTATTATTTTAATTTTTTAAATTTTAATATCAAAAATAAAAAATTAATTTAATTAATTTATATTATAGTTATCTCCTAAATTTAATCAGAGATCTTATATAATAGAGTAAATACTCCATTTGATCTCTGATAATTATCTTGAAAGGATAACAAGGTCCTCAAAAAAAAAATACCTAACTCGATTCTTGATTTTTTTTTTGGATTGATTAGTCCCTATGCAAAAAAAAATAATATTAACCTTTTTTGGCACAGACATAAAAGTAAAGCTAAGAAGTTAGATTGGATATTTTTTTTTGTCAATAATTTCATTATCTTTTGAGATAATTGTGAGGAGCTGTTTTGAGATTTTCTAATAGAATTCTGTTAAAATTTAGAGTTAATTAAGGTTTAGTGATGGTATTATTTATTATCCATGAGACCATGGGTTCCCAATGGCAATGATGTAGACTACTGACTCGGACATTGAGATTCATAATGACCAATAAACTAAAAATGGACCTGCAGGTCATTCATCATATAATTGAGCCCATTTTGTTTCCTACTATTAGAAAACGATGTGCTCTTAGCTGTTCTACTATACCTTTTGATTTTCCAAGCTAGCAGCTAAGAGAAGAAAGTTGCATTGCATGCATTATGTTGCTGAAACTTACAATTGCCCATAATATTATTATTAGTAGTAATATTCATGCAGAAGGAAAAATACAAAACTATACATATCACACCAGATCATACCCCATAAATTCGGTGTAATAATGCTACACTTCTGATACAAAATAGGACACTCTCTTGTATTTTTTCTATTAATTATTACATTATTAGTTTTGTTACACATTTAAATTTTTTTAGCAATTAAGTTTAATCAAATTGATCCAAACTAACAAAATTCACTTACATAATATGTGCCTGAATTCACACATTTTTTCTGTCTCATGTTTTTTTTTTTTCGCACGTTATTTCACTTTCTCATCTTTTTTTATTGGTGTTGTTGTTACTGTGTTTTATTTTTATTTCTTTTATTTCTCTTCTTTCTCATATGTTATTGTATTTATTTTTTTATTTATTTTTTTTTCAGTTAAAAAAGTGAAATGAGAAAAATTATGAACAAATAAAATAAAAAAACAAGAGGAGAAAAAATTTTAAAATTTAAATTGTATAGAATTATATAAAAAATAGTACCGAAATTTTTTAACAATAACACAAAAAAAAATAATTTTGTATTCTCGTAATAACGTAGAATTATCTCTTTATAGTGTCGATTTTTGATAACTGTACTAGTTTGGTGTTATTTCATAACTTATATTGATGATTTTTATGCATTTAAAATTTATATACATATGTTTTTGTAGTTAATTGAGTTTTGTTTATGTGCTTATTTTGAATTAAGTTTGTATATCGTTATCATTAAGTAATTTCACTGTCATTCCGAGTTAAATGAGGTGCACTTAATTTCATTGACTTGAATTTGATGTAATTAAGTCATACAAGAGAGTTGTAGTGGTTTTGACATCATTTAAGTCATGTTCACGACTTTTTTTTAATTTTATTTTCTTTCCTATTTGTGTTCCTTATTTTTTAGTAGAAAATTTGCAAGTTTAGAATAAGGTGGAAATTCAGGTGCAGTCAACTTTACGCAAAGTTAATAACTGAGAGCCGTTAGATGAAAATTTAGTCAAATCAATCAAATTATTTATGACTCTCAACTCTCAACTTCACGTGAATTTAACTGCACCTAAATTTTCATCTTAGAATAATCTTTGTAAAATTTTTCAACTTCTTCAAGTGATTGTTCGTCTATATCACACAAAAACTACAAAAATACGGAAAAATTATAAGCACGATGCCATTGTAAACTGACAACAATACCGAAATTGTTTATATTCGTAATCAAAGAATTTTATCGGTTCATTGCTAAATGGAAATCCATCGCATAAAAGTAAAAAAGAAAAAAAAAAAACTAACTAATTTTAGTTAGTATCGAATATATAACATAAGAACCAAAAATATCAATCATAAAATCATATATCAAAGTAACTACAATAAAATACATAACACTGAAATTAATTCTACCTTACGCTAAATTATGTTTTAAACAACACCAAAACTATCATTAAACTTAACAAAAATAGATTGATCGAAAAAAAATTCAAAACTCCTAAATTTTATTTAAATCCAAATTCTTAATCATTACCACTGATTTTTACAAAAAAATAAAATAAAATTATTCAACTCATATACAAAATTACTATACAAACATCAACTACTCACGAACTATAATAATCGAAGGAATTAACCAAATCTCATCGAGTTGATTTGATTCAAAATAATGATTTAATTTGTCTTGATTAAACTTATATGAACTTGATTATACATTATTTTCAAAAACGAAGTTGCTATATAATTTTGATTTTATTGCTTGATTTTAAAAAAATTAAAAATATCACAAAATTTAAAATTTGATCGAAAATGAATTAGATCAAACAATAATAATTGTAAAAAACAAAATTTGTAGAAAAAGTTTTACAAAAAAAATAAAAAAGAAAACGAAAACACAATAAAAAAAAGTCATTTACATTAAAGTTAAAAATCAGTTAATTGAATAATTAATATATAATATAATTTAAAAATATTTATTAATTTATTGTTAATTAGATTTTTATTAATTATTTAACGAGACCGTATATATATTTATCCCCATTTCAGTTGGGTGGTGTCTTTATTAAGACCTCATTATTATCGCTAACTGAATGCAAATTGGAATTTGGAGTGGGTCCATTTAGGAGCTTTCTCTAAAGTTAAGTCAGCTGGAGCCAGCGGTGATGATGCATGAACTCAAATTCTAAAATACATATAAGAAAATCCGGGTCAATTACAATATAACTCAATTTAAGTTAATTTTTTGTATTTTTAATTTTAAAATTTAAAAAATTAAAATAATAAAAAATTATTTTTTTATAATAAACTTTTTATTTTTTAATTAATTAATTCTCTAACAAAATCGATATATATATAAGGTAACTAATTTACACACAGATATTCTTGTGAAGGTAATAAATAAAATAATAATTACTCAAATTAATTTTTAAAAAAATTTAAATAGAATTTTTTAGTTTTTAATAAACTTTTATTAATTAGAAGTCTTTTAGAATTATTTGTGTCGAACATATTAGTCTTTCCATCGTTTTTAATTAAATTTTAATATATATTGAATAAATAAATCTTTAACAATTTTATTATAAGATAATTAAATTAAAAAAATATCAATATAAAATAAATTAATCTCATTTAAAATAATAAAAAAAGTTAATCTATTTGACAAAAATAATTTTTGAAAATTTATAGAATATAATTTATTGAGAACCAAAGTGCCTAATTTAAAATTTTTTAAAGATCAATATAAATATTTATTCTAAACAAAATATGGGATGTCAAATTATTTAATAATTATGTCTTAATTGTTATTCTTATATAAAAATATCTTCAATTACATAACATTAAAGATTTCCATTATAAATAAATATAATAAGAAAACACACTCGTATGCTATCCTATCAGGGGTGGAGCTTAGTTAAGATAAAGAGGAGTCATGCTATAACCCTCAAATTTTTGATAAAAAAATTAGTTCAATTGATTCAAATACTTTATTATGACTTAAAATACCAAAGTTCAATTTTTATCTTTTGTTTTTATTGCACAATAATTTTTAGTTTTAAATATTCAAAACATATTGGATTTAGACTTAACTGAGTGTATTCGTATTTCGTAGTGCTCTATTCAATAAGCAACATTTTTTCTATTTTTGAGTTCAAATATAAAAAATTAGGTATTTTTTATTTATGTAATTTAGTATTATTTTACATTTTACATTTTACTATTTATTTAATTTAATTTTTTATATGATAAAAAATATTAGAATATTCAATAAGTATTGATATTATTGTATTTGTATAAATTGATAAAAAAAATTTAATAAATATTATAAATTTTAATATTTGTCATTCTAATTTTTTTTACATATTTAACAGGATATATATTCAAATTTTTATATAAAATAATCATGAAAAATCAAAGAATTCATGCATTTTTTAAGAGGAAGACTAATATTCAAAAAGGAGAACATATATAACTTTTACAATATCAACATCTGTAGATAGTTCTTCTATTTTAATGAATCACAAAAAAAGTGGGATACAACCTCCAAAAATTTAAAGAGTTGCATATGATAAATTTAATTTTAATTCTTTAGAACGAGACCCCAAATTAAAGAAATGAAGTTAGACGAACTTATTTTAAATGGATTCATATCAAAAGCATCTTGATAGTTATCTTCTATGTGACCCGTAAAATTTTGTTTCAAGGACCGACATTGTATCCTATGCTTATTAAAAGTTTAAACCAACCTGTACAAGTCCATGATTGCATGCACGTTTGTGTTTCTCTCTTGATTTCAAAAACGTCATCTATGTTCCCTCATTGCTCAGCTTTATATATATTAAGAATCGGATTGCGACCCTACCGACAACTAGATCTTAAAATTAGCTAGCGATATAGCAATCAAAATATATCTTGTCATTTATTAAAACAATTTAATTTTAACACATTTATCCAATTTCTATGTATATATGTTGACATTTAAATAAGGTTAATCTATAACAATCATCATAAAAAACCTTTAAATAACAAGAAATTGTTATAACTATGAATATAAGTATTGGTCTGAAGTGTGACATGGTAGCCACATATATACGAAGAGTAGTAGAGCTAGTTTAGCGCCAAATTGGTGGGCCTCAAAACTCGACATGAAAAAAGAAGAACAGAGAGCTTCTTTTGCCCCTCCATTTTTGGACATGAAATTAATAATTAACAAATTAAACCAATCAAAATAATGGGAACCTTTGTTATTAGCGTCGTCTTTATTTCTCCTCATTCCCCATTCCTTCTTTGTGTTGTGGACGGTGCTGCCTCCACGAACCCAACCTCCCTCCTCGCAAGATCTGCGATACAATAAATGGGGATACTATATGCGATGGTGGCGAGGGGGGAGGTGGTTCTGTCGGAGTTCAGCGCCACTCCCACCAATGCAAATGCCGTAGCCAAGCAGATACTCAACAAGATCAACAACCAACAAGGCGCCACCATCAACTGCGACAGCAACGTTTCTTTCTCCCACGATCGCTATGTCTTTCACGTCAAGAGGACCGACGGCCTCACTGTTCTTTGCATGGCCGACGATGCTTTCGGAAGTAAATTCAATCATTCTCATGGAATTCAATTATTATTATTCAACGTACTAAAAGTTTGTTACGTTGCATGCAGGGAGGATCCCGTTTGAATTTCTTGAAGACATTCATCAGAGATTCGTGAAGACATACGCGAGAGCGATTCTGTCAGCTCCGGCGTATGCGATGAACGATGAATTTTCGAGGGTGTTGAGCCAACAGATGGATTATTACTCCACTGACCCTAACGCTGACAGGTTGAACCGTCTCAAAGGTGAAATGTCTCAGGCAAGTACCTTCCAATAATTCATGCATGCATGCATGCATTGGAGCCATTGATAACTGTTAAAGATTGATGATATAGGTTCGAACGGTAATGATTAACAACATTGAGAAAGTGTTGGAGAGAGGTGGTAGATTGGAAGTGTTGGTTGAGAAGACATCAGCAATGAACAACAATACTGTTCGTTTCAGAAGACAATCCCGCCGTTACCAGAATAATCTCTGGTGGAGTAATCTTAGGCTCAGGTAATTCAATACCATAAATTTGCTTCCATGCATTTCAATTAGAGAGGAATGATAGGAGGCAGCAACTTTTGTGATTTGTAGCTATCAAATAACCATTAATGATGGTTTTAATGGTGTGAGATTGGTGTGAAATTTCATCCAATAGCTCATTTTTCTTTGCTGGTTATATGCTAACCAGAATTTAACAAAGTTGCTGGCTCTAGACTTTTTCTTCCAATTATTCATCTAATTATTTTATATCGTTTTATTCAGGGTTACATTTATTATGATTTTCTTCATCGTCATTTACATTGTACTGGCGTTTTTCTGCCACGGTCCATTGTTGATGTCATGCTGGAGATAAGATCTCAACTCTCAAGCCTAGCTTATTACTCTTCATTCTTATAGTTGCCTACCTCATTGTACTGCTGTCTAATGTGTATTGGGGTCTGGGGATGCAGTCATTTCCAGCCAACATGTTACTATTATTATATACATATAGGTTTGGGCATCTTTTTGAACCACCTTTCCAGTATTGCGGGTCGCTTTGTATGTTAACGTCACTGACATAAGGCTCTGGAGGAACATTTTTGTATGTAATTCATACCCAAGCATTTCAATATGCCAATTCAATTTCTTTGCTTTTGCATTTTAGTTCCATTGTTGAAATAATCAAAGATGATATACAAGAATGCAAAAGGGAAACTAATTCTAACAGGAAAACTCTATCATTATTGTAACTACTCTGTCTCAAGAAGCTTGGAGTGAGTACTCTCTACTTTTTTTTTTTGGTTCCAAAGATTACTATTAACATGATCGAGTTATTTGAAACCAGAGGGAGAACAAATCAAATACTAGAAACCTTGTTATTATAATAATAGAAATCCTTGATTTTGTTTAAATTGTACACTTTTCAACACGATGAATGATGTCTACCCAGTGACCAAAGCAACCTTGGACAAACAAGGAATATGTACACAGAGATTATGGAAAGAATTATTTTAATTTATATGATAGTATATTGTAATCCCTAAATACAGAACCGTCGAAACGAAATAATGTAGAACCTTTACAATAAGGTGAATCGAGAGAAAGTGCTATCTAATTGAACTCATCAACAGTGAGCCAATCGTTTGATTCATCTTCCGAATCCTTACCTTTTGAATGAATGGCCTTGTGCCAGCCACCACCTCTCGAAGAACCTTCATGCAGCTGAACCCAGTCACTTGAACCATCAGGGGATGAACCCCTTCTATCTTGTGCCTCCCTATGCCCTGATATTCTATCAGAGCTATAACTTTTATCATCGTCTAGGTCACTGAACGAGACATCTTCTTCATGATGAAGTTTTGTATGAGAAGAAGCCAACGAAGTAACATCGATGTCTTTGTCTTCCAACCAGTTTTCAGTAGTACTACTGATCTCATCAACTTCTAAAACCTTTTCTGCATTTGTAAACTCGGTCACTATCTCACTTGGCTCAGATGAAATAGTCTCTCTTAGAATGCCATCCCTACCATCTTCATTTGTATCTGATGCAGTCCTTTGTTTTTCACACACTCCAGCCTCCGAATCTTTCTTCTCTTCAAGTTTCAGCAATAGGACATCTCTTGCTTCAACAATCTGAACAAAAGAATTGGGATAAACAGAGATGATATAGCAGACACAGAGAGAATGTTGCCACCCAAACAAGTAAACCTAGAGTAGAAGAGAGAATTTCTTCAAATTTAACATCAATCACATTAAAGTTGGGTGCAACAGACCAAATAATCTAGAAATCTTTGCCATAAAGGAAACAAAATGGCAAACACTGAAACAAAAGAAGAAAATTGTTGTTATCTTCTACGGTAAACTGGTAATTTATAAAAAAAGATAACCAGATGATGCAGAGAGTGGCAACATATACAGGTTTGGAATTCACCCATATATTATAAAAAAAAAGCTGCTGTAAAGAATTGAAAAAGAAAAAGATGTACCAAAAGAAGGAGAAGAAGAATAGGATTACTCCAATTAAGCAGGTTAAGATATAATAAAGAATAAATCCAACTAATTAGCATGCACCAATAAAATTCAAAATCAATACTAGATTCATGTAACTATGACATTTTGGCCAAAATAGAAGTAGATTCATGAGAACCAGTTGAATGTAAGAACATGTTCAATAAACATGACTTGCCTTGGGGGTTGATAGGAGCTCAAAATCATGCTGGTTTAATCTCGGAAGTATTAACAAAAAATAGATCATCCAAAACTTTTCCACATTCATGTAACTGCAGAGGTTCACTCTAAGTGCAACAAATTCAGGCACCAACTGTTCTATAACCAAAGCATGTTCTCTCTGAGAATTGGACATGCTGAAATCTGCTGAGACAAGTCAAATTTCCATATATTAGTGTCAGCCAATCACATTATATAGTGAAATCAAAATAAAAAGAGATTTTTTTGGGTTCTTTTACTAATGCCATCAAGAATCAAATGACACTGCAGAGATTCAAACAAGAGATTGAAGATATGCTAGAAGGACATGATTAGGGGACCACTTTAGACTCTATATTGACAAGGGTGTCAACTAGTTTCACAACATGGAATAACGTCTTTGCAAAAAGTATCGCAGCAATTACTCCTAGAGTTCCCCCCAGTCATAATTCTAAGGTTAGTTGATTACAAATATTACAACAATACACAACAGTGGAGCTTTAATATTAGGTTTCAGTACAAAGAACAGCAAATTCTGTCATGAAGGAGCAGCAACAGCATGAAGGTAAACTAGGTTATATACGCTTACCACATAAGAAACATAAAGGTGCAAAATATATAGGTTTTCCAAGATATATGACAAAATGAGTGATATGAAGCGATTTCTCTCTGCTCAATTCAACTTGATCAGGATTCAGGACTCATTTAATTGTGAAACTTGGAACTACGTGAAACTAATATGTATCTTCTGGAACAGATTAAAACGTCAAAAAATAATAGGACAAGCGAACAATTAATCCATCAAGCAATTACAATTCACAATCAGAAAGAGAGATAGAGAATCATGATCTTAGCAAATAATCAAACGAAAAAAAAAAAGGAAGGGAAGTTTGAAGTATTACCGTGATGGAATGGCAAGGGGAATTCAGTCCAACAATCAGGTCGCGTGGAAATTTCCTTGACGAAACGAACAACCTCCTCCGTCGTACCAGGCACCGCATCGCCGTCGCCGTCATCGTCACCTTGCCGTTTGTGGTCGGGCTCCAGCTGCAACAGCTGAGAGGCGAGTTTGGAGATCCCCGTGACGGCTCTGTTGGACGAGAGAAGCGATAGAGAGTTCTTGAAGCTACCGCTGATCTCCTCCAGGTCGTTCCGGATTCCGGTGAGAGCCTGCGACGGTGGCGAAGACGAGGAATCACCGGCGGAAGAGGAGGCAGAGGAAGACGGCGGTGGAGCAAGGAAGTTAGCAACGCCGCGAAAAATAAGGGAGATATCGTCCTTGACGGCGGAGGCGCTTCCGCCGTGACTGTGAATTTCAGGATCAGGTGGATTGGACTTGAACAACCAAGACATTATTATTAATTATTACTAATATTTTTGTTTTATTTAATCGCTAATATAATTCCCTTCAATTGCTACCTAATTGTGCGGAACAGCTTTGGGATTCAAAGGGAGTGGAATGGTTTGAAGTTCATTAGAAGAGAAGAGAAAAGAAGAGAAAAGATTGGAAGCTTGGCTTTCTCTGTTTTATTTATCTTCAGCTGTGCCTTCTAATGTCATCATATTAATGTGGAAGGAATATTCACCCCAAATTGAAGTTAAAACTAAACTAATTAAACTCTGACTCCTTTTTTGGTTCCACTTGTGTCACTTTTTACTAATAATTATATAATTTTCTTTTTATTTTTAATTATTTTGTTAAGCGTACATAAAAAAAATTAATTATTTGTGCATATTACATATTGAAATATAGTACACGTAAAGAAATATTAAACAAATATAAATATGTGTAAATATATATAATTGATTAGACTACTAATTTTTGTGTTCGCATGATATTTTTGTTTTTCTTATTACCTAGTTCTTACTTCCTAAACAAAATTAAGAAAAATGATAATATTTTATCTTATTTAAAAATTAGAAGAATACGTTTTAAAAAAATAGTGTTTAAATATAATTATATCCATTTTATCCATAAATTTGAAATTTTAATATCTTTTTAAATTAGTATATCTAGTCACACCAATAATAATAATGAAGTGTGTATCTTAATACAATTCTATGTTCAAATACGTTAATTCAAAGATTAAACTATAATGCGTAATCTTCACTATTGAACTAATGCGTAATGTTTTCTTTGATTGATTAGACTATAATGCGTAATCTTTAGTTCTTCACCTTCGTGAAAATATACAATGAAGTGTTGCTTTTCTTTATTATTATTATTATTTAATTTTATTTGTGGGGTTTGATAGTTGATACACATCATTATTGAATTTAATCGCAGTTCACAGTCACAGTCACTTTCACTTGGATCAAAAGCGTTTCCATAAGGGTAAACTTGAAAACTACACAATTGTCTCTTCCCGTTACACCTAAAACACCAGCATATTAATATCCACTACTAATCTCTGATGATAGTTCAAGCTCCAATTACTTCAATTTCAATTCAAAAATGAATAATCTTGCCAGTCATAAGGCTATAATTTCATTTGGTGAACATAATAAAATAAAATGAAAAATAAAAAGGAGTATTTATTATTAGTTGGTATAGTTAACGCTTATTACTCATTAGTCATTAATAAGGATAAGCCACTGGAATTGAATAATTGAATTAGTGATGAAGAATTTAATTAGTATATATAAGCTGCTAAGTTTAAATTTCGTTACATAAATAAATAAACAAATAAACTAAACTCCCAAACAAACAAACAGTTATAGTTATGCACTTATGCGTGTTCGCATACCATTACTTGATGTAATAAAATTTGATCCCATATGATATGCAATGAACACAAAATTAATCTCATGTTTTTCATTCCATTAATACAATAAATAAACAAAAAAATTGACACATAAAAACGAGAAAGACAATAAATAAACATGACTTATTTTTATTGGATAAACGTTGCATCAACAAATCACATAATGAATATACTTCCCACCTTATACAGAGAATGGCAACCGAACTCAACTTACCGTGATCAATCAGGGACAAAACAAATTTCAAGTGGTCTGAACTCTGAACTCTGAACTGAAAGTTGATTAATTACCCTTGTACATAAAAAATTATATAACCAAAACCCTCCCTCCCTTTGCTAATTATTTAAAAAGAATTTTCACTCTAGCTATATCTATGGCACACGGGACATATAATACAAATCTGTCTATTTTTCATGTCACCCCAATTTCAGAATTGAAAAATCGAGTATCCATATTTCTTCTTCTTGAGCTTTAAGGATTGTGTTCCAGAAGAAAATGTCTAGATGAGGCCTGTATTATATGGATTGTATGATTGAACAGGCATACCTGTGCCGTAGGGATGAACGGCGGCTGCTCCATAGGGATTTCCAAAAGGATTTCCAGAAGGCTGTTGTTGGGGCATCATCATCATTTGCTGCTGCTGCTGCTGCTGCTGTTGATACATGTAAGCCTGGTGTTGGTTTGACATAGCTGCCATCTGAACTGAAGGTGGAGCAGCAACTGTATTCGATGCGTAGAACGGATCGTGCATCGTTGGTTGCATCATGGTTCCTGCCGGTGCCTGCTCCCATGGGTTATAACTGACATTCTGATTGTTTCTCCGAAGTGCATCGTCATATAGGCTGTCTAGTGTAAGCTTGTCTAATCCTCCAGCCTGATTACGCCATAGGGTCATAATTAGTTAGCAGAATAACAAAAGCAGAGTGCAAGCAAAAGGTTTTGTCTGTGTTTTCAGAGGTTCATACAAATGTCAAGAAAAGTAGACAAAAAAACACACCAGTTTGCTAGTTGCTGTAGCATTTTCGTTTGAACTAGGAGTTGTAACAAGTGCCAATTCCCATCCTGTGGTTCCATTTGCTTGATTTGGAACAGCAGATGTTGTTTGATCAGCTGAAATCACCATTTGTAAAGGCATCATCCAATTAACACCAAGACATTTAAGGTTTTCTTTTCAAATAATGCAAAACATCACTATGATTGAAAAGAAAACCAGTTCAGTCCACTTCCTCTATGAATCTATCATTATTTATTTTCAAGGTTCACAAATGCATATCAACAAGATTTTGTCCAAAAATGTGTTTTTTTTTTTGTGGTGGGGAGTAGGAAAAATTACCAACAGGAACAATGGCTAAGGCCAAAGCATTTTTGTCTTCCAGCTCTGCAGCTGCTGGAACTGGATCATCCAAACTCTAGACAGTAGGCAAAAAGGAGAGAAATTCGGTAGTGTAGCCAAGGAATCATTATAAATAAGCATTTACCATAAGATATGTCCACAATCTAAGTTAAACGAAAGAAGGGGAGAAGACACAAAAAAGGAAATCCCAAAGTAATTACCAACAAATCAGGTGGTGGTTGTACTGGCGCTGGATGTGCCGGAGGTTCTTCCTCTTTCACAGGCTCAGAAGGTGGAGCTGCAGGGGGTGTAGGTGGACTTTCCTCCTGCGTTTCCGGTGTCTTTTTGTATTCGATAGCCAAAACTTCTTTTGGAGACGCAGTTTTATCATTAGCCTGCGTTTAATAAACATGGAAACCTGGTTGATCAAATATATTTACAGAAAGAACTAATTTAAAGCAGACCTCTTGGTGTTTTATCCATACCTGATCCTTGCGAACCACGATTCCCTGTGGAGCATCTTTGACATACTCTTCCATGGCTTGCAGAAATGATGTAGGGGGCTTCATATCAAAAACTAGTTTACTTAGTATCATATTTTGCAAGAATTATTGAAAACACCCAAGCTAAAGGGCAAATGGCAAAACCATGCACGATGCAAGATCAAACTAACCAGCTCAACTTTAATAAACTTCTCTCCACGTCCGATATCAAGATTACGGCATATTTCATAAAACTCTGACAGTCTCTCAGCCTGAATTCATATAAAGAATGTCAAAATATGAATATGACTGTCATGATATACAATTTTAAGGGGAAAAAAGAAAGAACAAAAGTTATCCGTAAGTCTAAGAGATACCTGCTGCCCAACCCTCCGATATATATCAAGTGCTTTCACAGCATCACTGCGTGGCATCTCAAAGAACTGCCAGAATAGTCTATTAAATACATAGGTAGTTAAACATGAAGCTCCAAATCCAATGAAGAAAACAACATACCTTATCAAGCATATTGACTGTGCCATCACTAATAGCTTGATAAATTTTCATGCTTTCCGAAGCCACCTATTAGCAATATAAAATATGTTCAGAAAAATGTGAAAGGAAAAACTACTGATGAATGCAGTACGATTAGAAAGTTGATCTACCATTGAGAGTGCTAACTGAATGACAAAGTTATTCACCGCAGCTCCTTGTGGCTGCACAACACAGAAGTCAAAACAAGTCATGCCATTATAATGCTACCAACATTGTAAACTTTTGTTAATTCAAATCAAATCCACTAGTTGTGACATGTTTGGGTTGAAACCCCATCTGATGTGATCTTCATGGATCAAAAGTCTACCTGGCAACCAAGAACCCGAAAGAGGAGTTGTTGTAAAGCTGGCAACTGCACTAGCAATTCAGCAGTATCCAAATCTTTGGTCCTCTGACAAAATTTACAAATGGTAATTTTCTTTAAGTCTGTGTTTATATCAAAGTCAGAAGCATGTACTAAAGTATGAGATGAGATAGCAACCACAAATTATATCATCTTGTAGCATGTTGTTATTGAATAATATTCTTTAAAAAACAGCATTCAGATTATGCAACTACACATGTTACCAATCTAATCTTGTAAACAATAAGCTAGAAAACAAAATAACAAAGTAATAAAGCCTTTTCACTTACAGGACGCTCTGCCTCAATATCATACTTCAATACACGGAAACATTCCAACCTTTCCTCCAAAAATAATGCATAAGTGCGGACCCATCCAGAATAATCCCAGGCTGAGCAGTGAAACACAAATTGACAGCTAAAATGTCAATAATCGTAATTACAAGAATTAGGTAAAAACAATGACGGAGAGAAAGGCAAGCAAAGGCACCGTTTGGACTCGAATCATCTTTAAAATGTGACATGTTGAGCATATGGCTCCTACTTCTTCCATAGTTAATGAGTTCTTCATGAAATGTTGGATCCACTTCTCTTAGAGCACGGTGAATAACAATTAAAGTTTTCAATGCAACCTAAAGATGAAGAACTTGTCAATCAGCCAAACAGAAAGTGATAAAATGCACACCCCCATGTTCAACAGTGAATAAAACGAGTTTGTGAACAAAAAATGATGAATAGGCAAACAGATAACAAGTTCATAATGGCTTCATCACACATTCCCAGAGATATTTAAACATGACAAGTTTATTAGACAACAAAAAGATTTAATCAACCATATCTTGTAAAGGTTCCACAACTTTATGACCGATTCACATACCGCCCAGTTATGTGTCCTTGATAATCGCCTGGCAAGAGCATGGATGCAATAGGCAACATCGGCACGAGGTCTAGTAGCTGAGATCGCGGAGAATATAGCTGCAAAGGAAAGCACAGAAATACAAGAATAAAAAACTTAACTAAGCAAACTAATATTCCTTTTACAAACTCAGATTATGCAAGATGATATACACATATATATGTGGCAAACAGACCAAGGTAATTGTTTCTATTAAAAAAATTGAGACTTTTCAAAGCAGTCATAGCAAGAGAGAACAAACCTCTAATATGTTTCTCTTTAGATGGGCGTTCAACATGATTGGTGGCCCTAACTATAGCAATGTCCAATTCCTGCAAAATACAACAAACCAATTTAGAACACAGACAAAAACATGTGATCGGATTGGAGAACATCTCATCCAACAAACTATTCCATTGATTTCTACCTTGTAATCACTGTTGACTTTAGCCAAGGAAACTGTGGTGGTATCCTTAAGGGCTCCAAGTGCTTTTCTAATACTGTTCTGCGTGCCACCAGACATTCTCAGATTCTCTCCCTTCTTCAGTTACCAAAAAAATCCCAGCTACAGCTCTGAAATTGAACAAGGTTTTTGAGTCAATCCCAAATCTAACTCCTTTAGTCGAGAAAAAAAAAAAAACGAAATATACAAACATAATAAAACTTATTTTTTTCCAAAATTGAAAGAAAGAGCAAAAGAAAAGGAAGAACCGAGGTGGAAGAATATAAATATAAATATAATGATGAACATGTGTTAAAATTGAAGTAGAGAAGCTAGGTGTTAAAACTCAAAGTAGTGGTTTCAGATCCAAGTAAGGAAGGAAACAATGATGAGAATATAACTCCCAAAGTAAGAAATGATAAACGTAACTACGAAAATTGAGAAAACGATAACCGAACAAAGATTGTGAATAAGATGACGAACATGAACAAAAAAACTAAACCATCACAGCAAGTTATCTATAGCTATCTATATTTTTCTTAAAAGATAAGGAAAGAAGGCATTGTTGAGATGAGTGAATTTACGTGATGATACGGCGTAGGAAAACGAAGAAGAAGTGCAGAAGATGAGATGAGTTGAGAAGCAGAGAAAGGAGGAGGATGGATCTAACGGAGAAGAGGTGTCGATTTACCTGAACAGTGAAGCTGAATCCACAAGA
Source organism: Arachis hypogaea (assembly GCF_003086295.3). Taxonomy (NCBI): domain Eukaryota; kingdom Viridiplantae; phylum Streptophyta; class Magnoliopsida; order Fabales; family Fabaceae; genus Arachis; species Arachis hypogaea. Next base: position 145,611,832 of record NC_092046.1, read on the forward strand.
AGAAGAAGAAGAAGAAGAAGAAGAAGAAGAAGAAGAGAAAAAAAATGGAGGAGAGAAAGTGTGAAGAGAGAGAAAGAGAGGACTGTTGTGAGACCAGAAGAGAGAGAGAGAGAGAAGTCGACAGGCAATATGAGCTTGGTTTGGTTGGTCGTCGGCGTCTCTGACGCTAATTTTAGTGGTTTTTTTTATTTTGGAAGTATAATATTATAAAACAGAAAAAATCAAATAAAATATTCCAAATAAGGAACGCAAAATATAGAGTAAAGTGATAAATAATTATCTGAGAATTTATATTTTTGATAAATTAGTTTTTAAAAAATTATTGATAAAATTTTTTAAAATAATAGATATAAACACATTATTTTTAAATTAATTTTTATAATTAGAATAAAAGATTTTAATTTAAATTAATTTATTTATCATTTTATTTTAAAATATAAAATAAAAAATCAAATAAATTCGATTAATACCGTTTTCATATATGAGATTTTTGTGTGAATAAAATGACTTACATACATATTTATAAAAAGAGTAAAGTATACTTTTTGTCTTTGAAGTTTGGCAAAAGTTTTAAAAATACCCATAAATTTTATTTTGTTTCAATTTTATCCCAGTTCGATTTGCATCAAATATATCTTCGATGGCTAAATTTTCAAAAAATTTAAGACCAATCCAATAATAATGCATGAAAATTATGTTTGATTTACTTGTGTTGAGGGGTTGTTATTATAAAATTGTTGTTGAATCGATTTTAAATTTTTTGAAAATTTAGCCGTCAAGGGTATATTTGATGCAAATAAAAAATTTTTGGGACAAAATTGAAATAAAATAAAACTTAAGGGTATTTTTAAAACTTCTGTCAAACTTCAAGGACAAAAAGTATACTTTACCCTTATAAAAATCAAAAGAATAATAATTTTGTAAGAAAATGTAATTTCTAAAAAAATGTTAAAATATAAAATATATAAATTTAGTGATTAATTTTTTTAGTACATAATATATTTATAGTTAAAGATATTAAAAATACAACTCTTTGTATATTTAATATTACGGAAATTTAATATTTTTACTTTTATCTTGTTAATTAATGCTTTTAACACATTTGTCAACAGAAAGGGTAGGTTAGTTTAGTAATAATAGCAGTAGAAGGACAAAAATTTGCGTGTTATTAATATTAAATATAGTACAGCTATGGGCAATGTATGTAAATCTGTGTGTCAGGGAAATACGGCAATGTAAGATGGTGTACTAGTTTGTTTGGTTTGGGTGTTTGGGTTGGGTTGGGTTAACTTGGGATTTGATCCCCCACAATTCCCTCATTCTACCTTTGTCTTTACATTCTCCTTCTTTTTCTTTTTCTTATTTTTGTTTTCGTCTCTTCTATGCCCACCTCACATTCTATTCAATTTTTTGTAGGTACATGGTTCGGTCTTCTCGTAAAATAGAATCACAAATAATGAGTCACTTGTTTTTTTCGAGTGGAAAGTAAAATCATGAGTAACTTACATTTGCTTAAATATATATTGATGATTAATCCATGTGTATATTGTAAAAATATTAAATTGACTCATTTTATTTTGAATAATTATCCAAATCAACCTTTAAAATTTTAAAATTGAATATTTTAGTTTTTTTAATTTTAAATACACAAAGCAGTCTCTAATATTTATTTTTGTTTGATGAATATGTTACATGTATACTAAAATCAGTTACTAAAATTAACCATCAGTGTAAAATACATATTGAAATATAAATATACATTAAAAATAAAATAAACCATACATATATTTATACACAAATATATTAGTGGTTGATTTTAGTGACTAATTTTAGTGTACAAATAATATTTTTGTTGTTAGACAATACAGTTTCCTTCTAATTTGATTTAAAGAGTAAAATACAAAATAATTTTTAAATAATTTAAAAAATCTCAAAATAATCCCTGAATTTTTTTATTTTAAAATAATTATTTTGATTTAACAGATCAAATTAAAAAGGAACTGGATTGTCAACAAAAATAAACGTTAAGAATTATTTTGTGTATTTTAAAATCTGAAAAATCAAAATGTCTGATATTAAAAATTTCATGGATTTATTTAAATAATTACTCTTTCATTTTTTTATTACTTTTTAAATAGATCAATTCACTTCATGTAGGGCTGCACACAGATCAGGATCGAATATGGCAAAAAAATCTATTTGATCTGCACTCTGTCCATTGGATCAGATTCGATATTTGCGTTTTTTAGCCTCGAATATCGAATATATCCGATCAGCAAAAAATGTTTAAAAGCCTTTTTTATAAAAATTGTCAATAAAATCATTTTTTTACTTTTTTAAACCTATTTACTCCTAAAATACTATAATCAAAGTTCTCTTAAATAACAAAAGAAAAATAATAACACAATATCTAAGAATAATTGTAGGTTGAATTACAATACAAACAATTAAAAATAACCAAAAATAATTTTCTCCTCCCATTGCTGATTCTTCTGATGTAGTTCCAGCATCACTTGTGTTGTTACTAAGTACTTACTTATCATCCATTCCAATTTTCAAACAATTCTACAATTACATAAACCATATCAGTTTACACATCAGTCATATTTTTTATTCTCAATATATCACTCTATCTCTAATTCATATTAATTCAAGATTTACTTCAAAGTTATTATTTTTCCTCTTTTGTAATTCTGTTCATCATTATTCATCATTGATCTCAAAATATTACCTAATGAAAAATTAAAGTAAAATAACTAATTAATATCAAATTGTTAAATTTAAATTACCTGATGAAGATGATGGAGATGATAAAAGAGTCAAGGATACGTGGTCTGTGCATTTGGCAGAGTCGATGGAGGAGATGTGGTCTAACGGAGCCGATGGAGAGGACAATGAACACAATGGAGGAAACGAACACAGTGGAGGAGACGCTGAACTCGCCGACAGAGGAAGAGAAGAATCCACCGCGAAGGAGACGACAACAGCATGACGCGACGATAGAGGAGACGAAGCACCCACCTACGGAAGAGACGATGATGCGACGAGAAAGTATACGTGTCTCTTTGAGGATACGATATTGGAGACGCGACAATGATCAAGACTCCAATGACGGAGCTGAAGGAAGTGATTATGAGTCAGTGAGTCTGAGAGAAGAGAAGCGAGCCTGGGAGAGGAAGACGAAAAGGGGAACAACGTCATTTAGAGGAATAAAGTTACTAGATTGGGATTTTTTAACTATCATATTTATATTTTCAGTTATATGTTGATTTATTAAAGGTGCGAATCAGCGGATCTGCGGATCAGAACTGTGGGTATCAGCACAATATCCACTATTCGATTCTATTAGAGTGCGAATCGGATAATATCCGCAAAATGCGGATTGAATATGAATAATTATTGTAGATATACGGATATTATCCGATCCATGTGCAGCCCTAACTTCATGTTAGTGATGCTTCCTGTAGCTATTGAGACAAGGTCTGAAAGAAGAATTAGAATGGTGGAGGCTAAGACAATCCATTGTCCAAGAATAAATTTGTGATTTTTTTTGATCATTCTAATTACTCTTTTTATTTTCTTGTGGCTAAAACATCTCTCGCTCAAATTTAGATTTGATGAGAAAAAATTAGAACAATGAAAAAGTGTGAGTTAACTTGAAAGTGATTGATTTATTTGAAAATTAAAAAAATTAAAAAATTATATACACAAAAAATTAGTTACTAAATCAATCATTATGTATCTGTATATAAATATGTTTATTGTTTATTTTATTTTTAATGTATAATTTATATTTTAATATATATTTTATATAGGTGGCTTATTTAATCACGTATTTTTGCTATACATGTAAATATATACTTCACAATTAATTCGCAAAATAACGCTCACTCACATAGGCACCCCAATAGTAATACAACATTATCTCAATATAATTTCTCTCAACAATAACATAACATTATATTATAAAAAAGAATAACACTACAACAATAATATATATCTCTATTTTCTATTAACTCTCCTAATAGTGAAGAAATAAAGATTTTCAATATAATTCCATGTTACTTTTGAACTTCACTTGAATTAGGGGTGACAATAGATAGGGTAGATTAAGGTAAGGTTTGAACCCAATCTTACTCTAATTTTACCCGCAAATTTTAACAAATATGTAATATTATTATATAACTTAATGAGCATGTAAATTAAAAATTCAATACAAATAATACAATCATCCCACAAACAATACAATCGTCCCATAAATAATATAACCATTAAATGTTCAATTTTACATAAAAAATGTTGCTTAAATTAATAACACAAACACAAATAAAATATTGTGATATAATATTGTATTTATATATCACTAAAATAGAATTAGTTTTTATATAAACAAAAGTGTTAAATTATCCATTGATGATCTCGGCTCAATGGCAAAGACCTTAAATAAGAGGTCCTTGGCGCGCACACACGTGCGGGTTGGTCGGGTAGGATTGAGACACACACACGCATATATATGGTGCGGGTTGGTCAGATAGAGTTGAGACACACACACACACACATATATAGTGCAGGTTGGTCGGGTAGGATTGAGACTCAACCCGCACCCTCGACCTACGCTCCGCACTCAACCATACACGCAGCGGATCAGGTTGACAACCCTACCCGACTGATAATGGTGCAGGTTAGTTGAGTAAGATTGAGACTTAACTCGCACCCTACTCGATTTGCGCTCAAACCCGCTTCGCACTCAATCATACCCGCAACGGATCAGGTTGACAATCCTACCCGATTGAATTGGGTAGGGTTGGATACCCGCGAATAGGATACATGTTGCCATCCCTAACTTAAATGATACCATTACATGTAATGTTTATTTATAAACTTAAATATGTTAATTTTTTTAATCATTAAGCCATTTCTAATCAAATCTAACTAATAATTTCTACAAGCTAACATAGTAAATTAACAAATATGTTTTATTGTTTGATAAACATGCCAATATATGATGTAATTATAATAATTTTTAACTACAAATTTTGACTCTTCTTTTTATAATTTGATCAATTTTGACTTGTCAAACTATATAACTTCTATAATTTTCTTAGTCTTATCAACATTCATAAATTTAATTTGTTCTTCTCTTTGATATTTGGATATGAGTGATCATATTTAGAGCTTCTATAAATTTTTAACAACTTGATCAATAATAACAAATTTATTTACATATTATAATTCATCTAACATGGTTGGTAAAAAAATTTTCAATGGGCTAATTTAAAATTTCAAAAATGTAAATATGGACCAATCATAAATGTACACCTAAGCAAATGTAAATGGCTTGCCATTTTGTAGGAGGATCATAACATTCAACATTTTTTTAAGAATTTAACTAAATTATATTTTTAGGAACATATTTAAAAAATATAATAGTAAAATTTCAGGTTTTAATATATTGAAAATATCAAAATATTAAATTTTTTAATAATTATTAATAAAATGTTTTTTATGATATTTTAAAAATATTTTTTAAGACATATTAATAATTTCTTTTTCTAAATAATATTATTATAGGATGGTAACATTGTCATTTTCACCAGACATTACCTTTTTACATTGCATGATTGTATAAACATTAAAACATATAAAAAAGTGACATTATATATATTCTTTGCAGAACGAATGTTTTGAGAAGTTAAGATTTTTCATATTTTTTAACATAAATTATATTTTATACTTTAACAAGTATTTTGGTTAATTTTGTTTTTGTTCGATCTTTTTAACAATGCAAAGGTACTTATTAAGGAAATAACAAACTAAGGGTAAAGTATTAAATTAGTCTTCTATATTTAGGCGTAATTCTGTTTTAGTCTTTAAGGTTTAAAGTGTCCTATTTGAATTTAAAAAAGTTTCATTTAGCATCAATTTAGTCTCACGGTGAGGTCAAAGTTAAATAATTAACAGAATATCCTACATAACAACAGTACAAGAACAAAAATCGATAATTTGAAGAATAAGTACAAGCTCCAGAGGCACAAAATCAACTGTGGATGCATCAATATATTTATTTATTATTTTTCTTATAATATAAATAAAATATTTTCTGTAGAACTAAAGAGAATGATAAATAAATGTATTGATGCATCAACGGTTGATTTTGTGCCTCTAGAGTTTGTACTTATTCTCCATGATGGTTCTAATTGAACTTGAGAGGTTGAATCAAGTTGGCTTAAAACTTAAAGTTTCAAACTCTGTTTCAGATGTTGCTCGAATTGCAGGAGATTATTTCATTTTATCTCATGTGCAGAATAAGTAAAGAGTATGGATTAGAAGATGAAGGCCAGCATGTATCCTGGTTCGGATTCAACGTACAATGAATCCTACGTCCAATCTCCACCACAAACCATGGTGGAATTTTCACTAGAATTCTCAGATTACATACACTAATACTATTGAATTACTCCATAATTCAACTAGTATCTACCCCTAAGCTTTCTACACCAAAGCTTAGCTTCCCATAGTGCTGACCCAACTAGGAAGGAGAATCAAAATAGATTCAGACTCACCAAGTGCTCATCCAACTTGGCAAAGGAGAACTAATCCTAGTTCAACAACTCAATACATCAGAAATCAGTGGCTATTCTGTATCAGTCATGCCTTTTCTCTCTTGGTTTTTCAACCTCTCAATATTAGCCTTTTCAAAACAAAAAATGACACAAGACAACCATAATACAAAGATCAGAAATTAAGCTCGAGTAGAAGAAAAAGATTTCAGCTCAATGTTTGAGATGGTGCTTTAAATGTGTATTCTCTTTTTCTTCTTTTGAAATGATGAAATGAGGCCTCTTATATATCTTCACTTTGCCTTGAATTTTTGCCTCTTCCATTTCCTTGTACCAGCTGCTCATTGGAGTTGTCACTGCTGGCATACAGTCCTTTTCTTCCACATGCTCCACTACCTCTACAATCCGAGGAGCTCGTCCACTACATCTGTGGTCCTTGGCATGCGTTCCTTTTTCATCCTTCTCCATAGCCCCTGCTGCTACTGCTCTTTGCTCGTTTGTGTTTTGCTCAACCACGATCCAAAGTGGTGCTCTGCTGATGTCCTTGGGTTAGTGGGGTATAGCAGCTGTCCTTCTTTGCTTTTACGGAGCCACACTTGTCCTGTTTTTGTCCAGCTGTCCTCATTAGGGGTGTTCGCGGTGCGGTTTGGTTCGGTTTCAAGGGAAAAAGTAATCCGATCCGAACACTTAATTTATGTGCAGTGCGGTTTGGATTGGATGAACTTTTTTTGAAAATCCGATCCGATCCGATCCGATTACAAGCGGTTTGGATCGGTTTGGACTTGCGGTTTTTTAAATAAAAAAATTAAATACATATAACAAATCTTAACATCAAATTTTTAAATAATCAACAATGACATAACAACTCTTAACATATCTTAAAAAGCCAACGATAATATAACAATAGAAATAAAATTATAGGTTAGTTAAAATAAATAAATAAATAATATTTTAAACATAAAATATTTATTAAATAATAATAATACATGAATAATAGAAAAATGTATAACAAATTGAACATGTTATAAATATAATTGTAAATATAATAATAAAATAATAATATTATAGCACATTGTGCGGTTTGGATTGGATTGGATCGGTTATGAAAAGTAGATCCGAAATCCGATCCAATTAGGGATGGCAAAATTCTCCGAGACGCGGGGATCCCTGTGGGGACTGCCCTGAATGGGGATCCGATTGTGGGGAATTTTTCCCGCGGGATGGGGATGGGGGACAAAATTCCCCCGAAGCAGGCGCGGGGACCCGAGCAGGGATCCCCGCCCCGTCCCCGCTATTCCCCGAAATTTATGAATTTCTTGAATTATCCTTAATAGTTTATTTCTCATATGTGTTTTTTAGTCATTTCTCACACACACATATATATAGAAACCCAAAACTCCTAATCTTTATTTGCATAACCTCTCTTCAATTCAGAGATCTCTAAGGCTGTCCATACTCCATCCAACCTCTCTGCAGCCACCCCTTCGTCACCCTTCTCACCGCATCGTCACACCTCACCGTGCCATTACCTTTACCGCGTCGTAATTTCTATTTGCGGCGTTCCTTTTCGTAACTCTGCCGTCGTGTCCATTCTCCTCTTTGTTGTCGCGTCTTCCACCTCGTCCATTGCTTTTTTCTTTGGCTCGTCGTTGCGTCTCCCCATTGCGTTATTTCGAAAGAAGTCATCATCGTGTTATTTAGACTTTTTGTATAAAATCTTGCAGTTTTTGTATAAGATAGATACTTGTAGCTCTATTCATATGGAAATTAATAATTAGTTAGAACTATTATGTAGATGGGGAATGGGGTCCCTGCGGGGAATGGGGCTCCGTGGGGAATGGGGATGGGGAGCAATTTTTCCCCACGGCGGGGAATGGGGCGGGGATGGGGAGTAAATCTGAGGGCGGGGATGGGGAGCAGGGAGGCATCCCCCGTCCCCGCCCTGCCCCATTGACATCCCTAGATCCAATCCAGCGGTTTACAAAAAATAGAATCCAATCAAATCCGAATTAGTGCGGTTTTAATCGGTTTTCGGTTTGGATTGAATTGAATGAGCGGTTTAATTTGAATCGGTTTAGATTTGAACACCCCTAGTCCTCATTTGCTTTTAGCACATACATAACCATTTATTTTGCTGAACGGTGCTATGAGGAACATTGGCTCTTTTACATGGCTGAAGTATGTGCTAGTCTTGGGCTGTGTAGTTTCTTGAATAACCAAGTGGATAGACCAGCTTCATTGTTTGGCAGTGAGAAGAGTTATGGGCCTGCCACAATAAAACACACATTAAACAATATTGGGCTTTCAACCCAATTAAATGTTTGTCATCATTTATATACCCAAAATATTCTATATTATCGATTTTGTTTTTGTACTGTTGTTATGTAGGACATTCCATTAATTATTTAACTTTGACCTCACTGTGGAAGTAAATTGATGCTAAATGAAACTTTTTTGGATTCAAATAGAACACTTTAAACCTTAAGAATCAAAACAGAATTACGCCCAAACATAGAGGACCAATTTAATACTTTATCCACAAACTGATCATAATCTTTAGTTCTGTATATCAATATTATTTCAACACTTATTTATTTAAAGCTATATCTACCTACTATTAGGTTTTTAATTTTTTTATTTTTCTATATGTATTTATTTATAAGAAAATCAATTATATTTTTTCCAATAATACATAATATACGTATTTACATTTGAAACTTCGAACTTCAGTAAAAACCATACATAAAATTTATTTAGATAAAATTTAGAGTAATTTATATAGATAAATTAAATAAAAAATTACACAAATATTTTAAATTAAATATTTTATTTATTTTTTTATGTAAATCAAACTAAATAAATTTAATTTATATTTTTTAATATAAATCAAATTTAATAAATTCGAAATACACTTTCTCAATATAAATATTACGGAAAGGCCGTTTCCATATATTTTTTTCATTCTCAACATACACTGTCTCGATTAAAATTCACCGACACAAAGAAAGACGATCAAATTTGCCACTAATATTCTTTTGCCGCACATATGAACCCAAGCTGGAATAATAAATTGATTCTGGACAATCTATCATAAGAAACAAATCTATCCTTCATTTATTTAGTAATATCTTATTCCTATAAAATCATCTATTAAGAAGGGCAAAACTATGCTTCATTTAATATCTTAATCCTATAAAATAATCTATTAAAAGGGGCCGGAAATAAGTTCCCTAAAAAAATATTCATTTTGTGTATTTGTTCATTTCATTATAAAACCTTTTTTTTTATGCGATTTGTTGGAAAAAAAAAAAGACTCTTTAAAAATCTTAGTCCTACGTTTTAGTTTTTATTAGCATAACATGATATCGAAATTGATTTATTTAATGAAATAAAATATTAAAATTAGTTTGGTAATTAAAATTCTCAAATACTAAAATATTAAGCCAACATTTTTCTTAGTTACTAATTTAGATTATTACAAAAAATAAAAAATAAAATGTTGCTTGCATCAATGAGTTAAAATGTTGTTTGAACAATTGAGAAAGAGAGAGAGTACTTCATTTCTATTAGTAAATTAATAGTACCCATCAGCGCGATAATGATATAATACTTAAAACGGTAACAATTTAAAAAGAAAAAGTAAATATAATTTTTTGATTTATTTAGAAAAAAAAAAAAATAACTTCTAATCAATTAAATAATGTGCATGTTGAGCAACACAATTTATTGTACTAAATGGTTAGTAACACGTAGTTAGTTAATTCATAATGCATTGAACATTAATCTATGACAAAATGGTAGGAAAAAAAAAAAAACACAATTCAATTTTTAATGACAAAATGGTTTCTAAAATTATTAATGGAGGCTAACTAAGTAATGAAATGTTAATATAATGTTAAGAGAAATATTAATCTCTATACATGTCTAGGTGGTATATGTTTTTCATGTAACTAGGGAATAAAAAAATTGAAGTTGTAAATTTTAAAATAAATAAAAAGTTACAAGGAAGAAAGAGACAAGGAACAAACAATGATTATTTACTTATTAAAAGAGTAAAGAATCAAAATCATAAACCACATAAATAATGAAAAAAAAAAACTAAAATCAATGAAGAACGCTCGTAGTTAATGGTCCAACAATAAAGTGCCGCTGATGAGTTACGTAAATAACTAACTAATGCTTCCTCAAAAATATGAAATGTGAAAATGTGGTTATACATCTCAGCTGTATTAAATATGAATTTAGTTTTAATGCGTAAAATAATTACGTAACACCATATCAGTGAACATAATTATTTTTTTACATTAACGATATAAATGTTTATAAAAAAAAACGAATGTAATTATACAATTATGTAAATACTTTACATTATCAATACATTAAAATTAAACACGTTAAATATTTGTATATATTAAATTTAAATTAAATAAAACTTTAATAATTCTTAAAATATAGAAAATATAATTAATTAAAAAAATAAAAAATATATATAATAAAATAATTAAATTTAGAAACTGGATAAAAGTAAAACATATTTGCTTATCAGATGAACTGTGATTACTAAACCTTCTTGTCATTTCAATTAATCATATTAGTATATGGCATTAACTAAGAGTCGTTTGAGAAGTTTTAAGAGTAATTTTTTTGAATTTTTGACTTATAAAAAATAGTAGTATTAATGTTTGGTATAATTTTTAAAATCAAATTGCAAATTTCTAAGAAACTATTTAAAAGCTTATAAAAAAGTTAAAAAAAAAGACTTTTCTCGTAATATTATTATTTTTTATCACATTTCTATAAAATAATACTTTTAGAATTAAAAATTTAAATACAAAATAATTTATTTATAAGCTACTTTTAATATAACTATTTACTGTTTAAGCTATTTTTTCAAAAAGAACTTAATTAATCTGTTTACTCATACTCAAACTGGATCTAAGTTGCGTTGATCTAGTGATTAACTTATTAGTTCGTTAAAGCAAGTGTCTGGTGGGGTTCAAATTCTGTTTTATTCATGCATCAATTTATTAGCCAACTCTAAATACTTCGATAATGAAATTTCAATCCGCAACGGATTAAAATATTAGTATATCGCGGTGCTGATAGTGATATAGTTTGTGAAATTGTTGGTCAGATTGGAGCTGTTATAAATATAAATGTCTCAGCAATATGTAGCTTTGGGACTACTCTATATGGCGACAAATTAAATTAAATTCCTTGTCTATGAAATAATTAGAATATAACGCGAGAGAGATGAAACAGAAAGTTGCTTAGAAACAAAAAAACCTCTTGGATTAATTGTGCCAGCTTCCATCCTGATTAACTCCAAAAAGTGAGTTACACATTAATGTGCTAATAATGTATTGTACTATTAATTATTGATTAGATATTATAGATCAGAAATGACGTTAATTATTCTTTTGTTAAGGGAAAAAAAAAGAGAAGAGAAAACTTTTCATAACTTAATTGGGGATATAATTGGTAGGGCCTTGGCACGCACTTAGTCAATGATTGCCACCATGCATGCACTAAGTTTAATGTTTTTTTTAAACATAAAATAGAAGATAAAATTTGGACCAAAAGATGGTTGTGGTCTTTTCTTAATTAAATTCCAGATGTGAGCATGATTGGCTGCTTTAAAAAGTCAGGTAAAAAAAGTAATCACTCTTCAAGCTTTTCGATTTCGGATTATTAAATTGATATAGTTATAGTATACACGACCTTAATGTATTGCTAAACATGTAATACTATATTTGGTAATTACACGAAGTGCCGAAATTTTATGATATATTTTTTATGGGGTGAAAACTCAGGTGAAATCGACTTTATATGAAGTTGATATTTGAAAACTGTTAGATAAAAATTTAGTCAAATCAGTCAAATAATTTAACGATTCTCAAATATTAATTTTACGTGGAGTCAACTGTGCCTGAGTTTTCACCTTTTTAAGGTTTGTCATGATTTCAGTGGATAAGTTTATCCTCTTTTCAATCTTATTTTTTTTAAAGAAAAAAAAAACTTGTGAAGTGATTTTGTAATTTCTATGTAAAGGTGCTTTTATTTAGGGGTGTCCGCGGATCGGATCGAATCGGATATGACCGAAAATTCGATCCGATCAGCACAATTTCCATCAGATCGGATCGGATATGATATCTGCACTTTTTAGTGCCGGATCCGATCCGCACATTTGTGGATCGGATCGGATCAGATATCGGATATATCCGCATAATTAAACCTTCTCTTTTTAATCATATTTCTATGTAAAAGAATTCGATAAAAATATTTCTTTCATACTTTTAAACTTATTTATTCCTAAAATATTTTTAATCAAACTCTCTTTAAATAACAAAAATAAAATAATACAATATATTAATAATAATTACTAACTAAAACATACAAACAAGTAAATACAATACAAAATATATATATATTTATTTATTTTTTAATTATTATAGTGCGAATCTGCGGATCGGATATGCAGATATAGAGCAGATATCCGCGATCCGATCTGCAAAGGGTGCGAATTGGATGCGAATATTTACCGCGGATCTGCAGATACGATCCGATCCATGAACACCTCTACTTTTATCTACAATATGCAAAGTTAGCATATAATTTTTTTTATCATAGTAGTAAAAAGAAAACGAGAATATTATTTATTGGAAAAATATATTTTTTGCTTTTTTCTTTTATGATAGACTGTGGCATCAGCTTTAAAGTGGATTTGACAATAAACTTCCAAAATTAAAAGAGAGAAATAATCCTTTCTAAGGTTTCAACTCCAACAAGATCATGACATTATATATAGTTGAGAAACAATTCAAATTGCTTAAACAATATGTAAAGTGAACCTAAAAGATTATTATTTATAAGATGGAAGTATAAAATAGGGAAATATTCGTTATCATATTATTATTTTGTACGCTATGTCATTTGGAAGCATCAAATTTACCGCACTGGTCTTTGTTTGTTTGTATATTTTATTTGTTAGGATATTCCTATCAGTTTTCTTTTTGGGTCCGGAATTTTAAATAACTTGTGTGATTTGATCTGAACATCCAACCACAATGTTCTGTGGGTCGAGGCTAACCCACATCCATGCCACCTTGCAAAGGACATTTAAGATTCCTTTTTCCATTAGGATTTGAATTCTCTATTTGAATTTCACTTTAAAATAAAAAATAAAGTGTAATCTTTTATCATTTATTTTATAAGTGAAATCAAAATAAATACGAGAGAAAAACTATTTAAAAATAGAAAATCACATTTTATTTTTTAAAGTACAAATTTAAAATATAGAGGATCTAAATTTTTTCTATTAACAATAAAAAAGACAATTAAAGACATCGTTATATGTGCTTAAGATTATCTGAAATAAAATAATAATACACTGCGAATAAATATTATTATTTTTAGTTAATAATAATTTATATTTATATTTATAAAAAATTTATACATAATAAATATATAATTTGTATTTATGTTTATTAAAATTTTATATATATAAATTAATATAATTTGTATTTATATATTTTTTTAAAATTTATATATATAAATTAATAAAATTTATTTATTAAAATAATTTAATATTTGACAAAAATATTAAAAATTACTGTCCTAAAAGTTTTTCAATGAAATATATATTACATCTTATTGCATTCACTATATGTTTAAAACATGCTACATATAGCATTTTTTTTATTGGTACGCTTATCGTACAATTTACCATTATTCTTAAATATTAAGTTTCTAATCCTTTGTATTTAGGATTATGCTACGTGTATATCAAAATCAACTACTAAAATTAGTCATCAATATAAAGTGCATGTTAAAATATAAATATATATTGAAAATAAATTAAATTATACATATATTTATATACAAATATATTGGTGGCTGATTTTGGTATCCAAATAATATTTTTGTTGTATTTAATAATTTTAACCGGACACTCAAACCAAATGAAGCAGATGGAAAAAATGATATAACTTTTCTAATTTAATCACTCGAATAACAGATCCGAAACAAAATAATTTAGACAAGCATGTTTAAGAATCCGAATTAGCAACAAATATTGTGTTTAATGCAATATATGTAGTCGGTGGGGTGTGCAAGCTATTATGTGTTGGATGCAAGGGGGCATTTGGTTGTTCATTTGTCAACTCAACAATTAGCCACGTCAACAACCATGGTCAATTTAACTAACTTGCACCACATCTTAACCATGCCAATTAAAACCGTAATCACGCATTGTATATAGCCTTTCATTTTTATTTTTATGACAACATATAAATGATCATCCATAATATATACTTTTTTAAAAGAAAAATGACAATATAAAATTCTTAAGAAAACGAAATAATAAAACTATCTCTCGTAAGTCATAATACGATAAATGCTTCTGGAATTTCAACGGTCAAAGGAAAAGAAAATGGAATGAGAGTGAGAACGTGGTTAATTTGGTTCATAAAAATTGGTGGCTATGACTAACAAGTCTCCTCTGACTAGAAGAAGAAAACAATTATCGTTTATCCAAACAAGGTTTATCTATAGATATAGGATTAGTATCATTTATTATTTTTGATTTGTAATTAATTAGTAATATTTAAAAATTTTAACAAAAAAAAAAGTATTAAATTCTATCTCTAAATTCAATTTTAAGTTGTGATATTATAAAGGCCAAAAAGAAATTCAGAATATTTATGAGGACCAAAGATTGAAGCTTTTTATTTTTTGTATGAACTAAATACATATATATAAATTAATATTCATATAATAATCAAAACCAAAACTTATAATAACAAGGATTAGAGATGAAACAAAAGAGAGAATAAAAATAATCCTATTTTTATAAAGACAAAAAAGTTTCTGTAATTTTCTTCTTTTTTTTTTTATTATTTGTTCCTCTAAAAAAATTACAATTTGTCAATTTCAATCTAATATATAAACCACAAATCAGTTTGAACAAAATAGTATTACAACTGTTCATGCCAGAGAGAACATTTGCTCCTAACACCCTACAACATGCTTCAAAATTGGTTGAATCAACCATTAAGATCTCTTCACAATGGCCGTGGCAAAGAAAGGATGATGAGTGAAGGTGAAAGAAATTTTCAAAGATGGTTCAAGGGCTCCAACTCTGCTAATGACATTTAAGGCAATGTTGTTGTGTTCTGCAACTTGCTCAATTCTACGAATTTCAGCCATCATGTCGGCATCATGTGCAAAACTACTCTTCACATCTTTTGCAATCCTATGAGCTTCTTTGAAGTGATCTGACAAAACTTGAGTCTGAAGAAGGAACAATCAAACATATGAAAATAGTGCAAATGTAAACCAAACAGACTCAGATTCAGACTGTTTTCAAGAGAATACATAAGGAGAAGTTAGACATATGAAAATGATGCAAATGCAAACCAAATAGACTCATTGTTTCAAGAGAATACATACAGAGAAGTCAGCGTGGATAGTGGACTCTTTGAATGTCACATACGAGACGTGATCAGGAAGGCAAGCTTTTTGTAAAAGCTCAAACTGCTGCATGAATACCTAGAGAAAAGTCTCACAATGTCAATAAGGTTTTAAGTAAAATCTCGTAGTGTGAAATACTTTAAGCTATACTAGATATTAGATAACAAAGCAAATCCCTAGAGCTGATACAAAGAATTTTAGTGCTGAAGACAAGAATGTAACAGAAATTCATATAACTTACCTCACGTTCAGTATTGAAAGGGCTTTGTGGTGGAACTAATTTGTGCTCATTTCTCAATGCAGCAAGCATCATGCTTAGACCTTCAGCTAGATATATTTGGCTTTGAAGAAACAAAACTGCTGCAGGAATTTGATAATCTGTTCTTGCATCTTTCAAATAATCTCTTTTCTTCTTTGTCTTCTTTTTAGCTGATACATAAAAAGCATATGTAAACATTGAGTAATAGACACCATAAGCTAGTGTAATAATATTTTACAAATGCAGAGTTACATTAAAACTTAATGATGTTATGATAGTCATCAATTGTCGCATAAACAAAAAATAAAATAATCCCTCTAAACGACATAATTTTTTTTTTTCTCAAATAAGAACTTTGAAATGAATTACAATCACACGTACCTGTACCACTGCTCATTGCCATCCTAATATGTTTCTTCTCCGCAAGCTTAGTCAACACAGCATAAATATACCAATATACCATGCAATAATCATGTACAGAGTAAAGTTCCAATTCAAATCCTAAAATCAGAAATCGATAAGCTATCCAATAAGTTTGCTCTTCAACCCAGGGAAGAATTTGTTGAAATATTGTGATGCTTATATGCTGCCAAAACACATGTATTAGCTAAAGTTTACAATTCCATAATAAAATGATTCATCAACCCATGTTTTTCCACAAAAAAGCATGTATGCTAAGTAACTCATGAGAAAAATTCACACTTCACATGAATTTAATAATTAATATTGCATTTAAAAAGTTTGTGATGGTGTTCCAGAGAGCAGCATTTTCATGCAGATAAGTGGAAAGTTATAAGTTACTTCTTTCATTTGGTAAAGAAACAAACCTTGTTGTCAGAGATGTTTGAAGTTTCTCCAAACTCCTTTTCGAAAGCTAACTCCAACTATACAGCAGACAGTAGAGTGCAAGATTAGATTACAATATTTTTGCTTTTAATGAATTTGTGATAATCATAGTATATACATATATAGTTCAACCTACATAAATTGGCAAGATCATATCCCTTTAATAAAAGAAGAAAGGACGAGGAAATTCATAGTACTCTCAATTGTACAAGCAGATCATATAGTAGTTTAAATAGGAAGAAAGGAAGTTCAAAGCATACTTTGCAAAAGAAGCAAACGCATACCTGCACATAGGTGACACGCCAGTCTTGTAACATTTTACCTAGCTTACGCCTTTGCCATGCAGCATTTGTACAAAGAATTTTGAGTAAATTTATCACTAACTGCATGCATAATATTGCACAGGTTTAAATTATTCTTAAAAAAGAAAAAAAGGAAGTAAAGAGTAGGAGTTATGTAGAGTTGTAGACTGCCAATCATATAGCATACCAAACGACTCATTACCTGTCCTAGTTGCACCATAAATTCATTTTCCTGAATGACATGACTCTTTGTGAATTCAGGTAATCCAGCGGCTCTAATGACCACAGAGAATATAGGTTCTCGACCATAGAGTTTCCCTCCTTGGACGAGCAAAATCTGATAACGAGTTGTAAGGGGTTAACTAGGAAGCAAAGGTTGAAAACAATAATGGTAAGTAAAATTCTATTAATTTGCATTTATAACATGTCTTTACTGGCAAGTGGATTAACGAACCAAGAAGACATGTATCAACATGCTACTTAGAAGCATGGAGATTTGATGTGTTAGCTTATGTGTCTAGCATCCAATAACAGGTTTTCAAGAGTGAAGTATTACAACAAATCTGGTACTTAGCTATGCATAATAAACCTTTAATACTTTATTCATAGATGTAAGCCGGTCAATGATAGCAACCACCTTGTGTGTATGAGTTTTTTTTTTCAGTTTCTTGTGTGTATGAGTTGATAATTTGACAAATATTTAAACGATTAAATTGTTGGTTTACAAAAAAATATTCACTAAAAATAGCTAAAAGCACTTGACGATCCACCTGAAGATGAGCTCTAGAAACCAAATCAGGTTGAGATTTCTGGAAGTTAACTACAAAGAGCAAAGCAGCCTCCAATGATGGGTCCAACGTATAGGAACATATATGGTCTAAATCTTGAAGAAGTTTTACAAAATAGTCAAGAGCCTGGCAAAGATAAATGGAAATATTATAATGTAGGAAGTATGTTTGTTTGTTGGAACAAAAAATAACTCTGTAAACACTTACCTTCTCCCAAGAAAGAATTTCAATTGCCCGTGGTGGTGTTGGGGCTGCTAATCTACAGTTTATACTAGCATCAAAGCCAATTGGCTGATTGCCAGATGCAGTTGTATTGCTTCTATTTTGTCCAGAAATTTCCTGAGCCCTAGCTCTAAGAAACATTGACGATTTCCGAATGGAATCAATCTCTGCAATGCATGAAGCTATGTGCTTTCTTCCCAACTCTAAACCTCTTCCTTGGGGCCGTCTCATAGATATTAAGAGATGGTAAAAGTGCTGAAAGATAATTCATATTGTGGTGAGACTCTAAACGAAGAAAACATGATTTGTCAACAAAGAGACCCAAAACTGAAATAAGAGGTAAACTATTACATGATGGAAGCAAAATATACTAAACAATAATAAAATTATTGCAAGGGAAATCTCTAGGATTAGGTGAATCATTTTTTGGCTTGGGTAGTTTACATGAGGTCATTCTTTGATTTCTTTCATACCTCCAAGTCATGCTGCCATCATGACTAAACAAAAATAAGGGGAAAAGACACTAATGTATATAGGGTACAGAAGGTTCCAGTAACTAGTATCCAAGTGTAAAAACCAGATGGCAAACAGTGGATATGGGCCTCTGGAATAGGACACCCTCAAGTTCCTAGTTTGAGCTTAAAAACTATACTAATCAAGGAAAGTGGAAAAGCTACATGCTAATTTTACAATTTTTATCATCCTATTGTTGACATGAGTAGATTGATTTAGGTATGTTTATTAATGAATAGACACAACTTATGCTTAACACATAAACTGAGCATGATTATATGATTCTGCATGATTTACATAACTTAAAAGAGAACAAACATAGGATAAAACCTTACGAAAGCGTAATCGACATAACAATGCTTTGCAGTAGCCTTCTTCCAGATCAGGATTATTTTGAAGGGGCTCTATATCTGCAACCAAATAGCCCGCAACTCAATTATAAGCATAAAGATAAGCCATACCCTTTATTTAGTTTAGGCAACCACACAATCATGTTGGGTTTGACGGTTAAAGGTTCAAAGATCATAACAGTAGTACAACACCAGATGTTATGAGCAGCAAATGGAAAACAATTAACAGCGGAATTGCCTATGTTTGAACTCAGAACTTAATGATCACCCATTTAACTACAAAGTTGTACACATTTCAAATATGTAAAATTATTATACTAGAGCATTGAGCTTGCCACAACAGGTATTCAGTACAATTTTAAACAAAAGAATATCACCAATCATCAAGGGTGATAACTTCAAAGTTTAATAATTTCAGCTAGACATAACCACCTAGAGGCACTACCATTCCCTTCTGCAAAACTATTTGAACTTATGTCACTGTTATAATACCTAATTAACTAAGAAATCAAAATTAGTGTTCAGGTTTCAATTTACCTTCTGAAACTCTTTTTTTGGATGATGAGGCTTTACAAGCACGTAATTGGCGCGACACTGTTTCTTCAACAGCATTTAGCATTGATAAACACTTCTCATCTCCGTTTCCACCAAGAGGTAGGCCATATGACATGGTAAAAAGATCCTCTTCCTAACACAAAAATATCCCAATTATAAATAGCAAAAAGGGAAAATGTATGAATCTGATTCCATAATAGAAAAACAAAGAACCCTAACATTCAATTCCATTTAGTGACAGCAAGACAATAATAATCACATTCTTCCAAAACAATAAAACTATAAGATCAATCCAGGGAAGACTAAAATTTTTTGGACAAACGGCAAAACCCCAAAAAATGTTGACATATAATAAAGACAGATATAGAGCTGTTGGAATACTTTACTTCATGTGTGCGTGCGTCCGATACAACTGAAAGAACTTCTTTGCAAGTTTCCTGGATGACTTTACAGTAAGAGTGCAACAGGGCATGTGATGATGTTCTTTCAGTCTGCAGGAGATAGAGGCACGAATAGACAGTTTGTGCCAATGAATGACCCTTGTGCCATGTAGCCTGCCATGTCAAATGACAACTAAGGTAAAGATGGGAAAATATATAATTTTTAGATAAATTTAGCACTAGTAAAGATATTGAACTAAAAAATTCTACTATTTGAATATCTTTAAAAATTCTTATTTATTTGATAATGTTTCACGATTTCCTTAGAGGGGAAAGAAAGCGAGTCCATTTATTGAACAAAGACAGAGTTTGATAAACTAATAAAGTAGAGAAAATAGATATCATTATCTTTAACCAAGTGGCCAATGTCCTAGCTTTGAGAATGGAGAAAACCCTCACTAGGATATCTATAACCATTCAGAACCTCAAAAGCATTGGCCCTTGTAATGGAAGATGTACATTGGTCAGCCTTTCGTGGAATGTGCATGCATTATGCCCACCTACATACTTGTTTTAGAGAGAGACGTCTCACTCCTTGAAGACAATTGACCATTCTACTAAACCAAAGACATGCTTAGACCATACAATTATAAGGTAAACTATACGAAAAGTACAAGCAAGGCAACATATCGAAAAGACCTCGCAGGCTAGTAAATGGTCCATGATGTCAATTGTGCAGCGAACATCTGTAGTTTTATCAACACTAATAGGAATTGGGGCAGCACCATCCTCGATGGCCTCCTCGAGAGAGTAATATTTACAAGCAATGCCTGAATCCATCTTTGGATCCATTATCTGACACAAACGGCAAATAAGAAAGTAATCAAGTCAGGCATACAATACAATCACAAAATACTCAAGAACATTAACTCTGGAAAATGGCTTCTCTCCATGCATCTCTAGATATTTCTTACGCAACAAGCGAAACTGATTATCAAATTTCCAAAAGCTTAATTATTGACAAGAAAATGGATAATCATGCCAAATGCAGCTTAAGATATATAAAAATAAAGACACATAAACCCCCCCACACCGAAAGGGTACTAAGCAACACGAAACAATACCTCCAAAGCAGACATGGCAGCATAAAGATTGAAATTATCGCCATGAATGAGCTCTCCCTCTTTAAGATCTGTATCCACCAGGGCAAATTGGTTAAAGAGAACGAAAAATGCTCCTCTTATAAGAGTTTTTCTATAAAGTGAGAGAGAATAGAATCATCTACTATCAGATCACTAAATGTTGATGACTACCCCCTAGAAAAGTATCATTGCAAAACATCAGTACATCAACATCCCCTCTGCTTAGTTCATTAGATAGAACCTTTGGAATAACAATAAAAAGAAGGGCGTTTATGCTATGATCAGCGTAAGCAGTAGCAGCATTAGAGGAGCAAGAGAGTAAATTTATGAAGCTGCGGAACTGTAATCAAAATTCAAAACCCTTCAGCAGAGAACTGAGTGTGTAAAATCGAGCTAGGAGAAAGAGGGTACCTTGGCATGCGGCATGGAGGAGTGGGGAGGCATCAGCCCAAACAGAGTTATCACCGGAGTGAATAGCGGAGCGTGGAGGAGGCACGGTGGCGTTTCCATCCGTGCGATCGTTAGAGGCCATAGCAAAAGCTTCCGAAGCTTGAAACTTGGTATCACTCATCACAAGATCAATTTAAGAAACAGATTAAGAAGAGTGTGAGCTTATTGGTTGGGAATTTTAGAAAGCAGCTAAGCGAAAAAAGCGTGCGCTTGACGAAGGGTTTAGGGTATCATACATTCATACCATTACCATGCTATGCTATCTCATCAATCCCATCAATGCCACTCTACTCTATTTACTTTGAGGATTCTTACTATTTCTCTCACATTCACAATTTGTTAATACAATTTTATATTAAAGGGTTTTGTTGACTAATAGTATTTTAAGACTATTTTTAAAAAATTCAAAATCTTTTTTAATAAAATTGAACAAAATGCTAAATACAAATTAGAAGTCTCGAATTCGAGTTTTACTCTTAACTTTGAAAAAAAAAATGAACAAAACGTATAAAATTAGTTATATTAAAATAGTTAGAATTTAATTTTATTGTTGTTATTGTTGACCCAAATAATTATGTTTCTATCATATATATATATATATATATATATAACAAAATATTCTTTTTAAAAAATAGATAAAATTATATACAAAAAGCTATGAAGCATGAACATTTTGCTGAATTGCTGTGTCTGCGTGTCGGACACATTTCGGACACGACACTCACCAACACTCATTCGACACGCGTGTCTGTTGTGTCCAAACCGTGTCTCAATAAAAAATAAAAAATTCTTCTCCGGACACACTTGGACACACCTAAATACCATCAGGTGTCAGTGTGTCCAGTGTTATTCTTAATATATATTCTTAATATAAATTTAGATATAGTATATATTATTATTTATTAAAATAAAAAATATTTTAAATACTTAATATAATTAAAATAAGACATTAAAAATAATTTAAAAAATTAATTTATATTTTAATATCAATAAAATATTAAAATATCATTACGGTTTATCTAAAAAATACTTTATATTTTATATGTATGCGTGTTCCCGTGTCATGTAAGATTTTAAAATTCAAGTGTCGGCGTATCCCGTGTCGTGTCGTGTCGTGTCCCGTGTCCGTGTCAGTGTCCGTGCATCATAGCAAAAGAGTATATAAGAAACAAAAATACACCCAAAAAATAAGAAAATAATGTGCTATGTTCTAAAGATTTTTTTTATAAATCAAAATTGACCTTCTAATTGAATATACACTTATGTAGAGTGATAGACCAAGAAACAAATACAAACTTGAGTATTGTAATATTATTTAGGAAGGAGAAAAATAGTAAAAAGAGAGTATTTAGGTGAGAGAAAAAGTCAAGTAAGCAAAGGTTGGATATTCCTTGTCATCCTTTGGATTTGAAGAATTGGTTCTTGTATCATAGCAGAGAGCACCCGTTCAAGTTCTTTTCGGGCCTTTGGTGGATATGGCGAGCAAGGAATAACGACATCTTTAATCCCCATGAAACTTGGCCTCTGGAAAAAGTCATTTGTCTAGCATTAACTTCAGAAAAGGAGCTTAGAAATATTTTTGAATTACAACGTATGTCCCTTCCCTCTACTCTAAATGGTTTTTGGAATCCCCCATCCATTGGTACTTTTAAGATTAATTGTGATGCTAGTTATTTTGGTTCGGGTGATAGTGTTGGTTTTGCTTGTGTTATTAGAGATTGTAATGGGAGCTGGCAAAGGGGGTGTTTGGGAATGATTGAGAGTAATAGTATTCTTCAAGGAGAATTGTTTGCTATTTGGAGAGGATATCTCTTAGCTTGGGATGTGGGTCAACGAGATGTTATTTGTGAGACGGATTGTGTGGAAGCATTTAATCTTGTTACTCAAGATGGTTTTGGGTTTATTGATCCACTGGTGCTCAAAATAAGAGATATCATGCATTGGAATTGGCGTGTTGACTTTCGTTTGATTATGAGAGATGCAAACACGGTGGCAGATACTATGGCAAAGATGGCGATGAAGTTACAACTTTCGCATGTGGAGCTTCTTTCACCTTGGGAGGAGTTTAAGAGTAGTCTTAAACGGGACTGTCCCTCTATTTAAGCAGTTCCTTGTTTTGTTTCTTTTGTTTTTCTTTGTTTAATTTATTTCAGTCACCAAAAATCAAACTACAAATTACCTATAAAAGGAGAATGGATATTTTGTCCAAAATAAAATATGTAGTTTACTAATTTTCACATGCACTTGGTTAGTTAGTTTAGAGTGAATATCCTTTTTAAAACTCTTGATTATTATTTTTTCTGGGAAAGACTCTCTCTAATTATCCCCAAATATTATGATGGTCTCATCTATTAAAGAAATTAGACTAATAAACTCCTACAACTGATTGCAAAACGATAACCGATGTCTAACATGAAAATAATTTATTATTTGATAAGAATGCTATAGCTCATTGTAGTTGATTGTGCATCTTCATGCAGTTAAGTTCAGTGCATGCATGCATGCGAAATTCATATGATACGATACATGCATGAAAAGATTCTTGATACAAAGTAAGGGTTGAAGTATACAATGACTATGACACCTAAAAATGAAACAACAAAAGTTGCTGCAAAACTCCACATGAAGTTGTCTCTGAACTCATTTTCCTCTGCATGAAGATCTGAATGCATTACCGATTCTCCACCAGAGATTGAAGTACAACTATGCTGCAATGGAGGTCCACAAAGAAGAGGGTTCCCTTCATAACTACTCTCTCCAAAAGTTGCAAACTGGTATTTGGTCTCCGGTGTTGTTCCAGACAGATTATTGTAAGCCACAGAGAATATTGACAAGCTATATAGCTCTACTAATTTTGAAGGAATGTGACCAACCAATTTGTTATGTGAAAGATCCAAGCTTTCTACTTGCTTGAGGTTAGAAAATGTTTCTGGGATAGGACCACTTAAATGGTTATTTGACAAGTTTAAGGTATGAATGCTACTAAGGTTTCCAATTTGATGAGGAATTGCACCTGTTAACATGTTACAAGAGAGGTCTATTCCTGACATATAGTACAATATGTTTCCCTTGTATGATTCTAACCTACTCTTTGACATGAATTCCACTTCTTGTTCCTCGTCCGAGACGAGACCTTGGATATCGATGCCATTATCTACATGAAGTAGATTTTCAGATATGTACTTGGTGAATTTGATGGGGAACATTATGAAATACTCACCAAATATGATATTGTCTAATGGATCCAAGAGTCCTGAAGATGCATCATTCAAGCATGAAGGTATCTCCCCAGAGAATGTATTGTGTGAAAGGTCTAATATGCTTATGTGCCTTAGTTGACACATCACAGTGGGAATGGAACCTTCAAGGTTGTTACCCTTTAGAAGGAGAATTCTCAAGTTTGAAAAAGTGCCAATCCAACTTGGAATTTCACCTGAGAATTTGTTGTTCATCAAGTCCAATGTCAATAGCAAGGAAGAGTTGGCCAAAGCATTGGGAATGGGTCCTGAGAACTGATTTCCCTGCAGATGTAAGTACCTCAACTTTGACATGTCAAAACAACTTGGCAAAGTTCCATTGAAATTGTTCTTAGACAGGTCTAAATATGTAAGCCTGTTTAGTTTGCAAAGTTCTTGAGGTATGACACCCTGCAAATTATTCTGGGACAACAGTAGAGAACTCAATTGTTGAAAGCTTCCAATCCAACCTGGTAGCTCTCCATTGAGATGATTGTAGCTCATGTCTAGTACTCTTAGCAGAGAACTATTCATGAACACATCTGAGATCTCTCCGGTGAAGCGATTATTGTCCAGGCGCAAAACACGCAATTGGCCTAACTCGGCTTTAGAAGACAATATTGGACCAAACAGGTTATTCTTAGATAACTTCAGAAACTCCAATGACTTCACACCTTCCAAGAACTCAGCCGGCAATAGGCCAGACAAACTGTTTGATGACAAATCTAATATCATAAGCAGGGCCATATGTCCCATTGAAGCTGGAATGACACCATGCAATTCAGATTTGGACATGTTCAAGACTCTTAAATTCTGAAAGATGGTGCCAACACAACTGGGAATTTCGCTTTTGATAGGATTGTGTGAAATATCCAAAGTATTCATATCTTGATATCTTGAAGTACAATTGAGCTCAAGGGGTCCAGTCAAGAAATTGTTACCAAGATCAAGAACTTCTAGTCTTGTGTTATTTATCAGTATCAAGTGGGGGAACCTTCCTATGATGCTGTCATAGCTAAGATCAATCACTCTTAAGTCATTTTGGTATAAAAGAAAGCTAGGAATGCCCTTGGTGTGTTCATTGAGCGTGCAATTCGATAAGCGCAAGACCTTTAATTGAAACAAAGGGATGAAAGGAGGATTCTCAGTTTCAACCTTCAATTGAGAATTGTAGCTAAACAGATCAAAGACTTCAAGGTTAGAGTGATTGGCAAGTGAACTGAAGCTAAAGGAGCCTCGGAAATAGTTATTAGATAGAGAAACATATGATAGTGATTTGAGACTAGACATGAACAAAGAAGGGAAAACTCCTTGAAACTGATTATGTGCAACATCAAATACATGGAGAGATGTTAGGTTGCTAAAACATAGTGGAATCTGTCCTACAAACTGGTTGTGGCTAAGGTCCAGGTGCTGAAGATTCTTGAGCTTACATAAGCCTCCTGCATAAAGGGAAATTTGTGATCTTGCAGTAATTTTGTGCATGGTTAAGACTAATAGCAAGAGTTCTTAAAAGTTAAATTATATATGTGAATAAAACTCACCTTGAGTTGGTAAAGAGCCAACTAAATTATTCATAGAAAGAGAGAGAGCTTGCAAAGATGTAATGTTTCCAATTGATCCTGGTAGGCTTCCAGAGAGTAAATTATTCCCAAGATCTAGGACCTCCAACTTGCTTAAAGTAGAAATTTCTTTAATCAGGCCAAAAAAAAAAACACACTTTTGAGTATCCAAAAGATTCACAAGAAATTATCAAACCATACAATAAATGCAATCTTTCTCCAAGTGTTACCTTGCAGAAAATGAAAATTGGTGAGACCTGTGAAAGATAGATCTAACATCTGAACCACTGGCAATTCATCCAAAGATGGAACTTGAGTTAAAGGGTTCCCCTTTAAACTAAGAACTTGCAAGTTGTTTAATCTGATAACACCATTTACACCTGCCCCAGAGCTATTGAAAGTTACAAATATGAAGAAAAAAACCAGCCATAAGACCATAACCAAATTCAATACAATCATATCATAGGTATATACAAATAATACCTGTCAAATAGTTCCAGGACAAGTCTAACACTTGAAGTTCAGAGAAGGGAAGCAGATAAGAAGCATTTAAGGACCAATATGCATTATTAGCGAGTTCAACATCTCTTATCTTATCAAGAACAAGTTGTGTTACTACTGGCCTTGGGTTTGTGGTGGTGTTGTCACATATGACCCTCTCCCAATCACAGCAATCATTGTTGTTGTGGCTATCCCAAGTAGGTAAGGCAGTTCCATTAGGATCATTGATAGCATCTTTTAACTTCAAAAGTGCAATCCTTTCTCCCTCACTGCATGCATGTCCTATATTCCTATCATTCACCATAACAACCATCATGCAAACCACTAGTCCCAAAGCCCACCTCAACAATAATGTTATACAAAGATCCATGCTTCGGATATAATTAATCTACTAGTTTAAAGTTTAAACCTTACTTTAAATTTGTATATAGTTGCTATTGATGGATGTGCTGTTAGTTGTTACTTATCTTTGTCCAAATTAAAAGTGGGGAAGACTAAATATTCATGGCTAGACTTGAGTCTTGACTTTTGACTAGCACAGTGGGTCATTGCCCTGTGAAAGTGGAACGTGGATGATATTTTATTTGTTCTGAAACTTTGAAATCAATGGAACTGCTCACATTCCATTGTTTGGTACCACACACGTAACTGCCCTAATTCTACCCCCTTCCTGTACGATAGATACGCCTTGTCATGCTCTAGAAACATCGGGAAAAAACACTAGGAAAATTAAATTGATGTGCGATATCAGTTCAGCTACACATCTAAGTGTTTTTGGCAACTAAATCCAACCAAATTGTCTCAAATTCAACAAAAATTACTCTCATCATACTAGCATATACACACGCGCGTTTCAATAACGCAAAACATATTCTTCTTCGTCTTTGTCTTTGCGTTCTTTGTTCTTCCTTCTTCTTTTTAGCTTTTCTCTTTCTCCGTCTTCGCATTTCTTCTTCTTTTTCGCTTTCTTCTTTCTTCTTCTTCGCGTGTTTCTTTTATTGTTGTTGCGTTTTTCTTTTCTTGCTTTTAACTGAGGTTCATTTGGATGCACAAATGAATTCCATGGGTTTTTGTTGATGATTGAGTTTCTTTTATTGCTTGATCAAAATTGAACTAATTTCGGTTCATTTTTAAATTAATTTAGATTCACTTGATGATGTTGATAAGCTTACTAAATTTTTTATTCCTTAGCCTGTTTGGAATGCATCTGATTTGAAATCATAGATGAATTGAATTCTATTCCTTGCTTTGGAATAGAAAAAAGCATGAAGTTGAATTCCGGTGATAATTTCAATTCTCATTTTACCCCGTTTACAAATCAGACCTACTTTGGTCTGATTTCAAAATCAATTCTCACCTAAATCTCACTTAAACTATGCAATATCAAAAATACCCCTATCTAAATTATACTTAATATTTATTGAGGGGTAAAAATGTCTTAGAAAAATAATGTAATTCATCAACAAGTCATTCCAAACAATAGAATTCAATTCTATCTCATTAAATGAGTTAGTTGTTCCAAACTATGGAATTGAATTCTAATTCCATCATTTAAAGGTGTCCAAACAGGCTGTAAGTAATTTCGGTTTATTTCTTAGTTTAATTGAGGTTCATTTGAATCCAGAAATAAATTGTACGTGTTTTTGTTGATTATTTAGTCTTTTTTATTACTTGTTCAAAACTAAACTAATTTCCATTCATTTGTATGTTAATTGAGGTTCACTTGATACTGCTGATAAGTATTGACTAAATTTTTTATTCCTTAAATAATTTTGGTTCATTTCTTAGTTTATTTGAGATCCATTTGAATTTAGAAATAACTTCGATGTGTTTGTCTTAATTGAGGTTCACTGACCAAATTTTTTAGCGATGAAGAATGAAATTATTCATTATCATTTTATTCAATTGTATTAGATTCCACTCCATTCCATTCAATTAGTTTATATTTAAACAAGCAGTACAAAAATTCAATCATCAACTAAAACACATCAAATTCATTTCTAGATCCAAATGAATCTCAATTAAATTAATAAATGAACCGAAATTACTTAAGAAATAAAAAAATTAGTCAATACTTATCAGAAGCATCAAATGATCTTCAATTACCAATGAGTTATATCTCAAATTGCATAGTCTCCCCATACTCATTTAAGAGGTCGCGGGTTCGAGTCTCCCTATCTTTAGTAAAAAAAATGATCCTCAATTAGTATACAAATAAACTGAAATTAGTTCAAATTTGAACAAATAACTCAATCATTAACAATTATAGACCCATACATAAATAATTATATCTTTAATATACTCTCTTAAATAATTTCTTTTTGAGTTTACATAAATATTATATAGGTGTTCTTTCTCCTTTTATTTCTTTTATGATGAAATTTTCTTTCGGTAATAGAAACTGTGATATTACTGTATAAAGTAATATTTTTAAAAAATTTAAACTGATAAAAAAAAGAGATTCAAACTTCGCGTCTTTTTTTTAAAATATTTTTTAGTAATTAAAATTCAATATATATAATTGATTAAATTGTATTATTTTTGTCAAAATTAAATTAGACAAATTAATTTGATAAAAAAATTGATGAACTAAATTTTGAACCAATCTAAATTAATTTTTTTTTTATAAAAAATGACTACAATATTCTTATTATAGAAAATGACAAAATACTCTTGTTATATATTATTAATTTTATTTTATGAACTCTAAATTCTAACTCTTCTCTTCTCTCTAGGCCGTCAAGGGATTAAGATTTAGGTTTTTCAAAGTTTATAGTTCATTGATTTTTTTGGTCAAATCAATTTGTATAATCTAATTATAACAGAAATAATACAGTTTAAACGTCTTTTATGTGAGTGGCTCACATGTAAAAGTCTTACATTCAACCTGAAACTCAAGTAATCTTATTGGGCTACTAAGGTGAAGTATACAGTGTACACAATGTTCATCTCAATTGGCTAGCCTGATGTTGAGCCTTCTGAGCCATATAGAGTGAAGAATCATATGCAACACATCGAACGGCTTAGCCGGTCGATTCAACTGAAAATGTGTCTGCACTTGTAACACCCTCCTTTGCATCTTGGAGTACTTCTTGTACGACACACCTTTCAATATGTTCTTGATCTCAGCTATCTTCTCCGATGGAACATGCAGCGAGAACTTGCTCCAGTCAAGAACATCACTGAACGGAAGCTCATAGTAATCCGAAACAATCACAGGAACACACCCTGCGTTAATGGACTCCACGATTCTAGGACTTGCAACTTCGTAGCCACTCGGACAGAGACAGAACATGCTCTGTCCCATGAGAGCCTTGTAGTCAGCGCCACGTGGAAGGTACTCGTGGACTTGGACCTCTTTGTCTTTGTCCTTCCAGTGATCTAGAAGCTTCTTCCTTATGCTACCGTGAGACCCTCCGGCGAAGAAAGCGAGTATTGTTTTGTGGTTATGGCCGTGGTGGTGGTTGTTTATTGGGTGCAGTTGGGAAAGGTGGTAAGGCACTTTGATTTCGGGAATTGAGACATCTTTGCTGGGATTGAATTCTTCTGAGTTGTTAGCATTGCATAGAACTCTTATTATGTTCTTGAATAACTTTTTCCCTAATTTCTTTCTTGAGATTTCTGGTGCCTGCAACAATCAACACACATGCATGCATTCATTCCAATTTCTGTATCATAGTACAGTTTTTATGTTGAAAACATAAAATTGTTGCTTGCATAATTTGAATCAGTTAAGATGCTATCATGGACTTAATTCTTGTGGACATCTACTATCATCTCGTCACACCAAGGAATTTTGTATCATGATGCAGAATGTTACATAAGTTTAATTCATAAAGGCTTCAACAGAGTCAATTGATCTTAAACTAATTTACGTATGGGCTTAACTCACTTCTAGATTCACATTAATTATTGAATGATTATATATCTGATTTAAGTAAAATTTATAAAATGTTAAATGACAAATAATAATAAATAAGTTGATTCGGCATGTCAATGAATCAATAGAAAAGTAGTAGGAAACTATGCATGAATCAATAGGGAATTTATATCTTGTTGCTGAATTTGACTATGAAATACACAGAGCTGTTGGTAATTATGCACATGAACATATTTTTATGAAAAATAGTTAAAAATATTAAATAATTTAATATATTAACTATCATCTTTATCAGAAAATATATTTTTTATGTGAGTAGCCATCAAAATTATTAACGATTTTGTTAGGTAAACAATGACTTTTGTAAACAATGTAAACAATAGACTTTAAAATTGATCCAATAAAATAAAAAACACTCCACTCCTAAATTACCTCATAAACCTTAACATTAGGATAATCATCTGCACACCTAATGAATTGAACATTCAACTATTGTTAAATGTGCATGAGTAAATCGAATCAAAAGAAGTAACCATCTAATTAAAAATAATGAACATAATCATCTGCATACCTATTGAATTGAACATCCAACATATTCATTGTTCACATTGTTTAATATTTTTTTTTTGAAATAAAGGAGCTCAACACAATAGAGTGGAGCAAACTTAAAGACAACTAGACGATCAACACCTAAAAAAATACAACATAAAGACTCTCCATATCATCTCCAGCATAGTATTTTTATTGTCTACTTATACTTTTCCAATTAAATTACTAATTACTTGTGAGCTTAAAAAAGGAGTTTAACTCAAATGATTATTGAGATTAGTCATGTGCACTAAAATATTTTTTGAAATCTTAATTACATCAATTATATTTTTAAAATTAGTAAAAGTGCTCCATATTAATCTATCAATTTTTTTGTCAAGTGCAAATATGAATTAATTTGGTGCATTTTTACTAATTTTAAAAATATAATTAATACAATTATAATTTTAAAAACTAATTTAATATACGGCGTATTTAAAAACTATTTTGAAACTTAACTCGGAGTAAAAATAAGTACCCAGTCATGGCAAGAGGCTATGAAATGGTCAGCGCCGTTGGTCCTATTCCAGTAAGGGTGTTTGCGGACTATGGTCTGGGTGTAATCAATGACGACTCTCATCAGTGGGCCGCGAGAGTAGCTCACCAGAGGACGGTAAAGATAATGTACGATCTCCGCCACGCTTACGGGCATCATGAACGCGTGGGCCTCCTCTGGGCTATGGGCCCAGAATGGGCTTGAATCATTTTCTAATTCGGACATCAACTGTCCCTCAATCCCGTAGATGTCTTTCATGGGCCATTCATGGAAGAATGGTGGTTCTCCTTCTCTGTAAGTCCACACTTTGAATCTCTTCACCATCTCTAAGTGACTCCTGAAGGTAAAAATCAACGCAAAATTTCAAAACAAAATAAAAATATCAATTAATACCAATATATAACAATATTTTTTAAAATGTCTCAATCATTAAAATTTTAGATTTTATTCATTTATTTTTTTTAAAGAAAGAAACACGTATCTCGCCATGCCGTATACTTAATCATAATTGATAGAGTATATGTGAAATCTAAATTTCATAACATGCCCCCCCAAAAAAAAAAAAATTAACGTTTATGATTGATTACCTTTTATTATGAATTTATATTTATATATTTCCTTTCGGTTCAAGATCTAGATGATCATACTTCAGAGGTAAACGTGTGACCTAATCATATTCCCATATATATATATATAGCTCCAAGGGATAGAAAGGGAGCAAATGGAATAATGCGAGTGAATATTATTGATGTTCTTTAAATTGTGCTAATGTTCATACCAAAAAGTAAATAAATAAACAAATTGCGTGGGCAGATGAAAGTGTGGTTAGCTAGAAAAGTTTCAGATTGTTTTTTGTGGAAAGCTTTTAGTTCAAAATATTGTTTTCTCAATATATATAATGTTACATACATCAACATACAGAGGTGAATATTTTTATGATAATAACTTATATCATATCATCATATTATAAAAAGAGGTGAATATTTTTATGATGATATTTTTACATTAATATAGCATTGTAAACTATTAGATGATTTAAAAATTTATAATGTCATTTTCATATAAAAATATTATCATGTGAGTATTATCCATAAAGAGATAGTAAATTAAAATGGTATAATAGTGATGAGTGATATGGTTACTTAACTGATGAAAAGCATAAGGGTTTCTGTAAACGGGTCCAATGGGGACAAAATTCTCTTCCTTCTCCGATGTGAACTTCCGCATCCGTATCGCTCTCAGAATTGCTCCTCTTGCTTCAGCCAAATCTTTTTCAATTCTCACCAAACTATTATTATTCCTTTTCTTCCGCTATATATTATTATACACCACGATTAATTAATATTTTCAGTCAAAATAATTAAATTCTCCCAAATAATCACAATGAAGAAAATAATAAAATTATGCTGATATTTTTTATATTCAAACATAATTATTGTTAAAAAATGAAAAGAGAGATAAGAAAAAAAATACACACGTACTATTATTCCACTAGTGGAATCATGAGAAACATCATGACTAGGGGATGAAGGTGGCATCAATGGTGGAATACTATGTTGTTGTTGTTGTTGTAGCACATTATTAGGAGCATGTTTGGAATGAAGAGTAGTTTTGAGAGGCAAAAGGAGACCTAATTCAACTCGACTATTATACGCACATATGGCCAAGAAGAAGAGAATGATGAACATCATCGTTACACTGAATACCAACCTTGAATTTGTTGTTAGCAAGGTTGATGGTGATGATGATGCCATGGCTATCTATTCTCTATCTATCTATTATTATTGTTCTCACACAAATTGTGATTTAGTTTTATATGTGAGCTAATTAATAATCAATATGTATGTATATATGTATGTATGTATGTGTAGTAGTTGTAGCTATATATCTATAAGCTATAAGCTATGTTAATTAGTACAAAAGGAAGAAGCTATAAGGGATGGGAAGAAGATGGACATAGACATAGCATGAGGGGTGATTGTGGAGGAAAAAATAATTAAAATGTTATAGAGAAGTTGACCAAACAGTAAGGTAACTAGAGAGAAGATAGATTCATTTGTTGTGGTTGGTTCATAATAGTTGGTCATGGAATTCATGAAACTTTTCTTGAACCATAGAGCAAGCGCACTAACTATATATGGAGGATGGAGCCAATTACCACTCTCATATACACACTTATTAGGTGTAATGGTGTAATTATGATTTAGACATGAACCTGCAATAGCTAGCTTAATTAGAATGCTACATAGATAAAATGTTGTTATAGTGGAATACAATGTTTTTTGGTGGTATAAATGCGCTCCATATACATATATGGCAGTTTTGCAAACATATTAATGGTCAGTGATTTCATTCTTTGGGGTAACAACAGTTGTCAATTAGGATTCATAACTTACCAATTTGGGAAACGCCGGGGAAACAAGTATTATTATTATTATTATTATTATTATTATTATTATTATTACTACTTTAGATTTAATTATTTTGGATTAAACTAAACTTATTATTTGAAGGGCTATGAATGTTTGTGAATTTTGCATAACCAAACTCACCTTCAATATATTGTTAGAGTTGGATCGGAGGAAATAGCAAATCCTAATTAATCGGGTTTATAAGTCACTAAGCAGCCATACGCGCGTGTTTACAGCAATAATAATGCATGTAGCATTTTAATTCTGATGAATTTTATTTATGATTTAGGGTAATTTATCGGAATAGAATGAATGAGGCTCAAAATGATAATATATTCTTATGTAATTCGAATTTAATTGCACGCTTGTCCTATTTATATTTTTATGTAATTCGAATTAATTTAACTTGATTTATACGAAATACATGTAAATTAAATTAACCTTATTCTATTTATATTACTAATGCAATATATACATATAAATCTAATTCAATTTATTATTTGTACATAATTAATTATATATTTATTTTTTATTAATTTTAAGATATAAATATTAATAAAAAATATCTCCTATTTAAATTTAAATAAAATATAAAAAAAAGAATAATAATAGAAATTTAAATTTTATTCTTTAGTTTAAATTTTAAAATCTACATTTTTATAAATTTATAAATTCAAAAGTTAGACCAAAAAATAAATCATTTCTAAAAATTTATTATAAATTATTTTTTAACATATTAATATATAAAAAATTATTACCAAAATTTTTTATATTAAAAAAATTAATATAAAATATATCCATCCAAAATAGCATAGGAGAGCTATTTTGAAATTTTGATTCCATCAGTGGAATGATTCTTTAATTTAACGGCGCAAAAAATTAAAGCACTCAAATTGAAGTTGGAGTAAACATATCACATGATGATACAACAAAAGTTTGCATTAACTTTTTCTCACATCAAAGCTCCCAATAATAATTTTTAAATACTAATAAGTTAAAAAATTTTAAAAATTATTTATTTCTTTTTAAATTTATAAATTTGTAAAGATATAAATTTTTTAAAGTTAAACTAAAATATAAATTTAAGTTTTATTTTTATTTATTTTAATTTTTTAATATTTTATTTAAATATAAATGTAGAATATTTTTTTATTGATATTTATATTTTAAAATTAACAAAAAATAAATATATAATTAACTTAAAGAATAAAAAATTTTAATAATTTGTACGATTAATTCAATTTATTTAATTTACTATATATATATATACATTATATAGTAGTAATATGTTATATTAATAATGAATTGAATCAGATATATATGCTGTATTAATAATTGATTCGATATTTACATGTATTTAGTATAAATTGAGTTAAATTAATTCAATTTATATAGAGATATAAATAAAATAGACGTGTAATTAAATTATATTTAGAACATCTTTATAATTTTGAGCCTTATTTATTTGATTCGTATAAATGATTTTATGATTTACTAACTATTGTATATTGCAAACAAAATATATATAGATTTTGTATGTAATATACAATAGTTGGTTGACGTTTAGTTAAAGGTTAAAAAATATATTATAAAAAGTTATATTTTTAAAATATTATATATTTTTTTAAAAATATTATACATAAGTATTATAAAAAGATTATATATTTAGTGTTATAAATGATTGAAATTATTTTCAATATTCTCAATAATACGTAAAACTCTTTGACAAAAAATCATAATGATTGAGATAGAATAATAATTACATATCCTAATTTTTATTCTTTTGATAACATGAAAATATCAAATATCCACTTTTATAGACGAGAAATTTTCTATTTTAAGACAGAAAAATTTCCAAAATAAGATTTGTTTTAGTCATTTATTCCAAAATATACATTTTGCATTATCTTGTAGCCGACGTTTATCTTTGAAATATGGGGAAAATATCACTTTCAATATTATTTACCAATTTTGTTATTTGGAATTAATAAATTAGCAATGCTATATGAATAATAAAAATTAGAATTATTCTTCACTATACTCACTTATAGTTAAAACGCGCCTCTTCTGGCACGTCTGGTCCACGTGTTTCTTAACAATTTTTTTAATTAACGTGCGAATATATAATTTTCTTTTTTGAAAGGAGACTTTTTTCTTTTTCGAATTTCTTCTGCGTTTTCTTGTCTTCTCTCTACGATCTCTTTCGTGCCTTTTTCTCTGCGTTCTCCTTCGGCGTTTACGTACGTTTCTCTCTGCGTTCTCTTTGTTTGTTTTTCTCGATTTCTATTGTTTCTGAAATCAAACTATGAAATCGTTTTGAAGATAATGGATGATTCAACTTCAGATTGTGCTGAACCAGAGAGCGAAGTGGATTTTGAATTTGAATCCAATGAAGTTTCTGAGGTGTGGTTTAATTCCAGTTAATATTTTTGTTAGTAGTTTATGATTGTGGAGCTGAATAATGTTGCGAACCTTGCTTGTGAAATTTGCTATTTATTGTTTGAATTGAATGTAATATACTAGTTCTAATGAATTTTCTGCATTTTATATCAGCTTTTCGGGTGTAAATGAGAACTATTTGGGTGTACAGTGGAAAAGTTTGGGTGTATTGACAGGTTCTGACTTTCCATTTGACCGAGGGTGAGTTGTCTTATTGTTTTAGTTGAATTAGTTTAGTTTTTGTTTGATGATGATCCATGAATATGATTTTTGTTATTTTTTATGATGGTTTTATATTTGTATTTGCATTCTATAGTTTATGCTTGTTTTAATATGGTGTATTGTGAACTATTTTGGGTGTATTTTGCAGTTCTTCTATAATGTTGATGAGCAGTTTGTTTCCAAGGTTGGGATGACTTTTAACATCCTTGAAGATGCTGCAAAATTCTACAAGGATTATTCGAAAGCTGCAGGTTTTTCTACAAGAGTTCGGAGCATAAATAAGAAGGAAAACGAAATTAAGAATCAATTGATTACATGTAGCAAAGAGGAAAAATGGAAATCGAAAATATCTCTGACGGAGAAGAAAAACCCCTCAACAGGATTAAATTGTCCCACAAGAATTTATATACACATATTAAAGGACATCGGTATTTGAATCATTTCCAAGGTCGTGTTGCATCATTCACATCCTTGCTGTGCAAATCAAGCAGAGATGCTTAAACATGACAGGGAACTAAGCATGCCCGTGCATCGTACAATAGAGAATAACGAGGAAGCCAGAATCAGACTAAGCAAAACTTACCAATCATTTGTGGCAGCAGCCGGGGGTCACCGCGAGTTAAATTTTATAAAAAAAGATGTGAGAAATTACATCACGAGAGAAGTGCGAAATATTTTGGAACTAGAGGATGCAAAAGAATTCGAGAAATACTTATTAAGAATAAAAGAGAAGAATCAGAATTTCTTTTTCGAGTTCGAACTCAAGGACGATCAGTCAATTAATCTTGTTTTTTGGGTAGACGCAAGGAGCAGGGCTGCCTGTGAGTATTTCGGAGATGTTATTTCATTCGACACCACCTACAATACAAACAGGTAATATGCTATTCTGGTTTATGATGTTGAATTAATGTTGTTTTATAAATTTGCAGCAGAGGTGTATATTGGATGTTTTTGGGTGTAGACAGTGAATATTTGGGTGTATTTAACGATTTCAATTCTATTTTGTCGTAATCTGTTTCAGGTATAATCTGTTTTTTGGTTCTTTTGTTGGGGTAAATCACCACGGTCAGTCAACACTTATGGGATGCGCTTTGATGAAAAACGAAGATATTCAATCATTCAAATGGTTATTTGAATATTGGCTTCGTTGCATGGGAGGAAATACTCCGAAAGGGATTCTCACCGATCAATGTGCATCGATGCAAAGCGCTATCGAGACTTGTATGCCCACAACAATTCACGGTTGGTGTATTTGGCACATCATGAAGAAGATTCCAAGCAAATTAAACACCTACAAGAGACACCTAGAAATCGAACAAGACATGAGCCATGTTGTTTGGAACTCTCATACCGAAGAATCATTGGATAGGAATTGGAATGATTTTCTGATGAAGTATGGTCTTGTGGACAACAAGTGGCTTTCAGGTAATGTCTTTTAAAATCTACAACAGAGGTATAAATTGCATGTTTTTGGGTGTATTATAGTTCTAATTTAGGTATTTTTTGCAGAGTTTTATGAAGACCGTCATATATGGATTACAATTTATCTCGATCACTACTTCTGGGCCGGGATGAGAAGCACACAAAGGAGCGAGAGCATGCATGCCTTTTTTAACAAGTTCATTATGCGGAACAGCTCACTTATCCAATTCGTCAAACAATACGATAATTGCCTTGGAAGCAGGGAGCAAAGAGAGAGAAAATCGGATGCTGCAAATTTTCACACTACCATACCGTGTGCAACGAAATCCTCAATAGAAGCTTAGTTTCAACAGGTGTACACTCACCAGAAGTTTAGGAAAGTACAAGCACAATTTAAAGGGAAGGTGAATTGCATCACAAGGTCAACGAACACCGCTCTAGGCTATTCGGTATACAAAGTTGTAGAACAAGTTTCCAACTCAACATTCAACAGGTTTGTGGTTACATTCGACTCGGTAGCAGCCTAAGTGAAATGCCAATGCTTATTATTTGAGTCAAGAGGGATATTGTGTCGTCACGCCCTAAGCGTGTTAAGCTTTGAATGAGTAAACAAAGTGTCACCAAGATATATATTGGAATTATGGAGCCAGAACGTAAAGAGGAGACACACACACATCAAGAGCAGCCACGACGAGCCATTGTTGGAGCCAAGAAGCAAGATGTTTGACGAATTGGTATTTCGTTCGCAAAATATATGCGAATTTTTATCATAATCTGAAGAGCTCACTGACATTCTATACCGCGCCTATGATAACGTCGTGGTTGAGATGCAAGAACTGAAAGCCAAAAGGAAGGGGACGTGTTCGTTATCTCACGAAGATGCTAAATTGGAATTCGTTAACAGCTTCAAAGCCCTCCAAGGGTGAGAACAAGAGGACATCCCAAAAATAGTCTAGGTTCAAAGTTGGACAAACAAATTGCAAATGTCTCAAAGAAAAAGAAAACGAAAACTCTAAGCAAGGTAAAAGTGATGTTCTTTAAACAGGAGGTAATTGAGTTTATTTTTTTAAATATTTTTGTTAATATGTAAGTTTATTTTTTCCAGTAGAACATTTTTTATGGCACATCAGTTGTACAACCAAATTCCAGCCAATATCATAGACATGTTATGCATTATCAGTTCAGAGATCCAGCAGTAGGGGATATGTTTTTGGGTGTATAGTGACAGTATTTGGGTGTACCGATAAATTTTTAGGTGTATTTCTGCATTCTCTTGTTTTTGACATTTCCTTTTTTTATATTTTTTGAGATGCTGTTGTTTGTGTTGGAAATTAGTATCTTGTTTATATCTGTTTGTTTTAAATTTGCAATACATATATAATTCAATTCTTAAAGAGGTTAATAATTCAAGTTTCTGAATTCCCATAACTCTTGGTTGGTTTTTCCATGGAAATATGTAAGCACTCAATTTGGGTGTATTCTGGTTATTTTTGGGTGTATTATAAAAGTAATTCGGCGTATTAGTATGTTTGGTATTGTTTTCCTTGATTTTTTTGAACCTGTAATTAACAGCTTTTGAATACAGTACAGACAGTTTATTTAGGCAAAAAAAATTATAATAATATTGGATTAAATATTCACAAATTTTGCAAAAAAGTGTTCAAATTATTCCGAGACTACACAACACTCAAACTAATCACTATCAATACCATCTGAATCTATTTGACAACATGGACTCAACAACACTTCAGATGGCTTGGACAATCTTATTGTTTCACTTTCCTTAATGACTGTATCTCTGTCTTGATTCATCTCATGAAACAGAATCCACGAAACGTATTCAATTCTAAAGTGGTCCACCTCCGCCTACAGTTTAAAGAATATTCTTTTACTGAACTCTGTTAATTTATTAAAGTAATAGAGAGTTATATACTTTTAAACACAATTACCTGTGTCCAATTTTCTCAGTTATATTTTTCCTTTCTAATGTTTTAAGGCTCGATTATTTCAAGTTATTTCATTACATAAACTGCACAATCATAGCTGAAAACAAAAAAAATAGCAAATTAAAATAGGACAACAAGAGAAAATACATAATTTTCAAAGAGAAAGATTTATACTCCATTTTTGGCCTGCAATGTTGATGTATGACAGTTCAATTTCATGATCGTCTTTCCTGAAGGTGCCCCCGGCATATACCCTCATTCTGGAAATCACATACCCCTAAAAACAAAAAACAAAATATAAGAAAAACTAAATTTAATACCTGATTACACTCAAAGTATCCTATAGTACACCTTATTTTGAACAAAAATACACCCAAATATTAAAATACAAATAACAGAATCAACTTACAACAAATTTATTAAGCTTCAATCTGTTTGGGGAGGGACACTTCTTGTGATACAGGTCAATGATACAAATTTTTTTCTTTCTAACATCAGCCAACCTTATCCAACAATGCTTCCCATTGCAAACAGGTGCAAATATCTGAAGTATGACCACATTGAACAGTGTTTTAGCTTAATTGGCACATAACGAACGAATTGTGATAAGAAGTTTTAGAAACGAAAACTTACATATGGATGGGATACCAATTCTTTCAGATCCAAAAAATGTATAAACATTTTATAGTCTTGAATGTCAAACGACTTCTTATTTTTTGCATGTAAGAAATCGCCGCCGTTATGATTTCCAATAGCCATGTTCTGCAGCATTTGTGTAACACCGAAAGAAATAGTTACTACATCCAATACGTTACATAAATATACCCAAAATTGAGTTCAATACACCTTACCACAATAGTAGGGAGAGACAGTAATTTTGTTCTTCAAATCTTCTAATATTTTGTTTGTTCAATGTCAGACACATACCTGTGACAATCTAGAAAAACAAAAAATCCAAATTAATTACATCAATTAACATACATTGTAGTCACATCTCATAATAAAATCATTAATCTTATTCTAATATTACCTCAATTTCGATATATGTACTAGCTTTTAGAGACGCGAAGTGAATTCTTGACAATCGCATTGGTTGTTAGGCATTGAGGATGCACATTAGCTCTCACTCATTAGTACCTCCATCCTCGTAGGTCTTTACATGTGTGGTCCAAAGGTAGCACTTTTCTTTCAGGTCAGCCGACAATTCCGTCCTCTTTGCAAGAGTTTCAAACTTTTCAAAAAATTGGTCGGCAGGCTGCTTTTTGAACAGGGACTTTTATCCTCTGCGAAATTCAATGCTGCCGCAACTCCAGTGTTTGCAGTTTCTCCACCAACTCCTCTAATTCTTTAATTAGTATTGGTGTCTCAAGACTTTTTCCCTTCTCAGATCCCGGTCGCCCCTCCTGAGTTAGCGTTTCTTCCTGACTCGAATAAGTGAAGCCAAGGCTGAATGATAGCGCCAAAAATTATTTTGGTACATAGGATGCCGTGTTGGCGATCATCATCAATGCAGCAGTGGCTTCAGGGGGTTGATTACTGCGTGTTGACAAATACGATACTATAAGAATAAGAATAGACAAATGATATCGAAAGAGAGTTATATTGTGTAGAACTTACATTTTAGAAGGAGCTGCTAGCATTGTAGGTGTGATTTCAGTAGGTTACTGGGGTTGTGGGGTGCTGCAGGGTTAGAGAAAAGGATTTAAATTATAAAAAAATTAATTACAGCTCAATTCATATGAGATACACCCAAATAAGAAAAAAATACACTCAAATAATAACCAAATACACCCGAATATTATTCCTTACCCCTTAATTGTTTCTTCGCTAATGTTCTTGCTCGGAGACTTTAGCGGGATGGTTCAATTTGCACAGGGCTTGCTGCTGTTGTCTGCGACAGAGGCATGCATACTTGAATCAGAACTCTAAACAAGACAAAAATAAAAAGTTAAAAAATTCCCTTAAAATAGATGATTAGAAGGTTGAAATTTAGTTGTAAAACTCACATATCAAGCGGTTCAGATTGTGAATATGTCTCCATCTGAACAATGATCATCTTCTATTGAGCTTGGTCACTAACTGATTCTTCTTCCAAGCCCAACCTGAAATCCACCAAAATAATGTAAAAATAAACCTAAAGTATTAAAAAAAACACAGGCTCTGTTTTTTGAGAACTTACGTAGTTGCAGATTTTTCTTTTTTTCCTGCCTTTTTTCTTAAATAAAACATTAAAGGGTTTTTTTTCTAAAAAAAATATATACAGAATTAGAAGTAGATGGTAACAAAAGAATTAAGCAAATGACATTAGAAACAGAAATTACATGCTATCCGCAGTTTGTTTACGCTGCTTTGATCCGTTTGTATTTGAAACACAGGATCATTTTCGCTTCCTAAGTTCACCTCTGGCATTCTAAGTATGGAATAAACATCATTCAATAAAAATACTATTTAATTAAATCAAGATCTCAAAATTCTATCAAATAAATGATCTTACGTTTTGAATGAATCATAGTGAGCTTCCGTCGATGGGAGCCCAGCTTCCTTCATCGTGGGAAAGCAAAAATAATTATCAGCAACAAAAAATCCCTTAAAGTTGGCAATATACACCCAAATTCAACATACTCTTGTATATCCTTTTCGTTGGTTTTTTTTTTCTTTTTTGATTCTCTGAAGAATTCTTCTATTTCTTCAGTTCTGACAGTACATGCAAAAGAATATGTTAATAATAAAATTTTGAAGATAAAGGGCAAGATAGCTTTACAACGTATCTTACACATCATAGGATTCAATTTGTTCTTCAGAAGACGAATCCTCAACAATATGCTTTCTTTTTTTGGATTACGTCCTGAAAATAAAAAAAAGTATGAATTAGACAAACACAACAAAATTGATGATAAAATACTCCCGAAAGCAGTGCATACTTTTTGGGTGGAGTCTGAATTTTTTCTTTGATTTTTGTTTTATTATTGATGACGATTCTTCGCTTCTGAAATTAAATGAGAAACACTATGGTAATACATCAAATTTCGATAATAAATAGAAAAGAAAGCAATGGAATGACAATTTGAGAATCTTACTCATCATCGGATTGACTTTCACTTTCTGAAGAGGAATCCTCCACAATCTGTTTCCTTTTTCTGGATACCATTCTAGAGAGCAAACAATCATTAGCAAAAAACACTCTAAAAATGACAAAATACACTAAAAAATATTACTTACTTTTTAGCGATCCTGGTGGGTTATTTCCTTGTTTTTGTTGGTTCCTCTGAGTCTTGTTCAAAGTCAGGCTCAGAGAAAAAAGTAAATTTACTCTCCGATAAATCACTCTCGGATGAACTTACCTTATTCTTTTTTGTCGTTTTCTTTTTTTCTTTCTATTCTTTCTCTTTCATTTTCTTCAATTTCTTTTTCACTTTCGCCTTCTTGACAATGCCCTGAAACAGTTGAAACGTTAGTTTACACCATCTACATAAATAAAATATACCCAAAGTAGAGAAAATATTATGTTCAGTTACCATATGGCCATCAATTTCTACTCTGATCCTCGCAACCAGTAGCTCCTTATTCCAATGGCTAACCCAGGGCAGTCCAGGGATTGCTTCTCCTTTCTTGTGTGTGTGTTTTGTTAGATGAAAATATACTATCATCAAGGCATAGAGGCAGCCATCAATCAATTTTTTCTTTTTCAAATGGTAATTCCTTATGCCTTTGATGATGAAATTAAGGACATGGCTG
Source organism: Arachis hypogaea (assembly GCF_003086295.3). NCBI lineage: Eukaryota > Viridiplantae > Streptophyta > Magnoliopsida > Fabales > Fabaceae > Arachis > Arachis hypogaea. The sequence goes on from NC_092046.1 coordinate 145,656,108, forward strand.
CCCCGGTTGCACTCTGTTATGTTGTTCAGTCGAAAAATTGGAGCTATGTGGCCAGGAGATACTTTGTTTATGGTAGTTGGCAACAAGAATTCCATTTGAATATAGAGGATGAAAATCCTCTTGAACATTATGCGATCTTGATCGTTGTCAACACCAATATTCATCATCTGATCGGTCAGATTCTTTAATGTTTTCCCCTGGAACCTTCTAAAAATTTATTTGTTCTCCTCATAAAGGTCTTTAAAAGTCACTTTTTCGGGAAATAGGTCTCCTATAAAAAAGAAAACCAATTACACTCCAAATTACTTGAAATACACTCAAATACCAGCCATATACACCTAAATTTGTTTCTTGATTGCATGAGATCAGAATAATATACTACAAAGAATAGATTACAAAAAATACAAGTATAAAGATTTTCTGTAATCAGTTACCTGATACATTGATACCAAGGGCAACTCCTATTTTTTTGGGTTTAATTTTCAACGAACTTTGCCTTTGTGTCCAATTTGTTTTTGTCCAAATTAAAGGAATTAGCCAACTCCTTCAACAGTTTGTGTGGCACATTCATCGGCGGGATGTGCATCAGACCACCAAATCCTAATTTCCAAACGATGGCCTTCTTTGCCTCACTTATTTTTTTAAACTTTTCATTCAATAGCCGCGTGGAGCATCTCAAATCTTTGGTTTGCTGTAAACAAAGCAAAATGGTTTGTTGTAAACAAAGCAAAATGAGAGTCATTTAAATAAGCTATATTTATACTAGGAAAAATTAACTTGGTCTACGAGATATATGTGTGTGTGTGTGCGCGCGCGCGTGCACGTGCGCGTGCGTGTGCGTGCGTGCGTGCTTATTATATTGTATTTTTTTCCACCTTCGCTCTTGCTTATATTGTATTTTTTTCCACCTTCGCTCTTGCTTGTCATTTTTACTGTAAGGAATAAAAAATATTGTTAATAGATAAAATACCAGCCAAATAACAGTCATATACACCCAAATATCATCCACATACACACAAATACCAGCAATATACACCCAAATAAATGCCAGATACACCCAAATAATAGCTCAAGCCCAAGTACAACAGCACCAGTTACACTACAAGCTCAAGCACAAGTACAACAGCACCAGTCAACCAAACATGCATACAATGACACTACAAGCTCAAGCACAAGTACAACAGCACCAGTTACACTTGAATACTCTTGATATATATACCAGACACATACACTTGTTTTTTTTTTTTTTTGGATTACATGATATTATATGAGTTCAAAATGATATTTAGGTCCAAAATGTCACTAGAAGCAGCAGTCACATTCGAATTTGATTGATATACACCAAAAAATCGGCCATATACACCTAAATATTAGTTCACTTTAAATATAGTACAAAATTTATATGTATACAAACTCACTTCAAAACATGCAAACATGCACAAAAACAGATAAAAAAATACGTTAAACCATTCACTAAAAGTACGTAAAATAGTATAACCGACTTGAACAGTTTCACTAGAAGAGTAATATCTACTGTAAACCAAGAATATATAATGAATCTACTTAATAAAAGAGAAATACGACGATATAATGCTTCGCCTTCGAAATCAGAAAGAGAAATCTGAAAAACCTAGAAGATTAGTGAAACAGTACCTTGAATAATATTTCTTCTTTCTTTTCGGTGTTTTTTTATGGCGATTTTGATGTTTGCTTGTTGATTTCGTCGAGTGTTGGCGAGGAGTTTGAAAGTTTCTTCAGAGTTTTCGAATGTGCCTTAAATCTCGACGGTTGTGGATTTGATCGAGGAAGAAGAAGAAGAGTCGTTCATAATGGTGAGTAGCGCGCTTTGAAAACGGTTGAGTAACGCGCGTGTTTAACACGCTTGAGTTGGGTGAGAGTAGTTTTTGTTGGGTTTTGCGCAACTTGTAAGACTTGTAAGCCAAAAAGACTTGTATGTGTAGCATAACTGTAAAAATTATTATTTTTGTCCAACATTTGGTCAATAATAATTTATACCCATATTTATAGAAGTTTTATACATAAAAAGTATATTATATTAACCAGAATTTTATATACATAAATTAATACAATTTACATTTAAAATTTAGATACATAAATTAATACAATTTATTTATTAAAAATAATTTATTATTTATGCTGATTAAACAATGACAAAAAAAATATTAAAAATTGCTTATCCAAGCATTTTTCTTGATAAATTTTCAAAACTAATAAGTAAAACATGTGGCAGTTACCACCTGTATCTCTTACCAATTATTTTTTATTATTTTTTTCTTTGAAAATGTATAACGTTTTCTCTTAAAATTTATATATACAGTAACTAAATATCAAAAGTATTTAAAATTAACATATTCAATACACATAAATATTCAATTATTATTATTTTTTGATTAATTTTTCAAAGACAACACCAAAAAAATATATATTTTAAAGAAAGAAAGAGACTATGTAGAAATCACCTTATTATGAAGTTACTAGCCGAAAATTTAGCCTTCTTAACCATATTGAGTGAAGTATCATATGAATCAAATCAAATGGCCTTGCAGGCCTATTTATCACAAAATGCTTTCTAACCCTCCTCACACTAAAATACAACTCCATATACTTATCCTGTGTTACATTTTGCAAAATAGTCTTAATTTCCGGTATTCTTCCAACTTCAATTTGCATGGAGAATTTATTCCAATTAAGGACATCACTGAAGGGCAGAGAGTAATTATCACAAATGATAACTGGGACACACCCTGCATAAATTGCTTCCACAACCCTAGGACTTGCAACTTCATATCCACTAGGGCACAAGCAAAACTTGCTTAGGCCCATCAACTTTGTGTAGTCTTGGCCCTTTTCAAGGTACTCATGGACTTGGACTTCTTTGTCCTTGTTCTTCCAACGCTTGAGCAGCCTTTTTCTAATGTAACCGTGCGCCCCACCTGCGAAAAAGGCTAGTATTGTCCTTTTAGCGGGGTGTTGGGCCGTGTTTGGTGGGCCTAGCTTTCCAACTGGCAGGTACACTTCCGGGATGGACACGTCTCTGTTGGGCAGAAAGCCTTCTGAGGTGTTGGCATTGCATAGTACCCTCATGAAGTTCTTGAAGAGTTGGGGATTCGCATATGAAATTCTGGGACCCTGTTCCATGAATTCAATTATATAAATATAGCAAACTTTTCGTTAAGTTGATAGTTAAAAATAATTAAATGAGTTAATTAATTTGACTAAATTTTTGTCTAACGCACTCTCAATTAGTTAATTGTATCTAAATTTTCACTTATAAATATAGTCTTAGTGTTAATTGAATAAAGTGTAATTACAAAAATTGAAAATTTATATGCAATTATTTTAAGGGGAAAATTCAGGTGAAGTCGATTTCATGTGAAGTTGATATTTAAGAGCCGTTAGATAAAAATTTAGTCAAATTATTTAACAACTCTCACGTATCAACTTTACGTGAAATCGATTGCATTTGAATTTCCACCTTATTTTGACGTGAAGATAATATTTAAGAACCGTACGAAGCTTTTCCATAAAAGGAAGATACGCACCCAATCATGGCATGAGATGAGAAAGTGGTCAGCACCTGTGCTTCTGTTCCAAAAAGGGTACTTGGTTGCAATAACAGCAATGTAATCCTCCACCAGACGCTGTAGCCGCTCAGGGTCATAGTCATATCTCGACCTTCTTGGCTTGTAAACATACCGAATCACCTTTGATATGCTCAACGGAATTAAGAACACATGGGCATGTTCTGGATTGTTAGCAATGAAGTTGCCCTTCTTGTTCTCTATTTCATCAATGAATTGTCCCTCAATCGCGTATTTGTTGTTAACAGGTCCATCATGCACCAATGGTTGTTCTCCTTCCTTGTACACCCACACTTTGAACCTCTTCTTCATCTCATTCTGACTCCTGTTCCATTCTTACATTACATTAGTTATGTGATTATACCAACACAGTTGATAGTCAAATAGTTATGTTGTGTACATAAAAAAATCAAGGTTTAATTACTTTGCTGATGTCTATAATTTTACAAAATTTTCAATTAAATCCTATATTTTTTTTTAATTGAGTTCTTGCACCATTTTTTTTTTAATTGAGTCTTTATATTTTTTTCCTTTTTATTTAGGTTTCTGTACCAATTCTTTTTTTTAGTTGGATCCCTATAAAATTAAGCCAATTACTACTAAGAGGAACTTAGGCCTAATTTGGGTAAACAATTTAATTAAATTACTTTTGAAGAAATAGCTTAAAAAATAAATGCTTATATTAAAAGTAGCTTATTAAAAAGTTATTTTCTGTTTGGTTTTTTAGTTCTAAAAGTACTTATTTTAAAAGAAAAATAATAAAAAGATTTTTATTATGAGAGAAGCCATTTTTTTAACTTCTCCTTAAGCATCAAAGTAGCTTTTTAGAAAGTTACAATTTTGTTTTGAAAATTGTACCAAACATTAATACTACACCTTTTTATAAGTTAAAAGTTAAAAAAAGTCACTTATAAACATATCCAAACGGGCCTTAATTGAAAAAAAAAATTTGGTGCAGGGACCCAATTAAAAAGAAAAAAAGTATAGGGACCTAATTAAAAATTTCACCAAACTATAAAGATTAATTAAACCAAAAATCAACCACTAAATCTGACATTTGTATAGAATATATATTAAGATACAAATTACACGTGGGTGTACACTTTTGTTTAACCATTTATGGGTATGCAAAGAGAAGTTAAAACAGATAAAAAATAGTATGCAACTTACCGGTGAAAAGCGTGAGGATTCAAGTAAATGGATCCTTTTGGTTTTGTGTGGTTGCTGGACCTAATAGCTTCAAGAATGGAGGCTCGTGCCCGTGCCAAACCACCTTCAATTCTCTCCAAACTAGTGATCCTTGTATGAACTAGTGAATCATTATTTGCAGCGGTGCAGAGAAGTTCTTTTAGATGTTGGTTGCCTCTGGTAATAGAAGGTGGGAAGGGAGAATCTGAGTGAATTCTATGAATCATACGGTGTCGTTCTTCATTTGAGGGAGTGAAGAAAACAAGGGAGAAATTGAGGAGTAACACTAACAACAACAACAAACATATTTGGGATTTCAATCCTTTCAATTTCATTGCTTTCCTTCACTCTGCCACTCATATCACATGCCTTAGCCTCTTTCATTTTGTTTATTAATTAGTGATTGATTGGTTGGTTACAACATCACATCAGACAAAAGAAACCGTAATATATATAACCTTATCTTATCTCAATAAAGATAAAGATCTAATCAACATTTTTTATATTTGTCTTAAATTAATATTGGCAAACTTTTCATTTTATTTTTACTAGTGATTCCACTTTTCATATTTCTAATGAAATAAATCAGTTTGTGACAATTGAAATAGAAGCAAACAAAGTAACGAATAAATACGGTGGCATCAGCCATGGGCCACCAAAGCTATGTGGTCATGTGAACTTGTCCTCCTCTTGTATTTATTTCTTACAAGAATTTACTAAGTTTGGGAAAAGACAAGCTTCGATTAAGAAACGCCAACCAATTCATGCTTATTGTGCCAGGTAGCAAGTAGGAAAGACCCTATTATTTATTGAAACTTTTCACGAACTTGGACATGCTTATCAAGGCTATGAATAATTGACTTCAATAAGCCCACACCTTCAACCTCTTCACCATCTCCATGTGCCTCTTATATATATTTATCAAAAATACTATTTGTATATTAAAATCAGTCACCAAAATTAATTATCAATATATTTATGTATAGATATATGTATAGTTTAATTTATTTTTGATGGTTAATTTTAGTGTACACATAGTATAGTTCAAATTATGACATCCTACGTATTCCTTGCTCCCTTAGATAAGTAGTGTAGTGACATTTATTTGAATAATGTGGATAAATGTTGAAACTTTTGACTCTGCATTAGAAGAGTTAAGTATTTCATTCTGTTGCAATTACTTATTGATTGTGCCTTTTTTCTTTGATTCATGAATTAAGAGTAGTTACTCATATTTGTTAATTGTTATGACTTATGAGACTTCTTATGAATCAATATATCCTAGTTATATACAATGCATCAGCTTGTGAATCTTTTCAAATAATTTTTTTTTTATTTGGCCCCTTTTTTATCAGCTTTGTTTTTTTTTAATTGTATGCTCTCTTCAAAGTGTTTTTTTTCCTCACAAATTTAAATATTAGTGTAAGTTGATTTTAATTTCAAATTAAAAAATATTATACTATTATTTACTATTATAATTCATGGCAACAGATAAATGAAAAAAGAATTGAATTTTACTAATAGTGAAATTTAAATTTATATTAGAGATATACACTATATATAGGATAATAATTATAAAAAAACTAATATAATATTATGATAACTAACAACAGAAAATACTCACATCTATCTCTAATTAAGTAACTAATATCTCTAGAATAAATGTACTCTAATTGGTTGGTAATTAAATGATCGGACTAATATTTTAGTTTACATAATATTTTGGCTTAGAAGAAGCTTAAATTTGCCTATAATCATTGGCATCTAAACGCATTGTTCAAAACTTAAAGTTTTTACCATATATAATGGTTATTATGTACAAAAATTGTGTTCAAATATGAATTATTAATAAGTATTATTTATTATAAAATAACTAAATAAATAAATAAATAAGAGGTAACAAACATAAAATAAAATATAAAGAAATGGAAAGAAGTATTGCAACATAAAGAGAGAGATAATTGTTTATTGCTTTTGTGTGTATATTCCTTTTGTCTCAGTACATGTATTTATAGGCACACAAGAGGTAGTATATGCAACTCTCATTAAACTCTCATTAAACTCATCTCTCTTGAGAATGTGAGCCGTCCATATTAAATGATGGTCATCAACCTCATTTGATCTTATCACAACATTATTCACCCCAATAAAAAATATCTTCTATTTTACCAAAAAAATGTTCTATTGATATTTTGAAAAAAAAAAATAACTAAATTATTTTATTATTTAAATATAACAAGTTAGATACAATTTTAAAATTGTATTACTTAGAATACTTTTTCTTTTTAAATCTTTAAATGATTGATAGTTAATACTTTTATCTAATAATTTATTAATTTGTAAACAAAAATAATTTCAATAGTTAATTTTACCTTTACATGATAATAAATTTATCTATTTATTTTTTTATAAATTTAGTTAAATATACTCCAAAAATTACCAATTGAAAAAAAAATATTAAAAAATTACAAATTAATATTAACTAAGATATTAAAAAATATAAATTACTTTAAATTTTATATATTAATTTTTTAACTAAATTAAACATCAATAAAATAAAATAAATTAACTCTTCTGAAAAATATATATTATTTTTTTAAATAAATTATACATAAATTTTACAAAGTAAATTAAGTATACTAATACGGCACTTAAACTAGTAATTGTGGAAGATAGATAGGGAGAATACAGGAACGAAAAATAAGGAGCGCGAGTGGTGGGTGACTGGTGAGAGCATCAAAGTTAGTTGGTGGTTCAAACTGATTCTTACGGTACAGAGAGAATGAGCGTGGTGCGACGAGTGTGTTCGATGTTCCCCCAAGTTGTTGGATTCAGTAAGAGGAACATCTCCTTTAAAACCTTGGATCCTCCAACACCACTCGCCCATGGAATCCACGTCTTCTATTGTCCTGTAAGTCGTTCAGGGAACCAAGTCATTTGTAATTTCATATACAACACCCACCACCCGTTTGTAGAAATGCTCCAGTAGATTTGCTTAGGTGGGCTTTGAACCTGGGATGATTTAGTTTTTGGGTGTGTTCTTGTGTGCCTCCTGCTTTTGAATTGGGTTTTTGTACATTCATTTTCAATAGGATGCTGTCGGAATTGTAGCTAAGCTTTCTGATTGCATTGCATCTAGAGGTGGAAACATCTTGACCGCCGATGTTTTTGTACCTGAAAATAAACAAGTCTTCTACTCTAGAAGGTACTTGTCTTGTCTCATTCATTCACATTCATCTTGTTTCTTGGTTACTAGTATTAACATGAGTACTTCTTTGAATTGTATATGAAACTTGTCTTGAAACTTGGAAGTACTCAAGATTTTGATTTACTAATGAAATTCGTTGGATTGCTAATAAGCAATAATATTAAGTTTAATAAGGTCTTGTGAATAGGGATCTCATTATTTTCTCCTTCTTCTTTTTTTGCTCTTAAATGTGCTGACTTTTAAGTTTTTTTTTATTGCTGGAGTACTTTTATTCTGACTTCACCTTGCATAAACTTATGTTGAACATTATAGTGATTTTGTTTTTGATCCTGCTAAATGGCCACGGGCGCAAATGGAGGAGGATTTCCTAAAGCTATCACAAACATTCAACGCAATGCGATCAGTTGTGAGGGTGCCGGCTCTGGATCCTAAATATAAGATAGCTGTTCTGGCTTCAAAGCAGGTATACGTTTCTACTATGGCTTTTCATTCATTATCTTGCATTTCAGAAAATGAAAAGGATTTCATATTCTGTTAGACATAAATATTGATTTTTTTTTGCTGCAGGATCATTGTCTAGTTGATTTGTTACACGGATGGCAAGATGGACGACTTCCTGTAGATATAACCTGTGTAATTAGGTGAAATTCTAGCATTGACATCACCAAATTGATTTATGCTTCATTTAATTATTTATTAATTTTTAAGTATTCTTTGTGATGTGTTAAACAGTAACCATCATAGAGCTTCAAACACCCATGTGATTCGTTTTCTTGAAAGGCATGGCATTCCTTATCATTGTTTAAGTACAACAAAGGAAGATAAAAGAGAAAGGGAGATATTGGAGTTGGTTCAAAATACTAATTTTTTAATACTTGCAAGATATATGCAGGTAATAACTTATTGAAATTCTTTTTTCTTTTCTTTTTTCCTCACCATGTTTGTAATGCCGAAAACAATGTGTTTATGGTTTTGGAAGAACTTGCTCTTCTATGCTTCTTCAACTTATAGGTATTCACAGAATTTATTATTTATAATCTATTGTATATAAATTCTAGGTGCTAATATCCGAGAGTATTGAAATATCAAAACTTAGCATAAAGTAAAGAGAAACTTTAGTTTTCCTTCTCCCTTCAAGAATTCAATAACATTGATTTATTTGCACAGGTATTATCCAGAAACTTCTTAAGGAGCTATGGTAATGATGTAATTAACATTCACCATGGTCTTTTGCCATCATTCAAGGGTGGTCATCCATCAAAACAGGTTGATCTTCTTAGATTTCTATGTTACAGGATTACATATTTGCCGCTTCTACTTCAAAATGTTATGTAAATTTTTTGTGGTGGCTTCCTAAATATGTATACAAATTTAATATGCCAGATTATTTTGGCAGGCCTTTGAAGCAGGTGTTAAATTAATAGGTGCAACAAGTCACTTTGTGACAGAAGAACTTGATGAAGGACCTATAATTGAACAAATGGTAAATGCATGCTTTTTCATGCTCTTCTTTTAATTTTATTTTATCATTTGTTTGCTTCTTTAGGTGAATGATAATGTTGATTTGAATTGATTATATAAATGATCATAAATTTTTATACTGTAAATTCTGTTGTTTCTGGCTTTTATTTTGCAATTTACTTGGCAAAAGTAATTTCCGCATCTGCCTTATGATTATCAACAGATTATGAAACCCTTGACTAATAGGGTGAACACAACATATGTACAGTTGGCATTATATATGTTCCATTCAAGTCCATCTTTTCCACTTTAGTTTTAGACTTTTTTGTTGTGCCTATACTTCAACATGTTCATTTTGGATATTATTTGTTGAAAAAGTAACATATTTGTAAGATTTTTGTTTTCTTACCACAAGTATTCTTTCAAGTGTTCTTAATCATTTTCTGGTGTTTCTAGTTTTGAATAAGGACCATTGCATTTACCATGTTAAGATTAATTGGAGAAGTTCTCAGTCCATTGACAAAACAGAAGTAGATACCGATGCAAAAGAATTTGTTTAATTCCTTATTTAGCTCTTTGCCTCCGCTCTTTAAAATTCTTAAGCTTTCATTTCAGCTATAACCATCCATGTTTCTCGTATATGTCTCAGTGCACAGTTTGTTTGAGTGTTTACAAATGGAAAACCGAAAAGATATATGTAGATCTAGATTCATAGTTGCTATCCTAATTCGCTAAATTAAGCATGCAGAAATTGCGAAGGTGTGAGATATCTGTACTTAGTCAAGAGCCTCGACTCAAATGTAGCTTGATGCTTGAATTTTGGTTTGGTTACAGGTCGAGAGAGTTTCTCACAGAGATAACTTGCAGATCTTTGTGCAGAAATCAGAGAACCTCGAGAAACAATGCCTTCGCAGCGCTATAAGATCGTATTGTGAGCTTCGCGTATTACCTTATGAAGAAAAGAAGACCGTCGTGTTCTGAATGAAAATAGCAAATGCAGATTATAATGCACCAAAAGAGTTGTGGCTGCATTTGCCTATTGTTTACTTGTAAAGTTTACAATATATACCCACTTTGACTGCAACTTGCAAGAAAGTGAAATATAGAAAATAAGAAAAAAAAAAGGGATCTTGATTCATTTGGTGAATGCAGCAAATTAATTTTAGTGGAATAACAATGGTTAAAAGGAAAAATAGAAGATCCTTGGACGGTGATAATGTGAATAGGAGAATTAAGAGAAAGTAGATCTTGTTGAGCTCTTTGGTTTTATAATAACGAATTGATAAATTGGTCACAAATAGTTTTTTTTTTTTTTTGGATGTGTTGTTTACTAATGATTTTGCAATTCTGGTCTATTTATCTTAACAAGTGAATCTTTCTATGACTTATATTTAAATAAATATTGATCGACCAGAAAGAAATGTATATTTAATTCTCTTTTAAGCTTTTTTATTGCAAAATATCATTAAATAGTTACATATAAAGAATACAATTAATAAAGACTATCTCTTATTTGTCTCATCAAAATTTAAAGAGTAAACTATCAAAAATACACTTAAATTATCTTGATGCTGACAAAAATGTCTTCAAATTTTGTATAATTTTGTAAATACTTTAAATTGAGTTATTTCTTTGTAAGGAAGTTTAAGTTTGCCTATAATTATATACATCTAAATGTCATTGTTCAAAACTTAAAATTTTTACCAGAGATGTACCCTATTATGTACAAAATTGTGTTCATATATGAATTATTAATAAATATTATTATTCACCCCAATAAAAAAGTATGTCCGATTGATATTTTAAAAGAAATATAACTAAATTATTTTATTGTTTAAGTATAACAAGCTAGATATAATTTTAAAATTGTATTAATTAGAGTATTTTTTTCTTGTTAAATCTTTAAATGATTGATAGTTAACACCTTTTACATAATAATCTATTAATTTATAAAGAGAAATAATTTCAATAGTTAATTTCACCTTTACATGATAATAAATTTATCTATTTAATTTTTTTTATAAATTTAGTTAAAATGTACTTCAAAAGTTACTAATTAAAAAAATTATTAAAAAATACAAATTAATATTAACTAAGATACTAAAAAATATAAACTACTTTAAATTTTATATATTGATTTTTTTTAGCCATATGAAAAGAACACCTTTGTCAAAATTTGCAAAACAGAAAACAAACATTCTGAACATTGTATAGAAAAAAAAAAGAACAATCTATGTATGCTGTCATTCAAATACAATCATACAGTGACTAACAAATTGAATAAAAAATGGAATAACATATGGCACCAAACTGAGACAGACATTGAGTACAAGTATTAATGTTTCAATGAACAGCTTCTAATTATCTCACAGTTGCTTGAAAACTGAAGACATTGCTCCTTATATATCCAGAGTAACCTGTTCAACTATAAGTTAACAACATTTCTCATAGCTAAACAAGAAACTACCTTAAAAATAATAACCAATTTTATGCTGCATATTTATATTTATATGGCACATATAACATAATATGTATCATTATTGAGCCATGCCAGTGCCATTGTCACACCCAAAATTGTCACGCCAATCAAGCATCTTAAGGGTGGCTGCATAATGTGCTAATGCTCCAACTATCACCAGAACATGGAAAATTTGGTGGCTGTGTCCTGCAATGTCAAACCACCCCGGTTTCCACCTTTCCGGGACCCGAGTCACATAGAACAATGTCCCTATAAGGTAAGACAAGGCCATGGTACATTCATATGCTAAGGTAACATTGCGCCTAGGATTCCCCCAGTTGACAATTGAAGCATGAATTGCAGGCACAATTCCAAATAGTCCCATGGAGCAGAACAACATTGCCCTGAATCCACGGTATTTTCCGGTCGAAAGGGTTGGCGAAAGCAACGTTGCGATGGTGAATAACCCCATTGCAGTGATCCCAGCAAGGTAGAGGAGTTGCCAGTGAGGCTGACATAGGAAAACATAGTAAATCTGAGGGAAGAATGAGGTTATGATCATCACTGTGATGCCAACATAGTCAATTCTCAAAAGGAACAGATTTAAGGAATGGGAGTGGCATGAGAAGAGGTGGCATATGCTGCTGGAGAGAAGACAGAACATGGAACCACACAAGAAAACATAGAATGGCCACCTTGCTGCAATAACTAAATCTAAGGACTTTGGCTCCATTTTCATAGGTGCTTGCTGTTTCAAATCAAACAGTATTGTTGTTGTTCCCTGAAAATATATACATATATAATTCGGACATTAGGAACTATTCCCTTAATATCTTATATCATAAATACAATTGTAAGGTCACTTACCAGGAACAAATCTTTGAAGCTTTGGGAAACATTCTTTTCCGCACTTGAAGAGAATGACCTACAGAGATGATATCATGATAAGGAAATTTAGCTGGAAATTAATATAAAAAAAAAACTACTATATATATATGTATATATATGTATAGATAGCTAGGTAGTTCACCTAATATATAAAAATCATGGTCTACATTACATTAATCTATGTCACGTAATGAAAGATGGACAAAAGCAATTTGCTGTTCAATTGCTTCAACTGCAGGTTGCATATATAAACTTTAATTTGGCAAGTGTGTTAATTGGACGGGTTGTGGTCCTTCAATTTAGAAACTCAAAATTTCCAGCGTCTTTATGATGAATGGGATCTTACACGATACCATATTATTAATGATATAATTCCCGGATCGAGTTGCAAAACTGATAAGACCTTAAGAATTGAATATAAAGGTGGTATAACGTTATACAAAGAAAGAAAGTAAGTCATCCTTCAAAGATATAAGAAAGAACTTCCATTCAAATTAACCCCTAAGGCCTAATTCCTAAACCCCCTATTTCCTTGACATGATTACAAACAAGTTTGGTAACAAAAGGAAATAAAAAACATACTAATTTTAAAAATGGACATGGATGTGCCGGAAAAGGTAAAAAAACGTTAAGACACGGTAAACACTTAATCAGTGTTTTAAGTTTTCAATCAAACTTCATAAAAGTATATGAGAAATGCTAGGAGGCCAGCAATTTTAGTATTTTGTAACCATCAATTGGCTATCAATAATATTTTTAATGGTGTGAGATTACATCTAATGGTAAAAAATCACTCACTTTTGTTGTTTTGATGATTAAGTGTTGGCCAGAAAACACGAAAGTTGCTGCCCCTTAGACTTTTCCAAAGTATATTTGAAAAAAAAATTAGATTTGGATAAGCATGTTGTAAGGAATTACCTGGAAAATAGGCCTAAGAGATCGACGACACCAGGCTTCATCAAATTGGCGAGAGTCAATCCCAGAAAGAGAAGAAACCCAAGCAAATGCCTAATTAAATCGATGAGTGAGTTTAATTTGTAAAATAAAAATAAAGAAATGAAAGAGAATTGTGCTTACGTCCAAACATTCAAAGTCTCGTTATGCCAACGGAAAACGCTGAAGAGAGCTTGTTTGAGAGGCCAATTGGCTCTGTAATAACGCAGAATGTATTCGTTATCCTTCATATATTCTGGAAGCTCCCAGAAACACAAGAGAGGGTACCGTTTCCTTTCATGTCGCAACATCTTCTTCTTCTTCTTGTTGGAGTAACTCAGTAATGTTTGATCTTTGCCTTTATTATTATTATTATTATTATGATTCCGCTTCTTCACTAGCTGGCCTTCTTTTCTGATCTCAGCATCACTATAGTTCATGTTAGTTCTTCTCCTTTTTCTTGTGTTTGTGGTTCCACTTTCCACTTTGTGAATTCTGATCGTAATAAGTAATATTAATGTTGTTGCAATGTGTTGATGCGTGTGTGGCTAATTGGCGATGGAGTAATGGAGGCCTGGCTTCTTCACAACTGCACCCAACTGCAGCATTAAATAAACCAGTCTCAGTCTCACTCTCTCTCCGGAAGCTTTGCCTCTATTCTGTGGGGTTTGTTAACTTAAATCATTAGCCGCACTCTTTTATTTCCATTCATATATATATATCATAGCTGGAATAATTTATATATGTATTTAATCTTGATGCTGCAAAATAATTTTATATGTGCATTCAATTATGTGATATCATCAGTAAAAATAATTATCTTTTACATTACTTACGCAAATAAAGTACAATTTTCATTGTATCAAAATTAAACTCTTTATATATATCATACTTAGCTAAGCTACCTTTAATTTAATTTGCCTCCCTCTATTTGTTTCCATGTGCTCAAATTGTCCAAATATCTAATATTTGAAACTTAGGTCACTTGTGTTATATTATATCTACATGCATCTACCGATCTCTTCGTCAAGTGTAGGGACATCTATAATATGGGAGATACTCAGATGAAAATATTTAAATTTTTTTTTAAATGTTTTTTATTAATTAAAATTTAATATATATAATCGATTAAAAATGTGTTATTTTTATTAAAATTAGATCAAACAAATTAATGTGGCCGAAAAATTGATAAACCAAACGTTGAAATTAATCTAAATTAATATTCTTTTTATAGAAAATGACTACAATAATTCTATTATAGAAAATAAATAAAATATTTTTATTATATATATATAATTTTTAATTTTAAAAACTCCAAATTCTAATTCTATGTACAGAAAAAAAAATATTAGAATTTAAAATTTTCAAAATATATATATAAAATAATAAAAGCATTTTAGTTATTTTTTATAATAAATATATTATAGTTATTTTTTATAAAAAATATTAATTTAGACCGATTTAAAGTATAATTTATTAATTTTTTGGCCAAATCAATTTATTTGATCTAATTTTGATAAAAAATAATATGTATTAAATTTTAATTACTTAAAAACATCTTAAAAAAAAAAGACGTTTTAAACATCTTTATCTAAGTTGCTCTTCTATAATATATATCTATATATTTTCATTTTTTCTTTTCTAGTTAAACAATGTTTCTTATTGAAGTTATATATATCCTAAATTTTGACTTCCAAATATTACTAGTTTCTTTCAGATTTGGCACTGTTGGTTAATTTTCCCTGAACGATTATTAATTATTGAAGAATAAACCCGTATATTCTTTCCTCATAGAGAGGAGTAAAGGAAGAAAAAAGCATGGTGGACCACCTGCTAGCCAGCTACTAATTATATATTTATAACACTCTCCAAGTCATTACCTCAGCGTCCATATTATCATCAAGAAGGGTCAAAGATATAATCTATACGGTGAAAACTAGTTATAAAGTTTCTTTTTTTTTTTTCCCATAGTGTGTGACAGTTTTAAATATCTATAAAATTAATATTATAGACATATGTATGCAATAACGTGTTTTAAAAAGGGTTAGACCAATATATTGAATTGTTTGGTACGGTACCGTTTAACGAAACAAGAAATCGTCGAATACATGGATTCTATGCTATATTTTAGTAGTAGTATCAAAATTGTAACGCAAGCAAACGCCAGAGTCGTACTGCTCATGGAGAATCATATCAATTATACAAACATCGAAACACATGCATGCAAGTTTTAATAAGGATCGGGGTGCCATGAATTTAATCAATAAAATAATAAAACTGCATAAATAAATAGTAATATATTTTACACGTCTCGCTCAGCTTCTTTTTTGAGTTTGCAATAAATTTTTATTTGTATTATGCTAAAAAAAATGTAGGTCATAAAGATTGAAGTACGACTTTTTAGTTATAAAAACTTTAATTAATAATATTATTTAAAAGAAAAAAAATCAAGAAGATTCCTTTTTAATATGTACATGCAAAGAAATAACACTATATAAGATTTTTATGATCCTAGTTTATGATGTACGGACACTGACACGGACACCAGATACAATACGATACAGGATATACAGATATATAAATTTTAAAATCTTATAAAATACGGACACGGCATTTCTATAAAATATAAAGTATTTTTTAGATAAATTACAATCATATTTTAATATTTTATTGATATTAAAATATAAAATAATTTTTAATTATTTTTAATATTTTTTTTAATTATTAAAAGTATTTAAAATATTTTTTATTTTAATATATAATAATATATTGTTTATAAATTTATTTTAAAATATATATTAAGAATAAGACAGGACATACTGATACATGATAGTATTTAGATGTGTTCAATTTTTTTTTTATTTTTTATTAAGACACGATTGAACATAACAAATAGTCAGACAATTGTTGTATCCAAAATATGTCTGATACATAAATACGACAACCGAACGAAGTGTCTTACTTCATAGATTCTAGCACATGTATATATGTGATTAATATAAATATGACGCATAATTCCGTAAGTTGGATGAGAAAGAAGGGGTTTAAAATTTTAATTAGGTGATGAAAAATAGTGATACGATTTTGTAGGGGAATGAAATTAGTTGGGAGATGGTGAGCAGTGAGCAGCTACCTGTGCACTAATTGTAATTGTATTGACTAAAACAACTAGGCATGGCGGTGGGTTGGCTCATGGTTACTCTTCAAAATACTATTCTATTTATTACAACGTGCTTAAGTTTCACGATTGCACACTCAACCACCTAATATGTCCATACTCGCCATGTTCATTATTGTCACTTCATCCATTTTTATGGGTCCATTTAAGGTAAAGTAATAACCCAAACTCCAGGGTTTAATTGAAAGCGATATTTTAATTTGTTCATTGATCAATTCGGTATGAGCTATTTCCACATATTTATTCCATTGTCACATATCTCACGTTTTAATTAATTTTATATTATTTAATTGTTCTAAATAGTAAATACACGGTTAAATTAGTTTGTTAATTTTTATAATTTTATTAAATTTATAATTAAATTTTTATAGTTTAAAAATTTTTAATTAGGATTTTACACTATTTTAAATTTTATAATTAAATCATTATCGTGTAAAAAATATTAGAATTAATAAAATATTCTAAAAATGAGAGAATGTTGATAGAAGGAAAGAGAAATGGGGCAGCTGGCATAACAACTCAACTAGCAAAATGGAAGCAATGAACGCCCCTGGAATGACAACAAATATATAGGAAGAAAGGCACCAAGAGAATGGCATGGAAGTTGTAAGCTCTGACCCTCTCTCCTTCTAAAATTGTCCTTCTCTTGCTAATTCTTACTCCTAGCCATTCTGACTAATTCTCCCTTCTTCTCTGCTGCAGGAAGCTCTCCCTTCCTCAACTCTACTTCTCAATTCTGTTATCTGTCATGTGAATTGGTTCACTTCTCTAGTTGTTGAACCTTTATACTACTCTTATATTTTCTTCATTCAAATTAATTGCTGAATTGCCTGCATAGTTATATCAACTGGTGCCCTCGTTGAGAGTTTCATGGCCGACAATACTCGGTTGCAAATAATGCAAGCCGCTATCAACAAACTATCCGAATGCTCCGAGGCCCACCAGGAACAACTTGCTGCCATCAATCAATCCCTGGCTTCACTCTAGGCCCATGCCGCTCAACATGCAGAGGGATCGGTGTCGGTAAATCAGCCGCACTCGATCTTCGCGCCCCACGACAAGTGAAGCTTGAGTTTTTCCGTTTCTCCGGCGGCGATGATGTTCTCCAGTGGATCTATCGAGCAGACCGATTCTTCAAGATCCACGACATCCCGGAGGACCAGAAGGTTGACCTCGCTGCCGTGAGCCTGGAAGGCAAGGCTCTGTCCTGGTTTCAATTGCTCGAAAGAACAAGCCCGATCCAAGATTGGTTCACCTTATCCACCGCGATGCAGATCCAGTTCGGCTCGTCCCAGTTCGACAACCCCCGCGAGAATTTGCTGAAGTTGAAACAATCCTCCACATTCACCACATACTTCGACACCTTCACCGATCTTGCCGCAAGGGCATAAGGTATGGATGATGCTCTTCTTCTTGACTGCTTTGTCAGTGGGTTACACCCAGATCTGAAACGCGAAGTCAAATCGCGTTCACCGAATTCATTGCTACAGGCGGTCGCCCTGGCCAAGTTATTCGACGAGAAGTTCTTCCCAGCCTCATCCAGATCTCGAACCCCAGCCACGCCTTTCCTCACCCACTCCCAGAAACCCCCTTTCACTTCGGCGAGCAAAGCCCACACGAACACCCCAACCCCAACCCCACGCACGCCTTCAGCACCCCCGCTCCTCCTAACCCCGCCCAAATCAAATCCCCTCCGTAAACTCTCCCCCGCTAAGATTCAATTTCGCCGTGACAAGGGTTTGTGCTTTACTTGCGACGAAAAATTCTCTCCCTCCCACAAATGCTCTTCCAAACACTACTTCATCATCCAGTCAGTGGAGGAACTCCCACCGGACTAAGACTCACCAGAGGAGCCCCTTAGCCCACTCGCTTCCACCCCTGATCAGGATTCCACCACGGAGGAACCTCACCACTTATCCTTTAATGCTCTATCAGGAGTACCCTCCAGGAAGTCGATTTGGTTCACTGGCTCTATTGCAGGGAAAAAACTTCGGATTCTCATGGATGGCGGCAGTTCTGACAACTTCATCCACCCTGACCTCTTAACTATGCTTGCTCTCCCCATCTTTGCGGCCCCAAAATTTGCAGTGGAAGTCGGCAACGTGCTTTACTACACTGTGAAGGTGAAGTGTGCAATGTTCCAGTCACCATCCAGGGTCACACTCTCTCTATCTCAGCTTTTGTGCTGCCAATTGCTTCAAAGGAGTTGGTTTTGGGTGACAGTTGGTTGGAGACACTAGATACTTACTTGGTCAACTACAAAGATAAATTCATCACATTCTTGGCTGGGGATCGGTTAGTCACCCTACAAGGCGAGAAGTGGCAAGGTCCAACCCAGGCTCACTTTGGCCAATTCCGGTGTCTCCTCTCTGTGTCTGCTATTGGCCTATTGCTGAATTATACACTCTTCAAGCCCAGCCGCCCGAGACCCATGTTCCTTCTCCATTGGATTTTCCCTCCACCATGCCGCCTGAATTGGCCTCACTTCTAACCGACTTCGCTGCAGTGTTTCAGATCCCTCACGGCCTCCCGCCACCACGTATCCATGACCATAGTATCACCCTATTTCCCAACTCCTCCCCGGTCAAACTGCGCCCATACCGGTATCCACATAGCCAGAAAGCCGAGATTGAGCGTATTGTGGCTGAGTTGGTGTCAGAAGGCGTGGTGCAGCCCAGCACTAGCTCTTTTTCGTCCCCAGTCTTGTTAGTTAAGAAGAAAGATGGGACATGGCATTTTTGTATGGACTATTGAGCTCTCAACGCTGTGACCGTAAAAGACTCATTTCCCATGCCAACCGTCGACGAGTTATTGGACGAGCTCTTTGGAGCGCAATTCTTCTCCAAATTGGACCTCCGATCGGGCTATCACCAAATCAGGGTCCGCGAAGATGATCGTCATAAGACAACCTTCCGGACACACCAGGGATTATACGAATGGCTGGTAATTCCATTCGGGTTATCTAATGCACCGGCGACCTTCCAAAGCCTCATGAATTCCATTTTTGCGACGGTCTTAAGGAAGTTTGTGCTAGTCTTCTTTGATGATATACTCGTCTATTGTTCTGATTGGGATTCTCATTTGCAACACTTGAAGCATGTTTTGTCCATTCTTCAGGAGAACACCCTCTTTGCTAAGTTGTCAAAGTGTTCCTTTGGGCAGCAGAGCATTGATTACTTGGGACATGTAGTTTCCAGAAATGGGGTCCAGGTGGATGGTTCAAAGGTCACAGCTATCAGGGAATGGCCTGTGCCAACCTCGGTGAAGCAACTTCGTGCATTCTTGGGCCTTGCTAGTTACTATAGAAAGTTCATCCGCCAATTTGCAACCTTGGCTGTGCCACTCACAGACTTACTAAAGAAGGACGCCTTCACTTGGTCTGCGGCCACCACCGATGCCTTCATCAACCTTAAATATGCACTTACAACAGCGTCGGTGCTGGCACTACCGAATTTCTCGAAACCCTTTGTGTTGGAAACTGATGCTTCGGGGACCGGAATTGGTGCTATCCTCAGCCAAGACAACCACCCTATTGCATATTTCTCCCGAAAACTCCTTACTTCCAACCAAAACTGGTCAGCTTACGCTCAGGAGATGCATGCCATCATTTCGGCTGTGGCCAAGTTCCGCCACTACCTTCTCGGCAATAGGTTTATTATTTGAACAGATCATAAAAGCTTGCGGGAGCTGCAACAACAGACCATTCAAACTCTAGAGCAACAACGGTGGATGTCAAAGCTGTTGGTCTATAATTTTTCAATAGAATATAAGAAAGTGTCCGAGAATCAGGGTGCAGATGGCTTATCTCGTGCCTTTATGTCTTTGACTACTATGGAGAGTGAGTTGATGGCTCAAATCCGACAGGGCCTCAAGGATTTTGACCCCAAATCAGAATTATCTGAGTCAGCGGCATCCTCAGACCGGCTGCGCAACAGGCAAGGGCTCTAGTATTGGGACAACCACATTATCATCCCAGCCAATTCTCCATTGGTGAAACACATTATGCGGCATTTCCACGATTCACCGTTAGGTGGACATGCGGGTATTCAGAAAACCTTAGCTAGAATCGCAAGTCAATTCTTTTGGAAACACATGGCAACTTCTATCAAGGAATACATCTCATCTTGTGTCATTTTCCAACAGGCAAAGTACTCCATCCGCCCAACCCCAGGCCTCTTAGTGCCTCTCCCCATTCCTTCCCATGTGTGGCAAGATATCTCCATGGACTTTATTACCGGTCTTCTCCCTTCTCATGGCTTTGTGACAATCATGGTGGTGGTCGATCGTCTCTCTAAATTTACTCATTTCGTTCCCCTTCCATCAGACTTCTCAGCTTCTAAGGTCGCTGATGCTTTCATCAAGCACATCATTAGCATCCATGGGGTTCCCCAGTCCATCGTCTCCGACCGAGACAAGGTATTTACTTGAAAATTCTGGGAACACTTGTGCAATGCACAGGGCATCAAGTTGGCTCGAAGCTCTGCCTGGCATCCCCAAACTGATGGCCAGACCGAGGTCCTCAATAGATGTCTCGAGATGTATCTACGCTGCTATACTCAGCAGAACCCGAAGGCTTGGTGCAATTTACTGCCTTGGGCGGCATTTAGTTATAATACCGCAATCCACTCAGCTACAGGTATATCTCCATACAAGGCCCTAATCGAGAGAGATCCCCCTCATCTTATTCGTTACAATGTTGAGGCCACGGACCCACCAGCGGTACAAGAACTCCTCCAGCAGCGTGACCACGTGCTGACAGTCCTTCGGAGTCATTTACAACGAGCACAAGCTCGCATGAAATTGAATGCTGATAAGAAGCACAGCGAATTGGAGTTTCAAGTCAGTGATTTGGTTTATATGAAGCTCCAACTGTATCGACAACAATCGGTGGCGTTGCGCAGGAATCAAAAACTTAGCATGCGCTATTTTGTCCCATTTCCAATAATCGCAAAAATCGGAAAAGTTGCAGCTCTCGCCAACTGCTAAAATCCACCCAATCTTCCATGTGTCATTACTTAAGAAGTGTACCGGCAGAACCCCAGAATCCAGCATCGCTTCACCGTTGTTGCTGGATGGCCAGGGCCTCGAATTGCAGCCTCAACTAGTCTTAGGACATCGTATGGTCAAGAAAGATAACCGCTGGTATGAAGAGGTATTGATCAAGTGGCAAGCTTTGCCTGTGGAGGATGCCACTTGGGAAGTTTATGAAGATATGAAGCAGATGCATCCCAACTTCGACCTTGAGGGCAAGGTCAATTTGAACGGGGGACTGTTGATAGAAAGAAAGAGAAATGGGGCAGCTGGCATAACAACTCAACTAGCAAAATGGAAGCAATGAACGCCCCTGGAATGACAACAAATATATAGGAAGAAAGGCACCAAAGAAATGGCATGGAAGTTGTAAGCTCTGACCCTCTCTCCTTCTGAAATTGCTCTTCTCTTGCTAATTCTTACTCCTAGCCATTTTGACTAATTCTCCCTTCTTCTCTACTGCAGGAAGCTCTCCCTTCCTCAACTCTACTTCTCAATTCTGTTATCTGTCATGTGAATTGGTTCACTTCTCTAGTTGTTGAACCTTTATACTACCTTCATACTTTCTTTATTCAAATTAATTGCTGAATTGCCTGCATAGTTATATCAGTTCGGATTTAAATATTTAACCCTTAAGTGTCGATATTTTTAATTTGGTAAAAAATATCCTATTAATTTTAATTTTTTTTTACACAACAAAGATTTATTTATAAAATTTAAAGCTGACCCAACTGAAAATTTTTAAACTATAAAAATTTAATTACAAATTTAATAAAATTATAGGAATCATCAAAAATAATTTAACCTAAATACTTCTATTTGTCTTTGATATGTTTAAAAATTCTTAGTTACTATTATTTATTATTTTGTATTTATATATTATTTTAATTTTTAATGTATTTTAATTTTTTAACATATATTTTATATGAATATCTAATTTAATTATTGATTTTTTGTGTGTATATAAGGTGGTTATTTTTTTTAAGTTTTGCTTTTAGAATATAAAAGTGAAATATTTTTATAGATAAAGTAAGTTTTAAAGCATTTATTATAATTAAAATTTTATCATCTTAAGATTTGTTGTTTTACTTTTTTATATTTAGAATTTAAGAAGAAAAATGTAAAAACGGAAGATAAAAATAAATACAAACTAAAAATTTTTTATTTATCTTTTTAATTTTAAAATGAGAAAGTTGGTAAAGTGAGGAGTTAATTACTCTTAAACTAAAATAATAAAATATACATGTTCGGTAGGTCGGGTACAAGACGGTTCGGGTTGGTATCCTGGTTGAAGAGGGGGAGGTCTCGCCTGGTCGTACGTTACCGGGTTGGGGTAGGCGATGTCCCAAGCACTTCGCATGAGGAGGGGGGTGTCACCTGCAAAGACACTCCGACGCTCTAGTTAATGAGGTGTGCAGGCGAAAAAGGGTTAAGTGGTATGTGACGTACCTTGGAGGAAAGGTAGGACCTTCCCCATATATACCGTGTCAGAGGTGGGCCCATCGAGGACAGGCCCACCTTCCTCGAAACTTCCTTCTCACAGCTGTAGCATAGCTGTCAGGGACGCGTGTCCAGATCGGCGACTGAGCGCCTTGCTCCTGACTGTTCGGGTCGGGCCGACCCGCTAGTGGTTTGGGCCAGGCCGTAACAATACATTTTATAGAAATTATAAAATTAATGATGATTAATTCCTCACTTACAACTTTACTAACTTATTCACTTTAGAGGATCTTAAATTCTTTACTTTTTGTATTTTTTTTCTCATTCTTTTGTATCCTTAACAACTAACAAGTGTTTATACTTTTAAAAATGTTATTTGCACACCAAAATCAACCACTATATATTTATATATTTTTATACGTATATAAATATAATACAAATTAACTGCCCAACATCTCCTTCATGCTCTAAACAAAACAGCACAAAACACACCCAACCCATCCCATTCACTGCGTGACCAGTTCTTCTTGTAAACCTACCAAATTAAAAACTTTGTCAAAGGATTGCAAAGGATCCTCTTGCATTATTCGTGATCTTGTTACATGGAATCATTCATCCAAACCCATAAACAACCTCATCACTTTTTCTTTCTCCATCTTCTCCTTGCCGCAACCATGTTTGTTCTCATCAAGTGTTTTCAATTCGATTCAAAGCACACCGAATTTGATTAAATATTCCGTCACAATTCATGTTTCTTGTTTCAAGGTGTAGATTTTTCTGTATATTGATCACGAAAAAATAAAGTTCTCTCAAATCTCTCCACGCGTTAATTGCATTAGGCAAGGTTTTATTATCGGTATCCATGCACAATTTCAACATCTTTCTCAGATTCATTGAATCATTTTGTGTGGCAATTAGCTTATAGCAACAAAAATCATATTATACAAGGTAAGTAAAAATTTAAAACACAGCACTACAAAAAAAAATCTAACACTTAGATGTAATGCATGTAACTAGATTAATGATTTTCGTCTATTTAAAAGGAAGTTTGTTTAAATCTATAGCCTCCCGTATTGAAATAAACAGATTATTGAGATATACTCATTGAATATTGAAGAGTGAATATATGTCCTAAATCTTAGCCTATAAAATGTGTCACTTTTTGTTTTCTTTTAGTTTTTGTGTTGAAAAGTGAATGTGTCCTGAGTCTTAATCGTCATTTATTTTAACTATAATCCAACTTAATAAAACTTAAGAATTCAAATCAAAGTTTAAACTCATGCTTTAATTATATTATATTCAAATACGTTTTAGATCATATTACAAAATTTGATTATAATTAAACGTGTTCAAAGTAATAACCAAACTTAAGAATCGTCCAAATCAAAGTTCAAACTCATGCTATAATTAGAGTATAATCAAACACACTCCAAAATTATATTACGAAATCCAGTTATAATCAAATGCGCCCAAGATAATAATCAAACTTAACATTCAAACTAAAGTTCAAATTCATGCTATAATCAGAATATAATCAAATACGCACTAAATCATAATATAAAATCTGGTTATAATCAAACACGCTTATGGTAATAATCAAACTTAATCATCGAAATCAAAATTTAATACTAAAATCAGATTATAATCAAACATGCTCTAAATTATAGTACAAAATATTGTTACATTGAAATTGCCGCAGAAAAAATTAAATACCATAAGGGAATGAACTAACAATTCAAATAATTGATACATCACAAGAGTAGCTACAAGCCTACAAGTCTCTACAAATTCTTCGATAAACATAGGATAATTGGAGACAGGGCAACATGTGTTACACACATGATCAATTTTATATAATTCTCTTTCCTAGGTACAGGAGAATATAATATGGTAAAAGAATCGAGTATAAATAATGACGAAAACTCCCAATAAACACCTAAACTCTCTCTAATGATGTGATGTTGAACTTCTCATAATATACAACGTTTTAGATAAGATATTTTCTTGTGTGTATTTACGTTTGGAAGTTTCTGTTGTTACTGCTTTGAGTCAATGTTTTTGTAGAAGTCATTTGTAGTAGAAAAAATATCCTTTTTTTTTTCTTCTAAGCCTTGATCAACTCTCCACCACAAACTGAAGACGAGCAAAACAGAAGCAGTGGCGGCCTTAACCTCACTCATAATCAAACAAATCAAACACCCTTTAAATTATAATACAAAATCCAGTTATAATGAAACAAGTTCATAGTAATAATCAAATTTAATAATAGAAATTAAAATTCAATGCTATAACTAAACTATATTCAAATATAGTCTAAATTATAGAGTAAAATCTTGTTATGAAAAAAACTTCAGCATGACAAATCCAAAAAAGTAACTCTCAAATCAAATGAACATGTTCACAATCATTAGTTGATGATGCTTTCACAATTTATCAAGTAAAAGGACTTTAAAATTGAGACAATATCACATTGACATTTTACTAAACAGATTGTGATAAAAACAATGAACCAAGTAGAATATTACAATAATCAAATTCAAGAATCCAAATAAAAAATCAAACTTATGAAATAATCAAATTATAAAAACATAAAGAGAAAAAAGTAAAATATGCTAAAAACACATTGATCAGTTAGTTTGCAATAAGGAAAGTTTTTAACCAGCTGCTACAACATTAGCTTAAGGACTTGTATCAGTAGCTAATGCATCTTTGAATTAATGTTTGATTTTTTGAAAAACCATTCTCATTCTTGCCACTTGTATCATTAGAACTCAAATGATTGTTTTAATGCCCTTTAACATTATCCCTTTTGTTTGTACTATTTGAGCATTTTTGAGTTTTTTTTCTGATTCAAAATAGCTGAAACCCTGAACTAAGTTACAAATTAGAGAGGGAGAATCTGTGGTTTGCAGCGGCGGTGAGCAGCGAGTCAACAATAGAGACAGAGAGCACCGCGTCTGAGAGAGAGGAAGAAAAATCGCAATCGCGCCTGAGAGAGAGCAAAGGAGAATCGTGCCGCCGAAAAGAGAGCGAAGGAGAATCATTCCGCCGGATAAAGAGGGAAGGAGAATCACGCTTGAAAGCAAAAATGTGGAAGGAGAATCGCGCTTGAGAGTGATCCAGTGCATGTAAAGAGTGAGAGTGTGCTTTGTTTTTAATCTTAAAAATTTCTGTACTTATGCGTACTGCACACGGATCGGATTGGATCGGATATAGCCTAAAATTCTATCCGATCCGCACTGCACTCATCGGATCGGATACGATATCCGCATTTTTTTAGGTCAGATTCGATCCGATCCGTATACTTGCGGATCCAATCGGATTAGATATCGGGTATATCCGCATAATTAAAAAAAAAACTATTTTAAAATTCTATTTGGCTATTTTTACAAAAAAATATCCATAAAATTCGTTTTTCACCTGTTTAAGCCTATTTACTCCTAAAATATTATCAATAAAAATTTTCTTGAATAACAAAAAAAAATAATAACACAAGATTTAAGTTTAATTATTTTAAGTTAAAGTACAACATAAAAAATTAAAAATAAGATATCATAAAATTCATAAAACAACACACTAAAATTCATCACATTAGGGTTTACTTTCTTAAGCTATGCTATTTATATGAGATGTGCGGATATGCGGATCAGATCCGCGGATATCACTTCTAAATCCGCAATCCGATCCTACTATAGTGTGGATAAGATAATATCCGCAAAATTCGAGTCAGATGCGGATATTATCCGATCCATGTGCAGCCCTACTTATGCGTGTGTTTAAATACTGTGGTTAAAATGAGTGGTTAAAATGGGTGTGCATGTGACACAACTCGAATACTTTATAGTAAAATCTATTTTCATTTATGGAAATATAAGTATATAACCGTGAAAGAGAGATGAAATTAAAAAGAAAAAGTAATTGTTCACGGCCCAAGGGGCAAATTTTGTAGTAAGTATACACTCGTTTTTGTCATCGAGTGATTGTTTTCTTGGTGTGCGATAACTGTTGGGCTATTGGCTAATGGACGATACTAATCAGGACTAAAAAGTATAGCAAAAATATTTAAAAGAAAAAACAAATACAAATGTGATAGATAACCCTTAACCAAAAAAAAAAAAAATGTGATAGATAACTACAGACCAGAAAAGTATAATTTGTAGTAAGCCCTAAACACTGTTGAATTATTAAAGACCCAAAATAAAAATATCACACAGTGATATTATCATCATCATCATCATCATCTGCATTTGGAAAAGTCAAATCTCAAATTAAATATGCTTAAAACCACTAGCTACTTGCCTTAAACAATTTTTTAATCCATAAAAATATTATTGATTTTGGTTTTAACCTGCACAGATTAAAAGAAAAAGTGGTTTAGGTCCAAATATTTTCAAAAGTATTCGGTTTAAATTCAACTCATCTTTAAATCCGGATTCGAACCTTGGTATGTTGTGTGGGTGTTGTAATACATGGGATTAAAACAAAAAAACACTTCTAAGTAAGGAATGTTGCGTTCTTTAAATAAATTTTAATTATTTATTTATTATATTTAATTTATTATTTTTATTTTAATTAATTAATTATTTTTTACATCCATCTTATAAGTCTATTATTATTTTTAAATTTAAATATAAAATAGAAACTAATTTCAAATTGACTCGCATTCATAACGTAAAACAAAATAAATAACACTATATAAAATATTTATTTACTATCACACCACATGAAAATTTATTTAAGCATAATTATTTTACCGCAGTTGTATTTATTGGTAGTTGCTAGTTGGAATAGAAGTCAGCCCCACAAGTGAGGATGATGATCTGATTCTGAGCCCATGATTCATGTAGGGGATTCATGGGTGTCCTACAGGTGAGGCTCTGTACGGTGTACTATGGGACGTGTTTTGACCCTTTCATGGTGCATCAGCATCAGTCATCTTACTGGTCCTCCGAGGACATCAAAGGAAATGTCATGGATCACTCATTACGTTGGGATTTGTAAACCAAGAATACCAGAACAAGACAAAATGGATAATGTAAAAAAAAGAAATTGGCATCAGGGCAAGTGCATCAGGGCAAGTGCCGTGCTCCACGACAAACTATCCGGTATCTTTGCGGTTTATAAAGCTATGGCAGTAGCACAATCATCATCGCTCACCTGAATCTCAAGTCCTTATCCATTGTATACTCTTGGTTTTGGATCATTCTCTATCCTCGGTTCTTCATTTTCACTCTCCTGTTCTTCGCTTATAACTGATAAATATAAACGGGAAAATAAATACGATGATTTTGCAGTTATTTTTTACAGAAGAAAATCTCAACCATTAAATCAAATATATCAGTGATAAAATGTTAAAGGAAACAAGTATGATGAGATTAACTATTGTTAGCTTCCAATCATAGTGTAAACACGACAAAAAGCCTGAATAAAAGTAGGCATATATAAATTGCAATGCGAACAACCCTTTATTAAAAATGTGATGTGATGTGGTGTGTAGGTACAAAACCAACAAGCAGCATAAGTGGAACAAGAGGAAATATGCTTCATGGGGGCATTGTTGTTTGATGAAGAGAATGAGTATGGTAGTTACATATAAGGGAGTATCAAGAAAACTTTATGAACATTGTGGATCAGGAAAGGCATAACCAGGCGCAGATGAAACTATTCATGCTGCGAGATATCCTGCTTTCTCTAACAAAGCCTGGATATCAGCGCTGCTACTTCCGGTGGCGGCCTCAACGATGTTGGGGCTGTCCAGTGGCATGACATCTGAAAGAGGATAGTTTCTATTGTTGTGAACTTGACTCATTGCACTACTGCCCACCCCTTTCAATATCACACTTTTGTGTACGCCGCCAACCAGTCCTTCGTAATCGGTGTCACCGCATTCTCCAACAAATACCACCATCTTTGACAGTTCGAAACCCCATCGAACATAAAGGTATCTAAAGGAGAATCACATAAAGTTATCAGCTGTCACAAATTAAACTTTTTTAAGAAATGATATTGTCAAGACTCAGGTCATAAAAAAACTAACATACGAAACGACTTTAAAATAGTTCCCAGATACGCATGAGCACAAACAATTCTTCCGCCCTGGCATATTTGCAAAGATATTGAACAATTTCATCCAAGAATGCCAGAAGGAAATGCAGAGAAGACCAATGTATACAGCAACACCAACTATTGGCGAAATGGAACCTTTGGAAGGATAATTAAACAATACCTAAGGGCTTGGGAACGAGATGCTAATACTGGTATAACATTCAGTCTTGTCCCATTTTGGCAATATATAGGATGACAACGGAGGGCTTGGATTCTCAACAACTTACGAAGCTCCTTCACTGGGGGAGCCTGCAAAAACAAAATAGGATAAGACAATATACTCAAATTAAAGTGAATATATAAAAGACAAAACTGAACAAGATGCCTTTCATACAAAATCATCAACCAGAACAATTGAATAAACAATTACCTTCCCTGGCTTTTGCACTTTGAAAGCATAACAGTAGTCAGTAGAAAGCTGTTCCGATGGACTAACAATTTGTTCATCATTCTCCCCCTTCTTTTCAGTTATTGAAGCTGCCCAACGCACTAAAGTCTTCCTCAACCCTTCTCCTCCCCATCGGTATTCAATATGAGAGTGGTAGTACAAGTCACCCACAAATGGGCGGTCCTCAGGATTGAGTGATGGATAGTAGAGATCACTGCCACTGTTACAAATATAAGCATCAAAATCACTGGGGCTCAAGCCACCCGATACCAGAAATGATTGTATCTCTGACATGGTTGAGGATGTTGACAGTATGAACCCAACAGAGCCTTCAGCTTTCTCCTTTTTGGCAGCCTCAAATATTGTTTTAGTGGTTTCAAGAAGATCTGAAGCATTATCACAATCCACAGCAATGACAAAGAGATGCTTCCTTCTCCTCAATGGTGGAAATTTACCAGCATTTGTATTTTGATCTGATCTTTCTGTAGCCCCACCCTTGCGTACGTCCTTAGATATACCCTTTGACCATGACAAAACAGCATTCTCCAACCTTGTATTTCTATCAGCAGCATTTCCATCAGGATCTAAAGAACTATCATTTCCACTACCACCACTCTTCTCTCCATCCAATGAAAACTTCAGATTTAGAGATAAATCCTGTATATCTCTCAGGGAATCACCAGGTGACTCGGATTCCGAACTTTCTCCTCCATCCTCACTTCGCAGCCACTGTGGATGTCTTGGTTTGCAAGTGGCTATTTTAGACAAGTAGTTCTTGCAATGCTCTGGCCACGAAAATAAATGAATATTCTTCAATCCATTGTGTCTACATTTTGCCCAAAGTTGCTTGTTGCTGACAAGCTTCAAAAGAGCATCTGCAATAGACTGCTGATCATGAGGATCTACAAGCAAACCATTGTCAAGTACCTGTATAACATTAAGAATCAGTCATGGAAGTTTCCAAGGGAAGCATCTCAAATCAAAACACATAACCACCAATCAGAGGGCATACCCGATGAATATCAACAGGACCTCCATTTTTAGTTGCAACAATTGGCAAACCATAAGCAGCTGCCTGCTCAACAAATATGTAAATTGATTTGTATGTGTGAAAATAAATTAAACAAAGATAAATTATTTAAGATTCAGAATATCACCTCAATTAAGGTAAGACCAAATGGCTCGATGAAAGCTGGATTAATGAAAACACCCTGCATAAATATTGGATCTGAATGAAATGTAAATGACAAGATAGTTTGCAGGGAATGAGAATAAAGTCATGTAGGTTTATTCAAACCAGTGTAACTCAGGCAAGACTATTATTTCACGATAGGTATTTACAAGAGGATATAATCACACTAGACTATCAAATCATCAGAAATATATACAAGTGGATACACTCACATAAGACACTGTGCAGTATACTAAAAACTAGGGAAGCTAAAAAGGGGAGGGAGTTATATATGTAAGCATGCAAAAGATATTACAAGACTGTTATTTAATTTTCTTCTAATCCTCTTTAAAGCTTGTCACACATAATTGTTATATTGTTTACTGGACCCAGATATATTTACCTTTGTCTTTGCTGCTAGACGATATATGTCAGGAACTTCATATTGTTTGTGGTGTTTAGGATATGCAACTTGCCCATATAGATCATACTTGTCAATCAACTTTAGAACTGAAAGAAGAACAGATGCATTTGTGCTTGACATTTCATCAATTCCCTCTCGGTTACCCATAATTAATGTCTGAAAATACCAAAGGAGTGGCAGACAACTGGTCAGACAATCGATACAAGACAGCTTAGTCAAAAAGCAAAGAACAAAATGATAGTCAAGAGTTTCATACAAGATTAGCAAGCTCGCGAAGAGGGCGACATTCTCCAAATGCTTTCACCAAAGTTGTGATGTTCTTTTTAGGATCTGGTCTAGCCAGGGCAAGTATCATTGGTTTGCGAGGGTTGGTAAAGAAACGCATTATCTGGTAATAAAAAATGTTACAGATTTATTAATTACATTGGATTTAAAATTAGAACTGGTTAGACAAGTCACATCTAATAAATAAAACAGAAGTACAGAAATGGCTGATTATACCAGGAACACTAAAAGAAATGCAGAAAGCATATTTCGAACCTCAGACCAAATAGGTGGATCTTGGGGAGCAGGATGGTCCAAATTCCCTTCTAGTTCACCATCTAAATCACCATCTTGGGGAGCAATATGATGGAACTCCATACCAGGTGGAATAATCTGCAAGATGCAAGGAGATTATAACATTCAACTTTACATGATATAGCATTAGCGAAAAAATAATACTTAAAGAATCATGCATTGGAACAGGATGCCTACTGCTATCAAGAAGTACTAGCAAACTACAGGTTATGTCTAGTCTTTCGCACTCAATGCATTCACAAGAAAGTAATATACTCCGCATGTCCAAAGTCGTCTTCATATACACCAAATAAACTAATAAAGCTATTCATAAGAATGTCTTCCTTTCATCAATTCATTATGTTTTATTTTGGGGTTTTTGTTTTGGGGGGGGGGGTTGGAAACATTACTTGTTTGACTTTAAAAAAAGGGTAAAAAATGAATTTACAATATACATAAAAGGTATATAAACTTGAAAATATAACTCTAGCCACGAGAAATCTATAACTCAAAATCAAGACAGCCTGATTTAGACTACAAAAAAGTTCATCTAGTTGTTGCTGGAAAGTTTAACTGTGATCTAGTACTTACCGCCATGCGAGGCATGAATCTTCCATAACAGCTCACATTACGCCGGATCCTTGCTCGTAGTTTACGCTCCAGTACCGGATCAAAACCATCATACAAGCGCCATTGCTCTTCTATTTCCTGCCTGGTGCTTGTTATGACTATTTCAGAAGAATCAAGGGATAATTCTTCAGCTTCTATCCTACGCATAATCTTGTAAGTTGAGTTTATTTCATCCCTTGATAGTCGGCCTTGTTTTAAAAGCTGTTCCAACTTATCTCGACCGAGCGAGTGGCCGGTAAAAAGCATTGGAACATTTAAAGCACCAGATAGAAGAGCAGTAGAGTCACCAGCATCTGCATAATGCCCATGGATAGCAACCGGCCAGACAGCATGGCCACTACCAATTTGCTCCCCAAGAGATTTGGACATCTGTATAATGTGGTTAAGTGCTCCATCAACAAATTCCGGAATGTAAGGCCAGAGATTTTCTTTTGGAATGTATTTATCTCTTGGACCAAAGGGAATACGGATGATATAAGAACCACTGCTCTCTCCCATCTCATCTTCTAAATCATTGTTGTTTCTTGGAGACAACATTTCCGTTGGCTCCCCATAACTGCTATCCACATCGGGTGCGGACACTTGTCTAGTCAGTAAATCAACCCGGTAAACTCCTGGCATCGATCCCAAGGTCCTCGCTAGTTCCACGACATATTTAACCTGCTCAGCAGAGATAGACCAAAACAAAGAAGGTAGAATTCAAGTTTCGCGCATCAAATTTAGAGAGTGCAGAACAATACAAGTAGCAATCAAAACAGAGCAGATTCTAAAAGTATTACTTGACCACCGGTATCAGAATCACGTCCCAACTCCATATTCTCTCCTCGAATCAACCCGTGAATGCTGCATTGCATTTGTACTGGTTGTTAAAATCAAATGATAACCACAGAATGTTTCAGTTCTTTATTCGTTTAAATCCATCCACCCTGAATCTCTGAATCAAATGAGTTACACCACGCTATTTGATTTGACGGAGGTATCTTATTCAATACAAACTCAAGAAGAAACTCGTAAAAAGAAAGCATAGAAGCGAGGACAACCTTATGAGTACAATGTAGAGCTTCTTTCCCTTCTGAGAGTTGGCCCAGGCCTCCATGGCATCGGCGGAGCTGATCCTAGGCAACCTAGCCTTGTTGGATTCGCCGCCGTGAGTGGAGATGTCGCTGACCGGATCTCCCTTCTCGCCTTCAGACAAGTCCTCAGACATATCAGCAGTGGCTTCCCTGCGGCCTCTCTCGCGCTCGAGGCGGCGCTTGTTGACTCTCTGCGCAGTCTCACTCTCCAGCTGAACCGAATCAAAGCAGTCAATCAAAGAGAATAACAGAATTGAGTATAATTGAAGAGAATAGAATAGAAGCGAATCGAACCTGCTTCTTCTGGCGAGCGAGGTTCCAAATCCTCCAGCACATGTTCTCCAATCTGGTGTTGCGCTCCTGAGGGCTCCTGGTAGAAGAAGCCTAGAAGCGAAGATAGAAACACAATGAATTGAATTGAATGGAATGGAATAATGGATCGATGATAGGAGAGAATAGCATACCCGAACCCAGGAGCGGTAGAGATCGGTCTCGTCGAAGCCGATAACCTCCTCAACGAAGTAGCGAGTTGGACTAAACCTGCCTCTCTCACGGAGGAGGAGGGAGGACTTGGCATCTTCGAGACCGGGGCCAACGTCCAGTATGGCCTCTAGGTAACTGTTTAACCAATCATTCCCCGCCATCTCTTTTTCTCGCTGCTGCTACTCCTACTTGATGATGAAGCAGAAGCAGAAGCAGATGCTGTATTATTGAAGAAGACGAAGAAGAAGGAGCGAATATTCGAGGAGAGAAGTGTGGAGATGGAAGAGAGAGAGAGGAACACTGAACTGTGATTGCGGGCGTTGAGCTCTTTAAGCGGTTAAAGTTATTTTTCTTTTTTCCTTTATTTTATTTTATTCTTTTTATTCGGATTTCGATTTCGGTCCGCACAAGTCCATGTGATTGAGACTCGGAGGGTGCTCGGACGTGGGACCATCCTCTCCCACTTCTTGCTACATCACTTGTGCTACAACTTACAAGCCGTTATTAATTTTAGCTAATTCTACTCAGTGTCTAATTTTTGTCTACTTTATTTTTTGTGATAAATTTTAAATATTTAATAATAATTTATTTTTATATTTTAAAATTAAATATTAATTTTTAATTCTTCTGGATAAATTAGACAAACACTTTTAAATATTATAACAATTATCTTAATTTTATTATGAATATTTTTTGAGAAATATTCTTTATTTTTTATCACTTTTAGTCATTAATTTAATTATTTTAATTTAATAATATATTTTAATTCATATTTTTAAATATTAATAACTAATTAATAATAAAAAATAATAAATTTTAATGATTTTTTAATATTTTTTATATTTTTACATAATTAAAAATAAAATAAAAAATAGTCCAGGAGAATTAATTTATTTTTTACTTTGAACTAAAAATTTGTTGTTATTCTATATACTTAACTAAAAAATTTAGATTAATAAACATATTAATACTTACTCATATACTGGTATATATAATTACGATAGAAGGTATGAATTGAAGTCAATGTTACAGGATAGTAGATTGATAATTTTTTTTTATTTAAATTATAATTTATATAAATTATGTGCATACTATTTAAACTAACTTATGAGTTTTACTATTAGACTCAATTATTCATGCATTGAATTTAATTTTTATGAGTCAAGTTTGGCTTATCTCAACTCATGTTAGTCTGCTACCCTTATATATACAAAAAGTTTTTTTTTATTAAATATTACATTAGATTACATTAATTATTAGATTAAATATTTTTTATTCTTAAAATGTGTATTTAAATTTATTGGTTCTTTTTTTAAAATCAAAATAAGGAATTTTTTTCTCCAGAGTATTAGAAAAGGAATGTGAGTCATAAAGATTAATAAGTAATAACCATATTGTGAGATTAACTATAGGTTACGTTGATCCTATTTTAGTTTGTCCAATACTATTTTTCATCTCTAGTTAGCAAAGACTAATGTAAACTATTTTGTTTATTTTAGGTATAATTATAGGCTGATAATACCTGGTTTTGAAAGACTAAAAATTGTAGTTTAAATAAATTTTGTATTCACATTTTTATGAATATGTGATATTTCTAAGTCAAAAGAATAAATTAATTAACATATAAATTATTATATATCCATCAATGCATCAGCTACTATATAAATTATTATTTTAATAATCTAAGAAAATTTAGAAAGATGATCTAAGTTATTCATTGAATGAACGAAATTATTAGTTTTGTAATTACAAAAGATAATATAAACTATCTTTTTTTATCAAAAAAAGATAAAAAAACACTTGGGTATTTTAATCACTAAGACTATCTTTCATATGTACAAATTAATTCATTTCATTCATAAGATTCGTTGGTGTTCTAAATTTTATATGTAAAAACACTTGGAAGTTGGAACTGATAACATGTTGCAATTAGGACTGGCAATTTATATTCTACCTACGAATACCCAATTCGATCCAATCTGTTCGGGTAGAGTAGGTTACCCGACCTGCTAAAATTAGATACATAGTGAAAAAAATGAAAGTTGAACCCACAATCTCCCTTATGTAACGACTTATAATAAATGAACAACCATTAAACTAATTAGTTAATTTAATAGTTTGGAGCATTAGTTTTTTATTTTTTATATTATTAATATGTATAAAATTTGAAATGATTGAATTTTATATTTACTTAAAAAAACTTGATATTTATGTGAGTAGGGTATAATAGAGTAAGGTTTAAAACTTTAGTGTGCGGGTAGAGTTAGGGTTAAGACATTCTCAACTCGCGAGTAGAGTAGAGTAGAGTTTTAATAAAAATTTTAACTTGCGGGTAGAATTAGGGTAGAGTCCAAACTCTACCCTACTTTACCCATTACCAGCCCTAGTTGCAATAGCAGGTGAGAAATTATGTTATGGAAGGTCCATCATTGAAAGAATCGCATGGATGTGCAAGAGAAATCTGAGTTCTGGAATTAATTTCTGGCTTTCACAAGGGTTTAATTTTCTTTTATTAGACTTCAGAGTTCAGACACGGTGGAATTCTTAGCTTGTGCACTAAGAATGATCGAAGATGTCTTGAATCAGCTGCTTGCATGCATGCATGATTTGGTTTTGAAATGATTTCTAAATTTGTAGAATGAACCATATTTAAAACAATAATTATTTTTCGATACCAAGAAGAAAAGTTTCATAAGGTATGGAATAAAATTATTGTTTCGACTTTCGTGTGAATATGTGAAACAAACTTAAGGAGCGACAAAAAACGAAGTAATTGTTTTGACAAAAGCCTAATATTCATACCTACCTGTGTGTTTTGAGTGCCAAAGGATCGAACAGATGGCGAAAAATAAAATAAAATTCGAATATTTATTTCCACCGGTCACTTTCAATAGTTAAGGAATCACAAGCAACGCATTCATGCACATGAAGTATGGTATGCCATGATTATCTCCAAAAATCATTTTCTGTATGCCTACGTCTTTTATAATAAGAAAAAGTATATGGACTAACTCTTAACTAGTGAAAAATTGAACAACTTAATTAATTATAATTATTTTAACAATAATGCTAAAAAATAAGAGGGGTTCAACTAAAAATCTGCCAACTCCTGTTGGACTGGGATTCCGAAACTCACTTCACTTCAGCAACATCTAAAATTCATCCAAATAAATTAAATTAACCCTAACTAAACTCTCTCCTCTTTTTTCATCGTTTCACCGCAGCAAAACTCCAAAACCATCAACGGCAACACTACACTACCAGATTCATCGCGTGACGTTCTCCTCCACCGTCAACGGAAGCAGCGCCTCCGTCCACCGCGTGCGGGCACCAGCCGACTACCATAGCTAGGTCCAGGATGCCGCAAAGCTTTCATCCCGTCAACGTGCTAACTGGCGCGTTAATCGCAGTTTCGCCCAGCTCCGCCGCAACGACGTCGTGCTACCCAAGTGCGAGGAACAAGGGAGTTCTCCTTCTCACCAAGAGTGTGCCGCTGCTGCTGCATGTTGTTGTTGGCAGCGCCATTGAAGCCTCCCTGCTCTCATTCGACGAATATAATAAGGCGTCCCCTGCTCCAGCTTCGAAATCTCGCTTGACAAAACTAATTGGTTAGTGTTTAATAATTGGTGTTGATTGATGTAGGGTTTGAGTACAATGGATGATACTTGTTGGATGTTGCCTTTGATTTGGGTATAATTAAGGAATTGTTAGATGTTGCTTCTGATTTCGTTGCTATAACTGTTTGTTGTGAATTTTGGTATTTTTGTATCAACTAGAAAGTTGCATTGGAAGCCTACTCAAGCAGTTTTGACATCCAGTTTTCACCTTCCAATGCGTAGTTTTGTGGTTTATCTTGTGCTTAATTTAGGGGATTTTATCAACTTATCTCACATTTATTTAATGAAATAGCATGCTTTTGTAATTCTCCCTAATTTTGTACTTAAGAGTGAAAACATGCTTTTTAGGCCTTAAAATAGCTAAATTTAATTCACTTTAATTCCATTCGATATCTTGATATGTTTGTTAAGTGATTTCAGATTCATAAGACAAGTATTGGATGGAAGAAGTGAAGAGAAAAGCATGTAAAGTAGAGAATTCATGAGGAAATGAGGATTTGCTGAGTTGAAGGCCACGCGCACGCGTCATCTACACGTACGTGTGAGGAGGAGATCTGCCAGCGACGTGCACGCATCAGCCACGCGCACACATGAGGAGTAATTTTGCAATGCGACGCGCACGCGTCGACCACGCGCATGCGTGACGTTAGGCACGTGACCTCATTAAAGGCAATACGTTGGGGGCGATTTCTGAGCCAACCAGGCCCAAATCCAACTCATTTCTGAGGCTATTTCATGCATAATTCAAGATTGGACAAAGGGAGAGCAATTAGATAGTGTAGGATCATGCTTTAGGTAGTTTCTAGAGAGAGAAGCTCCCTCTTCTCTCTAAAATTAGGGTAGAATTAGGTTAGATCTCCTTTAGATTTAGGTTTAATTCTTGTTTTCATTTAATTTTCCTTGCAATTTATTGTTCCTACCACTTTGTTCTCTTAAGTTTTCTTGTTAATTTTCCTTTTATGTCATTTTTATGTTCATGCACTATTGTTGGATTTGGATTCTCTTTAATGTAATTTTGATGTTTTTATGTTATTGATGTTTAGTTATTGATGATTTCTTGCATTGGGTAGTAGTAGACTTTATTATTATTGCAATTTTACTATGCTTTCCTTTTATGTCTTCCAAGTGTTTGACAAAATGTTTGGTTGGATGTTAGAGTAGCTTTTTTAGCATTCTTGGCTTGGAAAGAGAAATTAGGCAATCTTTAGTAATTGATACCCAACTCATATTGGTGATCTAGAGTTGTTAGTTAATATTATTTTCATTGACTCTAATCTCTTGCTAATTCAATTAGTGAGTTTATTAGGACTTTTGGATTGAGATTAACTAGTCTTATTTGACTTTCTCTCAAGTGAAGATAACATTATACCTTTTTCCTATGTTGGAGATGACTAAATAGGATTAGCTCTTGTTAATCATTGTATGATAATTGATGACTAGGATAGAAAGCCTATATTCTCAATCATTGCTGTGAATATCTCTCTTTAGTAATTGCTTTCTTTAATTGCTTGCTTTACTTTTGTTGCCTTTTTAATCTTTTGTTTTATCAACCCAACCCCCTTGAACCTCATAACCAATAATTGAGCACTCAATTGTGATTTTTAGGGAGAATGACCCGGGACTAATACTCTCGGTTATTTTTATTAGGTTGGACTTGTGACAACCAAAAATTAAACTCTGATGAAGGATTGTTTGTTAGTTGGGAACTATACTATCAACGGAATTATTTTGTGAAATTCCTAACCGACGATAATCTCAACATCAAGTTTTTGGCACCGTTGCCGGGGAATTGCAATGTGTGCTTGTTATTGGTTATTGTACATATGTTAATATTGTGAATAGCTTGATTTTGGTTTGTTTGCTAGTTTTTGTTAGTTGTAGCATCTTGTTTTCTTGTTACTTGTTAGTTTTTGTCTTTATTTGCTCTTGCTACTATGAATTCTCACCACTTTGGCTATGAGTTTGGTTCTAACTATGTTGTAGGGAATGGAAATTATAATGAGAACATGCATCAAGGATGGAACAATCAAAGGTGAGAGGAGACTCAAGCATATGATCAATCTTCATGGCGACAACCTCCACCAATGTACTATGAGCAAGAGTCATTCCAAGATGCATATCAATCCAATAGATATGGTGGACTGCCTTATGATTGTCAACAACCACCACCATATGCCTATGAACCACCTCCTCAACATAGTTTTGAACCACTAAACTCACAAGCCCCCTACCACCAAACACCTCTATATGACCCTAATCCTTATCCACCATACCAACCATCTTATGAGCCATATGAACCATACATGGAACCACAACAATTCCAACACAATTACTCCTAAGAACCACCTCAATATACACCATCTCCATACCCTTACCAAGATGAACTACCTTCCAATTATGAACCCTTTCTCCCAAACAATGAACCCTCTCTTCCACCACCTTCTCCAATGGATGAAGCTCTCCAAACCTTCTTGCAAGAACAACGAAGAGATATTAGCTCTTATATCCAAAGGCAAGAAGAGAAGCAAAAGGAGCTAAAGAAGCTAGAAGTCATGGTTGCTACCATGGCGGAAGTCATTAACCACATGACATCCCACCTAAGCTCATGCATCCCAAGTACTCCTATTGACGAATTTGGATGATCAACCAAGGAGCATAGTGAGGGAGTGAACCTGAAGTTTCAAGGTGAAGAAGAGGAGTTGAAGCAAGAATTACAACAAGGGGAGGGAGTAGAGACAATTGAGCCGGAAGGAGTGGTTGAAGGTTTAGGAGATGTTGAAAGTCCATGGGAATGTAGAATTATAGAGCCCTCTTTCAAGAAGCTTGATATTGATGTTGAGGAGGGTGTACAACCTCCAAAACATATATCATGGTTGAAGACTTTGAAGATGTTGATCAGGATTCAATCACTGATGAGTTTCTATCTACAATTGAATCCTCTCCCATTGGACATAAAATTGAGATCATAGAAGAATGTGCACAACCTCCCATACCCTTGGTAAGCAATGAAAAAGAGATTGAATTGGAAGAAAGCTACCAAGAGGAAGAGGTTGAAATTGAAGAAGCTTGTAAAGAGGTGGAAGTTGTCGAGGAAGAACACAAGGGAGTAGAGCTTGGAAGGACATTGGAGACACCTCTCCCCAAGCCATCACCATTTATCCTTTCATTCAAGTGGGTAAATCTTTTATCTCTCTCTCTCTCTCTCTTTAAGCATTTTATAGGATTTTTTTAAATAAATAAAATAAATATTTTAATTACCGATACATGTAATTTGGTAAGTATTTTTTGATTTGCATCAAATTACTTATCTCGTTTACGATATAAACGAGATAAGTATGGTTGTATTTCGTTTATAGCTTAGTGTAAACGAAATAAGGCACAAACACGTGAAACGTATTACGTTTGCACACATGTTACATGTGAAATAGCGGGTTAGATGTATCTCGTTTACAGTGTAAACGAGATACGGCCATACTTATCCCGTTTACACATGCTAAGTTAAAAAGTTTACACATTAAACGAGATTTGGTACAACAAAAATCAACCATCTATAAAAGGATCAGTAAACCGTTGGTATTTCTCACCAAACTCTCAGTCTTTCTTCTCTTCCGTTTTTCTTCCAAAAACTTAGCCAAAATGTATAGTAGGAGTGGTTTTTTGTTGTGATAATGTATCCTAACTGTCAGATGAGAAACAGTGAGAATAAAATTATATTTGAATGTGAGAGTCATGCGCTGCTGCAAACTCAAAGAGCAAATTTATTGGCCGAGTTAAAGAGTATGATAATGACGCTTGGGGAGAGAAAAGAGGTCGATAGAGTTGGGTATAGGATGCTAGCACCGACGAAGAATAGTGTATTTCGATTTCGTCTGTTTTGCCTCGATGGTAATCGTCTGTTTTGCCTCGATGGTAATGAACATATGTGCCTAATATTTTTAACGTGCACAGGAAAATATTAACTAATAAAAAATTAACTAATATTAACTAACATATATTTCTTTTATGTATTTAAAAAAAATAACTAATAAAAACATTTACTTACCTAATTAAATCAAATTAATTTATTATTTAATTTTTACTATAAATAAATTATACACATAACAAATATTAATAAATAGTTAACTAACCTATTCTGTGTTATCTAAATATCTGCAAATCTATTTATGTGTTAAAACATTAATTCTATAAAAGTACCATAAATAAAAACACATACGTTTATTAATTTGAACGATAAAAAAACACTAACCTTAAAGTCGAGAGAGAGAAATGAGGGTTTAGTACGTGCACGGTGGAGCCTAGGGCGTTGTGAACAAGTTTTATTTATAGACGCTCCCTATTACTTATCTCGTTTATACTGTAAACGAGATAAAAATCATGTCATACACGTATGTAAATGTGATACGTTGACATGTGTTTATGCTTTATCTTGTTTACAGTGTAAACGATATACGTCTATATTTATCTCATTTATACTATAAACGAGATAAATAATATGATGTAAATTAGTAAATACTCACTAAATTACGTATATCAGTAATTAAAATATTTATTTTATTTATTTAAAAAAATTCGCATTTTATATGTTATTAATGTTAACAATATAATGACAATAATACACTGAAAACTCATTTTTTATAGACATTATTGTCAGACCAAATTAAAATAACTTAAATTTAAAAAGGTTAACTAAATTACCAATCAAATTTAGGAAACCAAATTAAATCTTTGATAATGATATGATTGATGCAAGGAAGAAAGTGACGAATTCCGAGGATCAGTAGCTGTTTCCTTTCATTCATAAACCGAGTACGGATATGACACGTGTACGGTTAGTATTCTGCTAATCTGAAGGTCCAATTGTAACCGGACGAAGTGGATGTCATAATGTGATCAGTTCATATTATACCAATCTTGATTGAAATTATTGCTTATATAAAAAGCTAATTATCTTTTTATCCATTCTTTTAATAAAAATATTATTTATATATTAAAATTAATCATATATATCTATACGTAAATATATATTGATTTAATTTATTTTTAATATATATTTTATATTTTAATATATATTTGCATTAGTACTTATTTGAATGGTTAATTTTAATATATATATACCTAATACAATTAATTTTTTATAAATATTTTAAAAATATTTTTTAAAATAAAAAAGTATATATTATATGGTTCTTGAATATTTTATACATTAAGTATATTTAAATCTTTATATATATATATATATATATATATATATTAACTAAGCTTTTTTTAAATTACTAAATAAAATATTAATTAAGTTAAACATTTTTCAAAACCTTGATATTGCATGTATATTTTCACTTTATTGATCAATTTTAGTCGCGTGGCTTTCCTATTTTCTTTTACATTTAATTATTATGGATTGATAATTAAAAAATATTACATTATATAATTGAGTGACGATTAGAATTTAAACTAAAAAATAAAGAGAATGAAATTTTTTAAAATAATATATATGTTTGTAAAAAAGAAAATAAAGGGAAAATAAAACAGCATATAAAAGATGAACTAATAAGGAAATAGTGGGTACATGCACTAGCGTAGAATATATTGGAGTTTTTTTTACCATTATTTTAATCATATTTCAGGATAAAATTTTAGATTGGACATCAGATCAAAGAGTATTTAATTGGAAAAAATTATAAAGCCCAAAATCGGTAGGTATATATATATATACCCGAATATTTATGAGAATATTTTTAACGGATTATATTATCATTCTCGCTGATATTTTATATTTGTGACTCGCATACGATTGTTGAACTATAGTATTTGGTTTTGTTTCCCCTTTTTTAATTAACGGGGGCATATTTGTTAGGCATATACCTAACTTCACATCGAAATGTATTATTGATGAATCACATAACATATCACCATTATTTGGTATAAGTGATAATGTTGGGAAAATATTAATACACGTGATTTAACATAACTTTAAAAACTTCCTAGTTAAGATTGAAAATGACAATAAGAAACCTATAAAATAGTAGGTGATATTGATAAAGTGAAAATTTACGTTTAGTTAATGAAATAATATGTCAAATTATTTAACAATTTTTAACTATTAATAATTTTATGAAAAAGAAAACGAAATGAAGAAATTTATAAACGAGTGTGAGTGTAAATCATCGTTAAATTATAGTTTGATTTAGTACAATTTTTTAAAGAGATATTTTATATTTTTCACAACCTTCTTATTTTGTATTATTTGATAAATAAAAAAAATTATTTGCTTGTGCTTAAAACGTTTAAAAGATAGATGTGTTTTTAAAAATATTTAAAATAAAATTTTTAAAAATAATTTATATTTATCAAAATTAAAAAATTTAATATAATCTTATATATTAATTAATTTTTAAATTTAGCTTTTATATTTATGTTTATTATATTACTTTTAAATTTTAAAAATTATTTTATTAAACATATATACTTGTTAGTTATTACTACTTATGTTGATTGAAAATTATTTTCAATTTAATTTACTAAATATAAATATTATAATTTTTAAGAAATTATCTTTTAAAAATTAAACTTTATAAATTATTTTTAAATTTTACTAAACCAAATATAAATATATTTGATTGGTATGAATTTGGCGTTTTTTTAACCCAATATATACGTAGCCATGCACAAAACCTGTGAT
The DNA here is from genome assembly GCF_003086295.3 of Arachis hypogaea. Lineage (NCBI taxonomy): Eukaryota > Viridiplantae > Streptophyta > Magnoliopsida > Fabales > Fabaceae > Arachis > Arachis hypogaea. Next base: position 145,700,623 of record NC_092046.1, read on the forward strand.
AAGCGATAATATTGGAAAAAAACCCAGAGAGCAGTGGATAATATGAAACTGCATGTGATCTTTTTGTTTTATTTATTTAATTTTACTACTTATATTTGTGTTTCATACTATCATTATCCATTTCCCTTGGCTCTTGATAACTGATGGGATCTGATCTATTATTTATTTATACATCAATACATGGATATAAAATAATCTCGTGCAGTGTTTTATTAAAACTATCTCCTATTGGTCTACTATAAAATTATATTCGTAATTTTTGGTGTCTAAAGTTATAATTTACTGAATTAATCACCAATTTAATATTTGTGATTTACGTTAATCTTTGGACTTATTTTTATCACAAAATCATTAATGTGTATGTTGGAATAAACTAACAACTAGTTGGCTATCCCGTTAAAATTTTTAATGTTTATCTAAAGTGGCAATTGAAATTTTGTTGCACGAATTTACTTCTTATAAAGTGTTTAAAATCCTAATTCTAATTTTATTTAAGGATTTTAAAAAAATTTTAAAGATTAAATTTAGGTAAAAAATTTTAATTGTCACGTCAAATAATTATTGGGGAATCTAATGTGTTAATCATTGATCTATCTCAATATGTCGTAAATAGTTCTATGACATAAACAAAATTAAATCTCTAACAAAAATATTAGAATTAATAAATTATTTCCTTAAACATTAAACAAAATGGAATATTCAATTAAATATTAGCCATATTTATTTTGTTTAACGGAATAAGTATATTTATTTTATTTAATAGAATATTCTGATAATTGCAATATTTTTGTTACGATGGATATTTAATTACAAAATCTGATATGATATAGGGATCCAACTAAAAATAAAATAAAATATAAATACTGAATTAAAAATTCAATGAATTTATAAAGATCGACAAAATAATTAAACTAATTTTGAAAGATTATAAACATAGAAATTGTCAAGGTAATATAATTTTTGTCTTCAAATTTTTTAAAAATGTTAAAAATATTACTAATATTTAATTTATTTTAATTTTAACTTTAATATTTTAAATATATTTCATATATACTCTTAGTCATGACATATCATGACGTGAGAATTGTTCATTGTACTAATTTCTTACAATAAACTCTAAGTCATAATTTTTTACTTTGGACTCACATAGATTTTATGCCTTCGTAAGACATGCAACTCTGAAGTCTTTCTATAATCTATACCTACTAAAAAATTGATAAGAATAGGACTTCTAAATCAATTTCAATCGAATTTGGTAACTTCCTAGAAAAGATTAGAGACTATGAAATGCTTTAAAAGAGAACTTGGATGAGCTGCCGACTTTCCAATCCGTTTGATCTATTAGTCGATAAAAAATATTGTGATATTGGTCTCCTTAGACTATAGATAAGGCTGTTTTTCTTTTTCAGTCTACTTTGACTGTCCATACTAAGAACCTTTCTCTGTTCAAGAGTCTTTCAACTCGGAATGAAGCTTCTTCCTTTGATGTCGATCACTTGAAGGAGAGGTCAATAACTACGATATGAATAGTGACTTCTCCACCGGAAAGGTAGCCTCAAGCCCTTTTCCAGGGTTGATGGAAGATATGAGTTTTGGATTGGAGTTGGGGAAGTCCACTATTAGGTTAGGCGGTAGGTCGAGTAGGTCTCATTAGTAATTAGTAAGTAGGGGCTTCAAGATTGATCTTTTGTCGGGGCTTGAAGGGATATCAGATTCTCCTTCACCTTCGCTTCTGAATTCGATATAATGAGCTCTTCCAATTAATTCAGTTAACGAAAATTCGTTTTAATCTTTACTAATTATCCAATAATATGCTTTTCTTTTTCTTTTAGGACGAGTAACACTGGCATCAATCATACTTGGGTTCAACCTAACCTACTTGTTTTACCAATATAAATACTTAAATAATTTTTTTTTTTACTTTCATTTCAAGGTTCTTTTCCAATATTGGCATTAGTACTTACTTATTTTTTTTTGCCAATTACATTAATTACAAGAGTAAGAAAAATTTAGGATTGGATCTTTCAATGACAACCTTATGGCTAAGAGAAGTGAAGGTAACTCAAGTGGTACCCTACACCCTTCCCCCTTTTACCCTCTCACTCCCTAAGGAATGAAAGGTCACAGCTAACTTGGTCCAAACCACTTGAATAGGAATGAGATCTTTAATTACACCATATAATAGAATAGTACATGCTTCTCTTCCTCGAACTAATGCGGACACAACGCAGAACTCATATAAATGGACCAAAAATGAACCATGAATAGATGCACGCGAATATCCATATGATATCTTGAAAATGAATTTGAACACTATTTAGAGCTCTTTGAGAGAGAGAGAGAGAGAGAGAGAGAGAGAGAGAGAGAGAGAGAGAGAGAGAGAGAGAGAGAGAGAGAGTGTATGCTTATGGACCCTGAACATCGAGGCAAAGTCAGCTGAGTGAATATGAGAGATGATATGAAAGGTAGGTAGGGTGTGGAGTCTCGTAGAAAGACAAGAGCCTGAAAAGCGTAGATAAAGTTCTTCTTGCTTTCAAAACCACGTTTCACAATTCATTAGGAAGACTCCCAAGGTCCATAAAAGAAACGCATTATAAGACCAATTATCATCCTTAGAATATAATTATGACCTAAACGTGTGTATAGTGCTGCACGACTGGTAAGATAAAGGAGAGCCTTCCAAGTGTGCACCAGACTAGTAAATAGATTTACAACTAGCTAATAGCTAAGCTATCCACAGAATTACCTTACCATACAGTAAATGATTTACGAAAGAAATGTGCTATTCTTCTATCATCTTTCTCAAAAAGCCAACAAAGAGATCCCTTACATGGGAGGATATAGCGCAACACCTTGTTTTGGAAAGTCCAAATAAAGAAGCTGGTGTAGGTGCGACAAGAGCAGACTTCCAAGCTTTTTGAATTACACAATCCAACAAAAAGCAACTTCTATCTTCCGGTTTTACAAGCTCTCGAGAAGCATCCCCGCTAATGGGGCAATAGTTACTCTTGGACAAATTCGCCAGAACACAAGGGCTATACAATATTTTTTTTGCATCTGTCGTCATTGCAAATGGAGGTAGGAAGGGGCCCAAAACCAGACAAAAAAATGAAAAGAAAAAACGTTGATCCCATTAACTTCATCAATGAGGACTATTATCAGGAATATGGAATAAGACTAATCCCACCTTCTTCCTATTATTCCTTAAAAGCCACGTAGTGCTAATTCAATCTCTAGTATGTAATGCTTATCCTAATATCAATAGAAAATGGATTTTAATGCTCTAGTTTCAGGTATCTAACTCTAACTTCTTTCTATACGAAAATAGAAAGACAAAAGAGGGTTTCCTACGAAGGAATGAAGAAAGAATCTCAACAAGAGGAATAAGTACAGCTAGCAATATTCATTCCCCTCCCTTATGGTCAAGCGAGATCTATTCGAATTAGTTTCACTATGTTCAACTGATAACCTTTGCAATGCTGGAAGCTCGGCAAAGGGAGGCATAGGAGCGGGAAGATCTACTTATGAAAAGGAAAACCCTATATTGATTCTAAAAAAAAAAAAAAAAAAAACTGGTTGAATGGACCCTTTCCTTATGCCAGCGGGGGAGCCCACGAGATTTACTCATAAGACAAGCGACTACCAGAAGACAAAAGAGAGAGAGCTAACTCTCTGTCATTGATGTCCACTCACATGGACAATCGTACGCCATTACGACACTCCGATTGTGTGAGGGTACCAAAAACCTGGCCTTTCCATCTTTTTTATTATCTATATTGGGAATGATTCTATGGACTTTCAATGGGACCATGCCTTGGATTGGAATCCCTCGGGGTTCTTTCCTTTTCCTTGTTAGTTGATCTCTTCCATTTACTATCGCTCTTTTGCTTGATGAAAGACCTCCTAGGCCGTGTATCTTGTTAAAAAAAAGGGGACTTTCATCCACTTTTGAAATTAGATTTTTTGCAAAAATTTTCCGCTTAGGAAAATCCATTGCTGCTCAGTAGTGGCTTAAGGCTCAATGATAGATCATCCGCGCTAGGGCTAGCATCGCATTCCATCTTTTTCTACTAGAATTTCTCATCTTAAATCTTATTGCTTTGAGATCTTTCTCAAAAAGAGAAAGTGTTTCTTGTTGCTTTTGATTTTACATAAATCACTGAAAAGGAATCCTCGTCTTGTACCATTTTGACTGTAATAAGATTCAGTTTGCTAATGAATCTCTCGATTGGTTTGAGAGAAGCCTCATATGGCCTCTATTATTCCGGTAGTAATAGAGATACTCTCAGGCGCAGGTAAAAGGAGAATCTTTGCTATTTTGCTATATGTAATTATGTAAAGCAAAGATTATTGTGCCCAATTCATGTGAATGGGCTATCGAGATTTTTATCTCATATTCCTATGGATGGAACCAAGAGTCGCCTAAGAGGTTTTGCATACTAAGGATACTTCAATATGCGACTGATAGGTGGCCATTATTGATCATCTATACCGTATTTGAACTATTCTTTGGTCCAACATACGTGTCTAGTATAGTTAGGATTCGTTTTGAAACTCATTTTGTTTCAACTCACAGTTACACTCATTCCTCCTTTGGTATCAATACCTTTCTAGTTGATTATCCTATTACAACTAGAAAGTACTAGAAAATATGAGATATCATTCTTTGCTGGACAGCCTCTCGGCTACTATGACTCCTGGTCATTTTTACACCATTTTCAGGTATGGCTGGCAGCAAAAAATGCGCAGCTAAACATAAATACCCTGTTGGTGATGATGTTCTCATCACCAATAGTAAGGTTGCCTCCAAATACACAAAGTTTCTTAGTAAATTAGGTGTATCATTATCTTATAATCAATCTATCATTTTAGATAATGGTACAATCGAGTTTGCTAAGAAGTTTTGGGTCAAGAAAATGCAGGTCGATTTATCTTCTATATCTCTAAGATCCTTATTTTGTTCTAGGAGTACGATTGGCTTGTGCTAAATAGGTGTTCACTGTTAATGTACTTAAGCGCCTAGGAGGTGTAGGCTATCATGTTAGATCTCGTCTTATGTCTACTCAGAGTAAGTGCTGGGAAAGGCTTTACGCGGCCTAATAGTAGGGAATGGCAGTTACCTTTAGATTGGAAGAGGTCTCCCTCTCAATCCTTATCTAAAGAATAAGATCATTGCATGTCTCCGAAAGGAATTCAAGCCTAAGGAGTTACGGTTGCCTCCAGAGCAATTGCTTTTTGAAGGTGAACTTGAATTCAATGAGCGTACTGTGATCTACCGTTGGGTTAAACAGTGGCTTAAATGGGTTTATTAGTATCATTCTCTTGTATGAAAAGAATTTGTCTCTATCAATGATTTCACTATTAAGATGTTCATATTTGGAAAGTGTATGATATGGCTGCAAGTTGGTCGATATCAACCAATATGAGGATGAGTTCAACGAAATGAGTTTCATTATGTTATACTCATTGGAAACGAATTTCTGCCTTAGAATAAGAACTCTTTCAAGTATGTGTTGTTAGATTCAACCATTGAATTTAAATATGGAGTCATTGACTCTTCTTCTCTAATAAGGTAAGCTTCAATACGTTCTGGGTAACTATCCTAAACTGGTTCATCAACGGGATTTTTCACTCACTCCCGACTTTATTAGTTAGGCTGTGACTGGATCTTATTCAGATACATACATCTAGTCTGAGATGTATCAAAAGAAGATAAAGAAGAGCTAGTGAATCTAATGCTACCCACTAAAACTAAAAGCTAGTCGAAGAGTACTGCCCTTACTAAACTCTCTTTACCCTTAGGTCGGGGAAAACCCGAGTCATTTACGTATGCTAGTTTCCAGGAAAAATCGGGTCTAATATAGAATTACTGCCCTATATTGAAAACAACTTGATAAAGAACATGATAACGAACCTAATCGAAGTCGGAGAGATCCCCCTATCTGATTAGCCAAACGTACATAAAAAATAACTGCCAAATTCAAAAGTGACAACCCAGCTTTTGGTACCGATATCCCTTACTAGGTATTATAGGCGAAAGTAGCTAAAAGATATCTATTTTATCAAGAGCACCATACTTGCATACACAAAAATAACAGAAAGTTTCATATTATTTCGTCCCATTCATTGTGGTTCCTTGGCCCAGCTAGCCATTTCCTTGCTCAAACTGTACACATTAAAAAATGGGGCTAAAAAAGTCCAATCTTTGATGTATGGCTGTTAAAATTCTTTTATAGCCTTTCTCTCTTTGTGAGAAAAAATCGGTCATAAGAACCTCGGAATTAAGGTTGATCAATAATTACTTTTGGTGAAGTTTATGAACCGCTTTTGGAAATAAATTATCTTTTCTTATAGACTTTCTGACCCATTTTCCTTTATTCCGTCTTCTTCCTCTTATGCGTAAGGGATTCTAAGTCAATTTTATCGAGTATCCTCTCTCAGCCAAGGGAAGGCTTATTGTCTTTCTTAGGCGTTCGATGTTCAAGTTTATACTTGACTAAAGAAATAATTTTTTTTCTTATTTACACTTTTACTATGTCATGCGAAAACGAGAAAGGATGCTTTTCTCAGGACGAGCAATGTGTAACTAAAAACTAGACTAAGAACTCTAAGCCGCGTATCTCTGAACTAAATTGTAGAAGGAAAGAAACTTTTGCAATAAGAGACGTTGCTTTCGTAGATTTGTTGAATTCCAAGGGACTTGTAATTGAATAAATTAGAAGGCTTTACCAACTTGGGAGAAGATTCTAGTAGAAGATTGTGCCTATTTATAGGTGCAGAAGTTGCTGATGAAATTTCTCCTTAAGCCTATTAGACTAGACCTATAAGCATCCTTGGGAAGAGCTGATATATAGTTCTGTTGGTCTCCTTAGGCCTTTAAAAGTATCCAGTACGGCCAAGGTATTCAACCTACACTCGTTCTATCAACTAAACGTACTTTTGACTCTTACTTGGTCTAACATAAAAGCAAAAGCACTAATTCCTCACAACAAACTCTAAGGCATAATTTCTTGTTTCGGACTCAAACGAATTTTCTGCCTTTGTAAGACATGTAAACTCTAGAGTCTGTCTATACCTACTAGAAAGTTGACAAGGATAGGACCTCTAAGTCAATCTCAATCGAACTCGATAACTTCCTAAAAAAGATCAGAGACTATGAATTGTTTTAATAGAGGACTTAGATGAGCTACTAACTTTCGAATCCATTTGATCTATTAATCGATAAGAAATGTTGTGACATTGGCCTCCTTAGACTATGAATAAGGCTGCTTTTTTTTTCAGTGTATTTTGACTGTCCATACTAAGAACTCTTCTCTGTATGAAACTACCTACTAGAAGACGGTCAAAATATCTCGATTGTCAATTTGTCACATCGAATTTGAATTATAATATCATTTATATTAATGATGTTAATTTTTAAGGATATAATTAAAAAATATTTTAATGTTAATAATAAAATTAAAATAAATTAAATATTATGATTATTTTTAAGAATTTAATATTTATATACTGACAGTTTAAAGAATTTTATACGATGATTTAATTAAATTTATATATTTACATGACTTGTTAACTAATATGTTTGGAAATAATGTAATAATATATAATTAATTAATTATGTAAAATTTTGTTACATTAGCACATGAAAATTAAATTTGATTTTTAAAACTGTTTAAAATTTTCAAAACAAAAATATACTTCATCGAATTTTCTTTATTTTTTTTCTTTGGGCAGGAGAATATGAGTTTTTGGCAAAGACGGAGAATACGTTTAAACTTTGGGTTGGATTTTGCAACAAAAATAATGAGGCACAGCCCAGCGTACTTAGCTTATTAACCAGTCTAGTCGGCCCATAAACGTTTAAATTGTGTGGCTAAATTAAAGTTTGGACCTTCACATTCTCTATCATATTAAAATTAAGCTCAATGGCCAAAAAAAAAAAAAAGAAGCTCGTTATCACTCCCAGTCTCCCAAAATAAATAGTCCCCCCCCCTTCTTCCAAGTGCAGCAAATAAAAGAAATGATTATAATTAGAATTAAGAAAAAGAAATGATTTCTTTAATAATTGAGAGAATGAGAGCCAAGAGGAGTTTCGATTTCATATGATTAGTAAAAAAACATAAACTCATGTTTCATTTCCACGACCAAAAAAAAAGGACTCATGTTTCAATTTTGATTGAACATGTATTTTTAAGGGCAAAACGCGCATATAAGCCCGTGGCAAACCAAAATTTCACAATTCAGTCAAAAACAAAAACGATACATGAATTAACTAGAAGTACATTTTTATATAGTTCGAATTAGTACAATTCGAATTACACATTTAAACGCACATAAGTACTAATTCGAATCAAGGTGATTTGAATTACACATACACTATCCACACTAATTCGAATTGGGTAGCTTCGAACTACTCAAGTTTTAGTGCCCATAGTAATTCGAAACAGGGTGTTTCGAATTACTCATGTTTTGCCTATAAAAGGAGTTCGAACCAACCTCATTCGAACCACCATTCCAACACCTTACCCCACCAAATCCTAGAGAAAACGACCCAAAACGACTCCAACAAAGGCTTGAGCATAATATTTAGCCGATGGGGGATAATCTGGACAGACTTTATCGTTTGGATGGAGTAGCCTATATAGCTGGTGTCATCAACGAAGAGGTTAGTATGAACTTGTTCTTTTAAAAGTAGGATCGAGTAACTTATTTTTTTTAATATATTTTATGTTAGTGGTTTTGATAGTGAATGATGTTGGTGACATTGTTTGTGAATGATTTTAGGGTTTTTATTAGTGATTTTGATGGTGAATGATGTTAGTGGTTTTGTTAGGGATTTTGTTAGTGGTTTTGGGGGATGAATGATGTTAGTGGTTTTGTTATTGGTTTTGTTATTGGCTTTGTTAGTGAATGATGTTAGTGGTTTTGTATGTGGTTTGGTAAGTGGTTTTGTTAGTGGTGATGTTATCGGTTTTGTTAGTGGTTTTGTTGGTGGTGTCGTTAGTGGTTTACTTAGTGGTTTTGCTAGTGAGATTTTCTAGTGGTTTTGTTAGTGATATTGATAGTGGTTTTGTCTGTGGTTTTGTTGTTGGTTTTGTTGGTGGTTTTGTTGGTGGTTTTATTAGTGGTTTTGTTAGTGAATGATCTATTGTTAGTGAATGATTAAAGTTGTTTTTAATTTTCTGGTACATTATATTTGCAGCCCCAACGATGTATTTCGAGCATGCGATGGCAGCAGGGTATGCGTCTGGACGAGAGGTACGTTCCATACTTGCAGATGGCCGGCTTATACCATCTTGCGAGGCTGAACGAGAGATGGTTCAGACTGGATGAGTCCCTGGTCAGTGCTTTCGTTGAGCGCTGGCGTCCAGAGATGCACACATTTTATATGCCATTCGGGGAGTGCACTATTACACTGCAGGACGTGGCGTACCAGTTAGGACTGCCGATCGATGGACGTTATGTTAGTGGTTGCCTGACAGATTTCCAGACGTACATCCAGGGTGGCCGCTCAGCTTGGGTGTGGTTCCAGAAGTTGCTTGGTGTGTTACCTCCTGCGAACCAAATACAGAAGTTTGCAGTGAACTGCAGCTGGTTCCAGGAGACCTTCGGAGAGCTCCCTGAGGGAGCCGATGAGGCCACAGTTAGGAGGTATGCCCGGGCCTATATCATGATGCTGTTAGGGACTCAGCTATTTGCCGATAAGTCCGGCAACCGCATTCACATTAGGTGGCTCTCATACGTAGCTAGGCTTGAGGACATGGGTGGCTACAGCTGGGGATCAGCTGCTCTCTCGTGGTTATACCAGTGCATGTGCCGAGTGGCGAACAGATATGTTGTGAAGTTAGTCGGACCGTTACAGCTACTTCAGTCATGGATCTTCTGGCGCTTTCCTGGATTTAGACCTGCTGGATATGATACGTTCAGCAGGCCCTTGGCCTCGAGGTACTGTTATTTTTTTTTTTGTTGTTGTCGTCTACTATTATTTTATTCTATCTACGTTTAGAATGTTATATTAGTAGGTGTTATTTTCATTTCGTGATACCACGGGCGTGAGTTGTATGTGGTCAGGTCACAATCCTTCAACGAGCGAGAAGGGACCTCGAGTGCAGATGTGGAGGCTCAGGATAGACCTCTTAGCTGGGGATGTAAGTATATGAACCACTCCTTCATATTATATAATCTTTCACATTAGCAAGTGTTGTTGGCCTAACGCTGATGCACCATGTATTCGCAGTTTATATGGATGCAGGATGCCGTACAGTTCTCCTGACGTTCTTCAGGTTGTGCATCCGAAGATATTGGAGCCTAGGCATACGACGTTATGGAGGTGTGTCACGGCGCTGATATATTTTGCCGTCATAGAGTGGCACCAGATCAGGTGCTACTGCAGTTTGGTGGAGTACAGCCCCGACCCTAGCCCGCCCTTGACATCGATTTCTTGATGTCGGAGGATGGCAGAGGTGGTGATCGTTGGTTTCCGTACAGCTTGCAGTTTTGGCACTTTTATTGGGAGAGCCGGGCGAATTATGTTTTCCGATTTGATGTTGTGCCAAATCCAAATCCGTCACATGATTTTCTGAATTGATGGGGTCAGCATGGTAAGAGATTTAATTTATTTTTAATATATATTTATATTTTAATATGTATTTTATACTGAAAACTGACTTTAATAACTAATTTTGATAAGTTAATAATTAATATTTAAACTAAATTGAGCATAATTTTATCCCTTTTTTGTTTCTCTTACAACAACAATAATTTCATCAGCTCCATACCGAGGCTACTTAACTGAATAATCATATGATTGAGACATCTGTTTTTCATTTTTCTGTGTATATTTGCCTTTCTAGCAATTATATTCACATTTGACATTTCCAAGTTTCTATGGTAACCCTTTTCACACTTTTAAAAGATTAAATAAAGAAAAGAACATTTTCACTTTGGAATACAGAATGTCAAGCATGCCCTCCAGATAGTTTCCGGGTAATTCCACAACATTTCCACTCTTTTGTCTGCAGACTTCCAAAGTTCAATTGGTCAACCACGCCATCAAAATCAAAACGCAGCACAACACAACACAACACAATAATACCGTAATCATAATTATATTAGAATGAATAAAATAAACAGTTAAATAAATATATTAATAATATTAAATTAATATAGGACTATAAGATTGAAGAGTATATCATACTAGAGACGGCAATGAGTTATATACGTCAGAGTCCACCATTGCTTTCTTCTTTTTTTCTCTTTCTAAACTCTCTCTGTGCATCTCTCTATGCAGACTTTGCTGAATAGTAAATTCTAAAATTATTTGATTCTTCTTATCTGTTATATATATTAAACAAAAACACAATCTTCTGAATTATTTTCAAGTGTGAAACCGGATTTATGAAATTTTCCTCCATAGCCGCCTCTTATTGTGTGTGTTTGTTTCTTTTCCCTTCTTGCTATGCTTTAATCTCTAACCCCCTTTCTTCCTCATTTCCCAAATCCCAAAATCCCAGCTTTCCTTGGTTTTCAGCTCAAAGTTCTGTCCTTTTGTCCTATTATGCTGTCCACGTGTTTCGCCTATGCAAGGAATTGAGTAATCGGAGTTGTTCTAAGTTCTAACAACACTTGATAGCTTTCCATGGTCTTGGATTCCATGCCAGCTGGCTCCTTGTGATTTCTTTTTGTCGGATTCTTCGAACTGGGTGTTTGAGGTTGTTGAAGAATTTCAAGCACCCGTGATAAAAAAGGCAACTTCTCTTTTGCTTTGATCTCTCTTGCCTTTTTTTTTTCCTGCACAAATTCATCTTGGCCTTCTCATTTCATGATAGCCCAATTCAATTTTTCCAGTGAATTGGGCTAATAGATTTATCGATTGTTGCTAGGATAGTTCAGAGAAAGGGGGAGAGAAAGGGGAAAAGCTTCTCCTTTTGTTCAGTGTTTTTGAACTGTGACACCAAGAGTCATTTGGGGTTTGGTGAAGTTCCAGGTACTATTTAGGGTAAATTGTGATATGATGCTTTGATCAGGTTTCTTTTGGTTTTGTTTGGCAGAAGTTGTATACACCAGCTTCGTGCTAGCTTCTCTAGGTGTGTGTTACAGGGAAATGCTTTCATTCTATAGTAATACTGAGAACTGCAATTGGACTGCACTGTTTAGTTGAGAATGGCCATCTTTGCATTATTATTGATGCTGTTACTCCAATTGTCAATAATTTCTAGCTCAGCAGTTATCTTGAGATCAAATGATTGTGGCACTGATTGGGTAGCTCATTCATATTCTAGTGATGGTGAAGAACTGTTTTACATAAATGGGAATGTAGTTAACAAAGTTGCTTTCTGTGAGGCCCTCCAATTGTACATTGCAAATGGTTGCGATTTGAAGGACTACTTTGGAAGTAACAACTGCGTGATGGATGGCTCATTTGGTATGGATCACCGAGATGTTAGTTTATGCACAGGCTAAATTTCCAGAATTGGAAACAGCTTCTCTTTTAACCGTTGTATTACAATCTATTGTTTGCAGTTAACTTACCTTCGATGGCAGGAAGGAAACTACTTCAGAAGGATTCGAGCAGTAAATCCGAATCGCAAGGGGTTTCCAAAGATGTGTCTCCCAAAGTTGGGCTTTTCGCGGGTGGAGCATTGTTGGTATGTTGTGCTGTTCTTTGTCCATGTATTTATGGGAAGAAACGAAAAGCAACTGCTCATGCTGTTTTGACCAAGGACCCGAATTCAAGTGAGTTGATTTTAGCACTGTTGTTTATCTTGTTTTTGGACTTTCCTTTGATAACCTCTGTGGCAGGCATTTTAATGTAATAATATTATGAATTCTGGATAGGATCTTTTGCTGTATCATTTTAAATGTTCAGCTTACATTATCATATGAAATTGTGCTTCCCATCATACTTAAATGAGGAATAACGAAAATTTTGCTGTAGTATTGGACTCAGCTTCCTCCTTCGAAGCAAATTCTGTCCCGGAAAAGGTCCAAGTCCCAGCCAGTCCACTTCGAGTGCCACCTAGTCCTTCAAGATTCTCAGCGTCTCCAAAACTCAAAAGAATTGAATCATTGCATCTCAACCTCAATCAGATTGCAAGAGCTACCCGTAACTTCTCAGAAACATTGCAGATAGGAGAAGGAGGTTTTGGAACTGTCTACAAGGCTCAGTTAGAAGATGGCCACGTCGTGGCTGTAAAACGTGCAAAAAGGGTAAGAAGTTGATTGTCATATGTAGATTGAAATTCTGTATCCTACTTTTAATGCTAAAGTTCTGGATTCTGTTTCTAAGGGGATTAAGTATAAGTTGATTTTCAATCTCTTAAAAGGGTAGAAGTACTTATTTTCTCTTGCTGAAATGACTTAATTGTTTAGGAACATTTTGAGAGCTTGAGAACTGAATTCAGCAGTGAAGTTGAACTTCTGGCTAAAATTGATCATCGGAACCTAGTGAAGCTACTAGGTTATATTGAAAAAGGACATGAACGCCTTCTTATTACAGAGTATGTGCCGAATGGTACTCTTCGAGAACACTTAGATGGTAAGAGCCTGTTCTATTCTTTACAAATGGTTGTCTTCAAATAGAAAATGATTTGGAATCTCACGTTCATTTAACTCACAGGTCAGCGTGGAAAAATCCTAGACTTCAATCAGCGCCTGGAAATTGCTATTGATGTTGCTCATGGCTTGACCTATTTGCATCTGTATGCAGGTCAGTAATCTCTCCATTTTGCAACTCTCTCCCGTTCAGTCTTTTTCCATTCTCTCTTTTTATAAGCCTTATTCATTAATATTGTACACTACAGTTTAGATGATCAGAGTGTAAATAAGACTCCAAGAATCTAAAGTTAAAAGAACTTTAAATATGGTTAGTGTGTTATTTTTCATGGAAGCACACTCTATTCACATGGCATAATGCTCAAGTCATGATCATTGATACCTTTTCAACATATGCTTACTTTTTCCCGTTTTGGGACCGACTCTCTCTTTACATTGATAATGTCCAGTTATTCATGATTGATAACGTTTTTTTGGCGGGGACCAAATAAAGATAGATACTTGTTCCCTTGCACAATTGGCATCTTTGTGCAATAGTCTACTCTTTATAGATCTGCCAATTGATTCCTAGCCGTTGTCTTGGAACAGAGAAGCCAATTATCCATCGAGATGTGAAATCATCCAACATTCTTCTGACAGAAAGCATGCGAGCTAAAGTTGCTGATTTTGGATTTGCAAGGATTGGCCCTATGAACTCCGATCAAACACACATTTCTACCAAAGTGAAGGGAACAGTTGGTTATTTGGATCCTGAGTATATGAAAACATACCAACTCACTACCAAGAGTGATGTTTACTCATTTGGAATTTTGCTTTTAGAAATTTTAACAGGTCGTCGTCCTGTGGAGTTGAAGAAAACTGTTGAAGAGAGGGTTACACTCAGATGGGTAAGCTCATAATATATTCTTATTTAGGTGAATTGTGTGTTTTTTCATTAGTGTTAATTGTCCATTTATAGTTGCTTAGTACTATAATCCAAAGCTTTGTTGTCTTTCCTCGTTTCATTTTCAAGCATTTAAACTAATACAGCTTGGATTTTTTTTTTTGCAGGCTTTCAGGAAGTTCAATGAAGGAAGGGTGGTGGAGCTGGTGGATCCGTTAATGGAAGAAGCTGTAAACTCTGATGTTCTGATGAAGATGTTTGATTTGGCATTTCAGTGTGCAGCACCCGTCCGGACAGATAGACCTGACATGAAAGCAGTGGGAGAGCAATTGTGGTCAATTAGGGCAGATTACTTTAAGAATTCAAGAAGTAATTAGTGAAAACTTCTTGATGGGATTGTGAGTTCTCTTGTTTTTGGTTCTTTTTTTCTTCTCTTGTATCCTGTCTAAACATGTTTTCTTTCAGGCATTGTGAATTGAAGTTTATTTCTTTCTATTTGGGTCTTGTTCTCTTTTTTTTTTTTTTTTTTATTTCTCTAACAATAATACTGTATAAACTCGTTCTCAAAGTGGGTAAAGTGGAAGGTGAAGCAAGTAGCAAAAAACATGAAAAACTGTTACAAAACTACCTAAAGTAGAGTGAGGAGCTTCCACTTGTTTCCAATGTAATTTTTTCACTGTATAGTTGATAATGAAATTTGAAACAAAAGATTATGTTAATGAATTTATTCTGTGATTCCTGTGGACCACAACTATCCCTATAAACAAATAAAAAAGATGGCTACAAATCTGAGTAGGTATTAGATGATTATACACCACACTTCATATTTTTTTAATATGAAGAGACCAATTATTATGACATTTGAAGTATGAAGCTATAAAATATAAAAAGAAAACCTACTTCAAATTATAGCCCTACTTTTCATGGAATAGCATGACATTGCCAAAGAACAAAATTTCATGTGAACATTCCGGGGCAATCATGTTTCTTATTTGGTCTATCCACTGTACATATGCGAATCAATAATTGAAGAAAAAGTGACTTATGGGCATAGCATGGCTAGATTTTCGTAAGAACCAAATGTGATTCTCCCCATTAGCACCTTCATGAAGCTGGGTACTGTGTACTCATGAATATGTAAGCCTTGTCCAACACGAGAATATCTACCATTGTTGCAAGTTCAAGCTTTGGTAGCATTACTCAGAAGCCAGAGAAGAGATTTCCCAGACAAGGGAACCGGAACCTTAGTCTTTTCCACCTGCTACTTACCAGCAAAGGATGCACCCCCAATATATGTTCCGGCATGAAGTCGTGTCGCGTTAGTATACCCACTACAGGTGATCTCTGCAGCCAGCATGCACAAAATTTAGATAGAGAACAATAATGGTGAATTCCTGGTGTGATGATCTAAAAGAAGCTTGTGAATTGAAAGGTAGATAACACAAGACATGTGACAAACCAGTTCCACTCCACCAACCTATTACCTAATATAATTGCATTGTTATAGGGGAAATAAAACAAGGACACACTACATTTTCCAAATTAGTTTAGCACTCAGCTTTTACCAACCACAAAAGCATTTAACTTTTTCCATAAGAAATTGCAGCAAGGAGAGAAAATACTTACACCAGTGATCTTGGGTATCACTAGCAGGTGCCTTAAACCTACTTCTCGAAAAAGTGTAAGGGCCTTTCCCAGTGACATTGTCTCCACAACAGTATATGGTGATGTATTTGTAAATGGATGTAAATCTATGAACATTTCCATCTCTTCCTCTGTTAGTTGTATATCTTCTATCTTTTCACCTTTGTTTGAACCCTTCTTTGCAAAATCATCTGATGTAAACTTCTTGAAGCCATCATCCCCTATCGCCCTTGGTGTGGATGAAAAAACTTTATTCTTTAACAAAGTAACAAGATGGTCACGGAGGATTAAACCTGATAAAACTGGTGCTTCAGAAAGTGGAGGCTCATCGATAACAGGAAACCCATTGTGCCTTGTAGTTTTGAGAATGAACACTATATTGCGGACTTTCTCAATGCCGTTAAACATCTGAAGTGGCCCCGTGACAACGTCACCTACCGTTAGCTGCCTCATATACGGTTCAGCATGAGTTTCTAAATAAGGGAAACCTTTGGCTTTCATAATAAGGTCATATATATTTGCATTGAAAGCATCAGCTACAGTCTTCGATACCAAAAGCACCATCATGATCAATGGTAGCAATAACAAATTATTTGTCAATTCCAGCATAATTACACATAGCGAAACTGTTGTCCTCATCGATCCACCGAGAAAAGAAGCAGCACCAAGAACAGCATAAAGGCCGTGGTGAAGATTGGTCCTTTTACCTACCAACATGCCAACAAAGCGACCATAAGATGCACCAGTAACAATAACTGGCACAAAGAGACCAGCTGGAGCAACAACACCATAGCTAAAGATACTTAAGAAAAAGCATGTGATGAAAAAGATGAACATTGATGAATACTGAAACTCTTCATTAGTGTCCCTGCTAAATAGATTCCTAATAGCATCATCGTTTGTGTTAAAAATGAGGCTGGCAAGATCATTGTAGTGATCGGGTGGGCATTGGAATTTCTTGAAGTTGCCGGATCGGCCTATTGTTGGACAAGGCTCTGCTGCATCAAGAGGACAAGGTTGGCAAGATGCAAACCATGGCAATCCAAAAAGAAGAAAGGAGGTAAAAATGGAGATTACACAGGCAAGCACAATTTTGCATATGGTGCCTTTCCTGCAATATTAAATGATGACGAAAATTAGCTTGGAATAATACATTATACAATATTATAAAATGTCTAATTTTGTTGTAAACAATTAAGTATAGTTATGCTTACTCATTGATAAAATTGTATACACGAAGAACTTTGCTAAGCATAAAGTTATATAAGCTTCCAAGAATCCCTCCTATAACGCCAAGAATAAACACAAGAGGAACTTCCGCCAAATGATATGAAATACTTGCTGAATAAACATCAAACATTATCAGTCCCCCTTTACCAAATAACCCACATTTACCACTTAAACATACATCAATCATAGCACGAAGCACAATTGCAACTATTGCTGTTGTGAAGAAAGCTCTCCAGAGAAGTGCACTTCTCCACCTATAGAACAGAAATTAATGCTTAATTAGCTTCTTTGTGAGATACCGAGGGGAACAAAATTGACTTGTGGATTTTGAAGTTAACAAGATAAATCAATGACAATGTATTGAGCAGAATTGGAAGAAAACCAATTTGTACAAATAAAAACACAAAAGTGCAATTATGTGACTGCGATTCCAGTTTGAAGGTTGAAGAAGTTTCTCAATCAACCCTTTTTATGTAAACATTTATAAGCAGAATTCAAAGTGTCTGGATTAATGTGTATGATATCCATTGTAAGTAGGAACCATTGACTACAGAGAAATTGCACATCAAACAAAACCAACAACAAATCCTTTTCGAACTCGCCGATGAGAGAAAAAAATTGATTCGAATCCTTTAGCAAAGTAAGTAAAGTTAACAGAATTTACTAGAGTCAATAAAAATTATAATGACATATATGCATAGCAGTACAGGAGTTGGGAAAACACACCAAGATGTCATCTCTTCAAGAGCAAACAACACCCCACCAACTGGGGCACGAAAGGCAGCAGCAATTCCAGCAGCTGATCCACACATTACCAAATCTCGTCGATCTCGGTCATTCTTAAAAAAGCGTAACCACTTCCACGTTAAACCATATCTCTTCGACCCGCCCTGCCCCAACAACGATGCCACACATGCACCTGTATGGACCAAGGGCCCTGCTTTCCCAATAAGAAGAGATGATGACACTGCTGTAATGCTTCCAATAATCTGTACATAAAACCAAACAGCACAGTAAATCTCTACTTCAGTGCAAACAACAATCCTTGCTAGACTGAACAGATTGAAGAAATCCAGAGTACTAATTAGGAAACAACAATTTCAGTAAATACATTATGAAGCTGAAATCATGGAAATTTCAATCCGAATTAGAGCTCCATGAATGTGAGAGCCTGGTATTTGTGTACCTTAACAAACAGAGTCCGTACAGTAAAAATTCCAGGTGCATCCACCCCATTTAGGTAAGCCTTCACCTCCGGTATACCGGAACCAGTAGCTGCCGGTGCTATCAAAGCCGTGATTACAGCAGAAAAGATAGTGAGACCCAAATTCGAAGCGAAAAATACTGCAAATGCCAACAGAAACCTGTAAGAAATTAATACATAGACTTTATCAGCAACTTCACATTCTAAAAACAATTCAATTCATTACTGCACACCAAAAAGCACAAATTCGGAAAACAGAAACACAGTTTCACAACACTGTTTCCAATCCATCAAAACTAGAAAAGAGAGGCAAGGATGAAAAATTGAAAAGTAAAAGTACCTCCTTTCCAACATCATATTGGATGTGATAACAAACTTGATGCCAGCGAGATTCTCAACAGCGAGATTGTTGCAGAATGCGATGAGGCTAACGATCAAACCAATGAGGAAGCACAAGAGCCACTTCATGAATATGTATTGGAATATCTGAGAGGCCCCTCTGCTCCTCCAATCCTGCTTGAAGAACTCGTTCTCTATGATCCTGCACAAACCAATGGGATAAGATTGGGAAATGGATAACGGAAAAGTTTCCAACTTTGGAAGAAAGAAGGAAGAAGAAAAAGGACTGACTCGTAGTCAAGGCTCTCAATTGGGGAGACATTGGAGCCTACGATGGCAACCTGAGAAGTAGAGTTGACTAAGGATCTTTGGGAAGAAAGCAAAGGTTGGTGAAGAGACTCAGGGTCACCATTAACCGTGTCTTTCCTCAACGCCAACGGCATGGCTTCCACGACCGCCGTGCTGCTGCCGCTGCTGGTGGTGGGTGCGTTTGGTGCTCTCTCTTGTCAAGTTTTTTGGTTGCCTGTTGAGTAGTGAAGTGAAATTATATACTACTTTTTCAGCTGGAAAATATCAGTTTTTTTTATTATTATTTTAAAAATATCATTTAATTGAGTTTGAAAATTTTAAATATTTTTTATCCAACACGCTTAAAATTTTATTACATTTAATAAAGTGATAATACATAGTTAAATTATTTATATAAAATTATTTTATACTGATTAATATATAAAAATTAAAATAATTTTTTATTGTCGTGAATGTTTAGTATTCTAATTTGTGACCTGAAATATATCAATTAAGAATATAATTATGTTATATATATATTAAAATTAATTATTAATATAAAATATATATTAAAAATAAATTAAATAATATATAATATAATTAATTTTAATGTATAAATAATATTTTTTTTACTCAGCATGATGAAGGAAAAGTATGAGTCAAGCTTTAAAGTGATCCGTGAAATTACACCCGAGTCTTAAAGTGGTCCTGAAGTTAATAGTTATCCAATTTTATCATTGAACTTGGACTCCGGAACTCATACTAGTCCTTAAAACACTTTCCGATCATCAGAACATTGAAACGACGTTGTTTTGTATTATATATATATATATATATATATAAAACAACTCGAGCCTCCACCTCCTCTTCCCTTTTCCCAACGCCTATTCCTTTTTCTCTCATCTCTGGCATCCTTCTCTAGCCACCACCAATGCCCGTCTCAACTTTCTCTCCCTTTTTACCAAAATCTGCATCTTTCACCTCTTAGAATCACTTTCCACTTCTTGGGCTTCTCGCTTTCTACATCAAACACGCAAAGAAAAAGATAAAGAAAAAATAATAAGTCTTTTGGACTTGTACCATGTTTTCGCTAGAAGGAGAAAGAACAAGAGCTATCCTCTGTTCTGCTGTTTCTCTGTGTCAATGAGAGATTGGTGAGCTGGAGGGAAAAGTTGGGGGTCGTGTTCTGTGAGTGATGATGAGGTCGAAGGGAAGGAGCGAGCCAGCGGCGCAAGGTGGTGGCAGCGGTGGCTGGTCTTGCGCAAAGGGGAGGAGAAAAATAAGGAGAAGAAGAATATGAGGAGGAGGGAAGAATAAGGGGTTGTGGGGTGGTTTCTGGAGTTGCTAGTGGCTGGCAGCTTGGGAAGGAACGATAGAGGGAGACGTCGCGGCGGTCTGGGTTCGACAGCGGCACTAGGGTGGTGGCAACCGGCAGCGAGCTTGTGGAGAAAAAGGACTGGCTTCGGTGGTCCTATGGGTTGCACCGGTAGTCCGCAACAGAGAAGTCAAGGAACAAAGAATAATGGAGAAAGAAGAAAAGAAGGAAGGGGAAGAGGGAGGGTCGGAGGGGGAGGTCAGTTTTTTTTTTTTTTAAATACAAAATGACATCGTTTTAGTGTTCTGATGAACGGAAAGTGTCTTAAGGACTAATATGAATCTCGAAGTACAAATTTAAAGATAAAATTAGGTAAGTATTAAATTTAGGGACCACTTTAAGGTTCGAATATAATTTTAGAGACCACTTTGAGACTTAACTCGAAAAAATATAAAAGTAGAGATAGATAGAAGGAAAAAAGTGACTAAATCCCCATTTTGATCCCCGAGATTCATGGGATTACCCATTTTGGTCCTCAAAATTCAAAATTATCTATACTGGTCCTCCAGATTTAAGTTTGGACACCAATGTAGTCCCTCGACTTTTTTCGGCGATGACTAGGTAAATGGAATGCTGAGATGACACCTTTCCTACCACACTGATGATGAGTAAACGGCGTCATTTATCCTTGGCGCTCAAACAAGTTAGAAAAGTCGTCTAAGTAGACAACTCTTTTAAACAAGTCAGACTTTTGAGGCTCCACAGTGTTGTCTACTTGAATGACGTTTCTAACTTGTTTAGGGGCTAAGGATAAACGGCGTCGTTTACTCATCATCCAGTGTGGCAGAGAATGTGCTATGTCAGTACTCCATTTGTCTAGTTATCGTCGAAAAGAATCGAGAGACTACATTGGTATCCAGACTTAAATCTGGAGAACCATATAGATAATTTTAAATTTTAAAAACCAAAATAGATAATTACGTGAATTTCAGAAACTAAAATAAAAATTTAGTCGAAAAAAAAGGGTAAAAAACTACTACTATTTATACTCATTGGTATTATTATTAGGTTCCCCTGTTAGTATTATTATGTTATATATAGAATACTTAAAAGACATTTATAGTTAAAAGATATGTAATAAGATCAGTTTAAATAGCACATTTATAATTACTTTTATCTAATTAAATTATAACTAAATCAGTTAAGGATAAAAAAGTATATTTAAATATTTCATAAAATGATACATGTACTTTTTTTTTTAATGGCTAGAATATATACTGTCGAACATATTCGCCAACCTTTTGCTTATTTCAAAATACTTTAATTTATAATATTTTTATTATATTATATTTTTTGGCATATGGGATTGGGAAGAAAGAATAAAGTGGGCGTGACTCACTTTTTAATTGCATACTTGTATATTTCGTTTGCGAAATTGTCACCTTAGTACACATGAATTTAAAATTACAAGTGTGGACCTAATGTCTAAGGGCATCGTACATATTTATTATTTGCAAATAAAAAAATGTTTCATACTTTTGAGTGACAATAATGTGTTAGTGACTTAGTGGGACTTAGTCGATTGCGATAGAAGCAGTTCTCTCTAGCGAAAGACTTCATTTTTATATTTTTTTATTGTGAATTTCTAGGAGAATATCATTTTGATGTCAAGTTATTGGCAACTCCATGCTTAATCAAATAATCAAACTATCTGACACTTATTTGATTAATAAAATATTATATACATAAGATAAAATTAAAATTTTTAATATTTATTTAAATAGATCATAGATGAATAAATTGACTACATGACAAATTTAGGTTGAATTAATTCTGTATACTTTATTTTGATTCTTTTAAGATACTACATTGCTTATCACATTCGTCATCTATGAGTCGCTGAATTAATCCATCTGTCCAGATGAGTCACTAAATTGATCCATCAATCAAAGGTTGAAAATTATGTTTTGGTTTTTAACGATAAACTCAATAGAAGGAAGTGCTTTCTACTTTTAGCTATTAGCTTTTCGCATTTATTCTTGTGCGCGTGTACCAATTACATATTTACATTGCTACCACTGCTTCTTAATTACTATTATTTTATATAATAAATGTTTTTTAATTTTTTAGGTAATCTAGAAAGGTTATTATATTAAGAACTTGCTACTTATTATGTCAAATGTGAGCGGATTTTATAAATTGAAGTAGGAAAAAATGATATAGATCCATGTGGCAATGTATATAATAAATTTTATTTTAATATACTGATAATATAAAATATTTTATATAATTATATATCTATTTTTTTAAATAATTATTCATACGGTGAATAAAAATAATAATTTTCTTAATGATATAATATTATTGTAATAAAAATTAAATTTTATATTATACCTATTCAATTCGTATAGTCTAAATGGTTCATAACGTTTTATATCTATTCATTTATTAACGAGAATATTGAGATTTCGATTTTCAATTCATTTTGTTGGATCTTCACCAGAGAAACATGCGGTGAAAGAAGACACGCAAATAAAACAAGGGACGAAATGTTAAGGTAATTACTCGTTTATTCCTTTTTAAATTATACTACTTATATACTAAAATTAACAACTCAAATAAATTATTAATATAAAATATATATTAAAATATAAATACACATTAAAAATAAATTAAATTATATATATATTTATATATAAATACATTATTTTTTTTATTTTTTATTTTTTTTTACCAAAGATAGGAGACTCGAACCCGCAACCTCTTAATTGAGTATTGAGAGTCTATGCCATTTGAGCTATTACTCATTGGCATATATAAATACATTATTAATTGATTTTAATATACAAATAACATTTTTAATTTCATTTTGGGTCTAGCACATATATCCTGCAAAGGCAGAATTGTACTTTTAAAGAGGAAGAAAAATAATTATTTTTCATTGTTTGGTTGTGAAGAGAAATTAAAAAGGAAAGAAAAGGGAGGAAAAACTTATTTTCTCTCACCACTTTCAATATTATCCTTTCACTTTTTTCAACATATTTTATAATACAAGAATAAAATTGTCTTTTTATAACATTTTTTTTCTTCTTATTTTTTTATATTCAAACACATTTAAAGAAAATAAAAATTCACTCAATTTTTTTTATTTCTTTTCTATTTCTTTTCTTTCTATTTCTTTCCTTCCAACCAGACATAGCCTAAAGGAAATTCTTTTTTAAACTTTAAATATTATTTTATTTTAAACAAAAAAAATTTACTAGAGTTTGAAAAAAAAATATTACGTATAAATAAAATAAGTAATTATAATTAAATGAAGTAAACATTTAACATAATCTACTCTACAAGTGTCTCGGTTTTAATTAGCAATGAGCAATGAGCGAAGCTTCCTTATGCAATGGCGGCAATGCCAATGAGTATGTGTTTGGTACATTCACGAAATTGTTTCACACATGCATACGCAATAATAATTGCATTTGATTAGATAACTAACCTTCCGTTCAAAGGAAGACCATTAGACAAGCACCTAGGTGTAACCAACCAGAATTGACTCAAGTGGGGTATGTTTGAGGTTTCTGTGTCTCGTTTATATTATTGGAAGAATTTTAAGTATACCGAAAATACTAGTATTTTAGTTGTTTTAACCGTTGATTTGAATTATAAAAAATATATAAAATATATATTAATTAAAATTAACAGTTAAAACAATTGACTAGTGTTTTCAGTACACTCGAAGTTTTTCCTTATTATTATTCAAGTCAAGTTGCTTCTATCATGAAGATAAATAATGTAAATGATACATCTACTGATTGTTCCTACTGCATCGTAGTGATTCATTTCACATTCCAATATCATCATAATAATCACAACTTCCCCGAGAAGGGAATAATGTATGTAAATAGTGATCATATTATTGGGAACAGGAGCGTATATGTATATAACGTTCAACATGTATATCAATTATGATAAATTAAAGTTACTTGTTACTAGCTACTACCTTACAAATTTGATTTTTGATTTTATAGCTAGGACATGGGCATGGTAATGAGTGGTGTGGAACTGGAAACGCATTATATCATTTTTCAGTGATATCTGATAATACTGTGCTAGTGTGCTGCAACTTTTTATTTCATTGTTAGGGTGGGTATATTATTGAAGCCATTTATGAACTGACAAGGAACAATAATAACATGTATGTAACATTATTATCATTTGCTTCCTTAATTCTTTTTTTTCATATATATATATATATATATGTTATTTTTTTTTTCCTGAAAATGTCAAGAGAGAGTTGTTTTTAAAGACTTTAAACCTGCATGAATAAATTTTGTAATAAAATGTCAAGGACTAATTTTTTAGGGATGAATTCGAATCTCTGATATTTTTTTTTACTAATGAATTAATCAGATAAATTTTATTCGGGGGGGGGGGGGTCAAAGGGTTGATGTAGTGATATCTGTTATTGGGCTTGGACTATGAGGAGCCCAGTTATGTTGTGATATCTAAACCAATGAAAACCTTGTATAATGCGCTACACTTTTCATTTAGCAAATCAAGCTCAAGCCCATATAGCCCATAGTTAAAAGCCTCTTTACAAATTTCAATAATAAAAATGCCTCTCCGCACACTTGACCAAAAATATAAAATCACATCACACAGATAAAAAAACAAACATTCATCTTGTAGTATATTTTTTGGAAAAAACCCAAAACAGCCTGATAATTACCTCGAAAGACAACGAAGTCCTTGACAAAAATAATACTCAATTCGGAGCCCTTGACAATTATTTCGAAAGGTCAATAAAATTCCTGTACAAAAAAAAGTCAATATTATTTTCTTTGGCATAAAAGCTAATTAATCCAAAAAAAAAAGATCAGAAACCAAATTAAGTATTTTTTTTTTAGGGTCTCATTATCCTTTCGAAATAATTACGAGAAGTCGGGTGGTTATTCACTCTATATTTTTTGTACAGGAAGCTTATCCTTGTGATCTTGTGCTCCCAAATTACGCTTTCAAGAATAGTTCATTTTATTTAGTTTCGTATCTCCAAATGGCAATTGGCGATTGGTGCACTAAAGAGCTGGAAACCTGCTCAACAAGAAAATGTCCTTTTCACCAAACAGAAGAGTCCATTTGTCACAATTTTAGGATTTGTCATCAGGCCAATATAGTCTAGGTCAAGTACTAATCATTTCTTAAGTAATTTTTGTTCTTGTCTACATAGTATTTGTTAATTTGTATATAAGTGGGGACCTAAATTTAAACTACATGTGCCTTAAAACTTAAGACTGGACTTAGCCCGTGCTATAAAAAATATCAATTATAGATTTCTAGCCAATATTGTCATGTAGCAATCTTTTAACGCTTCCTATAAAATGCAAGGGACCAAGGGTGACCTAGTCATGCGTATCCACATATAACCATTCACGTTATCCTAAAAAATGGAGAAATTTCTTTAAAACCATATAAAATATAAAAAGATCTCAACAACATGACATGAGTAGACGGATCCCTATTCCCATTATCTTCAGCCGAAAATGGATTGACTTGAATTTATCGAATAATGAGTAATTAATTAATTAATTAATTAATTATGTTTACTAATTAAAAAAAATAAATGCTGACATGGCGATATTCCATTGGTGGGACGGCTTAAACCTTAATAAACGGAAGAAATTCAATTTAACGCAACCAAAGAGTGCGTGTGTGCGTGACTCTCTGACTTCCAATGAAAAAAGAAAAAGAACGTAGACCGAAGTCAGAGTTTTTAGTTAGTTGCAGTAATAACTAATGAGGTGGTTTCGCTGTCTGGCTCTACCTCGATTAAACCGTAATAAACTTCTAAGTTGTAAAATTAAGCTCCCGCTTAACAATAATCACTATCACTAATCAGTAATCACCGCTTCCGTACAAGTACTACTCCACTAGTTACTGTAGTAACAATTATTGTGATTCATTTCATTCTTATCACAGAGAGAGAGAGAGAGAGAGAGAAGGAGCATCGTTATCACACGTTTTTCCTCCCCGGGATCACAAACAAGCACCGAATCGGTGTGACTGTAGAAGGAAGCAAAGAAAAAGAAAAGGATGGGTTTCGTGTTTGGGTTGGTGGTGGGGGTAGTGGTGGGGCTCGCCGTCATCGTCGGATTCGTCCGCTCAGAGAATGCTCGCTCCAAGCAGCGATCTCAGCTCGCCGCCACCATCGCTGCCTTCGCCAGGATGTCCGTTGAAGATTCCAGAAAGCTCCTCCCGCCTCAGTTCTACCCTTCTTGGGTCGTCTTCTCCAACCGCCAGAAGTTATGCTCTCTCTTCTTGTTCGTATTCTTTGCATCTGGCAACTAATTAACTCATTCGTTAGACTCTCACACTGTTCATTTTCTTTTCTTGTTTTTGTGTTTGTGTTTCTTCAGTTAACGTGGCTCAACTCGCATCTTACTAAGATCTGGCCCTATGTTAATGAAGTAACTTCAACTTTACTCTCATTATGACTTCTGATTAATGAACATATCTTGGATTTTGGTTCATTAATTCGCCTAATTCATAACTGTTTTGTTTTGTTTTGGTTTCTTTCTATAATTTATTAACTGTTTTGGTACTGTTAGGCTGCTTCTGAGCTCATAAAGATGTCGGTGGAACCGATTCTAGAACAATACAGACCCATTATATTGGCTTCTCTCAAGTTTTCCAAGTTTACTCTTGGCACTGTTGCACCACAGTTTACAGGTTTGGAATTTTCTTAATTCAGTCTTTCATTTGCTTCAATTGAAATTTAGAATGGTTATTTGTTTTCTAGAATGTGGACTTCGTGTTTTGTTTGTTTTATGCAATCGTGTTATTCATCTTAGTTTCAAATGTTTCTTACTGGAGCTTCTGCTAATGGATGTCATGAAATTTCGCTGTTCTTTAGGGGTTTCTATAATTGAAGATGGAGGGGATGGTGTTACAATGGAGTTGGAAATGCAGTGGGATGGCAATCCAAGCATTATACTTGATATTAAAACTTTGCTTGGTGTTGCACTGCCAGTGCAGGTGAATGTCTTCACTTTTACTTATGGCGGTGTATCTGATTAGATCTCTTCAAATTAACCGGTTGCCTACTTATTTATTTTGACGTCCACTTCTCCAGTCCTTATATTCAGTTTCCCTGCTAATTTTGCCAATGTATAGAAATGTTTATGATTGAGGCTTTCTAAATTCAAACATCATTCGTTTACACAAGTCACGATATTAAGTTGATGTATTCATTTAATCATTTCCATCCAAAAATGAAAGAAGGATTGATGAACTCCTTGAACGGTTATAGTTGATTTTGTATTCTTGCTCCTCTCTCTCGTTTCAGGTAAAAAATATAGGATTTACAGGTGTTTTCAGATTGATTTTTAAGCCACTAGTTGATGAATTTCCTGGTTTTGGAGCCATTAGCTATTCTTTAAGACACAAGGTACGATATTTTTTTCTTGAATTTAGGCACTTTCCACGTGTTTCAGTGCATCTGCATTAGTATTAGGCTTCCAATGGTGGTATCCAATGGGGACAAATGCAATCTTGAGGTTCATTTTCAGTCAAGTTAAACTGAGGTTATATGTTTTTGCAAGATCATCCAAGTAATATATAAAAAAATTGCATTTAGGTGTTTATTAAATTTCTTACATATTAGACAAGGCTAGGCACAACAGTAAGAGTGTTAATTCTGACTTGATCTGAGGTACTTGCCATGGGAACTGTCTCTTTGCTCATAGCTCGTATATTTAGTGTTCTCAAATACACCCACACTGACCGCATGCAGTGCCTTCATCCCAACATTCTCAGTTTGTCCACTTGCCAAGCCATATTTCTACAAAGACCTGAAAAGCTCAAGAACCTATGTGTAATATATTTAATTTTTCAGAACTTTTAACTTTCAGAAAAACTTGGATTTTACGTTGAAAGTCGTTGGCGGTGACATATCAGCAATCCCTGGATTATACGATGCAATTGAGGTTTTAACTGCTACCACCATTTCCAATTCCTGCCTCTAAGATGAATTGGTTACGTGCCTAAAATCAAGGTATTTTATAATAATTAGGTCTACTATATTGTTTCAGGGGGCAATTCGGGATGCTGTTGAAGATTCTATTACATGGCCTGTGAGAAAAGTTGTAACTATCTTGCCAGGAGACTACAGGTATTCAAGTTATAGGAGTACTTTAACTACAAATCAGAAGATACTGTGGTATGATATTGGTTTGCTATATTCCAGATTTGCCATTTTGGTCCTCATTGTATTTTATGGTTCAGTGATCTGGAGTTGAAGCCTGTCGGGATATTAGAGGTAAAGCTTGTGCAAGCAAGGGAATTGACAAACAAGGATATCATTGGGAAATCAGATCCATATGCTGTCTTATACATACGGCCTTTACGTGACAGAATGAAGACTAGCAAGACAATTGTAAGTTAGATTCATCCATCCCTTTTCTGTCTCTATTATATACCATTCTTTTGCAAGCATTTAATTTATTAAATTGTGGAAGAAATAACACTCTTTTTCTTCTTCCCTGCAGAACAATGATTTGAATCCTATTTGGAACGAGCACTTTGACTTTATTGTTGAAGATCAGTCCACTCAGCACTTAGTGGTTAAAATCTTTGATTCTGAAGGTTTACAATCATCTGAATTGATTGGGTGTGCTCATGTCAAGCTTAGTGAACTTGAGCCTGGTAAAGTTAACGATAAGTGGTTGAAGCTGGTTAAGGATTTGGAGATCCAAAGAGATAACAAGAACAGAGGGCAGGTGAGAATTCCTATTTTGTTGGAAAATCTACCATCAGATGACTTTCTAAGAGCCTTAGATGATAAATAAAGTCTATTTGAGCCATCATCAACCTATCCTTCTGGGATTGTTAGTTTGTCAACTGTCTTATCTTCCTATATATTATGAGAAAAACTTAGCTTGTTGGCTCCATGTATTGGGTATATATAACAGTTATTCGAAAAATAACTTGGTTGCTTCATGTAGAAATGGGATTATGCACTTTGCAACTGAAGTCCCTTTTTTTTTTTTTTTTTTTTTTTTTTTTTTTTTTTTTGAGTGACCCTCTTTCATTCACACTGAGCACTTGTCCATTTTAAACCACAAAGATGTAATATCATTTTTGAAGTGTAGATGCTTTTGCTTTCCATAGTTCAAAAACTGAATGGTACTAATCAATAATGTTTGAAATTATATTCATTTTCTTTGTTTGAAAGCATTTGTTTATATATAAAAAAAAAAAAAAAAAACTGTTGTTAAAAACATATTTTCCACTGTTTGTCTGACATAAAAAGATTTTGTTTTTCTCTTAATTTTTGTTCTATATGCTCAGGTACATTTGGAGCTTTTGTACATTCCTTTTGGCATGGAGAATAGCTTTACCAACCCATTTGCTCCCAAGTACTCAATGACATCCTTGGAAAAGGTTCTCAAAAGTTCAACAAATGGAATAGAGTCTAATGGAAATGAAAATGAATTTACACAGAAGAGAAAGGAGGTTATTATTAGAGGAGTCCTTTCTGTTACAGTGATATCTGCTGAAGATTTGCCTGCAACCGATCTCCTGGGGAAATCTGATCCTTTTGTTGTTCTTAGTTTGAAGAAAGCAGAAACTAAAAATAAAACCAGGGTATGGTCTTCTCATTTTGATGGACCAAGTACAAAAAGTAACTTGCACTTCAGGATCATTTCGAGAATCATAGAAATGGGTCTGAAACAAATATAGTTATAGTTAACGAACTCTATTATACTTACTTTTATATCTTTTTCCTTTACTCTTGGGGTGGATTATGGGGGAATTGTGGATGATATCTAGAATGGTGCATTTCATGTTTTCCGCTGCTTTATATTATTGCAGCTTAGTTAATTATCAATACATTATAAACTTACCTGACCCAGGAAGCTTGTTAAATTCACAGGTTGTCAATGACTGCTTGAATCCTGTTTGGAATCAAACATTTGACTTCGTCGTTGAGGATGGATTACATGATATGCTAATGGTGGAAGTGTATGACCATGACACATTCGGAAAGGTAAAATATTTGCACCGTTTGTTCAATTATTTACCAAGATTGCCCCATTTTTAATGTCTCAATGAGTTTAAAGTCAATTGGCTCTAAAGTTTATATACCAATTATGTGTGGACTGACAATGTTGTATCAAGAGCATTAACAGCTGAATGGAGGTTATAAATCTATGGATGTGTCTTCTGTCCACACAAAAAAAAGATGTCAATTTATCATTTTCTGATGGTTGCGCCCTTAATTGATGCAGGATTATATGGGAAGATGCATATTGACGCTTACTAGGGTCATATTGGAGGGGGAATACAAAGAACGTTTTGAGCTTGAAGGTGCAAAATCTGGTTATTTGAATTTGCATCTAAAGTGGATGCCCCAACCAATTTACCGTGATTCTTGAGTTTCTGACACAATATGTAAGTTCATAGAGAGTACAGTTGTGCATAACGTAGACCATATTGTCACCAACATACTTCTGCTATTGTATTGTGTATTTTGAATCTTTCTACTGGTTACAATAAGCAATGTACATACTCATCAAACATGGTAAAGATATAAACATTTTTGTACCACATTATCCCTTGAAATCTTCTTGCCCTGTTAATTGCTTTGATCATTAGCTCTAACCTCTAAGCCACCGCCTCTTGTCATGCTTATATTTTATCGACCTGCTGTTTTCTGTCCAACGTCATATACACATCCAAAACAATTGTGAAACCTAAAATCGATTTCTATTTATAAAATGAATTTTTGGCACCTGTCAATATACTTTGATATCAATATAGTTAAAGGAAATAAATCTTTAAAAGGCCACGATCTCATTTAAAATTGCTATTCTATCCAGCCACCAACAAAACTGTGGTATCAGATTTGATCATTGACAATAACTAAAATTGAGAAAAACAAACATTTATATATAGGTATGACTTTTTTTTCTTTTTTGAAAGCAGGAGCTCAACACAGTAAAGTGGAGCATATAGAACTAGACAAAGATCAAAAGTCTACTTAAAAATAAAATAACGCAATACACGTAAAAGTTCCCATGTCATTTTCGGCATAGTCATCAACAATCAAAGGGATCAACACCTTTTCACTTATTAACGCTCGTTACGGTCATGTTGATCACTTCTTCAACACTTCTGTTCTAGTTCTGGAAAATCTTCTTATTCTTTTCCATCCATATGTATAACTCTTGCTGAGTACTGAAATAATAATAATAATAATAATAATAATAATAATAATAATAATAATAATAATAATAATTGTACTGTATCCCTAGTACATCGAATGAATCGAGTTATACCTCGGCACGTTAAACTACATTCAAAAATTAAAACGACTTTATCCTAACAAACCATTCCCCATGATCTCGCCCCAAAGTCAGTCACGAAGATCTCGACTCAAGCCGATGACTCATTCAGTACCAACCAGTCTATAAATCAGGAACAAGGCGGACGACGGGCACCAAATCATCCAACACACCAAACTTACTGATTATATACTTAAAGTGATCTTTTACCGACTTGAGCGTCGGAGTCCTTTTTGCAGGTACCACGCTTGGGTCCGAGTTCACGAGGATACTCCAGATCTAGATCGAGCTGTCAGGCGCTCCGGGTTAACACCAGACCGACATATAGCTCGGAAAGAGTATTTTTTCCAGAACATTTGGCGCCCACCATGGGGCTACACCTCGCCATTAGTTTTGATCTAACATTACTATATTCGACTTGTATCTTCTTTTCTTTTTAGAAGCCGAAGCATGACGGATCATTCAGTGACTCCTCAGACCAACCCAATCAATGCCGAACTCTTAGCTGTTAATGCTGCTCTACAGGCGAAAAACTAACGAATGTCCGAACTGTTAGCAGCGATGCAGAACAATGGCGAAGAAAAGAACGACAAGAAGGCCAATGCCGACCTCCATGAAGAACGCTAGTCATAATCAAACGCGAAGACAAGAGAAACACCTCTCAAAACAGAAAGACAACGGACTGTCCCTTTTTCTGAAGAAATAATAAATTTTAAAATGCCAAAAAATTTTATACTTCCAATGATTTTAACACCATACAAGGGAATCGGAGACCCTAAAGTTCATGTCACAAAATTCGAATCTATGATGTTTATCAATAGTGACTCCGATCCCATCTTGTGCCGATCTTTTCCAACTTTTTTAGATGGAGTTGTTTTATTATGGTTTTCTAACTTACCTGCCGGTTCGATATCCAGCTTCGACTAATTTGCCAAATTATTCATAAACCACTTCGCGGCGTCCAAAATCTATGTGCGAGATTTAGACTATCTCAGACAATCAAGCAAGGACAACATGAGAGTTTGAAGGACTACTGACGCGCTTCACAATAGCAGCCATGGAAATCCTAGACCTCAATCCAGAGGTACAGCTACACGCAACAAAGAGTGGCCTCCGACCTGAAAAATTTCAGGAAGCAATAGCAGTCGCAAAGCCAAAGACATTGGAAGAATTTAGGGACAAAGCGACTGGGCAAATCGAAATTGAAGAATTATGTGAAGTTTGGAGAAACGAAAGACCATTATCTTGGAAGGAAGAGGAAAAGCCTCCCAAATTTCAAAGCAAGGATCTCCTAAAGCCCAAGCACTGGTCGACTTCATCTCGGACTTTACAAATACAGAAGAAACGGTCAAGACATGGCAACTATATGTAGATGGTGCATCGAATGAAAGCGGATGTGGAGCAGCGATCCTACTAAAAGACGACACTGGCGTACAAGCCGAACAGTCAATCAAATTCCTTTTTCAAGGCACCAATAACCAAGCCAAATATGAGGTACTTCTAGCAAGCCTCAGGTTAGCAGAGAAAATAAAAGTAAAAAATATATACGTATACTGTGATTCTCTCCTCGTAGTACAACAGGTAACTGGCTATTTTCAGGTACGAGATCCACTCTTAGAAAAATATTTAACTTCGGCAAAAAACATGATACAGAATTTTCAAAATTTTGAAATATCACATGTACCCAGAT
Organism: Arachis hypogaea; assembly: GCF_003086295.3. Lineage (NCBI taxonomy): Eukaryota > Viridiplantae > Streptophyta > Magnoliopsida > Fabales > Fabaceae > Arachis > Arachis hypogaea. The sequence continues at coordinate 145,734,109 of NC_092046.1, forward strand.
AACAAAACTGTAGGGTCGATATTTTATCCAAATTAGCTACATATAAGGTAACTGATTCATCAGACAATTATATCATCTCAGACTAATAGAACCAAGTCTAGATGTCAAATCTATTCTAAGTGTGTCACAGGAAGAATATTGGCGAAGCCCATTTATTCGCTATTTGAGAACTGAAGAAATACCAGAAACAGAAAATCTGAGGTCATTTAGACACTAAGCGAGCCATTACACCATAACAAGGTATCTCCAAACCATTACTAAAATGCCTCAGCCAAGCAGATGCAGAAAATGCCATTGCCGAAGTCCACGATGGCATCTGTGGACACCACACTGGAGGTAAAAGTTTAGCCATAAAAATCCTATGGGCAGGATACTACTAGCAGACGTTACGAGAAGACTGCAGAAATAAGGTACAAAGGTGTGATGCATGCCAGAAATGCACACCACTCATTCATAGCCCACCCGAACTTACACACTTCAGATGTCAGTTGGCCTTTTCACAAATGGGGAATGGACATACTCGGACTGTTCCCGGTATCGCCAGGATAGGTAAAATTCATATTAGTAGCTATTCATTACTTTACAAAATGGATAGAAGTACAGCCACTTGCGAAAATAACGTCGGACAAGGTACAAAACTTTATTTGGAAATCCATTATATGTAGATTGGTTTACCTAGAGCAATTATTTACGATAATGGCAAGCAATTCACAGATAAGAAAATTGCTTCATTTTTAACCGATCTGCATATCAAATATCATTTTTCCTTCGTCAAGCACCCGCAAAGTAACGGACTCGCAGAGGCAGCTAACAAAGTTATTTTGCAGGCCTTAAAGAAAAAACTAACAGATGCTAAAGGACGCTGGGCCGAACTCATACCAGAAATATTGTGGAGTTATAACACAACACCACAATCCACAACAAAAGAAAGCCCATTCCAATTAGTATACGGCACAGACTGCATAATTCCCATAGAAGTCAGTTAGGGGTTGGTGCAGAATTTATAACCCACAAAATAACCGGTAAGTGTACCAGGTCGTACCAAGTAATACCTCAGGTGAGTGAGGGTCGATCCCACGGGGATTGATGGACTAAGCAACAATGATTGCGTGAATTACTTAGTTAGGCAAACAGAAAAGAGTGTTTGGGTTTCAATTGCATTAAACAGTAAATTCAGAGAATTAATAAAGCAAGCAGTAAATTGGTGTGAAGAATATATGAGTAAAACAGTTAAGGTTTTAGAGATGTTTATTTTCTGGATTAACTTTTCTTACCAACTATTTTAATCATGCAAGATTCAATTCATGGCAAACTATATGTTACTAAACCCTAATTTCTTAGACCTTTTTAATCTCCTCTAACCTTCATCAACCGCCAATTCCTTGGTCACTTGATTCCGATTAGAGGGTTAAGTTCAAAACTAGTTTATGTGCCACAAAAACCCTAATTATCCAAATATAAAAGGATCATATGTCACGTATCCCGTTAAGTCTAGATAATTAGTGATTTAGGAGAATTTGTTTTCAAGCTGTTGTTCAGGTAAATTGCTTTTTCAAGGTTTACAAGAACTCAATTTGAATAAAGGTCATACTTCCGTTTCACCCAGATTTATAAGACAAAGAACGAAAACAAATTCTTGAAATTAAAATCAATACATGAATTAAAATAGAAAAGTAATAGTATCAATTCATACAATAGACAGAGCTCCTAACCTTAACAGTAGATGCTTAGTTGCTCATGGCTCAAAGAGAAAACTAGGATTCTGAAAAACTATAAAATGCGGAATCAGGTAAGAGAGACGAAAAGAGTCTGAAGGGCTGAATCTTTTCCCTTTTATATCTAATCCTAATTAATGTAAAATATATTTTCTAAACTAAATAACATCTTTTCCTATTTTAAAATAAAATAAAGTTTAATAAGAAATTAATAAAATCTTCGCGCTAGCTCCTTGGACGAATGGGGACCACCAAATTCACTAAGGGTGGCGCCAAACTTGAGTTGAGCCAAGTTTGGCGCCATCATACCGTGTAGAATCTTGCAATTACGGTGCTTATGAAGTTAAATTTGGAAAATTCCATGTTTGACTTCACTTCAACGCCACACACTCTTTCTGATTCTTTAGCATTGGTGCCAAACTCCAAATTTCTCAAGTTTGGCTTCAATTCCACGTCATGCATTCCTGGAGGTAGGTGAGTGTGGGGCCAAACTTGGAGAATCCCAAGTTTGGCGCCACCAAGGCAGTGATTCCAGAAAAAAATATAGACTATTATATATCGTTGGAAAGCTCTAGAAGTTAGCTTTCCAATGCCGTTAGAACTGTGTCAATTGGACTTCTGTAGCTCAAGTTATGTTCATTGGAGTGCAATGAGGTCAGGATTAACAACATCATCCACTTTCTTCCTTTTCTTCTACACGAACGCTGTCAAATCTGTCCAAATATTACCTGAAATTAATCAAATTGCACACAACTCAAAGTAGCATCATAGTGGCTCAAAAATACTTAAATCTTGATTAAACTTAGTAAATTCGAATGCAAATTCACTAGGAAAAGATAGGAAAGATGCTCACGCATCAGGGGTAAACTCGAACCGAATACTTTGACAAAAGCACCAACATGGAAGCCAGATCAGCCGAGCTTGATACAATAAGCGAAGATCGATGCCTAACCGAGCTCAAACAAAGATCCATGCAATTAGCTATGCAAAGGCAGTATAACAAGAAAGTACGATCGAGAACTCTAAAACAAGGAGGCTTGGTGTTAAGGCAAATAGAAGAAGTTCGGAAACCACCAGGGCAAGGAAAATTAGCTGCGAATCGGGAGGGCCCCTTCCGATTATCCAAAGTCATTGGAAAAGGAGCTTATTGTCTCGAAATGCTAGATGGAACAGCCCTCCCCAACACTTGGAACATTTCGTCTCTGAAGATCTATTATAGCTAACTTCTCTTTGTAAACAAAGTGGGGGTGGACAGGTACTCTTTTTCCTGATCACGAGGTTTTTTCCCTAAGGAGGGTTTTACTCGGACAGGTTTTAACGAGGCCGACCACCCCACACCTTTCAAAAACTGAGAGGTCTTTGTCACATATAAATAAATCTAATCCTCTTTCTCTCTCTGATTATTATAACAAACTATACTTTGTCAGTCATTAATATCGAACCAACAAAACAAAAGTTGGAAACAACATTCATATGTATGCAACACACATCCAAAATATTCATAAAGTCAAAACCGACATCATACGTCGGACAAAGTATTCCAAAGTAAAACCGATTCAAATATCGGTACCCAAACTACAATACCAAACAAAGATAGTCATATGTTTCAAATTACAAATATCAACAATTTTTTCAAGAAGGGGGAGGAACATTCTCAGCATGGCCCTCGCCCATCTCATCTTCCACAAGCTGTCTATCAATCACGGTCTTCGTCACATCAAGTCTTCCGACATCAAACTCGGGAGAAAACAGAAGGACCTGACTAACAGCACGGTCAAACCCTACAGCAAACATTTCAAGCCCCTCTTCCTCCAGTTCATGAATTCGAGATGTCATATCACCCTTGGTCTTGTCATTTTCCTTAATCTCGGCTTGGAAGAGACAAATCTGATCCTGAAGCTTTACAATTTCCTCCTCCCCACTTTTCATCTTTGTAGTTACGTTAATAATGACGTCGTCCCTCTCCTTCACAGATCACTCTAAGCTAACCACTTTGTCCACGACAACCTGCTGCTCCGCTCCCAACAACTTGGTCGCACAACCAACACATAACAAGCGCGAAGCCACAATCTACATAACAGCTAATCAATGACGAGTACATATCAAACACAAATTTATAAAGCAAAAAATTCACTAACCTGGATGAATTTTTCCATTCCTTCTACACCAGTTCGCCAAGTCAGCCGCATATCCCCAGAATAATGGGAAACTCGGTCAGCAAGCTCACCAATAGGAAATTGGTAGCTCCAAAGGGACTGGGGATTCACTCCCTCAATAAACCTGTGAAGTCTTTTCTGCCTCTCGAATACCAATTTATCACCAACTACGACATCCATACCTTCTTTGGATATGACTTCCAAAGACTTATCCGACTCATCTCTCTTCCTCTTTAAAGATACAGAACGTTGAGCAGCAGAATGAGCAGCGTCTCCACCAGTTTCCTTCACCATTCCAGAACCACTACCAACTTTTTCCTTTTTCCGACTCAAAAAGGATTGGAGCCGAGAAGTGTTCAGGTGAGACACTCGTCCACCTACAAGAAACAACAACAATACGTCAACAATCAGAAATCATTAAAAATAAAAACACAGGTTCAGAATTACCTATATATGCTTTCAACCCTTCTTTATCATTTTCCTTCTCAAAACGTAACAAATCAGGAATAGACAAGTATTCACCAGCAGCAAAATTTTCTATTAGAAAATCTAAAAAGAGGTCTTCTTCCTCGCTCCTCTCAGTAGTCTCAAGAATCTGCATTGGCTCCGAGCACCAATACAGAGGATAATTCTCTATCAGTTCACTATCTAAATAAAAAGGGTACTCGGTCTCTAAAGATTGAACCTTTACAAACAAGGATTTAAAGTTTCTAAAGGAAGACTTATACAAAAGAAAAATGGAGCGTCCGGAAAAACTACAGAGAAAAACCCAAAGGCCCTTCCGCACTCCCTTTGATTGAAATAAAGAAAAGAAAACATTTAGAGAAGAGGAAAACTCCAGAAAATCCATCAAACATTCATACGCACGCAAAAATGTCCAGGAATTAGGGTGTAATTGCGAGGGAGCACAATTAAGTTGAGTCAAGACTTTGCATTCAAAATAAAAAAAAGGGGAATTGCACATGCAACTCAGTAAAGCAAGGAGTATACATGTAGAAATACTCCCAATTAGAGGTGTTCGCGGTGCGGTTTGGATCGATTTTGAGTGAAAAACGCATCCGACCTGAACACTAATTTTACTTGCGTTGCGGTTTGGATTGGATGTTTTTTTTTTTTTTTTTAAATATGATCCGATCCGCTCCAATTTCAAGCGGTTTGGATTGGATTGGATTTTCGGTTTTGTAAATTAAAAAAATTAAATACATATAACAAGTCTCAACATCAAATTTTAAATAATCAACAATGATATAACAAGTCTCAATAATATCTCAAAAAGCTAACAATAACATAATAATAAAAATAAAATTATAAGTTAGTTAAAATAAATAAATAAATAACATTTTGAACATAAAATATTTATTAAATAATAATAATACATGAATAATATAAAAATGTATAACGAATTGAACATGTTATAAGTATAATTGTAAATATAATAATAAAATAATAATATTATAGTACATTGTCCGGTTTGGATTGGATTAGATCGGTTATGAAAAATAGATCTGAAATCCGATCCGATCCAGCGGTTTGCAAAAAATAGAATCCAATCAAATCCAAATTAGTGCGGTTTTAATCGATTTTCGGTTTGAATTGGATTGGATGAACGGTTTAATTTGGATCGTTTTAGATTTGAACACTCCTACTCTTGATCCCCCTCCTTTCGCAGACTCTCTCCTCACTAGCACAGGAGAGAAGTTCAACGCAAATCCCTGACCCTTCCCTAGCAAGCTTCAGAGCTTCCAGCTCACGAAGCAACTCGGCATCACAGTACGATGACGCGCGAATCTTCACATCAACATGAACCGAATGGTAGAGATTTTTCTTGTTCACTTCAACTACTGTGACTTTGTCTTTTTCCTTTTCTCTAACCATTTCTTTTCGAAAAAAACTGAGACAAAGAAAGTGACAAGAAGGGGAGAAAACAAACCTTTTGAAAACATATCCTTTTCCCCACTCAAGCAAAAACGATCTGACTCGTGCATTGTATTTCTTCCCAATGAGAAAACGGCAATAAAATTTAATTGCAATCCACTAATTTAGAGGAAAGTTAAAAACTAAAACTGTCTACATACCCAATACAAACAGTCCGTATCCCAATTGGTCAAACAATTTATTACAGCCCAGTTAACAAGGTAAACCATTATTAAATCCCATTTTTTCTTTTTAAAACCGTTACATATCTAATAAAATTATGAACAAAAATAAAACCCAAGCTTGAAAAGTCAGCAACGAGCGTTGAGTTTGAGGGCTACAATACTTACTATTAAGCACCGAGGTATAACTGTACAGAGTAAACTCAACTTGTTAAACTACATTTTTCAAGTCAAGCTTGGGGCTATGTACTATATCCCTAGTACATCGGATGAACCGAGTTATATCTCGGCACGTTAAACTACATTTAAAAATTAAAACGACCCTATCCTAACAAACCACTCTCTATGATCTCGCCCCAAAATTGGTCACGAAAATCTTGGCTCAAGCTGATGGCTCATTCAGTACCAACCAATCTATAAATCAGGAATAAGGTTGACGACGAGCACTAGATCATCCAGCACACCAAACTTACTGATTATACATTCATTTTCTTAAGTGATCCTTCACTGACTTGAGCATCGGAGTCCTTTTTGCAGGTACCACGCTTGAGTCCGAATTCACGAGGATACTCCAAATCTAGATCGAGCTGTTAGGCGCTCCGGGTTAACACCAGACCAACATATAGTTTAGAAAGAGTATCCTTTCCATAATAATAATAATAATAATAATAATAATAATAATAATAATAATAAAAGCAGTTGAATTGAATTTTATATGCACGTCCCCGTTACATTACACTTGAAGTAAGGTATAATTACCTTGACGCAAAACGTTGATTATTTTCCCTCCCTCAGTCCTCATCTCCAAAAGTCCAAATAGTAACACTAATTAAAAATTTAAAACAAGTATGGACTCGTGACTGGTGACTTGATCATCCTTCTACTTAGTACACAGAATAGTAATTTGGTTTAGGCTTTTTCCTCTTCAGCTGCAATCTTGTGATCTCACAATCATTAGCGTGATAAGCAGACGCTTATTACATTTCTAAAGACCTGTATTTCACTCATCCCAAAACTATTGAGCAGAATATACTAGCGAGCGAGCGTTTTTGACTTTATTCTTCTTCACTACCCCCAACACATGCATTCTTCGAGCTACTCTCTTAGATGGTGGTAATTGTATCTGCATCAAATAGCCTCACTAGAAGATGCTTGTTCAGCTTTCTTCGCCTATGACTTCCCCTGTAAATACAACAAATGGGAATTATCATATGGCTTTCACATAAATGTAACATAATAAGCCTCATAACAAGAAGATGCATCATTCATTTACAGATTAGTGAAAAATGAACCTACCAATACTGGTTATGCAACACGAATGAGTCAGTTTTGACTTTCTTGCCATCATCATTGCGATTCCAGTGGTAGACAGCATGGGTCCTATTCATTATTTCCAAAGTGGAGTGTCCATAGCTGGCTTCTCGAAACGCAGAGTATTGAGGCTGTGGTTCCGTAAACCTTGGCCAATAAAAGGTTTGAAAATTGAAAATTACATTACATCATTGATAAACGATTACAAAGGACACGAACCTTGAAGAGATTAACTAGAAATGAAAGCAAATATTAAGTGATCTTTTTTTGAACAAGATTAGCTGCCTATACTGGACAAAGTCAAAGCATTTTAACTCACCTTGAAGCAAGACCTTCTTGATTTCCTCCATCTCCAACTGTTATGTAAATAGGTGCTGATTTGTCCGGTACGGGATACCGGTGACCGCTGGTGATGTTGTAGTCAACATTGGAGTAACGATACTGAAAATGCGGGCGAAAAAAAAAAATTGACTATTGAGTATATGGTAAGATATCACAAGGGTACAACACTTAAGTATAATTTATTTTTTTTCCGAAAATATCAATATTCTCTATGCTAGACTGCTAGTATCTCCAAAATCATGTATTCACATGCTATCTATCGTTTGGGTAGTGCAAGGACAAAAACCATATCAGGAAAAGAAAAAAGGGTAGAAACCATACTGATCTTTCATAAGCATGAACATGACCAGCAAAGATCACATCAACTTTATGATCGATGAACCAGCTCTCGAAAGCTGCTCGCATGCTTTCACCCTCCATGTAATGCGCTTCATTACTGTTGTAGAGTGGCACATGCATTAGAACAATGAGCCAAGGTGTCTTCTCCCTATCAACTCGATTGAGCTCATCTTTGAGCCAAGTCCACTGAGGTGTGTACTTCACTGTCATGACATATCAATATTGTTAGGAATATGTGTATATATATATATATATATATATATAGAGTACACTCTACAATAACATTTTGAAAAAGAACAGCAAGTACAGCAAAAGATCGCAGTTCTTTTGCAACTAGTACAGATGGGCTCTTACTATATGATACTTTTAAGGCTGAAAAAACATAAAAAAGTGGGTCACCAACATTGTTAAAGATAAACTAACAACTAATCAGGTCACTTTCTTTTTAAGTTATCAAGAGGACTTTTTTTTCGTAAATTTAGAATGAAGATAGAAGCATTTGCTCCTTATTGCTCTACATCATGCATAGTTTCACCTAACACATGCTTTTTATGGTTATGAACACTATAAAACCCAAGTTGCGAAACTATGTAGTAGAATATAACAGATAACCAGCTTTTTTTTTTTTTTGTCAAGAGTGAGAGATTAGGGATTTCGTGACATCATAGATACATAGCATTTTTCATAACAGTGTGGTTCAAGATCATAGACAGATAATCAACATGTACAGAAAATCAATAAATAGATAAAAGAGGAGATTTGTTACCAAAAGGTGAGTAGCTGGATATCACAATAATATGAGCAGATGCACGCCGGATTGCATACCAGAGGGGGCTGCTGCTTTTGGAGGCCAAATAAGGAGTAGGAAATCGGTTAAGAAAATTCCTGAAAGGAACAACTTCTCCCTGCACATGCATATGTATTGAGGAATATTAGGCCAGGTCTATAACATCCAATGCAAAGATTTTGAAATTTTGAAACATTTGCATCAAGAGAAAATGGAAGTTTTATGATTTAGAACATTTGAAACATTTGCAACAAACCTCATGAAATTTACTTTATCAACACAAAACTATTGGGTCTGAGCAACAAAACAGTCAATGGCTTTTTCTGTATAAAATAAGTATTAATCATATTAAATTTGCTACAAAACCACAGAAAATAGCAAGGGTGGCACGAAACAAAAAAGACATCTAGCTCAAACCATAGTTTGCATTTAGTAAATATGCATGCATCAATATCAGTTCAGCTTTGCGATGTAAGAGAACATCACTGGAAAATAAAATATGATTCTATGGGTAAAAATCCCACATCAGTCAAGAAAATGATCACACAGTTCCCCTGTTCCAGACATGGTAGTTTAGTTGTAGGATAGAGTGCACTTTTTCACATACCCTCCAATAGATAAAAAAGAAAAGGGCCACAGTTAGAGTTTACTATTCTATAGGTGCATAAAGTAATCACTTCATTTTACTCTACCAGTGCAGAAAAGAATAACCAATACTCATCCCAGACTCAGGTTAGTACTCTTACCATATAGGGCATGTAATCTATTTCATGATTTCCAGCAGACCAAATCCATGGTTGATATGCTGTACTTTTTTCAACAAACCGGCCCCATGTATCCCACCGCTGACCAACATCATTGTACTGATACCTATCAGCATAAGAAAGATCCCCAACAAACAGCACAGTCTCGGCTCCGCTCTCAATGTAGTGATCAAGTGTGGAAAGCGAATTAAATGTCTGGCCCAAATCACCTGCAATGTGCATACGATAATTTATTTATGAATGAATCTAAAATCCAGGATGTAAAAACCATGTTGTAGTTGAACAAAAATGGGAAAAAAAAAAAAAAGACAACTTACCAATGATTCCAAATTTGTAGGGAGCATCTGGCCCAACTTTGGGAGGTGTTTTGAACCAAAAATCTCGAGAAGAATCACCACTTCCTATTCTGTAATAGTATTTAGTGTCATACTGAAAAGGGGAGATCAATGAAAATTAAATGAACAAAAGCTACAATGTGAGATGATAATTATACAAAGATAGTGTAATCTTATGAAAGTTAAAACACATGACAAGAGCTGGATTTTCGTCCTCAAATTTTAATTTTGACACTGCAATGGAATGCCGCTGATGATAGTTCTACTTTCTAATTTGATCAAAATATTACCTCAAGATCTTCAATAAGGCACTGATGAATGAAACCAGACTTGTATTGATAGAAAGTGTAGTTTGTAAATGAGCCATCTGCAGAATCATGAAGTTTATTCTCTGATGTTCCATATTGCACTTTGCAGGATCCTGGTTCATCAGTTGTCACCCAGGAGATGATCACTGCTTTTCCATCATAGTCACCTTGGGTGATATGTACCTAAACAGATTTAATTAAGGCAGCGAGTCATTAGCTTATAACATTATCATCATTAATATTATTTCAAAACTTACTTGTTGAGGTGCATTGTAACCCTTTGGAACTGCAAATGCTTCATGGTCGAGGGGGATGTCCTTGGATGGATACTCTGAGCGAACGAAAGAGCTTGTGATCCTGGCACTCCCATCTTTGACAGAGCTGAGGAACACAAAGGAAGCTAGGAAAAAATGAAGCAACATCGTTGTAGCTGGTGAAGCAACCCTTGCCTTTAGTCCTTTACCAGCCTCGAGAGCTTAAACTACATACATTCAAAAATCAAATGAAATTCATTTTTAACTGTACAGTAATACAGTGTTAAGAGTTTGTTAAGTTCATGTTGAATTAGGTCTGGGAATGACTTGCTTTATCGAAATATAAACCTTTTCTACAGAATTCTCTCGAGACTGTAATTAGTTAGATTTGATTAGCATTTCCTTGAATCCACTAAAGAGAAGGTAGCATTTTTTTCCAACTGAGATGCAGAAAGCAATTCCTAAATCCCTAACTAATAATAATACGAATATGAGGGAGGCAAGAGAGTTAGCATTTTTTAGAAACAAAGGCGGGTGAGGTTGAATAAACATTCCATGTCGAAAACAGAGATAATCGCAATCATTGAAGAAAGAATAATTAAAAGGAATGGGAGGTATTAATGAGGATTATGACTTCATTGAAGATGCTATTCCGATCCTATAATTGCATAGCAGTGATTAGGAAAAACGCGGAGAGGGAGGGCGAGGTGGTTACCTTTGGATCAAAGAAGCATTTGCAGAGAAGATGTAGAAGAATGAAGAAGTAGAAGGAGTGTATTGAAAGGGAAGAGGAAGAATTGAGAAGCCTTCAAGCCCTCTGGTTTTGGGCTTTAGGTCGGTGTAAGGTATTGGGAACCGGAATGAGACACGACTGCACGAGCAAGTGGTTAACGTGAAACGGAGGATAGCACACGCGCCTCTTTCTCATTCGTCCAAACTTTCCGGCTTACTCTGTCACATTCCCTCTCTTAAATCTTAATCTTCTTCATCATTGCTGACGCACACTTCAAATACACAAAATACAAACATTTTAATTAATAAAATACTGACATGTAAATGACATGGTGAATTTTTAGATGAGAAATATTAGGCATCAGTAATTTTTATAATTTGTAGTCATTAAATAATCATGAATGATAGTTTTAATGGTGTGAAATTGGTTTGGGATTTCATTCAATGACTCATTTTTTTTTGCTGGTTACATACTGACCAGAATTTAACAAAATTGCTGGTCACCTAGACTTTCCCTTAATAAATAGTCATATATATTTGATTAAACGAGTTAATTGAATTTGCAATTAAACTTTGAATTCGTGTTTAAATTTAAAATTGTCTTAAATTTATTTTGAATTTAATAATTATTATTTTTGAGGTATTGTTTTGTGATAAATTGATGATGTAGTTAGACAGAAATCAGATTAAATTTGTAAATATTATTTTTTTTATCTGATCTCTAAATATAATTAAAACGATATTGTTTTAAATATGGAGAGAAATTTAATATGTTGGTATTATTGTGTCTTTGTTTTTCACAAAATTTCTTCTTTTTTTTCTCTTAATCCTTGCAGCTACTTAGCAATTGTTAGTGCTGTCACTGCAGGAGCAATTTTTCAACGTAAATTGGCTTAAATAGATATTACAATTTTCTCACATTCGAAGTTCTCATGCCCTGTCTTTCTTCTTTTTTTTCGCCTTCGATCTCCACTCCATTTATTGCCACCTAATCACTCCTAAAATCAACCCCTCTCTTTTCAACGAGAGCATTTAATCTTGCCATTAGACATACTTCCATCCCTGCTACCCCAAATTCTCTCCCATCGGCCGTTGATGCTGTGTTGTCAGGGGTGAATGCGGATCGGATCGGATATGATCAAAATCTATATCCGATCCGCACTAAAATTATCGGATCAGATCCAATATCTGCGATTTTTAAGTTTAGATCTGATCCAATCCGATCCACACATTTGCAGATCAGATCTCGAATATATCCGCAAAATATATAAATATTTTAAAAAGCTTATTTTTATTTAAAATACTATTTTTTTACTGTTTTAAACATGTTTACTCTTAAAATATTATTAAATATATTTTTCTTAAATAATAAAAATAAAATCATACAACATATATGATAATTGTTAGTTGAAATAAAATATAAAAAAATATTTACTTATTTATTTATTTATTTGTTCAAATTCACGGATATGCGGATCGGATTGATATTCGCAATTTCTAGATCAGATTCAGATAAATACCGCAAATATGCGGATCAGATTCGATCCATGAACACCCCGCTGGCCTCCTCTCCGCTGCTAAGCTACCTTTTCTCTCCCTTTCCATGACTGTTGGTTGTCTACCTTCCTTTCCTTCATATACAACATATGGGTTAGAGTGGATTTGGAATTTCCAGTGGCGACGAGAGTTATTTCAATGGAAGCTGGAACTAGTAAACTAGTTTCATGCGGTTCTGCAATCCGTGAAACTGACAACTGAGAGAGAGGACATGGTGGTCTGGAAATTTGATAAAAAGGTGTTTATTCTACTAACTCTTTTGTGCAGATATTGTAGGTAGAGGTACTTTCGGCAAATATTACAAGCTATAGCTTCACTAGTATTATTTGGAGAGGATTCGTCCGACCAAGGGTTGAGTTGTTTACTTGGTTTGCACTGGTTGGTACGGTGAATACAAGGGAAAGACGGTGTAGATTAGGTGTTATTGGCCAGAATGATAACATGTATGTTTTATGTTATAATTCTGTTGAAAACTACATTTCACTTGTTCATTGGTTGTGAGCTCACTTAACAAGGGTGGTGTGCTTGGTTGTTCGCTCTTGGAAGGATATGAACTATTCCAAGTACGCTCAAGCATCACTATGAAAGTTAAACGGATATATCAGCGAGAAAGATGGAACGGAAGTGGTGGTTGGTTGGCTTTCTTGCGGTCATCTGGACTAAAAAGAAATGATAGAATCTTCAAAAATCAAGGTTTAAGTGTGGTGGATATTATTAACAAATCCTTTACAAGTTACGATGAGTGGATTAGTGGTGAATCATGTGGTTGTTGATGACAATGCCAAAAATGGCTAGGGGTTGTTATTTTTAAGGTCATGATTTTTGTTTCTTTTCTTTTGCTCTATTTTATTGTGTTGAGTTTTTTTTACTTTAAAAAAAATTCTAATTAAACATATGAAATTATTTAATGATTTATAATGCTATTTTTATAAAAAGATGTCATCATAGAGTATTTATTTTTTAATTATTGTAATTGAATTATTATTTTTTGTCAATAAAGTTACAGTTTTATTTTTTATTTTTGGGTATTCATCAATGTTGCATTTTTTCAAGATAAAAAACTGATGGTTGATAAAATCAACTTTATATAAACATATATGAGAGTTTTTATTTTTCTGTAAACACAAGATTTGATACACGTATCTCTTCTATAGAACTTGAAAAAAGAAAAAACGGCAAAAAATAATAAAAAGTTAATATAATTGTTACGGTGGGTAACCAGAGATTAGTGGGTCGGATGACGTTGGTTGGCTCAAACGCGTGAGGGAGGTGGCTATCGAGTGCACCTGAAACTCGGTGTTCCTCCGTCCGACTTGTGCGTGTGGAAGAATGGGGGGTGGTACCTGCAATGACACTCCAATGCCTAAGTTAGCAAGAGTGTGAGCAAGTTGAGAATGTATTGGGACTTAGTGATACCTGAGGGATGTCAGGGTATTTATAGTGGTGAACCAATAACCACCGCTGAAGTAGTGCCACCTTTTTAGGTGGATAACCGTTCCCATATCTTAGGGAGGTTAAGATATGGCTCTATGAAGTGGTTAGAGAGTTTCTAGGGGCAGTTACTCATTCGAATGAGTGTTATCTGCCAGCTAACCCTCGTATCCGACTTCTTTGGAGCAGGTCGTGTTCAGTACCGACTTCTGGGGATGAAGGCTGGTACTGGGGGAGGGCCAACCCCTTTGGGTTGGGCTTCTTTGCTTGGATCCTGGGCCCTATTTATTGGGCCAGGGTATGAACAGTGCCCCTACTCGAGCCCAATTTATTTTTAAGAGTTGGGTTCGAGTATTCAACTCGGGGTCATAGCCGATTTGTGAGAGGACCGACGTGATGGTTTGAAAACCGACGTGATTTTTCGTGACCTTTTGGTTCTGACAGTTACGTCCAATCAAGCGTCGTGTCCGTTAGGGGTGTGCGTAGGGATTTAATAGCCTTGGTAACGGTGCATCTTCATTAATGATTGCCCCGATTTTACCGTTATGCCCCTAACGTTCTTATAAATATTTTCCCTCTCTTTCGTTGTTTCGTTTCTGCGATCTTTCAAATTTTCCTTGCATTCGTTCGTGCTGCGTTCTTGCGTCTTCGAAGGCTTTTTGCTTCCAACCCTTATTTCCGGATAAAGGTTAGTTCTTTAATATGCCTTTGTAGATAAATTTGATTTGTAGACTTTAGTTTCGCATCCTCCTCCCTTTAGAGACCGTGTTGGTGATTTTTCTTTTCCCCTTGTAGGTTTGTTACCCCTTTTTTATAAAAAGAAATGGCTTCTGTAGATGCTCTCTCTCACTGGGTTGATGTCACGGTCTTAGGGGAGGAGCCCTCAGTCGATTCTGAGTTCATTACCAACCTTCGCACTCATCACAGAATTTGTACTTCTGAGGATGACGAACCAAAATACGAATTGGTAGTCCCGGGTCCTGAAGACCGGGTTTGTTTTGGAAGAGTCGATGAGGCGGCCCCTCATTTTTTCTTTATGTATGAGTGCATGATCACCCGTTTGGGTGTTTTTCTTCCTTTTTCGAATTTTGAGATATCTGTTTTGCGTCACTGTCGAGTCGCTCCCACCCAGCTTCACCCCAACTCTTGGGGTTTTTTGAAAATTTATCAATTTGTCAGCCAGGCTTTAGAGTTCCCGACTTCTTTAAAGATTTTTTTCCATCTTTTCCATATGACAAAACCCTTCAGTGGGCTAAACAATAAACAACAGTGGGTGTCGTTCCGAGCCATACAAGGTCGGAGACTTTTTACCCTTTTTGACGAGTCCTTTCATGACTTCAAGAACTACTTTTTCAAAGTGCAAGCTGTAGAGGGTCACCACCCCTTTTTCCTGGATGATAATTCTTCTCCCCGATTTCCTTTATATTGGCTGGAGGCCTCCCCTTGCGAGAAATATGGTCTGGATGACTTAAATGAGGTAGAAGCAGCCATTGTGGGGTTCCTCCGAGAAGCGTGGGGGAGGGCCCCATACTTGGATACTAAAAAATTTCTCCAGGGGTCGCCGACCTTTGTCCAGTCACAATTAGGTAGCTTTTTGTGTTTCTTGCTTATTTCCGACTTGCAATTTCTTTTACCGACTTTGTCTGATTTTAGCTACCAATTTGTCTTTGCAGAGATGGCAAAGAAAAACGCTCAAGAGTCTTACCAGAGGGTTCAGGAAGCCAAGGCAAAGTCTCGAGCCAGGTCTGGAGGTGTTAGGACGGTTGTCTCTCCCCCTCCTCCTCCTCGGAACGTTGGGACTCCTTCTCAACCTATTGTAATTTCTTCCTCTGCTTCTTCTCTGCCACCCCCTCCCATCCGACCTACTCCCGAACCAGAGCCAAAGAAGCGCAAGACCTTAGAGTCTGGTGCTTCTGGTGAGGCGGACGCTCTTGCGTTCGTCCTAAAGAACATCTATCCTCATGCTCGTATGAGTATGGATGATGTTTCTGTTCGGCACTACCTCACTACTGTGGTTGAGGAGAGTCTCAAGACGGCAGGGGTTTGTGGCAAACTCTTGGATATATTTGAGAAGACTCCCATCAGCTCTTTAGGGACGACCTCGAGGGTCGAGGAGCTGGAGGGTAGGCTTCGTATATATCAGGAGCATGAGAAGGAGTTGGAGGGGAAAGTCGCCAAACTGGAGGGGGAGAGGAACAGCCTCCGAGAGAAGGGGCAGAAGTTGCAAGCCCAATGCAACATGGAGGTGGAGTTGAGGAAGGCAGCGCAAGCCAGCTACAATAGTTTATTTGCTGATCTTGTGTCTGTAAAGAACGACTTACTGAACGCTCGGAAGGCCTACACCGAGTTGGAGGACTCTATTGCGGATGGTGCTGATGAGGCCTGGAGGATTTTCAAGGAACAGGTCGGAGTTATTGCTCCTGACTTGGACCTTTCTCCTTTGGACCCTGATAAGGTTGTTATTGATGGTGCCATCGTGGATCCTCCTGCCCCCATAGTGGAATCTGAGTCTGATTTAAAGACTCGGGGGCAGAGGATCGTAGAGTCCCCTCCTCGCTCTAAGGACGCTCCGAGTTCTTCTACCGTTCCTCCGACTTCCTCTTCAACTCCTGCTCCTGGCGTTCCCCCTGACTCTGCTGGTGGTGATCTTCTAAAAAAGTGATTTTGGCTATTGGGGCCCGGCCTGTGGGCCCCTTTTTAAACTCTTTATATTTATTTGTTGGTGTTTTGAACAATTTTTGGCCTTTTAAGGTCGTAAACAAAACAGTAATGCCCTTTTTTAATAGGGGTTTAATTTAGCGTTAAATAAATGCCCTTTTTGGATAAGGGCTTTGAGTTACCTTATGCGCGCATGCTTTTCGTGGTTCCTTTGACTCTTTGATCTTTTCTGGAGAAAACCTTTTCTTTGGGACTTGCCTGCTTTTCTGAATTTCCTTGATTCTCAAGGCAGCCTTTTTCTTAGTTTTTCCTTATCTCTTTTTGTTATTCCTAGTACTCAATTTTGTTTTATTGAGTTTTTCGTGACTTAGGCTACTTTTGCGATTCATTTTAATTTTACTCGGTTTCGCATTCCGCCCTGTGAGTCGGACTGATCCCGAGTTTATCATGATCGACTTCTATAGCCTCTTTACACCGACTTGTACCTCGTCGTTTTATCCTGACGACCATCTAGGTCGGTTCATGGGATTTTTACGTTTTGTCGAGCTTAAATCGGCGCGTTTCGTAGAAAGAAAATAAAAAGGGAATTTTGAAAGAGATATTTAAAATGAAAGAGTTCTTTATTAATTGAGGAGGTACCTTATTGCTACTAAGGGCTTTTGCTAATTTGTTTCCCTTAGCCCCTACTGTGATGCCTCGTTAAAAACCCTTCTTCAGAAAAAACCCTTTGATTCTGGGAAAAAATCATGAAGCTGGGAAAAGAGTACATCAGGGAGTAGAGTTTGCTTTTAACTGTAGTACCTTTTCATATTACAAGCATGCCATGACCTCGGTAACTCGGTGCCGCCTAAGTCGGTCACCTTATAATAGCCTTTTCCTAAGACCTCCTTGATTTTGTATGGTCCTTTCCAATTGGCAGCGAGCTTTCCCTCCCCAGATTTGTTGACCCCAATGTCGTTTCTGATTAAGACTAAGTCATCTGGGGTGAAACTCCTTCGAATGACTTTTTTGTTGTACCTTGTAGTCATCCTTTGTTTCAATGCTGCTTCTCTTATCTGAGCTTCTTCTCGGACTTCAGGGAGCAAGTCGAGCTCTTCTTTATGTCCCTGTATATTCCTGATCTCGTCGTGGAAAATCACTCTTGGGCTTTGCTTATTGACCTCTATTGGGATCATGGCCTCTACGCCATAGACTAGTCGGAAGGGTGTTTCTCCAGTGGCGGATTGGGGAGTTGTTCTGTAAGCCCATAGTACTTGTTGGAGTTCTTCAGCCCAAGCCCCTTTCGCGTCTTGTAACCTTTTCTTCAGCCCTGCCAGAATGACTTTGTTGGCTGCTTCGGCTTGCCCATTGGCTTGTGGGTGTTCCACCGAGGTGAACTGGTGTTTAATTTTCATACTGGCTACCAGGCTTCTAAAGGTGGAGTCGGTGAACTGGGTTCCGTTATCTGTGGTAATGGAATAAGGTATCCCATACCTTGTGATTATATTTTTGTAGAGGAACCTCCGACTTCTCTGTGCAGTGATGGTGGCCAGTGGTTCTGCTTCTATCCACTTTGTGAAGTAATCTATTCCCACTATTAGGTATTTAACTTGTCCTGGCGCCTGGGGAAAAGGGCCTAACAAATCCATTCCCCATTTTGCAAAGGGCCATGGAGAAGTGATACTAATGAGCTCTTCTGGGGGAGCCACGTGGAAATTTGCATGCATTTGGCATGGCTGGCACTTTTTCACAAATTCTGTGGCATCTTTCTGTAAGGTTGGCCAGTAAAATCCAGCTCGGATCACTTTCCTGGCCAATGACCTGGCTCCGAGGTGGTTCCCGCAGATTCCGCTATGTACCTCCTCCAACACCTCGGTGGTTTTTAAGGTCGGTATACACTTTAACAATGGTGTTGATATCCCCCTTCTGTAGAGAACATTTTTCACCAAAGTATAGTGTTGTGCTTCCCTTCGGATTTTCTGGGCTTCTTTTTCCTCCTTAGGGAGGATGTCGAATTTTAGGTATTCGACTAAGGGGTTCATCCATCCGAGGTTTAATCCGACCACTTCAAAGACTTCTAGTGTGTCTTCTGTTTTTACCACTGAAGGTTCCTGGAGAGTCTCTTGAATCAAGCTTCTGTTATTTCCTCCTGGCTTGGTACTTGCTAGCTTGGATAGGGCGTCTGCTCTGCTGTTTAGATCCCGAGTTATGTGTTTCACCTCGGTTTCTGCAAAGCACCCCAGGAGCTCCGAGGCTTTCTCCAAGTACCTTTTCATAGTTGGGTCTTTTGCCTGGTATTCCCCACTTATTTGGGAGGTCACCACCTGGGAGTCGCTGTATACCATCACTTTCGTGGCACCGACTTCTTCAGCCAGCTTCAATCCTGCGATCAAGGCTTCGTATTCTGCCTGATTATTTGAAGCTGGGAATTCGAACTTGAGGGAAACTTCTATCTGGGTTCCCCTTTCATCTACCAATATTATGCCTGCGCCGCTTCCTGTTTTGTTGGAGGACCCATCCACGTAGAGTTCCCAGGTAGTCGGTTTGTCCTCTTGATCACCTGCATATTCAGCAATGAAGTCGGCGAGGCACTGGGCTTTAATCGCCGTCCGAGTTTCATACTTTAAGTCGAACTCGGAGAGCTCTATTGCCCATTGTACCATTCTTCCTGCAATATCCGTCTTTTGGAGGATTTGCTTCATGGGTTGGTTCGTGCGGACTCTTATTGTGTGAGCCTGAAAGTAAGGCCGTAGCCTTCGAGAGGCTATTACTAAGGAGTAGGCAAACTTTTCTAATTTGTGATACCTTAGCTCAGGGCCCTGTAGAACTTTACTGATGAAGTAGATTGGGTGTTGTCTGACCTCATCTTCTCTTATCAAGGCTGCTGAGACAGCCCTGTCTGCCACAGAGAGGTATAGGATGAGGTCTTTTCCGGCTATAGGTCGGGTCAAGATAGGAGGTTGGCTCAAAAACTTTTTGAACTCCTGGAACGCCTCCTCGCATTCGGGGGTCCACTCAAACTGGTGCCCCTTTTTTAGTAGGGAGAACAGTGGAAGGGATCTTAATGTTGATCCTGCCAAAAATCTGGAGAGAGCTGCTAGTCGGCCATTCAGCTGTTGGACTTCTCTCAAACAAGTCGGACTTTTCATCTCTAGGATAGCTCTACACTTGTCGGGATTGGCTTCGATCCCTCTTTGTGTTAGCATGAATCCTAGAAATTTTCCTGCCTCCACTGCGAAGGCGCACTTTGCAGGATTTAGTCTCATCCCGTGCGACCTTAGGGTGTCAAAGACTTGTGAGAGGTCGGATAGGAGGTCAACTTCCTCCTTGGTTTTTACCAACATATCGTCGACATATGCTTCCATTAAGCTCCCTAAGTGGGGGGCAAACACCTTATTCATCAGCCTCTGATATGTGGCCCCTGCATTTTTCAGTCCAAATGGCATGACCACGTAGCAATAGTTGGCTCTGGGCGTGATGAATGATGTTTTTTCCTGGTCTGGTTCATACATCGGGATTTGGTTATACCCTGAGTAGGCGTCCATGAATGACAGGTATTGATACCCCGAGCTAGAGTCCACTAGGGCGTCAATGCTTGGTAGTGGATAAGGGTCCTTGGGACATGCCTTATTTAAGTCGGTGTAGTCGACGCACATTCTCCATTTACCATTTTGTTTTTTGACTAGTACTACATTGGCTAGCCATGTTGGGTATTTGACTTCCCTGATGAAGCCGGCTTCTAGGAGCGCCTGCACTTGCTCTTCTACTACTAGGGCTCGCTCTGGGCCGAGCTTGCGTCTTCTTTGTTGTACAGGTCGGGCCCCTGAGTAGACCGAGAGCTTGTGAGACATGAGCTCGGGATCTATCCCAGGCATGTCGGAGGCCTTCCAGGCGAAGAGATCGGAGTTATCTCTTAGGAGCTTAGTCAACCCTTGTCTTAGGGTTTCCCCTAGGTTGGCTCCTATGTGAGTGTTTTTTCCTTCCTCTTCGCCGACCTGAATCTCCTCAGTTTTTCCCCCGGGCTGTGGTCGCAGCTCTTCTTTAACCCTTGCTCCCCCGAGTTCTATTGTGTGGACTTCTCTGCCTTTTCCTCTCAGGTTTAGGCTTTCATTGTAGCACTTCCTTGCCAGCTTCTGATCTCCCCTCACCGTTGCTATCCCCGACGAGGTCGGGAACTTCATGCAGAGGTGGGGCGTCGATACCACCGCTCCGAGTCGATTAAGGGTAGCTCTGCCTATTAAAGCATTATAAGCCGACCCCACGTCGATGACTATGAAGTCTATACTCAGAGTCTTTGATTTTTCCCCCTTTCCAAAGGTGGTGTGGAGGGGTAAAAATCCTAGTGGCTTTATCAGCGTGTCACCTAATCCGTACAAGGTGTCGGGGTAGGCTCTTAACTCTCTCTCATCTAAACCTAGTTTGTCGAAAGCGGGCTTAAAGAGGATGTCTGCTGAGCTTCCTTGGTCTACTAGTGTTCTGTGTAGATGGGCATTTGCCAGGATCATGGTAATTACCACTGGGTCATCGTGCCCAGGGATTACTCCTCGCCCGTCTTCCTTTGTGAATGAAATGGTCGGAAGATCGGAGGACCCCTCTTCGACCTGGTAGACTCTCTTGAGATGTCTTTTTCGAGAGGATTTTGTGAGTCCCCCTCCCGCAAATCCTCCTGAGATCATATGGATATGTCTCTCCGGAGTTTGTGGTGGTGGGTCTCTTCTATCCGTATCTTCTCGCTTTCTTTTCCCATGACCGTCCGACCTTTCTATGAGATATCTGTCAAGCCGACCTTCTCTGGCCAACTTTTCTATCACATTTTTAAGGTCGTAACAGTCGTTTGTGGAGTGCCCATATATCTTATGGTACTCACAGTAATCACCGCGGCTCCCCCCTTTTTTATTTTTAATAGGTCTGGGGGGAGGCAGTCTTTCAGTATTGCAGATTTCTCTGTATACATCCACTACAGGAACTTTCAATGGAGTATAAGAGTGATATTTTCTTGGCCTATCAAGGCCGAGCTCTTCCTTCTTCTTCGCTTCCCTCTCCCTTTCTTTCGTTGAGGGAGGGTGCCCGAGTCGCAAACTCGGGTCTCTTAGCCTAGCGTTTTCTTCCATATTGATGTACTTTTCAACTCTTTCCTGTACATCATTTAAAGAAGCGGGGTGTCTTTTTGATATGGACTGTGAGAAGGAACCTTCTCTAAGACCATTGACTAGCCCCATGATGACCGCTTCGGTGGGCAGGTCTTGAATCTCCAAACATGCTTTGTTGAATCTTTCCATATAGGTCCGTAAGGACTCCCCGACCTCCTGTTTTATTCCCAGGAGGCTTGGTGCATGTTTTACTTTGTCCTTCTGGATGGAGAACCTCATCAAGAATTTTCTTGAGAGGTCTTCAAAACTGGTAATTGACCTCGGAGGGAGACTGTCGAACCACTTCATCGCTGCTTTTGATAAGGTTGTCGGGAAAGCTTTGCATCGCGTAGCGTCAGAAGCGTCGGTCAGATACATCCGACTTTTGAAGTTGCTCAGATGATGCTTTGGATCGGTAGTTCCATCGTAGAGGTCCATATCGGGGCTTCTAAAGTTTCTCGGAACTTTTGCCCTCATTATGTCCTCGCTAAACGGATCTTTCTCTCCTAAGGGAGAATCTTCTCTATCGCCGTGGGAATTCCGACCTTTGAGGGAGGATTCTAACTTTAAGAGTTTTCTTTCTAACTCTTTTCGTCGCTCCATCTCCTCTTTTAGGTTCTTTTCAGCTTCCCTTTGTCGTTCCCGCTCCTGTTCTAGCTGCTTGAGGCGGCTATGGATTAATCCCATAAGCTCACTAGCGAGAGGGGGTCCTTCTTTTTCTGACTCGCGCCCCTCCGAGGAGTTTACCTTCGGATTTTTTATTCCGGAAGTGCCTTCCTTATTTTGATCATTAGCTTCCTGGTGGAGGTTCTGATCTGCTTCGTTGTTTCCAGTGTTCAAATTCTCTTGATCAGAATCTGTCTCCACATGGCCTTCTTCAGGGGATCTTTCCGCCATCACTGGTTAATCTCTCGGGTCCCCGGCAACGGCGCCAATGTTACGGTGGGTAACCAGAGATTAGTGGGCCGGATGACGTTGGTTGGCCCAAACGCGTGAGGGAGGTGGCTATCGAGTGCACCTGAAACTCGGTGTTCCTCCGTCCGACTTGTGCGTGTGGAAGAATGGGGGGTGGTACCTGCAATGACACTCCAATGCCTAAGTTAGCAAGAGTGTGAGCAAGTTGAGAATGTATTGGGACTTAGTGATACCTGAGGGATGTCAGGGTATTTATAGTGGTGAACCAATAACCACCGCTGAAGTAGTGCCACCTTTTTAGGTGGATAACCGTTCCCATATCTTAGGGAGGTTAAGATATGGCTCTATGAAGTGGTTAGAGAGTTTCTAGGGGCAGTTACTCATTCGAATGAGTGTTATCTGCCAGCTAACCCTCGTATCCGACTTCTTTGGAGCAGGTCGTGTTCAGTACCAACTTCTAGGGATGAAGGCTGGTACTGGGGGAGGGCCAACCCCTTTGGGTTGGATTTCTTTGCTTGGATCCTGGGCCCTATTTATTGGGTCAGGGTATGAACAATAATAATAATAATTTTATTAGTGAATGGCCCTTAGCCTATCAAATCTGAAAAATAATGTAATAATATGAAACTAGGAATGCAATAAGCGGTGAGGGATGATTACATGGCAATCAATTTACATGCAAAAGAAGCTCATTGATTTGAAGAGCAGCATATTCCATGTGGCAGTGGCACCTTTAAAGCCTTGTTCCACACTCAGCATTCCTCACACTTATTAAAAAAAAAAAAAAAACAAAGGAAAGAAAGAAAATTTAGTGAGACAAAAAGGTCCTTTCCCATTTCCGATTCCAAGCTGCAAATAGAATCCAAACAGCATCACGAAACTCGAAACAGTTTTCTTTTCTCTCTCTCTCTCTCCGTGTCTCTGAAAATACACCATGGAAGACACAGATAAGAACAGCACCCCGCAAGTTCTAGAAGTCCTGCAAGCACTGAAACAAGCATCACAAGAGCTTCAACACAAGCACGATAACACATCACTCGCCATTAAAGCACTCCTGGAGCTCCACACTGAGTCCGATACAATACTCTCCAACGACCCAAACCTCTCTGCTCTCTCCCACCATCTTTCCCGCCTCAAGCACCTCGTCGACCACATTAACTCCACCACTTCCCGCCACCGCCCTCACTCCCTCCGTTCCTTCCTCTCCCGACGACTCTCCACTCACTCCATCTCCAAGCTCGCCAACTCCATCGAGTCCGAAATCCAAGCATGGATCGACCGCGAGAGCATCCACTCCCTCTCCCGCCACCTAAATGACCATCTTGCCCCCGACCACTTAATCGCTCTCTTGACTCAGTTCCGTCAACGACTCTCCCAGGGTTTCAACCGCGACCTGCAGGACCTAGTTCTCAAGAATAAGATCTTCTCTTCACTCGAATCGGTTCTCTTCGACGCTAAGTGCTCCCTCAATGTTCGCGAGAACGCGGGGCTGGCTGTGGCGGCGCTGATTCGATTCAACAAGGACGTCTTCGTCGGCCAGGTTCTAATGGGCCCTACCATTCGAGCTCTGGTGGGTATGGGCTCGCTGCGTTCGATTGAGGCTCTCTGTTCTCTGATCAGGTCAATCAAGTCGCCGTTTGTGGACGAGATTGAATCGAACGGTGAGATTCCCAACATCATTGGGCTTTTGGATTGCGAGGAGTTGGAAATGAGGGTTTTGGGGATGGAATGCGTGCTTGAGATTGGGTACTTCGGGAGGAAGGAAGCGGTGGAGGCCATGCTCAAGGAGGGTTTGGTGGAGAAGCTTGTGGAGCTGCAAAGGTCGGAGCTTGGCGGGGATTTGATCGATTTAGATCACGAGAAGAAGAAAGAGGAAGAAGATGAGAATGATTGTGATGAAGATGGACAAGTTAGAGAAGGGAAGAGGCAGAAGAGGTTCTTGGAGGGACACCCTTTTGCGAGCTGCGTAGCGAGGTTTGCAGTTATGCTGGAGGTTGGAGAAGGATTGAGACAGAGAGAGAAGAGGGCATTCAAGCAGGAAATTCTCGTTAGGGTTAGGGAGGCTTCTGTTTCTGATGCAGAAGCTGCCACCATTGTTGCTGAGGTTTTGTGGGGCACTTCGCTTTAAGACTTCGTTTGGATAAACACAACCTGTTTAGAAATATTTTTCTATTTTCCTATCTCTGCATTTCACTTAAACTAGCTGCCAAACATGGCCTAAAGAGACAGGAAGAAAAGAAAAGTTCTTATTTTTGTCTATTTTCTGTACAAATTAGATGTGCCAGGAAATGTAGGAATTAGGTAATTGGATTGTTCAATTGTTAGTGTAGTTAATAATTTTGTGTTGAATTACATTTTGTATATCTTGCAATTTGGGTGAAGAATAATTCATGTCATTGAGATTGAAGACCAAGCACTTTCTTTGTTCTTGTTTGTTACTTAATGTGGTTTAAGGATTTTGGTAAAGGGGAATCAGCATAATGGGAAGAACCGGAGAAGGATTCGGATGCATAATATGGTGGGGACAAGTAAGGTGAGGTGATGGCTGCTGAGGGATCAAGATTCTGTATTAGGATCGTTTTATGGTATATGCCATTTTAGTGGTAGGGATGCCTTGGAAACAAATAAACAAACATAAGGTATACGTAGGAGAAATAATAATAATAATAAAAAAGAAAGAGAGACAATAGTTTGGGATTTGTTTTTGTTTTGTGGGCTACTTCCAATGAATGTGTTGACGATTCATAAAAAATGCAATGACATGTTTCTTATTTGGAAAAGTATATGGAACCAAAATGTGACCGGTCAAAAAGTAAACAAAACCGTTTAATTAAAATTACTCTTTGAATAATATGTTTGAAAACCGCTCCTGAGATCACGGAGCACAAACAAAAATCCGATTTTTCATGAAACTCAAACACATTTTAGCTGATTTTTGGCTGATATATTTTTGGTTCCCTAGTTGTTCTCGTGAAGTGAATGGGAATTATTATTCGTTTATGCGAGTCAAAGTTACATCCACAAACATGTTTCTATCACGTTGTGCACATTTCTTCGTTAATTGCTGATGCATATGGGCATATGGCAGACACGGTTACACAGGGAGGGTGATTTCTTCAACCTTGATCCTACAACTACCATATAAAAGCAATAAATTATAAATGTGTTGTGCACATTTGAATGGCTTATATTTATAAGCAAGCGATCGTTGCGGTAAATTATAATATCACATGGACTCGTGTTTAAAACGAAGACTTATTCCATTTATTAAGCAAGACTGACCGAATTATACAGCGTTACAGTATCATATTGTAAACTATGTTCATAAATAAACTAATTATTATGAGCTTATTAGTTTCACCTGTACGTTCATATCCCTCTACTTTTTAATTATTGTACAATTCTTGAATCATTATTCCATTGGTGGAACATATGTTGTCTTTCTTCGTTGATGGTTGACTCTTTTGTTGGTCGTATAATTTGGTCATGCTCATAATATTTTGTTTGTCCTGAAATTGCTAATTGGAGCTAATACTTTATAGCTTATATTTTCAATTTTGCAATTAGCAGAAACAATTAGTCAAAGGTTCAAAGGAGCGTGAAGGAATTGGCATCTTCATGGAAACATCAAGAGAATTGCAAATTTCAACGTCAATTACCACAAAGCACGTTTCTCGGACCACTGCTTTATGACACTGTAGAAACAAGTTTAATGACCATCAACCAAGTTGCCCCATTCACCATCCTTACTCTTTTAATCCTTATCCCTCCCTCTATCCTTCATCCCATATTTTCCACTCTTCTTAGATCCATTGAAAGAAATTACAACATTGCAGTCAAACAAATAATCATTTCTCATGAAAACAAGAATATCCATACACACAAATTGTTATAGATTTATATATAGGGAATTGCTCCAGAAATTAGAGAGTAAAATATTTTTTGTGGTATAAAATGACATGGTAGATTTATTATACATATTTTTAAAGCATAAATGATAAAATTATTATATCTGTAATCAACTTAATTTATAGTTGAAGTTTTGACAAAAGGTAAATTTTGCAATATAAATATATCAAATTCTATATTTTTAAAAGAATAAAAATGATATGCTAAATTAATTATTTAAAATTCAATTTAAAAATAATACTCCATAATTTCATAAAATACATAAAGATAATTATTTTATGTATTTGATATATACACAATTAAATTTATTTACTCTCAGAAGAGTTCCATAGAAATTGACTTTTATAGATGCAAATTTAGAAGAGCATGAAGGCTCGCGCCGCACGGCACATGGTCTTTGCATAATGGAATTCGTCATCCATGAAGTAAACCCGCACGTCAATAATCAATAATAATAATAATAACGAGTAAAGTAGACAAAATGTCAAAATCACGATCCTTAGATTTTAAAGCTCACAAGGCCAATCGGTTGAATACAAATTTCTCCTACCTTCAATTTCGTTGTATATGGAGGGAATCACGTGAGAAACTCGTCTTACAAAGAACCCTCTATAAAGATGGACGACTATATATCACGAAAACCCTCTGCACTGTGTCGTAGTATCCTCTGCGATTCTATTGCGTAAAACGATCCAAGTAGTTAAGGAGAACTAGTACAGGTAACAAAAGATGACAACACATTCTGAAAGGACCTGAATTTGAATCTTTTCTATGACTGCTTGTGGAGGTTTTTTTGGTAGGTAATCTGAAAAAAGAAAAAACAATCCAAGCATAGGAAGTAAATATCATTGAAGCCCAAGACGATAAAATAGTTGACTTTATATAATGATATTGATAAACTTTCAAAATCGTAATTTTAGATAGTTAACCCGATCTAACAATTTAGTTCAAGACGACCAGTGATGTTCTTATCATCATTCAATTAGGCAACAGAAAATAAATTTAAAACCTTAAAAGGTTTTCCATATTTCAATAAACAATAGCTCCCAATGAGCAACAGAGAAAAATCATATGCTGACTTATTTGAACAAATTACAGTTTTTTGGGTGGGAAAGAGGGGGGGGGGGGTTCTTTTTCCTCTACTTTACTGTACAATTATCGTTCATTGTACCAGAATGAATATCAAGAAGTCCTGAAGCTCTAGAACTTATTATTGAGCACCAATCTACAGAAATAAATAGGTTCAAAGATGCCAGCCTTACCTATAAGAGACTTCCAAAAACAGGCAATATGCACCTCAAGTATCAACAAAAAGAAAACTCCAGCTAAACTCTTCAAAAACATCCCATTCTAACCAACTGTCTTCTATGTGATATTTGGCATGTGGACAGCTTCAACACCTCTACTTCCATGAACACAAGAAGAGGGTACCAATAAACAAACAGAAACTAGTCTCTCACATCCTTCCCCGTGTAGTTAGCTCCCCTTTTACGTGATAGGGCCTTCAGAACTGAGAAAACAGCAACCAAAGCAATTTGTAAATTCTCAGAGCTACTTGTCTTAATGCATATTTTCCCCATTCCACGACTACTTAAATTAGCACTAACAGTTGCTCTCGTGCTTCTACTCAGCCTCAAGTCAGCTTGTAAACTTCCACTTAATACAGTCTCTTTGTTGAAGGAAAGGACAGTTGCCGTTAGACTTAAATTGTCATTTCTTACAGGATAATCTCCCCCTCGTATGGCAGCTTCAAAACTCCCACCATACGCCACCTGGCGAGAACCCTCCATTAAGCCTGCACTCATGACAAATTTTAATATATTCCCAACTAACAAAGTATCCTGAAGCTTTGCACCCACATAATACTTCTTTGCAAAGGACATCAAAGAAACACCACAGTCAGTAATATTGTGCTTTACGATTCTCAATTTTGTGTTGCTACGAACCGTACATATCAGATCTTTGCCTGCCGACTGAACATCAAGACTCGCAGAATAAGTAGGACCCATGGGATCAACATAAGCAGCAGAACACTCGGACTGAATACCAAAGTCCTGCTTATCCTTATTCATCTGTCCCACAATCATGGCATAAACATTCTTCTTTATTTCTGTGGTTGTCTCCAAGTTTATACCATCAAACCCCACATCATGATCCCATCCTTGTGGATCAAGAACAGGTCTCACAAGCCACTGGTCATCAGCAACAAAGCAACGATACCTATGTGTAGGGCAATCTGAGTCAAAACTTGGAGGAACAGCCATGTCTGGTAACAGAACAGGCTCTGGAGGAGCTTGCTGATCATCAGAATTATCACTATTCAAAAGTTGTTGCTCATTCAGGAGTAACTTCTCTTTACGCCTACGGTAGTCTTCTTTCAACTGTTTCTTTAAGTAAAGAGTCTCCCGGTAATCCATCTCATCCAGATAATCTTTTTTCTGGGACTTGGATAACTTTTCAAACTGTGATTTTGTCAATATTCGAATTGATGGAAGTGTATCATACTCATCTTCTTCTTCCATGTCTGAGAGTAATATTTCCTCAACTTCATCATCAATTCCACTTGGATTGGATACAGGACGTTGGTGCAAAAGAGTTGAAAGGAGATGGGGTAGTGAAGGAACTCGGGCACTACTTGCAGGTCCCAGTTCTACACTGTTCTGAAACTTAAGGATGGAATTGACATCACCCAAAACTTTGGTACAAATGCAAAATAACAAGAGCTGAGATCTCCAAACCAGTCCATTAGGTAGAACTCTTTCCCCCACAATATTTTTGGGGCAATGAGGATGGTTTTCAACCAAAAGTACTGGGTTTTCTAGCCTTGAATCGCACACTGCCTGATGTATATAGTGCTGCATTAAATTGGTACATTGAGAAGTATATGACTCGTAATTAACAGCATACCCATTCGGTCCTTCAGGAATAGGTGAGGAAGAATGAGTCATGACTATGATGGTGTTAAACCAGATTTCTGTACCAAATACTTCAGTCATAAGCTTCAAAAGCGGCAAGTCACTATTGGCAGAATTCATCAAATCAAGCCGCTCAAAGTACAAAACAATGTCTGGAGGGGACTTTCTTATGAATCTCTTAATAGAAAGCATGATCCTCTTATTTCTCTTCACATTACTCGTAGAGGAAGGCAGGAAACCAGGGGTATCAATAAATGTTAGGTTAAGACCATTGACAGTTCCCACAACTTCTTGGATGCAATTGGTAGCAGGTCGGAAAGCATCAGTGATGGTTTTTGCTTGACCAAATATAGAATTTATAGTAGCACTTTTACCAACTCCTGTTTTACCTACAACAAGTATTCTGCAAGAGAAATCCAATTGGGGTGTACCATTTTCCTCCTGTTGGATTGCTATTGCTCGGGCTCTACGACTACTAATGTTAACTCTTTTCAGATCTGGTTCCCCTGCACGAATTAAAGTTGCCAAGTGAATCCGGTAAAGGACCTTTGGGACCATGAGGTTTTCTTGTGATTGGCCAAGGCGCTGGAGTAGACGGAAGAACTTAATTTGGAGATGTTCAACCTTTGCCAAATTATCCTTCCGTCTTCCATTGACATTATCTTCAGATTGAAAAACTTCCGTATCTGAAACTTGCGGCAAGATAGAAATACGCTGATTGCTCTGACCATCATAAGAAAGGTCTGATGCAGAAGAAGTTGGAGATGCTACAGAGCTAGATGAGTGACCTGTATCCAACAAAAAAAAAGTATCCGTTCTATCACTGGGTTTGACATATTAGTTTTTGAGACGGAGGAGGAGAAGGAATTCATGCATTGAAAATTAGCATCGAATTTACCAAACTATTCTTAGCCATCGAATTTAGCATCGAATTTACCAAATATTAACTCATATAAGTATTAAAATTAAGAAAAATTAAATCAACATTATGCAATTCTGCAAAACACTAAGCAAAATTAATCACAATTTACTTGTTCACTGGGCAGGGCATGCAAAAGAACTCTATTGTCCACGCATGGGCTTACCTAATTCGATGTTCTGTAAGTGCATATTCAGTAAAACCACACCAACATTAAAATCAGAGTGGTACCTTGTTCATTATCTTCTTCATCCTGATTCCCTTCATCATAGAAACTGCTTGTGACAGATATCGGTGTCGATGAGACCAATGATTTGGACAGTATCTGAGAGAAAACCCAATCTCTAAAACCTTTCATCCTACTGCAATATATGAAAGGAAGAGTCCATAAAGACAATAATGGTATAAACTAAAAGGAAGGAGCAGAAAGATTGAAAATAGAACCACAAAATACATTAGAGGCATCAATCGAAAACATATATATATGGCATCCGATTTAAAAGCCAGTAGAAACAGTTATCTCTTTCTTACAGGTATAATCCGCTCCTAGTTTTGAATTTTGGAAGGATTCAATAGACATGCATTCTTAGTGAGTGTGGCCGACCAATTAATATAAGTAAATTTCAACAATGTTATTGTTTTTACATGCATCAAAATTAAACTCGTGATAAAAATGAATTGAAGCTAAAAGTACACACAACAAAGCACAAGCCATGTTTGGTAAGTGCAAACTGAAATTCCAACATGATATAGAGAAATTAAGTCAGTGAGTGGGCATGATCAGGTAGCCCTTTATTCTGACACATGAAGATTCTGAAATTGACATATGAAAAATCCGGTGCATAGAGTAAATAAATAACGACGTACAAACCAACAAGACAGAGTTTAGCAAAACGAAGAATAGCTAGTAAAAAAAAAAAAAAAAAAGCTCACCTGAAATACCAGATTCTTGGACTCCTACACCACTTCGAAATTTGAGCATGAACAACAAGGAATATTGAAAATTGTGATTGGAAAAAAGAAAGCACAGCATACCACGCTTTAGGAAGCTCAAATCCCGAGAGGCACCTTTTTATGCTGTGAGGTCGAACCTACAAGTACGAATCATAACCATAGTGTCGCGATGGTGATGAATCCGCGAATAAAAACCCTAATTTGATTATTGAAACGGAGAAGGAAAGGGCGGCAACAAAACAAGAGGCGATGAACGCGGAAAAGTGAAGAAAGTGAAAGGGAAGAGAGGGGAGGATGAGGACGAAGGTGAAACGGAAGAGTCAAAATTGCAAGAAGGAGGAAGGAGGAATGGTTGAATGGTGTAAGAACAAAAAATCGGAGAAGATGGGATAAGACAGAGAGAGATGACACCTAACCGTTTCTTCACTCGCCTCCATTGTCTCTCTCTCTCTCTCCCAATTTTGTTTTTATCTTCGCTTCTATAATTTTTTTAAAATTATTATTAAATTTAATTTTCATTTTATAATCTTCACATATGATATCGGTAAAAAATAAAAAAAAATAATTTTCATGCATTGTACATATAAAATTATTTTACATACGTATTTATCACATAATATTAATAAAAATTACTATAATTACTATAAATAGTTATCCAAAAAATTAGTTATGATTGTATCACAGTATAAAACATTGTAAGTACATTAAAATTAATTTATAAAAATAATTATTTTATAAAATTATTATTTAAAAAATTATCTAAACACATAAATGTAATTGTATACCAAGATAAACAGTTTAAAAATAAATAAATTCTTTCCGAATACATTAAAGTTAAATTTTCTAAAAAAATATTCCAAAAAAATCAAATTTTCTTGAATAACTTTTAACTATTCAAAATTTGAAATAATATAGGTATAATAATTTCACAAGTTTTTAATTATGATTTAATTAATATATGTCCTAAAAACATATATTAAAATTATTAGTTAAAAATATTTCATAAAAAATATATAATTTAAGTTTTTGTTAAAATAAAAAAATTTCTACAAAGTCGTTAATTAAACCTTTCAAATTATTATTTCCCTAAAATATAACTTCTTTTCATTAATACATGAACTGATGAAAGATGGGTTGACCAACAGGCCTACAACATCACAAAGTAGACTAAAAGAAAATAAAATAAAGAGTATATACTCATTTTGGTATAAAAAAATTTTAAATTGGATACTTTAGTCTTCAATTAAAATTAATTACTCGATTGGTCTCTAATAATTAATTCCATCAGTCACTTAGGTTCTTTACTTCGTTAACTTTAACGGAGGACAAAATAGTCCCTGACAACTCTAACAGGGGACAAAATGGTCCCTGACAACTCTAACAAGGGACAAAATGATCTCTGACCCCTTTTTTCGAAAACGACACTGTTCTTCTCCAATTTTTATCATATTTCGCATAACCTTAATATTCATACTCTCCTTCTTCACCTTCACATTCTTCTTTTCCATCTTTTCCTTCCTCCTCTTTAGCTCCAAGATTAAGCTATGGTGTAATTGTCACACGTATTGCACATACTTCAACATGTTATGGACCACACACTTCCTAAATCTTTGTTACTGGTACATCCATCTCCTCTGCACTTCACCTACCAAAAGCATCCACTTTCACATCTTTGATACATCACCTCCAACCCGGACACGTCCACGACATCCTCAAGACTAAGTTCCACAACTATTCCAAGAGCACACGTTTCTCCACTCTCCAACAAGCAATATAGATTGATTCCATTAGATACCTTGATGTGTTTGCTAAGTGATTTTAGGTAGAAAATGGTTAGGAATGGATCAAAGGAGTGAAGAGGAAAGCAGGCAAAGTGGAGAACATATAGAAAAGCCAAAGATCTGGATACATTCATCCACGCGCACGCGCACTGTACGTGCACGTGTGGATCACGAAAGCTTTAGGGACACGCACGCGTGATGTACGCGTACGCGTTGGTGGCCGCACGTGATTTTAAAGTGAAAACGTGCCCAGCGAATTTTGAGGAACTGTGGGGCCCAGTTTGCAACCAACTTTGGAGCCAAATTGTATAAAAGGACCAAGGATTGAAGGGGAATGCATCAATTCACAATCATTCACATTCATTCCATCATTAGGGACATTATGATTAGTTTTAGAGTTAGTTTTAGAGAGAAAATCTCTCACTTCTCTCTAGGATTAGGATTAGGTTTAGGTCAATAAGCTTAGATCTAGGGTTTAATTCATGTTCTCTTCTACTTCTTCTTCTCAATTCTTTGTTGTTACATTAATCATTCTTCTATTCTTTTGTTGTAATTTCTTCTATTTTGTTACTATGCTTTGTTGTAGATTCACTCTTGTCTCTTTTATTTTCTTTCAATTCAATTTGAGGTAATTCATAATAATTGTGCTCTTTTTGATTGTTGCTGTTAATTCCTTGCAATAATTGTTGTTAGATTTCACTCTTCTTGTCAATTTACTATACTTTTCTTTTGTGCCTTCCAAGTGTTTGTCAAAATGCTTGAGAAGATGTTAGAGTAGAATTTTATGCTCTTGCCTTGGAAAGGTAGTTTAGGAACGCTTGAGTTGCTAATGTCCAAGTGATTGATAGTTGGTAGCCATTGACTCTAGCTCTCATTAATTCAATTAGTCAATAGCTAGGACTTATGGACTTGGATTGATATAGCTCATTTGACTTTCCTTTACTTGTTAGAGGATGACTTAGTGAAATTCATCCTTGCAATTATCATATTGTGGTTAGTGATAAGGATAGAGATCCTTGACCACCAAACCTTGCCAAGACCTTTTTGGTCATTTGATTTTCTTTACCATTTACTTTTCTAGTTTCCTAATCAAAACCCCAAAATATACATGTCCATGGCCAATAACAAGAACACTACCCTGCAATTCCTTTGAGAGACGACCCGAGATTTAAATACTTCGGTTTATAATTTTAGGGGTTTGTACTTGTGACAAACAAATGTTTGTATGAAAGGATTATTGTTGATTTAGAGACTATACTTGTAACGAGATTTCATTAGTGAATTCTAAACCACACGAAAATTCGTTCATCAGAGATGATAGGGAAGAGAAAGAGGGAGATGGCAATGACGACGACGGGTCTTAACAAATCAGACTTGCTGTCTAGATTCATGGGATCCATCGAAGACGATAACTAGTTGAGAGACATAGGCATTAGTTTCCTGAATATGAATTGGTTGAGAACAAATTGAGGATTTTTTTTTTCTTCTGAACATTAAATTTATAGAGTGTGCATTGTGTAGTTTGAAGTTACAGTGTTAAACTGCTAGTGTTGTGCGAGATATGATGGAAATTGGGAGAGAACAATGTCGTTTTCAAACAGAGGAGATCAGTGACCAATCGAGTAATTAATTTTAGTTGGGGACTAAACTGTCCAGTTTGAAATTCTTTGAGGACCAAAATGGGTATATACTCTAAAATAAAAGATAGAGTTTTTGTTAACAAGTGTTTTATTCGATATTGTTATTTATTTACCAAAGATAAGAAAACTCGAACCCACGACCTCTTAAATGAGTATGAGGAGATTATATCATTTGATCTATAACTCATTGACTATTTGATATTGTTATTTAAGATAGATATTTTTAAATTTTAATAATACATAAACAATAAAAACATAAAAGATTTCTTTTTTTTTTTAATTTTTATCATTCATTTCAAAAATTTAAACTAATAGGAGAAGGAATCATAAATAGTTATATCTTTAACATTCTTTCTCAAGTAAAAATCTCTTTTGAATTTATTTGATTTTTGTAGAGATCTTCTTTTCTATTTTTTTTATGATTTACTTTATGCTATTTTTTTATTTTCGAAAAACTAATAGAAAAAAATATTATGAATAGTTATATCTCTAATACTCTCTCTCAAGCAATATCTCTATCATAGAGACACTTGTTGGTAATTCTACAAAAATAAATTACCTAGAGCGGTAAAAATAAATAAAATTGAACAGATCAGTAAAGAAATCTAAATTAAAGAAATCAATTCATGAGAGAGCAATGAGGCCGAAATTAAGAATTTAAGATGTCCTGAGGAGATCTAGTATATTTGTCATGTAGTCCAACATTTGATATATTCAATAATTTTGCCAATGTCTTCCACAGATCCACTCTTCCTTATGTGTGTGATGGAATGTTTTTACCGAAAAATACACTTGGGGACCATAGCACTCTTAAGATAGCAAGAAGAGTATTAATTAGGAGCAGACCCGTTATGCTTGTTATTGTTATCTTATGGTCCTCGCCACTTAGTGATTCTGTATGGCTGTATGCGTATTTGGGAGTTGGGAAATTATAGTTAACAAGATTTACGAAGGTGAACTAATTATCTCTAACAGACAAATATCCATGTATGAATAAATTATCCCGAAGGATACCTCCACGTCTAAGTCTCTCCCATTGATCAAATACTTCATCTGCTTGTTTCTAAAGTTGGGAACTTATGATTAAAGAACTTGTTGCCATGAAAAAAATACCAGGAAATGATGGAACAAAAGATAGAAAAGAAAGAACAAGAAACAACTTGGTTAATCCATACCCTCAATTTTCCAAAAAGTTGGAGTGCCTCAAAAACTCTGGCTCCTTTCTTGATCCAACTTGAAAGTATAAATTAACTCTAAACTCCTTTAGAAATCATACAGATTGCTAGATATGAAGGGAAGAAAAATTGGGTTCCATTCTTTTTTTTTTTTTTTTTTGGGTTTCCTCATGTATAGATGGAACCATGGTATATGTTGGTGATAAAACTGGTATAAACCAACGAATTCCAATGATTCTGACCCATCTCCTGTGAAAATCACAAGGCAACCTGTTTATCTGTTGCCTTATAGTAAAGCATCTTCTGTACATAGAACATCATGTAACCCTGGGCCGCCCTCACAATGTTCTCATCAACTCGAGTAATCCAAGCATCGTCGCACTTGTACCACTGATTGCTTAATCGCAGGTAAGTTACATAATGGCCAGCATCTAGCTTGCCAGAGTGAGTAACGACAGCAAACAATTCAAACTCCGAAGACAGGTCATTCGGAGCATCGGGCTCGTCTCCATCAAAAGGAAAGATTCTGTTCCCAAACCGACTCCTTAAGATTGACGAGGAAAGATAAGGAGCCATGTCCAGTGAGAAGGGGAACTGGAGATAGCGGTCCACCTTTCTCGACATCTTTCTTGTTGAAGAATGCTCAAATCTCTTTATATGGAAGCAAGAAACAAGGGGAAGCTTCCTTATGGACATTTGCTTGAGAGTTTCCTGCCTGACTTGACACTGCTGACAAAAAAATTTTTGGTCCGACCCCAATCTCTCTGCTCTTGTAAATCTCTCCAAGCAACCCACTAGGGTAGATGTCCCACAGTTTTGGCTAGAACTCATTAAATCGGACTCACCATTGCAAGAATGATTGGATGTTGCTGCGGCCTTCTTGGTAGAACCTACTTGATTTGGTTCCAAGTCCAGTGAGATGTCTATGCAAGGGTCATAAGTTGTGGATGTGAAACCACAGGCCATACACATAACATCTGATCGCAGGATACCAGAGAATACCCTATGAGCAATACAACAGTCACCACTGCCTGCACCATCAATGAAATTGAGGTCACACAAAATGTTACCTTAAAGTGATTCGTTTATGAGCAAATCTAGCATTGAAAATCTTTTTTTTTTTTTTTTCACATTTCAGCAATTTCATTAACTTTTTTCAGCACATAAATAAGGTAATATTTTAATTCCTTTGAAGTTAAATAATTAGAAAGTCAGAAACCAAGCTCACCCCAATCTTAAAGCTGAGATGCTAAAGTGAGAAGAATGAGTTTAAACCGTGGAATCAACACTCGTACATTTATCAAGTTACGCGGCCTAATTTTCACCCTTCGGGTGAGATGCTTGTGCATCGGACTATCCTTTTTAAATAGATTATTTCCTAGGCTCCCACCAAGATGCACAGGTCAGAGTCCACACTCCACAATACCATGCTTCCTAAACAGATAGCTGATAACTGGTTGTATACTACAACATAAACAACTAAACTTAAATGCTCCTCATTGACCAAAAGAAGGACACATAACTTGCATGAAAGCCAAGGAGGCATAACTGCAGGAAAACTCACAGATTCTAACACATTGATCATTGCCCGAAAACTAATGCAACCTTGTCTCCCTGACAGAGCATGCCTTGTTTAATTAGAACCTAAACATGGAAAAAGGTGGAGTTAATATTAACATCACTTGATCTGGAATCTCCTATATGATTATTGAAGAGGCTAAGGCAAAATTGACTTACTGGGACACACTGGAGTATAGCTGCTAACACCATCACACCAGAAGATTGTGGTTGAGAGAATAAGCCCTAATTGTTTGAGCAATTGTCAACTCCTAATGCAATAAGCAAGAGACCTAAACCCTCCCCTGCAGTTAAATATTGCAGTAACTCTGTTATCTTATTTGAACAATTTTTAATGCAAGAAGGAAAACTGAAATCAAGACAATGTGCCCTATTGATCATCTTCCTCAATCAGCATGGTTGTAAGTTGTAACTATGATTAAGCTGAGCTAATTCATCAATTTGTCAGCCGTTGAAATTGGTAACAGATTAGTCTCTTATAACATCTAAGGGATTTGTGTTCTTGACAATCCAATGCTACTTCAGAATACCACAGAGACAAGTCTCCTAGTGTCCAAAGTTATCAAATCCTCTCAAATATTATATTATTTAGTAAGTAATAGAATTTGATCACTGGTGAAATCTTCTCAACATGGTAATAACACCATAATCAAAGATACAAAATGAGAAGCATTGCAACAATCAATATCCTGGTTTTCTAAGGACTATGATAGGGACATGAATGCACTGAATAAACATAATACAGAGGATCTAAAAAAAAAAAAAATAAAACAATACAAAACCCTAAAGAATGGTACCAACTTCAACAAGAGTTAGACAACAGCTACAAGCCATTGCTATTTAAGGAAAAAAGAAGATTCAGTTTTATGAAGAAAAATAATTAATTGTATAAACCAGAAGAAGCCACTTTCCTAATTTTAGCAGTGAACTCAAAAACGAGTAAAGAAATTTCAACCAGCCTTAAAAGTTTAAATTTCACTTTGATTTTCGGATTGTTTGTT
Source organism: Arachis hypogaea (assembly GCF_003086295.3). Classification (NCBI taxonomy): domain Eukaryota; kingdom Viridiplantae; phylum Streptophyta; class Magnoliopsida; order Fabales; family Fabaceae; genus Arachis; species Arachis hypogaea. The sequence goes on from NC_092046.1 coordinate 145,772,789, forward strand.
TACACAAAAAGCACCGAAATGAAAGTGTCATCATGCAAGAAATTTCTTTCATGCCATAAAAGTCAAACCTAGCGGCCTCTTTCCTCCCAAAAGAATGCAATGATATTTGTGCAAATAAAACTTGTCCATCAGTTACGCCACACGATCGATAACTAACTTCCGTACAAACAAAGATCATTCAAAGTTACTACGAAATGACATGGAACTCTTTTTATCATCTACAAATTCTTCATTTCCGAATTTAACAGAAAGAGAATGCTCATGCCACATGTTTTGTAAGGCATTTCATGCTAATCATCTGTACTAGATATGATCACTGACAAAGAAAAACATCATGGATCCCATCACGTGAAAAATGAAAAACTTATGACCTTCACTATCCAGCTTGCGGCGATCCTTCTCCACCTTTTCATGGATCCCATCAAGCATGGAAATGAAGAACTCATGCGCATCTTGTTGTTCATAACTGGCAAGGTTAGCTGCATGCTGCCACCAACTGAAAGATAACAAGAACAAATCAAACTGATAAGTAAACTTTCTATATTAGAGTGACCTTATCAAAACAGAACCCACCAGATTTATACATGTATAAATAATTAAATATAGAAACAACACAACAACAACATCAATCAATCTACAAACATAGAAACAAAACAAAAACTACACAGAGGAACAAACAAACCCTACATACAGTACAAAATGCAAAACCATGGCTCTATAAGCACCTGTATAAGAATTTTGCGGGGCTATAAGGAACACGATCTCCCGAAAACGCAGCTGAGAACATAGCATCCATGTCACAAGCCAAGCATACTCGCGCATTATTGCTCCCGTTAGAGCCACCACTGTTGCCTCCGCGTCTCTTCGGCCCATTGCTTCCAACACCGTCACCGGCATTGCTCTTCCTCTGACAAAAATACCGGTTGTGCCGATCGCTCAAGAAGTAGTTCCTCAAGGGCGGCGTATGAAGCAGCGCCTGCAGCACCGAGTTCATGAAGCACGTGTTCCCGAGATTGTTCAACCCGCGCAGTCCCCACGGCAACTCCGGCGAGGAATTATCGCCGGCACCAGCGATCGGGCCGGAGCAGGTCGCGATCGTAGCTCTCTCGCGCAGATCCGGCGCCCAGGGCCGGTAATCAACCCTGCGTCGCTTCCGGAGATTCTCAGGCTGTGGAGGCGGGATCGCCGGTGATCCAGCTCCGCCGAGGGTGGAAGCGGCGGTCTGCGCGATCACGACGGCGGCGTCGAAGTCGCGATCGTAGACCTGGTCACGACACGCGCAGCAGAAGAGCTCAGCGCGGTCGACGTCGACGGCGATCTGGTGGCCGTGCGGCATGGAGGCGGCGTGAGCTGCAGCGTGGGAGGAGGAGCCGGCGGCAGGGGAATGGCAGGAGACGGCGGCGCAAGTCATGCAGGAGTAGAGGCGGGAAGGAGCGGAGAGGCCGCAGGCGGCGCAGCTGGGGACCTCGTCGGGATCGCGACGTAGGGCGGCGCGGCCGCCGGGAGGCTTGATCCGGAGACAGGCATGGAGAGCGCGGAAGGGCTTGGAGGAGGTGCGGCGGAACTCGGCGAGGTGGGGACAGGGGTGGGGGACGATCTGGGTGTTGATCTTGGAGGACATGGCGGTGGAGGAGGGTGAAAATGTGGCGGCTGGTGGTAACCCTAGGATTGGAGGGCGTAAGGATCATGGACGGCTGAGATTGGAAGAATGGGAGTGAGGGCGCATTGAGTTTGATGAATGATTCGTTTCTGTTATTCTTCTTCTGTTTGGTTGTGTTTCGTTTCTATTTATTGCCTACTATTGCGGATGGCTGTGTCTTTGTGTATTCTGAATTGTGTGTTGTGGGACTGTGGGAGTGGCTCTACACTCTGCGCTTCTCTTCCCTACTTCATTTTCTTTCTCACTTACTTACTCTCTTGCTCCTCTTTCTTTCGGCCCAAATAAAGGGCCGAGTTCAACTATTAAATGTGAGGAAAAAAATTCCAACAACTGTTTTTTAACTATTTAGGATATTTTGAAAATAATACCAAAAAAAAAAAATGATATTTTGAAAAATTTTAGACTTTTTTAAAAATATATCAGTTATGTTTAATAAATCAAAATAAAAATTTTAAGAATAATATTAAAAAATTAATACTAAACAATTAATTTCAGTCAATATTATAGTAAATTATCAAACAAGTCTAATATAAAATCCACCACACATAAGTATTTTTTGATTTTGATTTTTAGATGTTTTTATTTTTAAGAGTTTTGAATTTTTTTTCCTTATGTTTAATGTTGGCTGTAATATTACCTTTGTAATGTTGGCTCCCAAATTTTTTTCAAAATTTAATAGATATAAACAAAAATGCTATGTGCATACTAAAATAAATTATTATGTATTTGTAAATAAATATATATATTATTTAATTTATTTTTAATATATATTTTATATTAATGACAGATTTAATATCCACTTAATATAGTTGAAATAACTTTAAATCTTTAATAAATATAAATGTAATAAATATATAAAATTATATTAAATTTGTTAACTTAAGAAAAAATATAAATTAGTTTTAAAAAATAGCTTTTAGAAACATTCTTAATTTTTTAAATATGATTACACAATTTTTTTTATTTACTAAATATAAAATACAGTTTTCGTACTTTACGAGTGCATGTGAAGAAGTGCTTTTAATTTCTACTTATAACGAAAAATCTTAATTTCCCCCCTTCATTTTAAAAATATTTTTATATGCATTGATTAATAAAATCTCTACATTAAATAATAAATAGACTAAACCACTAAAAATAACCATAAAAGATTGATTCGCTGACAAAAGTAACCATATAAGATCATAACTCCTCAAATGTCCATAATTAATTAGCTCCGTTTGTCAAAAATAGCTAAACTTGTGTAGCCTTAACAGAGTGGCATACATAAACTATTTTCTTCGTTCTTCTTGGTTGGAATCCAATTTTTGCAGGATAAAATCATACCCGAGCACAATCATCCATCGTTACGAACTACTCCACAGGAGAACCCTGAATTAATTTATTCTCATAAAATTCGACCAAAGTTAAGGAGAGAAGTAACTATAAGTGAAGAAAGCAAATTTTCAGGAGCTTCACATACGAAGATGAAGAAGAAGAAAATTCCGGATGAAAGATGTCATTAGGTGAGTATGTTGTCTTATTGGAATCTTTGACGGCTACTAATTCTGGAAGATGGTTTATTCGTTGTCCCTCTTCGAAGGTATGGAACATTATTTATGATAGTTAGACAAGTATGGAGTTCTTCTGCATCTGTGATATTTCAATTTTTTTGGCTTATGTAGAGTAAATTGCAATTATTTTGTTTGGCCTGATGAAATGACGGGGATAGCAAAGTTTGGCAAGGTGTTTGATTAGAATACTCAATGAGCATGAATGTGGTGTTGCTAATCAAGATGTGACGACTGAGAAGAAGATTAAAGGTGAAATCAAAACTATGAGAATATAGCTTGTGTCTGTGGTTATTTTTGTCTAACAGAACTAATCAATTGTGGATATATAAAGAGTTATGATCTTCTATGGTTATTTTTGTCAGCGAATTAATTTTTTATGGTTACTTTTGGTGGTCTAGTCTAATAAATAAAACATAACCTACAGTCAATTTTTTTTCTTTTTTTTTTTACTGTTATAGACGGATCTAGAAATAGTATCATGAGAGGCTAATAATATATATAATATTAAAAAATAATACAAAAAATTATATAATGGAAGATTTATTACAAAATATACCGATAGAGAATATGTTTTAAAGTACAAAAAATATGTGTGTACTTTTTACTAACGAAGTGGTCGATTCTTCGTATCATAAAATTCATCGACAATAAATCTGTATCAAATTTTTTAGCCAATTTTCTTTTCAATATAATTAAAAGATAATTAGCAAGAAATTCATCTTTCATTTTGTTTTTGAGTTATTCTTTATAATATTCATAAATAAAAAAAATTTCTCAGTTATAACAAAAAGGATGGTCACAAAAAGAAAAAGAATCCACTTTATGAAAATTTAAAAAATTTTATTTAATTAAAAAATATTAGTAATAATATCTTTTTCAATTATTTTTTAATATTATTACTTATTTTTTAGATATTAGAAATCATTAATATTTAGGTTGAATTAAACTTTTATTTATAATAAACTAAATATTAAATAAATTTTTTAATAAATTAAATCATATTTAATAACTTATTACTATTATTTCTTTTAAAAAATAGTTGGGGCGAGGCCTCCCTCATCGCATATTTCCGTCCCTATCTGCTGCTTTATCCTCTCATATAAAAAAATTTAATGACAAAAAAAACAGAAGAAAATAAAGATCTCCATTTTAAAAAGGATTATTAATCTATTAACAAGCTAAAAGATTTGAAAAACATAAAGATAAAAGTAGGATATGAAAAACAAACAAGCATTACAACAATATCTTTTCTGTTCCAACATTCATAAGTTTGATTAATATTTTATTCCCAACTTAGAGATTGGTATTTGTCACATACATAGTTACATACCCATCTAACATAAATATTTTAAGTTTGTTTCATTTGTTGTTCATTTGTTTGTTTGGTTTTTTAAGTTGTTGTCATCTTTGCTCAACTTTTGTGTTGAGCTATTCTTTAAAAAAATATATAGAGGTAATGACCAAATCAGTACCCGAAAGATTCAAACGCTGACATTTTGGTACCTCACTATTGTTATTGATAAAATGGTCCTTAAAAGATTTTAAAATTTGACAAGCGTATCCACGAGTTCACCGGAGCACATTTCCAGCAAGCACAGTGCTGATGTGGCCACCGTGTTTTGGTGACTTGGCAAACCACCCCCAAAGTTCCCTCCCAACGCACACTCCCTCCGCTTCCCTCTCCCTCCCTGTCGCAGCCCCCATCCCCAACGCACACTTCTCCCTAATCGCAGTCCCCGCCGCATCACAAGCCCCTCCCCAACGTACACTTTCTCTTTCTCCCTCAACACCACCATTCACAGCAACAACAACTTTAACATCAACAGCAACAACAACCTCCACCACTCTCTCTCTCTCCACCACTCCCCTTTTCCCAACGCACACTTCCCTCTCCCTCCCTTAACACCACCATTCACAGCAACAACAACCTCAACATCAACAGAGTTGCCCCAAATCATGAATTGTCCCAAATTTTTAGGTTAAATTATCATTCAAAAAGATTAATCACAATAAAACTCAGAAACAAATTCATATACAATAATCAAAATAAAATAAAATAAAATAAAATAAAACTTAATACAGACACCAAGATGGAACCCAGACAGAGGAGGCATGGCAACGACTGGGGGATAGCAGTAAGCAAATACAAGCAGTGAAGACGACAGCGGTGAAGGCGTGCAGACATCGCAATGCTACGAAAGAGACACTGGCGGACGCAGAAGACCCGACGACGAGATGGCGACAGTGCGGTGTCAATGACACTGGCTCTGTAAGACTGAGAAGGTTGAGCTCTACTGCTGTTTTGGGGGAGAGTGAGTTAAGAGTATGAGACACTGTGTTGGGAAGGGGATTAGAATTCAAAGAGGCAAGGGAAGGGGATTAGGGTTTAGAAAGGAGGATTTTGGATTGAGGAGGAGGGAAGTGCATTGGAGATGGGGAATTAGGGTTAGAGAGGGGGAAGGAAGAATTAGGGTTGGAGAGGGGGGAGAATGCATTCAGAAAGGGGAAGGGGGGAGTGCGTTGGGGAGGGGGAAGGAGAAGAATTAGGGTTGGGGGGATATTTGCCATGTCATCAAAACGCAGTGGCCATGTCAGCACTGTACTTGCCGAAAATGTGCTCCGGTGAACTCGTGGATACGCTTGTCAAATTTTAAAATCTTTTAAGGACCATTTTGTCAATAACAATAGTGAGGTACCAAAATATCAGCGTTTGAATTTTTCGGGTACTGATTTGGTCATTACCTCAAATATATATATGTAACTTACTTATAATGGTCATGAATGATGAATGATAATCATGCTTCAGGGTTTAGCATTTCCCTTTTGAAAGTCACAAATGCCTTTAAGAAATTTGAGATAGGGAATTGAAGGAAATCCCAGAAACACGAACGACCAGCAATCATCGGAAAGCGTTGTGACAGCATTGCAGCATGCTTGTGTTAAATTGCTGCTTCTTTGGAACTGAAACAGTGTCTCTGTGACTGCAGACACACACTCTGGTGTGTTGTAGAATGCTTTGAGGCACTTTCCGGGATCTGCTTGGCCCAGGCCCACATGTGAAAGCCCAATCTGAGCCCAAATCAACATGCATGCAGCTCCAACTGCCACCATTCTCGTCAAACTCAAAGCCATTGCGATTGAGAATTTGTGCAAGTTTCTGGCTAACTATATATATATAATTAATTGATGAGTTACTTAAGAGAAGTTTGGTAACGTAGGGGTAATTAATCCATCCAAATTACCGTTATTAGGGATTAAATTATTAATTATCTACGCCCCATAACGTTACTTGGTTGAATGAATCACATGCATGTAGTTATGTAGTGAAGGATTTCAGCTTTGTGCAAAATGTCACGTTTCATGATGAAGTACTTTGTGCTATGGAAGAAATCATGCATGTGTGGCACATGATGACACATGCAAACACTATGATTTTGTTCCATTTATTTATTTATTTATGGTAAACGAAGCAATATAATCTGGTTTTACATACATCACGTAAATTTATCCTATAGTAATCTATCTTTTTATGAATGATGTTATGATATCTAAGATCAGGCCACTTGATTTGGGGAACTAAATTAACATACATTAGAAGAAAAATAATATAAGACTAACTGATAACCTAGTTGCCCCGTAATCGCGGATTGATTAGTAAAATTCTCCATATCTCAAAAATAACTAAACATTAATAATTGTATCAAAGCTTAGTTGTTTCGGGAATGAAGAAGCTCATCCCTGCGTTCTCTAATTTTATCCATATCAAGATTTCTCTTACGCTTTTGTTAGATTAAAATAGGTTTAATTATTGAGTAAGCTGATTTTGGGATTCACTAAGGATTGAACTCTTGACTTTTCAGATCTAGAACTCTAATACCATGTCATGAAACCACTCATCCCAAAAGTTTAAGCTAATGAAAAAAGGCAACACTAATAGTTATATCTCTAATACTATCCTAAACCTTCATTGTACACATTGTACAACTATTCTATTGGCTCCCTATATTTCCTCTTAATTATTACATTGGTCTTTAATTTTACCAAATTTGTAATTAGATTTCTATACTTTTTTTTTCTTTTCAATTAGATCTCTACACAATGTTTTTAATTTTGTAATCAGATCTTTGTCTATGTAAAAAATGTTAGAATTGACAGAATATTTTTTTACATTGAAGGTATCCACAATTAACAACCTAATTAGATCATTGACCACAATGTTTTTAAGAAAAATATTTCGTTAATTGTAATGTTTTTTTATACGAAAATGATTGATTATAAAATTAAAAATTGTGTAGAGACCTAATTAAAAAAATAAAAGTATAAGAACCTAATTATAATTTGATAAAACTATAAAAACTAATAAAATAATTAAACTATTAAAATATGTATGGATACCAGAATCATGAGAAGGAAGAAATGAAAGATGTAAAGAGAAGCATATGAAAAAAGCAGTCATAATATTAGAAAATTTGAAGAGAAAGCTCGGCGACCTTAAATTAGCTTTGGCCACTATTCCGTATTATCCCTATCATGACAATCTCTAAACTCCAATTTTAATACTCCAATTGGGATTTATTCGGAACCCTTCCTTTTTTTTTTCTTTTTAGAATTGGTGGAAAATGCATATTTGGAACCAAATAAGAAGACTAAATACCTATTTTGGTCCCTTGAGATTCACGCGATTACTTAATTTGCTACTCGAAATTTAAAATTATCTATACTAGTCCTCCAGGTTCGAAATTTAAAATTATCTATACTAGTCCTCCAGGTTCAAGTCCGGGCACCAATATGATCCCTCGGCTTTTTTCGGCAATAACTAGGCAAACAGAGTGTTGAGATGGCACCCTCTCTGCCACGCTGGATGATGAGTAAACAACATCGTTTACCCTTGGCGCCCAAACAAGTCAGAAATGAAGAATAGCGGTGATAGAGAAGAAAAAGAATACTTTATTTTGAGTCTCCATTGTTTCTTCTCCCTTCGTATACAAAGCGACGACATTTATGACTTGTTTGAATGTCAAGGATAAACGACGTCGTTTACTCATTATCCAGCGTGGGAGAGAGGTGCCATCTCAGCATTCCGTTTGTCTAGTCATCGCCGGAAAGAATCAAGGGACTACATTAGTGTCTGGACTTAAATCTGGAAGACCAGTATAAATAGTTTTGAATTTCAAAGACCAAAATGAATAATCGGGCACAGGACCAAAATGAGGATTTAGTTCAAATAAGAGGATTTAATCCAAATCAGAAAGCATCTTGAATCTCACTAAGCTCTTCGGAATCTACATACCAAGATTCAGACAAGAGATATTCAAAAGCGCACGAGAAATCACGCGGAATGCAAGCAAATTATTCATATTAGAATCGCTAAGAACAAAAAACGAGAAGCAGATTAGAACCAATGAGAAATATTAATATAACAATAATAATCGTTCACATTTTAATAAAGCAAGATAGGTTTACTCAACAAGGTTACTAATTTCTGTCCTAATCACTAAACTCGACTCAAATCCATTCCCCGAGATACAATTTCCTACTAATACAATTCTGAATTCACTTTCTCTTCTTAGATGGTGGCTGTGGAGTCTCCTCTTCATCTTCCTCCTCCTCTTCTTCCTCATCTTCCCCCTCATCATCATCATCTTCCTCATCCCCATCATCGTCATCATCATCCTCCCCATCATCGCTGCCTCCAGCACCATTAGCCTCAGGATCATCTTCAGGATCAGCCCCTTCCTCGTCACCTTCATCACCTGAATATTCCTCTTCTCCATCATCATCCTCATCATGTGCATCCTCATCATCGTCGTCGTCATCATCCTCATCCTCATCTGTTTCACTATTCTTGTTTTCTAGGAAAGCATGTTTCCTCTCACGAAGGTCTTCTAAAGGAAACCTGACCAAGATTTAATATATGTCAAAATATTTAATTAAGTTAAACATTATTATATCAAAACAACTGCAGTATCTTCAATGTCAACATGAATTTATGCTTACCTTGCATCAGTCAAATCTGAAGATGCCGAATTACTGACACTCCTCAGCAGATATCCAATCTGAGGGGAAAAATCAGACAGAAGTAAAACAAAAGATGTTTACTGAATTCAATGCAACAGATTATAACAAGTATATTATAGTTCATACTCAACAAACACATCTAAGATAAACTGAAGCTATGGCATGCATATGTGGATGAAATTCTATGTCACAAACTTAAATCTACTAATGCAGTTTTAAGAATTGTTCATATCCAAGAAGAAATTGTTTGTCATCCGTTTTCTCTGTAATCTTCACAATGGGACTTTGGACAGACAGATCCACTTTAGTATACAACATACAAAGAAACTAATAGAAAACTTTGCATCTGCTAAGGTCATATTTGATATATAAAGAAACTAATAGAAAACTTTGCATCTGCTAAGGTCATATTTGATATATAAACTCTAAACTCTTAACCCCATAGGAAGGGAAAAGCAAAAGGAATAAGTGGAAAATTGTTCTTTCCAATTGATGCGTTGTGTATTTCCTTTATGCTGTTATGCATGAATACCTTTGTACACGTAATATAGAGAAAAATGAAGCACAAGAAGTACCCCCTTTACAAGCTATAGAATGGAAAGCCCAAACTACATCAAATTTTACAGCATAGAGGCCGAAAATGCAACAACAGGCATGCACATACGAGTGAAATGCAACATCTGAATATGCCAATAACACTTTGTATAAACTAAAAGCAACGCATCTATCTAAATCTAATAGCATATTTAGTCATGACTTACAGCAAGCACCAAAACACATCATGAATTGCCCAAAACTCAAAACCCGGTAGCTAAAAGTGGGAACAGGTAAGCAGTTCCACTTAAATTCAATCTAGTTACATGAAAGTGAAACACAACTGTAAACGGAAACACTTCTAGCATAGGTACTAAAAACAAGATAAGACACGGAAACAAATCCACCATTCCTTCTTTGTTCTTACTGAACTAAGCAAATCACATGGAAACAATGAAAAACACAAAGAACCAAAAATTGTTAGAAACAGCAATGATTGAATGAGGTTCGAAGTGACTGAAAAGTGCAAGATTCTAAAGAGAGAGAGAAAGAGGAATGAATTACGAGAGCGAGAGATTGGGCAGAAGCGAGGACAGTGTGGGCCAGAAGAGAAGGAATCTGAAGCTGAAGAACCTCCATTGGCAAAAAGAGTGTGAAGCTGAAGCTAGAAAGCAGAGAGTCAATGGGTTTCGGTCCGAATCTGGTTACAGTAAACCCCTCTTTCTCCACCGTTTTAGGGTTTTTGTGTACGCCAATCCGATTCCCTCTTTTTTGTTATTCTCACCCCCCAACTTTTCTTTCCTTCCACTCCCAACCCTATTTTATTATTTTATTATTTTGATAATTGAGATTTGAGTCTGAAGCGCGTTCTGGTCTTCTGGAAGTGCCCCTAACAATTTTCTATTTTCCCAAATTCCACTTGTGACCTTCTTTTATTTTTATCCACTAATTTTTAGAGCTGATTTCTTTCTTCTTCTACTTCTTTTTTATTTTCTTTTTTTGGGCCAACAAACTCTAAATTTTCGAGTCGTCTTTGGATCTAGTTACCCTGTGGGCTTCGGCCACTTTTTGTGACCAAAAACAATAATTTAGTAGAATTACTCTCTGAATAAAAAAATTCAAAATACACCATTTTTACTCTGATTTTTTATTTAAATAAATAAAATAAAAATAATAATTACCGAAATAAATATTTTTAAAAAATCTATCGATTTGCGTTTTCAGTCATATCTCATTTACACTGTAAACGAGATATGACACGTCAGCTGCAACGTGGCTATCTCGTTTACATTGTAATCGAGATACATGGAGTATTATCCCAACAGCTATAAAAGGATGTGTAACCCTTGATATTCTTCATAATCTTTTTCTATCCTTTTTGTGTCTCTTATTTCTCACAAATACAAGACATTAATAGCCAGTAGTCCATACATAGTTGTGCTTGTTTATCCCAACATCCATGGGAGGATCATGGTGGAGCAAGTAAGGAGCTTTCTGCAGAGGTGGGACACGCCGACACGGTGGCGGTGGTCCTTCCGTACACTCGACCTATGTGCAGGACGAGTATCCCAAGCTGGTCGAGACTGCTGCCCACCGGAACCGGATGAATGACACGCTCCTTGCCCCGAGGGAGGGGGAGGAGGTGGAGGAGTCGATCCTGTAGGTGAAGCGACACTGTGTACTGGTACGTCTCCCTCATCCTCCTGACGGTCGAACTCCGCCACCTCCTTCGACTCTGCGTCACCCCTAGCCCGTTGAGGCCTGGCCCTCTCCCTCCTGATGGGCTCACCTGGTCCACGCTCTCTCTGCCCCCGCTCCCTCCTAGCAGGTCAGTGAGTGGCCTCTCTAACCTCCCTCGCACGTCTCCTCCAATCCGGCATGCCCCTCGGAAGAGTCAGATCGTCTCTCGGCTGGCTAGCAGTGGGCTGGACGTCGGGGGGCAACTCTACCAGCCTGGGGTCCTCCAAAACCTCCTGCCCCGATAGATGCCTCACACGGCAAGCCCCATGCCACCAATCGTAGTACTTACTGGTAGGCCTAGTGTCAAACGTATGGTGGACGATAATCCTGCGACCGGGCTCGAACCTCTGCCTCCAACCGTCGTACCACTCCTGGAGTCGCTCCGGCCACCAGACATCCTCACCATGACCAGTGGTGGTCAGATACCTATTGTTAAACACATTACGTAAATAAAGTAGTATCACTATCAGAATAACAAACAACTACAAATGTATAACTTTGAAGAAATTAACCACCATTCATACCTATCAAGGTTCACCGGAATGCCTGGCACTGGCTGCTCCCTGTTGAACTGCTGATTCACCCGATCAACGTGGTGAAACCGGACAATGTTGAAGCACACCAGTGGAACAGCCGACAACCATGTACCCCACTCCTCCTCCTCACGGAACCAGTGCGGGCACAGGGCCTGCAACGCAGGGTCATCGTATACCCTCCATGCAAACTGAACAAAAATTTGGGTAACAAAATAACAAGTATTACAACACAGCAAGTATTTAAAATAACAAAAATCTTTAATTACATGACTAATCTCATCGAACCGTAACCAGTCGATCGATACCCTCCAGTACAGGACCCTGGCCTGGTGCTGATCCCTACTCTGCTGCTGCAGTCCAACTAACCTGACAGTAACAGGGATATATACAATTCATTAAGTAACAAACCATGCGAATTAACAACAATGTTTAACGCGAAATGAAAAAGTAATATTTGGATACCTTGCAGCTAGCGGATACTGGTAGACTCCTCTATCTGGTGGACACCACTGAGGAAATCTCTGGTAAATCCAACTCATCAGTAGCGGAGTGCAACCGGCGATGTCCGTGACACCCCACTGTACCGCCAAACAGAGTGACTGGTAAGTCCAGGCCAGCACAGCAGAGCCCCAAGATAACGCCCTACATTCCGCGAGGCACGAAGTCCCGGAGAAGCGGTAGCCACCGTACGTGAACCAGGTTGTTGGACTTGTCTGTCAACAAATACCCTCCGATCAGTAACATAATATAGCATCGGGCATACTGTCGGAGGGTCTCAGGATTGTCGGTCGGGGGTATCTGGCGGACACGATCACGCAACCAAACCAACTTTAGCGTGAACGACTCCTTCCTCTGCACAGCCTGCTGTGCCGCCACCGGAGGCCTGACACCAAGCAGTTGCTCAACCATGGCCCACGTCTCTGTGCCGTACCACCTACCAAAGTCATGAAGGCACCCCCCAACGGGGTTCCCGTGTGCACGTAGGCCTAGGTGATACGCCACGTCCTGCAGGGTGATAGTGACCTCACCCCACGAGAGATGAAACGTGTGTGTCTCCGGACGCCATCGCTCCACGAGTGCCGAAATCAGGGAATTGTCAAATGTGAAGTCCCTGAGGGGCACTGTGTCGCCGAATCCAGCCTCAGCCAGATACGAGACGATGGCGTCCGGTGGAGTAAGGGTATGGCTAACTCGTCGGGACAATAGAAAGCGAGACCTCTACGAAACGAAAAAAAAAAAAAAGATTTTTAACCTATAAAGAGATAATAATAAATTTTTGTAGCCTACTTAAGAACAAAGTACTACTACTATTTACGAACATACTACCATGTGTCTACTCTACAGATGTCTTTAAATTACTTATGTCGGTAAGCAAATCTTAATTAAGTCATACCAATCTTACAGAAGCAAATATTGTTCCAAATTAATCCTACAGTCCAATCCCTAAAGCATTTTACTCAGTGCTTGTCACTACCAAACTACCCTAACAATATCTACATACTTAGATTAATCAAACATAACGCAACTAACCTCGAAGTCGGCCGCCCCGGCGTAATGCGACGTCTCGTTTAGTCTGTTGATGTCCCGATCGTTCCCCGCCTGGCGTGCCATCACCGTATCGAACTCAAATATAGTAGGAAAGGGTAAAAAGAGGGGAGAAAGAGTTTGACTAAGTCAAAATGGGGTCCAGGAACAGCATGTAAACGACTTATACTTATAGGCGCCGTTCGCTCTTATCTCGTTTACAGTGTAAACAAGATAAGGGTCTATCTCGTTTACCGTGTAAACGAGATAGCCACGTTGCAGCTGACGTGTCATATCTCATTTACACTGTAAACGAGATATGACTGAGAAATATAAATCGGTAAATATTTTTAAAAACATTTATTTCAGTAATTATTACTTTTATTTTATTTATTTAAATAAAAAATCCATTTTTACTCTCTTCTATTATGCAATTATTTTTTATTTAAAAATTTTCCAATTTTAATGTCCTAATAAAAAAATTCAAGCTAGAGGCAGGTTTCCAATATAAATCGTAGTCACTTTCACACATAGATATAACAAAATGTTACTGTTATCAACCAAAACAGAAAAAAGTGAAACGAGTATAACAAGTGAGCAACCGTATATATGTAAAATGAAAAAACCCTGAAATAATTAAAACTTAAGCCAGTTAAGTGTAACTGATACAGTTTTGTATTAATGGACAAAAAGACATCACAAAAGTAAAGCATTACGACAACCACAAGCACAAGCAAAGTTGGGACCATAGCCTGATTATGATTATCAATCAGTGACTTTATAGTGGGGATGCAATTTTGCAAAGTAGATGTGACAAGGAAATGATGCTATACCTAGGTATCACTATGCATATATATTCAAAATCGAAACATACAACATTACCCCCTAAAGATTCATTATATATAATTGATCAAAAGTGTTTGTAAGTGTTAATTTCAAGGCTGAATCTATGATTCCTGCACTGCCATTGTGTCACAACCATTCAAGGAATAATTGTATTCATAAATTTCCTCTTTGCAAATGCCAACCACCATTTATTTGGTGTGCCATTAGGCCTGTACGCAACGCTCAATAACCTCCCACTTGTTTCTTCCCTTATCTGCTTCAAATAATTCCTGAACAATTCTGCATTTGAAGAAATCACAAAGCTTGGAACATAGGGATATATATAAATATGATCTATAAATAACTTATCTAAAATTGCAATTGCACCCATAAATATCTGACTAAAATCGTAATGAATGTAAAACCAGAAGCCATGGCATTCAGTTCAGTTATTATAGATGATCAGGTCTTTGAAAATACGAGCACATAGTCACAAATCCGTTTGATTAAACTCTCAAGGAAAAGGCATCATTAAAAATATACACGATATATGAGAGAATAAACCATGCATAGTGTTATAAAAGTCAAGAGTTTACAGTTTAAGTCATGGAATTTTATTAGTTAATGGAAGTATTCGCATAACCAATTTTAGAAAGCAGCATCCCCCCCCCCTCCCTCTCTTTCTTTCTTTCTTTCCCCGGTCGAAAGTTTAACCACTATAGCACGAGAATGGATCCTCTCAGTTTTTTTTCCCTCAATTGTTTTGTAAAGTGTGATCTTCACCATTCAACATCTTCTATCACATGTTTTCTCTTGGACTCACTTAAGGAGTGTAAGGTGAGAGATCACACTTTACAAAACAATTGAGAAAAAAAATGAGAGGATCCATTCCCAGTTTAGCACCACTACAAAATATGGTTTCCAACTGCCAGATTATAGACACGACTCAATTAAAATTTAGAACTATTTAAAACAAGCCTTTCTAAACCAGACGATAACAGCCTTTAGTTAACTACGGCTCATGCAGTATTCTCAAGTTATGAAATGCCTACTCGACTGTAAAGGTCCTAGTGGCTGCAACGGTGAGGCCCAATGCCCTGACACCAACACACATGAACATTGAATCTAACAAACCTGATTAACTTATGATTTAACATATGAACCCAGGAAGGAGTCTTATACAGCATTGTACTCAAGATGATGCTAGTACAATCCCTGCCGCCATGCAAAAGCAGGGACAAAGTACATATGCCAAGCTCTGTTATGGGGTTTACAGACCTTTAGGCATATTATCCTTCAAGCCTAACTATTCAACAAAATATTCCATTCTCTACCATTGTGCCTTTACAGGTACCCATGCTGCCACAACTAGCTGATGGTGCAGCTCTTGATCTCTGGCATGACCGAAACCACTGCATACCACCCTGCCCGCGGCAGGAGGAGCAACTTCTTCTGTTATTCCCAAATTGTTACTTTCATTCTCATAAGGAAAATATCTTAATACATGGCAGATACTTGTTTTTGCCCAAGACTTCAACTATAATAGTGGATCCTATTTTCGTTTTTATTATAAACCATCCAGAACTAACTTAGAAATCCAAGCTACCAAGTTGATTGTCACCTTGGCATTCCTGCTTGAATATTTACCGTAATTCCTGGATTCAAAATGATGAGGCAGTGATACAAGTTGTTTTGTAAACAATGTTACACACTAAAGCATATGCAAACACATTTCCCCATGTGAGTTGAAAATGAAGTAAGGCAGCACATGTGGAGATTCTATTCTACCAAATCATCAGCAAGCAACTGAATAGAATATATCACAAAAATAAGGCAGCACACTAATTAATTGACTTCACCCATAAATCAACATGTTCCGATATATACGCTTATACATCTGGCCATAGGAACATAAAGGTAAAGGAACAGCTCAGCTATCACACATTCACATTAATATAAGGGATGAAAACAAGAGATTGACCTGCTTCCTCATGTGATTGAGGAAGTGGAAGAAGGCCCGGAAAAGGAAATCCAGACTCTCCAGGGACGGGAACCTTCTCAAGTCCCAAATTGATGATAGCTTTTGTCCCTTCAGCTAAAGTTCTGCAACCTTCAAGCCTCTTGAGAGCAACATTGATGTAGAATGTCAAATATATGAGAAGCTTATCAGCAGGGCTCTTGATATCAAAGTTCCTGAAGAACACATTCGCTCTGAAGAAGGTTATGGCTTCATCCACTATATCAGTTCTATCTGCACCACACACACAACAACAACAACAACAACAACAACAGCATGAATCTCAGATTCTGAACAATCACAGCAATTTAATAGCACAATCAAAGAAAAGAATTGTGAAAACCTTGATCTGAAACAGGAGCAGGTCCCTTGATGTGGCTCTTGAGAGGAAGTAGAGGGCAACCACAAGCGCTATCGACTTCATCTTCATTCACAAAACTAGAGTGATAAACCTAACAACAACCACAGACTTCATTTCCAATTTGCTAATTAAAATTAAGAATTTGCATAAGCATGAGTGTAATTACAGAAACAAAATTGAATCCCCATACCATATCTCATGTGACGGTAATAGCAATAATTGCAGCGCCTGATCTAGATTACCCCCTCAGAGTTAATTCATGAACCGAACGTGAAGAGAACGAAAATTGCGAGCAACTAACTTGCGGTAATCGGAATGGATCTCTCTAGCTTTTTATATTTTTTGTTTTCTTTCGTCGAAATAAGTTTTCAACAGTTAAACACTTAAAAGGGTTTTTTTTAGTCAAATGGATTAGATAACCCATTTTAAATTTGGCCGTAACAGACTTCACGTAAAATTGATAATTCAGAGTCGTTAAATGATTTAAATGATTTTGACTAAATTTTTATTTAACAGTTTTTAGTTATCAACCTCAAATAAAATCAATTGTATCTAAATTTTTATCTTTTAAATATTACATAACACACTCACACACTTACCATATATTACAGTAACAACTAAGAGATTTTTTCAATCAATTACAACGAGTAAAATTTGAATTCGAAATTTTTAAGTGTAAAATGAGAGACTATATCATTTAAATTATAATTAATTGGCGTTAATTAAAAGCTTAAGTTAACAGAAGTGAACATGTGGGCCCAGACGTCCTATGTTAAAGCCCAATCCATCGGGCCCACAACAACTTTTGTAGCCAGTAGCCAAATCATGATTTTGACTTGCCACCTGCCACCAAATTCAGTTGGATGTTTTTTACACATTAATTGTCTTTAACCAGTTTTCTTGTGTAAATTGTGATTAGCCAATTGCTATATTTGTTGCTGTAAATTGTAGTTGAGAATTAATTAATATCAATATTGTGTATCCTCCTTGTCCAAATATCAGAGATGCGTCAAATTGATAGTGTCTCGGAGTTCATGTAGGCTGGGGCCATGTAGGTATAATATTTTTTTGATGACTGAAATAAATTAAACAAAGAAAAACAAAAGAAACAAAACAAGGAACTGCTTAAATAGAGAGACAGTCCCGTTTAAAATTACTCTTAAACTCTTTCCAAGGTGAAAGAAGTTCCACTTGCGAAAGTTGTAACTTCATCGCCATCTTTGCCATAGTATCTGCCACCGTGTTTGCATCTCTCATAATCAAACGAAAGTCAACCCGCCAATTCCAATGCATGATATCTCTTATTTTGAGCACCAGTGGATCAATAAATCCAAAACCATCTTGAGTAACAAGATTAAATGCTTCCACACAATCCGTCTCACAAATAACATCTCGTTGACCCACATCCCAAGCTAAGAGATATCCTCTCCAAATAGCAAACAATTCTCCTTGAAGAATACTATTACTCTCAATCATTCCCAAACACCCCCTTTGCCAGCTCCCATTACAATCTCTAATAACACAAGCAAAACCAACACTATCACCCGAACCAAAATAACTAGCATCACAATTAATCTTAAAAGTACCAATGGATGGGGATTCCAAAAATTATGTAGGTATAATATATTTTCTTAATCTTAGTCCTAGGACTATATTATATTATTATATTATATACACATTCTGTTGTTATCAAAACATTAATATAGTATTCACCACTTGGGCCTCATGAGGTACCCACATATTTGCACTAGGGAATATTCAAAGGGAAAATTTTTCCTTGACATCATCCTAGAGCCGTTCATTCAAATACTATACAAAAATTTGAAAATGACCTAAGTTTTCGTGCTTGCAGAAGAAAATATCCATCTTATAGTCAATGCAAATCTAGCAATCTAGTTCTTTAATCACATGAACAACCAGTAGCAACCTGGCAATGTTTTCCTGGTATATCAGTTTGATTTATCATACAATTACAATAAGAATGGTAGTTACATGTGAAGTGTCTCTATCTTATTGAATTCAATTTGGATTTAGAGATTTTTTAAAACACCCTTAACTTTTTTTTATACCTAACAATAGAAGGCACGACCAAGTATAAGCACATTTTGAAACAACATTGCATTACTTGTATGATAGTAGCATTACCCAAGAATGGCAA
The DNA here is from genome assembly GCF_003086295.3 of Arachis hypogaea. Classification (NCBI taxonomy): domain Eukaryota; kingdom Viridiplantae; phylum Streptophyta; class Magnoliopsida; order Fabales; family Fabaceae; genus Arachis; species Arachis hypogaea. The sequence continues at coordinate 145,791,715 of NC_092046.1, forward strand.
GTGGCAGTGATTGTTATTGGAGTTGCGTCACATGTTTTCGGCTAATAACACTCTGTCTCCAGCTGCAGCCACAGGAAACTAACTAACATAGGCATAGCCCTCATGTGTGAGGTTGGTAATGTGTTTCATGTAAATGAGAATGATGCATTTTTTTTTATGTTTCCGTCATATTCAATGCTTTAATATAAGAACACATTACACTGACTTTGTCGTATGCATTAGTATTTTCATTATTCTACTACCAGTCATTTGATCCAGTCAATACTGTGTGAAATGTGAATGCAATGTCTAACTAAGTGTCTCAACCATGTTTCTTTGATTTTGGATAAATGTATGTAATGACTTTTCAATTTTTCTTTCTTCTTTTTTTGTCACATTGCTTCTACCAAGCTTAACAGCAGCAAGATATTCAAAAACACGACATTATATGTTATTTCTTAAAAGGATAAATCAAGTAAGCATAGACAAATAATATTTCTTAGTAAAGTGACCCGTTACAAAGCAAAATCTTGGTTTATGAAATGCTAAATACAATTCCAAGGAGGAAAAGAAAAAGGGGAATTGAACAAAAACCATTAGACTGAAGTGCAGAGTACAATGTTAAACCCATTTCTTATAAACAAGAGAGATTTTTTACCAGAATTTGTAGCTCATAATGGTAAATCCAACCCACTAGGATAAAGAATGATGCAATTTGAAAAGCTAACTATACATGTCAATTCTAGTGGGGGACAAGAAAAACCCAAAAAAGAAAAGACTAGTGGGAAGTTGCAGGAGCAATCAAATTTTAGATTAGGCTAGAAAATGAAGCCGTCAATTCGTATGGAAAGTTTGACGGCTCCCTTTGCGCAGCTAGTTCATGGATGTCCCTCACAATGTCAAAGACTGCCTCTGGTTGTGCTAACTTCAATGCATTCTCTGCCATTTTTTTCCGTTCATCTTGTTTTGTGCTGAACCACTCTGCCACGATTTTCGCTGTTTCCTTAGAACTCCTGGTGAAGACACCAGCTCCATTGTCTACCACATAGGGTACATTTCCCTTTTCCTGTATTTATTATCATTGAAACTGTTAATCAATATTGGAATGAAGACAAAGACAGGAAGAGTGAAAGGCAAGGATCAGAACCCTTTTAATCATTCACCTGTCCAGGGATATAATCATTGAGAATTATGGGAAGCCCTCTGATCAATGCTTCTGAAATTGTCCCTGGTCCAGCCTGAGAATATCATGGAACCAATGAGCCTATGCTAAAATATTAACATGTGAAGTTGCAAATATTGAGTCAGCAAATTGGCTTAACTTACTTTTGTTATGATGCAATCACAGGCTCCCATCCATTTTGCCATTTGTTTCTCAAATCCTCTAATCTACACAAACCAAACAACAAAAGTTTGATTAGCGTGTCCTATTCTGTTATGCTCATCTCTAGTACTTGCAATTCATACACCATAGATTTAAGGAGTGAAGCCTGTTAAATTGGCACCTTTACTGGAACCTTCCATTCGATAGCTTCAAGGGTGGATGCTAGGTTCTTGTTACGACCGCAAATGATTACTATCTGGCCGATTGGCTTCTGAGCTTCTTTGTCATAAAGCGATTCCCCCAAGGCCTTTGCAGTTTTCTTGACAGGACCAAATCCTTCACCACCCCCCATCAGCAAAACTGCAGGCAAGACGGGATCCATCTCGAATTCTGCCCTTAGTTCATCCTATAAAATTAAAAGGAGAAAGCCAGGTCCATCACTGAAAGCAAAAGCTATATTCATAGTAGAGTTTCAGTATGCATAATGCATTTTATGCATACCTTCACTAGAACTGCGCGTGCGAACGAAGGCCTAATGGGCAAGCCACAAACTTTGATTTGTTCCTCACTAAGGCCTTCTTGTTGTGCTTTCTTAGCCACCTCTTGTGAAGGGCAGTAGCATCTATTCACCCAAGGATGAAACCTACAAACATGTTAAACATAGCACCTAAACATTAATTGATGAATGATGAACTTTTACTTCAGAACAAGGGGAACTAACATAATGAAATGTAAAAATATATAGTTAACTTACCAAGTAGGATGGCAAGTAGTAAGGTCTGTAATGACAGTGGAAAATATAACTTTTTTCTGCAGGCCTTGCCATTTTAGAACCCACAATGGAATATGCTGCATCAATGGATGCACGCTGATTATAATAGCCGGCTTCACCTCCATCAGCCCTGCTTCCACATCCCTAAAAAATTACATATTGCATTAGAAAAGTGGAAAGATTCTACAGCTACAGAATTTATTAATTGTTACCATTGTAGTTATTTTACGAATGATAATAATGATGACATAACATGTTGCAAATGAATCAATAATTTAACACTATAAAATGAAGTTAGTCATTGGATGGCAAAAACTAATGAGGAAATCTCAGGAGAGGAATGTACCTAGCATAGTAGGCGGCAATGGCAGCTAAATATGCAGAGTGTATCCATCTTGGAGAAGTACTATGAAAAGCAACATTCCAAAGTTGAACATGCTTAACCATGAATTTGTATTGTCCCTCCATATCATTCAATGGCCACCCTGTGTATTCCTTCCAAACATCCTTAATGAATACCTGCAAAATTGAGTAGGCCACCTTATCAGCATAGAGAGATTTAGGTAACAAACTAAAAGAAGAAAAACCAGCAAAAGGCAACAAATACAAAAAACTAATCCTTGTTTCACAAAGAGAAAAAGATTGAAAACAAAAGCCAGAGGGCAAAAAGCTCCAAGAAGAAAAGAAAAGTAAGCCAAGTAGCGACAAATTCTGCGTTACCACAAAGCTAGCTAGCTAGCCAAACATGAAAGACAAAAGCACATGAATGATGAATCACAGAAAAATATCCCACAACCATAAAAATTATATATTCTTGAAAAAAAAACAAAATTTTTCAAATTTAAGGCCAAAAAAAGAATCTTTTGCGGCAGAATTTGAAAATTTTTGAATGAGCTGCAGAATTTGTTACAGTAAAGATGGGACATACAGAAGCATCAAAATTGAAAAGCATCAGATCCAAATCAAACACCAAAGAAGCAATTAGAACAAAATAGTAAAAATAGAAGGTAACAATGGATGAATCATGAATTACCCTGTACTCATCACCGAATTCGATTTGGAAGGCATCACGGATGGCCTCAGCGGAAGCTCTGTGGCCACCACCGGTGTCACTCATGAGGATCAAGACATTTTTGGTCTTTTCAGCTCCAATCTCCATGAGCTCCATTCCTGCATCAGCTCCATCAGCATCCTGTTGGGACGAAGAACTCTCATTGTTGAAACTCTTCTTGCTTCCGAACACCTTCTCAGCCAACGTCTTCTTGGGCGGCGACCCTTCCACAACCTCCATGAGAGGAAGAACAACACAAACCAAAGAGGAGAAAAAAAAAGTTTCCTTTTTCTTCCTGGAGAAGAAACAAGTTTTGCAGCAGAAGCAGAAGGAAAAACGGTTACCAAACGGTCAACGGGCGTTCCCGCCAGCAGAGGCGGAGGAAAGAGTGGAAGAGAGAAAGGAGTGGAAGAAATGATTGGTTGGTAATGGTGAAATGCAAATTGGTACGTTCCTTTTCGTTCGTTAATAATGGGTCATGAGAAATTGAGATGCTAGAATTATGCTTTGGAATTTTTCGACACTGCTGTGACTTCGCTGCCTCATGACCGTTGGATCTGTTGTTCCTCGATGGAATGTTCGGCTACCAAGATTCGAATCTTTCTTTGGGTTGTCATAAAATTGTAACACTGCTTCTGCTGAGTTGTTTACATCATGCTTCTATTTAAGTATTTATAATTTACGGTCTATGGACACTCTTCTTTTTTGCTCTCTTGCCCTCTTCATTCCATGTATTTGCATTTGTCCCCCTTTTCTATCTTCCTGCGTGTAAGACAAGTAAATAGGATAACTTAAGTTATGATATTAATTAACCGGCTAAAGTATATTTTTTAGAGCTCTGCTACACATTCAAGTCTTTTTGGCTTACAAGCTATACAAATTGCTCCAAGTCCAAGAAAAAAACACGCGCCCCTTTCACAACACGTTCACTCTTTCTCTTCTTCCTCAATCAAAACGCAAACCATCAAGATTTAAGGGACATTCGAAACAAACTACTACGATTCTGCAGAAACGTTCCAACTCTTCGCGAAGAGTAGAAGAAATCAAGAAGAAAAGATACAAATCTCTATAAAAATCACCAGAAAAAAGGAAGAAACATTATTCAAGGTACTGTTTTACTGTTCTTCTAGGTTTTTCTTTTAGATTGTCTCTGTCATGTGACTCATCTTTAACCAGCAAAACATTAAAAGATTTCAAGAAGAAATATACTGTCTCCCCCTGTTTTTGGTGTATTTCTTAAATCCTTTGGGTGTATTTCTGTAACTGTTTGGATGTATTTCTGTAATCATTTGGATGTATTTATGTAATCGTTTGGGTGTATTTCTGAAATTCCATTATCTTCAAAACGATTTCAAAGCTTGATTTCAGAAATTACAAAAATCGAAAAAAAACGAAGCAAAGAGAGAACGCACGAAGGAGATCCAACAAATTTGGCAATAAACTCGAAAAAAGAAACGAAATCTTTTGAAAAATGGAAGTTATATATTTGTGCGTTAATTGATTTGAATTGATTTAAAATTCTGTTAAAAAGGCACGTAACATAAGCAACGCGTTTAATGGGTGGGTTTCGTTCAGACTTGTAAATGCAAAACACTTGTATGTAGAGATTAATCCTATTTTTTATTCATGAACTTTGTTAAAGTTTTAAAAATATTTTTAAATTTTAATTTATTTTAATTTTATTTTTAATTTTTTTAATTTGTATCAATTTTATTTTTATGTTCACATTTTTTTTTGTCAAATTGATGTAAATCGAAAATATTAAAGATAAAATTAGGGCTGACAATTTATACCCTATTTGCGGATACTTAATCCGGATCAATCCGTTCGGGTAGAGTTGTTTATCCGACCCGCTGCGCGTAGGTTAGGGTGTGGTGCGAGTTCGCCTGTGATTAGGGTAAGGTACAGGTTCAAGGTATACCCTACCCTACCCTACCCTATCCGTACTCCTAATATATTATATAATATATATGTAAAAGTTATGTATGTAGTGAAGAAAGTGAGTGTTGAACCACAATCTTTCTCTTATAAAAACTTGAAATAACTACTAAACTAGTTGATGATTATATTATTTGTAATTTTATGTTAGATTTCTTTAAAATTTTATTATTTTTAATTTTAATTTAAACTTAGTTTTTTATTTTCTATTTTATTAATATGTATGCAATTTAGAATGGTTGAATTTTATATTGAGGAATGCTAGGGGGCCAGCAATTTTTGTGTTTTGTAGCCATCAAATAGCCATCAATGATGATTTTAATGGTGTGAGATTGGTGTGAAATTTCATCCAATGGTTTACTTTTTTTGCTGGTTACATGCTGGCTAGAATTTAACAAAGTTGCTGGTCCCCTAGACTTTTCCTTTTATATTTACTTAAATTTTTTTTATTTTTCTGCAGATAAGGTCGGGTAGAGTAGGGTTTAGAATTTTAAGGTGCAGGTAGGATTAGGGTTGAAAAATTCTCAACCTGCAAATAGGATACGGTAGAATTTTAAAAAAGTTTTCAACCTGCGGGTAGGGTTAGGGTAGAGTCCAAACCCCCTACCCTACCCATTGTCAGTCATAGATAAAATTAAAATAAATTAAAATTTAAGGATATTTTTAAAATTTTTGACAAATTTCAAAAATAAAAATATATTTTATCCAAATTAATTCTACCACTTAGAGTTTCGTATTAAAATAATAATACATAATAAAAATTCACATGTAATTATTTTTATGTAAAATTAATAATAAAAAATATTAAAAAATATATTTAACTAAATTATTATCTAATAATTATCTACTATTAACTTACTACATATAAGTTTTTACCATGATGTATAGATTTCATAAAATAATTATGTTAAGTATACAATAAAATTAATTACTAATATAAATATACTTTAAAATTAAAATATATATGAAAAATAATTAAACTACATAAATATATAATGACTGATTTTGATATGTACATAGTACTTTTTATTTAAAATATATTTTTTATTTAAGGATATTGCTAATAATTATTTAAAGATATTGGTTAAGAAAGTAAATGATAAGAAAAAATAAAAATTTGCATTAATATTTTTAGAATATTTGTTAGTAAATTTTCTAAGTGCAAATTTGATTCAGTAAAAGTTGGATTGATATGTTTATCAAAGGTTAAAACAAAGAAAAAAGGTATAGATTTTGGCATCTATATAATAAATGAAAGTTAAATTTAAGGTGTTTTATTCGGTAGATGGTATTTAAAAGTTTAAACATATCCTAGTAATTCATTCTTAGTTTATTTTCTGTGTCCATCCACCATCCATTTTTTTTTTCTCCGTTTTATTCATATTGCCGACATGTCCTCATAGCATTGCATATTTGCATGGCAGGCGTGTATATTTTTTGTTGCATACGCAGATATTAATGTTTGGCTTTGGTTGTTGACAAAATTTGATTGGACTGTTTTGCCCTCGCCATCTCTTGTAAGCATTGGCTTATGGGGTTTGCTTCCAAGGAAGAAATATAATTTTTAAATTTTACTTTAAGACAAAAATGATTGAATTACATAATAACCCACTTTGGGTTGAGAAACATCTATTTAATTTCTACGATTCGTCACTTAGTGGGTTCCTCACTTCCTTGACTTAGATGTTTACTATTGGCATTCGAATATAGAAAAACGCTAAACGAATACGATTCTGCTAGGAACCAATTTGAGTATAGTATTATAGTTAATTGGTTGAAAAATATGTTAGTTGCATAAAAAAATAAAATAATTTTTTATTATTTTATTTTTTAAAATTTTAAAATTAAAAACAAAAAAATTAATTGAATTGACTTATGCTATAATTAATTTTCTAGAGCTTCTCAAACGAATATTATTTGCGACTTTTAAAAATAATAAAAAAAGAAAAAGAAAAATCGCATACAGTCTTTATGCAAAATAAATAGTCGATAAGCGTTAGATAATAATTTAGTCAAATTATTTGATAATTCTCAACTATTAACTTCACATGATATTAACTACATGTGAGTCTTCGCCTAATAAAAAAAAAAGTTTCCTTTTAATTATAAAAAATACTATTTATCCTTTAAAATTCAGTCTTTAATCAGTTATTTTAAGAATTTATTATTATTTAATTAATTTAAATACTTACTTTTGGGTTTCAATTGTTCAGAATATAAAAAAAGTTATTTATTTTTTATTATTTTTTTCTAAAAATTGAATAAACGATAATATTTAAAAGATACTTAATTATATAAAATATTATTTATCCTTTAAAATTTAGCCTCTAATCAGTCTTTTACAAAAATTTATTATAATTTAATTAATTTAAATATTTATTTTTACATACTAATTATTTAAAAAATAAAAAAATTATTTATTTTAAATAAAAATAGAGTAAAGGATAAATTTGTCCCTAACCTTTTTTTCCGCAGACATTTTCGTCCCCGAAGTTTGGAAAATATTTTAATGTCCCTGGCCCTCCGAAAAAGTGGACATATTTATCCCTCCGTTAGAGTCGCTCCGTTTGCCCTGACGGAAAACAGTGACGCGGCTCCCATAGTGCTGACCTGGCCGTTACGGGCAGCCACGTGGGATGGACTTTTGAAAAGAGGACGTATTAGTCCTTTCACACCAAAACGTGTAGCTTTTCAAAACAGGACATATTAGTCCTCTCACCCCAAAACGACGCCGTTTCTCCCCACCCCTCCAAACACACTTTAATCTCCTTCTGCATTTCCAATCAACAATACTTCACCAAATCCAGAAGCAACAAATTCAGTACTTCCAGTTCTGCAATTCCAGAATCATTAGCAATGCATCCAAAACACATAAACAAAGAATCAACAGAGTAACAAATCGCAACAACATCAGCGAAATTTCAAGAAAAATGAGAGGCAGGAGTCTAAGCAAATTCATATTCAACATGCAATTCAGCGACATATTCACCAACAACAGAGCACAAATTCAATTTCACAGGCTCAGTTCACAATTCAACCAATCCAGATTGTGCAATTTATGAAGAACATGTAAGAACTCCTTATAACTTTGGAAAAATTGCTACACTCTCAAATAGAATCAGCAACTTACCAGAAATTGCATATGGAGAAAACGGATCTGAGAGAATAAGAAAAATTATGCAAACAGCACCTGAGAGCTTGAAGGAGTGAGATCAGATAAACTCTCCGGTGCATCGATTACATGCCACCGGACACTGAAGCTCCATTTTTCGTCAGAATTTTCGTCTGGAAGCAGTCTAGAGATATGACCAACAGCAACATGAAGATTTCGGCCCACAACATAAATATGGCAATCGCAAGCATTGACAGCAAAAGGCTTGCATATTTGCTCAGGCAAAGGGGGGCCATCTATGGCATCCCAGGAGTCTGTTTTTGTGTCATAGACCTTTAGCTTCATTCTTTCGAGCTCAGAGACAACAAACAAGTGGCCATAAACAATGACACTTGAACCGGTCCAGCCTTCTCTAAGTCCAACAGCCATGTTTTTCCAATTATCTGTTCTGGGATCATAGACTTGTCCCCTTGGAGAGACATAAAAGGGTCATAACCAGCCTTCCTTGACGAGAAGCTTCCCGTTGAGAACTGCTGCATCATGAAGGGAGTGGGAGCGAGCAAGGGCTTGTGGTCGAGCGAAGACGATGCGGAGGTTGAGGAAGGAGAAGAGAGAGAGCCAGCACCGCTGCATACGGAGACGGAAACGGAGGAGAAGCTAGCGGGAGTGGTTCCGATTCCGGTGGCAGCGATGATTGAGGGCTCGGCCTGGCGGAGGAGCCACTCGATGGTCTGGCCGTCGGACTTGTGGCCGAGCTCTGTCGGATGCCATGGGTCGGAATGCTCCCTTTCTTCCTTCACCCGCTTCACCTTCACACTGCATTCAAAGGATTAGGGCTCAAGGATTTCATAGATTGGGGTGGGGGAGAAACGGCGACGTTTTGGTTCCTGAGGACTAATACGTCCTCTTTTCAAAAGTCCATCCAACGTGGCAGCCCGTAATGGCCAGGTTAGTGCCACGGGAGCCACGTCACCGTTTTCCGTCAGGACAAACGGAACGACTCTAACGGAGGGGTAAATATGTCCACTTTTTTGGAGGGTCAAGGACATTAAAATATTTTCCAAACTTCGAAGACGAAAATGTCCACAAAAAAAAAAGTTAAGGACGAATTTGTCTTTTACTCTAAAAAAAAATATTTAAAGGATATCTCCCTCATATTTTCTCATCAAAGATATGCAAAGTGGTAATAATGAGTGACTAGTGGAAGTGACATAGATTCTAAGACCCTCATCCCATTGAGAGAGTGTCCAGCTTTGGAGGGTTGAGCTGGCCAAGAACAACATGTCTAAACTGTCAGCCTGTAATTGTTATTAAGAGGCAGACAAAATAACCCAATCCCCAAAATCTTACGCCACATTCCTAATAATTAATGACACTCTAAATTCTCCATTATTGTGTCTTGTGGATTTTCTTGTATTGTTGGGTGAGGATATTAAATGCATATCCCTATCCAACAACTCTGGTTCTCTTTTTGTTTTCTTTCACTGATTTACTGTAACATACGATGTGTTTTGTTGAATTCTATGTGTTATTCTCAGTTCAGTGTATTTCACGTTTTTAAAAATTGAATATAAATTCTTGAGTTTTTTGGCATAGCTGTTTCGGGCCAACAAAATATAAATTCCATATTGCTGGTGTAGGAATAAAGACGTCAACGGGCCTTATTCATTTGGGCTAAAGGTCGAGTTTTGTTTTTGGATATGAAGCGTCCAGTGCTTTAAAAAATTTTGTCCTCAAGGTCCACTTCCAAACAGTGTTTTTAGATAACAACAGAAATTGGGCTATTTGGTTTTCCGATAGGAAAACTAAAAGCCCCGTTTGACTTTCTTTCTTTCAGTTCATCTCCACGGCCTAAAATAAAAAGAAAAAAAATAAACCAACTTGGATTGGTCACTGACCACTCAGCTCCCTCATCCACAAACATTCGAATTCCGCACTCATTGGCCAGCCCTTAGGCTATGTTTGGTTGGAAGGAAAGAAATAAAAAGGAAATAAAAGAAAGGAAAGAAATTGAGTGGATTTTTATTTTCTTTAGATGTGTTTGGATGAAAGGAAAATAAGAAGGAAAGAAATGTTATAAAAAGATAACTTTATCCTTGTATTATAAAATACATTGAAAAAAGTGAAGGGGTAATATTGAAAGTTGTGAGAGAAAATAAGTTTTCCCTCCCTTTTCTTTCCAACATTCCCACCAGTTTTTTTCCACTCCTTTTCTTTCCTCTCCAATTTCTCTTCATAACCAAACAATGGAAAATGATCATTTTCCTTCCTCTTTTCTTTCCTCCCTTTTCTTTCCTTCCATTTTCTCTTCAAACAAATATAGTGTTAAATAAAACTCAGATCCGTGACGGATTAGTCTTGACTTGTCGGGTTGAAAAATACCGTAGAAAACTAAAAAAATAAAAAAAAATTATGCATACATTAATACCAACCACCGTATATTTTTTAATATTAAATTATTAATATATTAATGACTGATTTCATATACCTCTTGATCTAATTGATAAAAGAATTAAATATCATATGACCAACAGCTTTTTCCTTATATTTATTTACCTTGCACTTAAGCCAATACTACCCCTTTTTTTTTTCTTTCCACTAAAAGGGCCAAAATTGAACACTAATTTCAATTAGTATGGTCATTTAAAATTTGAAATCATGAAACATTTACAGCTACTAGAATCTATATGTCATCCATCACTCAGATAAGTTAAGCTTTTAAGTTGTTACATACTATTATTATGATACCCTATGCATCTATTGATAAGTGATAACTATTAAGAGTATAAAATAAGTTACACAATCTCTCCCTATGCTCAAACCCTACAAGATTAACCAGAGATTCTGTTGACTGATACTAATAGTCTCCAACATATTATCCAAGCTGAGCTCATGGTCTTCCATTTTGTTATCTTCCAAAAAAACCCTTCATCATTAGTTGCACATGTTCAACTTCATGTTGTAACATTCATCCCCTTGGAAAATATTACTGTCCTTTAACCTGCAGAAGTAGACCTAAACACACAGGACATGAGGGGTCCCGTATTTCTTCAATACAAGTTCTCTGCTCCAGACAATCCGCATGATAAATGTGACCGCATACTAAAACGGCCACAACAGAGAGTTCACAGCAAGAAAGTGAACCTCCGAGAAGATTAAATTTCCGCCTCAGTGGCTTCTGACAAATCGCACAAACCGTCTTCACGGCATCGGGGGATACTGCATCCATTGCTATTGAACTTGACCGGATTCTCTCCGGTCTGGAAAATGTCTTCTCTCTGTATTCTGGGGGGAAAAAGGATGGCAGAAAACGAAGATCAACTTTTCTAGTGAATTGATCTGAATTTTGAAACACTACTATAAAATTGAAAATTTTAACTCGTGTGGCAGGAATATAAGCACTAATGACTCACCAACAAGCTGTCTCGATTGTGAGTTGGGTTGATAAGCCAACTTAAAAGGAAGTCTATCATCATACGAAGAAACACCCTTGCCACGAGAAGACGATGCATTGGCATGATTGGCAGAGTTGCGTCGTGAATACTGGTGACCATAGTAATGTCTTGAACGCTTCAAAAATATTGAACGGCCAAGACCCTGATGATGATGATGCGGCATAGTTGGATGGGTATTCAGTAGCTTCATAGATCCATCTATCATATCCAGTCCGGGTTGCATAGGGGGTGCACTAGAGTTGCCTGAATGTGAAGGTTTCTGCAAAGACGCATAGAAAGTTGACAAATGATGGAAGTCAATGTTATCGACTAAGTAATATGAAATCAAAAGAAAGCAGTGGATGCTTGTGAATTACTTTCATACTACTTCCAAAGATAAGCAGAAGTGTACATTCTGTATCTGCACAAGTTTATTCATGTATAACCATCTTCATCAACCAATGGTGTAAGGATGAAAAATGAATAAGAACGAAGAAACTAGAAGTTGCAAAAGCAAACGTTACACGAGGAAATACATTAATCAAGAGAAAAGAAGCCAACCTCATCTGACAATAGTTCCATGTTAGAAGAGTGGAGAATGGCTTCTGAAAAATTAATAAAATACCAAAACAAGCATTTAGTAACATGGCCAATCACTTACATAGATTACCAAGTACAAATAAACAAGCAAAAAACAGAAGGCCAAAAGATAAATCGGACAATTTCTGCCCATCCTAATTTCTTCTAGACAAAAATTCATGAACATGATATCGTCCGGCTTGCAATTCCACCGTAGATATCCTGCTATCATAAGAAACTGGACACAGATTGACCAACTCCCAAACCACCCAAGCCAGCAAACAAATAGCATGCTACAACAACTCACAAATTCTGAACAATTTCACTATTATCAGAGAATCCAACAAAACCACCCACACAAACTCATATATATTAATAATCTCAATGCTACTCCATCTGGAAAAAACCACAGCAAAAATTGAGGTATAAAATGCAATATGATCATGTCTAAAGATGATCGCAATTTGTTAAGCCAATAATTGCAGAAAGTGAGCACCTTTAATGGCAATGCACATAAGTATGGAGAATGAACATTGTGCAAAAGACATTTGAGATCCAACTTATGAAACTAACCCAAATTATCTCTAAAATGTGTAAGTGAAAAAAAAAAAAAAAGAAAAAAAAAAAAAAGAAGAGCACTAGTGTAATAACAAAACCATTTAAAAAGAGAACGTCATCAAACTATAGGGATAAAAGACGCTAAAACACATGAAAATGAGCTCAAATAATAAAGTAAGGCAAAAAGAGGAAACAATGTAAACTCGTTTATTTTTCCCCAATTTCAGATTGATCTTAGCTTAGGAAAGCTATCTACCTAAATAAAAACTGTCTATATCCACTAGATTTTCAAAGATGTTGATGGAGTAACAAAGACATCCAACTAGGGAAAGAAAAATAAAAACTTTTCAAGGATCACGAAACCCTCAAAACGAAATTAAAACCACATAGAACAGGGCTGAATAAGGGTAAAGCAAAGTCAAAGTAAATTGCTTTCCTTGACTTTCTCGTCTAGAAATCACAGAAGAATAAACAAGTGCAGTAATAATGCGCATAACACCCGAAATTCAAAAGAATTAAAAAAAAAGAGTTTGCAGAGTCATCACGTTTTCTCGAGTGCCCCCATCAATGGCACCTCTTTCAAAGTTATATATATATTAAAAAAAGGAATATTGTTTAATCGTTCACTTAAATTTCATGATCACATTACAGTAATAAGTAAGAAAACCCCATGAAAGAAGAGAAGAGAAAAAGGGGAAAAGCAAAAGCGTACCGGTTGAAGAAGGAGAAGGGTTGTGAGGATCGGATTGGGGGTGAGAGTGATGAGAAATTCGTTTGCGTTTTCCCATTGTTGGAATATAAAAAGCGAATGGGAAATGGGTTTGATGGTTGAGAAAGAAAGAAGCAAGAGAGGGAGGGTTTAGAGTTTGTTTTGTGAAGCCCCTCTCTGTGGCTCTGCGCTCATGAAGCACATCAAAGAGGTTTTGTGAAATTAAAAAAAGGGGAAAAAAATGAACGGTCAATATTCCATTTTCTTTATTTTTTTTTTATTTTTATCTTATTTTTTTTACACTGTCTGTGTGTGGAGCAGTTTTCCTTGTTTAGAGGTGAAGAGGAATGAACGAAAAGTCGGAAACAGAACAAACCACGTGAGTTAATGAGTTTGGTAACTTTGGTTTAGGAAGAGAAGTGTGACGTCATCATTAGGCTTAAATGGGCCAATTGTGAGTCCAAGCCCAATAACTGCTAATTTTTTGTAACACTTTTGGGTCCAAGCCCAAACAAAAACACATACAGGTCAAACTTTTGGGCTTTTAGAATACTATAAAGCTTTATAGCCCAACTTATAATTTTTATCAGAGAATAATTAAGTCTTTAGGGTTAAGCCCAATCCTGAACAAACCTAAAAGAAAAAAGCCTTAGCACCTCTTCCACTGTCCAATGAAGGCACTATCAAAATGATTAACATAAAAAAGGCATAGCACAATCACTCGGATTTGGATCCTCTAAAGTTTGAATTTCACTTTACAGAGTAAAGTGTGATCTTCTCCCCTTGAATAGTTTCTCTTTCATATTTATTATTGGTCCCACCTATGAAATCAATGGTGAGAGATCACACTTTACTCTCTAAAGTGAAATTCAAACTTTAGAGAATCCAAATTCCAATCACTCTTGGTATTGGAGTCTTTTAGTAAGATCTTTTTTTTTTGATAGTTGAGTTTCAATCTCGATCCAAAACGGAGAGTGTGTTTAAAAGATGATAATTAGAACTTGACCCAAAAAAAAAAAAAGATGATAATTAGACAATTAAATTTTTCTTTGTCATTGTCATCAAGTATAAATAATTAACTCAACTTTCATCCAAAAAAAAAAGTTACAAAGATCCCTAAACCTAAATATACCATCACAACACAAATTAACTATTATATTTAGACAAACAAAAAGACCATCTCAAGCATGTGTGACACCAAGAGTATAATCATCTTGTCATTATCTACTCATGCTAAATTTTGTCAACACATTCACTTTCTTTCAATACTTTCAATTCCTCTCCTCGTATATATCCGCAGCGGTACCATTTAAATTCCTCATGATTCTACCTAAACACCGACGAATCATCCACATCTCTTAGGTAGTCTTTGGTGGAAAGACAGAGACAAAAAATTTGAAACTGAGAGACATAGACTAAGAGACAGAGATTGAAATAAATCTCAATATTCTGTTTAGTGCGAAGTAGGAAACAGAAATTGAAACAAGAATAAAATTTTAATTTAATTTGTATAAAGAATAAAATTGGAATTAATAAATTGAAATAAAAGTATTTTAGGTATAAAATGTTATTAACATTTCAGTCTCCATCTCTAAAAATTTTAGTTCCATGTATCTCCACTTTTTAAAAGTATTAAAATACTGAAATTTTAGAGACAGAAACAAAAACTTTAATATTAGTCTTTGAATTAACAAACATAATACTGAGTTTCAATCTCTCAATCTCTGTCTCAATACCTCAAAATAAACGCTACCTTAACGAGATCTACCTGTAGAGTCATAGAAAAAGTTTCAGAACCCAAAAGAAATAACAAAGACAAGAAGTTATTTACGGATCTAAGGCGTACTGTTTAAAATTATTTCATACTTTACAACTACAGTTATTTTACATAATCTTCTAATTTCTATGTTGCCATGAAATTATACGCTGTAACTGAATTGCTCAAGTCTTATTATACACAGAATCTAAAAAAAAAAGCTAAATTTGTTTATTCCACAACATACGATTAGATATTATTAGTGTTTGTAAAATGCGTGTAGGGAATGAGAAAGGAAGGGATCAAATAGGTACGAAAGGGAATATCCAAGATTCGAAGAGCATAGTACTTTGAATGAAATTTCGCTGCGCCAGCAATAACAAGCATATGGTGTGCCAAACTTTAATCCTTTTCTAAGCATCGATTGGACAACACAACAACATCAATCTTCAATCATATAAATCCAACGTGCAAACCTGAAAGTAACGAAAGTATACGAACTTTATGCTCTTCATCATATTAATTCCACAACCAGGTCCAGCTTATTTAGACAATCAACATTATTTCCGGGCACAAATTTGTTAATGGTCAAAAGAAAAAGTATATGAAGCAAGAGGTGATGAAACAAAAAATAATTAACTTAATTAATTTATAATTATATTTAATTAATATTATTTATTTTTAATTTATAATATTTGATATTAATTGTTTTTTATTCCAAATTAAAATTCTGAATGATACGTTGAAAAAATAGGGGTGGGGATCACTGAATTTCTAACAATTTCGATTCTTAGTATATAAAAGAACATTAATTTAGTATGAAAAAAAAAACATTCTGATACTTAATAGAAAAAATATCCTAATGCCTAATATAAGCACCATCCACGTAGAGGTTTTAGATTCACTCAGAAACATTCGGCTGATTTTTTGCTGGTACCCTCTTGATTCCCTAGCATTGTTGTGGTAAAAATAATCTTAAAAGATCACGTGTACTAATTATTTTGCGATAAAATATTATCTAATTAATCAAATGATCAATTTGATTTGTTATTATATTTTTTAAATATTATTTTAAAACATATAATATTTCAAGTAACAAAATAATGCATACATAAATTTTTAAAAGACTATTTTAATCCTTAAATCCAAATTTAGATATTTTCTCGTATCGTTTGTCATAAATTTAAATCAATACTAACTAACTCTTTATATTATAGTGAAGTATAAACTTCTGTATAATTTTATTTTTTTATTATTTATCTTATGTTAAAATTTTATTTTTGGAAAACAACAAGTTTATATATATTTTTTTTTGTTGGCTGATATTTAAACCAAAAGTAGTATATGTAAAAAAAAACAATCATAATATATATTTATATGTTTTGTTGTATATTTTTAATAAATATTCTTATATTATATATAATAATTTGTTTGATAGCTGAATTTTAGTACAGCTTAATATAATAATACCTAAAAGAAAAATAAACTTTCCGTGCGTGTTAAACTTTGAGAGGTTGGAAATTCACTACAAATCCAAATGTACGGTTAAAAATGAAGATTATTATCCTCGTAATAATATCCCTTTTTTAAAATACATTGAAGAGGAAGTCTAAAACAAGTGGATGAAGAATCGTTCTACACTTGCATTATATGTATAATTTTTTTTCTTTAATTATGTTGGGAATTGTTATATATTTGCTACATGCAAAGGATGAAAATTGACGTGAAAGTGGATAAGGGTTAGATGGCCGTGTTAATCTGAAACCCTTCCCATCCAATCCAATTCCATCTATTTATTAACTCACTCCCTCATCAAACTAGGACCACATAGAACTAAAAGACTCTTTTTCATTTTGAGAACAGAATAAAATAATATTTTTTATTTAAATTTTTTTAAAAAAATATAACTATAAAAAATTAATAAAAAAAAAGTTGTATTTTTTATTAGTATTTTTGTATTTTTTTTGTCTATAAAATATACTAATTCAATATTTTTGGACACAATAGTTGTATTTGTTTCCAGAGACAGAACATTGAAATAGGAATACAGAGACACAAAATCGTGTTTGACAGAGATAATATATTCAGAGACACTGATTAATTAATATATTTTATATTCATCCTGATAGAAAAGACACAAAAATACTAATAAGAGACACACATTATTATTTCTTTTTTTATTATTCTTATTAATTTTTTATAATTATATTTTTTATTATTATATTTTTCGTCTCAAATTTTTTGAACGAAAAAAAATAAATTTTTATAATTTATTTTAGTTTATCACCAAACAAAATATAAAAATATAAAATTTTATATTTCTGTCTTTTATATTTTGTTCTCAATATATTGTCTTGTTTTATTCTTAAAAAATAAATACAGCCAATATTACCAGTGGCGGAGCTTGAAACAAAATTTTGGAGGGCCAAATAGAAAATAATTGTCAAGATACTTTTGATATGGACCACATTAGAAATAAGTTTGTCTAACTTCATCTCTCTAATTTGGGTGATATTGCCAAATTTGAAGCTGTTTTCCAGGGTCTCGTTCCTAAGAATTAAAGTCAAACTCATCGGATGCAACTCTTTAAACTTTTGAAGGTTATATATCTCATTTTTTCGTAATTCATTAAAGTAGAAGAACTATCTACATGTGTTGATATTGTAAAAGTTATATGTTCTCCTTCTTGAATATTAGTCTTCCTCTTAAAAAATACATCAATTCTTTAATTTTTCACGATTATTTTATATAAAAATTTAAATATATATCCTATAAAATATGTAGAAAAGAAGTTAGAAGTACAAATATTAAAATTAATAATATTTATTAATTTTTTTATTAATTTATATAAATACAATAATATCAATAATTATTGAATATTCTATTTTTTATCATATAAAAAATAAATTAAATAAACAGTAAAATATAAAATAATATTAAATTATATAAATAAAAAATACCTAATTTTTATATTTGAACTCGAAGGGAGAGGGAGTGTTGCTTATTGAATAGAGAGTTTTAAAATACAAATACACTCGGTTAAATCCAAATTCAACATGTTTTAAATGTTTAAAACTAAAATTTATTGTACAATAAAAATAAGAGATGAAGATTAAACTTTGATATTTTAAGTCATAATAAAACCAATTGAACTATTTTTTATTTTTTAAAAAAATACTACTAATTTTTTTAATAAAAATTTAGGGGATATGGTTCTCCTTGTCTCAACTAAGCTTCGCCACTAAATATTACTATCTATGTCTTATATGCAAAATACGATTTTATATTTCTATGTTTGTGTGTATATATCTATGAACAAACACCGTAAAAGTTTTTCAACATATTATTATTGTTATTATTATTATCCACTCACTTTGTACCATATAATGCTAAAATACAATGGACCCTTTTTCAGTATAAAAACAAAAAATGTTAAATACTACTCGTACTATTAATTTTAATTGAGCGCTATATTTTCTTTTAATTTGAGGCAGTTTTCCAACGCAAAGTTGGGTCATCCGAAAGGCAGATCTTATCTTAAAACTTCATTATGTAATAATAAAGCAAAACGTAAAGTAAAATGTTACCATAATAGTTACATGTTAATCTCATCTACAAAATAAAAAAATATCCCGCTACAACACTTACGAGGATATGACTCAACTACATGATTTCTTTTTCTATTAGAAGAAATAATAAAGAATTTTATTTTCATATAGTATTACTTTAAAATATTGTGTATTGTTATATAAATAAAAATAACTAATTTTTAAATTAAATACCTAAAAACTTATCTAAATATATAAATAAAATAGATAAAGATCGTATACACAAAATTAAATTCAATTAATAATATAATAATCCTGTATGCAATCTTGTGCAACAATATTAGTTACGTTTCTTATATATTATATATTCCCACGCCTTTTTTAAATTTATGTATCAATCAAACATATTATTATAAGCTTGCGTGAGAAATGTTTCTAAAGTTTATTAATATCCACCGTTGCTCAGCATATCTTTTTATATGATTTTCCCATTATGCCCTTGGAGATATTTTCGTTGGAATTGACTGTAAGATTTATGCTATTAATTCGAATTGACATTAAATAGTATAGTTCCCCTGGATTAGAACGCGTGGAACATTTATCACACTTTTAATTGGTACATTAATGAATTATTAATGCGTCATTAACAAAGCCATCGGTAGTCAGAAAGTGGCACTGCAATGTGCAAATTATTCTTAAACTATTTTACTCTAATTTAGTAATTTATTTATTTATTATTGTTGTGGTGGTAGGATTAGGATAATTAATTTCTAGATCAATCTATAGACTCTTTCCATTTGGTTCTTATTACTTTTCAGAACGTTCATGGATAATGACCAATTTTTAATATATATTTAATTAAGGGAATGCGTGTTATTTTGGGAAAAATTAGTTAACGGTCTAGATTGAACATAAACTTTGTAAATAACTGTTTCCTTTATCATCGTCTAATTGAAGCAAATAGCTAATAACTAATTAATTACCTCCTAGAAAATTCCACTAAACATGATGAATAAGATGATTATCATGAATAGTGGTTGTATAATTAATAAATACGGCATTATTGACATGTAATTTTAATGAAAATTCGTCTCATGTGTGAACAATTCATATTCAAACATTTAATATAGAGAAAAATTTCGAATCAGCAATTTTTATTTATATTGATTAATATTTTTAGATAATATTATATTTATATTAGTATTTTATTGGTATATTTGATTTTTTTAAATATAATTAACATAGAGTCCTGTTAGGGAGTCAATGGAATGTTTGTATGTGTACAATGAATTATTTATTTGGCTCAATATGAGTTAAAAAATGAAATCACTCATCGGATCTTAAGCTCTGATACCATGTTATGAAACCACTTATCCCAAAAACTTAAGCTGATTGGAAAAGGTAACACTAATGGTTATATCTCTAATAATGAATCGGACATCCCTAAACCTCCATTGTACACATTGTACAATTATTCTATTGGTTCCTATATTTTTTTTTAACGATAATATTAGAAAAATAAAAAAATAAATTTATTTTATTTAATATTTATTAATTTAATATTAATTAATAAATATTATATAAAATAAGTTTTAATTTTTTTGTTATTAAATATTTTTGTATAATTAATTTATTAATTAACAGCTAATAAAAATAATAAATTATGCTAATTTTAATATTTTATAAAATGCGGTTTAACATATTAATCACGAGACAAGACTCCGTACATATATATATATATATATATATATATATATATATATATATATATGACAATCTCAATTAGCGAATAACCTCTATCTATCACATAAATAACAATTATGTGTTACATATATTCAAAGGTTTCAGCTGATGTAATAAATTTATACTAGTTGAATTGAAGGAAGGACAATTTTAATTTATTCATCATGAAGAAAGGCCACCGACAAGATTGAAGGCATATTCATTGTTCTAAATACAATGTTTGAATGTTACAACTTACAACGCCTTATAGGGACTCGATGCAATAGTATAATTTTGTTAAAAAGAAAAAACACAAAAAAGAATCGTTTTCCTAGTGGTTATTACATACATATATGGTTGGCAAATTATGGATGATAGATTAATTAAGTAAACAACACTCGATTAACGAGTAACAACGAATGAATAATGGCACAGTGGTGCGGTGTGACCCGAGTCCATGGAAGGAGATTCGCACATTAATATAGTACGAGAAAGTTTAAGAATTAACATTTTTATTAAAAATTTAGTAAATATTTAATTATTAAAAAAAATATAATTGTATATTATTAAATATAATTTTATATTATTAAAAATATTAATAATAATTAATTAATGGCTATAAATTACAAAATGTATTAATTTCTTAATAATACTGATATAGCACATGTGTCATGTGTGTATGTATGAATATATGTAAGTCGATGAAGCAACTTGTGATCCGATTCCATCCTTCAAACCTTAAAATGGCGACAACAATCCCACAAATCAGGATATTTTGGAACCGCACTTTTTTCCAAAATAACATGCTCTTAGCTAGCTATCTATTTATATTTTTCTACTAGGTGTATGTAAACCTTATCTTGAGTATTTATTTGTCAGAGCTTAATTAAAAAATCAAAATTTTTCAGTTAATATCAATAAATATTTTAAAATTAATTTTTTATTATAAATTTAAATCCTAATTTTTTAAAAATAAAAATTAAAAATAATTTTAAAAATAAATTAATATTAATTAATTAAAATTTAATTCTATATACATATTTTATTAATTTGTCGAAATTAACAACTAATTTATAACTTCATTGGTAACTTTTAACTGACATATGAAAATATTAATTATAAATAATTTAATTTTAATACATTAATAATTTAAAATATTTTATACAAATAAATAATTACATTTGTTTTTTAATAATTATTCACACTATTAATATAAAAAATAGTTATTTTTACTTATGCAATATTACGCCATTAGATGCATGTGATGACTCAAATTATTCCTAAGAACAATTCTAATGGTATATTTTTGGGTATCGTTTTGACTTTACTGATTTAAAATTGAGATGTGTATTGAATATAATTTTTTAAATAATACTGATATCAATAAAAAGATATATGGTATCATTTTAAAAAATAATAATAAAATAATATTAATATCAATAAAAAAATATACCATTTCATTTGTATATTTATAAAATTCATTAAATAAATATTATAATATTATTATGTGTTTTTGTTAAATTAAAATAAAACTAAATATTAGAATGATGAATTTTTTTTTTACTAAAAATAGGAGATTTAAACTCGTAATCTCTTAATTGAGTATGAAAAGACTATACCATTTGAACTATAACTCATTCGCTAGAATGACATTTGAATTTCAAATCAAATTTATATAATATATAATCCTACAAAGTAGCTACATGTATATATTATGGTCCCATATTATAATTCGGACCCTCCACCCCCCATGGGCCATGACAGCGCACTCTTAGCTTCACTCACTCACCCAACCATATGTGCCATGTGGGTCTCTTTTCTCTGCCAGGTAATATATACCCCCTATTATTCTTCTAACAGAGTCACTTTAATTTATTTTTGTTTTAATTTGAAGCATAAATAGTTTTTAGTAAGTTTTAGACAACGTTGCGTATCATTTAGAGTAACAAATGATACTTTATTATAAGTTTGGTTAAGCTGTCTATACTTATGTTGGTTAATAAGAATAAGTGGATTGTCTTGCAGGCAAATAATATATATTATTATTAGTGAAATATTATTATGAGGGGAAATTAATTAATAAGTTAGGTGACCATGTCTCATCCCAAATAGCATGCCAGGTAGGTATTGTATAATCGATGTATATGGTAAGTGAAACTTTATATTGAAAAATAAATACATTATTGTTAAAATTAGGTCAAATAGTAACTAATAACCAACAAGAGTTATTAATTAAAACTTCACATGAATAGCTCTTTCTCTGCATGGATCTTTAAGTCAAATATTTTCACGTACAATAGTAGAGACTGAAGGTCAAGCGCATTAAGTAATTGACTGAGGATCATAAAAGGAGAATGCTTATAGAACAGATGCAGGGTGAAAGAGATAAATGGCTTGCTGCGATCAACACATCCTTTGATCATATTGAAGGTTTGCAACTGTTAACAAACTTTTTGGAAATTATATCAGATTAAGAAACAAAAAATTGGTGCTATATATCAAATCTTATTTTCATACCCTTTTTATTTTGTACGTCTTGAAATGCCAGTATTTATGATACAGGATGATTTGCCAACATACAAAAATAAAATAATTTCATGTCTTTTCAAAATTTCTTGTGATTTATAGTACCTAATTATTGCATGTAAATACGGTGATTTCCTCTTTAGCATATATTGCTTCTTATTTTGATTTTTCAAAATTAAACCGCATTTTACCATGTAAATGAAACACAATAAATGTTGGACGTTAATTTCTATCCTAATTTTGATAATTATTTTATTTTATTGATATGATTCAGATTCTTTAATCCTGAATAGTCCAAAAACTTTCCGTCTTTTTTCTTAGTTGGATTTTGATAGAAACGTCAAGATTTTTGCAATCCTTACCAATACTGGGGCTGAACTGTGCTGTGACTCTCTATAAATATAGCATGGATGATCACCATACTTACTGTTTATCTGTACTGAAATTCATAATATTTGAGTAATTTTGTTGTGGCAGGTAGCAATGGCCGTTAATTTCTATCCTAATTTTGATAATTATTTTATTTTATTGATATGATTCAAATTCTTTAATCTTGAATAGTCCAAAAATTTTCTGTCTTTTTTCTTAGTTGGATTTTGATAGAAACGTCAAAATTTTTACAATCCTTACCAATACTGGGGCTGAACAGTGTTGTGACTCTCTATAAATATAGCATGAATGATCATCATACTTACTGTTTATCTGTACTGAAATTCATAATATTTGAGTAATTTTGTTGTGGCAGGTAGCAATGGCAGCTAGGTGAATTCATGTGCCATGTGGTGAATTTCACAATATTTTTTTTTATCTTTCACTAAATATGAAGACTTTGATTTTTAGGTATGATCTCATCAAGTGTATCAATGCTGGTCCAGAGCATAAGGTGTGGAAGCTCAAAGTACATGTCATTAGACTTTGGACCGTTTCTCACTTTGCAAATTCTGGGGTGAAGGCACCTATTGAGATGGTTGTCCTTGATGAAGAGGTAAAATATTCTCTTTGCATTTGAGATTTATTTTCGTAATGACTGAGTAATAAACCTCATTTATCTATGACTCTATAAAACTAATGCATTCAGGGGATACAATTCAATGCTCTATTAAAGGCATATTTGTTCCTATCTTCGAGGGCCTACTCGCTGAGGGCAACGTGTACGTGGTCACTAATTTCACAATTTCTTTGAATACCATCAAGTTCAAGTCTACTAGACACGAATTTAGAATCAACTTCAAGAGGGACACGAATGTGCATCCGGTACAAGACTCTTCAGTTTCATTGAACGGATTCAATTTTGTTTCGTTCAAAAAAATTCATGCAGAGTCTAAAGAAGATGGTTATTTAGTTGGTAAGTACTTTGTTAGAGTAATCTATCACGCATGTGTTGTTTAATTCTTTGAAGTCTATATTTAACGCAAAATAATTTATCATAATTTTTGTATTACATAATATGTCTATATTTAATGTATGTCATTTGAATTAGCTGATGCGTCTTTTTTGTTATAGGTATAATACTAAAAAAATTGTATTATTTAGTAAAATTATTCTTCAATTCATTATTGGCTTTGTTTTCTATTATTTTGTGTTTTATTTTAATACATCTAAACATAGATTTCATATATATAACAACTAAAGAATTAGTACCTTTAAAGGAATCGTTGGTAACAAGTACTAACCTATTTATTTTTTGTTTCTTCACGAACTTCAATTTCTAGGCTCTAACTATTTATTAATAGTCTTTTATATTTTTATTTTTAAGAAAATTAAAAAAATCTGATTTCAACATGGATGAAACTTTGAAAAAGATATGTCATTTTTTGACAAAAATTTGAGCAGATAGAGTTTTGTTAATGGAAAGATTGGTGCCTTTATTTTGTAGATGTGATAGGTCAACTTGCCTCTAAGGGTAACTTGGTCGAGTTCACACGGGACGGGAAGCCGTCAAGTTATATCACGATAGAACTTGATGATCTTGAGTAATGCTTAATATCTTTTTGATAGTGGCTTTTGTTTTAAAATCTTATTTTGCAATTTTGTGCCTCTCTTTACTTTACAAGCATTGCTATTTCTTATAGGGGTGGACAGAAATTAAGGGTAACGTTGTGGCAGACTTTGGCTTTTAACTTGATCAAATATTTGGAGGAACACCCATGTCTTACCTATGTGGTTATTCTCCAAATGGGCAAGATGAAATTTTATAGTGGTTTGTTTATTTTACTGGTATTTGAATGCATGTTTTGTGTCATCATATACTTCTGATATTTTCTTTAATTTGTTATGTCTTTTTGTAGGGGTCATGGGTGTTTCCAACATAATCTACAATTCAAAACTATTTATCAATGTTGAGTTTCTAGCTGCCAGGAATTTCTTTACAAGGTACAGTGTATAGATCAGTAGTGTGGCCAGCAGAATATTTATACAAGGCTTTTGATTATTTAACTATTAACAAATTTCATAAATTTTGATTTAAAAATGTAAGGGTGAACAAATTGGATCTTGTTGACGGACAAAGCATAATGCTGCTGGTCTGTGATCAACCTGTTTCAATTGAGGAAGATTTTTTGCGTCTGTCAGTCTACAAAATAATTACCGGGATAAAGGAGCATAATCAGGTAAAATTCTTTCTTTATTAATCTTCCTTTTTTTTCAATTATTATGTCTAATGTTTGTTGGATCATAATCTCAATTGTTGTGTTGTACTCTTACATACATTGATTTTAGGATGCTGTATTTGTTACTGCTGGGACAATTAAGGAAGTTGAGACCGAGTTTGGTTGGTGGTACAAAGAATGTAAGAAGTGTCGTTGTGGCTTAAGGGAACTTGAGAAAAGATATTTCTGTCCCAATTGTGTTGAAGACTACGGGTTCTATGTATCAAGATATGACTCACGATACTTTTTTAATATTGACACACTACATACTCTGTCTAAGAAAATAATGGTATAAACCAATTATTTGTATTATTTCTTGATAAATTTTGTTGTTGAATTCTATCATTCATGATTCAGTTAGCCTAATAGGTTAAAGATAATTGATTTTAAATAAGCCTAACCATCTCTTTCAAAGCATAACATATAGCAAGAGTTAAACATAATTAACCAAATAAAAGGGTTTCATTGACTTAAAAGTGTCGAAGAACAATAATAATACAAATTTTGACGTACATAAAAATGTGCATCAGATTACTACAAGTCAAAGAACAGTGTGTCGAAAAACTGGTACCTCATCTAATATTCTCAGTTTACAATCTAGTGAAGATAAAGGTGACATTTTTCTCACTGTAATTGACTCGTATTTATCTAAATTTAATTTATATCAGTTTAATGATGAAAATTTTCTATATATTTCTCATTACTCATTCATAGGGAAGCAACTATCTATGTATGATGTACACTGTGCCTTGCATGGAATTGGACAGAAAAACACTCCTCCTAATTATGTAAGACCTTCTACATCAGAGATAAGATCTAAATCTTTAACTCTACGGACGGATCCCTCATTGACAAGAACTCCACTGTCCGTGTTAACAAATAGTACGTATAATTAATGATTGCCAAATGATTCATACACCAATATTTAACAAAAGGTATACTTCATCGAAAATCATTTATATAACATAGATTTATTACAATTCTAGCATACTCCAGTGTACAAGGACCCGCCAATAATCTAACGAAAAAATATAAGGACATTTAATTCAATGTTTTGTTTTACATCAATGGCCAGAAAAAATTGACCGAGGGGTGAACAATGGGACTGCTCCTCCAATTTTTAAGCTTGGGGGTCAAAACTACCATAGCATTGGTAGCTTACTTCCTCCTGATAGTTTGCGACTAACATTTGCCCAGCTATATATCTATGACACAGAAAATGAGATTGATAATCGAATAGGCACACTTCGGTAATTTTCATGCAACCAGTCAAATTTTTTAGTTATTTCTTATCCATGAGAGAAAATAACATAAATTTTATTATTTTTTTTGTAGCTCCAATAAAGCTATAAATGAGCGGGATAGAGAAATTGTTGCAATATTAAGAAACATGCTAGACAAATATAATAGTTTGGCAAAGAGTTTTCGCTATGCAAGAGATAGGTACCAACAGAAAAATTGCACAAACATAAAGTTTAAGTTGATTAGTAAAAGGACTAAAGATGGCAAGACATACAACTTGCCATCTGCATCTGAAGTGGCTGCATTGATTATTGGCGATGTCGAACAACTTAGCAAAGATAGAGATATTATTATAGAGAGTCAATCTAGAAAGCTCCAACGGATTGATGTTTTTCATCCATCTTATTTAGCCTTGCAATATCCATTGTTGTTTCCGTATGGGGAGGATGAATTTTGTTTAGGTATTGAAACATCAGATTCTATCTCTGCTAGGCCTACAAAGAAAAACAAAACAATCACTTTGTGACAATTCTTTGCTTTTCGATTACAAAAAAGGACGTGTGAATCTCCATTAATTCTGAGATCAAAGAGATTATTCCAACAGTTTCTGGTAGATGCCTACACAATGGTAGAATCAGAGAGGTTAAAATTCTTTAAGTGTAAACAACCACAGTTGAGGGTTGATAAATACAAATGTCTACATGAAAGTCTTATAATCGGGGATGTAGATGCTGCAAGGCTTGGCAAAAGAATCATTCTTCCCAGTACTTTTACCGGTGGACCTAGGTATATGATGAATAATTGTAAAGATGCATTTGCAATTTGCAGATATGCAGGATATCCTAGCTATTTTATCACCATGACCTGTAACTCTGAATGTGATGAGATAAAAAGAGAAGTGACTTCCATTGGATTGAAGGCAGAAGACCGTCCTGATATATTGTGTCGAGTTTTCAAGATCAAGCTTGATGGTTTGATTGATGACCTAAAAGAGGAAAAAAATTTTGGCAAAATTTTGGAATGTAAGTCTGTGTTTATGCAACGCTTTATTAAAATCTTATGTTGTAATGCTTTGCTCATTTGTCTTTTTCAATTTTTAGACGTTTGCACTGTAGGGTTTCAAAAGAGAGGGCTTCCGCATGCACATATCCTTTTATTCATGAGTAACGAGTTCAAGCCACAACACACCAGATGACATAGACAAACATATAACAGCTGAGATTCCTGATGAAAATGAAAGGCCAAATCTACATGGAGCTATTCAAAATTACATGGTACATGGTCCATGTGGTTCGTACAACAAGAATTCACCTTGCATGAAGAATGGATCCTGTTCAAAGTTCTATCCTAAAGAGTTTAGACAGCGAACACTCATTGATGAGGCCAGATTTCCCAAAAAAAGGTATACTGATAACAGTCAAACAGTGAAGAAAAGGGAATGTGTACTAGACAATAAGTTCATTGTTCCGTATAATCCAGAATTGTTGCTCAAGTTTGGGTGCCACATAAATGTGGAATACACATGTCAAACAAGTTCTATTAAGTATCTGTTTAAGTATGTACACAAGGGTAATGACTGCGTAACAGCTACTCTATACAATGCTGGTGATCTGTCAGAAGCCACACAAGTTGTTGACGAAATTAGGAATTACTACAATTGTAGGTACATTTCGGCATGTGAGGCAGTCTGGCGTCTATTTGGATACGAAATCCAAGAGAAAGAACCATTTGTGATTAGAATTCCATTCCATTTGGATGATGAGCAACCTTTGGTTTCTGGTGAAACTTCTAATGTGAATGATATCGTCGAAAGAGTAATATCTCATAAGTTCATGTTTTTGGGATGGATGGCGGCGAACATGTCATATCCCTATGCTCGAAGTCTGACTTATCTTGAGTTTCCAACCAAGTTTGTTTGGAAGGACGATTCTTCAAAGTGGTTTCCTCGAAAGAAAAGCTTCGCAATTGGA
The DNA here is from genome assembly GCF_003086295.3 of Arachis hypogaea. Taxonomy (NCBI): domain Eukaryota; kingdom Viridiplantae; phylum Streptophyta; class Magnoliopsida; order Fabales; family Fabaceae; genus Arachis; species Arachis hypogaea. Next base: position 145,820,583 of record NC_092046.1, read on the forward strand.
AGGTTGACTCATGTACCTGCAGGTAATGACAAGTTTATATTCAATTTTGATCTTACTTATTTAATGATTTAAATTTAAAATCTTAATAGCCTGTACCCCACGTCCATTTTATTCGATTTATCTACACTAAAAAATAAATGTTTAAATAACTTTCAACAGTTATAATCTGTAGATTATACAATTTTTTATTTTCTATATTTTTTAGGAAACTTATTCTTATGCGGATGTGTAACTACATAATAATTAAAATAGCGTAGCTTAATCCATTTAACAACTTAAAAGTGGGATTTTAACCAAGTTTTTTGCAGCAAATACTGAAGAATATTACCAACGACTTCTCTTGAATACTCAAAGAGGATGTATGAGTTTTCGAGATATAAGAACAGTAGGAGGAACAATTTATGCTATGTATAGAGATGCATGCTTCGTCCTTGAACTCTTGTAAGATGACAAAGAATTTATTGATGCAATTAAGGAAGCAATCCCATGGGCCTCAGGATCATATGTTAGGAGGTTATTTGTCATTCTATTAACATCCAACAATATCTTAAGACCAGAACATGTCTGGGATAGATGTTGGCATGAACTCTCAGATGATATTTTGTATCGACAGAGAGCCGTGATGAACATGAGGGGTGAGTTTTTATTAATTACAATGATAAAAGTTTTTCCTTATTGATCATTTTTAGTTTAATTGAATTTTTATAGTATTGTATAATATGCAGAGTTAACAATGTCAGATGATGAGATTAAGCAGTTGTGCTTAATGGATATAGACAATATCTTACATTCCTATGGTAAAACCTTGAAAGACTATCCTCCTATGCCTTTAGCAACTGAAGTTGATAGTTCTTTGTTAACTGAAAGTGTTATTAGGGAAGAGCTAAACTTTAACATGGATTATTTAAAGAAAAATGCCTCAGACATGTTAGCCATCGCAACACCTGAGCAGAGATATGCATTCGATAAAATTGTTACAGCTGTGTATTATGATGAAGGGGGGTTTTTCTTTGTATATGGTCATGGGGATACTGAAAAACATTTCTCTGGAACCCTATGTCTGCTGAGATTCGCTCAAGGGGTGATATAGTGTTAAATGTTGCTTCGAGTGGTATTGCATCTTTACTTCTTCCCAATGGAAGAACGATACACTCAAGGTTCAAAATACTGCTGAATATAACTGAGAATTCTGTATGTAACTTCAAACCTGGTTCCCCTCAAGCAATGTTGCCGTTGAAAGCCAAACTTATAATTTGGGATGAGGCTCCAATGGTTAGTAGGTACTGCTATGAAGCGCTGATAAATGCTTGGGTGATATCATGAGGTGTTCTTCAACATATAGCAAAGATTTTCCCTTTGGAGGAAAAGTGGTTGTACTAGGTGGAGACTTTAGACAAATTCTTCCTGTCATTCCACGAGGATCGAGACAAGACATCGTTCATTCAACTGTGAATTTGTCTTACCTTTGAAAGTTTTGTCTGGTGCTCAAACTAACAAAAAACATGAGACTCTCTGTAGGGACGACTGCTTCAGATCAAGATGAGACAGAGCAATTTGGTGAGTGGTTATTGAAAGTTGGTGATGGTCTAATAGGTGACAATATGGATGGTGAATCTGAGATATGTCTTCCAGGAGATATTGTTATTCCTTCTTCGGACCAGGCATTTGATGAGTTGGTTCATTTTTCTTTTCCAAATATTTTGGAAAACATGTCCTCAAAGGATTTTTTTCAAAGTAAGAACTATACTGGCTCCCACACTAGACATCGTTGAAGAGGTCAACAACCATCTGATGGCTATCATTCCTGGAGGGGAAAAATTATATCTTAGTTCGGATTCCATTTGTATGGATGAAGGGAATATGGAGAGTCAACTAGATATCTATAGTCCTGAATTACTGAATAGCATAAATTGCTCTGGTTTGCCTCCACATAAATTAATACTCAAGGTTGGTGTTCCGGTGATGTTACTGAGGAATATTGACAAATCCAGTGGTCTTTGTAATGGTACAAGGTTACAAGTTAGGAAGCTTGGAAATCATGTCATAGAATATGAAGTCTTAACGGGTAACAATGTTGGTCATATTGCTTTGATTCCAAGAATGAATATGGTACCAACAAATGAAACCGTCGCAGTTAGATTCCAATGAAGACAGTTTCCCATAATGGTATCGTTTGCCATGACAATTAATAAGTCTCAGGGACAAACTTTATCTCATGTTGGATTGTATTTATCCAAACCAGTTTTTACACATGGCCAACTATATATGGTACTTTCAAGAGTTAAGAGTAAGAGAGGTTTAAAAGTTTTACTTATGAATCACGTAAGAATGTCTGCAAATTCAACCATCAATGTTGTTTATAGAGAAGTCTTTGAAAAAATAGTATTCTAATGTAAATATTTTAATTTTATTTTAAATTCTGTATCAGTGTATAATTATTTTACTTTAAAAAATATAAAATAATTATTACTCACTTTTTTAAGTTAAACTTTGATTTTGATAATAATTTTATAAATTTCTTAAAATAATAATTATTTTGTACTTTTGTTTTAAATATCGAAGCATATAATTTTTTTTTTACTTTTATAAATTTTTCCGTGCTGAACACGGGGTCATACACTAGTTTTTATTAAAATTTGACTAACACTTAATTATTAAAAGAAAAATAAATAATCTCATACGATTAGATGTAATATCAAATTATTAAAAATATTAATGATAGTTAATTGATGATTACAAATAACAAAATCTACTGATTTTCTAACATTCCTCCACCTTAAATCTTATTACCTGACAATGGGTAACTAAATTAAATATTATAAATAACTATTCTCTTAATGGGCAATATTTTACAGGTATATACGTATATATGCATAATTATGAACAATAAACATATACAATAAAAGAACAATCTCATTAAGCAATTATTAATTAACATGGTCTAGTCAACAACTATGAAGCACGGATTCGTTCGTGGTGCCATCGTATTCGTGTCGGACGCCAATCCAATACCGACACGCGGTGGATACGTTAAACGAGTGTATCGTGTCTTCTTACGGTGCAGAATTTTAGTGAAGCGGTCACGAATTCGAACGAGTCCGACCCGATTTAGATATTTATGAGACGAATCTTTCAGCTGGACTACAAATCTGCAATTGATTTTGTGATTTTATGGCCCGATTAACCAATTTTTTCTTTTTAATTTTAAAATATTTTAAAGTAGAAACAAATCAAAATGTAAATTTAAAAATAAAATAATTAATAAATCAAAACCTAAATCTACTTACCGTTTGCCTTTAGCGGCTTATTTACTCACTAGTTTAGCCGTTCTTGGTTCTCTGCGTTATATTGAAGAAGAAGAATAGAAGATACAGAAGATGATGGATTTGAAGCTGTGGTGTTTGTAGATGATGGACTTGGAGGAGAAGAAATTGATACATTTTCTGTTAGCGAGATGACAAGAGTAGATTAAAATTTTTTATTTTTTTTAATAATTGTATAATTTTAAGACTTTTTTATGCAACTATATTTATTCTTATATTTACAATATGATACTTTATTAATTTAATATATTATTTAAATTTTAATTCACAACGTATCCTAAACGTGTCGTATCCAATTTTTTATAAAAAAAAAATGTGTCAATATATCTGTGTCGTGTCGTGTCCGTATCGTGTGTCATATCGGTACTTCCTAAGTCAACAACAAATTAAATAAACATTTTTAAATTATACTTTATACTAATTAATTGTAATTATTTAAAATTGACTAGTTAAAAGTTATTTACCTATATTTTTTCATAAAAGAATTACACGGCGACTCTTAATTACACATAATTTTTATGTTGGATTTCAAAGGTATTGTAGTATTTATTATAAGTTTGATTTAAGAGAAAAAAAAATGAAAACACATGTATTAGGAAAAACGTAATCTTATTCGTTCATAAGCTTTATTTATAATTATGTATTTTATGTAAAAGATGTTTTTTTAAGAAAAATATTATAAGAGTATTAAAATTTATTATTTTTAACTATCGGTTAGTTATTAATATTTAAAAATATGAAATAATATATATTATTGAATTATTAAATTAAAAGAATTAAGTTGATGAGTAAGTAATGACAAAAAAAAATATTCTTATGGCACTTAGCATTGTTTTTTAGAGAAAATTTCACTCCCATTTTCTACAAGATGCTAAAATGGCACTCCCCTCTTCTCTATTTTATAAATGTACATTTCTCTCTTTTCTAACTTTTAAAAAATCTCCTCTTTAATTCATTTTAAATTTTTTGTGTTAACTAATGTTAACTTTATCCATTTTTTAAGAAAAAGTAAATTATTTTTTGAAAAAATATCCATTAAAAAATTTTTTTTTATCATTAAATTTTGCTTACCAAAATATCCTTTAATAAATTATTTTTTATTAATTAAATTGTATTTTTACCAAAATATTTTTAAAAAAAATTAATAATTAAATTATTTTTTTTAAGATACCTACCTTTCAATAATTTTTTAATTATTAAATTATGATTTTACTAAAATTTTTGTTAACAATTATTTTTATATTTACTATTAATTTTTTGATATCAATATATATTATTTTAACATTAAATAAAAAAATCTTACCATTGTTAATATGTATAATAATTAATATATATTGATATTGAAAAATAATCTTACTAAAATTTTTTATTTAATGTTAAAATAATATATATAGATATCGAAAAATTAATAGTAAAATATAAAAAAATTGTTAACGAAAATTTTGGTAAAATTATAATTTAATAATTAAAAAATTATTAAAGGATATTTTTAAAAAATAATATAATTATTAATTTTTTTAAAAAATAATTTAATCAATAAAAAAATAATTTAGCAAAATTTAATGATAAAATATAAAATTTTTGTTAATAGATATTTTTTTAAAAAAATAATTTTTTTTCTTAAAAAATAGATAAAGTTAACATTAGTTAACACAAAAAATTTAAAATGAATTAAAAAAAAGATTTTTTAAAAGTTAGAAGGAAGGAGAATGTATATTTATAAAACAGAAGAGAGAGAAATGACATTTTAGCATCTCGTAAGGAGGAGAGTGAAATTTTCTCTTGTTTTTATTAACTCCTTGAAACACTCACGTCTCTGTATTTTTATTATTTATTTTTATCATTTTATGAGAAGAAATGGAAAAAATTTCTTATTTGATCTTAGAACAGTTTTAGTTGAATTGATGATAATATAAATATATGATAAATTGCAAAAAGATTGGATAAAGTTTGTTGTACTACAGAATGGCGCCTTCTTTTTCCAGAAGTTTTTGTTGAAGTTCTCAGTCGTTCCCACTCTGATCATTGTCCCCTACTTATCCGATGTCAAGGAGTTCCTATCAAGAAAGGAAACTGGCCTTTTAGATTCCAAGCGGCATGGGCAACACATCCTGATTACAAGGTCATTGTTCAAAAATCTTGGGATAGTACAGACTTTGGCATCCATAGGAAGTTGCTGGGGGTCCAATAAGCTTCGTTGGAATTCAACTCTACGGTCTTCGGCAATATTTTTATTAAAAAGAGGGAATTGGAGGGTTATTTGAATCGTATTCAACAGAAAATGGAAGCTGACGATGATCCGATTCTGAAGCACAAAGAGGAAGAATTGAGAGCTGAGTATAATATAGTTTTGGCCCAGGAAGAATTGCTTTGGTACCAGAAGTCAAGGGATCAATGGGTTCGGTATGGTGATAGAAATACTAGCTTTTTCCATATGCAAACCATCCTTAGAAGAAAATCTAACAAGGTTCATGGGTTGCTAGTCAGTGATGGGTCTTGGTCTGATGATCCGGAAGTTTTGCAAAGGGAGGTTATTCATTTCTTCAAAAATATTTTTTGTTCTACTAAGCCTGTTGAGGTTAATTACATGGGAGAAATTCTTATGCCATCTCTTAGCCAGGATGCTTGTGATAATTTGTCTAAAACAGTAACAATGTTGGAGGTTAAAGAAGCTCTGGATAATATGAGCTCGTTTAAAGCTCCTGAGTCGGATGGTTTTCAAGTTTTTTTCTTTAAGGAATATTGGGATGTGGTGGGTCATGAGGTATGGCGTACTGTTCAGAAAGCATTCTTAGGGGAGACGTTAAGCCATTCTTTGTTGGAAACTTTGATTGTTCTTATCCCTAAGTGCGACCCTCCAACTAGATTGAAGGATTTTCGGCCAATAAGTCTTTGTAATGTAATTCATAAGCTAGTGACTAAAGTGCTGGTTAATAGATTACGACCATTTTTGGATGAGATTGTTAGCCCAACTCAGGGAGGGTTTATTCATGGTAGAGGAGCACCTGATAATATTATTGTCGCCCAAGAAGTTCTTCACTTTCTTAAGCGGACAAAGTCTAGAAAATGAGCTATGGCTTTTAAGATTGATTTAGAAAAGGCTTATGATAGAGTTGATTGAAATTTTCTTGAGCACACTTTTGAATCTTTTGGCTTTCCTTCTCTAATTATTTGGCTTGTAATGAATTGTGTTCAGGTCTCAAATCTTTCCATCCTTTGGAATGGGAATAGATTGGACAGCTTCCAACCTCGCAGAGGGCTCAGGCAAGGAGATCTAATTTCTCCGTATTTATTTGTTTTGTGCATGGAGAGATTGGCGTGCTTCATTTCCAAACAAGTTGACGAGGGTATTTGGGATGGTGTGGCTGTTTCTAGAGGGGGACCTAGAGTTTCTCACTTGATGTTTGCAGATGACCTCCTTCTTTTTTGTAAAGCGAAGAAAAGTCAAGTTCAGAATGTTGTGCACACCTTGGAGTTGTTCTGTAAAGCTTCAGGTATGAAGGTTAACATTGAAAAATCTAAAGCTATTTGTTCTAGAAATATCTCTAATAGAAGGAAGAAAATGTTATCTGGTGTTTCTCATATTCCTTTTACTAGTGACCTAGGCAAATACTTGGGGGTGAACCTTAATCATCCTCGAGTTGCTAGATCTATTTTTTCGGACTCTTTAGAGAAGATAAAGAATAGGCTGGCTAGTTGGAAAGGTCGGCTCCTTAACAGAGCAGGCAGGCTTTGCTTAATTAAATCTGTTGCTTCTTCTCTTCCTATTTATCAGATGCAAGTGACTCTTTTTCCTACTTCGGTTTGTCAAAAGATTGATTCTGTGCTTAGACAATTCTTGTGGAAGGAAAAGGTGGGGGAGCGTTGCTTAAATTTGGTCAAGTGGAGTCACTCCAAGAAAATATGGAGGCTTGGGAATTAGAGATACTCAATGCATAAATTTTGCTTTACTCGGAAAGCTTGTTTGGCAATTATTGCATAATAAAGATAAGCTTTGGGTAAGAATTATGTTGGCAAAATATTTATCTGGGAGGTCTTGCTTTTCACCCAATTTTTCTAATAATGTTTCAAGCACTTGGCGAGCGATTTATAAGACAATAGAAAAGCTTCGTGATGGTTTTGATTGGTGTACAGGCAGGATGTCTCAATCCTTTTGGTATCATGCTTGGCGACCATGTGGAACGCTAGCTCCTTTGGTTCCTTTTGTGCACATTTCTGATTCTCACTTGAAGTTAGAAGATGTCTTGCACCTTAGGCATTGGCGGTGGGATATTCTTTGCACAATGATTCCGGAAGAAGTTAAACTTGATTTGATGCTCTTTGATCCTATCAAGCAGACAGGAGATAAAACAGGTTGGTTTTGGACAAACTCAAATACTCTCACCTACTCGACTAAAAGCGGGTATAAATGGCTATTGAAGAAGAAATTTGGCTGGAATGATAATGAAAATTGGCTTTGGCTTTGGCGCTTGAGAATACCGGAGAAAATAAAGTGTCTGCTCTGGCTTTGCCTCAACCACGGAGTTCTCACAGCTAGTTACCAATTTCAAAGAGGTATTTCTATTTCTGATTGTTGTCAGAGATGTTATCTTGCTCTAGAGGATATTAACCACTGTTTTAGGACTTGCCAAAAAGCTCGTCAGATTTGGATTAACTTAAATTTGGGAATGACCGCTGAGGACTCTAATTTGGATTTTGTGTCTTGGATTCGTTCTAGCCTCAACAAAAATGAGTTTCTCTTTGCATCGGCCTTTTGGTGGATTTGGAGGGATAGGAACAATGACATCTTCCACCAAGATGATCCATGGAGTAACGAGAAAATTGTTCACTTAGTTAAACATGCTGCTCGAGATTTCTCTAATGTTGTTATCAACCAAAAACATATTATTCCTTCTTCTTTGAAATATAACTGGGAACCACCTCCAATGAATGTCTGTAAAGTGAACTGCGATGCAAGCGTCTTTGAAAATGAGCAATTAGCTGGCTTTGGATGTATTATTAGAGACAGCATGGGAATTTGGATAAAAGGTTGTTCTGCCAGTATACCTCTTTCTAGTGTTCTCTGTTGTGAGCTTCATGCTATTTGGAGAGGGCTTGTTATGGCTTGGATTGCGAGTGCAAAGAGGTCATATGTGAAATTGATAATTTTGATGCGTTTCTTCTTGTTTCGCGAGGCACAACCAGCATGATTAGGAATGACTCTGATCTGCTTGACAAAATCAAAGAGATGCTCTAGTGCAATTGGACAGCTATTTTAGTGCTCATCCAGTGAACAGCAAACAGAGCGGCTGATTTAATGGCTAAGACAGCTGTTTTAAACAAACAGATGTATCTAGAGTGGTTACTGCCTCTTAATAATTTAGACATTATTATTAGAGAAAAATATTACTTTTTTTTTTAAGTTTTTTTTTTCTTTATTTTATGTTCCGTCACCAAAAAAATATATGATATATGCGAATCTATGAAAGGGTGAATGTGACAATAAAACTAGCACGGTGTTATTAGCTCCAATAATAACGAGAGAGCGAATATTATTGGTAGGCCATGTCATCTGAAATGCATGGTTGGGTTCCTTAGAACTCAATGAAGCGAAATTAATATCACTGATCTCTATGGTTTCATTATAGTAAGAAATTAAAGGGTGTTCCATCATAATCTTGCGTTGCATGCATTATTGTTATGTTTTTGCAATGACGGAATATAGGAATAAGGTTCAATAGAAATTAAAAATTAATAAAAGAAAAAAAAGGTAAGAGGTGGAAGAAGAAAAAGTGGATTCTGGGAATAAGAATAAGATGCGTTTGAAATTCGATGTACTTAGTCACAGTGATATTGAAGTTATCTGAATTCAGAATAGAATATCACACCCATGCACGACTCATCACCGATACTCTGACCCTAATTAAAGACAAACTGAAATATATCTTCAAAATATTTTTCCTTTAATATATTTATATATGGATTTTATATATATTTATTGATCAATTCACTTATATCGATCGGAACGGGTTTCAACATATTATTTATGGAATAAATTATTACAATAAAATAAAATAAAAGTTCAACGCATATCTTTTTAAAATACATTATTGTGAATTTTTATTACACTACCTAAACATATATATTAGTTGTGTTAGACATATACAATTAGAATAATTCTCCACATACAAGCATTTTTTTATACAAGTCTTTACAAGTTATTTATATCGGTTTCGCTACGTTACCAACAACATTTCTGCCAACTTCTGCCAACTTTTAGCTATAACTGTGTTTAATAAAAGTGTCTTCGTAGATGTGTCTAATAAAAATGTCTTTTTTTACGGCTGTATTTAATAGAAGTGTCTTTATAGATATATTTTTTGGATGCGTCTCTTTATATATGTGTTTAAAATATAATAATTAATTATTGTTGGTAATACCCTATACTTTTCCTATTTATATTAACGCGCTTCAAACTGTTATTGCACGTTTTCACTGCACCTTCTTCTTTTTCTTGCTGCACGTTCTTCTTCTTCCTCCTCCTCTTCTTCTTTTTTTTCTTTCGTTTCTTGCCTTTTCTTTCTCCTTCTTCATTTACGTACTTTTTTCTCTGTTTTCTTTTTTCGTTAATCTCGATTTCCATTGTTTTTTGAAATCAAGCTCTGAAATCGTTTTTGAGAAAGAAGAAACAGTAGAAGATGAGGAGGAGAAGGAGAAAGAGTTCTGAATTATGCATAAGGTGTACTTCAACGAATTTTGGGTGTATTTCTTAAATCTTTTGGGTGTAGTTTTATAATCCTTTGGGTGTATTTCTGTAATCCTTTGGGTGTATTTCTATAATCGTTTGGGTGAATTCCTATAACCATTTGGGTGTATTTCTGTAATCATTTGGATGTATTTCTGTAATTATTTGGGTGTATTTCTGAAGTTCCATTATTTTCAAATTTGGCAAGAAACTCGTTTTCATGGAGGAGGAAGAAGAAGAGTCGTTCATAATGCATGGTGAGTAGCGCATTTTGAAAACAGGAAGTGGTTGAATAACATGTATTTATTTACTCTTAAATGTGGGAATATAATGCATGTATTTTATTGAACTTGTGCCAACTTGTAAGACTTATAACCTAAATAGACTTATAGCAAGCCTCTCATCATACTATGGTTTACATGTAAAGGGACCAATTTACTTCAAAACTTGTCAGGTGTTTCTACTACAATTTATGAAAATTTTTTAGTAATATATAAAGATAATATTTATTTGTTTTTATTAAATAATTAAATTTGATTTTGTTATATTAAATTATTATAAAATTAGTTAATTATATCTTTTAATATTTCTTTTAGAAGTTAGTTTTATTCTTCTTTTTTTAACAGAATAAATATCAAAGATTTAAATTATGTATTGTATATGTAGCGAGTAATTTATTAGTCAACAATAAATTCTTAAATAGAATTTCAATTTATAATCATTAATTATCATTGACTTGCTCATAAAAAAATACTATGAATAACTATATTAGTTAAAAGAACTTTTTAACTATAAATATCATAAAAATTTAACTCTGTAATCGTATAAAAGAAAAATTTTTAAATAATTATTTAATAATATATATAAAAAAGAGACATTTATTTGTTCTGAAAGTAAAAAAATTATTTTGTTAATATAAAATTTGGCTAGAGAATATAATTCTAAAAATTATTATCATATTATATTTATAGTTGACAATCATCTTACATATATATAAAAAATTATTCACTAAATTAATTATAAATTAAAATATAAAATAAATATTTAAATTAAAATTAAAATTATATATTTATATATAAAAACATTATTAGTAATTTAATAACTAATTTTTTATATACATATAATAGTTTTTATATTTTATTTTTACCGTCAATTTTTTTTTAATTCACTGCTGTTTACATGTCCATTATATTTAGCATACAATACAATGAATTAGACAAACTACATATTCTCTTTCTTTTCTCCCTTCAGAGATGTTTTACTTTTACTTTCTCAATATATACAATATTTTTAAAAGGTGAAAACTTAGCTTTAATCGATTTCACATGAAATTATTTTTGAATGGATAACACGTATTATTATTTGGTTTAAAAAACTAGTTTATTTTATACAAATAATTTAATTAAAAAATCAATTGATATAATTATAATGTTAAATTTTTTACCGTATTTTATTTTAAAAATAAATTAACTAATTTAAATTGAAAAATTGTAGTTAATTGTTTATTATATAATTTTTTTAATCAAAATTATAATTAAAAATTATTAAAAAATAATATTATTTAGTATATTGGACTAACTCAAAGTTAGTCAGATTTTTTATTTCTATTATAAAATATGAAAAAATTTAATTCTAAAAATAAAATCATGTTATTGTTTAGGATTTAATTTTTTTTATTGTATTTTCATAAAGTTTATATAAAATTTATTTATTTCATTGACTAAACTTGTTTAGTTATGTAAAATTTGTTTATAAATTTAGCAAACTTGTATACGTTTTAATACGATTTGAATTGTATTAGTATATTTATATTTTTTAATTAATTTAATTTTATTTAAATAATTAAAATTTTAAATTATAAAATTTTTATTAATTTATAATTTAAAATTTAAATAGATATAATTTAAATTAATAATTTATAAAATTATATATATTCATATTAATATTATTATACTCATATAATTAATTATATTTATTCGATTAAAAAAAACCGTTATTAATTATATTCATATATATATATTCTTTTTCTCGCCCGCAAAAGTTCCATTTCTTATATAGGTTGAAGGGCGTCAAGGCGAATTTAATTTTTATTTAATTTTAAATAAAAAATAATATAATAATATTTTTTATTCTCTATTTGATTATAATACATAAAATAATTTGTGTCTCTCAAATTCATACTCTTATTCATTATAAATCTACATAAATTTTGCAAATAATTAAAAAAATACACAATTTATATTTTTTAATGTTATTGATTTTTTTATTTTAAAAAGATTTTATTCTCTTAATTGGCCTTAGAAAAATATTAATTATTATTACCATCAATAAATTAATAAATGAGTAATAATACTAGTTACTTAATTAGAGAACCAATACTTTTATCAACAAAATAAAAAATAAGATTAATTAATACTTATTACTTAAATTATTTTTTATTAATTTAATATTAATTATAATTAATTATAATAAAAGTACATAAAGAGTACATATAATATAATTACAAAAAAAATTAATTTAGATATTTCTTATGTACTCTATATATATTTTTACAATTTTCTCGTTTCATTAGCAATTGCAAAAGTTCTGTTTGCAGCAGCCATATCCATACGTGTGCTAGTACAATTTTTTTTTTATTTGGATTTGATGAAGTGAAAATCCTTTTCCAACTTCTATTTATAGAGTGGTAGAGTAATTTTACTATGCGTTACCGAATTATTTGAATTTGATGAAGTGAAATCCCTTTTTCAGCTTCTATTTATAGAGTGGTAGAGTAATTTTGTTATGCGTTACCGAATTGGGTGATAGGCACAATTTTGACTACTATAATCACACTATCTGTATAAACAAACAAACGATTCAATGAACTCATCGATTTTGGATAGTATAGTATAGTAAAATTATATACATTCAACTATCCAAGCATTTTTTTTTTTTTTCTAAAGTAAGGAGTGGAATTTGAACTGACATCTTTAAATGAGAATAGAGAGACTATACTATTTGAGTTATAATTTATTATCAAAGATTAATACTTATTATCTGAATTATTTTTTATTAGTTTAATTTTATTATAATTAATTATAATGAGAATACATAAAAAAATATATAAAGTGTAACACAAAAAAATTAGTTTAAGTACTCTTTATGTACTCTTACTATAATTAATTATCACCAACATTAAATTAATGAAAAATGAGTTACATGATAATACTTACTCAAATAAAAAAAATAATTCTTAAACATTTCTTGTAATGAATATCTTAAAGGATAATTAGTATGTCAAACATTTTTGAAGAAGTATCCTCGTAAGAATAATTTCTAGAAAGCTGAAAAAACCTTTTATAAAAAGAAGAATTTGAAGTAGCCTATTACATTGTCAGATTAGAACTTCATTAACTCTGATGTATAAGAGGTATGACAAAAATATATCTCAATTGTTTTTGAAAATGGAAGAGCAGAATGCCAAACCTTTTCTATATGCTTATAAAACATTAATAGACTCAGAAGGTTAGTAAAAAAAAATATTATTTATATAAAGCTAACGGTTGAGACTTGATACTATAAAAGTCTATCAAACCGGACTTAAAAATAAAGTATGTTTTAGCTGCATAGTATATTTCTACTAACCTTCAAGAGAAAAGCAAAATTTTATTGAAGAAGATTAAAAGTGACCTGAAAAAAAAATGATGGGTTAGTAGATATTTGTTATCTCTATATAAAAATCCAGGTAAGGAGTATGACGTGGCAAAGATTTGGAAAATTTGCCATAGTTATCTATGTTAGAATAAAAGAGTTTTTTTGCAGCAATGGAAATTTTTGGAAAGTTAAAAAAAAAATATCGATAAAGTACTCGGAATGATGTCAAGAAAATTGAGGATAACTTCCAAAGATTGCTTGGTTTTGCTAAAAGTTTACATAATCAATAAAATGTTGGCAAAGAGCACAAAATTCATTAAGCTAACGAGAGACTAGAGACGGTGAATAACAAATGAGCATATCGACTTTAGATAGTATGGTAAAACTATACATTCAAGTCCGGAAAGTATAAGAGATAAAAACTATTTTGTAGAAAAAAATCATGTACAACCATTTCACGTTATTTATGTCTACATATTTTGCTATTATGGTGGAGCAATGCTAGGAGGGGAGACGTTAATAATTTAGAGAAGATTATGCGCAAAATGAAACAAGGTAGTTACAAACTGTGATAGATTTTTATGGATGTGTTGGCAGATCAAGCGGTTTTCTGTAGAATAAAAGATCAGTTTATAAAAAAATATTTATTATTTTTATTTTTTAAAAAAATTAACAGTCATAACCCAAATTATTTTATATTTAGATAGACTTAAAAAAATTAAGTATTAACAATGTTTTTTGTTTTTATTTTTTTAAATAAAATATTGTTAGTTTTAGAAAATAAAAAAACAAATAATTTATCTTTTTAATAAAAATATTTTTTTTTAAAAGACGAATCTAAATAGATTTATATTATGAAAATATTATGCTTTATGAGTTAATTTTTGAGATAAATTAAACCCACTTAATTTCTTATAAAAATTATATTACATTTAACAAATATAATGTTATAATTTCTAAATGAATTTTACTTTTAAAAATGTTTTTAAAATTTAAAATATCATTTTTAATTTCACTTGTACCAAAAAAGCTATTATTATCACTATATTGTTGTGAATTTGGGGCACACCATATTTTTTAATTTAGATACGGAAACAGAAATGGTGTAGGACGCAGTTATAGAAGCTTAGGGTACTTCACGCAATTGTGGTATCAAGATCAAAGTAATCGGACAGTCCGAATTTAGGTGAAGTAATAGGACGGTTCGATTTAAAATAAACAAATCGAACCATTCGATTTGTGTTTTCCCAACCACGTGTGGCGTATGCGTTGTTTGGGTGATCCCGAAGCACCTCCTTTCATGAACCTCCACTCTCTCTCTCTCTCAAGTTCCTTTTTTCAACTCCAACCACTATTTTCTCTCTTCTTTATCATTATAACTCTTCTTTAAACCTTCACTCAAAAATAATTACAATGTCAATAAAGCAAAAATGTAAAGATATTAATTATCTTAAACTTCATATTATCAATTATTTCTATCATTTTGATTATGTAAGTTTGTATTTTAAATTTTTTTATTTAGTTGAAATATTATAAATAATATTAAAAATTAAGATTGTTAATGATAGTTAATGTAATAGTTAGAAATATATATTTAAATTTAATTAGTGAATATTTTAATCAATAATAATGTTTAGACTATATTAATGTAGTAAATTCATAAAAAATATATGTTTAAAATTTTTTGTAATAATTATAAAAATTATAATTAATTATTATTAGAGCTACGTTATTATTGTATAATTTTTGTAAAATAGATTTATAGAATATGATATTTTTACTCCGGTAATAATTATTTATTTATTATTAGACATTTAATTAACATAAATATATTATAGTTGAGGTTTTAAAGTTTGTAACATTGTTAGTTAAATTAGGTTTGTCATACGCTTTAGGGTTAATTAGTTATTATTATTAGTAAGTTAGTATTTATTATTAATGATATAAGAATTATTACTCGGTAAATTATTTATGGATAAATAAATAATTATGTAAGGAATAATTTAATAAAAATTTAGGAAACAGTTTACTAAGGCATTTAATATGAATAACAATATCATAATTTTTGAAAATTAAAAACTATTAGAAATAATTTTTAGTTTTATTAATTAAATTTAGAAGTTAAATTATTATTATTGTGGAGTTTAATAAAATAGATTTAGCAAAATCAATTTATTTTTTATATTTTAAATAATTAATGATTATTGTTAGATATTTAATTAATATGTTTTGTGTAGTTAAATTTTCAAATTTTTTAATAATGATAGTTAAATAATTAGTAAGTTAGCCGTATTTATTTATACATGCTAGTTGGTAGTTACTAAATTATCTAATTAATAGTAAATTTTAGTATTAGTTTAATAAATTAGTTACTATTATTAGAACATTATTAATTTTTAGTAGTAAATTAGTAATTATTAATTATTTAACTAATATTTTGTTATATTTTTTTAGAGTTTACGGATGTTGACATGTAACCACTTACTGCCTCTGGATCCGTACAATCTAAATGTGGGGGAGTATTTACAGTTTATTGATTTTTATCACGTTTTTCATATTGGAATAGTTTGATGTCAATCAGTAATGGTAAATGCTCTAATCGAGAGGTGGCACCCAGACACACACACATCTCACCTTCCGATTGGTGATTGTGCTGTGACATTGGAGGATGTGGCTGTTATTCTTGTTTTTTCGACAAACGGTCTTCCAGTGACAGGAGTGACTATAAGTAGTCACGAAACCTTAGAGGCAGAGTGTTTGCACCAATTTGGGAGTTGTACTGAGAAAGTCAAACTGTAGAGAAAACTTCATAAAATTGACGTGGCTTCAGAATTTAAAAGATCGTTTATAGTTGATTGATGAAAATAGCATTTAGAGGTATGTGAGTGATGCCAGGGCATTTTGGCCAGTTTCACTGACCTTTTTTTTACTGTTTTAGGGTAGTTTCATGCATTTTCTTAGTTAAAAAGCAAGTTTTTGATAGATAATCACTGACATCTTGATTCAAGCAAACATTGTGAATTTTATATGATTTTATGAGAATTATGCATGAATTGAATGATAAAATGGATGATGCATGATCTCATGAGTTATAACCTAGCTTTGATGCACTTTACTTGCTTGATTTCAGGACAAAGGAAGCAAGGAAGATGCCACGTTAATAGCCACGTTAGTCTAACTAACGTCCCCATTAACGTGGAATGGGAGCTAGCTTGCAACGTTAATGAGAAAAGTGATCGCCAATAACGCCTTCATGAGTCATCATAGCCCACGTTAGTTGCCACGTTAACTACATTAACGTGGAAGCTAATGTGGAAGAGAAGTAAAGCTCCAACGTTAGTGGTAAAAGTGAATACCACTAACGTTGAAAAAAGGGGCACACTTAGCCACGTTAAGAGTCACGTTAATTACATTAACGTGAACTCTAACGTGGAAGGAACAAAGAAGTGCCAACGTTAGTGACACCCACCTTTGTCACTAACGTTGGACCAAGCCACTATTAGCCACGTTAGTTGCCACGTTAATTGCATTAACGTAGAAGCTAACATGGAGGAAAGAAATGATGAGCCAACGTTAGTGACACTCACCTTTGTCACTAACGTTGGACATGGCAATCACCACCACGTTAGTGGCCATGTTAATACAATTAACGTGAGGCACTAACGTGAGAAGGGGCGTTTGGAGCGTTAGTGACAAAGGTAAGTGTCACTAACGCTCTCGAAGCTGAGGCATGCCCACGTTAGGGGTCACGTTAGCTACACTAACGTGGACTCTAACGTAAGGAGGAAGGGCAAAAAGCAAACGTTATTAGAAAAGGTGAATGCCAATAACGTTTGCGAAGGACCAAGAGGCAACGTTAGTGGTCACGTTAGTGCCACTAACGTTGAAGTTAACGTGGACCATCTTGGGTTAGGAACGTTAGTGAAAAAGGTGATCGTCACTAACGTTCTCGAACCCACATTTTCATTTAACGTTAACACCACTAACGTCCTAACTAACGTCCATGCCTAACTCACACTTTCTCTGCAAGCAAAGCTGAGCCCACTGAAGACTGCAACTGCTTCAACTTAAGCTCCAAAGGCCCATATCCAAGACTTGAAGAGCCAACTAGAAGATCAGAAGAGTAGTATGTATAGGAGTAGTTTTGAACTAAAGAGCAGCTTTTGGCATTGAGAGAACCACTCTATGTATAATTTTACTTTCTCTGCAACTTCTAGTTTTACTTTCAGAATGTATTTTCCATCTTTGCTTTCCATTCCCAGAGCTATGAACAACTAAACCCCTTTCATTGGGTTAGGGAGCTCTGTTGTAATTTGATGGATCAATAATTGTTTTCATTATTCTTCCTCTTTCTTTTCTCTTGATTTTACTAGAAAGCTTTCAATCTTCATCCAATTGGGTGGTTATCTTGGAAAAGAAGCTATTCATACTTGGATCTCTTTGGAACCTTGGAAGAGGAATGAAGAGATCATGCTAGAAATGCTTTCTCATGTTGGACCAAATTGGGGTTTGGACGGATATGGTGACATATAATTCTCCCAATACTTTGATTTGGAAATACATGTGGTATAATCAGTGACCATACTTCATCTCTTCTCATGAGCAATTAGACCAAGGAATTGGCTATTGATCAAGATTTGAGAGATTGAATTACCAAGGAATTGGAATTCAATCACTTAAGATTGCCAAGGAGATCAATGAATGCATTGATTGAGGAAGAGATGAAAATGAACTTGATCCGGAGAATGCAACATCTCCTGAGCCCAATGAATTCCCCATTTTTGATCTTACCCTTTCTCTTTATTTTCTGCCATTTACTTTTATGCTGAATTCCCCATCCCCCATTTAAGATTCTGCAATTTATTTTCTGTCATTTATATTCAACTCTTTATTTCCAACATTTACAATTTCTGCTATTTACTTTCCCGCCATTTAATTTTCTGCAACTCTCAAATCAACTTCTGCTTAGCTCAACTAGAACATTCCTCCAATTAAAGTTGCTTGACCAATCAATCCCTGTGGGATTCGACCTCACTCTATTGTGAGTTTTTACTTGACGACAATTCGGTATACTTGCCGAAGGAAAATTTGTTGAGAGACAAGTTTCTGTGCATCAAGTTTATGGCGCCGTTGTCGGGGATTGATTTTGTATCAACAATGATTAAATTAGTGGATAACTAGATTGAGCATTTTTTTTCTTTTGTTTGATTTAATTTCATTTGAGCGATTTACTTTCAGTTGTAGGTATTTTCTTTCCTTTACCCATTACCCGTTTGTAGTGTTCTCTTATTTGTTACAATTCAGTTCACTAACCCACTAACTGTTTGATATATTGCATCACTCACACTAACAGCATTTCTAATAAGAATACTTGCTGCATTTATCTCTTTCTTGCTTGTGCCTTGTTGGTTGTATGACAGGTAGAAGAAGCGGGGCTTCAACTTCCTTTGATTCTGAACCTGAGAGAACCTTCCTTAGACTAAGGAGGGAAGCAAGAGGAAAGAGAGTCGTTAGTGCTGAGGAAGAGGAGGAGTATTTTGAACCAGACATGGATGAGAATATGGAGAACCATCATGAAGAAGAGGCTCACAACCATGGCAGAGAAGGTCCAGTGCATCATGCTGGACAAGAGAGAAGGGTTTTGGGATCTTACATCAATCCAAGCCCAGGAAAACTGTGGAAGTAACATCCAAAATCCAACCATACATGCCAATAACTTTGAACTAAAGCCACAGCTCATCACCCTTGTTCAGAACAACTGTTCATTCGGAGGAAATGTCCAAAAAGACCCAAATCAACATCTAACCACCTTCCTGAGGATATGTGATACTGTGAAGTCTAATGGTGTTCATCCTGACACCTACAGAATGCTTCTGTTTCCCTTCTCACTCAAGGACAAAGCATCTAAATGGCTGGAATCCTTCCCGAAGGAGAGTTTAACAACCTGGAAAGATGTGGTGAACAAATTCTTGGCGAGATTCTATCATCCTCAAAGGATCAACAGGTTGAGAGCTGAGGTACAAACCTTCAGGCAACAAGACGGTGAAACTCTCTATGAAGCATGGGAGAGGTTCAAAGACTTAACAAGAAGGTGCCCGCCAGATATGTTCAATGAATGGGTGCAGTTACACATTTTCTATGAGGGTCTTTCATACGAATCAAAGAAGGCAGTAGACCACTCATCCGGGGGATCTCTGAACAAGAAGAATACCATTGAAGAAGCCATAGATGTCATTGAGACTGTAGCTGAGAATGACTACTTCTATGCTTCTGAAAGAGGCAATACTAAAGGAGTGATAGAGCTGAACAACGTGGATACATTGCTGGCTCAAAACAAGATGATCACCAAGCAGCTGGCTGACCTTACCAAGAAGATGGAAAGGAATCAAGTAGCAGCAATCACTACCTCATCAGCAGCTCAAGAAGGAGTGAATACAGAGGCAGAGGGTGATCAGGAACAAGCCAACTATCTTGGAAATTTACCTAGGCAAAACCATGATCCATACTTCAAAACTTACAATCCTGGTTGGAGAAACCACCCAAACTTTGGGTGGAGAAATCAACAAGATCAAGGCCAAGGTCAGAGATGCCACAACCCCAACAACAATGCAGCTCACCAACATTCCACACAGAGATCATATCTACACTCACCTAACAACACATCTCAACATCCATACCAAAGCCAAAATGGCCCTTCTCATCCCTCCAATCTCAACTCATCATCATCCGAAGATAGACTCTCAAGAATTGAGACTCTACTTGAAGGCATATGTAAGGAAATCCAAGATAACAAGGTGTTCAAGGGGGAGGTGCGAGCCAATATCAAGAACCAGGGAAACACCATCAAGAGGCTGAAATTTCAAGTGGGATACCTCTCTGAGAAGATTCCCAAACCTACTGATAGCTTCCCAAGTGACACAGAGAAAAACCCGAGAGGTGAAGCAAAGAAAGTCAGATGGGAAGATTGCAAGATTGTCACTATAAGTGATAAGGGGACCGAGGAAGAGCTGAACAAACCATTAGAAAAACCTGGAGATACCTCAGTAGAGAAACAAGAAGAGGATCACCGAGGAACTAAAACTACACAAAAGGAGATTCTGAAACTCTATGCACCCTTTCTCCAAAGACTCAAGGGTGGTATAGAAAAGAGAATATACTCAAAGTTCCTCGACATGTTTGCATCCCTTCATGTGAATATACCATTCATCAAGGCTCTCCAACAAATGCCCTCATACATTAAGTATATGAAAGAGCTGCTGACCAGGAAAAGCTCACTCAAAGGAGGACAAACAATAGTGATGAATAAGGAGTGCAGTGCTCTTATACAACCAGAGTTGCCTACAAAAAGGAAGGATCCAAGGAGTTTTCACATCCCTTGTGTCATAGGAGAAACAATGTTTGATAAAAGACTCTGTGACCTGGGAGCGAGCATTAATTTAATGCCTCTATCTCTCATGAAGAAGCTGCAGATCAATGAGCTAATGCCCACAGACGTAATCATCAGGCTGGCTGACAAAACTCAAAAACAAGCAGTAGGAGTAGTTGAAAACGTGTTGGTGAAGGTTGGGAACTACTTCCTTCCCACAGACTTTGTCATATTGGAAATGGAAGAGAGTCACCTTCACCCAATCATATTGGGAAGACCATTCCTAGCTACAGCCAGAGCGCTCATAGATGTGGAGCGAGGAGAGCTAATACTGAGGATACATGACGAACAACTCGCATTCAATGTCTTCAAACCCTCACAAGAAGCAGATCAGGAAAACAAGGAACCAAGGGGAGAGCACGACAAAGCACTGGTGGAAGAAACAAGCATTGAAGCACAAGCTGTACACCTGGGAATCCCTTTGGTTGATGAACAAGACAGTCGGCAGTTGTCACAGCTAAAGGAAAACCAGGAGGAACCTAAACCACCAGAGTCATATGAGACCAGCAACAAAATTTTCTTGGAAAAAGAGGCCACAAAGAGCAGGGCAACATCAAAAGGAACAAAGAAGAAGGCACCAAGGAAATGGAGGAACAAGAAGATCCCTACAGAGGACTTCTCTCCAGGGGATAAAGTGATCTCAGCTTATTTTCCAATTATCCCACCCCATCTCCCCACCATCCCATCTCAGCTACCTAAAGTTTTCACCATCAACAGAATTCTCTCCTTAGAACATGTGGAGATTCTTGATGAAGCCAATGGAGATAGATTTACTGCGAGGGAGGAAGATTTGAAGCATTACCAACCACCCTGACAAAGGCAGAACGTCAAGCTAGTGACGCTAAAGAAGCGCTTCATGGGAGGCAACCCATGTTTTATATGCTTTTAAAGTAGTTAATAATGCAAGGCTCATGAATTCCAAATCAACTTTGACACATACTTGAATGAATCTTTTTATGCAGCATATAGTGAATAACAAGTTTGGTGTTCAAGGCATACTAAGAGAGCATAAATGCAATGCATATCATGTCACTCTTAGAGCCTTGAACAAAACTTTGTACACCACACGGCCACAAACTAAGTTTAGTGTCACCAATGTTGCATACATAGACAATTAAATAGTCAGTTGGTTTGCATTCATGAATAGCACTTAGTTAGTTAGAAACAAAAAAAAAACTTTAAAAAGTAGTTATACCATTTTTTTTAATTTTGCCGCCACTATCCACAATTTCATTAATCACATTTCCTTTAGTTTGTAGGAGAATTGATGGGACAATTGAAGGAAGAGTTCGGCCACTTCAAAAGAAGAGGATTATACACATGTCTTCAAGGGAAATGCATTGGAAAATATTGCCATGCAACATTGAAAGAATGACACGCTTGAAAATTGAACCAACCCCATCATAAAGCTGATGATCCTTGTGCTCATCCCATGCTAAACCCCATCCGTTCATCATACACCCACTCCATCAATCCACACCTTTCATTCACCCACCACTTCCCTATATAAGTGATTCTTATTCCGTACCCCCTTCACATTCCAATTTCCATTCTCTATACTTAGCACTCTCACCCACTCCCTTAACTTCACCCCATCTTAATCGGTTGAAGTCCATCATTAATCAATAATTCTCAACACCTTCCTATCTCAAAAATCACTTATGGCATCATCAAGCTCCAAAAGGTGAAAGGGAAAGGAGCCTATGGAACAACGCCCTTTCGATGAGAAGAAGTTTAGAACCTTTCACCATGCATTGTAATTCAGGTGGATGGTTGATAAGGAGATCATATATGAGCTAGGTTTTTAAGTCAGAAAAATTGAGTGTCCCGAAATCACAGAGAAGGTAGAAAAGAGAAGATATGAGCTCCTTACTGACCCAGTCATAAAAGTAAATGCAACTCTTGTAAGAGAGTTTTATGCAAATCCAGTCAGGTATGATAAGGCAGATGACTCCTATATAAGCTTCGTGAGAGGGGTGACCGTGGATTTCAGTCCCATGAGCATCATGAGGGCGTTAAAGCTACGAACTATACCATTTGCAGAAGAAAGCTATCGCTCCAGAATAGATAGCAGTCCTGATCATGACCAGATTGTGTAAGATATTTGCGTCATAGGGGCTGATTGGGTACGAGACCCTCAGGGGAAGCCCAAGTTCATCAAGAGAGGGGACCTCACTCCTGAAGCAAAGGGGTGGTTCAAAATTGTAAGGAGATCTATCCTCCCCATTGGGAATAACTCAGAGGTGAATCTTAAGAGAGCAACAACGGTGCAATGTATACTTAAAGGGGGAGAGATCAAGGTTCATGAACTCATAGCCCAGGACATTAGGAAGATGGCTGAGAAAAGCGACTCTGGAGGAAGGTTAGGCTACCCCAGCACTATTTTCCGTCTGTGTGACATGGCTGGGGTGGTGTTCAAGGATGAGAACCCCGAGTAGATAAAAGTAGGCATCCCAATTACTGTTCGACGGATGCATGCTGTTGCATCTCTCCTACCTCAACGAAAGCCAAGAAAGAGGCTAGCCCAACAAGTGGTAGAAGGACAAAACCTAGAGGAGCAAGCCCCTCTGGACATGCACCAACTACAGGAAGCCATTGATGGCTTATCTAGACAATACTTGAAAAATCAAGGGGCACAGAAAGAGCTTCAACTGTAGTTGATGGACCATCAAGAAGAATCACTCTCTAGATGGATGAATCAACATGGGGAGTGGCAAAAGCAAATAATGGAGCAACAGCTAGAACAAGGGAAACAATGGAGTGAATCCTTCCACAGGTTGGAACAAAGGCAGGATCAACAACAAGAAGCCATCCAAAAGCTAATCAACATCCAAGCACATCAAGGTGCACACATACATGAAATGCATCGGAAACAATTAGAACAGGCAGAACTCTTCGACGAATACAGGGCGTTCTCAGAAGGAGTTTACATGAACGAGACTGGACATCATGTGAACACTCAAGCCAGACTCGGATACTTAGTTGGACAACTGCCTATATTGCATCCGGGAGTCACAAGATATGAAGAAGTGAAAGATGAATTAGTGCGAGAAGAAAGAGAGAGGGTAGAAAAGAGTCATGAATCAGTAAGGAAGGCACTTGAGGAGTGGAAAAAAGTCAGACTAGCACGGATACAAGGAAACACAAGTGGACACAAAGAGGACAAACAAGAGGGAGAGCATGAGCACCCCCATGAGTAAAAGGTGGTGGAGTTCCCTCATTGTCCTATCTTTTTCAAGTTTTAAATAAGAAAAATCATGTATGAAATAGAACATGTTTCCATGGTAGTTTAGGATTTTCAATTCTGCCTTTAAGTTTGCATTGCTTAGGTCTATGCTTGCTAGTCTAATGTCACTACTGCATTTTCACCTTGCTTACTTGTATGCTTGTTCTTTAAGTCAAACAAAAAGAGATGTTATGAAAAACCAGAGTGAGGTTCAAATTGTGGAGTAAGTTCTTAAGCTTGTGGTGTAGTAATTACTTAGCTAAGTTGGTTCACCAACAAGGTAGGAAGGCAACTATTTGTCCTGAATCATATGCTTGAAACACACCCCATGAGACTAGCTAAATAACAAGATCCAAGTAAGAAAAGGGGAAAGAAAAATGAAAGTTGAGAAATAAAGAAAAAGAGTAAGAAATAAGGCTAGGCACCAAGGGTTGAATCTTAAGGCATGTGTCTGTGGTGCTCCTGTGTAAAGGATATACTTAGATGAATAAGCTCTCAGGGGTGCCTTATCACTTGGTAACTTGGGTTAACTAACCCGGAATTATCAGCTGAAAGTCCACTATCAAGAGTAACCTTTGCTACAGAATACTTAGTAACCCAAAGAGGTGCTGGACACCAAGGTCTCAAGAAGAAAAATAACAAACCATGTGCCTGTGGTGTGTATGTATGGGGGAAAGAGACTTGAGGGAGTAAGTCCTTAGGGGTGTCGTAACACCCAGCACCTTGGACCAACTGGTTTGGGAGTGCTGACTGAAAGCTTATCTTAAAGAGTCGCCTTCTCACAAAGCACCTAGTCTAAGAACACAATTAAACCTTGAAAAGACAAGGGGATCAATGAATAAAAGTCTCATAGGGTGCAATCAAGTAAGTATTCCAGGGCATGATAAAGGTCTGAAAGCCAGCAAAGGAATGAACCTAAGTTGCTATGCATGAAACCCCATAAAACCAAGGATATGACTTCCACAATAATGACTCATTTCTCTTGTCATTTCATTCATCATTCTCATGTTTCAGTATTTGCTTAGGGACAAGCAGGCTTTAAGTTTGGTGTTGTGATGTCAGGGCATTTTGGCCAGTTTCACTGACCTTTTCTTTACTGTTTTAGGGTAGTTTCATGCATTTTCTTAGTTAATAAGCAAGTTTTGGGTAGATAATCACTGACATCTTGATTCAAGCAAACATTGTGAATTTTATATGATTTTATGAGAATTATACATGAATTGAATGATAAAATAGATGATGCATGATTTCATGACTTAGAACCTAGCTTTGATGCACTTTACTTGCTTGATTTCAGGACAAAGGAAGCAATAAAGATGCCACGTTAATAGCCACGTTAGTCTAACTAACGTGACCATTAACGTGGAATGGGAGCTAGCTTGCAACGTTAATGAAAAAAGTGATCACCAATAACGCCTTCGTGAGCCATCATAGCCCATGTTAGTTGCTACGTTAACTACATTAACGTGGAAGCTAACGTGGAAGATAAGTAAAGCTCCAACGTTAGTGGTAAAAGTGAATACCACTAACGTTGGAAAAAGGGGCACACTTAGCCACGTTAAGAGTCACGTTAATTACATTAACGTGAACTCTAACGTGGAAGGAACAAAGAAGTGCCAACGTTAGTGACACTCACCTTTGTCACTAACGTTGGACCAAGCCACTATTAGCCACGCTAGTTGCCACGTTAATTGCATTAACGTGGAAGCTAACATATAGGAAAGAAATGATGAGCCAACGTTAGTGACACTCACCTTTGTCACTAACGTTAGAGATGGCAATCACCACCACGTTAGTGGCCACGTTAATACAATTAATGTGAGGCACTAACGTGAGAAGGGGCATTTGGAGCGTTAGTGACAAAGGTAAGTGTCACTAACGCTCTCGAAGCTGAGGCATGCCCACGTTAGGGGTCACGTTAGCTACACTAACGTGGACTCTAACGTAAGGAGGAAGGGCAAAAAGCAAACGTTATTAGAAAAGGTGAATGCCAATAACGTTTGCGAAGGACCAAGAGGCAATGTTAGTGGTCACGTTAGTGCCACTAACGTTGAAGTTAATGTGGACCATCTTGGGTTAGGAACGTTAGTGAAAAAGGTGATCGTCACTAACGTTCTCGAACCCACATTTTCACTTAACGTTAACACCACTAACGTCCTAACTAACGTCCATGCCTAACTCACACTTTCTCTGCAAGCAAAGCTGAGCCCATTGAAGATTGCAACTGCTTCAACTTAAGATCCAAAGGCCCATATCCAAGACTTGAAGAGCCAACTAGAAGATAAGAAGAGTAGTATATATAAGAGTAGTTTTGAACTAGAGAACAGCTTTTGGCATTGAAAGAACCACTCTCTGTATAATTTTACTTTCTCTGCAACTTCTAGTTTTACTTTCAGAATGTATTTTCCATCTTTGCTTTCCATTCCCAGAGCTATGAACAACTAAACCCCTTTCATTGGGTTATGGAGCTCTGTTGTAATTTGATGGATCAATAATTATTTTCATTATTCTTCCTCTTTCTTTTCTCTTGATTTTACTAGAAAGCTTTCAATCTTCATCCAATTGGGTGGTTATCTTGGAAAAGAAGCTATTCATACTTGGATCTCTTCGGAACCTTGGAAGAGGAATGAAGAGATCATGCTAGAAATGCTTTCTCATGTTGGACCAAATTGGGGTTTGGACGGATATGGTGACATATAATTCTTCCAATACTTTGATTTAGAAATACATGTGGTATAATTAGTGACCATACTTCATCTCTTCTCATGAGCACTTAGACCAAGGAATTGGCTATTGATCAAGATTTGAGAGATTGAATTACCAAGGAATTGGAATTCAATCACTTAAGATTACCAAGGAGATCAATGAATGCATTGATTGAGGAAGAGATGAAAATGAACTTGATCCGGAGAATGCAACATCTCTTGAGCCCAATGAATTCCCCATTTCTGATCTTACCCATTCTCTTTATTTTCTGCCATTTACTTTTATGCTGAATTCTCCATTCCCCATTTAAGGTTCTGCAATTTATTTTCTGTCATTTATATTCAGCTCTTTATTTCTAGCATTTACAATTTCTGCTATTTACTTTCCCGCCATTTAATTTTCTGCAACTCTCAAATCAACTTCTGCTTAGCTCAACTAGAACATTCCTCCAATTAAAGTTGCTTGACCAATCAATCCCTGTGAGATTCGACCTTACTTTATTGTGAGTTTTTACTTGATGACAATTCGGTATACTTGCCGAAGGAAAATTTGTTGAGAGACAAGTTTCCGTGCATCAGTGAGCCAAAGAACCATTTTGTTAGGAAGTCATTGGATGATCTTCAGGAAGGCCAGGTATATTTTTATTAAAGAAATATTTGTTTCGGGTTTAGCTTATTATTATTTGGCTTGTAATCATCTATTTGTTTTATTGTGTGCAGTTTGTATGGGAGGCCTATGATCGCATTGAGCCAAATGTAATTCCTGCAGACATCTATATGAATTCAGTTGTGTGGAGCGCTACGGTGCCATTGATATCATTTGAATGCAGTGAGTGACATGCAACGGATAGGTTTAGGCGATAGTTTGGTTTCATCCAAGAAGTTTCTCATCAGAAACGGAGTCTAGACAAGGCACACGGGGAAGTCCTGACTGATTCTAAGAATCTTGACTGGTCCACAGCCACGACTCATTCATTTTGGGTGATCCAGGGCCTCGTACAGATTTACTTTTTTTGTTATTTGATTATATTGTACTCATATTTGGATGTTTTGTTGGTAGATGCGACGTTACTTTTATATTCAAGTAATTTGGTTGATATATACAGGTGAGGCACGAACTCTAAATGAGATAGGCATAGGCTACAATCTTAGAGTTGATCCACCACGTCGTAGCGCTAATCGATTCACCCCATCCGCGTTCAAAAGGGCCGCCAAGAAGAGAAAGAGTTTTGTGAAAGATGTAAAAGTGAACGATGAAAAAGTAGTTGTTGTGTACTTAACTACTCTATGTATCATTACTATGCATGTCATGGAGTACTTGGATAAAATATAAAGTTTCAAATATCATAGAGTGTTTGGATAAAATATAAAGTCGCAAATATCATAGAGTAATTTGATAAAATAGAAAGTTACAAATGTCATGGAGTACTTGGATAAAATGTAAAACTCGGATAAAATATATAACTCCACTGAGCATTATTGCCAGCACTTACACCACCCGACTGACGGAATCTACTACGGCTATGGCCCTCGACCCGACATTGCCTACATCACCTAGGACCACGTAACATTCACGTGTCCATCTCGTTCAAGAAACGCGTCATCCTTGGGCGACTTTTGGTAACTCGTCTCTAGAACAGATTTGGTACGAATCGACGCCCGTGGTAAGAAGGCCATGTAGTGGGATTCCCCAATGGCCTAAACCTAGTTCGGTAAACCTTTTGAAGTTGGTCCATCTTATAAACATCATGAACATACACTTGCCAATCTAGCCGTTGATTCGCACAAAATGCAAATACATGTCGACATGGAATTCGGTCCACCTGGAACTTGTCACAGTCACATCGTTGTCGATGACATACTCCAATCACTTGGCATCTCACGCACTTCAAATACCCCATTCTGCCTATCGAAGCAATTAACTTGGATGTTTCCTAATGCAAGTTGATTTGCATGCAAATTTTGAGGTCACAAGCTTAGAAAAAACATGTCCCGCACTAATTCAAGCCTCTGCCCCGGGTCTTTTTTGGCTGAACAACTCATTAAGCCTGTAAAATGTTTATTTTACAAGTGCAGTGACAGGGAGATTGTGTGCACCCTTCAAAACTAAGTTGATGCATTCCACTAGGTTTGTGATCATGTGATCCCATTGGTAACCGCCATCAAATAGCAACACATACTATTTGCGGGGGATTCGGTTTAACCAGTTAGTGTAAGTCTCACCCCGTTCTCGTAAACGTTAGTAAGCATGTCGTATTCGCGAAACCGTCCTCGAATATTCTGTGCAATAAAAAGAACAAAGAAAAACACTATATAAAGGTAACTCTATTAATAACAAACTTCGGCATACTCAACGTTATCTATATTGACGACAAGCTTTTGCAGGTATAGTGCCTTGAACTTTCTCAAAAAATTTGACTCTAAATGTATGATGCAAAACATGTGAAAAGCTTTAGGAGGCGACCAAGCTCCGTTACTACGGACAACAACTGCATTGATAGATTTATGTCGATCAGAGATCAGTCCGACACCATCCCGAGTCACCACATGTTGTCGCAGGTTATTAAGAAAAAAGTGTCACACATTAGAAGTCTCTCCCTCCACAATGGCAAATGCAATTGGGACGATATTGTTGTTACCATCCTGTGAAATTGTAACCAACAAACAACCCTTATACTTTCCATACAAGTGAGTCCCATATACCTGAACAACTGGTTTACAATGTCTGAATGTTCTAATGCAAGAGTAATAACTCCAAAAGATTCGATGTAATACTCGGATATCAGTTATCAAGTCATCCACTTGATATGCAGGCATAGTTTCAAAATGGACGACTACTGATTGCTCCTTATGATACATGGCCTCAAACCATATGGGCAAAGCTTCGTACAATACTTCCAACCTCCGAATATTTTTTCCACTGATTTGTGCTTAGCCAACCATGCTTTGAGATAATTGATGGTGTAATTGAACTTAGACTGTACTTCCGCAATAACTGATTTCACCTTTATAGAGGGATCAGCTTCTACTAATGGCTTTATTACTTCTGCAATTGTGTTCGAATCTAGCTTCGAATGATTCTAAGAAATGGCGACTCTGCTATAAATGTGACTACTATTATACCTCTTTATAACCCAACAATACTTTCTGCGAATCATGCTAACCTTGATCAGCTAATCACAACCTGACCCATACTGTGTACATTTGGCATAAAATGTCAACGATTCTGACTCATATCCCTGGTAGTCTACGCCTCTGCAGACAGTATAATCTTTCATCGCCATAATAACAGCTTCCTTGGAACTGAATTTCATTCCCACGGCAAATTCACCATCTGCCACAATAGAAATTTCTACTACGACGACAGTCATACGATAAATATTTAATAAGTGAAATTAAAAATAAAATCTATCTATAACTTATAAATCAATCATATCAAGAAATTAGTACTAATATAAATAAATATTCATATCAAAAATCAATATTCACAATATATATATATATATATATAAAATCAATACTCACTACATCAATATTAATATAAATAAAATTCACATAAAGTAATTATCTCAATTTTAACTAAATAAAAACATAAACACATAAATAAATACTAATTAATATTTAACTAAATCAATAACAAACTAAAAGATATTATTATCTTAAATTTAACTAAATAAAGACATAAACAAATGCTAATTAATTATATTTTCACATGTTACGTAACTAATTAATCCATTGATCAATATAAAATATAACAAAATTCTAATCCTTCGTATAAATATAGGCAATTACATACGTGTATTCATATATTCAGGAAACTCCGGAGTATACATGGCCTCCAAATCCAAAGTTCGCATGAAAGATGGCTCCTCAAACGGATGTTGGTTTGCCAATGCATTTGCCACGTCTGTCACATTTGCCTCCATAGGGAAATGGATCCTCTCCAGTTTTTTCAACACTTGACAAAATACAGTGCAATCTCTCACCTTTGATTTTAATAGTGGGACCAGAAATAAATAAGAGAGAGAATGTGGTGAATGGTTAGATTAAACACTGCACACCATCCAGTTTTTTATTCACTGGAGAGGATCCACTCCCCCTCCATAGTACTGTCACCTTGATCTTCGTCTCCATCTGGATCAACGACCTCGTAATTACTTTCAAACTCTTCATCACTATCACTATTATAATCTTTCCGTTCATTTTTTCGGTCGGCTTCTGATTGTTCGAACTTAATATACAACTCAATGAACGACATCTGAGAGTGACTTTACATTGAAAACATCTCTTGCATGCTCGCTTCATCAGTTACATATTTGGTTTGAAATTGAACGAATCCATCAAATACCGGTATAGGATACCTGTATAAAATACATGATATTCTCCTTGACATTTCAGAATCTATCTTTTCACAAATCACACATTTTAATTTTTCAAATGAGATTGTGAATGGAATAACAATATTTAACAAATTTTTACAAATAAATTTCACTCATTGAGATGTTTGTAACAAAATATGACCAAAATAATATACTTTTAATACGACTCCATCATCAATTTTTTTCCTCACATGAACATGAACTTCATTGTAATTTTTTTCAAGTACAAACGAAACGATAGTTCAGGAGGAGTCGAAGGAAGAAAAAGAAGAAGAGATCTGCCAACTCGGGACAAATTACACACACACGCATATATATAACAAACCGGTTGGTCCGATTTGTATTGTCAGTGTCACATTCAAAAAATATATATAATAATCAAATCGAACGGTTCGATTTGCTCTCTTCAAAAAAAAAAAGCTATATTCAAATCGGACAGTCCGATTAGATATACTAAAATTAAAATTTTCCTCATACACAAATCGAACTGTCCGATTTGTGTACCTACTTTCTCTAACAAAGAAATCGGACAGTTCTGATTTCTTCTTCTTATGTTTTAGAAAATATGAAAACTCAGGTGCAGTCGACTTTATATGAAGTTGATAGTTAAAAATCGTTAAATGACTTGATTGATTTGACTAAATTTTCATCTAATAATTCTCAATTATCAACTTCATATGAAATTAACTACACCTAAATTTTCACCTTTAAAAAAAGCTGCCACCATATTCAAGTCTAACACCACCAATCTCCATAACAAAACACAACACACACAATATGCATATCCTACCAAATGAGCTTGGCACCCCACTTTTGCTTTTAGTCTTAATCATAGACATTGTATTTAATTAATTTTTTTAATAATTTAATTAACATATATCTGAAAAATATATATTAAAATTATTAATTTCAAATATTTTTTTATAAAAGATTTATAAATTAAAATTTACAATATATTTTTCTATTTTTTTTAAAAAATTAATAGTTTATAACCTTCAGCACATATATTAACTATTTTCTTAAAGTACGAATCTACCTTTGGAAATATTTAATTTAACGCAATTACGCAAGCACAAAACACAATCATAGATTCATAATCAATTAATATTTACCATATATTTATCATATATTATATGATGATCACTCTTTTAAAAACCCTTTCATTTTCGAATGCTTAACCAATATTTTAAAATATTTATTAGTAAAATCCAAAAAATAAAAAATTACAAATGGTGAATTCCATTCAAAAATATATTATTATCCAATAAATTATTATATATATAAAATAAGAGGAAGTATAGAGAGTGAATGAAATATTTGTATAATGTGTACAATGGAGTGTAGGAATATTCGATTCAGTAGGATATCAGATGTTTATTATTTCTAATATTCGGATGGTTATTCTAGATAGTATGAGTATATTGTGTTTGAGAAATTAGTAGTATTTTATTCTGAATGTTCATTTTTTAACTCAAATTGAACCAAATAAATAATCTATTGTACATATTGTACAAATACTCTATTAGCGAAATTCAAAAAATAAAATTTAAATTATAAATATTTAGTTACACAGACTAATAAAAAAAACTATTAAACCCTTACAAGTTAGAGTCACAAAAAAAAAACCCTAACAAGTTAGTTAAAATTTTGACTGCTAAAAATCAGATCTGGGAAATTAGAAATGGACAAATGATATTTCTATCCTATCCATTGCATTCTCGTTACGTT
This sequence comes from Arachis hypogaea, assembly GCF_003086295.3. Taxonomy (NCBI): domain Eukaryota; kingdom Viridiplantae; phylum Streptophyta; class Magnoliopsida; order Fabales; family Fabaceae; genus Arachis; species Arachis hypogaea. The sequence continues at coordinate 145,853,730 of NC_092046.1, forward strand.
AAAAAAAAAAAAAGTGAAAAAACCCTAAAAACCTTCTATTATTTTATAATATTATATGATTTATCATTGATTTATAATTAATATTCTCACAACCACACACCTTCGTCTGTCTCTCTATCATTCCTCCATCCCTATCCCTCTCTCCCTCTCTCTCTCTCTCTCTCTCTCCTCCAACCGCATCAGATATAAATCCCTCTCAGTCTCAACCCCAATACCCATTCCTTCATTCCATTTCTCTCTTGATTTCGTCTCTAACACTCACAACACACTCTATCTTCTTGTGCACTCGCAGCTATGGGTGCAGCGCTACTCCCAGATCTCGGGACTGAGATTCTCATCCCTGTGTGTGCCGTCATAGGGATAGGGTTTGCCCTCTTCCAGTGGCTTCTTGTCTCTAAGGTCAAGCTCTCCGCCGCCAGAGACGCTTCTCCCAACGCCGCCGCCAAGAATGGCTACAACGATTATCTCATCGAAGAGGAGGAAGGCATCAACGACCACAACGTCGTTATCAAATGCGCTGAAATCCAGAGCGCCATTTCCGAAGGTCCTTCTTCTCTTCTTTTCCAAAACACACTTTCTATTTTAAAAGTCTTTCAAGATTTGTTGTTAGCTACGAATCAGATCCACTCATGAGCTGTGTTCTGTCAGTTCCTCTCAGCAATTTTCAGAAATGATTTGGGAAGAGGGAGATATTTGTGTGTAGATCTCGCTGTAATTATGCTTGACTTGTTTGGATTTTGATTGTGAAAGCTCTTGATTTGAATTTATTTCCTCTGCTGCGGAGGTGTTTGTTGTGGCCTTCTTGTTCTTGTACTCCGTGTTTTTCTGTCGTGCGTATGAGCGTGTGTGTGACCGTGACAGCTTCGACTGTGATTTTCTAAAAACTTTTTCTATTTTTTTTTAGTGTGGAGATTTTTGAGCTGCAACAAGATTTTAAATAATCGAGTTTACTAGTATTTGTTTTGTAAGCACAGTAAAAATCGATGTTGATTATGGATTTTGGACCCATGTGTCCAAATCTTATGGTAATTTTAAAACAAAATTCATATCGTTAACTTTTTTGCCCTTACTGTTTTTCCTAGATAATAATAATATTAACTAGGTATGGGAAATCAAACGGAGTTGGTCCATAGCTCAAGAAAAAAATGTTACTGTCACAAAATAGTCCATTTTTACATTCCATATATGTAAACTAGATTTGATCTCGATATGAGCAGTATGTGTTTATTGATGAGCATAGAGTACATATTTTACCCGTCATCCGTAAAACGGTTTTAACATTTTCGTATTCTTAATTCCTTATTGCCGTTTGAACATGGTTCAGATGTAATTTTATTTCCATTGGCTATATCTTCACAAAAACCTTTTAGCTTTAGGTTTGTTTTAGTATAATACTACTAGAACTGATCATAGTTTCAGCTGTTGCTTGGAGTTTTATGCATGTCTGCATTTAAAAAAAAAAAAAAACTTCAATTCACATTTACGGGATATTTTCCTAACTGTTGTTGTGTATTTCTTCTTATGTTAGTATATTTCTTGTTGATCATCAACAGGAGCAACCTCTTTCCTTTTCACTGAGTACAAGTATGTGGGAATCTTCATGGTGGCTTTTGCCATCTTGATATTCCTCTTCCTTGGCTCTGTGCAAGGATTCAGCACAAGCCACCAGCCTTGCACCTATGATGAATCCAAGATGTGTAAACCAGCTCTAGCTACTGCCCTCTTTAGCACCATTTCATTCTTGCTCGGTGGCGTCACGTCGCTAGTCTCCGGTTTCCTTGGAATGAAAATTGCTACTTATGCAAATGCGAGAACCACTCTGGAGGCAAGGAAGGGTGTTGGAAAGGCTTTCATCACTGCATTTAGATCTGGTGCAGTTATGGGATTTCTCCTTGCTGCAAATGGTCTATTGGTTCTTTACATTGCCATCAACGTTTTCAAGTTCTACTATGGCGATGACTGGGAAGGTCTTTTTGAGGCCATAACTGGTTATGGTCTTGGTGGGTCTTCTATGGCTCTCTTTGGCAGAGTTGGTGGAGGTATCTACACTAAGGCTGCTGATGTTGGTGCTGATCTTGTTGGCAAGGTTGAAAGGAACATTCCCGAGGATGACCCAAGAAATCCTGCTGTAAGAGAAATCTCCCTGAGCTAGATTTTTTTTGAAGTACTTTCAATAATTTGCTTGTATATCTGACTCTTGAGTTACTCATGTTGTAACCAGGTGATTGCCGATAATGTGGGTGATAATGTTGGGGATATTGCTGGTATGGGATCTGATCTCTTCGGTTCATATGCCGAGTCATCCTGTGCTGCCCTTGTTGTTGCTTCCATCTCCTCTTTTGGGGTGAACCATGAGTTGACTGCTATGTTGTACCCTCTCATTGTCAGCTCTGTGGGTATCATAGTTTGTTTGCTTACCACCTTATTTGCAACTGACTTTTTTGAGATAAAGGCTGTGAAGGAAATTGAGCCGGCATTGAAAAAACAACTCATTATTTCCACTGCTTTAATGACCGTTGGGATTGCGATTGTTAGTTGGATTGCACTACCATCTTCCTTCACTATCTTCAATTTTGGAGTCCAGAAAGATGTCAAGAACTGGTATCTTTTATAATTCTCCATTAGCAAAATAATGAATGGTACATTGTCCTATTTTGGAACTAATGAGATTGCTTTCTGTTTGCAGGCAACTATTTTTGTGTGTTGCTGTTGGTCTTTGGGCAGGTCTTATTATTGGATTTGTAACCGAGTACTTTACCAGCAATGCATATAGGTAAGCTGTTTTAGGGCATATTTTTGCACTTTTACATGTTCTCATTTTTAGATGTTACTTTATTTTTTTCCTCTACCTGCTTTTGCAGCCCTGTGCAAGATGTTGCAGATTCCTGCAGGACTGGTGCTGCCACTAATGTTATCTTTGGGCTTGCCTTGGGATACAAGTCTGTCATTATCCCAATTTTTGCTATTGCTGTTAGTATTTTTGTTAGCTTCAGCTTTGCTGCCATGTACGGTATTGCTGTTGCAGCACTTGGGATGCTGAGTACCATAGCCACTGGATTGGCCATTGATGCTTATGGTCCAATTAGTGACAATGCTGGAGGTATTGCTGAGATGGCTGGTATGAGCCACAGAATTAGAGAGAGAACAGATGCCCTTGATGCCGCCGGAAACACAACTGCTGCTATTGGAAAGGTTTGGATTTTTCCGACAGTCTGATATCTTGATTTTATGGAAACCCCACATTTCCTGATAGGTGCCTGACAAGTTGTTATTCTTTTTCAGGGATTTGCAATTGGTTCTGCCGCGCTTGTGTCTCTGGCTCTCTTTGGTGCCTTTGTGAGCCGAGCTGCTATCACAACTGTTGATGTGTTGACTCCAAAGGTTTTCATTGGTTTGCTTGTTGGTGCAATGCTTCCATACTGGTTTTCCGCCATGACCATGAAGAGTGTGGGAAGTGCTGCACTAAAGATGGTTGAGGAAGTGCGCAGGCAATTCAATACCATTCCTGGCCTGATGGAGGGAACTGCAAAGCCTGACTATGCTACATGTGTTAAGATCTCCACTGATGCTTCCATTAAAGAAATGATCCCGCCCGGTGCCCTTGTCATGCTTACACCCCTCATTGTCGGTATCTTCTTTGGAGTAGAAACACTTTCTGGTGTCCTTGCTGGATCTCTGGTGTCTGGTGTACAGGTAATGTATTAGTTTAGCATACACACTTGTTTTATTGCATGCTCAATATTCAAGTAACCGGTGGTTTTACTTTGGCTCTATTAACAATCTTCTGGGTTTTCCTTTTTATTGGAGACATTTCTCTAGTCACTGACCGGCACATATTTGTGTACTGTGGTTTACAGATTGCTATCTCCGCATCCAACACCGGTGGTGCTTGGGACAATGCCAAGAAGTACATTGAGGTAAGGATTTTACTGTGGAGTTGGGTTATATATATAAATTGATGTGAAAGGTTTGATGAGTATGGTCTAATGTGTAAATGAATGATTTGGTTGTCATAGGCTGGTGCATCTGAGCATGCGAGAAGCCTTGGGCCAAAGGGGTCAGATTGTCACAAGGCAGCTGTGATTGGAGACACTATTGGGGACCCACTGAAGGACACATCTGGACCCTCACTCAACATCCTCATCAAACTTATGGCCGTTGAGTCCCTTGTCTTTGCTCCCTTCTTTGCTACCCATGGTGGTCTCCTCTTCAAGATCTAAACTTTGTTTTCATACACACACAAGACAATGACAAGACAAGTGCAGAGAGCATCGTCCATCAATTCCCCCCATAACAAGGAAGAAAACCCGTCCTCATTCTGCTATTTTTTCTTCTCCCCCTACCCTCCCTCCCCAATCAAAAACAATATAATTTTAGTTTCGTCGGTAGTTTTGAGATACTTAATTAGGTTGAATCTGCAGAGAAAAATTTTCCTTGTAAAGAGGAGGTTGATGATGATGCCTGTGATGGTGTTGATGATGATGATATTTTACAACAGTCTCTTCTTGATATTGTTCCGGCTTCCTTCGTTGTTTTGAGTCATTAAAGTGGCTATATGCCTACTTACCTACCCATTTTCATTTTCTGAGTGTTACATTATATATGATTTTGATTCATAGTTTTTCATACGCAAGGATCGTCAGCTCAAACTAGGATGGTATGGACCTATACCGCAATACACCCACGCGGACCAAGAGGCACGCTTTTGACTTGGTACAATTTGTGTTTAGTTTTATATTGTATGTTTGTTCTTTATTTTATCTATTTTGGAGTTAAAAAGTTGAAATTCTTAATTTTATTTAATGAGGAGAGTTAGGTGTTTAGTTTCCTAAATTAACTGGGGATCATTGGCCTTAGGGTTTTATTGTGTGAAATTTGGATGCCAGTCACAGAGAACCAAGGTGAGAAAATTCGTTATCGGAGTTAAAATACTACTTTTCAAATGGGATGGAGTGAAATTTAGAAATACCTAGCGTTGTTGTTAACGTTCCTAAGAAAATTCTACATGTATATTAAACTTGGCTTAAAATTACATGTTTAAAGGCACACCAATTGTACTCTATTTAGGATAAGATGAAGGACACTCGGTGCAATGCATGAAATAAAAATTCTTTGGTTACGGTGGTGTCATTTTAATATTTTTTGGGTTGGGTTTGTGGGTGATGGGTCGTGGTGCCGCATTGCATCGGAGCTAGTAGTTATAACTCGTAATTCATAAACATAAACACCGATTTTTTTTTTCCCAAATGTAAATATTATTACCCTTTGTGTTATCAATAGTAGAGAAGAAGTTTCGTTTCTGGGACGACAAACAAGGACCCCACAATAATGCATAGCGTTCTGCAAATCATTAGGGGTTAGGGTAGTCCGGGCAAGACATCTTCTGTTCGTTCTTTCCACATCTCATGCTTTCAATCTCAGTTTCCCCACCTAGCTTTCGTGTCAGATTCTTATTGCTATTTCTTACTTGGATTCACACGAAAATCTACTTCTATATACTTAGCGGGAATTGATAATTAGTGACGTGCATGTGCATTATTTACACACCTGTCCCATTATTGACTGATTCACAGGATTTAAAGCTTCACATGCTAATGCTACTACAAAATTAACCATTTTCAATAGACTTCAACCGTGGTTTCAAGGAAAATGTAATGTTTGGATCTTTGTGATAAAAAATCAATTTGTCATGACACTCAACGATGGTTTGAGTGAAGGCAAGAAAGACTTGCTTTTGCTATTCATATTGAGCGTCGATAGATAAGCAACTTTCTCATTCTATATACTCAGGTAAGTTTCCCATATATTATGCATTCTAAAGAATGCTAGACCATGACATTATAACATTTTTTTTTGGTGTCTAACATAACATTGATTGAGTAATAAAAAGTTTTATTTACATTGTAACGAATTTCATTTAGAGTTTCATTAGTAAACTTTTATATCAGTTATTATAAATAAATTAATTTTAAATTAAATGCACTTTTATACGCAAAAGTAGGTAATGAAATGTTACACAATGCAAAGGAAGTATATAGCACTTTCTGGACATTAACTTGGTAAAATAAAGAAGAAATAAAAAATAAAACATGTTAAATCTTAAATTTTAATTTAAATCTTAAGTTATAACTAAATTATTGATATAAAAAAATAATTGAACATTAAAGTATGTATAATTAAAATTTATTTAATTAATAAGGATAATACATAAAGAATGTTTAAGAAGGAATCCGTAGTTAAACATTAAACATATATTAAATTGCTATATATGATTTTTAATGTAAAAAAATATAGATTAAAATTAATGGCAGCATAAACACCTTTTTGGTAATAAATAAAGAATTTAATTAACATGTGTTTGGACATAAATTAAGATTACTAGTAATAGATATTTTTAAATTTTTTTTTACTTTAATAAATACATAATAAATGCATTAAAAATTTAAATTTTGTATATTTATATTTATGAAGATTTTTTTAATTGGTAATTTTACTGTATATCATGTTAATTAAATTCATAAATAAATAATAAGATAAATTTATTAAGGAAACAATTATTGCACATTTAGATTAGTGTTTGATTTATAAAGTCATTAAATTTAAAGATAACGAACATGAAAAATTAAAAATAAATTTTAGTTAATATCTGCACTAAAATTATATGATAAGATTATTAATAATTAAAAAATTTAAATATTTTTTAATGAATATAAAAAATACATTAAAAATTTTAAATTTTTAATATATTTTTTTAATTTATAATTTTAATATATTCTTAGGATACAAATTAATTAAACCCATTAAAAATATATAAAAATTACATTCAAATATATAATTTTAAATTAGGTGAACAAAGGTAAAACAGAAATTGAGATTAATTAATATTATTCTATCATTTATTATACTAGGTAATTATAAAAAGAATTTCATTTATCTAATTTTTAAAAAAATAAACATCTAAAAAATTAAATATAATTATAAATTATTATGTAGAATGTCCATACATCCAAATCCTCAAATTATACTTTAGAGAAAAAGAAAATGATAGAAAATTTGTCTTGCAAATAGCCTACTTATATATTGTACTTGTCATTCCCAAAGCCACGGCTTCAGAGTCCAGCTAACCACTCAGAACCGCCCCGGAAAGAATCATGCTCTCCATTGCAATTTTTTACCCTTCGATCTCGTTCAACCACTCCCTAGATTACATTGTCCGCCGTATCCTCAACTGTCAGTCTCTCCCCCCATCCACATTCTCACTACCATCCAAATTGAATTCCTATTCCTCTTCCTCCACCTACAGACACCTCTATATGCGCACCATCAACGCTGCTCAACTCTTCGATTACGAGTCAAAGCTTGCCAATGAGTTTATTGTCTCCCAACGCCTTAAGATTGCAATTGTCGGCTTCGGCAATTTCGGCCAGTTCCTTGCCACCACATTAGTCCGCCAGGGCCACACCGTCCTCGTCCACTCCCGCTCCGACCACTTCGCCGCAGCCAAAAAGCTTGGCGTATCGTTCTTCCAAAACCCTGACGACCTATGCGAGGAGCATCCCGAAGTGATCCTCCTCTGCTCCTCCATAATCTCAATGGAGCGTGTGCTCCTCACGCTCCCTCTTCAGCGCCTCAAACGCAACACTCTCTTTGTTGACGTCCTTTCTGTCAAAGAATTTTTCAAGAAGCTCCTCCTTGAGCTCCTCCCCTCCGATTTCGACGTTCTATGCACTCATCCGATGTTCGGACCTGAGTCCGCAAGTGATGGATGGACCGGCCTTCCATTCGTCTTCGAGAGGGTTTGAATCCTTGACGAGGAGCACCGTGTTTCTCGCTGTGAGAAGTTCCTCAATGCGTTTGCCAGAGAAGGTTGCAGGATGGTGGAGATGAGTTGTGAGGATCATGACCGTTATGCCGCCAGTTCGCAGTTCATTACTCATACCGTTGGAAGGATTCTTAAAGAGTCGATGCTGGAGTCGACGCCAATTAATACGAAAGGGTACGAGAGTTTGTTGGGGTTGGTGGAGAACACTGCTATGGATAGCTTTGATTTGTATTATGGTTTGTTCATGTTTAATAAGAATTCTTTGGAGATGCTGGAGAAGCTTGATTTGGCGTTTGAGGATCTCAGAAAGCAGCTCATTGCGTGGTTACATCGTGTAGTCAGGAATCAGTTGATAGAGAATGGTGAAAGGTTGCACCAGCTGGATGGAAGTAACAGCCATGCACTGCATCGGCGAGCTCCTAATGAGTCTGCATTGCTGCATTCCAGGTATTTGATATTTGGAACTTGAAAAAATCTCAAGGATTTTTGCTACGTTGTGTGAATATTTGTGATTGTTGTTTTAGAGAGTGTTCGTTTTGTTGAGATTGAGAGCAAGTAACTTAATCATTTTGAATTCGAAAGATGATGTTGTTGTGATGGGAAAAGGGCTATTACATAATAATGATTAATGAGTAATGATGCTAATAATGCAGTTTTAATGATGTTGCTCTGCTAAATAGTTTTGCTTCAAACAATTCTAGCCAGTCTGATGAGAACACAAAGCTCAAGATTGCAATCGTTGGTTTTGGAAACTTTGGTCAATTCCTTGCAAAAACTATAGTTAGCCAAGGTCATGAGGTTTTGGCGTATTCTAGATCAGACTACTCTGATGTGGCTCGAAAGTTGGGGGTTTTGTATTTCAGCGACGTAGATGATCTTTGTGAGCAGCATCCAGGAGTGATCTTACTTTGCACTTCCATCATTTCGACGGTTAAAGTTCTTAAATCATTACCTTTCCAAAGGTTGAAGAGAAGTACATTATTTGTTGATGTATTATCCGTCAAAGAGTTTCCTAGAAACCTCTTCCTTCAACACTTGCCTCATGATTTTGATGTTCTCTGCACTCATCCCATGTTTGGGCCGGAGAGTGGAAAGAATGGCTGGAAAAACCTTCCTTTTGTTTATGACAAAGTTAGAATTGGGAACGAAGAATCAAGAATATTGCGATGTTATCGGTTTCTTGACATTTTTGCTAGTGAAGGATGCCGGATGGTTGAAATGTCTTGTGCTGAACATGATCGGCATGCAGCTGGATCCCAGTTTGTTACACACACAACAGGAAGATTTTTAGAAAAACTGAGGTTAAAGACAACACCAATCAACACAAAGGGTTATGAAACTTTGTTGAGTTTGGTGAAAAATACTGGGAGGGATAGTTTTGATTTGTACTATAGTTTATTCTTGTATAATTTAAATGCCATGGAACAACTAGAAAGATTCGATTTGGCTTTTGAATCATTGAAGAAGCAGCTTTTCAACCGATTGCATAGTATCTACCGAAAGCAGCTATTTGAAAATGAACAATAGATCCTTGCTTTGCGAAAGAGATCTATGTTGCCAGAAAAATCTAAAGACAGTGATAGGTCATCACCTCTTTCAAAAACTGTAGACACCAAATGAATTTATGCCAAAGATTTCCATTTCATTAGTAAGCATTGCAGGCCCCAATTATTCTAATAGTAGGTTTAAATAAATCTGTTAATTCTAAAATTTCACATTCAATAATTCTCGGAGTCTAGCCGTTCTGTCCGATTGAAATTCAAAGAAAAATGTAATTCTCAATATATTTTAACTCCCTTATATTTCTTAGTTTTCATTCCATGTCTAATTTGCTGCATTGATACCAGTGGAGCTGGATGATCATGTATTTAGGTGCCAATGCAGTTATTGGCGTTAAATGTAGACTTAAGAGTTCTAAATCTTAAGTGAGATAAAGCGCAATTTAGTGGAGAAGCATCCCGTGTTAACGCAAGGTCCGGAAAAAAATCGCACCCAAAAGATATGTTGTATGCAGCCTAACCTAATAATTACATCAGTGATTGTTTTTACAGTTTTCACCTGTGACTTTGGGATCACATGGAGACAATTCAACCGTTGTTCTAAAGCTCCTCTTTTAAATATGAAGTGAGATATTCATTGAAAAGAAAAATGTAGATGCTTTAGATAAAAGTTGGATGTCTGTAGGAATTGAGTAATTTAAAATGCAAATATTCACTTGATATAATGTGAAAGCAGGAAATGATCATGAAAACTGCTATGAAGTGTGATCGTGGACAATGTTGATACAGTGATACACAGTTCCCTTCATAACCTAGTCTATTGTGTATAGCCTATTTCAGTTGAACTTAATTTACCAGTGGTTGTTTTACATCTATGTTGTGTTCATTTGATCCCATATAATCCTATGTAGTTTTCTTGACTTTTTTTTTTTGCTTCATAACCTTGATTAATGCTGTTCAATGCATGAACGTGTGCAGATTGCATTACCTGACATGTGAATGTGATTAACCACTTGATGCCCCTAAAAGATTTTGTCCCAAGAAAAATTAAACTTGTCATTATCAAGCTATTGATAGAGCGGGTGTATGTATAGTTAGTCTATACTCAAAAAAATTAGCAGAGACGTGGTGGCTATATCTTAACTTAAATGGAAGGTGAAAGAGGCAACGGACCAATATGGGTTTCACTGTCATCTTGACTTACATGTGTCTCTAAAGATGCCCCGTTGAAATGATTAGGAACAAGTTTTTCAATGTGTAGGTGGCGTAAACTAAGTATTGATTTTCAATTTATAATAAGTAAATTAATAATAAGATGGGACTCTCTTTCAACTTGTACATGTTTCAATCTTGTCATCTTCGAAATGAATCTGAATGCTGATTATGTCTTGAGTCGCATATGTTCTTTCAGAAGTTTGTAGTTGTCAAAGTTTGTAATTTAGACAACTGTTGATTCAGTAGTCCCTCTCAGTTTTGTTTTCATTACTAAGCTTCCTGTAACACTAGTACCTTTCACATACTTATAAAGGGAAAGTTTTGTGTAAATCAAATAATTGTCTCCATTAAAAGTAGTATTATAGTATATGATTCATTGATTCCTTCCTTTAATTATTTCACCTTGTTTAGTTCGTGATTCTACTACACTCTTAGTAATTACTTTACTATTATTAAGGCTAGAACAAATTTTAATAGTATAAATTATGTTTGCTTGTCCTCTTAAATTGGGAATAAATGCTTCTCTCTCTCTCTCTCTCGGTTGAAAAACATGTTAAAATAATTAATAATTAGATAAGCCTAAAAATGTTAATTGTAAAATAAATCAAGAGAAATTTGACAGCATGCATCAAAATTATAAATTAAAAATTATAAATTAAAAGAAACCAAAGAATGACTTGCACGCAAGAGAAAACTAATAGTATGCACAGTTTTGCCGGGAAATTATGGGTATAAAATGAGTCGTGGCATCACAAGGGAATAATCGTATACATTTTTTTGAGTAATTTGACTTACTAAATAGAAATATTATTTAGCTTGTTCCAAGTTCCAACAGATTTCTATTGTCACAGGGAATTCAAGTAGGAACTGTAGCCTTAATTCTGATGAGAATTGTTATGTATATTTGACCATTTCAAGTGATATCTTCCCCTCTTGATAACAGCTGTAGTTGATTTCACCATAGTTTCTAACATTCTTGTACAACCTTGGACGTGTGTCAGTTATTAAGCTTTCCACAGGTTCAATTTCATTCTCTGCTTCTGGTTCATAGGACATGGCCACTGACATCCTCATCTTTTCTTTTGTTTGTCACAACCCTGTGCATTGGACTCTTGAATATTCCATTACTCATAATCTGCATAACAATTTATTATTAAGCATTCTACTGACATGAATTTGGCAAACAAGGATTAAGCTTATACCTGCATTTGAATGATCACCAAGATTGACAACAAGAGCATTAGGTATTGTGGGGATATTGACCCATTTCTCATCTGAGAACTTGAAGGCCTTCCACTCCATTGTCTTGCAATAGAACTGTGATTACTGATCTATTTGTATGAGGCTTGAGTACCAAATTGGGTCTTGAACAACGTGGATAGAAACGGAACCTTGCTGCAAATAATGATTGTCCTCCAAACTGATCCAAGAAACTACCCTCTTCCGGATTCAGTGACCTTCCCATGCATCTCAATAGATAATCCATCCTTGACTTCACTTTAATGGAAAATTCCTCTAATATATCACTGCATAGTAGCAAGAAAATCAAACTTTACTTTGTTTTCCTGTAACATGTTAATGGACTATGAAGGGTACAAAGGAAATACCTAAAATCAATAGGATTTTGTGGCCAAAGAGAATGCCTTCTATTCTTTTCTGGAAAAACTCGAAGAATTAAGCGATAGGACCAGTCAAGGACTTGCTTCTTTGAAACTATTCTGTCATTTTCATACCCTTTTGAGTCATTAGCAGGTCGTGAATATTTTTGTTTTTCCTAAACTGGAAGTTGGAAAAATTGCTTTGAAACTTGGCGTATTTTGTGAAGTTGACATTCCATGACCAATTGCCTGTGGTCAAATTAGAAACATTTATGTATCACTTGTTTGTTACTTTTATCAGTGAATAGCACATAAGCCTAATGAAAGAAGATCAAGATCTGTGATTTAATTAAATAAATCCGCACCTGAAAGCATCCAGCTGATGTGAGAGCAGATCTAAGCTTCTCAGACTCAGGTTCTGATGATGACAGCAGACTCACATCAATTATGGGTATTGGAATCATAACTGATGATGATGATAATGAATTTTTTAACCCAATACTATTATTATTACTATTATCTCCTTTATGTGGTGGTTCATCACCATCCATTGACATTCCATAGATGCTCTTTGCCATTTATGCCTCTACCCTCTTGAGCTATGTGTGAATTTGGCACTAGAAGGAAGCTTTTTATTCTCTCCTACACCCTTTTGTTTTTATTCTATGAACTTTTTCCTAATATTAATGTGTAAAACCAAATTAAACATGCGCATTCAAAATACTAGTGTAAAACACGCGCTACGTGCAGGACAAATGTTGTTTCATTATAAAATTTGTTGGTATTATTCATTGATAGTAATAGTTGTTACTTTTAATTTGAAAAAGTCCTTGTGTATAAAAACTTTGTATAGTATATAAGACTGGTCCATCCTTACTTTCTAGAGGCCGAATAATCTTGATATTTTTTTAGTCCATATTAGCGGATTCTACTTAAATATAAAATCCATTATATTTGTATGTTTCAATAAATGTTATACTTTATTAATTGATATACAATTAAAAAAAAATTAAAATTTTAATAAAAATAGTTTATATTGTAATCACACACACAATAAATACTAACTAAGTGACGTTTAGATATATTATTAGAACCTTCAAGTATAACCTGTGAGGATTGTGTACTTAATCAACTTTATTGTATTTGTATAGTTTGTTTTCTAAAAGATTCATATATATTTATTGAAAGAATTAATTTACTTAATATACAAAAAGATTAATTATGAATCTCTTTTGTTATATTAATGTTTAATCCAAAAAATTTATATCTTTTTAAAAAATTTCTAAATGGTAACCTTTAAAGTATATTTTAACTAAAATTTAAAAAAAGTAAGATAAATTAACGAATTGGTAAGCCAAAGCAATAACCAAACTTTTCTATCACCACAGTTCTTGAAAAATGCAAAAATGTTTATAGCTTAATCCAATTATGTAGAACATACAAAAGATAGAGAGAATGGTGTCCAAGTGACTGTAGATTCTTAAAAGGAATTGTATATTTAAATATACAAGCATATATAAATTATGTTTGAATCGGTATAAAGTAAGGGAATAAAATGAAATAGAACAGGATGAATTGAAGGAAACAGGGTGAAATGATACAATTACTTGTATGGAGAAATAATATTTAAGAAAACCATAAAATATTTTAGAGAAAAAGACAAATAGGTCCCTAACCTTTTATCTCGCGGACATTTTCGTCCCTGACCATTGAAAAATACTTTTAAGTCCCTAACGTCCTTAAAAATTGGACGGATCAGTCCCTCCGTCCAAAAGCCACCGTCAGACTCAACGAAAAAGTCTGACGTGGCTCCCTGACAAACCCCAATTTGACGGTTTGTTTTGTATTGAATTTAGAGCATCTTGATAACCTTTTGTCACATTTAGCCTAGGAATTAGCATGATTTTGTTATCTCTCCCGTATTTGTGATTAAGTGTAAAAACATGCTTTTTAAGCCTTATTTTGATGAATTCTATTTCCTCTTTGATTCCATAAGATGCCTTGATGTGTTTGTTAGTAATCTCAGGATGAAATAGGCTAGGCATGGATCAAAGGAAGCAAGGAAGGAAGCATACAAGTGGAGAGAAGCATTAAAAGTCAAAGAAGCAAAATCAGAGCCATGCACGCGCACGCGCACAAGGCGCTCGCGCGCACATTGCGAAACAGGCCAAGGACGCGCACGCGTACCATGCGCGCACGCGCCGATGATGGCACATGACCTCATTAATGCAACACGTGCCTGGCGATTTGAGAGGTTTTCTGAACCCATTTTTTGCGCCAAATTGCTAAGGAAAAGAAATAAAAGGATGAAGGATTAAGGGGAAGGGGGATCATCATCACTTTTAACCAATAATCACTTTTAGTTTAGAGTTTTAGAGAGAGAAGCTCTCACTTCTCTCTAGAATTAGGATTAGGATTAGGTTTAGTTCTTAGATCTAGATTTAGATTCATGTTCTTCTACTTCTACATCTCAATTCCTTGTAATTACATTGATTCTTCTTCCATTCTTTTATTGCAATTTCCTTTATGTTGTTCTTGTATTTTGTTATAGATCTAGTATTGTTCCTTTTACTCTCTCTCAATTCAATAAAGGTAATTCATAATAAATGTGTTTCCTTTGATTGTTGTTGTTAACTCCTTTCAATAATCGTTGTTAGACTTCATTCTTGTTGTTGATTTACTATGTTTTTCTTTTATGCTTACCAAGTGTTTGATAAAATGCTTGTTTGGATTCTAGTGTAGGTTTTGTCCCTCTTGGCTTTGGTAGAGTAATTAGTGACTCTTGAGTTATCTAATTCCTTTGATTGATTGATAATTAGAAGTTGCTAATTGATTCGAATGCCTCTAAAGCTAGCCATTCCTTTAGGAGTTGATTAGGACTTGAGGAATCAAATTGATTCATCCACTTGACTTTCCTCCATGGTTAGAGGTTGACTAAGTGGGAACAATGAACAATTCTCATCACAATTGAGAAGGATAACTAGGATAGGACTTCTAGTTCTCACATCTTGCCAAGAGCCTTGTTAGTTGTTAGTTTATTTTCATTACCATTTGCTTTTCATGCCTCTTATCCAAAACCCCAAAATAACCCACAACCAATAACGAGACACTTTATTGTAATTCCTAGGGAGAACGACCCGAGGTCCAATACTTCGGTTTATAAATTTTAGGGGTTTGTACTAGTGACAAACAACTTTTTGTATGAAAGGATTATTGCTTGGTTTAGAAACTATACTTTACAACGAGATTTTATTAGTGAATTTCTAAACCGTCAAAAATCTAATCGTCAAAATGGCGCCGTTGCCGGAGAATTGCAATGGTGTTATGTTATTGGTTATTGTATATATGTGAATAGTGTGAATATGTTTGCTTTTGTTAGCTCTTGCTAGTTTTAGGATTTAATTTTCTTGCTTCTTATTTGATTTTGTTTTCATTTTCTTCTTGCTATCATGAATTCTCACCTTGGCTATGAGTTTGATTACAACTATGTTGTAGGTAATGGGGGCTACAATGAAGATGTATATCAAGAATGGGATAATCAAAGGTGGGAAGAGCCACATGCACATGATCAATCTTCATGGCAACAACCTCCACCAATACACTATGAAGAAGAGCCATTCTTTGATGCATATCAATCTAATGGCTATGGTGAACTCCCTTGTGACTTTCAAGAACCACCACCATATGCCTATGAGCCATACCCTCAACATAACCCTCAACCATACTCAAAAGCCACTTTTCACCAACCACCTTCATATGACCCTCATCCATATCCACCATTACAACAACCGTATGAGCCATATGAACCACATATAGAGCCACCCCCTCCATGTTATTACCAAGATGAATCACCTCCAATATACGAAAATTTTCAACCACAAGATGAATACTACCTTCCACCACAACCTTCCATGGAAGAATACTCATGTCCTTCAATCCAAGAGCCATATGATCCTAATCATATTATCCAAGAGGAACAAGAGTCAAGGGATCATCTCAAGGAAACATTGGATCAACTTCAAGCAACCATGGAGCGTGTTGTGCAACAAGTAAAAAGAGTGGAAATTATTGAACCACCACAACTCTACCAAGAAGAACCACCTTCCTACTATGAACCCTTCTCCCAAATTGATGAACCCTTCCATCCACCCCAACCTCCAATGGATGACATCCTTGATGTTCTTGTTCAAGGACAAGAAGAAATGAAAAGGGATGTGCAACAATTCACGGCCGCCTTGGATGAGGTGATAAACCGGTTAGCATCCCAATGCTTGAACACTCAAGGAACTCCCATGGCTACATGTGGGGAATCAAATGAAGAGCATAACATGAAAGAGAGATTGGTGGAGAATGAGGGAAGTTGCTTTGTATTGGAACAATTGGAGGAAGCTATGATTATTGAAGAAAGGGAAGAATTGGTTGAAGACTTAGGAGATGCGGAGCCTCCATGGGAATCTAGAATTGAAGAAAACCCCTCCAAGATGATTGAAATTGATGCTAGGAAGGAAAGTGCACACCTTCCAAGACATATTCCATATGAAGACTTGGATGGGATAGAGCAAGAAGTGAGTTCCCTTGGTGATGAAGATCAAGCATCAAACCTTAGTGGTGAAGAATCCTTTGAGCATGAAGAACCTTCTCCCAACAAGATGGAAAGCAATGTGGAGGTAAATTTTTCTTATCCTCCCATTTATGACTTGAGTAGGAGAAAATGTTTATATAAAATTGTTGAACAAAGGATTATAATTGAGAAGTCTTGTGAAGAGGTGGAAATCCTTAGAAAAAGGAGGATGGGAATTGAATATACTTTATCAAAACCCTTGGAGTTGTCTTTGCCTAGGTTGCCATCTACTCCTTCATTTGAGTGGGTGAAATTCATTTCTATTAGCTTTATTGTCCCACTTGAGTATGGCTTGCTTGAAACGGATGGTCAACTTAGGATCCTTTGTGGGATGAAGCGTAAGCGAAAGATGTTTCGTGGTTGGCGTTGCAAATCAAGGCTCATTATGGTTGATGCATCAAACATGAGATATAAAGGTTGGAGTAGTGCTCAAATAGATGTGTCTAGGAGGATTGTTGGCCACTATATAGAGAATTCACCTTACTCACCACCCGGTTGGACTAATAATGATGATCAACCTCAAGACGGGTGTGAAAACAAAGTGTGGGATCCCGGATTACAAGAAGAGGATCAACTTTGGGAGCCCCAAGCTTATGAAGAACTCCATCAAGACTTGGCTCAATCCATGAAGAATCTTGGGGCACAATGGAGAACCAAGCATTGGTGGGAGTTCCAAGATGAATACAAGCACAAGCCACCTTGATGAGGAGCTCCCCATAAGTCCAACTTAAGGACAATAAACAAAAGTGCTAGGTGGGAGACAACCCACCATGGTAAAATCCTTTCATTTTCTCTTTTGTACATATTGATAGAATTAGTTTAATTTCATGTTTTGTTTAGATAGTTGAGTTTAATTGGTAGTTTAGTATGTTAAATAAGGTTTTAGGGTGTTTTGGTAGATGCTTGGAGGTTTAGAATGCTGAGATTGGTGCAAAAAAAAAAAAAAAAAACGGCCATCGGCGCGCTAGCACGCTGTGCGCGCGCGCGCACATTGCACTTCCGCAACTTCTGGTACAAAAAACCAGAGAGTTGTGCGCGCGTTGTGCCAGCATTGTGCTGGGAGCACAAGCTCATCCACGCGTAAGCGCGCTGTACGCGCGCGCGCGGATCGTCCCTGCTGCATCCACGCGTGAGCGCGCTGTGCGCGCGCGCGCGGATTTGCACCCTGTTTTTCTCCTTCCTCCTTTCTCCTTCTTTCCTCTTCTCTTCTTCTTTCTTTCTCATTTTTTCTTTTCTTCTTCCTCTCTTGAAAGATTTTTTTTCTCTTTTCTCTTTTAATAAAAAAAAAAAAAATTTTTAATAATAAAAAAATATAATAATAAATAAATAAATAAATAAAATACTAAAAAAATTAAAAATATTTTGAAAAACAGAGCACCATCCACGCGTACGCGCACTGCGTGCGTACGCGTGCATCAAGCGTTTTGGACCATCCACGCGAGCGCGCCATGCATGCGTACGCGTGGATTGAGAAGTTCCACCATCCATGCATTTTTCCAGAGAGTTGTGCCTGCGCCGCGCCAACGTTGTGCCTTTGGCACAAACCTATTTGCGCGCTCGCGCACATGACGCGTACGCGTCACTTTCGAAATAAGCCATCCGCGCGCGCGCGGCATCCGCGCGCGCGCGGCATGCGCGCGTATGCGCGGATTTCCTTCCTTCACCACATTTCTTTTCTTTTCCTCTTTTTATTTCTCTCCTTCTCCTTTCTCCTATCCCTCATCCAACACTTCCAAACACCATTGATAACCATTTATTTTAGTTAGTTAATTAGTTAGTCGGTTAGTTAATTCGTTAGTTTTAGTTTAGTTTTCATTTTATTTTCTCTCTTTTCATCATAAGTGTTGGATTATTGACTTTGTTTACCATACATTGCTGCCCCTTGTTGCCTAAATGCTATTTTAGCATGAATGTTTTTAGATAATCTTTGTTGGATTCTATGATTGAGGTTATATTTTGTTACTTGGTTTTGAGTTCTTCATGCTTACCTTTTGAAAAATACCAAGTGATGAGAATTGTCTTCGAGCTTATAACTCTTTTGAATTGCATGTTGTAGCTAGCCATCATGTGATTTGGATCCTTTTCCCTCGATTAGGCAACCTCTTGATGGATGATGTTGTGCATTTACCTTAATGCATTGTGTTCATAGACTAAGAGACAGAGATTAAAATAAATCTCAGTATTCTGTTTGGTGCAAAATAGGAGACAGAAATTGAAACAAGAATGAAACTCTAATTTAATTTACACAAAGGGTGAAATTGAAATTAATTAATTGAAATGAGAGTATTTTAGGTATAAAATGTTATTAAAATTTCAGTCTCCATCTCTAAAAATTTTAGTCCCCTGTGTCCCTACTTTTTGGAGGTACTGAAATACTGAAATTTTAGAGACAGAGACAGAAATTTTAGTACCAGTCTCTGAACCAACAAACGCGATACTAAGTCTCAGTCTCTCCGTCTCTGTCTCAGTACCTCAAAACAAACGCTACCTTAAAGACGTCAGGGACTTAAAAGTATTTTTTAATGGTTAGGGACGAAAATGTCCGCGGGGTAAAAGATCAGGGACCTATTTGTCCTTTTCTCAATATTTTATCTGTGATCCTAAGTGTCAAATATTTTAATTGCACATAGTTATCTTTATTTTCACTATTAGCAAAACAAGATGGAAATTGAATTGAAGCCTTAAATAGAAAATGCTTGAAAGGAAGATCAGCTAGCATGTGAGATAATTCTACTAAGCACAAACAGAATAGCTGCAGTGCATATTTATTTATTTATCCTAACAATATAGATCAAATAAATATTAAGATTCGAATAAAGAGAAGGAACACCTATTCAAGGAGCATGTTGCAGGTACTGACACCAACTGCGGTTGCAAGATGCCATGCAGCATGAATGTGTAAATCATCAGCTACGAAGAGCATTCCACCCACCAATGATGACATCTTATGCACCCTATGAGCCATCCTCAAATCTGAATCTTTCAGTGTCTCTTTTACAAATGCAACCTGAATCAACATTTTAGTTTCTCTCATCAAAAAGACATGCTTAAATATAAATTTTAGCTCACTTTTAAAATAACTAAAATGGTTATTTTGTCAACCTTATCATCTAAATACGACAATAATTATAGCATTAAAAAGTATAAGGATCACCTTATGAACAAAATGAAATTTCAAAAACAATTTAGGTTATGTTCATTGTTCAATTTAATTATGGCATATAAATCCATCAATGAATAAATCCAAGGTTATGTTAGTTATCAACATTTATCTGATCAAATTGAACTTCAATTAAGTGTTTTGTTAACTTTAACATTCACTAACTTATTAACACCAACAAACACTATGCATAACTCCTAATAGAAATACACAAACTAATAATTTTCTTGCACCATATAACATATTTTCACACTCCTGAGGCAACAAATGATTTGTTTGAGGAATTAAATCACAGTCATCTTCCAAATCTCCATGCATGATTGCCACTTCCATGATACAAACATTTGAGTATAAACAATTTAGCTTGAAAGCAGTATAAATCTTTTTTATTTAGGGTTTCAAGTTTAGTATGATTTCTCTCAAGACTATAAAAAAAATCATTATAAATCTTAATTTATCCTCTTAATTTTTAAATAAAGAAAATTTTAAATATTTTTACTTGTAGAAGAGAGATAATTAAAAAGATGAATTATCTGTAAATCAAAAGAAGTAACTTTTCATATAATTACCACCATCCTCCATTGAATGATGTGTTGTACCTTTTAAAATGGTGAAGGCTAGGATCCATATGCATATATGACAACATTTCACTGTCAATTTTCATAGTTTAGCCAATACCTCATTAGCTCCCACAGCCATGTGCTTTGTTAATTCTAGAAAAATAAAAGCATACTCTCTACATTAAATCATAGTCATGTTCCAAATCTCCATGCATGATTGTCCACTTTCATGATACAAACATTTGAGTAAGCAGGAAAATAAGATGTAGTTTTAAAGCAGTATAAAATACAGATGTAGCCTTTTTCTACACTCTACTAATTCCATATTTTAAGGAGTCTCTACTACAATTGTATCGTATTGCAATTGCGGTTTGCAATAGCTTGTAATGGATTTCATCAAATCAATTTTAAGTAACAAATTTTGATCACAACAACCACAATTGCAATCTCCTACTCCAATTTAAAACCTTTTGCCCAAATGATGATATAGCTCAAGATCAAATAATTTGAATTAACAAAAAAAATCCGATGCTCTTCTATAAAATATATAATAGATAATAATGAATTAAAAATGTGAAACTTTGTATTTAATCACATGGCCATATATACCTTGGATCTTTCCTTTCGAGAGTATGGGGCATACTACTTTATGAGCCTCACTTTTCCTTATTGATCTATGAGAAGCACAAAGAGAACCTGATTAAAACAAATTTAAAAAAAAATCAACAAACAAAAATTAGAAAATAAAACAAATTTGGAACCCTTGCTGCCATCTTTATTATGAAGTACCAATATGGAAGGAGAACACTCCATTGACAAAAAGGCATTCATTCCACCCAGGTGGTATCACAATAGTAAAATGAAGAACAGTCAATGACTTCTATTTCGTTTACAACTCAAAAAATGTGACTACATTAACACATGTCCATTTATGATAAATAAACACAGCAGCTATAAGTCACAGGTAAAACACTACATGCTTACATATATGCACAGTGATCGAAACAAATGCAAACACCATCGGTATAAAATCGACATGAATAAATAAATGAAAACAAAGGCCAAGGTAAATTCATAAATCCTGCAATAAACAAAATACCTTTATCATGATATATACCTACATGTAACCCTATGTAGAAAAAGAATATAGTGACAAATATTCAGGGGTAGAAAATCAATTTTGTTTTGCCACAAAAATAAGGAAAAGTCTACAACAATGTAATATTTAGGTAGCTCCCTATATAGGACAAACGAATAAAAGATAGTGGTATTTCAACTAAAGAGGTGTTAAGTCCAATCATCAAAGACATAATATGCAAAGCAGAAATATCATGCTGTTAAATTTAGTTCAAAGTTCAAAAAATATTCAAATGGAGATGCAACAACTATTCTTCGTTCCACCTATTAAATTACCTCTTCTGGTTTTGGAAGTTCCTTTGTCCTACCAACCTTTTTAAATTTTATTGCAAATATAATATCAAGCAAACAGCTATATCAGTCACAGAATCCCAATTTGTCACTCAAAGAAAACTTCTTTAATACACAATGAATTCATAATTTAATTCAGTGAAAGAAGAAAACAAAAAGATACCACACCGTATCATTTCATTTTTTTAATAATAATTAAAACAAAATTTCAAAGACCAAATTATCATAAGTGATCCACTTTAACCTGCACACCACAACATGGAATCCACACAGAAATTTCGAGCAAATTATCATAAGGTCATCTAACATCTCACACACAAAATCAAAGTATTTCAACGGCTAAGGTTCCAACCTAATTCAATTAAACAACAGAATTTGAAAGTGGATCTTTCCTCCTTACCTGGATTCTGGGTGAACCCATGCTGCATCTTCAATCTTTGACAATGATAGAAGGAGGAAGGAGTTTGTGAAGTTTGTGAAGCCAGCTCCGAGCCCAACATCAGAGCCCTGGCCTCCGCCTCCTTCACTGAAACAGGTGCTTCGAGTCTCCAAGTGGCTGCCATGAGAATGTGGCCTTCTTCGTCTCTAACCACTGCACCTGCTCCACCGTCGCCTCTCTGTGAGATCGCTTGAAAACATTTTGGGGCGGAGGGAGACAACGCACGACTTTGTCGTTCTGGGCAAAGATGTCCGATTCAGTGCAGTGGGGGACTTGGGTCGTTGCTGCTACATTTTCCGCGTGCCTTGCCGTCGCGCTTTGCATCACCATTTCTTGCGTCAAGTCGTCACTGTCGAACAGTAGTTTAAATTTTGACACGTGAAATTTAAATTTTTCATATATTATATCATATTTAATCAAAGTATTGTTGTGAAATAAATAAAAATATACTAAATATAAAATAAAGATTTATAAATAGAAGACTCTAGTATTACTATAATTAGTTAAATAACAATAATTCATATATGTACAAGAGAGAAAATTGATTTGTTTTATTGCTGTATGTGTAATGTTCCTCAGATTGTTTCTCTATTTATAGGCGTATGAAGTTTGCTTTTCAATTTCATTCAGTATTGGAAATAAAAATTAACCGCCCATATTAATGGGCATCCAATTTGATCTTATCACAACACTTCCCTTGGATGCCCATTTTGCATTATGCCTCATTAAAACCTTACTAAAGAAAAAATCCAATGGAAAAAAATTTTAGTGAAGGAAAAAGAGTACAATATCTTTTGATGAGGACTGCCTCATTAAAAACCTTGTCAAGAAAAATCCAATGGAAAAAAAAAACTGAACAAGGAAAAAAGAGTACAATCTCCCCCTCTTGTCAACATCATTTAATGTCTTGAAATCGACGCATCTCAATCTTATGTACCAATCTTTCAAAGGAGGATTTTGGGAGTGACTTTGAAAATAAATCTGCGAGATTATCACTTGAGCGGATCTGTTGGATATCAATTATCCCTTGATTTTGAAGATCATGAGTGAAGAAGAATTTGGGAGAAATATGTTTTGTTCTATCACCTTTGATATATCTGCCTTTAAGTTGAGCAATGCATGTTGTATTATTTTCAAACAGGACAGTTGGAGCTATCTTATAATCAATTAGTCCATATGATGACAGAATATATTGGATCAAACTCCTGAGCTAAAAACACTCGCGGCTTGCTTCATGAATCGCTAGTATTTCAGCATGATTAGAGAATGTTGCTGCAATTGTCTGTTTCGTGGACCTCCATGATATAACTGTACCACCATATGTGAATAGGTATCCTGTTTGAGATATCCCTTTATGTGGATCAAACAAGTAGTCAGTATCTGCATAGCCAACTAGTTGTGACTTTGATCCATAGGGATAAAACAATCCCATATCAACCGTTCCATGAAGATATCGAAAGATTTGCTTGATTCCGCTCCAATGTCTTCTGGTTGGAGAGAAACTATATCTTGCTAGTAAGTTCACAGCAAATGATATATCGGGTCGTGTATTATTAGAAAGATATATTAGCGCTCCAAAAAAACTAAGATATAGTACTTCTGGACCAAGGATATCTTCATTTTCTTCTTTAGGACGGAATTGATCATTCTCCACATCCAAAGATCTTATGATCATTGGGGTACTCAAGGGATGTGACTTATCCATATAAAATCTTTTCAATATATTTTTGATGTATGTTGTTTGATGAATAAAGATCCCATTTTTTATATGCTCGATATGCAGGTCGAGACAAAATTTAGTCCTTCCAAGATCTTTCATTTTAAACTCTTCTTTTAGAGTTTTTATAATTGTTGGAATCTCTTCAGGAGTCTCAATGATATTTAAATCATCAACGTACACAGCAATTATAATGAACCCAGATGCAGATTTCTTTATGAAAACACATGGACAGATATCATCATTCTTGAATCCGTTTTTGGCCAGATACTCAGTAAGACGATTATACCACATTCATCCAGATTGCTTTAGACCATATAAAGATCTTTGCAATTTAACTGAGTATAACCCTTGAAAATATTCATTGGATGGTTTAGATATCTTTAGTCTTTCAGGGACTTTCATATAGATATCCCGATCTAATGAGCCGTATAAATAGGCTGTTACCACATCCATTAAATGCATATGCAGTTTATGATATGCAGATAAATTGACCAAATAACGCAATGTTATCGCATCCACTACAGGGGAATACGTTTCTTCATAATCTATACCAGGCCTTTGTGAAAAACCCTGTGCCATAAGTCGGGCTTTGTAGCACACAATTTCATTTTTCTCATTTCGTTTTCTCACAAATACCCATCGGTATCCAACAGGTTTTACATCTTCTGGTGTATGGACTACAGGTCCAAAGACTTCATGTTTTGCAAGTGAGTCTAAGTCAGCCTTCATGGCTTCTTTCCATTTTGGCCAATCATTCCTTTGTTGGCATTCTTCAACTGATCTTGGCTCAAGATCCTTACTTTCATACATGATATTTAATGACACGTTATATGCAAATATTTTATTGACAATTGTCTTATTTCAGTCTCATTTCTCTCCTGTAAAGACATAATTTATCGAGATCTCATCATTTTCACAATTTTCAGGTACCTGAACGTCTTCTGGCCTTAAAATTATATCAGAATTTTGGACAACTGTAGGTGTCTCTACTATATCTTTTTCGATAGGAATAGTATTTACCTCTTTTCTCTTTCGAGAATTTTTGTCTTTGGAACCGACAGGCCTGCCACGCTTCTGGCATGTATTTGCTTCGGTGGCAATTTGTCCAACTGGGACATCAATTCGAATTGGGGCATTTTTCGCTGGTATATACGACTTGGTTATCCTCTTTGTATCGAAAAATGCATCAAGCAATTCATTTGCTATTCTTTACAAATGTATAATCTTTTGAACTTCTAGTTCACATTGTCCTGATCGAGGATCTAAATGCATCAAGGATGATGCATTCCAATTAAGTTCCTTTTCAGGAAACTTATTCTCTCCCCCCTAATGGTGGAAATTTTGATTCATCAAAATGACAATCCGCAAACCGGGTTTTAAATACATCTCCAGTTTGTATCTCAAGATACATCACTATAGAGGGAGAATCATATCCAACATATATCCCAAATTTCTTTTGGGGTCCCATTTTAGTGCGATTAGGTGGTGCAATGAGAACATATATCGCACACCCGAATATTCTTAAATGGGAAACATTTGGCTGCTGGCCAAATGATAATTGCATAGGAGAGAACTGATGGTAACTCATTGGCCTCAAACGAATAAGTGTTGCGGCATGTAAAATAGCATGCCCCCAAACCGAGGTTGGGAGATTTGTTCTCATAAGTAAGGGTCTAGCAATTAATTGGAGGCGTTTAATAAGTGATTCTGCTAACCCATTTTGTGTGTGAACATAAGCTACTGGATGTTCAACACTTATTCCATTAGCCATACAATAAGCGTCAAATGCTTGGGAAGTAAATTCACCAGCATTATCAAGAAGAATTGCTTTGATTGGATTTTCTGAAAATTGTGTTTGTAATCGAGTAATTTGAGCCAGTAATCTCGCAAACGCCAG
Organism: Arachis hypogaea; assembly: GCF_003086295.3. Taxonomy (NCBI): domain Eukaryota; kingdom Viridiplantae; phylum Streptophyta; class Magnoliopsida; order Fabales; family Fabaceae; genus Arachis; species Arachis hypogaea. The sequence goes on from NC_092046.1 coordinate 145,879,689, forward strand.
GTTGCGAGAAGATAATAAGCACACATGTGACCATCTTGAAGATGCGTCTATTAGGATTATAAAATATCTAAAAGATCTACATGGTGGATGAATAGGTCCACATATATCACCTTGAATCCTTTCTAGAAATTCAGGGGATTCAAATCCAATCTTTACTGGTGATGGATTTAAAATTAACTTTCCCTGAGAACATGTAGCACAACAAAATTCACTAGATTTAAGAATCTTCTGGTTCTTTAGTGAATGTCCATGGAATTTTTCAATAATTCTCCTCATCATGGTTGTTCCCGGATCACCTAATCTATCATGCCAAGTTATGAATTCATTTGGGTTAGTAAACTTCTGATTTACAATGATATGTGATTCAATTGCACTAATCTTGGTACAATACAACTCAGATGAAAGTGAGGATAACTTTTCTAATATAATTTTTTTATTTAAATTATGAGTTGTGATACATAAATACTCATGATTTCTCTCATTCATTGTTTCAATATGATATCTATTTCGGCGAATATCTTTGAAACTCAACAAGTTCCTCAGAGACTTGGTAGATAATAGTACATTTTTTATTATAAATTTTGTTCCTCCAGGAAATAAAATTAGAACTCTTCCGGAGCCTTCTATCACATCGCCTGAGCCAATAATAGTATTAACACATTCTTCTTTTGGCACAAGATGGGTAAAATATATATCATTTTTGAGAATGGTGTGCGAACTTGTACTATCCGTAAGGCAAATATCTTCACTATATGTCCTTACCATTATCTTCAAAGACAAATAATAATAAAATGAGTAGTAATACATGCACAATTAAATTGAATTCTTGATTAGAATTATTTTTTTAAGAAACACTGTACATAATGTCATATACTGAAATTTTATTTTAAAACTTAACACATTTAATTATTTCAAAATTCATGAATATTAATATTTCATTATTTATATACATCATATTTGAAACTCAAATAAATAGAAAATAAAACTTAACAATAAGTTTCATACATGATTTATTTACATGAATACTTAACAATCTCACATATTAAACCATTACATCATTGATCAAATGACCAATATTTTCTTCAGGATCTTCAAAGAAATCAGATACATCATAATGAATGGTGAAATTTTTAGCATCATTTGAAACGAAATTTGTTTCCTTTCTTTTGTCGTCTTTTTTCAAAGATGTTTGATAAAGATCGACTAGGTGCCTTGGGGTACGATAGGTACGTGACCAATGACCCTTTCCACCACAACGGAAGTACTTATCTTCTATTGATTTATTTTGCCCAATATTTCTTTCTTTATCCCACTTCTGGTGAGATCCTCTCTTTTGAACATAATTTCTTTTCTTTCCATAATTTTTCTTGTTGTTAAAACCTTGCCATTTACCTCTTCTGGGGTAATTTGCCGCATTTACTTCAGGAAATGGGGCGGCGCCAACTGGGCGCGTTTCGTGATTCTTTAAGAGCAACTCATTGTTGTGTTTAACAACAAGAAGGTAAGAAATTAACTCAGAATATTTTTTAAACCCTTTTTCTCGATACTGCTGCTGTAGGAGCACATTCGAGGCATGTAAGGTTGAGAAAGTTTTCTCCAACATATCATGATCAGTTATCTTTTCTCGACATAATTTCATTCGTGAGGTGATTCAAAACATTGCAGAATTATATTCATTTATTGATTTAAAATCCTGCAGACGCAAGTGCGTCCATTCATATCGGACTTGAGAAAGTACCACCGTTTTTTGATGATTGTACCTTTCTTCAAGGTCTTTCTAAAGATCTGCAGGATCTTTTAATGTGAGATATTCATTTTTTCAATCCTTCGTCAAGATGACGACGAAGAAAAATCATGAGTTTGGCTTTATCCTTCTGTGATGCATTATTTTCAGCCTTAATGGTATCTCCAAAATCCAATGAATCAAGATGGATTTCAGCATCTAATATCCATGATAAATAATTGTTTCCAGATATATCAAGAGCATTGAATTCAAGATGAGAGAGTTTTGACATAATGAAAATTTATTACCTAAGTCTTTCTAAAAATTTGATCAGAGTCTCGTACTGATAACGTATTGTGAAATAAATAAAGATATACTAAAGATAAAATAAAGATGTATAAATAGAAGACTCTAGTATTAATATAATTAGCTTAATAACAATAATTTATATATGTATTTACTAATATTATATGTTGTAATATATATATATATATATATAAAGAGAGAGAAGTATTCAGTAAAGTATTCAGTAAAGAAAGAGAATTGAAACGTAAAGTTGAAACGTAAAGAAAGAGAGAAAATTGATTTGTTTTATTGTTGTTTGTGTAATATTTTTCAGATTGTTTCTCTATTTATAGGCGTATAAAGTTTGCTTTTCAACTCTATTCAGCATTAGAAATAAAAATCAACCACCCATATTAATGGGCATCCAATTTGATCTTATCACAACTAAGTATAATATTTTTTTCAATAGTATGCTCTTGCTATGTGATGTTAACTCGTTGTAGTGTTTTTTTTCCTTTTCTATTTTTGGTCAATCATGCAGAATGCTATATGGTTTGCAGTTTGTATTTTTTTTTTCCCTTTTTTTTTAATGGTAAGGGTCAGGAGAACCCATCCCAAATACAGACAGAATAGGGGAGGGGTGTTTTTGTTTTCAAAGTTCTTTTTTTTTTTGGTCAATTTTTCAAAGTTCAAAAAGTGGTAATATGAGCTACAAAACGGAGGATTTAATGAGCCCAACAAAATTCAGGCCCAATTACGGAATTGGGCTACAGCAACGTATGAAAATCCAGAGTTCCATAACATACCAGCCTATTAATCGAGGTTAGCAGTTAGCTAGAATACGATAATAATCAAAATATTTTTATTAAATAATAATAAAAAATTAACTTTTGTATACTTGTATAAATAATTAAGTATGTATTAATATTATTATATTAATTAAAATAATTAATTTTTTAAATATATTATTTAAATATATAAATCTGATTAAATAATTATATAAAATTATTTATGCTATTATTATATTAAAACTAAACCCTAACAACATACTAAAAATGATTTACATTAATAAGTTATAATAATATGGTTTATATACAGGACGCTTTGAATTTGTTAAGTCGAATTTTGATAATTAATTTTTAATATAATTCAGTAATTAAAGAGCTCATTTTAAAAGTGAGACTAATTTTAGGGGTGAGCAAGGGTAGCGGGTACTCGATTATCTGTCCGAATCCGAACCGAACCAATTAAATTAGTTCTAAAATTAATGGATAATCGGATCCAATCCGAACCAAACCGATGTTTTTGTTAGTAATTAGTTCGGGTATCGATTTTGGGAATGTGGAACCCGAACTAACCCGCGAACCCGATCATATATTAATTAAATAAAAAAATAAAAAATATATATGACTTTTTTATTAGACAATAATTATTTATTATTAATATGTTTGGATTTTAATGAGTTTAATTTTTAATGTATTTGATGTTTAACATGTTTAGATTATTTCTATTGATGTTACATATTTATTGTACTTGTTGAATTTTTAAGATAATAATTTATTTTTTTTTTATGAATTTTAAAGTAATCGGGTACTAGGGGTGGCAAGCGGGGAAGCCCGCCCCGCCCCGCCCCGCCCCGCCCCGCCCCGCCAGAAGCCCGCCATTTGGCGGGCTGGCCCGCCCCACCCCGCCTAGTGAGGCGGTCCCAGAATCCTAGCCCGCCCCGCCTAACGACGGGCTGAGCCCGCCAAATATCCTCTTTTTTTTTTTTTTTTTACTTTTAACTATTAAATAATATATATAAATATATAAAAAAATCTCTTTTATTTTTTACTTTTAACTATTATAATTTCTAAAAGTATAAACAAATTATAATTTTTGTATTCACAAACATTAAAGTCTTTGTAATTATAAATATTGTTTCCAAAGTAAAATAAACATAATCCAAAACATAATTAACAATATTGTCTCTAAAACAAAACAAACATAATCTAAAACACCCAATTTTTATCTTCATTCTCTTGTAAGTTGGGTTGGGGAAGTTGGAATTTGGTAAAAAAAATTATAAAAATACCCCTTGCTAAAAAAATACTAAGCCCGGCGGGGAAGCCCGCCCCGCCCCGCCAAAGCCCGCCAAAACCAGCGGTTTAAGCGGTGCGGGTTAAGCGGGCTTTTACTATTTGGCGGTCCCAATTTTCCAGCCCGGCCCGCCTTTTTTGGCGGGTTACACGGGCCGGCCCGGCGGGTTTAGGCCCGTTTGCCACCCCTATCGGGTACCCAATTACCCGAACTGAACCAATTCATTCTTAATCGGTTTGGTTTGGTTCGGATACATATACAAAAAATGCAAATTCAAACCAAATCGAACTAATTACATCTTGATCGGTTCGATTCTAATTTTACCATAACTCCTAACCAAATCAACCCTTACTTACCCCTAAATTAAGAAAAAAAAATATGATTAAATGAACATGTTCCAAGAAATTGGTTACTTGAATAGTTGGTGTGATCCTTGGATGTGAGCCACAAGCAAGGTCCTTGGTGGCAAGCTGATGTTCAGTTCTCCTTCTCCAACTCACAAGTCACAATACATGGTTTCTGTGTTACGCTACTCGCTACTCTCACTCCCACGAAACCAAAAATGGAGAATTTCACCCTCAGACCACATAGCTCAACCTGCTTCCTTCCACTTCCAATCACCAGAACCTCTCATCATCTTCTGCGCTTCCAATTCTACCCCTCACCTTCAAGCCCCACTCTCAGGCTCAGGCCCAGGCCCAGGCCCAGAGTAGCAGTAGCATCATCATCCAGCTCCAAGTCCAAGGTTCTCAATGGCCTTCGAGTTGACAACGTTGAACGACGACAACAGGAACAGCAAGCTCCTCCTGTTTCGGCTTCCGAGGATGTCTCCAAAATCGTTGGAATTTGGCCACCTTGGAAGAATATTCCTCAGAGATACAAGCTCATCGGCACCACTTCCCTCGCCTTTGTTATCTGTAACATGGATAAGGTTCTTACTCTACTTTTACCAAAGTTAGCTACTTGATCATAGTTCATATTTATAGGTGTAGTTCTTTTCCTTTATTTTCTTATCAAGTTGCTGAATTTTGTAATTGCTTCCATGAACATGCCATAGTTAATAATCTTTAATCAAAAGAATCCTTTCTAAGAGTTGCATCCATGATAAGCATTTGTTTTTGGCGCGGCCAGGTGAACTTGAGCGTTGCCATAATTCCAATGTCGCATCAATTTGGGTGGAACTCATCCATGGCTGGGTTGGTTCAGTCCTCATTCTTCTGGGGTTATGCTTTGAGTCAATTGCCGGGAGGTTGGCTAGCCAAGACTTTTGGTGGCAGGTTAGTTACCTGAGGCAACATCAATTTTAAGGATACTTTTATTAGAGGCATGATCAAACCGAGATATCTAAAATGTTCTTTGTATCCTACTATATTCTTAATTAAATCATTTTCATATAATTCTTTGATCCATTGTTGGCAATTAGCTCCATCTGTAACTAGTTTTTTATGAGAATCGACTCAGTAAATCAAATGTTGAAGATTTATAGAGATGGATAATGATCAGACAATTATCTCATTTACAGTTGACACTAAAGATTTTAGTTTGGATTTTGGGCTTATGAAGTTTCCTTGTTATATTTTCAGAAAAGTTCTTGAGGTTGGAGTACTGGTATGGTCAGTGGCTACAGCTTTTGTTCCTCTTGTTGCTGGATATATGCCTGGCTTACTATTGTCAAGGGTTTTGGTCAGTAATTTTTACTTTTTCCTGTACCTTTACTTCCTAACACATACTTTATGGAGATGCGATCCATGTAGCTGACTTCACTTAGTGGGACAAGGCTTAGTTGTTGTTGCTGGCTTGCCACAATGCATCTAATTTCTTACTTAATGTCAATTATGTACATAAATCCTTGATTTGTCTCACATAGTTTCATGGCTTTATTGTATTTATCTTTACACTGGATTTTCTATCTGCCGTACCTGAAGTGTATTTAGTGTGCATGTGTAGTAACGTCTATTTTAATTACATCTTGGTTTGTATTCAGCACTCTTACCAACTGTCTTAAGCAGTTCCTTTCCATTGTATATCCAGGTTGGGATTGGTGAAGGTGTTTCACCATCTGCTGCTACTGATCTTATTGCCAGGCATGTAAATATCCAGATATTATATACAAATTTGGTTCAAATAGATGTTTTCTGTTTATATGTATTTTTCTTTTATATTTTGATTTTTATTTATTTATTATTGATCTCCTGATGACTTCTACAGTGATCACGTTGATTTTCACCCCTTTTTTTTGTTGGGGAGGGGTCTGAAGTTATTTAATATATTCAGTCTCTCACCTACAAGGAATTTCTGGTTGAAATTGTGAATTCTCTTGTTGAAGATAATAATTCAAACTTAAATAAAGATGCAGAACATTAAGAACAATTGTTTGGAGCAGCTGTCAAAATCCAAGTTCTAAGTGAAATAGATGGTTACTGCCTTAGCCAACTATTTATTTGGTTAAACTTATGCTTTGTATCTGCATTTGATTCTAAGGCTTACCCTTTTGAATGGAAGCCATGTGCAGGTTAATACCATTGGAAGAGCGCTCACGCGCAGTGGCGTTTGTGTTTGGTGGCTTGAGTGTTGGAAGTGTTATGGGGTATGCATATCTCAGGATTCTTATGTTTTCTGTTTTATTTCATTCTCTACCTTCAATTTTGACATTGTACTATCTGTCAGGCTTCTTTTGGCTCCACCTGTTATCCAAAGTCTTGGCTGGGAATCAGTGTTCTATTTATTTGGTTTTTTGGGGGTTGCATGGTAAGTAGAATAACTGAATCATGGCTTGTTTCAAAGTAGTGAAGTTCTTCCAATAAGTTTCTTGAGCTGCAAATTTAATTAAAATCATGGCTTGTTTTGTTGACTTGAAATTTGAAGGTTTTTGGGGTTTCAAGTTCTTGAAGGAGGTGAGGCGCAGTTACATGCTGGATCTCTTTCATGTGAGTAATCGTGGTTTTTTGTTTTTGTTTTCTTCATGTGATACCTTCATTACTTTTTACCCCCTTTTTCTTTTGATTTATTATTTTGAGCCTTATGGTTTAATGGGTTATTCAGTACCAGGCGTCCAACGTACCACGATACAATCACAGAAAAGTTCTCTAAAGGAATTGAACAGCTCTTTCAAGGTATGTTCAATACTTGATGACAATTTCAGAGCTTCTACTTTATCTTCTTGAAGGGAGGAGTGACTTGTCAGTTCTCTTTGGCTGGGATTATGACATTCTAATATTTAATTTTTTTAAGAACTAATTGCTGGATCTCATGTTGTTTTGCATCATGTTACCCTTCTAGCGTCTTCTTTTATTTCCTCCTCTTAAAATATCTAATTTTCTAACTTCAGACACTGCAGCATTGGGTTAGATCCTTATTCTTGAGTGGAATATCATAGGAGTTTGCACCAAGTATAACAGGCCCTAATTGTAACTGCTGAGGATGTGTGTGTGAGAGAGAATGTGACAGACGAGTTGTGATGTGTCTGCGTTGTAATGTAGTTTGGAATGGACCTCTGTTTCATGTCTTGTTTCTCAAATGCAGGATGTGCCTTGGAAGTCCTTTTTCCGAAGCCCTGCTGTATGGGCAATGATATATGCTCACTTCTGTGGTAGCTGGGGTCACTACACCTGTCTATCATGGCTCCCAACATATTTTAGGTACCCTTTGATAATTTAATTAGAATTTGGATTCTCTAAATTTTGGATTTTCACTTTAGAGGGTAAAGTGTGATCTCTTATCCTTGAATGTTTTTTCTCTCATATTTTCTCTTGGTCCCACTTATGAAATAAATGGTGAGAGATCACACTTTACCCTCCCAAGTGAAATCTAAAATTTAGAGGATCTAAATCCATTTAATTATCCACTTGTTGCTACTTTTTGCTTTTTTTCATTGCAATCCAGGTGACGAGGGAATTGGTTAACACTTTAACAATTTTTTTTCTTTCATATACTGTGTTTTTATGCATTGTTTATTGCTGACCAGAGATCGATAATCACTGACAGCCATTTGGCCATCTTTTTTAGTTTCAGAATTATTTACAGGTTTGACCCAATGGAGAATCTAATTCTTCCATCTATTTGCTATGCAGTGAGGAGCTGAACTTAAATCTGACAGAAGCAGCATGGGTAAGACTGGCTTTTCTATTTCGTCTTTTCACTTTAGCTAACCCAGTTCTTCATGCCTCGATGAAGAAAAACACACTTCATTCTTCACCTCCGACTTCGACAGATAGCATGTGAAACAGCCTTTTTTCAAAGAGAATATAAACTTCAAAATGTATTAACCTTTGTGCATGACAAATTGCTATTTTTGCATGGTATTTAGAACAGTTTAATTTTAATTTGCTAACAATATTATTGAGAAGCATTTTGCACTCTGTAAATATGAAATTGGCACATTACTGTAGGAGTTTAGGTTTGTCATGAGCATGAAAACTTTATGTAGTTGTAAACTTGAAATATGAAATGAAAGCAACTTTTTCTGGTTTTTTCTTTTCATTGTCTTTAATTGCTTTTGAATTGCACTCATGTTTAAACACTTTTCCAGTATTCTTTTGGGAGGAAAGAGGCTCAAATCACTTACATACTAATGATTGTGAGTTCTTAATCATTTCAGGTGTCTATTCTTCCACCATTGGCTTCAGTATTTATGACTAATATTGCTGCACAATTAGCCGACAACTTGATTGCAAGAGGAGTTGAAACCACTACGGTATGAGAGTCATTGGAACACCATTAATTCACTTTTTAGTTTTAGATCAAAATTGGATAGGCACAACACACGTAATGACACAACTTCACCTTGTGGGATATGTTCATACAGTGCATGAGTTGGCAACATAACGTTAAATTATGGACCTTTTGATGACGACTTACAAATTATTTTAGCACAGGGGCGGAGCCACATAGTGGCAAAGGGGGGCAAATAGTGGCAAAGGTTGCCCCCTTTAATTTTAATTTTTTACATGTAAATTATATGTAAATTTTAGTTTAGCTCTCCTTAAAATTTTATTTTAATCTTATTTTATCATGTAAATATTTTTTGCCCCCCTCTTATATTTCATCTAGCTCCGCCCCTGTTTTAGCAGCATAACTACCTTGACCTCAAATTCTTGATTCCTTTGCTGTCTGGATTTCTTAAAAAAAAAAAAAAAATAGGTTCGAAAGATCTGCCAATCAATTGCATTTTTGTCCCCTGCAATCTGCATGACTCTTTCCTCGCTGGATCTAGGGTTACCTCCTTGGGAGATTGTGAGCATTCTCACGGGTGGTTTAGCCCTCTCAAGTTTTGCCCTGTCAGGTATTAGATGGTCCTGAAATTAAACTTTATCTGATTTTGTACAAAATATATAATTCAGTCAAGTACTTTTCTTTACCTTACTATGTTCCTATTTATGTGCTTCCCCAGGACTTTATTGTACCCATCAAGATATGTCACCCGAATATGCAAGTATACTTTTGGTAGGTTGGCTTACACTTAAAACTCTTATATGACTCAATATAAGGTTAATGCCATTACAATACTGTAATTTCATTCTGTAGCTTCTGCTTATATGTCAGTATTTTTGAGTCATTGAAATATAAATAGCGTTTTCAAAAAAAAATCTCAAAGAAGGAAGCACAAATTTTCCCATCAAATAAGAAGAGGAACACAAAGTATCTCTGTATCATTGAAACTCCAATCCTAATTTTCCTGAGTAACCAATTTTCCCAAAGAAAACTACTATTTCTTTAAGTTATCTAGTACTAGGTTGAAAATGACATTTATTCCTATACTAAATCATAATCCTTTATGTATCCTCAGGGTATAACTAATACTGTTGGGGCAATACCTGGAATTGTAGGCGTAGCGCTCACGGGTTATCTTCTCGATTCAACTCATTCATGGAGTGTAAGTTGCTATTAATATTGGTTGCTTTTTCATTGTATGATGTGTATATCATTTTGTATTTTAATTTATATTCCATATCTAAACCATGTAGATATCACTATTTGCGCCATCAATCTTCTTCTATTTGACTGGCACCTTCATATGGTTGGCGTTCGCCAGCAGTAAGCCTCAGAGTTTTTCCGAGGAGAACTGATACATGTTCCAATCATTGATTATTTTGAACACAGCCTAGAAATTTAGGTAAACTTCAAAGCTAGGCAGATTTTGACAGAGATTGTATATCCGATCTTTCTATAAAAAGATCATTTTAGTCAAATAGAAAGGAAACATTAACATAGGTATTGCAGTATGTAAATTCTTTTCGCTGACTTGCTATAGCAGTTGTATCTTTTTTTACAGATATGCTGCCAAAATGAAATTATTGACTTTGTTGTAATATTGCAAGGTCAAGTGTCTGTTATAATTGTCCTACCTGCTTGTGGTGTTTTGTTCCTTTGATTTCAAGTTTCAACCATAAAACTGGTCATTCTTGTGACCATTTGGATAGTTTCAACATTTTAAGTCACTGACATCTCACCAAACTTACAATGCAATAGTTTCTTACTTTTCTTTATTTCGTTTTGGACCACTTATGTATCATTATTAGTTGTGATGCTAGCTGGTCATGAGAGATGTACAAATCCGCATTCAATTTATAAACTTTAGATACTGTCACAATAAAGCATTGGGATACAAACAAAGCCATAAAAAATCCAAGTGTTTGACCCCAAAAAAGAATGGCCAAGTAGTATATAATCAAGAAATTGAATACTTAATTCTATATTTCCATGTATTTTATTTTTTCCACTCACCATGTAAAACCAATTCTTGGTTTCACATAGAGCCAATGATCTAGGAACATGCTGGGATATCAACATCTGGTATATGTGCAAATACTATAGAGAGAGGACCAACTATGATTGGCATTGATGGATTTACATATAGAGGATTCAAAGGAGGAATATCCCCTGTAGCTGAGTTCACAGTTAGAACTTTTCCATTTAGTAATGTGGTTTGGCTATGTAAGTCCCTTTCCTGTGCAGTTAAATGGTATTCTTCTCTGGCAGTTGCACCTGTCCTTGAGTATGTGAAGTCCACTTTTGCATGAACACTGGTGCTGTTGTCCAGGTTAAGCAATAGTATTGTGATTCCTTTCTGTTTGTTACAATGGTATCAATCAGTTTCTATCATTACTATAATCTTCTAAGTTTATCATATAATCATACTGATAGAGAATTTTACTCACAGATTGCTTTGCACAGTGTGCATAAGCTCTTATCTTCTTTGTCCCATAGAAGGAAGTTGCAAGGACACGTACTCCCATAAGTCTGTGCCAAAGAAGAGCACTGCATAGAAGAAAGAGACATATAATTATAACCACATCACCGTCAAATAATCTTGTCTTTACCTAGAAAATAACACTGTTAAGCTATGTCATATGGGACCCCTTATTAAAAGCTCTCATGAATGGGTTTCCTTAATGAAGTGGCAAGCAATTAATGAAGTAAACATCTATATATGTCAGAACACAAGTTGGATACATCAGCTCACAAAGAAAAGGGATGTATAATTTGTAATCATTTTTTATTTTATATATCGAAAAAAAAAAACACATCTTTTCACCATTGGATAGAATGTGTGATCTGCATATGATAAGTCTACACCCTCAACCAATGGTAGAAAGGTATGTGCGAGTTTGTATAAATGAGCACACAATATTTTTCTGAAGATAATGACACTTGAAAGCTAAAATGAGAGAGTCCACAATAATATGCTGCTCATCCTTCAACTATGAAATTTAATATTTGGTACCTATAATAATCTGGATTTGGCACAAAAGTAGAAGTGTTTAGTAAACCATAGTTTCCTCCAACCAAACTCTGTCTGCAGTATGTTCTGGTGTCATAAACAGCTGACATTCCAAGCTGATCCAAATACCTGTGTTTTGATGTATTAACATTAGAGTAAATGCTTGTAGAATCTCCAATGACAAAAAAATAAATAAAAAATTAAGATAAAAAAAAAATCAAGGTGAGTTAGTTAAACTAACCAGAAGCTGTAGACAAATGCATCAGACACAAGATGGTGGCCACTGTTGTAAGCCCCTCCTGCCTCACCAACCCATGCTTTTGCTTTGGTTGCTGATTTTTGAAGTATATTTTTGAGGCCACTGAATGTGCTAGCCACTCCATCAAGATATGATGGATCAAGAATTCTTTCAATTAGGTGCTCATCAACTCCTGTATGTAAGATAAAGTAGTAGCTTTTGTTATAACCAAAATTCATAAACATTGGTCAAATATTATAACATTAATATTTCTTTTTTGGTGGATGATACCTGCTCCAAGGTTATATATGTGGTGAGATACCACATCAACAGATTTACCAGATTTGTTTACAAATTCCTGGAACCAGTTTGCATCATAGAAGCCACCGGGAGCAATGACCAGTGGCTTATGCCTGATCCCTCTATATACATCATGAATTATGTTTCTTAATGCAGCAATATCAGAAGCATATTGATCTGCAGAAACATTTGCTCCAACTCCACTCCCGCACAATTCATTGCCTGCACAAGCAAGAAGGAATTCATTTAAACAATTAATTCTACCGAGGGAGACATGTTATTTTTGTTTCGCAAAAAGAACTTGAAAGACTTGCAATGTTTGTGTTAGAAACTAAATGTGAAATCATCACCATTTTTAATTTTAGTCCTATTGAATCAATTACACTGATGCTTGCTACTTTGGCATATATGTAATGAGGGAGCATACACTTACCAAATTCCCAACCAGCAATGCTGTAATTCTTTCTTACAGTGTAACGGATAAAAGACTCGGCATTGGAAGAGTTCCATGGTCCAACTGCAGAACTAGATTGTATTGTTCTTCCAGCAAGAGCATTCAATCCAAAGATAACCTTAGCCCTGAAATATACCTATCATTAATGTTAAACTTGTTACTAACAAGAGAATTCTTGTTTAGTGCTAAAAAGATAGAGAGAAGGAAACAACTTAAAAGGGAAAACTAATTTTTACCCTGCTTTTTGGAAAAAGCTGTTTAGCTCATCCCATCTATGCATTGGTAAGCATCCTTCAGTGAATCCAAATATCTCAGAGGAGCTGTTAACAAAAGGAGTACATGGTTTTGGACTATCTTCAGTCCCATATATGACCTTATCTTGCAAGGTGCCACCTAACCTAATCTTCAATGGTGAAAATGCTGCAGAATATTCAGAAGTAATGATTTCCTTAATAAGCTCCCAGGAAAAAGGTGGTCCCCATAAGAATAAAAGAAAGAAAAGGTAACTTCTTGTGAATATTATAGAGATGTCTATTCTTTCTTACCTTTTACTGCATTTAACAATATTTTGTTGTTGAGGTCCTGCAAGAAATGAAAATTAAAAGGTGTAAATTCCTCTCTCACTTTTATGTTACTACATACAGATTCTAAATGTATGAATGTTAGTCTGAGAGGTCACTACAGCATCATTCTATAAATGGGAAAAAAGAATATCATCACAGAATGATATTCAGAGCTCAAGAAAAAAAGTATAACACAGCAGCAGAAACAATCTTTAGTTATCATTATGTTGGAATAATTTGCAGCAGTGAAAAATTTAAGCGGAAAAAAGAATAATAATTAGACAGATTCAAATAACACAAGTACAAAGAAAGAAAGAAAGAAAGAATACCAGGTTGAGAAGAGAAGCATGACCCCAGCTACATGTTCCATAGTCACATTTCTGAGGAGGCCACCAATCAAGAGTTGCACAGACAAAATCATCATCAATCCTTCCAATGTGAGATTTCCCATGTATCAAAATGATCCCTTTCACTGCTTCATATCCACTACTTTCCCTTCCATGCATAGCATTCACTCCAATGAAGCTAAACAAACTCACCACCAAGTAGAACAGACCCACAAGCCTTATAATCAAGGAACCCATTTTCCTGAACAATCCAAACTCAAAAGATCTCTCTGGTTCTTTCAAGAGGCCATAGAGGGTGAAGAGTAGATGCAGTGTTTTGCAGGCTACAAAGAGAAAGACAAAAACAACAGAGACAACAGTGGTTGTAAGAGAGTTGTTATGTTATAGTTGAATGACAACATAGAAAAAAACTTTTCCTTTTGTGAAGAAATGGCAAGTTGAAAGGCACCTTATTGGTTGTGTGCATTGCAAAGATTCAAAGAACAAGACACAGAGGTTTGGTACTTATAAACGTAAGAGTTAAGATGCCGCTTTATCTGCCATTCTGCAGGGTTCGGTTTTGAAGGGCTTGTTCTTTCTTCTTACTCATTATTACAATTAAATCATTGGAAAAGAACAGTTATTTAGTACTTATTACTAATATTATTATTGAAAAATGTTTTAGTCTATTCTTTTTATTTTTGTAAGAACCAATTAAAATTGATTGATTTGTTTCTACGTATTTTTCAAAAACAATAGTATTGAGGACAGTGTTTCACATAAACAAAATTTATGAAAAAATAGTTATTTCTACTGTGAAATAAATGCATATTGAAATGAGGTCATGAAAATTGAATCACTCCTTATTGTAAGGAAACATATATAGATATACACATAAGATAAGATTTACTTATTTAAGAACATACTACTATATTTGGAAGGGAAAAAATTTGTTTGTATAGTTAACATTTTAATTTTGTTTTCCATTTTGTATTTGCATATGTTAATATTGAGAAATGATGTTTATACTATTTTTTATTAAGTTTGTAACTTTACACTAGCATATAATCACGTAATATCACATCATCAAAAATAACTACTATTTTTATGAATAGTGTAAATGATTATCTAAAATAATAGATGTAATTGTAGGATTATTTAAAATATTTTATACTGTTAGTAACTTAGTATATCAAAATTAAACTCTTGTTTATTACATCTTCTTATGTATTTTTTTTTAATAGTAAATCTTTTATTTTCTGTTATTTTTTTATCAATCACTTTTAATTAAAATAATTATATACAAAAAAATTATACACAAAAAAAATATATAACATTGTTGATCGCGTTTGTTGGTGGTGGGGTAAGGGAGCATGGTCTGAATTTCTGTGGGGAAAGTACAAAAATGGGTAAAGTGGACAAATATGGTTTCACCCTTTTTCAACAAAAGGAAAACAACTTGACCACTTGCATCTTATCACAGTCTTCAAACACCGTTTTCCAACTCTAATCATCTCTACATTACAATTTTTTAATACTTACTTTATACGTTTTTCATGTTTAAGAAAATAATCATATACACAATCTATTACAAGGGGAGAATGAAAAGCATATGTCACTATTGAAATAGGCTTTTAGCATGAATTTAAAAAGAAGGTAAAATAAAGTTTACTTGAGAACTGTTAGATGATAATTTAGTCAAATATATCAAATTATTTAATGATTTTTAGCTATCAATTTTATATGGAGTTAATTGGACTGCATCTGAGTTTCCACATAAAAATAATTAATAACAAAAATACATACCAAATACGAATACGTTCCAAATAAAGTAAATTGTTTCAGAGAGAATAAAAAGTCATACATGCTAAATATAATAAGTAGATACATTTTTTGATCATTCAAAATATAAATAAATCATAACTAATTTGGATTCATGCTTTGTTGTTATTCGCTGGTAATAAATAATATGATTTGGACTGGACATGATTTAAGCCAGGAAGGCTTAACTTGGTGGGCATGCATGATGGTACTAATTTTTCTTTTTATTGTTAGTGTTGGTATTAAGGATTTGATATATTTATTGTTTTAGATTTGTTCCGAATGTAATGTAATAATGTTTGGTGGTTGCATGTTCATTTTCAATGCAAACTTAAAATATGTCAAATGACTAATTTGACCACATTTAGAAATTATATTCCTGAAAAAATAAATTGTATATATGAATATATATTAGTAAATTATTTTGTTTTAGTTAGCCTGTTGACATAGTGACATTATTGTCTATGATTGTGAAATAGACTTCTAGAGGGAGAGAGGAACACAAAATAAATAAGTAAATAAATAAAATTGAACTCCTCAAACGTGTCTAACAACTCCTTTTCAACCCTAACATATAAGAGTAACAAAGATCAACTTCTATTATTATAATATAAGCAATTATGCATGGAAAAAAGATAAAATAAATGTAGGAGACCACTTTAATAAAGACATTAAAAATGTCTTTTTTTAAAGACGTTCAAACATGTTATGTTATTATTGGACATTCTTATTAAATCGGTTAATAATTTATTTTTTATTATAAACCAGAACAAAATCGATCTATTATAGCAACAATAATAAACCTAATTGTCTGCATTATAATTATTAGACCTGATTTGATTCGATCGAATCATGTCATCTAAACCAAATATCTTTAGTATTTTTGATAAAAAGATAATTATATCCCTGATTGTTTGTTTTTGGATATTTAAATCCCTAAAAATTAAAAAATACAATTAAATTTCTAAAAAAAATTGGGTTTATTATTATTTTATAAAAAAAAATCAGTTTTATTCTAATTTGTTAAGAAATTCAAAAATAACCGGTTCATTAATATGTCCAATAATAATACGACACATAAATATCTTTACAAAAAGACCTTTTATGCATCTTTATGGGAGCATCCCCAATAATGTATTACCTAATTGTTGTTTTGCCGAATAAGTTCATAGATACATTTAATTAGGTAGAATTATATAATCCAATAAGTGTTCTACTTTATTCAATAAGAAGTAACTTAATTCTCTCTAAATTATACATGCCAAATTTGCTGTTATATCTACTCCATTACCATAAATTTGATATCTCTTAATAACTTTAATTTGTTGAGCTACTACAAAGGCAAAAAAGAATCCTTATTGTGGACCTAAGGACAATCCCTATCTATCTCCATATTAATCATCCAATCCTTATCTTATGTACCAAAAAATAAAATCTATATAGATAGATAGGATTATTGATGGAGGGACTTAGTTGGGTCCATATTGGGTGTTGCCAACTGCATTGTTTTCAATTTTTAAAGCGATCCCTCATCCTCGGATCTTGGCACTTTTGGATTAGGGGTGAATGGGAACAAGACCTAAACAATCAATAATCAAATGAAACAATAATGTTTTATTTTTATTTATTTTTTTTCATAGGTTAGATAAGGAGGTCTCATTGTTAGGTGTTGTTTTGGTTTACTCAAAGCTAACATTGAAAGCTACTACTGAAAATTTTGATTCCATTATAATTTCCTTCTTAAGCTGGCATGTCACCTACTACAAAAATATTCATATATGTCAATAAAATAAAATTAATATATAGTATGGTATATGGAACATATATTAATCCATAATACCCTTTTTAGAGAGACCCATGGTTTTATTTTCCCTAGAATTAGCTTCTTCTTTTTTTTTCAACCTTTTGACCAAACTAGGATACCTTGGGGAAACCGAGGAGTTAGCAACTTTAAATTTTCTTATAACTTGGCCTTTTATTTTTTGTATCAAAATCTTGACTTAGAAGGAAAAACTTGTGACTTGTGAGTTCAAAACAAATGTCATTGCCCTCATTGGTAATATAGGTTCATCATTTTCTAGAATTCAATGTTGAATGTAGTATCATTTATGCAACCGCAGTGGCTTAAATTTGTATTTATTAACTTACAAACGAACCAATGTACCAAAGAATAAAATAGGAGTTTACAAGTTAATGTAGAAGCTAAAGTATACCATAAGAAAAAGGGAATGAATCATATAGTCATATTCAACCTTCCTATAACATATGTTGATGCTTGTTAGTTGTTATCTAAAGTTTTTATATCATAATCCAAATGTAACAAAAGAACAAACAGAGATTGGTTGTAGTTATAAACTCAATTATTGATGGATGTATAGCATCCATAATTTGGTTAAACTGTTAAACATATTATGATAAATTGAAGCTTAATTGGATTTGGAGGACAATGTGGGCTTTGATATATATTTTTGATTTGTCTCTCAATAGGTCCAACAAAAATGGTCACTAATCAACAAAAAAATAATAATAAAAACTCATAGTTAAAAAAGAGAAACATTACAAGGAGGCAGCTTGAGAGTAAAAAACTAAAAATTTATAGTTATTACCTTACATGTTGTTATGCACTTTTATGATCCGAATTATTAGGATCTTGTCCATTAACATGAAGGCAAAATGCTGCAATAACATTTACTATCCTTGCCTGACACATGCATGTTCTTTATGCTTGTTCAAATTACTAAGACAGAGAGCAGAGAGACTCTAAAGTCTAAACATTTTCAAGGATTTAACGGCGTTCCAAACTATGATGAGTAGTCTTTTTATTTTTATTTTTTGGTGAATTTGTTGCATTACAATGTGGTGACAGAAGGAAACCATCGAAGGCCGGTTAATATGCTGGCAATTCAGTGGATTGTTCGCTTTTTTAATATGCATATTACAGTGGAATCTGGAATGTGCTTTTCATTGTAACATGTGAGTCCCAACTCTATAGTTCTTTAATGGCAAAACAACCAGTAATGAACTACACACATGCACATGCTTATACCAATGAGATTGAAAATGATGGAATGAAATTATTCAATTCTGATGTTATCATCTGCTGTCAATTTGACTATGAAAAAGTCCAATCAAAATGAAGAGATATACCATCATGAAATATGCAAAACTCCAAATTCTTCATTTTAGGATAAACCCTTAATCTTTTTTTTAGCTAAAGACAACCGGCTATTAGAATTTGATGATGACAATTTCACTTATCACTGTTCAGAAAATAGTAAAAGATTAGTCTTTTCATATAAAATCTGTGAATTAAAACATTGATAAATTCCCTTAGTTTAATGGCAAGTGATAAATTTGTTTAGAAAGAAAACAAATTTTAAGACGAGCCATTGAGAAGCAGAAAACTTTAACGATAAAGATGACTCTGATTACCTTCAAACTTGGATAAACAGGTACATTAAAGACGATGACAGGACGCAAGAAGCAGCAATAATACTAAAAACAATGACATATATTAATCATGATGTTTATAAAACACGATCTTAGACATGGGAATGATGGAGTGACATGGGCAGGGTGGTAAATCTCTAAGAACTAAGCTTGACTAGAAACTAGAAATCGGTTACAATGGCAGAAAGGAAAGATACAAGGCAACAGTACAATGTCTCACTTCCTCTTCTTTGAAGGTGGCTGCGGGGTCTCCTCATCATCTTCATCGTCCTCGTCCTCTTCATCTTCCCCGTCTTCTCCATCATCTTCGCCATCATCGTCATCCTCGTCATCCTCATCATTGTCATCACTACCCCCTGCACCATTGGCCTCATGATCATCATCAGGATCTCCATCTTCCTCACCTTCTTCGCCAGAGAAGTCCTCGTCGTCTGCATCATCATCATCATCGTTTCCGTCCTCGCCGTCTTCATCATCCTCATCGTCCTCTGTTTCACTGGTGTCCTTGTTTTCTTCAGAAGCATGGTTTGCCCTGTACAACAACTGATCTAGAGGAAACCTAACCAAGAATTTATCAAGTAAAATCAGGATAATTTGATCTTTGAACTCAAAACAACTAGAACACCAAGTAATAAAGTTAACTTCATTGTTACCTTCCATCCATTGGTGACACAGGATTATTGACATCTTTGAGAAGAGATCCAGACTGGGAGGCCAAAAAGGAAAAAAGAAACTTTACTCAATTCAATAATGAACAATAATTTGTTAACAAACCCCATAACATACACAAATCATGTAGAAACATATGCAGGCACAATTATACTCTAAGCTTATATAATTGCAGTTTGATGATATATGCATATCACCAAGCAAAGCTGCAATGTTGAAAGTTGAAACTCAAGAAAGAGTTTGCAGAGAATAAACCATTATAGCCACATAAACAGAGAAGCACAGGTTTCAATCCCAGACAAAAGAGGAAAAATATCCTCTTGAAGCTAAGGTATGCAATGGTACCAACACTGATGAATAAAAACAGCATAACAGATCCAGCAAGAACAAAAACACACCATTAATAGCTCAAAACACACAGCAAGTAAGAATCACACTAACAAAAACAACAATTGCTAAGGGAATACCGCAATGAGAAGGTAAGCGAGAGATTTGGCAGCAGCAGCAACAGCAAGGAGAGAGTCGACCACCATGGCCTCCACAAAAGACGGCACCGAAAAGGTCTTCTCGTCATTGAAGGCGAGACTCCGAACCACAGCCACCTCCATTCTACTCTACAACTACACTGGCTTGGGGAGTGGTCAAGAAATTTGAGTTTGGGTGTGAAACGTAAACCCTAGACCCTCCCGTTAGGGTTTTGCAATTCAAATTGATACCGTCACAGCGAATGGCATGCTTCCACGTAATCCAAATGGTGGATTTTTTTAAGAAATCGGGTCAGACCCGAACCGAAAGTGGCGGATGATGGATCGTAGGGTTAAGCGGATTCCAAATTCGTGCAAATGCGACATTCTCTCTCTGATTCTCAATCTGAGTCTCACTCTCTCAACAAAAATGCTGAGAAGAAAGCCAACTAATATCGAAGTCAAAATCGAAGACAAGGAAGAACTCGAGGAAGCTCGCCGCCGCATCGCCACTGCCACATCCACCACCGCCACCACAACTGGCGCCACCGCTACCGCCGCTCTCCTTCGTCAGTTCGATCGCGCCCAAGATCCCTCTTCCAAATCGCACCGCATCGGGCTTTCTCCTTAAATTCCCCTCCTCCCTCACCATTCGCTCTCTCTCACAGCTCCATTCTCCAATGGAAGTCGAAGTGAAGCTTCGCCTCCCCAACGCTGACTCGCACCGAAGAGTCACCGCCTTGCTCGCACCCTTCCATGCCGCAACTCACCGCCAGCGCAATCTCTTCTTCGACGGCGCCGATTCGGAGCTCTCGTCAAAGCGTGCAGTGCTCCGCCTCCGGTTCTACAACGACAACGAGCGTTGCGTCGTTTCGCTCAAGGCGAAGGCTGTTTTGGTCGATGGCGTGAGCCGTGTGGAGGAAGACGAGGAAGATCTTAACCCTAGGGTTGGTCTTGATTGTGTCGCGGAGCCTGGGAAGCTTGGGGCGGTGGAATCTAGGGTTTTGGAAAGGGTGAGGAATGAGTTTGGGGTGAAGGGGGAGAAAGGATTCGTGGGTTTGGGGGGTTTCCGAAACATTAGAAGCGTTTATGAGTGGAAAGGTTTGAAATTGGAGGTGGATGAGACATGCTTTGATTTTGGGACTCTTTACGAGATTGAATGCGAGAGTGCTGATCCTGATGAGGCTAAGCGGGTTCTGGAGGAGTTCTTGAAGGAGAATGGGATTGATTACTCCTACTCCTTGATGTCCAAATTTGCAATTTTTCGTTCTGGGAAACTGCCATAGTGAGTGAAGTTTCTATCTTTTTAATTGAATGCATTAGAACATTTGTTGGTTTGAATGTCGTGGTGGAATGTGGTATGCTTTAGACAATTCCCCAATTCAATTGTGGTTGGAATAACTGCCATTTTCCCCTAAAGAATCTTCAATTTTGTTGCTTAGATTTCTGACATTGTTATGATAATGTTCTGTTTTGTAGGTTACTGATGATTGAATGACGATCTAGATTGGTGACTGCACTCGCTTTGTCCTCAAGAGGACTATTTATATTTTCGATTTTTTACTGTTTATTTGGCTGATGAATAAGCGCCATTTGCATTTGTCATTCTAATAAGAAAACTATTTGTAATTATCTAATTAAAGTCTGCGAGGACAGCTTGCTGAGTGGATTTTGGATAACACTATTCAAGTATTCATGCCTTAGATCATTGCTATTCTTGCCTTGGTCAAACTGAGTATGTATCAAATTAACGTTGCTTCGTGTAACGAATTGCCAGTCTAGTGCTGCAAGTGTTTTAAGTACCGGTGACTAAATACTCTATAGTCTATCCGACTTGGGCGACAAGCTAATTTGACATGAGATTATTAGATTAAGCTATGCAACGCACAAGAAGACGTGGCCATGCTTCCGCAGTATTTATTGTGGATAATTCTGTGATGAATAAGTTTTTGCATGAAGAGAACGAAGAACTACATATAAATTGGTAAAGACTCGCGTGTAGGCATAGTTATTTTAATGTGAATTGATATTTAAGAATGTTAAATGATTTGACAAGTTTGATGAATTTAATTATGATACACTGTTGTTGGTGTAAAGTAATTTTATATGTGTATTCAATTATGTAACGCCACATCTAAATTTGCATTAAAATTAAATTCCAAGTTTGATTGAATTATTGTTATTATTATTATGTCACATTTCCTCTAGTGTCACGCCTCCTCAGCACATGAGGAAATTTTTCATTTAGCTCAATAGCATTTCCAAGAGTGTTACTAAAAAATCTTAAAATTAAAACAAAACAAACAAACAAGAAAAAAAGCTTCAACTTTTCATTTTGATGTAGATTTAGACCGTGTTTGATTAGTGAGTATGTCCATCTAATACATAAACACGGTGACACAGTGATACATGACTCCACACAATAGATGTGTATTGTGTCTCTTCAGGAAGTTGAGACACAGATTTTGTTGGACATAAATTTTTTATTTATTTTTACCTTTAATATTTTGTGAATTCCCTAAATCTATCCTCCTTCCCTCAACCGTTCCCTTCTCCTTCACTCTCACCAACATGCTGTCTTTTGCTTTTCTCCCATGACAACAAAGTTAAAATTAAAGTTTTTGATAATTTTAGGCTGAAAATTCTTGTTTTCCAAACATTTTCGTGGTCTCTATGCTAAAATCACGCCCTGAAAACAAAGCCCATGCCTATAATTATTTTTCTTAAAAGAAATTACTACAGTTTAACTATGACACATACTAAATAGCAATAATCACATTACCAAAAACTAACACCAGTAACAATAATAGCATATTTATACTATAGATCCACTTGAAAGGAAACCTTCTGTCCTAAGGACTAAGACTCACTAGGGCATTACAAAGGAGTGAACGAGAACACTGTACCCGTTACCCATTACTATACTTTCACTTCCTTTTCTTAGTAGGAGGCTGTGGAACCTCGTCATCTTCCTCTTCTTCCTCATCCTCCTCTTCATCCTCTTCCTCATCACCATCTTCCCCATCGTCGTCATCATCATCCTCATTACCATCATCATCGTCTTCCTCGCCCTCACTTCCTCCTGCACCATTAGCCTCCGGATCATCCTCAGGATCAGCTTCTTCATCACCTTCTTCGCCTGAGTAGTCCTCGTCTCCTCCCTCGTCATCCTGTTCATTTGCATCATCATCATCATCTTCCTCTTCCTCGTCATCATCCGAATCACCATCCTTACTTTTAAGATAAGTATCCTTTCCCTTACAGAGTTCATCAATAGGTAATCTAAAAAACAACAAACACAAGTCAGCGGTGTAAAACTTACCATTTCATAAATCAGATCAGAAGGAGTGTAAATTTATTCTCACCTTTGATCCATTGTCACTGAATTATTGATGTCAGCCACCAGAGATCCAGTCTGGATTTCAAACAAAAATAAAGACATAAGAATGTGAAAGATTGTGCTACTATATTGATGGTCCTAGTTTACTTAGCTTATGACATACACAAAAATCATAGCATGGGATCAAATTATATGATATGGAATTATGATTGCAATACAACAAATTGCACTTAGCTTCTAAAGCAAGCATCAATGAAACAAACTAAGCTCCACAATACTGTTTCCAACAGGAATACAGACCTTATTATTTAAAAACGATCAGAGCAGTGAAGAGGGAAAGAATCAAAGAAATTATAAATTTCGTATCTAAGATCAGAATATACAACACAATTTAAAAAAGAAACTTCAAAACCAAGCATGCAACATATGCCGACACAATCTGCAAGAGAACCCACATTAGCACACTATCCTAGGCTTCCCTTGAATCACCGGTTAAAACTTCAAAGATCAAGGCTTGTGAATTTGCACAGCACTTCAGTGAAAAAGTAAATGATGTCTGAAAACACTCTTGACTGGCAAAAATAATGACATAATATAGAAAAAATGAAGAACAAACCACTATTCTTTAGAACTCAACTAGAGACAAATTTTGCACTATAACCAAACAAGGCAACATCCCTGGTGACAAATAAAGTACACTCCAAACAAGAACAATGACAGAGAAGAGTTTCACTGCAATCTTCTAAGTACCAACCTAGAACCAAGTTGAATCCTTTACGCACTGTCACACACACACAAAAGAAATGTTGTTCACCATAAAATTTAACATTATGAGCTGCCTATTAGCTTTTGACCCAAAAGACTTGCCGGCAACGCTTTAGGAAATCAAAAACCCTAAATTCTGCTGAATAACAATGATTAAACGAACAAAAGTTAGAATTGAAAACCAATCCTGTACAAAATTATATAGCCTGAAACAATATGAGCATATAGAGCACAAGAATTAAAATTAAAAAAAAAAATTTAGGAACACCAATTACCTAAACTATTAACGATAATTGAAGAACACTTTAGAACTAACAATATTCTCAAAAACAAAAATTGAAAGAGGGTTTTTGTGAAGATACCAAAATGAGAAGACAAAGGAGAGATTTTGCCGCTGCAAGAACAGTATGCAGCGCCATGGCTTGAACGGCAGAGGGTAGCAGAAGAGTTATGTGGACCGAGCTGGGATAAGAAGGTGATAGGTCCTCCATTGCACAAAAGCAGTGATTGAAACCCTAAAAATGAGAACCGGGAAAGAGAGAAACAATTCCAATGAGAGCAGCAGAAGAAGAGAATAAGAGAACAAGAGAAACAAGGGACTAAAGAGAGTAGAAGCCTGAAAAGAAGGAAGAGGTTCGGTCGGTTATGGTGAACCCCCTTGGATTTGGTTCCATTAGTTTTTTTTTTTTTTTCTTAATTTTTTTTAAGATAATAAATTGTGTTTGTTTCACATTAAAAATCAAGTAAAAATTTGCAGATTTTTTATAATATATAAAATTGTGATGTAGTATATACAAAATAAATATAAATATATCTGCATTCAGAATATAAAAAAATTTCAATAAATTGATCTCAAATATATTC
Source organism: Arachis hypogaea (assembly GCF_003086295.3). NCBI lineage: Eukaryota > Viridiplantae > Streptophyta > Magnoliopsida > Fabales > Fabaceae > Arachis > Arachis hypogaea. The sequence goes on from NC_092046.1 coordinate 145,904,750, forward strand.
GAGATATCATTTGTTTGGTAAATTAATTGTATTTCGAATACTTTATATTTAAAATGTGTGTTAAACCATCAAAAAAAAATTAATGGTCAAATTAGTCTATAAAAAATAAGTTATTTTTTAAATTTCTCTTTAAAAAATTTTACCAATTAAATTAGTCTTTTAAAAATTACAAATTAATCATTTTTGTACTTTCATTATTTAATTAATAGTTTCTGTCAATGATTGATGATATAAAACATTAACTTATAATATACATGACACCTAACATATCTAATTAAATACTAAATAAATATGTTTATGAAAATCTATCAATTTATTATATTTTTTTCAATTATATAAACCCTAGTCCTAATATAACCTAACGATACTAAATTGATAAATTTTCATAAATATATTTGTTCAACATCTAATTAGATATACTAGATATTACGTATGATGTGAGTTAATGTTCTATATCATCAATCATTCACAAAAACTGTTAATTGAGTGACTGAAGAACAAAATAATTAATTTATAATCTTTGCATAACCAATTTGATTGATAAAATATTTCAAGGACAAATTTTAAAAATCAGTCATCTTTTAGGAACTAATTTGATTATTAACCCCATAAAAAAATTAATTATTTTTTAATAAATAGTTTAATTATTTTATTTACCAAAATATATAATTTGTAGGTAATTTACCATTTTATATATAATTGCTTTCATAATATACATTTTTAATACATAATAATGACTATGGAGGAGAAGGGGAGATAGATGATGTAAACGACCAGCTGTGTCGCATGTCAGCGGTTGAATTTAGCAGGTAGGCCTCTGAGGTTGTAATGGTAAAGGTGCCACATAAGACTGTGGTGAAAGATTCCGTGGATACAGTAGAAGTAGTGGATACAATTATGGTTGTAGTGGATATTGATAGTACTATAGATACCCAGGCGACTACTGTGAGTACTATGGATCCATCATTCAACCATAGTCCACTGAAGGTGGAATAGCATACTGTGTCCAGGCTGTGATGATTCCCAATAATGGTAGCCACTGCAGGAGGAGACACATACGTTGGTACCTACAGCTAAGTGACCCCAAGTGGTAGGGGAAGTGAAGGAGGTGGTGGTGATGGTGCCGCTGATGAGGTGTCGGTTACAACATTACGATACTGGAGATATATCAGTCTGCCAATCTTTGAACTATAGCACTATCTGTGCGAGTAATGTCTCAAATGTGATATAGCTCTCCACCTCCCTCTCCTCCTCAACGACATATGGCGTGCCAGGAATAACATACTGGACAAATTGTTAACCTGGCGGCGGTAAGTCGCCAAAGATGTCATAGAACAAGTCATCCCTGAACTCTTCATACTTATGGAACTCCGCCTCTTCTCCCGACTCCACGTCCACCCACTATCTTTACTCTCTGGTCATACGACTTTGTCTGACTATCCTTCGCACTTTAGCACCTTATCTGCTAGCCTCTCTGTGACCTGCACCCCTCGACTATCTCCCGTATGCTCCCGCCTCACCTCCCTCTACCTGGCCTGACCTCTTCGCCTTGGAGCGGGTGCATCCGCTGTGAGCTATATGTGATCATGAGGTTGTATCGCTGTTAATTGAAGATCATTAGGGAGCGGCACAATTGTAGGGTCGGCAAGCACGCTGTCCTATGATAAGAATCAAAACCTGCACTCACACATTCACCAATCTAACTACTCATGGCTGAGTCTCGTGTTTGCCTTAGGATCTGCTCTGACCATCACTTCCTCCCTAACTCGACCTCTCCACCAGTCATACTAAGTCTGCACACATTATCGCCCTTGCCAGTGTTCTTCAAGAACTTATCAACATTAATAGGAGCATCTGACACTGGCTGGACCGAGCCCACCTTTCTTTTCACTGTCTATTTGATGGACGTGCACAAAATTAAAGCACAGGATAGGAACCTAACCCCTCTTCACTCTACCTATGGTATATCCAGCTCACGATCAGAAGACAGGCATTCAGCTATGTTTGGAGTAGTCCGATCAACTACAATACTAAAGGATCTATACGTCCAAACAAGGATCGTTGATCCCCAAGATAATCTTCTGCATGTTTGAAAGTCTATAAGGAGGGAAAGTCACTAGATATGGACCTAATTGTTGGACTTGTCCGTCATCAAGTACCTGCTAATCATCATCATGATATAGCATCGGGTGTACTGTCGCAACGTGTCACGATTAGCATTAGTAGGAATCTGCTGCATCCTTTGTCTCAGCCACATCATCTTAATCGAAAAACTCTCCTTCTTGCCCTCCAGCTACTGCAGTGGCATGGCTCTCAATAGCTCTGCCACCCAATTCCATGTCAATCTTTGATGGTGCATCTAGAAATCTCGTTGAGAATCACCAACTAGACCTTCATCCGTATGCAACCCAAGATAATATGTCACATCCTAGAGGTGATGGTATACTCACCCTACAGTAGGTGGAACTTGTGGAAACAAAAATTCCTTAGCCTCGCTGCATACTCAAATCCTGCCTCCCTGATGTTCGACAACATAATATATAGAGAAGGCATGATGTGGGAACATCCGCCTAGAATGAAGCACCATCGACTGCAAACATATGAAATAACTAATAACTAATAAAAACCAATACTAACACCACTAATGAACTAACTGTGATTTTTTGGAATAAATAATATAAATATGAAATAAAATATTATAAAAAAAACCCTAACTAACAAGTTTAGTTTCTTTAAAAAATTAAAAAATACAAAAAATACTACAAAATGTCCTACTAACCATTTCGATATTTTCAAAATAATCAACATAAATTAAATAATTGTGTCTACCGGTATTTTATTATGCAACAAAAAGTTTAACTAATTCAAAGTAATTAGAATAAAATTATTAAGTAAGATATTATCATAGTCATATTTTTTAAAATCATTCTTATCTAACCTAAACTAACAAAATCAGCTTAATAATAACATGAATATATAAACTAAACAACAATTAATATTATCTAACCTAAACTAACAAAATCAGTCTAATAATAGTAATATTGAAATAATCGACTAATTCGGTTACCAACCTCTCAGTCGAGCATTGCAGCAATATATGTAGTCACATTTAACCGGTTGATATCCAGGGCATGTGTTTACATCATCACCAACGAATTAATACCCACCAAGAAGAGCATACTAAACAAAAATTATTTAAAGAAAATGAAGTGGAGAGATTTTGTAAAATATGAAAAATGAACTTGTCTTTAATATAGATGAGTTTTTTATGAATGTATCTCGTTCCTAAATATACACGAAATACGTTCATATGGATGAGTTTATAGACTAAGAGTCCGTTTGGAAAGTAGTAGAAGCTACTTTTTTTGACTTTTGGATTATGAAAAGTCGGAATCTGCATGTTTGGCACAATTTTAGAAAAAGCTTTTAACTTCCCGAAAAGTTAATTGACAGCTTTTTTTAAGAAGTAAAAATATATGACTTCTCTACTTTTCGATAAGTCATTTTACCACTTCCTTAAAAAAAATTAATTTCGAAACAAAAAAAATTACTTTTCTTATTGACTCTGTGAAAAATACTGACCCTTCACCACCATTTTCATGCAAGGTCTGCTAGAAGCACTGGCCTTCCACCATCATTCCACCATCATTCTCACTCAATGTTCCAAACCTCACCATTTTCACGTAATGATTCATGTGATAGAAGTATTGCTCCTCCACCACCATTTTCATTTTCAGACAATATTGCATCTGAACAACCTACTGCATATATTCATTCTAAGTTTTTTTTTTTATCATTTTATCACTCTATTTTTTATTATTAAATTTGTATTTAACTGTGGTATGAAATTTCAGTTTTAATTTTATTTTTTTCACATGTGATTTTATAACTTGCTATTATTTTCATAGTTAATTATAGCAAGTTCTTGACTTCAATAAAGGAGAAGGGAGTTTTAATAGGAGTAAAAAAAAAAATAAAAAACAGCAACAAAATATACATTGACACACATTTTATATTTATTTTTTATTTTCACCTACCATATCATACACAATATTAGTGATTAGATTATGTAAAATTAACATTTAATATTGGAAAGTATTTGTTATCATCATTATTTTAATATTCATTTTTTTCTGTAAAAAAAATTAATTTTTGAGTTATTTTTCTAAATACTACAACTTTAAAATAAGTACTTTTATAACTAAAAATCCAAACACAAAATAACTTATTTATAAACTGAAATTAATAAAAGTCCTTATACTTTAAGTTTTTTTTCCAAAAGAACTTATTTAAATTATTTACCCAAACTGGACCTAAATACACTACTAATCATCTAATCCTTCTTTACTTATTTCGTCTATGCTAGGATAAGATACCTTTATAAAAAACTCGTTCATGATGAGGATGGAATAGGTAATAAAATGTATAATCGTAAATCAATTCATGCGTGTATATAAGTGTAAATTTAATATTTATCTAAAAAATAAAATGATAAACTATATATTCAATAAATAGTTGAACTTAAAATATAAATTTATTTTTTGTTATGACGATATTTTGAAAGCAAAATACGGAATATAAAATTTTCCCCAACAATGCAAAGAAAAATGAAAAGAATATAAAAATAGGAAGTGGCACCACCGAGTTGTCGAAATTATATCTTCGGTATTCTATCCCTTTCTGAGTGTCTTCGCGTGTGTTGGCCTCTTTTGATTCCATTGCTCATCAGAGGGCTCCGGTCAACACCGTCGGCCAAGACCCGAACCCTCTCTCTCACTTTCTCTCTCTTCATTTCTCTCTAATATTCCCAGAAAAACCCTAAAATTTAATAATAAGAAATTTCCTCATTTTCTTCCCTAAATTCTGCAATTCCAAAGTCAACCATCCCAATCCAATTTCAAATTATCGATCTCCACGCCCCTCTTCTCTTTCACTCAACTCTTCGAGCCGCGGAGCTATGTCGTCCGAGATCGAGGTCGTCGAGGAGGTCCAATCCACCAATCATAATCAATCGCCGCCCTCAGCTTCCAGCGACGTCCCGGAAGAGAGTCTCCGCAACGACGTGTACGCCGCCGCGGCGTACGGGGATCTAGAGAAGCTGCAGAGGCTGGTGGAGCGTGAGGGATGCAGCGTGTCGGAGCCTGATGGGCTGGGCTACTATGCACTCCAGTGGGCGGCTCTCAACAACCACACTGCGGCAGCTCAGTACATCATTGAGGTTCTTTTTCATTGGTTTGTTGTTGATTTTTTATTTTTTATTTTTGCGTTTTTCTAAGCTCTAGCTCGAGCTCTTGAAGCTCTTTTTTCCCCGATTCGCTGCTGTGTCCTGCATTCCCTGAAAGCGTTGATTGTGTCAGTGTTTACCCTTGCATTGTAGGAGCTTATGCTTTTTTGTTGTTGGAGCTGTATAAGAGAAATCGATGATGATGATGGTTCTAGTTTTAGAATTTGTATGGTAGCTTGGCTCAGCTAGACAGGTAGTTGATCATGCGTGGTTGATGGAAATGGAAATTGAGTATGACTAATCATTTGTTGTTGTTTTGATTGGCAGCATGGGGGAGATGTGAATGCCACGGATCATACTGGCCAGACAGCATTACATTGGAGTGCAGTTCGAGGTGCTATTCAGGTTGCGGAGCTTTTACTCCAAGAGGGTGCCCGACTGAACGCTGCTGATATGAAGGGATATCAGGTTAGATTGATTTGGTTGTTTCTTTTTTCAGGAATATGGATATCACTGGGGTAAGGATCAAAATCATGAATTTAGAAATGTGAGCTTTTAGAGTGACATGCCATGTGCCTCCAGCCTCCTGTTGTTGCCTGCTAGTCCTTTTGGCCAACTCTATTGGAGGTTCATAAATATTGGATGTTCACACCCATGAAAATGTTGTCATCATTGCATATCTTGATTAAATTTGTTAATGAAAGTTAACATTCACTCCAGTCCAGATCATGAATGTTTGGAATCCATATTATGCAAGGAGACATTGCTTTTGCTAATTCGAATTGAAGACTGATATAAAATCAGTCTATTTCTGCTATCATATCCATAGTTAGCGCTCCCCAACCAATTCATTTTAACATGCCATAGCTTTGGCAGATTGCTTAGCCTTGTTCATCTTTGGCATAAGTGCGCTCGATTAGTGAGCTATTATGTACTCTTTCCCTAGAAACCAACCATATTTATAGCTATCCAAATTTGTCCTGCTATTGTCAATTTCAATATGGAATAAAAGTAAAAAATGAAGCCCTTCTATATTTGTCTGTAATTATGAATTGAATCAAGAGAAATCTAAAAGAAACAGATTATTTGTTCTAGCTGTCAATGTTTGTTATCTGTCCCTTGCAATTGTTCATCTGTATCTGTGGGTACTTGGACTAAGTTGGTAGTTATGAATTCTTCTTTTGCTTGAAGGCTCTGTGTAGGTATAATTGTTGACTTTATTTATTATGATGCAGACAACTCATGTTGCTTCTCAATACGGTCAGACAGCTTTCATTTACCACATTGTTTCAAAATGGAATGCTGACCCCGATGTTCTTGATAATGATGGAAGAAGCCCCTTGCATTGGTAATCAAGAATTTGCATTCAGACTTCTTTTTCTATTTGATTCACTGCTCTGCAGTCAAGCATGGCCCTTCATTGGAGCTGATAGCTTGATACACGTACAAGTGACAAGTTCATTTTTAGTATGAGTCTCTCTGATATGTATTTGCTTGGTTACGACATCGTGTTATCCTCCCCAATCAAACTTTTGCTGTAGTTGGTTTGGTTATCGAAAACAGAAATTGACCCTAGAAGTTCATTGGAAGAATATAAGTGGAATCATAATGTGGGAAGTAGATCCAAAATTTGTCCAAGCTGAGAATGAAAATTTTGAAATGGTTTTAAAATCATATGGTCCAGTCCTAATCTTCCTTTGACAATATTAAGTTTCCATTTTCCAATTACATTCGATTATTCTAATATGGAGATGCTTGGAATATATGCCGTGTAAGTTCTCTTGGTACACTACAGTCTTCATTTACTTTGTGTGCCATTCTTTTTGGTTTCATGTGTCCATTTTCTATTTAGAAAGATGTTTGAAAAGGTCATACTTCATTGAATAAAATGTGTAATTCTTCACTATGAAATGCTTGAATTGTTTCTTCTCTACTGGTTGGAATTTCAGGGCTGCTTACAAAGGTTTTGCTGATTGTATACGTCTTCTATTATTTCTTGATGCACATAGAGGACGACAAGACAAAGAGGGTATGCTAGATAGCTCTAACCTCAACTTTGTTAGCGATGATTTGATCTCAAATTTTCAAAGCATTATAGCCTTTCCTATTTCTGTTTGTTTATTCAGGTTGCACTCCTCTTCATTGGGCTGCTATTAGGGGTAACTTGGAGGCTTGTACTGTCTTGGTACAGGCTGGCAAGAAGGAAGACCTGATTGTGACTGATAATACAGGCCTTACACCAGCACAACTAGCTTCTGATAAGAATCACAGACAAGTTGCTTTTTTCCTTGTACGTGTTTTATAACCAAAATATTGTCAGTTGTTTAGAACAATGTCATCTGCTCTCCCTCCTTTCAAAATATATTTGCATCCAAACTAGAATCACATTTCTATGGGTTGTTAATTCCAAATATATGCCTTGCAAATTTTGCCAACTTATCTTGATGAATAATTCCAAATCTGCTTAGCATTTTTGTTATATTTGGTTCATGTATTGACCAGTTGCAAATACAAAGCCTTTTTTGTTTTATTTTAAATTTGATGAATCTGTTATGTAGGGAAATGCCCGGAGGCTGCTTGACAAACGCTGTGATGGGAACAGTCGTCTTGGGAAGATTTCCAAATTAGGACTTGCTCCCATACTTTGGTGTATAATTTTTCTGCTCTTGGTCACATATATTCATTCCGTCATATTGGGTATCTATCTTGACTTCTACACATGAAATAAGCTGTGTGCATGTGAACAGTTACATGTCTATTTGATGGTTTCCTTACTACGTTTCTGTCCCGTCTGCAGCAACAAATCTGCCAAAGCTGACAGCTGCAACTGGCCTTCTTGCATGGCTTGGAGTTTTACTTGCAACTGTTGGATTGGCTATGTTTTACAGGTGTAGCAGGTAAGTGATATGGACTTTAGAGTTTAGACTTTATAGCTTCTCATGATTCATGAATACGCTATAGGCTACTATATGTAAAAGAAACATAGCTTCAATGTGGCATGTGAACTGACACATAAATAGATGCATATTATGAGTTGCTGTTCTATCCATATTTGGATGGTTCTTGTTTTCAAATACCTGAGATATTACTTGAGATAGTTGTCATTTGTTTTGTTATCTTATTTTGTTAATCTTTCTATTTTTAACCTTTTTACAGCAAGGATCCAGGTTTCATCAGATTAAATAAGAGTGACACACAGAATATGAAAGATGATGTGAGTTTTGTTCTGTTCTTTGTGATCCTTGTCTATACTTTGATTCTCGCCCACACCCTCTCATCCCCAAGATTGTATAAACTCCATTTCTACCTTGGATGATTTCTTTTTTGTAATATCTCGTGAGCCCATCAATTCTCCTCGATATGTTCAATACATATAAGTGTATATGGCATTAACATCGAAAGGTTTAATGATGTATTGCAGGAGCCTCTATTGAAGATTGAGATAAATAATCCTGCTTTGCTAGCTGGAAATTGGTCCCAGCTCTGTGCAACATGCAAGGTGAACAATGCTTTCTTTTGTTCACCTGACTTATTGTTGGGATGCATTCTTTACTTAGCTCAATTTGTGTACCCTTGCTTTAAATGATTTTGTACACAATTTCATAGTACTTTTTTCCTTAGATTGTCAGGCCTCTTCGTGCAAAACACTGTTCTACTTGCGACCGTTGTGTGGAACAATTTGACCACCATTGTCCTTGGGTTTCCAACTGCATTGGGAAGGTACTTCTGGTTGATCAATGTACATGACTGTCATTTAAATGGTAGTCGAGTAAAGTAAGCTTTTTCATTTTGTCAGTGAATTCAATTGAACAGAAGGGTGTAGGTAGAAAAATAAGCCTCAGATATTTTTTTCCTGTTTCCTTCTGGGTATTTATATGGTGCAGACAATTTAAATAGGTCTATGTTGATTTTGTGGTATGTTAGTGACTATCAAGTTTTTAATTTGTGTTATACCATTCTTATGATTGATTGTTCTATTTTGTTGTTAAGATATGCCATATACATTTGTAGAATAAGTTAGGATAGACCTTCATTACTTTCCCACTTTGTTAATAGAGTGAGCCATTTTTATTCTTTTAACATAATTATGCTTTCCTTGATTAAGTATGCAACTTGCTTTGTCCAACTCATTGAATTGAAACCCCACCCCCCTCTCTTTTTTCCCCTCTTGTCTCTTTTAGATGTATTGACTTCATTTTGTTTCATTTATGTTTACAGAAGAACAAATGGGATTTCTTTGTCTTTCTTGTTCTTGAAGTTTCAGCAATGATAATAACCGGTGGAGTTACTCTTTCAAGTATGTTTGTTGTTGAGACATAATGAGTTAAATGTTACCAATGCTCTTTTTTCTGAAATACAGACTGATGATGGAAACTAATTTTCTACATACAGGGGTGTTAACCGATCCAATGGCTCCTTCCTCATTTGGAACATGGCTTCAGTATGTTGGCAAGGAACACGTTGGTGCAATATCATTTATAATTGCTGATTTTTTCCTCTTTTTTAGCGTGTTTGCTTTGACTTTTGTTCAGGCTAGTCAGGTATGATTGCCTTGGAAGCATCATTTTGTTTTCAATTCCTTTCATCTATGTATTTGGATCTGATGCAGATGTTTTCTCTCATCTGACCTAAAGTATGCCTTTCCTTTTTTCCTGTAACCCAGATTTCGCGCAATACTACAACAAATGAAATGGCAAACGCAATGCGGTATAGCTACCTCAGAGGTCCAAATGGTAGATTCAGAAACCCATATGATCATGGTTGCAAGAAGAACTGTTCTGATTTCTTGATCAATGGGTACAATGAAGATATAAGTATTGATGAATTAGGCGATTCAGAGGAGGGTATTGGAATGACGAACATCGGTAGGGGCTCGAACTTCGCAAACGGGGACTCCCATTCTCGTTCTCATTCTCATTCTGAACGCACAAATGGGCATCATGTTATTAATGTGAATTCCAGTAGTTCCAATCACAGCCACCGTCATGGACATGTTAATGGCCATGTTCATTCTGCACATTGTAGTCACAATAACCATGGCAAAGCCAGAAATGAAAGCATCCCATTGGGCTTAGGTCTTGGCCTTGGACGGAACAGCATAGTTGCACCCTCTTCATGATATTAACACGTCCGCTTGTACCCAATTGTAATGATGTATATCATAGGCACACATCCATGTTAGTTTTTACGTTAATATTCAATTTTTTATGGCTCTTTTCTACCATCACCAGAGTGCAATTCTCTGTTTTCCCTCTTCTCTTCTCTTGCCCATCATTTTAATTTTTCTTATATTCCATTTTGTAAGTAATTCAATTTGCGTTTATAGCCGATAACGAACTTGTTTCGCCTTGAAACCGAAGTTAAAAGATGCTAGTAGCTCACCCGAAAAATAAATAAATAAATAAAAAGATGCTACTACTACGTATGACTGATAAGTGATAACCTAGCTAATGTTACTCGTTCGTTAACGCGGTTGTTTTATGAATGGTATACTGATGTTTGTTCATACAAAGATAATAGTTAAGAATTAGGGGTGCATATGGGTCGGGTGAAGCCGGGTTTGATGTGACTCAGACTCGACCCGAAATATACACCGGGTCTATTTATTAGACCCGAATCCGACCCTAGACCCAATGAAATCAATACACTTTTGGGCCATAATTATACCGGGTGAAAATCGGGCCGTTAACATTACGTTACGTTGATACCTTCTTGTAAGCTAGCATGTAAAAATATCCAAATTTCCAAGACTCCAACCATTATTTAACATGGTAAAATTCACTTAGAAAAATATAACAAGAACCAACCCTTCTTCAAAATTAAAGCATAACCACAATCAATACTAAAACATAACCACAATTAATACTAATAGTCTAATAATACCAAATATTTAAATCAATACAAATAACACAATATTATGCATTGGTCTAAAGTCTTATGCATTCTAAACATAAAACATTAACTTATAGTCTTATAATGACTAATAACACAAAATATTAAGGTTTACAATACTTAAGTTTCACATATGAATAATCATGATCCATCACTAATAACACAAAATATTAATTGTGTATGATGATCGGGCCACCGGGCGACTTCGGGTGACCCGAACTATGGCCCGGACCCAACCCAAAATAATGACCGGGTCTATTTTTGAGACCCTTACTCAACCCTAAACCCGATGAAATTACACAAAGTTAGCCCCTAAAGTATTTGGAATTGAGTCGGGCCTTCGGACCAGGCCGGATCATGTGCACCCCTATTAAGAATTATCAAATAATTTAATTTATTTAATAAAATTATTATCTAACAATTTCAATTATGATTTTTATGTCAGTATTCTCCTTAAATTATTAATGTTTTTTATTCAAATCTTACTAAACGAGTAAAAGATGATGTACGTAATAGATGCTCCTTTTCGTCCTCTTTTGCATTTTTTTTGTTTTTCACTGTATTCTCCAACTCGACAGGCCAAAAACTAATTCGTCGCGATACTGAGTTCAATTTAAGGGTTTGTCGCTAGTCAATAGGTTACTGCATGCATAAGGCGGGATTCGAACCCCCGACACTTGTTTAAGCAGACTAGTGAGTTAATCACTAGAAAAAAAAATTCTAAAACGGCCATTGACAATTACCTTGAAAGACAATGAAACTCTTAACAAAAAAATCCTTTTCGGCTCCTGATCTTTATTTTTATGGGACTGATTAACCCCTGTGTCAAAAAAATCAATGTTTTTTTTTAGCACAGGAACTAATCAGTCCTATAAAAATAAAGATCAGAAATCGAAAAAAATATTTTTTTTGTTGTTAAGGACTTCATTATCCCTTCAAAATAATTGTTAGAGGTCGAGTTAGGTATTCACTCGTTATTTTTTATTTGTGGTTACTAATTTACTAGTGGACGTGAGAAAAGGTATCTATTCATAGTATGGCCCAAATAATTAAAGTCATGGTTCAAAAGAGCCAATCCATTCTCAATGGATCCAGTGAAAACTGTCCAGATCAAAGAAATCAGTCCTAGGATTATAAGGGTAACTTGTCATCCTACTATTAGGTAGCGTTTGTTAGAAAGACAGAGATATAAAGATTGAAACTGAGAGATAGAGATTAAGAGATAGAGATTGAAATAAATTTCAGTATTTTGTTTGGTACAAAGTGGGAGACAGAAATTGAAATAAGAATGAAACTCTAATTTAATTTGTACAAAGGATAAAATTGGAATTAATTAATTGAAATGGGGATATTTTAAGTATAAAATATTATTAAAGTTTCAGTTTTTATCTCCAAAAATTTTAGTTCCTGTATCCCTACTTTTTGGAGGTACTGAAATACTAAAATTTTAGGGACAGAGACAGAAATTTTAGTATCAATCTCTGAACCAACAAACATAATACTGAGTCTCAGTTTCTCAATCTCTGTCTCAGTACCTCAAAATAAACGCTACCTAGTTATCCACAACTCCTTAACTACTTCAACAATAGTTTCTTGTGAGAATATAACTATATAAGGGAAGAAACCACCTTCTATCTATAAAAAAAGTGATGACTAAATCATCATCCACTTTTATAAATATCTTATCTTAGGAATTTTTCAATTTTATTATACTAAAAACATATTTAAATTCTTGCTAACTATTTTTGCTAAATATTGGAGTTCTTTGTAGGTATTTTCACCGACTATTTTGTAGGGCCGTAAAAATGGGATAAATTTATTGGGCCAGCCTGTTTACTCATTTAAATGGACGGGTTTTGTCTCCAAAATTAAGCTCGTTTAAATTTCGGACTAAACGGGCTGAGCTCGATTAACCCGCAAAAAATGACGGGTTAAACGGGCTAGCCCGCGGGCTAAACGGGTGGCCCGTTTATTTTTTTGTTTTACATTTTTAAAAAAAAAAGTAATACTTTTAGTCAATATTTTTTCGATCCGACCCATCAACTAAAAAAATAAAAGAATAAACAGACTAACCCGTTTAATTCACGGGCTAACCATAAATAGTTCGAGTTGAAAAATTATAGTCCATGAATAAAACAGACTTAAACGATCCAGCCTATTTAACCCACAAATTTAATGGACCAAATCTAAATGGATTGGACTAGCCCATTTCACAACCTACTATTTTGGAGCTGATTTGAAGCTAACCTTTACCTCAGAACAGTATCCATTTGTTAGAGTCAAATCTATTATTTTAACGTTTGACTGATTCTTTTGAGATATAATGAGTAGTTACTTATTTATAGGGGTATGGACCATTTTCGATTAAAAATAATTGTCTAATTTAAAAAGAAAATTGTTTTTTCTTTCCATTGGAAAATTAATACATTAATACATTCTTTTCTAATTATATTTCTATTATTAATTATTCAAGAGAAAAAGTGACAAAGTAGCAGAAAAAATCAATTACATGTACCAAGGATATTTTTATAATTATATTAACTAATACAGATATTTTTAATATTTGGGACCTACACTTACATAAACTCAAAACGTCTGAGTGTTCGATAAAGAGAGTGTTTGTTTTGTTGTGTGATTGTGTCTTTTTCCCTCAAATTATTGCCGCTGTTTTGCTTTTGCTGGATGCTATTAGCAGTTGGCACGTCCCTATAGGATTTATATTTGATATATTATATGAATTAATATATGGTGAAAATTCAAGTATAGTCGACTTCACGTGAAATTGATAGTTGAGAGTCGTTAGATGAAAAATTAGTTAAATCAGTCAAATAATCTAACGGCTCTTAATTATCCACTTTATGTGAAGTCGACTACACCTGAATTTTCACCTTAATATTTACATCTAACTAAGTATTTGTATGTAATTATTTAGTCATATTTATTCTTTGTTATCAATTTACAGACGACAAAAAATAAATAAATATTAGGGGCGAATTAGTTTGGGAAATATGTATCCTTTTATATTTTAGTAATGTCTGTTTTTTTTTTTTCGTTTGGATGCAAATTATAAAAAGGTATGGAACAGAGAATAAAATAATTGTGTGTTATTTGGTATTTAAAATAATTGACACTTATATACAAGTAATATTATGGACAGCTCATCAAATCTTTGTGAAGATTTCTAAATTCTAACAGATTCTAAAATAACAGAATGTAAAACAATGCGAATGCAAAAAAGTGAGGGTGGCTCATGGCTTTTAGAAGACTGTTGAAAAGAAAAAATACATGAATAAATGATAGTGATGAAGATCAATCTGCTGAACCTATTTGGGCTTGTGTAGGTTTGTGATGGGTTATTTGCATACTATGGTCCAATAAATTGTTTCAAGCTAAATGATGCATTGACATGTGTTTTATTTATAGTAGCTATACCTTTATTTTGATAGCAATATTTATTAATAGATAGATATAATAAATAAAATTTATTTAATAAACTTGTATGAAGTATTTACTAAAAAACGACTAATTATATATCAGGAAGACAAAATGTTTATTTATATATGTTCATATCTGATCCAAAAAGATAAGTCAAATCTAAAAGTAGATAAAAGTTAAAAGGACATTTATCACATAAATATCTTTGGAAGGTGATAAAAATCTTAAAGAGGTCGGATAAAATACTATAGGGTGATAATTTTTTTTTTGCAGGTATATTACACATACAAATTTTTTTAGTTTACAAATTTTATAAGTTGGCACAAGCTCAACAAAATATACATGCATTACACTCTCATATTCAAGAGTAAATATACGTTACTGTCAACCACTTCCTGTTTTCAAAGTGCGCTACTCACCATTATGAACGACTCTTCTTCTTCTTCGATGAAAAACAAATTTGTTTCTCTTCCTCCTCCTCTTCTTCCTTCTTCTTCTCCTCATTCTTTGTGTTTCTCTTCTTTTGTCTTCGCGTGTTTCATCTTCATCTTCGTGTTTCTCCTCATTCTTCTTTTGATTTTGTAATATTATGTATTTTTTTTTCTTTGTTTGATTTTTTCTTCCAAAAAAGAATTATGAGAATATGAAATAAGAAGATAAAGAAGAAGAAGCAGCAGAAGAGAAGATAAGAAGGAGGAAGAGGAAGAGTTTTGAATTATACAGAACTCATCAGAATAAAAATACACCCAAATATCTTCGTTTTACACCCAAATAACTTCGTATTACACCCAAATATCTCGTTTTTACACTCAAATTTGCTGCAGATATAGAAATGAGTTATGTTATGTTTACACTAAAATCAGCCACCAAAATCAGCAAGGGCTACAAAATACACCCAAAATACACCATAACAATTCAACTAAAAGAATAAGACAATTCACCCTCAGTCAGATAAAAAGTCATAAACTGTAAATACACCCAAATTTTTATAAAAATATACCCAAATATTCCTGATCTACACCCGAACGTCCGATATAAAATGGACAAGATTATATTAATTCTAATCAGAATTAGTACATTAGATTCAATTCAAACAAGGAAGAATTAACAGCAAATTTCACAGGCAAGGTTTACGCACTGATTCATCTGATAATCTGAAGTTGAATTATCCATTATCTTCAAAAACAGTTTCAGAGCTTGATGTCAAAAAACAATGGAAATCGAAAATTACGAAAAGAGAGAAAAACACGTAAATGAAGAAGGAGAAAGAGAAGGCAAGAAATTCAAAAAAGGAAACGGAATCCTTTCAAAAATTAAAAATCTGTTAGAGGCGCGTGAAATATATGTGCATAACAAGCGCGTTTGAGCGTAATATCAATTAGAGGACTTGTAAGACTTGTATAGCAAAATCACTTGTAAATAGAGATTAATCCTTTTTTTTGGAGGAGTTATAACTAATCCCAAATATCCCTCATCCACTTTTAGAAGAGAGATCTTAACAACCCTTAAGTAAAGGGACGGTTATCCACCATCAAAAGTGGAACAACTCCAACGGTAGTTATTGACTCATCACCTATAAATACATTGACACCATCATGTATACTTAAGTCTCAATACTCTATAAATCTACTGACTACTAAGACCCTTGCTGATTTAAACATCACCCTTGCTGATTTAGACATCGGAGTGGCTAAGTCAGAAATCACCTCATGTACGATCCCGTTTCAGGTAACCTTCGAAACAAATAATGTGCTATCACTTCTATGATATTAAATTTTATATTTTCTTATCAAAATTGGTTTTAGTTAAAAGAATGCTTCAAATGTTTACAAATTACAACAATACGATATATTTATTAATTATTTTATTTATTTCTCCTACAATTGTGATAAAGAGAAAGGGCAGAAAAGAGGAAATTATGTGAGTAACAAATGATATACAACTCAGAAAAAATGATCCACAAGTTATAAAAGATTTGGTGGTGCAACAAGCGACCTAATGATGTTTGATTATTTTTCAACTTAAAAAATGTCTTCCACCCATTGATTTGCTGAAGAGAATATAAAAAACGACATGATTACATTCAAGAAAAACAAGGAATCTAACCATTCACGAATATAACAAATATTTTTTTAAGAGTAAACATAACTCATTCACCATCCAAAGAAAGAAAAGCAATAAAGCATAACGAGGGGTTTGAAATTTCTAAGTGTTGAAGTCATTGTTGCACTTAGCAGTGTAGATTACGCAGTCAGCTAAATTCAAAGTCGGGCGTGGATTTGGAATCATTCATTTGATTAGGACTTGGTTTAAATAATTTAATTAGCATGACTTTAAAATTTTTCAGCAATAACGCACTTCAATCTTTATTCATCTTCATATACATTATTTCATCTTCAATTTTAAAAGTAAATCATCTAATAGTGTATCAATGTCACCAAAAAAAAAAAATACTAAGAAGCAAATTACTAATCAAAGTTAATGATATTTATATCAAACTTCTATTCTTAATTGCTTAGCATAAAAAAATTTACATTTAAAAAAAAACCATATTATATATAAAACTCTTTAAACTTAATATATCAAAATTACATTTATATATTATTTTATTTTAAATAAATTAAAAAATAGGTCACATTTTAAATGAAACAAAAAAAATTTACATAAATGTTCAATTAAGGGTGGCAACGGGGCGGGTAGGAGCGGATTTATACTCTACCCGACTCCGCCTCGCTGTACTACAACTTGCATAGAATCGTCCCGCTTCTATCCGCGGGTAGTAAAACGTTGAATCCTAATCCCTCCCTGCGGGTACCCGCCCCACTCCTGCCCGTTCCTATAATTATTAAAATTCAATAAATAAAATTAAATTTCAAAATTTATATACCCATCGTCACATACATAACATAAATTAAAGTAAAAATTTAAATATGATACAATATTATTAATCATTTACTAATTATTTTACATATATTATATATATTATATATTAAAATTATATATATTATATATATGCGGAGCAGATAGAAACGGGTATTACCCGCCCCAAATGGGTAGGAGCGAGGTGGATACCCACAAATTCGAATAATATTACCATCCTACATTCAATTTAATTATACCAAATTATAACTCAAATAACATAATTTTTTTCATTCTTTATCTAAAAATTCGAATTCAAATTTCAATCTTAACTTTAAAAAACAGAAAAACAGAGGACTAATTATAAGAAAGAAATAACCCTTAGCTTATTATTAGGAGAAGGAGAGTAAGATGAGAAAGACAAGGGTAAACGACACGAATATCGGAGAAAGAGGAGCGTTTCATTCGGAAGGGGACCCACTGTTCTCTCTTATCTTGTTCTTCATTTCCTTTATCAATCAGGACACGTGTCATGCATCAGATGGCACTGTGTTCTCTTCACTCTTCTTCTTCCTCCTTCTTTCTTCTTCCTTTCACTCCACTACTATCTCACTCTTCTCTTTCTCTCTCTAAAAAACTCCTTTCCCTTTTGATCCTTCACGTAATCACGTTTCTTTCTCCACTAACTCCTGATTTTCCGTTTCGATCACACCTCATTCGGTTACCGGAATATTCCCCCTCACCTCCTCTCTCTCTCTCTCTCTTCGCTGTCGGAGAACCAAAGAGGTCTGTGACGTAACCTTAAGCAAAACAAGAAGAAGAAATATCTTTTATGTTTTCTTAATTTTTTTATATACTCTTGCTATTTTTAATGAACCTAAAAGAAGAAGAAATATCTTTGATTACTTTTAAGTGAAAGCTCAAAAATATCTTGAGCTGCTTTTTGAAGACAGGCTCTCATACTCTGTTTGCTCTTAATTATGAAAAAAAAAAATGATGAAAAACAGATAGAATGGAAAATAAAATAATCTCCACGAAGGTTACTGAAAAAAGGATCATCTAGTTAATTTTCTCGGTTCAATTAAGAGAATCATGCACATGTGGATGGTGCTTTCTTTGTTTCCCCTTGGTAATTTGTAATTAACTGAAACTGCTATAACTACAGAGTTGATCAATCAAAATGATCTTGTCTGCATTTTTTGTTTGATGATCACACTGTGGCCTAGTTTATTTGTTTGTTTGTTTGTTTGATCAATATGATTAATCTTGAAAGTAATGTGTATGTGTGAAATAAATTCACAAACTTGAGGTACAGTTTAGATGACAGGTTTGTTTGCTTGTTTATCTGTTTCTGTGTGCAGTTCACGTCAAAATCATTTTGTTCTGGAATGGGAAGTTGACTTTCTATGGTACATGCCGTACAATTGTGATTAAAAGGGTATTGGCAATTTAGCCATGGGGGGTATATGTTCTAGGAAGAGGGAACAACAAGTCATGGAAGATGATCTGCATAGAGGGGTCTTAGGAAGATACTGCAGAAGTACCAGTACTAAATGGCCAGGGGCAAAAAGTTTTCGTTCCAAGCCAAATAATTTCCCCGGAGGGGGTACATGCCCCTCACTCATGGAGTTATGCATTCATAAGATAGGCGAGGTTTGATGCTATCTTTAGCTTTGATTGCTTTTGTGTTACTTTGATTGCTTTTGTTTCTATTATGTACCTGATTACATGTTTTGTTGCATTATTATAGGACTTCCGTAAATATGATTCTTTCTCAATGCTTCCACCAGACCTAAGCCAGCAAATCTTCAATGAACTGGTGGATGCTCAGTGCCTAACAGAAGCATATATTGAAGCTTTTCGAGATTGTGCTCTTCGGGTGTGTGCAGGAGGCTTGGTGGAATCCCAAGTTTTGCTTTGATTTAAGAGTTTTCAGTTACAAGCATTAGCCAACTTATGAGATGAGTTTTGCATGGCAGGATGTTTTGTTGGGTGAATACCCTGGAGTGAATGA
This sequence comes from Arachis hypogaea, assembly GCF_003086295.3. NCBI lineage: Eukaryota > Viridiplantae > Streptophyta > Magnoliopsida > Fabales > Fabaceae > Arachis > Arachis hypogaea. The sequence continues at coordinate 145,924,174 of NC_092046.1, forward strand.
TGGTTGGATAGATGTCATCTCTTCGCAGAGGTCATCTTTACTTTCAGTTGATCTTTCTGGTTCAACTGTGACTGATAAAGGATTGCGTCTACTGAAGGACAGCTCAAATCTCCAATCATTAACTCTCGATTACTGTGACCAGTTTTCTGAACATGGTCTCAAATACGTTAGTGGTAGATATACTATTTCTTTCTTGATGATATCTAATTGATTAGAATTAACATGTCAAGTAATGCGACTTTTCTGCATAGGTCTTTTGAACTTGACTTTCTTGAGCATCAGGAAGAGTAGCACTGTTACACCTGATGGAATGCGTGCTTTCTCAAGCTTAGTTAACTTGGAGAAATTGGACTTAGAGAGGTGTTCAGAGATTCATGGTGGATTTGTTCATCTTAAAGGTTTTTTCCTGATATTCTGCTCTATCTTTTAGATCTTGAACTTAGCTTGTTATTATTGTAAATTTGTAATGATGATAACCTCTTGTTTAAGCTCAGTTCTACATACAAATTTAGGTAAGTATGAGACAGTAATGATTAATGGGGTGGCTTGACATGAACTTCATCATGTGGGAAGATCCATATGATAATTATCGTGAATTATCTAGCCTCATTGTATTCTTTGAATACATAGCTTTAGTCGAGGCATCTATTTTATTATTGGTTATGTTGTCTGAAGGCTTCTGGTTAGTTTTCTAGCCTACAGTTAATGGCTAGGAGCCCCTTTTTCGGTACAAAAAATATTAGTGGTATGGCTGTATGGCAGGCTGGCAGGCCACTAAGTCGTGGCAATGGTATCACCATGCCCCAAGGAGTAGCAATGGCTTACAGATTAACTGCCAACCTACAAGAAATCAAGATCAATGAGTGGATGCTGTGTGATCATATCTGTTGAGCCAATCCTCATTGTCTCTTTATTTGAGGACCCTTTTTGTTCTCACAGATAGTTTCCTTTCATTTGTTTGTTTTAAAAATTAATACAGGTCTGAAAAAGCTTGAGTCTCTCAACATTGCATGCTGTAAATGTATTATGGATTCAGACATGCAAGCAATCTCAGGTATTGATCATAAGGCAGCGTGATTTGTATCATGGTTAGGATATTATTTGAAAGTTATATCCCCCTGTCATGTTTTCAATTTTCGAAAGTACAAACTTTTTTTTGTACCTGTCTCTAATCAAACACATCCTAACCACACACTACCTTATGGCCTAGGTCATATAGGTAAGGTATCAGGGATATTCAGGGGACATCCTGCTTAAATTTTTCATCCTGTATGCAACAATGCATTAACTTCCATAGCCTGTAGGCAGCAATTGTTATAATGCTTGATTAGCAGAGTTCTTTTTCTTCATGCTTTTAGATGAAAATGTTAGATATGGTCTCCGTTTTAGTTGACTGCCAATTTGTAATTGTTTAGGTCTTATAAATCTGAAGGAGTTGCAAATTTCCAATAGCAGTATTACTGATCATGGAGTTGCTTATTTAAGAGGTATATTTTCCATAGTGTTTGTCATATATCACAGATGCCAATGCAAGAATATAGTTGCTGCTGTGTGGCTGTTGTCTCTGCACTTAAGCACATCTCGTGTCAGTTAATGATCATCACCTTTAAGTGAAAGATATCATCATTTTTTACCGTGAAATAATTTTGCATGAGGAACTACTGAAACTCTCACTTGCTGTCACTACTCTTCAGTTTTACTTATTGACTAAGTATACTTTGTGTATTATGGTTTTCTGTTCTACATTACCTTCATTGCTCTGGTATCAGGTTTGCAGAAGCTTACCACATTGAATGCTGAAGGATGCAAAATTACTTCTGCATGTTTAGAGTCTATTGCTGGTAGTTTTTTCTTTTCTTTTTTCCTTCTCTCATTTTGTTCTTCAACGTCTCATTTATTTTTCTTAATATTATACAGTAATTTTCGATTCTCTTTGAAGTCATCTTGTTATGGCTTATGAATGAACTTGTGTCAAGTTTATGTGAGAAATTAAGGGTTAGACAGGTCTAGCATGCACACACAAGTGGTACTAAAGCTGCAAAGACAATTCTGAATTTTACTGACATTCAATTATATTTTTGTTTCTGCTACAGCCTTAGCAGCCCTGGAATCTTTAAATCTCAACAGGTGCTGTCTTTCTGATGATGAATTTGAGAACATCTCTAGTAAGACTGATTCTGTTTTCTAATGACCAAACTTGAGGACTTCCTCTGCCAAGTTTGTACTTGTAGCTCTAATGATGAAAATATGAATCCATGGTTTAACAGTCTGCTTACAATTTCCTGTAGGTCTTAAAACCTTGAAGAGGCTAAGTCTGGCATTTAACAGGATCACAGATGCCTGTTTAGTACATCTGAAAGGTGCTTCTAATTTCTCTGCCTTTTGTTATGAGCTTCTGAGTATATTTTTCTCACCATTATATGTCAATTGAATTTATGCTATTTCAGAATTACTGTTACAAAAATTCAGAATGTGAAGAAAAGACCATGTCCTAAATTTACACCATGCATGCTGCTAGTTTATTTTGAATTTTCCAATTATCCTTCATATCCTCATTTATTTATTTTCTTGGTCCAGGTTTAGTAAATTTGGAGTATTTAAATTTGGATTCCTGCAAAATAGGCGATGAAGGGCTTGCCAATTTGATAGGTTTACTATTAAATTTCTGGTGTTTACCAAATGTAGCTTTGGATTAACTTTATATTAACAGTTATTTGTTTATTCAGGCCTCACTCTCTTGAGAAGTCTAGTGTTGTCAGACACTGAAGTTGGTTCCAGCGGGCTGCGTCATATATCAGGTACATGGAAAAAATCATATTAAATAAAAATTCAAACCCGTTCAAATTATTGTTATTTATAAACTTGTTGGTTGTATTCTTTACGAGCAAATGCTCTATGACGACAAGGTGTTACATAAATCGTTATTGCATTGTCACCTTTTTTCTTTTCTTTTCTTTTCTTTTTCTTTATGCTCTTAAAAAAAATCCTCGATCAAGGTGTTCTATTGTTCAGGTTTTTAGTTTTGGTTTCTTGCTGATTAATTTCAGGGTGCTATTGATTTGACTGCAAGAAGTTCTGTAACTAAGTTTGCTATTTTTCAGTTGCCTGCTGTTATTAAAAAATATTTGACAATATGTACTTTATCATACAGTCATTAATTTGTTTTTCTTTTTTCTTTTTTTTTAATTTGAAAAAACATGTCATTTTAGTTTTATTTGTTTACTCTTCTTTTATCCTTGTACATTTTGATTTGATGCATTTGTTGATTATATATGTTCTGGCTTTTATACAGGTTTACACAAACTGGAAGATTTGAACCTGTCATTTACCTCAGTAAATGATGCTAGCCTGAAAAGACTATCAGGACTGACAAATCTTAAATCACTTAATCTGGACGCCCGACAGATTACTGATGTTGGACTTGCAAATCTCACAAGTAAACTTTTCCTTGTGTATATTCATTGTGTCTGCTATGCTTTTTCTCATTGTATCATTTTTAAGTTGGAGCTTTTATTACAAGAACTATGGACTCTTGCTATATAGAGGGTGCTACATAATGATGTTGAGCAAGAATCAATAACTCCTTGAATTGAATTTTCTATTTAACCTTTTTCCTTTTATTTTTTGTTCTCTTTAAATCACTTTTATCTCTATTCTCTATTACCCTACTATCCATGATCATGTTTTGACCTCCAAAATCTTTAGAGAAGGTGACAGGCTAGTCATAGAACCACTGGTACAGCGTGGTAATCAGTTTTATTTTTTGTCGGATACTCTATTCTTACTGTCTGATTGCCCTGTCTTGTATAGGTTTGAGTGGATTGATAAAATTGGATCTCTTTGGAGCTCGTATTTCAGACGCCGGAACTGTATTTTTAAAATGTATGTATGTTGAACTGTTTTAGATTTTAGACCATGGTTGATTTGCTTTTTTCTTTTCTTTATGCACTTATTATGCAACAGTATATTTCTTTTAGCATACCTGGTTGTGACCTGCAAACTTGATGTTGTAAGATAAAACTGAGTAATCTATATCTGAAATGGGAATGAATGACAATGGAGATTCTTTGTTGGGTGTTTGTCATAGGAGTATTGAGCTAAAAGTGCAGCTTTGTGATGAAAGTGTAGTAAATTGTTCAAGATAATAAATGAATCTAAGTAGATGTCTGTGCTTCTGCAGTTATTAAATATTTATTGTGTTTGAAAATGTAATGAGATTCTTTTGTACTTCTTGATGGAATAAATTCATGTCTCTTTTGTTCCCGTACTTGAGAACACTATAATAGCCCAAAACAGTAACACAATCTAAGAGTTAATACTATTGAGAGATCCCATTCAACCCCACTTTACAACTTCATATATAAAAATCATAGAACTGCACAAGTGTGTTCTTCAACATGGATTGCAAGCTGAAATGTTATTTCCTCTATGTTCTTTGCTGCAGCTTTCAAGAACCTGCAATTCCTTGAAATATGTGGTGGAGGATTAACTGATGGAGGCGTAAAACACATAAAAGAGATGACCTCCCTTACACAGCTTAACCTGTCACAGAATTGCAACTTGACGGATAAAACTTTGGAATTGCTATCTGGTATTTTCTGCATATCTTTAGGATTTAATATCTTTCAATCTATTTTGTTGACACATTTGGTATATTTTCATCTAAATACAGGGATGACTGCGTTGAGGTCACTTAATGTTTCAAATTCGCGCATAACCAACGAGGGATTGCGGTATCTGAAGCCGCTAAAGAATTTACGCACTCTTTCCTTGGAATCTTGCAAGGTTACTGCAGCTGAAATCAAGAAGCTTCAGTCCTCTGACCTCCCAAATTTGATAAGCTTTCGGCCAGAATAGACCAACAGATGATCGGAGAATTATGTTCTCAGGCTTGTCAACAATTCTCTGTATATATCCATATCTCCCTGTTCTGGATATTATAAATGATCATTACAGGGGGTGGGTAATTCTAGAAAATGTGTACATAAGCTATTATGCATGCAACAATGTAATTAAGCTTTTATTTTGCATGTTGTGGTTACCCGAGAATAATTGTACATAAATCATCATTTTCCTTTTCTCCTTTCGCAGTTCAGTTGTACACTTTGTACATGCCTATTTGGGCTGCTATCTACGTTCTAATGCATGTGATAAAATTGTTGCAGAGTTTCTGATTAAGTATACTCATCTGAGCTTTATCTCGTGTCCTTTCTGTTTTACCCTTTTCTGATTTTATATTTGCTTAGCATAATAAGCAACCATATAACAATGTGTGTATACAGTGGTTAGTGAAATGTGTAGATTTATCCCTTTTTTCCCCTTTGGTCTAGATGTGCATGTTGTGTTATTGACGAGATTATAAGAAAAAAAAAGCTCATTACATCTACAAAGTTAGGGCCGCAAATTCTAGAAAATATATAAATTCAGTGTTTTAAATCCTAAATAGTTACTTAGCACAGTAATGAAAGGAGAAGATAAGAAGTTTAAGTCTCATTTATAAAGACTAACTCAACCAAGAACATAGCACTTACAAATGTATAAAAATTACAAACCAAGGAAAAATGGTGGGGTGGGAAAAGAGGGGGGGGGGGGGGGGGACAACAATTCTCTCTGGCTGCTTTTGATACAAAAATTAAATCTAACAATAAATCGAATATGAAACTAAAGGGAAGGTAACATGAGCAGAAACCAAGCACAAGGTAAATTCCTGCAAGTCCATCTTCCCAACTTGCCAACCTTGTGTTCTTGGTAAGTGTAATATGAATGAAACCAATACTTTTTTTCTATGAATACACTGCTGAACCCAGACTTATAAATAGCAAGAAATAACCTGCAGAATAGTTGAACCAAGGATTACCATAAAGCTATTATTAAGAAAAACAAAGGTAGGGATAGAGAGGATTAATAACATAATAAGTAAGCAGTGTCACTCTTGCACATAGCTCAATGTTGCTCAGCATTCAGCTATGATATAACAAAAAAAACTTGGATTAATTAGAGGTGTAAAATGTACTAGTTTTCCCCAAAGAAGAGAGAAAAAAAATTGCTCTTAAGTTTATTGAAATTTGGAAACATTTACAGCAAAGCACATAAGGCAAATGCCAATATTCTAAAGCTACTTATGAGAGATCAAATATGCAAGATACTTTTGCACGTTGCGGCCATAAACTTTTCTGCACACTTGAAGATATGAGAAAACAAATCATGAACATCATCAAATGTTACAGACAACCAAAACAAGCAACTAGACAAAATTAATAGAATGGATTTTAATCAGCAGGGTTTTACACTCGGCTACCTTTGGATGACGATGGTGCTTTAGGTGCAGAAGCAGCCTATAAGTTACTGTCGGCATTGTTGTTGTTTGATACTTGAAGGAAAATATGCAACTCATGGAAGCTCAGATGCTTGATCAAGGTTTGAAGCTCGCCTTCTAAGCAAGGGTTCCAAACGAAATGACGGAATTACACGCTTCCACCTTTTAGTTTCATTTATATCACTCCATGCCTGTACTATTATATCAATGTTGAATCCTGGACCTGTAAGTTAGAAAAAGAGTGAACAAATATATATATATATGAACATATACCATTAAAAAGCTAGCTACAAAGTAGAAAGTATGTAGTTATCATGAAAACAAACCATCTGCTGCAGCATTATTTGAACAGTGATCCTTCAACGTCGAAGATATATCTGATGAAGAAGCTCCAGCAAGTTCAAACTTCTCAGCTGCTACTCCCAGTGTTTCATTCCATGATGGTGAACCTATTTTGAATTCCACAATGGAGCGTTCATATAGCATGGTACCCCATAGAAGATTAATTAGAGCTTTCATATTTGCCTGCTGTGTAGCAACTTCCTCTGAGGATATATTTTTGGCAAGTACATGCAACCCCATGTATTGTAGATGTCTTCTTGCATTCTTTGAACTAAAGGCTTTACTCAAGTATTTCTTCCCTCCTGATGCTTCAAATATCTGCATTCCTTTCTCTATATTATCCTCAGCATCGTTGTAAAGCTGAAGAACCTCGGTGGATGACCATGTCTGTAGATCGACATTACTACTGAGAGCATGATACCAAGAAAGTTTTGCTTGCTCAAACTGCTGCTGCCCTAGTGCTAGGAATGCTTCATAAAAATCCGGCTTGATTTTAATGGCAGCTACATATTTTTCTCCCGCATCGGAAAATTCTCCCTTTGCCCATTCATAACAGCTCAGGATTCGTTCGCATATGTTCTCTTTAGAAAAATCATCTGTTAAATATACTTTCTTCCTTGCCCTTGATGCAAGCACATTTCCCCAGTGGAACAATGCTAGAGCACTCATCTCTTGGAACTTATCTCCTGCCATGTTAAATAAGTCTTGTGCTTCATTACATGTAACAGTCTCCTCCAAAGCCTCAGAATAGAATTTCATCCCAAGGTCATGAAAATCTGGATATCTTTCAGATTCAAATCCAAGATGGTTCTTGAATAGCTTGGCAAATTGAACTATCCAATCCTCAATGCAAGATGAGCCAACAATTTTCTTTGGTTTTACCTCACAACTTTCATCAGGTACATCAACCACAACAGCCTTTTTCCCCACCTTTACTTTGAGCCTTTCAAAGAATTGATCCTGCTCAGGAGCAGCTGCTATTATATACAACCGGATAGAACTCTCGGATCCTGTTTCAGCCCATCTTAACTCATCATCACAAGTGATTGTAACCAAATCACCTTCATGGTCCCTGTATTTGACAAGAATGGGTCCTAGGCCTGGGAACCGATCATAAATAGTTTCTCTTAGCTGCAAGAAGCTGCAATGAGCAGGTAGTTGAGCGCATCTTATATCCTCGCCAAAAACAAATTTTACTGCTTTCTTGGGTAGATCATCTGTTCTATCATTACTTTTCACCTCTATAACCTCCTTAATGTCATCCTTCTTCTCCTCAACTTTGTCCTTAGCCTTCTTCTTTTTGGATTTGTTTGTCTTCTTCTCAACAACAATGTCATCAGCCTTATCCTCTGCAGATTCCTTCTTGTCTTGCTTTTCTACAATTTTGTTATCAGGAGCCTTCTCCTCCTGTTTATTGCTCTTTTTCTTGCGCCCCTTCTCTTTCACCACGTTTTCTTGCGGCACAACATTAATCGGTTCAACATAGTCTGGAGGCAATTCAATTACTGAACCATTTACTCTTAACCCTTTCTTCTCAAGTGCAATTTTCACCTTTTCCGAGATCTCCAACGCCGTGGCATTATTTGGATCCGTCTCCACAACAGCATTAACATCCTTCAGAGCTAAATCCAGCCTATTTAAAGCCTCATAACACCTTGCCCTCTTCAACAGAGCTTTGCTATATCTTGGTGTTACCTCAAGAGCCAAATCGCATTCACGAATCGCCCTCGGGTACTGGCTGCGTCCCATCTGCATGTAGCATGCAGCCATGTTACTCCTCAGATATGACACATCTGCATGATTCCTTGGTAACAATTTGAGAGCTTTCTCATATTTCACCAATGCCCCTCTAAGGTCCCTCCTTTGGAACAGTTTGTTCCCCTCATCCTTCAACTCCTGAGACATGGATATAGATGAGGCAGGATCACTCTCATATTCGTTGGTGCTGCTGCTCTCTCCCACTTGCCCTTGATCCTGACCTTGATTTCCACCATCTTCACTTGTTTCTCCTACTTGCTTCTTTTTCTTCCCCATTTTCAACCCAGCAATCCAACAGTAGAGAAACTAATCCAAGCAATCACCTTTCTTATACAGCAATACCCAAAACCTCAATCCAATCAACCCTATAAGCAAGAACAATAGCTAACTCCCTTCTCAAAAATAACTAAAACTTCATATGTTACCAACTTGGCAGAATAACCAAAAGCCAAGGAAACATTTTAAACGATACAAAAAAGGGAGAAAAAAAAAACTTTATATAACAACCAAATTAATCAACTTCATATGTATATACATAGCAATACACAAAATGGAAGGTACAATGAAGATGAATGAGAAAAAAATTAATTAAGAAAAGATATTCCCTAAATGCCAGTGGCTGGAATTGAGGAAACAACCTCAGAATCTCAAAGTTGTGCTCTTACCGTAATAGCATGAATCCTGGAATCTGAAAAAAACAAACGCATTCTTCTCTCCAAATCAGGATTTGTTTCTCCGCAAACACAAATCCCAACTTAGAGAGGAACAAGGACAAAAAAAAAAAACTGGGATTTGAAGATGAAAGAGATTGAGCTATCTTGTCTCGTAAGAAGAGGAAAAAAAAACAAGGACCCAGATTTTGCCAATGGAAAAAGCTTCAAACTTTGGAAGGGAGAGAGAAAGACAAGGACATAGGAGAATCGTAAGAGAAACCAGACATGTTGCGATGTTTTTGTTGTAAATGCAATAAGGAATGGTTTTTGTTTTGTTTTTTCACATTCTTGACGTTAACGCCACACAAAGCTGTGGAGAATAATATTTAATCATATAATTGCAATTTGTTATCTGCACTCAGATTCTGAAACTCACTCCTCAATCTTTTTCCTTTTTTTTTTTCTTTTCCTTTTTTATTCCCTATTACTACTACTTCTATTTTAAAATAATAATAATAATAAGAAAAAATATAAGGAGTACAATGTGTATAATAGAAGTTTAGGATGTCCGATTCAGTATTAGAGATATAACCACTAATATTATATTTTTCTATCAGTTTAAGCTTTTAGGATAAGTGGTTTATGACATGCTATCAGAGCTCTAGATCCAATTGTACACATTGTACAAATATTCTATTAGTTCCCTAGCAGAATTCAATAATAATGGTCGTAATCTTTTATTCTAATATTTAAGTAAAACTGTAATTATTATTATATTATCTTAAACCATATTTGTTATGAAATATAAAAGGAATAATAATAGATTAAACATGTGACAGTTGACCTTATGAAGAAAAAATCCAAAACAAAAAGATGGACAATAATGCCAAATAAATGTTATAGATATTCATATGCTTAGTTTCTCTGTTTTATTTTTGGTGATGAAAGAGACATATGGATCACTCAATCTCAATTATGGCAGTTGGTGATTCATAAAGCGAATGATTGTATTTTTCTCCTGAAATTTGTATTAATGGGCAATAATGCTTTAATAATGTATTCATTAAGTTCCAATCTAGTTCTGCTATGATTGATTTTCAGACAAAATAATATATATTTGGCTATGCACCACATATCATTTCGTTAAAGTATCAACCATCATTTGATTAATTGCGGCTTGATTTCAGCTAAATAGAATTACGTATTTAATTATTTTTTATATAGAAATATTATTTTAATAATTAAAAGCAACTTGAAATTAATAATTATTGGAAGTGGATTAAAATTAGTTCTTATATTTTATTATTAAAATAACATTTTCATTTTTATATATCATATTTTTTAAATATCTAAATTACTGTTGTATTTTTCGAGCATATATTTGTTGGGACTGATAAAACTTGAAAGATAAAAATGTAATTATTAATTGGCATTGTCAACAAAATATCCACTCTTGGATGTTTAAATGACTTGGTAAGCTCAAGCTCTTAAAATAAATTCTCGGATGAGTCAATTTAAAAACTTATGTTTAGGGTTAAAATGATTATAAATAAATAGATATTAGAAAGTTACGAAAAACACTTTTTTTTTTTTAATTTAACATTTTTTGAATATAAATTATTAGACTTTTATGTATTTATTAGAAAGATTCTCAATTAACTATAGCCATATTGTGTTGGGGAGAAAAAGGAAAAAGGAAATTCTTTTGGTGGAACCCAACCAACCACAACTTTATAAAAAGTGCAAAACCATGTGAAGACTCTGAGCAAGGAATAAAAGGCAAGTCATCTTCCGACCTCTACCAAGTAAGTTAGTTAGTTAAAAGTAGGGCTGGCAATGGGTAGGGTAGCATAGGGTTTAGACTCTACCCTAATTCTATCCGTGGGTACCCTACCCTACCTGTGGATTGAGAATCTCTCAACCCTAACCCTACTCACACTCTAAAGTTCTAAATCCTACTCTACCCTACATTACTCGCAGAAATATCAATTTTTTTCAAAGTAAATATAAAATTCAATCATTTCAAATTTTATACATATTAATAACATAAAAAATAAAAAAAGAATGCTCTAAATTACTAAATTACTAATTAGTTTAGTGGTTGTTCACTTATTGTAAGTCATTATATAAGGGAGGTTGTGAGTTTAACTCTCATTTCCTTCACTATATACTTATTTTTTAATAAAATGTGTGTTATATATGAGGTATGGGTAGCGTGGGGTAGGGTACACCCTAAACCCGTACCCTACCCTACCCACAGGCATACCCGGATCGTATCATACCCCACCCGCAACGGGTCGGGTAGCCTACCCTACCCGCAGCGGGTGGGGTAGTCTACCTTATCCGAACGGGTTGGACCGGGTTGGGTACCCGCGGGCAGTGTATAAATTGCCAGCCCTAGTTAAAAGGACGCATTTTGCCACGGCCAACTTTAAAAAGTTCAGATCTGCGACGGATTAATCCTTAGCAAAAAAAAATTGGCTCAATTGGTGCAACAATTTGACGTCTAAGGTGTATCCAAATAGTAATGTTGAAGAGAATAAACCAGTGAATTAGGATAACAAGATTATCTTTAATTAGATAAAAGTTGTGATTAAAGCTATGTTCTACTGTTTGGTTTGTTTGTTTTGTTTGTAATTGTCCTGAATTGTGTTCTTTGTAGGTGGAGTTTTTTTGAGTAAATTTCGAAAAGAAAAGAAAACATATGCCTTGCTTTGCTTCCTTATATACCTATAAGTAAAGAACAACATTTTTGTAAATTGTTAGTCCATACAAAAATATATGCACAGCTAGCAGATAGATTTGCCAAACCGTAACCCAACCTGTTTAACCGACAAATTAAATAGTACAACACATTCAAAATATGATTAAGAAATTTATAGATTTAAATAGTGTGGATTTTGATTTAAACAAGTCATCTTAGATATTGCCATATGAATAATGAATACCAAGCTGTAGATTCAATACACATTGGAACAAACCTAATTGTTATGAAAAAGGAATCATATTCATCAATTGTTTATGCTGAACAATAATATGATTAATACCCAAAACAAAAAATAACAAGAAAAAATGTATATTAACAGCATCCTGCTACTGACATAAACTGATATTGATTTATTATTGTTGTATATAATCAGTTTGTTGCTACTGAGGAGGAGCAGAGTCCAACATAGCAAGGTACTGAGTGATGGCTTCTCCTTCAATGTTGACTTCAATGTCATAGTCAGCCAATGCATCTGAGCTTGCTATGTCTGCAGATATCTCATCTTCCATCTCCACATCTCTCTCTGAATCTGATGATGATGATGATGATGCATCTTCACCTTCACCTTCACCTTCTCCTTCACCAACATCATTATTTTTATTCACATCTTGGTTCTCAACATCAGAACCAGCAACATTGTGTGATGCTGATGCTGATGCTGATGAGTTTGCTGCTGCCTCAGATTGTGGCATCATCAGTCTTTGCATGATTTCATCTGGGGTCCCACCACCCTCAACAGCAGCAACCACTGCTAACAAAAAAGTATAGTGAATTAGTGATTACATTATATTATATCAAAACTATATGACTATTCATTTAGTAAACTACTTTAGTACCTCTTGATCTCTCAAATCCCATCTGCACATATCTCTCAATTTCAGAATTGATATCCTGTTTTTGTTTTTTTCTTTTCTTTGACTCAATATAATCCTTCATGATAACAACAGTTATTACTTATTAGTAAGACTTAAGACATGATGTAGTTAGTTAGTAAGTAGTGGTAATTAACCTGTAAATTAGAATTGGTCTCAGGTTTTGTGAGATCATCTAATGCTTTGTCACTGTCATTCTCATTTCTTCTAAGTGCTTCAGCTGCAAGCTCCCTCTCAAACCTGCCACAATTGTAATTAGCAACAGTAAATTTCAAGAAAACAAAGCTGAAAATGAATGATAATTTTCTGACCCAATAGAGACTAATTCATCCAATCTTGGAATATCAACAGGCTTCTTCAGAGGAGTCACCCCATACTGCTTTTGTTCCCTGACAGATTCACCAACATAATCAGAAAGAATCGGTACAAGTTTATAGTACTAAATAATAATGATAATAATAAAGATCAAGTTAAGCGTAAGTTTAACCAACCAAATCTCGTTCCTTCTTTCAATATCTTCCATCTGCTTTTGCCTCTTCTTGGCCTTCTCCTCAAGAAGAAGATCAATGGCTCCCCCAACATCTTGATTGGTCATTCGCAATGCTCGCTTCGCATTACCCTCTCTGAAGCCCATTTGCATAACAGCTGATAAAGTTTCATCAGACACTTGTAGCTGCAAAACATAATCAAACAAGTAAGCCAATACATGTTCAAATTCTCAATTATAATTATAAATTCATCTCAAGTCCCAATAGGCCTTTTTCATACCCGAGCAAATTTTGCTTTTGCACAAGTCAATGCTACTCTTGCTTTCTCAAACTGTCCACTATGATAAGCCACCACTCCCTCAAGAAGCTCCAATCTCAAATGCCTATATATACAAAAAACTCATAAGCATTAATAGTCTTCTCTAAGCAGTAATTAAGAAGAAGGAGATCAGAGTTTAATGGCTCACAATGCAAGTTCTGGAAAGCGACCACCCTGCAAGAGCCTGAGGCGGAGCAAGTTCTTGCCATGAGCACGCTCTAGTCCATCTCTAGCCATTTCGAGTCGCTTTCCAGCTTCCGAAAGCGAACTTATGTCGCGCAACATAAAGTAACACCACACCATGTTTATTTGCAGAATGGGTACATTATCAATAAGCTGAAACCAAGAAAAACACACAAACAAGTTGAATTCATTATACATAGTGCCTCAAATAATTCTCATACATAGACCAACAAATTCAAGTCTAGAATTTAGTGTCAAAAGTGAAGAGGTTTCCAACAAGTGATAGAATAGATTAATAGAATGTATCACTGACCTCAAGGACTTTTGAATCACAGAGAGAAAATGCTTCCTGCAATAACAGTGATCAGAATTATTGATAACATGCTTTGAAAAAACACATATGAAAATGATAGATATCAAATTTCCTTAACTAACCTCTCCCATAGAGAGAACTTCAAGTGCATCTTTGTAGTTTCCTTGTCTAATAAGGCGCTTTCCATTTGCATCAAGCATTAGTCCCATCATCACAGCCCTGCCAGCCAAACCCAAAACAAGGAACTTAGAATCCAAAAAGATAACAACAGAATTGTTTCAAGTTTATTATGCATGGTTGCTTAATTATACCTCTGATCAGTCTCAGAACCAAGTTGCACTTTCTTTCCACTTTGATCTTCAACTTCAATGTTGAAGTCTTCAACAGGTAATGATCCATCAGCATGCCTTCCAGCAAGTGCAGTAGCAGCAGCCCTTGTTGCAAGTAATAAATTTTAGATAAAAGAGCAACAAAGATTCAATATATAACAAAACCAATCATACATAAAAAAACCAGTCATCAAATCAGTCACTCGTATAAAATACATGATTCAGTACATAACAAAACCAACCATACATAAAAAAAAAAAAAAGTGAAAACTCAGGTAAAGTCGACTTCACGTGAAGTTGATACCTGAGAGCCGTTGGATAAAAAAAATTTAGTCAAATCATCTAACGGCGACTCTCAATATCAACTTCACTTAAAATCGATTTCACTTGAGTTTTCACCTAAAAAAACCAGTCATCAAATCAGTAACTCTTATAAAATACATGATACAGTACAAAATATAAATTGAAAATGAGTTAAACAATACACGTACTTGAGCCTGGAAAGCCTGCGAGAGCGTTCCTCTTCGGCCATGATTTGATTCTTGATGGATTGTCCTTCTTCAACAGAGATACGAGTGGATAGAATCTTAGCATTGTTCTTGATACCCAATTGAGTCAAATTGCGGGTGGGGTCATCATGATCCTTGAGGATTCTGCCGGCGCAGATGAGGTTGATGGAGTGAGGGTTGCAGTTTGATCGCTTTGCAACTTCATCACGGAGCATGGGAATGTTCCAGTTGTCAAGTTCAACATCTAATACTCCAACCCACGTTCCACCAATTCTGAGTTTCTCCATGGCATCAAACACTGGACTACTTCGGAGACTCGTAGGTTATTATTATAAGAAGATTCTCTCCTTATCGTGTATCATGTATTTATAGGTGCACACACGTGGACCGTATCACCACAAATTCAACTTCTTCAATCTTGTTATGAAAGAAAGCTTCCTTTGCAATTAAGGTTGATTCATTGTATTTTACTAGGGTTTTAAATTTTAATTTAAATGAATTCTGTTAATTAAAAAGGTCATCAATAAGTTAATTAAAACAAACCTAAAAAAGATTTTTGAGAATATCTTCCAAAAAAAAGGGTAATAATTACACTAATATTCTAAAGTTAATTATCGAAATAATTAAACGCAATTTACATATTTTTAATTATTTATTTATTATATATTAAGTTTAAAATATAAATATCAATAAAAAATTACTCTATTTGAATTTAAATAAAATATCAAAAAAATTAAAACGAATAAGAATAGAAATCTAACTTTGATGTTTTAGTTCAAATTTCAGTAAATCTATATTTTTATAAACTTATGAATTTAAAACGGAACGGTATATAATTTTTAAAAATCATCTTTCGACTTATTGGCATCTAAAAAATTATTACTGAGACTTTTGATATTAAAAAATTATTATAAAATATAGTCCTTTAAAATGGTATAGGAGTTAAAATTTGAATTTTTTCAGAGCTAGAATAATAAATAGTTATACAATATAAAATAGTTAATTATATTTATATAATATGTAATTTAAAAAATAATTAAAATACTATATCAATCAAATTATTATTTAATTTGTAAAATTAAATACAGAACTTGTTGCTTTGATGATATTACTTCTAAACTCAAACATGGATTTTTTTTAGAGTATAACGACATCAAAATATAAGTTTTATACTTCATTTCTTAAATTAAATGAGTCAAAAAATAAATTTTAATTAATTTTTAGAAATCGTTTATTGTTTCGTTTTAAATTCATAAATTTATAAAAATATAAATTTTTTGGAATTTAAACTAAAACATAAAAGTTTGATTTCTATTCTTATTCGTTTTGAGTTTTTTAATATTTTATTTAAATCTAAATAAAAATATTTTTTATTAACATTTATGTTTTAAAATTAATAATTTGTATCAGTACTAAATCGAATCAAGTTGATTCAATTTACTGCTTCTGCAGTATATACATGTAAATCGAATCAAATTGATTCGATTTATTATGTTTTTTTATTATGTTTTACTTTGAAATTTTTTTCTACTAAATCAAATCTAACTAATTCGATTTATGAAATATAATTGATTTGATTTACATAAAGATAAAATAAAACATAAAAATTAAAATTGAACATGTATAATATTAATTCATATTTAATTTATTTGTATAATTTATCCTAATAATAATATAAGTTTTTATTAGTACTAATAAAGATAATATTTTTGTTGGTGACTACTAATAAAAATAATATGAATATTAGCATAGTAAATAATTTAACTAAATATTTTATGTTATTTAATAATTTTTAATTATTATTCTTATATAAAGATATTTTTATATGAATAATTCATATTGTTATTTTTAGAAGAGAAATTATAGCAAAGAAGATAGATGGAATTTTGAATTGAAGAATGGTGACATTTTCAAAGGCGACTAGGTAAATATCTAATTATTCAAATTATTTGATGGCTAAAAAATTTGGATATAAAAGTAAAATGAGTGTTATACTTTAATGTAATAATTTTTGGTGTTTTTAAA
Organism: Arachis hypogaea; assembly: GCF_003086295.3. Lineage (NCBI taxonomy): Eukaryota > Viridiplantae > Streptophyta > Magnoliopsida > Fabales > Fabaceae > Arachis > Arachis hypogaea. The sequence continues at coordinate 145,941,048 of NC_092046.1, forward strand.
AATTATAGAAATTATATAAATCGGAGAGGGTTTAAAAAATTTTAAAAGTTTAGAGTACATAAATCAGATCCACCGATTTGTATTGAAAAAATTAAAAAAATTGGAGTACACAAATCGGACTGCCCAATTTGTGTACTCCAATTTTTTTTATTTTTCAACACAAATCGGACGGTCTGAGTATAAAAATCGGACGGTACGATTTGTGTACCTAAAAATCGGACGGTCCAATGTACCTCTTAACAATCGGATAATCCGATTTATACTCCGTATATTAAATCATCCCACATTTAAAAAAAATACAGTAGATCACCATTTAAAAAAACACCATTATTAATCTAATATTAAAAATAAAAAAAAAAGTGATTATTTGATATCTCTAATAATGTTTTCTTCCATGAATAATTTGAAAGTGAAATTTTTAAATTGTGTTAAAAATAGATAAGATTAAGAGAGAAAAATAAAATATTAATTGGAAACATTTTTGAGAAAGTAGAATGTGAATGAATGGCACCAAGCGGCGGCACCAAGCGGAAGGCGAAGAAGAAATCCCACCACCACCTGAACCGCCCGAACCGGCCGAACCTGGCGGCGATAATCTCGGCAGTGACAGCCACCGCGAACTCCTTCCTCTCCCAAAACGACCTGACCCTTCTTCCCTCCCAAACCCTCGCACTCGAATCCCTAATCGCATCCACATCCCACTCTCTCTCCACATTCCTTTCTCTCCTTCCCAAACCCTTCGACCCTCTCTCCCTCCCACCTTCACTACCTCCCCCGCAACCCCAATGTTGGTTCCGCCGCTTCCTTTCCGCTGCCAACACCGATTCGCGCTGGCTCCATGCATTCCGCATGTCCCAGCCTTCCTTCTCTCAACTCCTCGACCAACTCTCCCCTTCCCTCCGCTCCGCGCTTCCCCAAATCGCCCCCGATTGCGCCCTAGCCGCCGCCATTTTCCGACTGGCCCATGGCGCCTCCTACGCCGCCGTGGCGCGCCGCTTCGGGATCTCCCTCGCCGAGTCCTGCCGCGCTTTCTTCGCGGTCTGCAAGGCCGTGACTAATAAACTAGGGCACCTTTTCGAGCTACGCACTAATTCCGAGAGGGTTGTGGTGGGTTTCGGGTGGAGCTCCTCGCTCCCCAATTGTGTCGGCGTTCTGGGGTTGGATAAATTCGCGATTGAAAGCAAAATTTTGGGTGAAGATGGGTTCTTGATGGTTCAGGCATTGGTGGATTCCGAAGGTAGGTTCTTGGATGTTTCAGCTGGGTGGCCTAGTACGTTGAAACCCGAAACTGTTTTGCGTCAGAGTAAGCTCTTTCTTGAGATTGAGGAATCCAGAGAGTTGTTGCAAGGGCCATCTTATAAGTTCAGTGATGGTAGTTTGATTCCTCAGTATGTGTTGGGGGATTCGTGTTATCCCCTTTTGCCATGGCTTTTAACACCTTATAATAGGGTGAATGAGGAAGATAGTTTTGGTTCCGCTGAAAGAGCATTCAACTGTGCACACGCACGTGCAATGGGGTTGGTTGGTGATGCCTTTGGGAGGCTAAGGATTAGGTGGCAGATCCTTTCTGATTTAAGGAAGTGGAAAGGGGAGTGTGTTGAGTATTTGCCTTATGTGATTGTGACTTGCTGTTTGCTGCATAATTTCTTGATTAAGTGTAACGAGCCAATGCCGGTTAAAGAAGTGACAATTGTGGAAAAGGAAAGAGCGGATGATGTTGCTTCTGATGGAGTGGTGGATGAGAATGCAATGAGGATAAGGGATGCACTTGCCATGCATTTGAGTAGGGCGAACTTGAGAGGATGAATCAATGAATCAATGTCTGGAAAACCTTGTAGGGACTACCACTTCCGTTAAGTTTGTTGGCTTTCAATGCCCTTTTTATGTGTAACATTTTTGTCATGTATACCACGTGCAGTTTTGATGTACCAATCACAATCAACTGTGATACTGCTTTTCTAGTTAGGGTAGTTTAGCAGCACACCAAGTACAAAAAACGCTTTCTTGTTATTGAGGCTTTGTACTACCAAGAATGTAAAAGTATGAAACTCTTCTTTTCAGTAGCCAAGATGGTTGTGTCTGTCTGCAAAGCTTTTTGTTTCGAAAAGTTCAAGCAATTACATCCTTTGCAGAACAATAATATTCGTAAAAAGAGAAGGTACCGAAGTAACTGAACTTATTTTTCCAGTCAAAAACAGTATGAGAAGCAATAATATTTAAAAGTAGCTGGTTTATCAGTATGTACAAAAATGATCATATGAGGACAAATTCCCAAAGGGAAAGATCTTGGACAAAAAATGAAAATTCAACACTGTACATCTCTGAGTACACAGCAAAATCATGTGATGAATGATAAATCTTCATCCTGTGTTGCTTCATATGGTTGAATTCATTGCAATGCTTAATTAGATTAATTCATCATTAACTTTGAAGCTTAGTTGATGAACGCTTTGTTGCACAGTTCCAAAAGCAAGATAACAAACTCCCCATGCCTTCACGTGCTGCACTGCTTTCTCTTCTTTGTATAACTTTAATAAACTCATCAGCACTCAAGTTTCCATCCCGGTTAGCATCAAAAACATGAAAAATTATGTCAGCAACTGCATCTGTAATAGTGATGCCACATACCTGCATCAATTTAACATTAGCCATAAGATGTCTGTTCATTCATCATTGGAAATGCTCGATACTCAGTATAAAAGGGAGTTTTTAGTACCTGTGATGCTGCTCTCTGAAAATCAGATTTTGTCAACTCTCCACTAATTTGCCCATAGCTGAATATGGCTAGGGAGAAGAATTCCAACTGCTTGCGCAATTCTGCAAAGGCTTCAAACTCTTGAAATGTGATTTTTATGTTTCTGAGGTGCGAATCATCGTTCATTTCCTCCACCCTATCCAACAGTTTGTTTATATGATTGATATCAGCAGCTGCAACCAAGGAAAGTGCGAAATCTTTGGCTGAAATTGTTCCTTTTCTGTTGTAGTCATAGTGAGCAAACTCCAACTTCAAGATCTGCAAAGCAAAATTGTATGTTGTGAAGTGCAAGGTGTTTCTTGCTAATCATAAAAAGTTCTTAGCAGTCCAAATAAAAAAACTTTCAGAATGTGCTGTGAAATCATATTATGATCAGCATACATACCTCTACATGTAAGTCTCTTAAGAACTGAACAAATTTTCCATGTTCCAAACAAGTATTTCCATCTTTGCCAAAGAAATACTCCAATATACCGCCCTCCTCCACCGAACTTTTAATGCCGAGGCGCCGTCCATCCCTGTGGCTAGCCCCCTGTCTGTTTTGAGATCGCATCAAAGCCATCACTTTCTTGAATTCCTCTTTGTCTATTTCCCTGTTAACATGATCCTTAGAGAGCTCAGATGCACAAAGCAGGATATCATTGATAGTGGACAAAATCAATTGTTATTGTAACAATATGTGTATAATCATTATGATTGTGACATTTTTTCTTGAAGGAAGGAAGAAGATCCTACCCATTATTGTTAAGATCAAACATTTTGAAGGCGACTGTGAAGCTGGATTCTGGTATGCTGAGGAGAGTAACAAAAAAGATGTACCTGTAATTGAGGAAGAAATGGATTTGTTATCCAAATTAGCAGCACTTGAAATCTGAACAAACGAGATTGATTCATGCATAGAAGAAGATGTGATAACAACAGAACAGAATACTCACTCTGGAAAAGAAATGACTCCATCATTGTTAGTGTCAAAGAGCATAAAGAATTCAGAGGGTTGACACCGCAATGTACCAGGAACCTGCTCCCCTCTGAGAAAGCCCTCTCTAACACGGTTTGATTCCGAAGGAGGGAACACCGGAACAACAGCACGCATCAAATCTGCAGGTGTCATATAAACCTCGCCACTCGCAGTTTTGATGGATGCAAAGTACTCGAAAACCTGCGAATTAAATGAATAAGAATCAACATCACTGATCATCGAAGAAACACAATGAAAAAGACTAAAAAAGTGAAATGATTACCTTCTCTGGAGGGCTCTGTAAGCGGATACGTTTTTCATAGTTGAAGAATACTCTTCTTCTGTAGCTGTCTGTAAAAGATAAACACGAGAAATCCAAAGAACAATATCATCGAAATCTTGTGTCCCAAGAAACATGAAGAGAGTATAGGGAAAGATTACCATTGAACAAGAACTTGGATTTGTTCTCATGATTCTTCTGGAGCTGATCGTCGCGTGAATAATCGGCGAATGAGTAGAGAGAAGGAGAAGAAGAGGAATACCAATAGCCTAAGCTGGTTCCAAGAAGCACAACGCCAGAAGCTATTGATCTAAGAAAAGATTCAAACTGGTTATTGTGAGAAGCCAAGGGCCTCGAAGATGATGACGTGGAGCTCTCTGATTGGGTGCACAGAGTCCTTGTGCTGAGCCTGAGAGATAATGGCAACGTTCTGGTGCGAGAATACATGGCAATGTTGCGGGTTGAGACTCTGAAACTGAAACTGAAACTGAAACAGAAAGAGAGGCGTGTGTTTTGTGCCAAAACTTGTGGTCCCTACGAATTACGCGCCAAAACTTGTGGCCGTTGTGTTCCTTTGCAACTGCCAAAGTTGGTTAGTGGTTATCATTTCTTCAACATGATTATTTTTTTGGTCCTTTAGACTTAACTTATTTTTCTGGCTAATTATAGTCAGTTCTTTATTGGGTCTAACTTTAGCACCGGTGAAATCAGCGATAAGTTAGTTAATCTCCAACAGAAACTTACAACTAACTACAGCTGTCACTACTCTAACGAGTAACGACAATAAGCTGAAGTAAATTGCAAATTGCAGAGTAGTGTCTCCAAATGAGTGAATTAGTGACAATGACATGGATGGTGATGAATGGACCACAACATGTGCAGCCGAATTTTGATGTGAAACATATAATATATCAATTGTTTTGAATTAGGGTAGTAGTAAGTAGTAACCTGCCCCTACCAGTTCACACTTACTTCGTTCACTGCCCCTTTCCCGCAATACTCTCTCTTCTTTGACACACACTATAAAATATTTTTACGTGAGAATGTAAAAATGTTCCATGCTATATATGTTGCATATTATTTTGTTCTATTCATGTTCTCCTCTTATGAGTTGAGACAATGCTACCATTCATTATATTATGTTGTGGTGTTTGTATAAATGAAGGGAGTAGGTAAGTGGTACATTAAAGTTCTGCTTAGATCATGGGTAGTAGGTTACCAAATTGATTTGCATTAACTACTCCATTTTATTGGGCCCCTTTAGCCATGCCATTTTCTTAATCTAACTGTATCCTTTATTACCATAAAGACCCGCCCACATTTTCCACAATTCATTGCTGACCAATTCCATATTGTATGAGATAAGTCCAAGTGGGAGGAAGAGCAGAGAGCAGGATAGGAGCATCTTATCGCATTCCGTGCCCACTAACCACTTTCCTCATTCTTGTCCTCTTACAAATTTAGCCAAATTGCCACACCCCCTAGCTAGGTCTGCGTTAGTTTGTTTTTAATTATTCCCCTCTTGAGCTGTGTGCGTCATAACTACCATGTTGGTTCTAAAAATCTGCAGTAATATTCTGATTACATTACTCATAGTCATAGCAGTATCTATGCCCGTGAGCGTAAGCCTATATATCCTTACGCCATAATAAATTGTACACTCTTGTCGCTCTCACTCTCAACTACCATCCAAATTGCATTAAAATTATGAAACAAACCAATTAAGTGTATAGTGTGGTCTCATAAACCAACATAAATAAATACTCATCACAATATCCATCACATACTGAGATCATATCCATGGACTGGTTCTCCTGGCTTTCAAGAACAACCCTTGATCCTTCTCTCATCTACGACTATGGCCTCACTTTCGCCCGCAACGAGCTCCAATTGGAAGACGCCACTCACTTCAACCACGAGCTCCTCCAGAGCATGGGAATCTCCATTGCCAAGCACAGGCTCGAGATTCTCAAGCTAGTTAAGAAACAACAACAAGACCTCCTACCACCGCCGCCTCCGCCGCTCCGTCCCAACAAGAAGCTCTCCGCCGTCCTCAAGAGATGCCTCAGGAAGTGCATGAACAAGCTTGTGATTCACGGCCACGATGTCAACCTCAAGAACATGCCTCAGCCACCGCCGCAAATAGAGCACCAAGGGAAATGGAAAGGTATGGTGATGAGGAATCAAGCCAGTGAGGAGAAGGAAGAGAAGGAAAAGCCAGCACTGCCGGTGCCTCCGATTTACCGAAGCAAGACCATAGCGCTATCAGGGCCGTTGGATGGAAGAATGCACGAGAAAGTGGCGCCTGCTAACAAGGCCATCAAGCTATCTGGACCGTTGGATGGAAGGATGCACGACCGGATGATGGTGTACACTAATAGAAGCCCTTTGAGATCTTCGTCTGCGATTAGGCCTGTGCTGGATAGCAGGCTCACAAGAGGCCCAAGATTGTCTGGGCCTCTTGATGCAAGGCTCATGGCTGAGAATAGAAGCCCAAGAATGCCAATACTTAGAAACTCCGATGCAAGTAGGCTCGTTGAGCCCGATGAGAGCCCATTGGGCTTCAGTCCCGGTGACAAGCTTGATTTTGACTTTGACGTTGATGATGATGTTGATGATCATACTCTCTGGCCTACACTGTTTCAAGATCTGAAACCAACTTGATTTATTTTTGTGTTTGTTTTTTTACTTTGGTGAGTGACCGCAACACCTTTTGATTTTATATTATTCTAATTATATCATATAGTAATTATATCATATTAAATGTCGTGATTTTCTTGTATCTATTCTCTTGGTGGTTCTCAAACCACTTGTTTATATACATCCATTTAATTCCTTTAATTAATTATTAATGGGAATGCTTCAAAAATTTGTTCACTTTCTCGCAAGGTCTGACAACCTAGTACGATTCCACTATGATGCCATCTTACAAAGTTAAAGTAAAAGTTTCAGATCTCGATTCTCAATAGTCCATCGTTCAATGCATCTAATAATAGATTAAGAGAAATTCCATTCACACCTATGAGTACATATAAAGATCATCAATTTTAACTTTGTCAATTCTTAGTAATGAGACCACCTAACATGCATGCTAAAACATACACCGAAATTCATCTAAACTTTATAATAACAAAATACACTAGTGATGAAGTAGGGCCACACTTGTTGAAGCAAAAAGTAGTTTGTGTAGTAGATCAATGATGATGTCCGGGAAGCAGGAAACAGGTGTATCTTTGTTTGAATTAGTGAAGTGAAGAAGTTTGTGGTAACTTGAAAGAACCACCAGCATAAAGCATTTGGTAAACAGGCTTAATTCTTACAGCCAAGATGGTACCAGCAAAGGCACCAACAGCACAAACAGCAGAAAGTGTGAGGAATGTGATCTTAAAGCAATCAGGGCCCAAGCAAGAAGCACTTGAAGGAATGATTCCCATGCTTTGTTGCCTTGTAGCCTCATTGTCATACACAGTACCTGCTAGAAGTGCTGAGAAGAGGAATGCACCAAGTGGATTCCCCATGAATATGAAGTTGCTCAACATCCCAAAGTGCTCCAAACCGAAAAGCTCAGACACAGTTGGAATCACCACTGTGAATTGCACTCCATAGCAGATTCCAAGAAGTGCAATGGCAGGGTATAGGGCCCCATTGATAGCATATGCAAACAGGATGTATAGGATCATCATCATTACCTGAGTGCATGTCATCCAAACCGTGCGCGGAATTGTTTTCGTTCTGCACCACACCACGGATATTCAATTATGTATCGTCACATCATTAATAAGAAAAGAAAAAATAGTCAATTCCACATTTGCACTCACTTGACAAAATGTTCTGAAAGAACTCCTCCACCAAGGCGACCAACAAAGTTGAAAAAGCTGAAAAGGGACAACAAGATAGTGGTATCATCCTCACCTTGTGCAATGCCAATTTGTGCTAGATTGTTGATTACAGTGACCCCAGTTCCAACACCAACAAAGTAAATGAAAAACAGTAGCCAGAAATCAGCCTTTACTATTGCCTCTGTGAACTTAAAATCTTCCCCTCTTTTAGGCCTTCTCTTCTTCTTCACGGCTCCCTCGCCCACGGCCAGAAGCATTGCCACCTCGGCCGAGGGATCCGTGTCGTAGAAGCTTCCGAGGCCACTGGCCGAGGAAGACGCCAGCAGCGGCTCGGTGTTGTCTTCTTTGGCCAAACGTTCTGAGGAGGCATTAGGTGTTTGTGATCGGGTGGATCCTGTTTTGGGACAGAGTGTCATCTTGATAGGGATAGCAAGTGGAGCCATGAGGAGTAGAATCATGAGAGCCACCAAGAGGTAGGAAAGTGCACTACTCAAGCGGAGAATGTCACCAAATATGTTTGTGGCAAGAATGTATAAACCCAATACCACACTTGAAGCTTGGATGAACAGAAAATGCCCTTTCTCTTTGGAATCTTCAGTGGAAAGTGGAGTGCAAGGCCTAACAAGAAACATCATGCTGAAGCACACAGCAGGGATACCAATTGCAAGGAACAAGAGGAAATTGGAGGATGAATTGTGAAGAACTATCCCGTAGATTTGAGTAAAGACGGCGGCGCTGAGGCCGCCGTACCCTTTGAGGATTCCGGCCACCGTGCCTCTGCTGATAGGGAAATTCCTCATGTTGGTTACAAGAATCCCGGTGGTTAACCACGCACAACTGTTGGTTGCAACAACCAGGGAAAACCATAGCTGCAACACATGCAATAGAACAATAATAATAAAGACCTAGATCAACAGATTGAATTAATCTAAGATTACATGTTAATTAATAATGAAATCAAGAAAAATATAAAAAGATTCTCCATTTAAGATACTAAGGAATATTCTACCTAACACAAAAAAAATGTGAAAGAAAGAAAGAGAGAGAGTTACCAAGGCGTAGGGAAGAGAAGAGAGGGTGTGGCTGAGGGGGAGCCAGAGAAGGCCGTAGCCAATGAAGGAGAAGAGAGCACCGATGAAGAGGAGAAGCCATGGAGGGAAGTGGTTGGAAGCAAGGCCAGGAAGAATACCAACATTCTCGCCGATGTCGTTGGCAACACCGAGGAGAGTGAGTTGCTGCTGGTTGAAGCCCATGACAGACTTCAAAGAGTGGGAATAGAGCGGGAAAGTGTAACCATTTCCCGATGCCACCTGAACCCACACGGAAGCTCCCAGCCCCACCCATGGTGGCCTTGTTCCCCCTTTCAAGCTCACCATTGTGGTTGTTGAAGCTCAAGAGACAGACAAACGAGGAAACACACACAACACAACACAACACAACAAAGTGTTTAGTTTGGTTTGGTTGTGTGGAGTAAGGGACCGAGGGAGGGTTATGTAATAGTAATATTTTCCATTACTTTATGTGACTCTCACTCCGCCACAACGTGCAACTTAGTCTTAGTTCTTCTCTTTATTATTATTCCATTCCAGACTCCACCATAAAATCAACAAAAAAAAATTAAACAAATTAGAAAAGAGAAGAGTTAGGTAATTAAATTGCTTTCAATTTTTGCATGCTCTTAAAATACGTATTAAATATGATTTACCATTATATTAATAGTACATTTTTTCCTTTCATATAAATGCTTCTCTCAATTTAACATTCAGCTAATATATAATTCATTACTTGAAAACCATAGAATACATTTGAGAGCCACATTTTCAGCAAATAATGAGTATCACAAACACGTTTGAGTACCAAAAAATATCCCTCGCTTTCGGAGAACCTTGTTACCTCTAAACGTCGTTTTTTTAATTATATTTCAAAGTTGTTTTGTTGCGAGAAGAGAAACTCTAGGAACTAACTATAGCATAAGCCAACTCAGTTTATTTTTCTCTATTTTGAGGGAATACCCTATCTGTCCCTAATAATTATTTCGAAAGGACAACGATATCCAAAAAAAAAAATACTAAATTTGGTCTTGATCTTTTTTTTTTGATTGATTAGTCTCCGTGTAAAAAAAAAATAACATTGACTTTTTTTGGCACAGGAACCTCGTTGTCCCTTCGAGATAATTGTCATAAATCGGATTAAATTTTTTTTGTCAAGGACTTCGTTGTCTTTTAAAATAAATGTTAGGGACTATTTTAAATTTTTCTCTATTTTTTAACTAGTTGGTTATAATTTGATTCAGGCAGCATAGTCTATGTTAAATGTCATGCGTTGAAAATAATGGTGAAAACGATTGCGGTTTCGGTAGATACTTTTCAATGTGTTCTTATTTGCTGAAAACATGAGACATGGATGCGCATCATTGAATATGAAAAATGAAAAACCTCCACGGCTCCACTTTTAATTTTTGTTCAACAGTTTAAGAAAGAGACGACTCTTCCAATAGTAGCACCATGCCATTGTTATTCTATGTACAAGGAACAATTGAACTTTTTTTAACTAATTAACTTGTTCTTCAACTATTCAATTTTTTACTATCGGACTACAAATTATTACATATAAATTGAGTTTCATAGACCGATACTTAAAAAATGAGAAAAGGACAAATAAGTCCCTAACATTTTGCCTCGTCAATATTTTTGTTTTTAACTATTGAAAAATACTTTTAAGTTCCTGATTTTCACAAAATTTAGATGAATTAGTCATTTTGTCTAAATGCCTCTGTCAGGGACTGATCCGTCCAAATGTCTCCGTCAGGAACTGATCCGTCCAAATTTTGTAAAGGTTAGAGACTTAAAAGTATTTTTCAATGGTCCAAGACAAACATGTCCGCAGGGCAAACGGTCAGGGACCTATTTGTCATTTTCTCTTAAAAAATAGTCTTACATCAAAGAATTAATAGTCGAAATTTTTTTTATAAGATTTTAGATTTTTCTATTATAATATAATAATATCTGTTGTAGTAATAGTTTTTTATCATTTTTTACTCATTATATTAGTGCTTTTATTCATATATTTTTGAAATGGTATGTGGATAAGAAATAAATGAGAAAAAATAATTTTAGTTAATTGGAGTAGCAGTGTTATTGAATTTAGGAGTGTAAAAGTAAATAAATGAATGAATGGGAGATAGGGTTGTTTCAGTAGTTTGGGAAGGAATTGATTGAAGAACGAAAAAAGGAGAAATCTGCATAAACATGAAATCCATAAAAGCAAGATCCGTATACCAAGTGTTAAGTGTGTGTCCACCTTAAATTAAATGATATAGAAAGTAACATCCCACCGCTCCGACAAACACTAAGGCTCTGTTTGGTTAATGTCCATGTCCATCAAAGACATGGACATGGTGGTACGTGTACACCGTTTGTTTGCTGAGACATAAAATTTTAAAAGACACGGTTACACATAGATGCACATAAAAGACATATATTTAGTGTATCTCTTTCAAACTGTGATACTAAGACACAACCCATGAGACACAGATTTTTTCAATTCTATTCCTAATTATTTTTTAAAATTCCAACCATTGTCCTTTATCTTTAACACTTGAGTTGTTTTAGTTTGGGGATAAAATGGACTTTTAAATTAAATACATGTGTCTTGTGTACTATCACCAAACATGTTATAAAATTTGTGTATCTTTGTGTTCATGTGTATTTGTGTCTTTGTGTCTATGTCTCTATTTTTTTGAGACAACAACCAAACACTGCCTAAGGTCTAATGTGACATGTCACGGTTCCAAGCAACTTGCGACAATACGCTAAATACTTTTTGGAATTCAGTCATCAATATTATATGGAATTTGCTACTAACTTTATGAAAATAGTCAACTTTTAACAAATTGTTTAAGTCATATTTTTTTGGTCTTGAAATTTTTTTTTTCACGGTATCGTCTATCCTGATAGGTCAAAGACTAATTCGTCGTGAAACAAAGAGTTTGTTGTTGGTCAATAAATTACTACATATATAAAGTAAGATTTGAATCCTTAATACTTACTTAAACGGATGAGTGAACTGACCACTCGACCAAATTAGTTGATCATGGAATTGTTTTTTTTATTTTTTTTGGACGACGACCAGGACCAACAAAAGCCCAGGTCCAAAACAAAACCCAAAACACACCCACGTCTATCCTCATTGTGCGAAAGGCGCTGCACCTGTTAACCATAGCAGCAGCTTCAAATCCTCAGCATGGTGGCGCAGCCGTGACAACCTGAATAAATTCACCCACGACTATCGTCTGCACTAGTGACGGCATCATGGCTCTTCAGTTGTTGGTGCGACACCGCAGTCGAATCGTGTCCATTACATCAGGCAAACTGTAACCTCAAGGGTGCCGCCCACACCCTCTGCCTTCCAGCATCAGCAATCCAGTTCCGCAAAGGCACTTCATCGCTTTGATTACAACACCTCATCACAACCTTTCAGTTGCGACGATTACGTTCGGGGTAGTCGTTTGCACATCTTCACCATACAAGCCCGACCCCTGGCCACTCACCCCCATGCCTATAGACAACAACATCGCCTTCTGGTTCGGTGCAAGCTTCGCCGGAAAGTGCATTCTATCCCTACTCAAGCTCTACCGCGAAACTCCGACCATACCGTTCCGACTCCAAGGCCAACGCTAGCTCGGATTACTTTTGCTGCCTCGGAGACTATGACTCCTCTGCTGATCCGGCGAGCAGTCCACCTTAGCAAACTCCTCCGGCAATGCAGCAACCATGGTGTCCCCTCTCTACCTCAATGCCAAGCTCTGCCTCAGCTATCTGCACTGTCACCTGGAGCGTGGAGATGTCCGCTAGAGCAGCCTAATTAGATCTCTTGACCTCCCAAACATTTCCTGCCGTCACTCAGTTCATGGAATTGTTTTTTTTTTTTTTTGGACATGGCCTAAGGCCAAAAGAAACGACCCGGCCCACACAATCAGAACTTAACCCGACCCGAAGAACTAACCACACAGAGACTCACCCCAAACCGACCCCGATCCTCTCTTCTTCTCCTTCACCTTCGACCAAAGATCTTCCAAAGCTTGAGCCTATTGCTGCATGTGAATGAAACGAGCTCCCAGACCCTCATAAGTGGCTTCAGTCAGATTTTGCAGCTGCTGATTTCTCAAGGTCATCGAAGCTGTGTGTCCTCTGCTTTGAGAAGGCTGCTCCTCGTCTTCAATGGTGGCCATTTGGGCTTCCCCTGGCTTGTTGCTTCCTCGCTCCAAAGCACAAGTGGTTCTGTTCTCCCTGAGGTGCTTTGCCCATTTCTCTAAGGAAAGTCCTACTCCTGCCCTGTGGTAACTCCTATCGTCCCCTCCCGTGGCACCTCCCTAGTTGCATTGAGGCTGCCAGCGACTTCTACCAAGGGTCCTTCTCCCTGTCTCTGTTGGTTCGTTGTAGCTCCCAATTTCTGACCCAAGCATTACAAATGCTCGAGTCTGATCATCCACTCCAGCTTCTTCACTTTCCCCTGGTTCAACACCCACCCTCCCAGGTAAAATCTCTTCTCTGTGTTGTCTTTGATGGCTTGTTGAAATTGGAACCAAATTGGTATGATTCTGTATATTTTGCTCCTGCTGAAGTGTTGCGAACCCTACTTCTGTTCTGATTGTATTCTTAATTTGAGCAGGTGGATTGACGATCCACTGCCTCTGGAATCCATTCCCCGCTGCCATTGCTGCCAGTTGGTGAGCTAAGTTGTTGCCGTCTCTTGGAGTCCAGGTAACTCCCACGTCTGGAGCCTCATTCAGCAGATGGAGAATGTCTCTGATGATTGCATCTGCCTCTGCCAAAGAAGTTTTTGCCTTAATTGCTTGAACCAGAGGTAAGCAATCTGTTTCTATTATGCATTTTTCTAGCTGAATATTTTTAATAAGAATGAGTGCTTCTCTGTATGCTTGAGCTTCTGCTGCTAAACATGATGTTGACTTGAAAGTTGTTGTTAACCCTGAGACCATTTTTCCTCACTAGTCCCTGGCTACCACTGCTGAAGCTGCCATGCATGTTTTCCTGTGAAAAGCCGCATCAGTGTTCACCTTTAACCAATCCTTGGGCGAAGGCCTCCAGGTAACTCTCTTCTTCTTTGTGCTCCTGCCTGCTCCTGATATATTTTCATTGTTAATTTTCTCAATTGCATTATAAACTTCTGCTGCTAGATGTTCTGAAGTGAATATTACTTTTTCTGGTTTGACATGTGATTGCTGAAATATGTGCTAGTTTCTCCCTTTCCATATGCACCAACACACACATCCCAATTTGCATAAAATATTTTTCTGGTCCTTCCCAGTCTCCCTTTTGATCTTTTCAATTGTATCCATCACCCAACTCCCAAAAGATGTCACATTATGAACCGTAGGCAAAACTTGTAAGCTAGATCTGAACCACACAGCTCTAGTCCATGGGCATAACAATAATGCATGTTCAACAGTTTCATCCGCTTGCTAGCATATATTGCATAACAATGTTTTTGCTATTTTCCTATGATACAAGCTAGCATTTACTGGCAGAATTCCGTGTATTGCTTTCCATAAGAACATTCTTACCTTTTGTGGTACCAATAGCCTCCAAATTGTCTCCCAAACCTTTCGCAGATTCTGACTTGTTGATGCTTTGCTTAATCTGCTCTCCTCTATGGCATCTTTTTCCTCCTTCGCGTTGTGGTAGCCTGTTCTAACTGAGTATTCTCCATCGCTCCTATACGGCCAGACAAAATGATCCCTTCTATTAATTAGGCTAATTGGTGCTCCAATGAATGTTTCTTTCTTTTTCATTATTCGACCACCAAAATCTGGTTGTTGCTGCTTCGATTCTTTTGCAGAAGGATATTGAAAATTTAATGACATTAATAGCATGGATTGAAATTGCCTGTATTACTGCTTTTATCAAGACCTCCTTACCAGCTTGATTTAATAATTTTTCTTTCCATCCTGCATTTTATCTAGTATTTTCTCCTCTATCCATTCCAGTGCTTTATTTTTTTTATCTTTTCCATCTCGCTGGCAGTCCTAGATATCTTCTGGGGTCTTCCCACGACACCATGCCCGTGATCTCCTCTATGTTCACCCTACTCTGGATAGGTAACTGACTTCCAAAAATCAACCCGGACTTCTCAGTGTTGATTATTTGTCCTGATGCCTCTGTATATTTGTTTATAATCTGAATGAGTTGATAGATCTCATCTTCTTGCGCCCCTGTAAAAATGATACAATCATCAGCAAATAGAAGATGAGTGATAGGCGGCGCTGTGGGAGCTAATCTAATTCCTGAAATTAGATTATCTCTCGCAGCCTTTTCCATGAGTATAGTAAAGCTTTCAGTAGCCAAAATAAAGAGATAGGGTGATAGATGATCTCCCTATCTAAGCCCTCTTTGAGGACCGATTCTTTTGGACAACTTTCCATTTATCTTGAACCTATAACTAACACTCTTCACACAGTTCATCATCAACTTAACACACTCGTTACAAAAATCGAAGCTTCCAAGACCCTTTTCCAAAAAATTCCATTCCAATCTGTCATATGCCTTATTTATGTCTAATTTGATGGCTAAATCTTTTGCTCAATTTGTGGAAAGCTTCTTGAACTATAATTATATTATCTTGTATAAGTCTACCTTTCACAAAAGTACTTTGAACCGGAGAAATGATATCATATAACACTTTTCTTAACCTTCCTACTAAGACCCTAGTTATAATCTTGTACACAAAATTGCAATAACTTATGGGTCTAAGGTGATTTAAGCTTTCTGGTTGACTAATTTGGGGAATCAAAACAACTGTTGTCTCACTTAAATCTTCCGGTATGATACCTTCTTCAAAAAATTGTTTGACTATTCCACATACTTCTTTACTCAATATATCCCAATGTTTCTGAAAAAATAACCCATTTAAACCATCTGGGCCCGGCGCCTTTAAGCCCCCCATACTGAAGGTTGCCTCCTTTATTTCCTCATCCTTGATCTTTGCCATCAATTCTTCATTCATCTCTCTAGTGACTCTCCTAGGTATCTCTCTTATGCACTCCTCCATGTTTTTGGCCCCAATAGATGTGTACAGCTTGGTAAAATATCCTTCCACTAGTCTCATTATATTGTCCTCTCCTTGAATCTATTGTCCTGATTCATTTCTCAATTGATCAATTCTATTTCTATTTCTTCGGTGGATCGTTATAGCATGAAAGAAAGCTGTATTCCTATCTCCCCATTTTAACCATTTCAGCCTTAATCTTTGTCCCCAATACTTCTCTTCCTGCTTCCATAACTCTGAGATTTGACTTTTCAGCTCATTTGCTCTCCTCTGTTCACTTTCTGACATATCAGATTTTTGAATGTGTTGTAGTTCTATTTTCTTTCTTTCAATTTCTTTGTTTGCTCTCTTAAATTTCCTCCTACTCCATTCTGTTAACTCCCTCTTGCATCTATTTCTCTTTCTTACAAACTAATTCCAAATGCCAACTCCGCTTGATTACTTCCTTACACTCCTCATGCTCTGCCCAAAAGGCCTCAAACATGAATTCTTTCTTTATCCGGACCAGCGACTGTGTTTTCAAAATTAAAGTGCAGTGATCCGAACTTATAGCCGGTGAAGCTTTCAACATAGCATTTTGGTATATTTGCATCCATTTCCAGTTCACCATTACCCTATCCAACTTTTCCTTAGTGATGATGTTATTTCTTGGATTACTAAACCATGTAAACTTACTCCCTTTGAGGTCCACATCTATTAAGCCATTATCATCCACAAATCTTCTAAAGGTTTCTAAATAGATCCTAAGTTGCGGATGAATGCCCACCTTTTCGTCTTGACTTAGAACATCATTGAAATCGCCCAAAAAGATTTGGGGTTCTTCCCTATTCATATTGCTTTCCGTGAGTTCCTTCCAAAGTTTTCTTCTTCTTTGAAAAACTGGATTTTCATACACAAAGATACCCTGCCAACTCAAATCATTATTCATATTAATCCTAGCTTTAATAAAATTGTCACACCACTCATAAACATTAATATTGGCATTAGCTTTCCATAACAAACATAACCCACTGGACAAGCCCCGGAGTTCTACACAAAACATATTATCAAAATGAAGCCTTCTTTTTATCCTAATCATTTTATCTTGCCTAGCCCTAGTTTCCATAAGAAACACTATGAGCGGCTTTACTTTTTTACATAGATTATATAATTCGGATATTGTCGGGCCAGCCGCAATTCCCCGACAATTCCAGCTAATGATACTCATGGCTGAGGGTGGGGCATGCTAAGGCCCGCCTCCTTAGCCATTTGTAATCCCTTAAACTGACTAGAAGCATTCAGAGATAAGTCATACTCCCCTCTTTCCAGTGTATTGCTGTTGTTCTTTATCTTCTTAGGCATCCTGACCTCTTGATCCTCCTTCCATTCCTCATTAGTAAGCATTAGCACATGTTTATTCTCTCTTTTCCTTTTCAAACTCAGCTCCAGTTCCATCTTTTTTGCTAATTGTGTCTCCCATTCGGTAGGAGCTTTCTTCCCATCATTCAGTAGGAGCTTTCTTCCCATCATCTTCATCTTCATCTTCATCACTTGCTAGTTCTACATAGTAGGCGTTATCACCCCTGTTTTTTTGCTGCTCCACAAATGCCTTTTCTATCCTCTGTACTTCCATAGAAATCTTCCTAAATATTTCTTCTCCATCACCTCTTTTTATCCTTCCTTGATCCTCGTTTATCCATTCCCTATCAATATTTTCATGTTTTTCCTTCTTCTTGGCTGTCATGAGTCTTTTTAGTTGCTGACCTATAGTTTTCTTTTCTCCTTCTTTTTTCTGGGCACACTTCCAATCTTCTTTTTTGTAGCTGTTGACTTCCCCCTCTTCTATTGCATAAAGAGTTAGCCCAGCTTCTTTTAATTTATTTGCATTTTTTCCAGCCCTCCCATCTATCTCAAAAATGTTTTCTCTTCCATTCCACTCTTGTATTTGATCTGCCAAAATATTGGGCCCAACATCCTTTTTTTGCCCATGTATACCCACTTCCTGAACTTCCTTCCCCTTCTCTCCCTTTTGGGCCTGTTTGATGTAAGCCCATTCATTATACCTCTCTCTTATCTCTCTAATCACATTTTTAAACTTGTGAGCTGCCCTTAAATCATGCTGCATATCTTCATATCCCTGAAAATTAGGGATTTTTCATACTTCTTCCACCTGCTCCCCTGCTTCAGTCATTTCTTCTTTTCTCCTTGTTTGGTTTTCCCATACGCTTTCTTTCCTGAATTCCTGCTGCAGACCTTGTTCAGCCCTAATCTTGCTTTCTTATGTGTTTCATTTCGCATCACTCTCTCTTCTAAGACTGTGTGGAACACGCGCCTGCTCTTCCTCCTCTTCCCTCCATCCCTGTTGTTTTGAACTTTCTCCTCCCATGGCTGAAACTGGTCGTACTTGGCTGACTCTTAGTCCTGGTGAGTACTTCCTCTTTGTTAGGTCCCAGCATGCCATAACTGTTAGATTCTTGCATGTTTTTTTCTCATGCCCTAATATTCCACAGTTAAAGCAGTAACTATTCGGCAGCCTCTCATATTTGAAGAAAACCCATAATGGTGGCATCTCTTCTCTTTCTAACCAGAAGCCAGTAAGCAAGGCCTTGGTTATATTGATGCTGACTCTGATCCTTGAGAATGATCTCCTAAGAACGCCATTCACCTTTAGGTCTTCAGCCTCAGCCAAAACCCCCAGCATTCCTCCTATCAAGATTCCTGTCTCCTTATTCATGTGATCAAGAGGAATGCCATGAACTTGAATCCAGAATTCCATAAAGTCATGATCAACTTCAAAAACTGATTCACCCTCCATCCATAATCTGAGATTGACTAGATTTTCTCTGACATTCCAAGGACCATTCTGGATCATCTGCAACCCTCTCTTCCTGTCTTTAAAGCTGAACAACATCTTCTGCCCAATGTCAGTGACTGCAATTCCTTATGAATTTTTCCACATTTCCAATAACGTATTTTTACATGTTTTGAAGCTTACCTCTTTCTCATTTATTATCTTTTCCACCATATTCAAACAATCCTTCTTGTACCCCAGTTCTCTCGACTTGTTAAGCTTGATAACTTTTCTTTCTATGTTGTTCATATTATCGGTTGCTAATCTTTTGGTTTTTGTATATTTCAGGTTACACGGAGTTTTGATGGCTTAATGGATATAAGTATGGTGTGAGGGTCTGGTTTATAAGGTTTAACAGATTAAAAACACTCCCTTTTGGAAAAGAACCTGGTGTTCTATGAGTGTGTTCTATGAGTACTCTCCTGTTGAGAGAAAAGAGCTCCCTAGGCAGAGCTAGATCATGGAATTGTTTGTCATATAACTCCAACAATGACCATATATTGGGCCTTCAAAGTTTTTTTTTGTCATGGGACTTCAAAGTAATGGTTTGAATATATATTGGGTTTAAACACCTGGCACAAGTCCATCTTCTCTTTGGGCCTTTGCTAATATTCTGAACCCCAAAGTTTCAATCCACTGTTAACCCAAAAATAAAAGAAGCTACAATCCATTTTCATTCCTCTTTTTTCCCACCCAAAGGTTCTAATTTTGTCATCTTCTTGGACGGCTGGCTGGTTGTTCTTGAGTTCTTCATTCCCATGCAAGTTCACAACGTGTCCCAGAAAAAAAAAGTTCACAAATCACACATCGCAACGGCATTTTAGTTTGTTTGATAAAAAAATCGTTAACTAATTCAATAACTACTAAGAATAGTCCATTTAATTAAGTGTCGAACTATCTAATTATTTTTTACTATTATCTTTATAATCAAACATTTTCATACAAATAGTCACCTAACTCAATATGTATTTTGTTAAAAGCGAACATGATATATAATGAGTAACGTTAGGGAACTAACACTATATCAAAGTACAGAAAAAGTTGTTCTAAACTGAACATGCCTAGTGTGCATGAAAACATTCCTAAATCAATAACATTCTTAGTGAGGTCTATATATTAATATATATACAAACACACACATAAGCCTCTTGTTAATCATAATCCAAGTTAAATCTCCAAAACCTTCTTGGTCCCAATAATTCACAAAAAAACAGATCCTCCTCTAATGGACAAAATTAAAGGGGCGAGTTCCTTTAATTGCTGACACCACTTCATGCAACATACAACATACTAGCATAAAGAACAAAACGGATCCTATTTACCCTTATCCATTATTTAATTTAATCGTGTGCAAACAGCAGAAAGACACAAACATCGTCATATCCAAACAAGAAGCACCCCATGAGTTATGTACCTAGTCACATGGTCTTGTCACACGAAACTCCACAAGGACCCCACCTATCCACAAGCACCATATATATATAGGACCACCCCAACCACCTTTACCCCCTGATCACTGATCATCCCAAAATTTTTAATCCTTTTGGATTCAATTTCATATCAAACACATGCTACCTCTACATATATTATTCAAGAATTAAGATTCCCGGTCCCTATGGACTATGGTGAAGCTAAATTAATTAATTACTTAATTAAGCCTTCCTTCTTTAATTTTATTTTAACACCAATAATATCATTACATACACAATGAACATCTCCCATATATAATTGTATATATAACATTAATATAGTTATACACACCTTAATAATGGAAAAGTATATGGAACTAACTCCAAATTAGCCAAAAATGGAATAACTTAATTAATTATAGATATAGTAATTAATTTTATTTATTTATAATTTAAAATATTAGTTATTAAATATTTCACCACATTCAAATTAGGAGGAGATATGTTCAGTATCATTGTAATGTGAATCACGGAAATTGATTCAATTAGCTTCCGTCTCTTCACCCCCTTCTCTCTCCAAATGCTTAAAACATGATAAATCAGAAAATAGATTCAGAACCATCCAATTTACAAAGAAAAAAAACATCCTAATACCTAGCATAAACACCATCCACGTAGAGATTTTAGATTTATCCAGAGGCATTTAGCTGATTTTTGGCTGAAATCATCTTGATTCCCTAGTATTATTGTAATATATATATATATATACGATGTTTAATTTGATACCTATATACCATAACGTAATTAGCTTAGCTTTTGAGGTTATAATTGTATTTTTAGCTGAGATGGGTGAGGGGGACCTATCAAATTTGTTTGTTCTGTGATGAAAATGGCCAAATAAGAAGGTCACCTAGTCAGGTTCCTATAAAAGTTATCTGATTCTTCTTTCTTGCCTTCTTGGAGTATTGTTTAATTGAAAATGAAATTGAAACTTTAATTGAGATGGCTCCATCCCAAACTGAACTCATATACATTTAATTTGCTATAACAAAATTAATGTTTAGATCCCAGTTTCTGTTTTCTACGTTTTCTTAATCTAAAAAGGCGGCGCCCATATATATGATGATTGATGAAGTTCATGTAAAATAAGTCTACTTCTAGTCTGTTACTAGTTACTGCCTAGCATTAAATTAGTACTACAATAAATATGTCTTCTTGATAATTTTTTATTATCTACGATTATTTCTTAATATTAGTTTTTAAAACATGGCATCTTAGTTAACGTTATATTATACTCCTAATTAACTCTTAATAATTAAGAGATTAGGTTCAAATAAGTCAATGATGCTTATAGAGGAAGCATAGAATATATAATGAGGACACATATATACATTGCACATAATATATATAGATATTAGGGATTAAAGTGCCTTAAGTTCAAATTTAGTGGTATTATGATATCCTTGTAAGTTGTAATGCAAGTGTGAAACGTCACATTCGCAAGCTCACCAACCTTATCTGCTTATCCTCTATATATCACTCCTTTAATTTGATCAGCTTACGTACATATAGTTTTTTTTTTCAAAGGCTAAGATTATAGTGCGACCAAGCTAGCACTATGGATATATAATGACTTGGAGGACCCATTTCGTTGCTCTATTTTCCTAGCTACTGTATGTTTAATTTCTTTTCTTCTTTCTATTTCCCCTTTTCTTTTTTACTTTATGGAGAATCTTGGATATATTGCTGTGAGAGATTTTTTAAAGAGTAATTGTGTATATTTTTATACAGAGAAAGTATGGAGAATCAATGAAATATTTGTACAATGCGGATAATGAAAATTTAGAGAGTATTAGAGATATAACCATTAGTGTTATCTTTTTCCATCAGCATAAGTCTTTGGGATGAATGGTATCATGACATAGTATTAGAGTTTTAGATTCGAAAGGTCAAGAGTTTGATCTTTGGTGAACCCATTTAAGTTTTTGGAATGAGTGATTTTATAACATGAGATGTTTATTATCCCTAGTACCCGGATGATTATTCTGAATATGGATAATGTTCATTTTGTAACTCATAACCCAAGGGACAAAAGAAAAAATAAACTAAATATAAAATAAAATTTCATAAAAAATTAGAAGACTAATAAACTGAATGTATATGAAAATTTGGGGGGCCATCATCCAGAGGCTTTGCATTGCAACTGCAATATGATGATATGGCGTAGGAAAGTGGCATCATTGACTCTTTGTCAATTCCTAATTAACTGATTGACTAATCAGTTATCATGACCCTTGGATGCCATAAGGGCCAATAATAATTTCTCCTAACTCCTCTCTTTATACATATCTCGTTCATAGTTTGTTCCAATATATCCCCATAGACTAAGCCCGATGACTTTTACTTGCATATTTTTCTATTTTATTTCCATACACTATACTAACTGCTTAATTAATTGGAATGCCACCGGATATATCCAATTGCATATACATTTTGAAATTGATTGCGTATAAAACAAAAATTAATATTTAAAATATGTGTTAGTATCACTCTTTTCAATTTTTAGTTTTTTACCACTATTTTCATACTTAGAAATATAATTAAAATCCCAAAATACTCGATGTTTAGAGAATTTGAATCGTTATTCTACCTAGCTTAGATCGATTAGGAGAGACACATTTGAAATTTGAAACAAGACCACAAGTCCACAACTAATAATGTGGTTAATTTGTGTTGTAATCATAGATTTTAAAATCGAATAGGCCAGCTTGATCTAATTAGTCTAAAATAATTTTTTTGGTGACTTGTCTAAAATAATTTGACAATAAACAGATGAAATATATATAAAAAAATAATAAAATCTATATGATTTTCAAAGCTTCACTAATTTGAAATAATAAATATTTAAAAAAAAATCATATATTTTATACATAAATATATTATTATATTATATATATCCGTTTAATCCCTTCAATTTCAGAACAAATCCATAACAATCAATAATATTTTCACTCCTGTCCTACCATCTGATGGCTTTGCAGAAGGAGGCAGTGGCTGGTCCTGGATTTGCCGGAGAGATTGTGGTGGAGGATGGGAGACTTTTTTTTTTTTTTAATTTCCAATTAAAAAACCTTTTTTTTCTTTCACTCATGAGAAATGTCATTTTAAAACATCGTCTTCTCCGTCTCTGAAATTAAGGTGTAACCGATAGTTTAAGCATCCATAGATTTCCATGGAATCAGTGATCTATTTAGGGTATTTAAATGATATCTTTCGTTTTGTTGATTTATTTTTTTTTTTTTTGTCCCATGTCTAATAGAGTATAATATCATATACTCGTATTCAAAACCGCCATTCATCAATCATCATCTCATCCTATAGAAGATGCGTCACCGTCAACTTCTACATCCTCATCCTTATGCATATCCATCTCATCAAATCTTATATTCACTGCAAAACGAACACAAATCAATATAAATAAATACATCAGCAGTAAACAAAATAATAAATCAAATTTATAAATACGAAAACCCAACCAACATATATACATGACATAATATAAGAAAGAAGATATAAACAGAAAACGCATCGATCCTCAGAGACTCACAAGCAAACCAAATGCAGATAAAGGGAAATAATACACACGAAAAACGTACGACGGAGTATAACGGAAAGAACACATGAAGAAAAGTTTGACAGACATTACGCAACGTAGAAAATTGAAAATAGCAGGGGAAAATGGAGGATAATGAGTACGGCTAAGATGAGAAATTGAACGGAGAATAAAACGACGCCTAACAATAATTTCACATCAGTCAAGGTTTTGACTGGATTTAATTAGAAAGTTCAGTTAGGACATAGTTGTTATTTTTATTTTAATGAAAAATTGTTTTGATTTTTCACGAAATCAGGTCAAAGCAGCTCAAATAATCGCCATCAATGGCTACCACTGATTCATACATGTTCTATATTATGTATATACACATCACTACTCCTTGATTGGAATTGCGAAACGCACGCACGAGCGGCAGTTTCGATACCGAGCCATTTCACCGGAATCCGCTACCTCCTGCGACCGTCCGTCCGACGTCCATGGCAGTTATCGATAAATCGATGACTTCACCTTTCAGAAACCAGAAGGCTCTCCACAGCCAAAATTTTCAGAGGATCAAAGCACCTCTCACTCCTCATCGGCCTTGGACATGACGGAGAGCCTGCTAGGCCTCGGGTGGAAGTCGCCTCTCCTCCGCTGCTGATGCGATGAAGGTCTAATAAGCGCCGAGAGAGCTCGCTTCACGAGATCTCCTTCCACGCCTCGAATCCTAACGAGCGAGTTCGTCATGGCGGATCTACGCGCGTTGAGACGGTTCGGCGAGTACGGCGCCGCCGCGGCATGCGATGAGGCGGAGAATCCTTTGTGGAGGCTGCACCGGAAGGAGCCAGGGTGCGTAGTGGGAGAACACATGCAGGTCCGCTTCTGCTGGCCCTGTCTCTTCACGGTCGTCGGAGCACCGGTTCGAGGCGCCACCGAGATGGAACGGTTCGGAGAAATCGACCGGTCAAGGGAGAACCGAACGGACGAGGCCGACGCGGAGGAGGGTCCGCATAAGTTGACACGTGTCGGAGAAGTGGCACGGTGAAAGAAGGTGGTGGAGCGAGAGGTGAAACTGGAACTGGAAGAAGCGAAACCAGAGGAAGAATAAGAAGATGATGGAGAGTGGGAATTGTTGTTGCAGAATCTAGGAGATGGTGAGAGAGATCGGAGCACTGGTGCTCTTGATTTTCTAGAAGTTACCGCCATTTTTTTCTGTTTTGCAGAAGAAGCAGCTAGAACGAGAGAGAAACAAGAAGAAAGAGAGAAGTGAGAAGAGGGATTTTTTTTTTTCCTTTCTCAAAAAAGCGGGTTCGACTCGCTAGTTGGGCAAACCTAGCTTTACTCGAGCTATGTATTTATAGGAAAATTTGGATTGGAGAGCGCTGGAAATGATAATGAATAAGATTTAGTTTGTTAAAAGTAAAAAAAATAAAAGCTGATATTTAAATTTAATTTTTATATTAATATTTATTATAATATTTTAAATTTTAAAAATTATTTTAATTTAATTTAAGATGTTATAAATTTTAAAAATTATTTACGAAAAGGACAAATTTTAACAAATTAAGCATGAGAGTAAGATTTTCCGAGATAATTTTTTTCTGGTTTGGATATTTACTCTGTAGTTATTACATGCGGGTCCGTAGAGGCTAGATTATTTCTTGTTTTGTGGGGATTTCCGTGTGGCTGCTTCTTTTGTTAATCGTTAAACACGGCTTATTTTGGAAGTTTTGTTCGGTTTCCAAAATGAAAATGATGAGACGATGGGTTTTCTTCCACGCAATATTTAATCAATTTTTAATAAGTAGTTTATAGATATTAATAAATTAATAGAGGAAGAAATGGAAGGAGCGGGATGCAAAAGGGAAAAGGAAAAAAGTGAAATTGGGGGAGGGTAACCTTAACCAAAGAGGAGAGGGGGGTTGAGTTAGTTAACCTGAGGAGAATGAGCCGTCTGAATTTCTGATCCAACGGCTTTCACTCCCACAAAGCTGTGGGCTGCCCATAATAATATTAGGACTATTTCAAATCCACTGACACCTTTTGCAATTTCATATTTCAGTGCCCTACCACAAAATCCTCTATCCGCCACGTATACCCATCACTTAATCCGCTGCCACTTTTTCCAGAACATACCCATGTATGTCTATATATCAAAAAATAGTTACTCACCTTAACATGTCATTTCACGATAATTATTCGCAAAATATCAATGATTTTGATTCATGTTTATTAATGATTCGTGTTGTTTATTAATTTGTTTGATTGAATTTGTGATTAAATTAAGAATTGCTAATGGTAGTACCGTAGTAACTGGAATTGAGATGATGATGATATGAAGTGGTGGTAATTTGTATGCGGATAATATTGTTATTTTGATCTATAGAATTCATATACATGTACTAAAGAAAAAGTATTAATACGTTATTTTATATCTTTTATTTTTTTAAATATGTCAATATTAACACTGATGGTATGTAAATGTAACTGGTTGTTCAAATAATTATTCAGCATTTCCAGAGCTTCTTATAAGGCTTATTGAAAAACTCATTGTGGGAGTTGATTAATCATTTTTTGTTTTCACCATGAATAGTTTTATTTTTGTAATTTTTTAATTATTCTAAAGTTGTATAATTTGACTTAATTAAATTCAAATTTTTTCATTCTATTTTAAAAGAAAAAATATGAGGAGCCAATGGAATATTTGTATAATGTGTACAATGGAGGTTTATGGAGTATTAGAGATATAACATTAGTGTTACATTTTTCTATCAGTTAAAACTTTTGAAATGAGTGGTATCATAACATAGTATTAGAGATATAAATCCAAAAAGTTAACAGTTCAATTTTTGGTAAATCTGAAAATCAGTTTCTTCTTTTGAGAAGATGTTTATTATCCTAGTACTCGAATGGTTATTCTAGATAGTAAGCTGATTTGCTTCCGTTTCAACTTTTCTTAAATGGGTTCGAACTTTTTTTAGTTGTTCAACAGCTCCTTCTCACGGTTAAAAAATCAACTACATACAATATAAGCTAACTCAAACTACCTCCCATTTTGCTCAATTGTGACAATGTGTACAAATTATGACCTCTTTTTATTTTCTGAAAATATGAATTATGATATTGAAAGAAATAAATTTAAATCGTCGCTTTTATATATAATAAATAAAGAAGTTATTAGGGATTAGGAGTTATTAGGACACTTCTTAGGCAAAGACCAACCAACCTCCTCCACTTAAAAAGGAGATGGATTTGATAAAGTGAACACATGGGGTCATGGATGGCTCTTATTTAAGATGAAGATCAGTTTGCAAAACGTTGAATTGCACACATTGTAGTAGGTCATGATGGAATTGGATGGATTAACATCAAGTTGCATGATAATATGATCATACGACCGAAAGTTTCCTTCCATGTTTATAATGTTGTGCCCACCATTCAATTTGGAAGATTCTCATTTCTGAGAGAGGAAAAATAATTAAAAAGTTAAATGGACTAGAAAACAAGAATGACACGCAGTTCCCACGGCAGTGTGACTGTATTGTGAATGTATGTGATCACTGATGACTCACCACTTCTCAGGCCTAAGTTTCAGTTCATAATGGTGGCTACTTAGACTTTCTCTGATTAAATTCTAAATTACGTCTAACTATCATGTAAATTACACAAATTAATTACGTATTATTGCAATTATTGCCTGCCAAAGTAAGTGATGAGGTGTCAGGCCAATTGATGCTATAGTTATTCCAAGGTTCTCTGAATCTATTGAAAAACTATTGGCGCATCGTGCCCACCAAAACCAAAACCACATATATTCGATATGTTTTGGCTTTTTGTATAAGGGGGACAAAATTGGAGATCTTATTAGTTTGCTTCACCCTAGCTAGCTAGTCTTGTTGCTAATCATGAATTAATTAATTAATTAATTAATTTAAAGTTAATTAAACCCACATGATGATGATGAGGCACAGACGAATTTTTTCAGAATTCCCATCACGTGTAAGCTTCAATTCCAACCATCATGTAATGTAACATAGGAGCATCATGTGAATGTCTCCCCATTTTGAATAATGTAAAATTAAACCACCCTAGTAATAGTAATTAGATCTCTATCATAGATCGTATAAGAATGTGTATGAAAGATTGCCATTATTCTTGGTGCTTTAATTCGTGAGTCTAAGCTATGTGAAAGCGAAGTTGATATTTAATTTGTTGTGCTACAAAGGATATATACTACAACGTCTAAAATTATTCTGCTATCATTCAATAATTGAATAGATTAGTCCATTGAATAATAGTAAAATGAAATCTGAGATCAGATATGATTGAAGCCACTTTCCTTTTTCCATGATCGTAAATATTTTTCGTAGCATCTCATATGTTTCAATCATAGGAACAGAAAATACGATTTGATGAAGAGCCATGTATGTCTTCTGTTAAAATTTAAGTGTTTTATTTATGGTTATTAATATCTCGAAATAATCTCCTTATAAAACATTTTAAGTGGACTATTTATAGAATATTTTGTTTATTTAAATTCTAAAATATTAACCTTTATTTTATTTTGATTTACATAAGTGAAAATTAAACGCCTTATTTTTTATAGAGTAAAGTATTGTTTTTGTCTCTAACGTTTGGGGTAAGTTTCAAAATTGTCCCTAACGCTTCAATTGTCATATTTAAGTCCCAAACATTTCAAAATTGACTCAATGTTATCCTGCCGTTAGGATCCGTTAACAGAATTGATGGCGGGACAAAATTGAGACGATTTTAAAACGTTGAGGACTTAAATAGGACGAAAATGTTAGGGACAAAAATGATACATAAAAATAAATTTTAATTTAATTTTATCTTTCAATAATATTAATTTTTTACTATACATAGTATTCAATTATTTTTTAATTACATCTAAATAAATTATACTTAATCACGTTACTTTCATTTTAAATAAATTTATTTTTTTTATAATTTTAAAGAATTTTAATATATTAGAGACAAAAGGTATAATTTATATTTTATTGTATATATATATATTTTTTCTTTTTTACAAGTTTATATACTAATCATTCTACAAACATTTCATAATAACTAAAAATCTTTAAGAGTAAAATTATAAAAAAAAATTAATTTATTTAAAATGAAAGTAATATGATTAAGTGTAATTTACTTATATGTGATTAAAAAATAATTGAATACTATATATAGTAAAAAATTGATATTATTGAAGGATAAAATTAAAATTTATTTCTATATATCATTTTTGTCCCCAACATTTTCGTCCTATTTAAGTTTCTAACGTTTTAAAATCGTTTTAATTTTGTCCCGCCGTTAATTCTATTAACGAATCCCTAATGACAGAATAACATTGAGTCAGTTTTGAAACGTTAAGAACTTAAATAAGACGATTGAAATCTTAAGAATAACTTTAAAACTTACCCAAATATTAAAGACAAAAATAATACTTTACTCTTTTTATATTCATTGAAAAGTGAAAAGCTTGCGTTGTGAGGTGTGGTGGTAATAAGTGTAGGGTAGAGCAGATGCAATAAGTTTGGAACTTGTGGGTCCCACATTCTTGGTGATTTGCATAGGTTTGAGATCAAGTGCATGCTGCTCCACTCAATTTAGTGTGTTGATTCCCTAGCTGCTACGCTTCTTCATGCAAGGAATATATATGTGCAGTTTAATTTAAAAATAAACAAAGAAAAAGAAAAAGAATCATCATATTCTCCATATATTACCTTATTTTATAATAATCAGTAATCACTAGTGGGCTCACACCATCTCTAAACGATGTATGGTTACGTTGTAAGCAAGTTCTAACAAGAGTCACTTCCCATTCTTGATCAACCTATGAGTAGTTTGATCCTAAAATAAGTGATCATCATGTGTAAATTGAAATAATACAACATAGAATCCCACCATATATATCATATCTACACATATCTATCCTTTATATTTTTTCCCGCTTTGGTGTGTTGCTTTTCTTTTCGTGTTAGTATGTAGAGAAAAAAGAGAGAGCAAAATCTTCAATGAAAAGAAAGAAAGCAAAAGCAGCTTCTTTGTGCTAAACATCTAGACTAATATAATTAAAGATTATATTTCCTTTTGTTTTTTGGTCCAAAAAGTTATTAGTCCACAAGAGGAACTCTATTAAAGTATTTGTATAGACAGTACTACTGCAAGTTGGCATATATATTAATTAAAATTAATGTCTTATCATGGATCTTATCTAATGTTAATTATTATAATAAATAATAGGCCTGCATCTAATTCTGTTTGATGAGAAAATTCTTCTATCTTATGAAAATGAGACGTTGATGGAAACATGCAGACAAATTAAACAGTGAAACATTGATATAACGGAGCTGTGTATGTCGCTGTCATTAGAATTGACGTGCCGAGTAGAAAGTGAATTAGTTGGCTAATTTCACCAATAGCGTTAGTTGATCTGTCCAATTTTTTTCAATACTAAAATTACTAGCTATGATCTTATCCACCAAGACATTACCTATAGGAACCGGCTGCACTTAAATTATATAATATATCTACCAACTGTAATCACCATTGTCTTCTTCTCCAACACAGATGTAAAAACTTTAATATGCAGGTAAATTTTACACAAATTTTTTAATTATTTTTTTATTATATAAAAATAATTTAGACTTAATATGTATTTTTTTTTAAATCTAAAGTGCATAATGTAATTATCAAAATATAATTATATAAATTATTATTAATATTCTATATAATAATATAATGTTAAATATCTTAATATTTTAATATTATTATAAAGGCAAACAATTTTTTTAAAAATAGATATAAAAATGAGTATATAAAAATTAATTTAAAAAATACAAAAATTTGAATGTATAATATTAAATTTATTAAGTGGAAAAATTAAAATATAAATATAATACATATAAAATTATTAAATCATATAATATTTTTTATTTCTTTAGATATATATAAGTATAGAATTTTAAAATTTTTGAAGAATCGATGATGCTACTCGCTCCCTTTGGTATCCGTCCCTGTTATGTTGTTAACTGCATGTTAGCGTTTCTTGATTCAGTAGATATCAGCCGGAGTTTTAAATTTCCAATATTATAACCAATAATATATAATTAATTGAAACAGTTTGCCGAGTGGAGGAAAATTTAGATGAAAATATTCGTATATAGAAGTTAGCAAGTGGAAGCTACTCAGTGAAGTGGGTTTCTTTGACTAGTCTTAAGTTCATCTCAAAGTGGTCCACCTAAATGATATATGGAGGGCATAATGCCATCTCTTCTCTAAGTCACACGCATAATAATGACAATCACAACATAAAAATTCGACCTTGATAGAATCAACATATCTAAATTCACCATCATGGTTGATTATTGCACAAGCTGGGTAGTGATAAGTGTGTGGTGAATGCATGGGATGAGAGAGGACATTTTGGTCAAATTAATTGTGGATTGGCTACTTGGATATATCTACTTGTGCTTATGAGTCCAAATAAGTCTTCAAAGGGACTTTTATAATTTTTGAGGTACCTTTCAAGTAATGAAGCAGCAACAAGATGCAGCAATAAGATAGGGCTTTTCCTTTTTTTTTTTGGTCATCGTATGGGCCGGATAGCCCGATCCACACTAACACTAACCAACCACCCAACTACTAACATTAATATTACAGAACATGACTATCCCTTCATATTCTCATCAACTATGTTGGGCTTCTCGGTGAAGACAACTGCTGACGGCGATAGGAAGCGGGCCACGCGAGGAGGAGACGAGGAGGCGACGAGCGCGACGAGTAGTGGTCTCCTCCTTTGAAGAACAGCAGCGGCAGCCATGGAGAATGAAGAAGAGGCGTCATTTTTTTTTTCAAATTCAGCCGGTTGGGTTGCGGGTTCGGTCTGTTCGGACCTGGTTTTGGGCCTGAGCCTGTCCAAAAAATAAAGAACTATGTTGGGCTTTCAAATTCTTAATTCAGCCGGTTGGGTTGCGGATTCGGTCTGTTCGGACCTGGTTTTGGGCCTGAGCCTGTCCACAAAATAAAGAACTATGTTGGGCTTTCAAATTCTTTGTTATTCTTGGTATTTTATTTGTTCAATAACAGGTTTATTTAATTGGTGGAGACCACTAGTTGTTTCACATCCGAATCAAATCACATCATTCATAACCAAGTTGGGTTGGTCTAGTAGTTAGCTCACTAGTCCGCTTAAGCAAGTGTCGGAGGTTTGAATCCCGCCTTGTGCATGCAGCAATCCATTGCCAGCGGCAAACCCTTAAATGGAGCTCCTGCGAAAAAATATTTTGACCAAATATTGAACAAGACTAACCATGATTATCAAAACTAAATCCCAATTCAAATTTCGTGCAGCAAGTCACCAACCTATTAATTAAAGACAAATCCTTAAATAGAGTTTAAATTTGTATCAATTAGTTTTTAAATGGATATTCACCTAATCAGATTAAATTTCACCAATTTTTTTAGAATGGACTGATTTTTAACTGATTTGACCATTATTGACCGATTTAAGTGTAAGTTTGTTTTGTATGACTAACAGAATCAGCTAACATTTTTAAAGTAAAAAAAAAAAAAAAAAAAAAAAAAAAAAAAAAAAAAGAGAGAGTGAGTATTAGTTTAAATAAAAAAAATTAATCATTTAACATTTTTTTATTATTACTATGATTTTATAGTTTACATAATTGATACATGTACTAAAAAGGATGAAGAATGAGATATCTATCTGACAATGTAACGCATGGTTTTGGTGTAGCGACGATGGCGGTGGTGTGTGTCGTAGATGATCCACAAAATCAAAGAGAACATTACGGCTACAGAAACCAGCAGTAATCCAAAATAAATCCATTTAGTAAACAAGCTTAGTGAAGGGCAATAATTGTGTGTTATGGCTGAGAAGGTTTCCCTGACGAAAGTGCAGTCCACTAAATCACTCAAAAACGGTCCATAATGATATAAACCATACGTCACATTCACTAATGCCCCTAATTGTGTGTACACTGTTGGAGTCATTCTACCAACACTCACACACCTTCCCCATGAAGAAGCTTCACATGTGTAATTCTTCCACACAGCATTGGCATCTTGCAATGTCACTTGTTGGAGGTTGTTGCAACTGTGGAATGGGTTGCACACAAGAGGGATTTCAGGACCCGATTGGTTGAATTCGAGTAATGGAAGGTCTTGATTCAGACCATCCGAAATGAAGAGATCTATTGCATCAACTATTTGACCAATCACAACCTTGCTTCCTAGCAAGGTTTGTTGTGCAGTTGAGTTATCTACACATGGAAGAATCTCGTCCAGAGCTGTATGTGCAGTTGGATGCTGCACCCACTCATCCATTGCAACACATGTATCCCCAATCACACTGTTATGTATGTAATGTTATTATTCCTATTAAGATAAAGAATAATTATTCAAAGATAAAAACTCGTGCAGTTAATTTCACGTAAAGTTGATTATTGAAGATCGTTAAATGATTTGACCTTCATGTGAAATTAACTTCACGTGAAGTTGATTATTGAAAGTCGTTAAAGGAAAAGTTTAGGGGACCAGCAACTTTGTTAAATTCTGGCCAGCGTATAACCAGCAAAGAAAAGTGAGCTATTGTATGAAATCTTACACCAATTTCACACCATTAAAATCATCTTGATGGCTATTTGATGGCTACAATTCACAAAAATTGCTGGCCCCCTAGCATTCCTCGTCGTTAAATGATTTGACCTTCATGTGAAATTAACTGCACATGAGTTTTCACGGTATTCAAAAGCCAAGATCAGAGGAACATTACATACTTATGAAGAAACAGAAATCCAGCACAAAGTATGAAGGTACATGCAACTAGAATCCATCCAATAACTACTAGGCTGCAACCACCACAGAATTCAACACAACCATGATTTGAAATGCAATAAAAAAAAGTAGCTCAATATAATATAATGACTAACAGTCAATGAACTTACAAGTATACAAGGCACTGTATCCCAAGTAAGGAACATACTGCATAAAAGTAAAACACTTTCCCATATTAATAATCAAACATTAGCTAGCAACCTTACAGAATAATAAGGAATTAAGCAAACTTACAGAACCCAGCAAATGTAACAGAGAGCATAACAGCAGAAACAATGATAAGAGCCAATCTCCTACAAGCCATAGCTGATCTTTGTTAATTATCTATAAATATACAAATAAAATGGTATACATATAGTTAATTATTATAATTATGATTACATTGTGTCTAATCCTTGTTGTATGTTGTGTGAGTTGTGATCAGTCTTATTGGAAAGAAGAAGAGAAGCACTATGAGTTTGGTTTTAACATGATCGATTTGGTCTCCGAAATCCGGCGGCAAGAATGATAGATCAGCAGCAAGGCCAACCTGCTTAGTTGTATCAAAATAATCTGAGACCTCCCTGAGATTCAGAGCAGTGAGGTGAGCTTGATTCACTAGGAAATGCAGTGTTTGTGAGGTGCTTTCGTGAAGCTTCCCCTGACCACTGTAGAGGATCAAGCATCCACCTCTAACAATAAAAAAAACAAACACATATATCAAGAAAGCAAAGTGAAACACAAAGCATATATATATAAGAGTGAGAATGTGATACATACATTGCTGCAATGGTGAATAAGAAGAGGAAGATGAAGGAGGAAACATAGGCAGATTTGGAATAGGCATGAGGAGGAGGAGTTGAAGAAGGGCAACAGCAGTAACAGAAACAGATGAGTTGTAAACAAACCCCAAATACGACCAACCATGCTACAGCTGCTACAATCAAGGGAACTGCACTTGAAATCACTGACGAAAGATAGTGGTAATTGGTAAGATTCCAGCCAGCAGTGTAAGGTTGGAAATGGTTGAAGATATCGGGTCGGTTAGTTCTGTGGGGAGCAAGGAGCAGAGTGGTGCTAGTGTTGCCGCCATTGCCATGCTTATTCAGCACCGTCTCATTTGTCTCCACGCTTTCATCTAAAGAAAGAGAAAATCTTGTAATAGATAATGAAAGAACAAGAATGTGATCGATGAGATGATAATTAAAGAATGGAAGAAAAGACAAACCTGGAAGATGATGCATGGGAGAGGTGGATGCTGCAGAAGAAAGAAAGAGAAAGAGAAAGAGAGGAAAGAAAGAAGGGTTTGATGAGAGGAATTGAAACATGTTTAATTGATTCAAAGATTCAATTGAGAGTGATGCAGTGCGGGTCCTTTCTTGACTCTTTACGACTTTACGTTATTTTCAGTGTCCAAAATTGGGGGGTTCAATTCAAACACGGGACCAGCTACAAATTATAATACGATCATGGAAACTTGCTACTCTAAAAACAAATTTCCAAACTTTTTTCTTTTATTTTGACAACTTTCGGTGCTACAGAAATCAATTATCAAATTATTTAAAGAAAAGGACAAATAGGTCCTTACTTTTTGTTTTGCAGACATTTTTGTTCCTGACTTTTACAAAACTTGGACGAATTAGTCCTTGACGGAGACATTTGGACGGATCAATCCCTGATGGAGACATTTGGGTGGAGGGACTGATCCGTCCAAGTTTTGTGAAGGTCATGAACTTAAAAGTATTTTTCAATGATCAGGAATAAAAATGTTCGCAGAACAAAAAATCAGGGATCTATTTGTCATTTTCTCAATTATTTATTATATATTTATTTATTATATATGATTTAATTGATTTTTAATTTATATTTTATATTACGAATATATATATATTAGTGTTTTATTTTAGTATATATTTAATATTATTGATTTTATATGTATCATAATAATTAATATCTTTCGTATCTTCATTTATTCAATAATTTTTTTAATCGTCATAATTTTAAATATTACCGATATTATTATTATTATATACTGGATACTTGTTTTAAAATAGAAGATAATAGGAATATCTGATTTTTTTTCTTATTTAAGAAGTAAGATACAATGTAAATGTAAAAGGAAACCGTGTTAATTAAATTAAAGTTCGTCAAAAAGCCATAACTGTTATTTAATTGATTGCTTAATTGACTGCTTAATGAAGCAGTTTAATTTTTTTAATTATTATAAAGGATCATTAAAAAGATTTAATTATTAAAAAAACTGTTAATATAAAAATTATTAAAATAATTAATTTTTATAATATTTTAAAAAAAGTCAAATCTTTTTTGGAGGGACAAATATATTTTTAGGTGATTTGTTTATTTATTTATTTTTTATAAATATATTTTTTATTATATTTAAATTTGTTGTAAAATAAATAAGAAAGATATACTAAATATAAAATAAAAATGTGTAAATAAAAGACTCTAAAATTAATATAAAAATAATTCATATATTTATATATAGTAACACAGAGAGAAAAACTATTAATAGTGTATGAAAAAAGAGGAGAGTGTTTTATTGTTGTGTATATAACTATATAAGCAAACCCGTATTTATACATGTACAAAGTCCTCTTTTTTCTCTTTCATTAAATGTAATTTTTCTTGGTAATATAGCATTTCACTATAGAAAAGTTAAGCCTTCCAAGTCATAAGTGGTCATCTATATTATCATCTTTATCACAACACTCTCCCTCGGATGACCATTTAAGATTATGCCTCATTAAAATTTTACTAAAGAAAAACCCAATGAAAAAAAATTTTAGTGAAGAAAAAAGAGTACAATATCCTTTGTAATGGGAACTACCTCGTTAAAAACCTTGTCAAGAAAAATCCAATGGAAAAAAAACTGACAAAGAAAAAAAGAGTACAGTCTCCCGCTCTTGTCGACATTATTTAATATCTTGGAATCGGCATATCCCAATCTGATGTACCAATCTTTTAAAAGAGGATTTTGGGAGTGACTTTGTAAATAAATATGTCAGATTGTCACTTGAATGGATCTGTTGGACATCAATTATTCCTTAATTTTGAAGGTCATGAGTGAAGATAAATTTGGGAGAAATATGCTTTGTTCTATCACTTTTTGATGTATCTACCCTTAAGTTGAGCAATGCATGCTGTATTGTCTTCAAACAGTATAGTTGGAGCTATCTTATGATCAATCAGTCCACATGATGACAGAATATATTGGATCAAACTCCTGAGCAAAAAACACTCGCGACTTGCTTCATGAATTGCTAGTATTTCGGTATGATTAGAGGATGTTGCCGCTATTGTCTGTTTCGTGTGGACCTCTATGATATAGCTGTACCACCATATGTGAATAGGTATCTTGTTTAAGATCTCCTTTTATGTGGATCAGACAAGTATCCAACATCTGCATAGCCAACTAACATCTGCATAGCCAACTAATTGTGACTTGGATTCATATGGATAAAACAAACCCATATCAACTATTCCTTGAAGATATCGAAAAATTTGTTTGATTCCATTCCAATGTCTTCTGGTTGGAGAGGAACTATACCTTGCTAGTAAATTCACCGCAAATGATATGTCAGGTCGTGTATTATTAGCAAAATACATTAACACTCCAATGACACTAAGATATGGTACTTCAGGAACAATGATATCTTTATTTTCTTTTTTAGGACGGAATTGATCATTTTCTACATCCAAAGTTCTTACGATCATTGGGGTATTTAATGGATGTGACTTATCCATATAAAATATTTTCAAGATCTTTTCTGTGCATGTTGTTTGATGAATAAAGATCTCATTTTTTGTATGCTCGATCTGCAGGCCCCAAGTCGAGGTTGGGAGATTTGTTCTCATAAGTAAGGGTCTAGCAATTAACTGAAGGCATTTAATAAGTGATTATGCTAACCCATTTTGTGTGTGAATATGAGCTACTGGATGTTTAACACTTATTCTGTTAGCCATACAATAAGCATCAAAGGCTTGGGAAGTGAATTCACCAGCATTATTAAGACGAATTGTTTTTATTGGATTTTCTAAAAACTTTGTTTTTAATCGAATAATTTGAGTAAGTAATCTCGCAAACGTCGGGTTGCGAGAAGACAACAAAGAGAGAGGAGAGTGTTTTATTGTTGTGTATATATTACTTCAGAACAAATCCCTATTTATACATGTACAAAGTTTTCTTTTTTCTCTTTTATTAAATGTAATTTTTCTTGATAACATGGCATTTTACTATGAAAAAATTAAGTCGTCTAAGTCATAAGTGGTCATCTATATTATCATCTTTATCACAACAAAATCTTTATTTACATATCTTTATCTATCACAATGGTTTATTATTAGTGAATTTTCTAATCTCTAATTTACTATCAGTAAGTTTTTTTACTCGTGTTTTTTCTTATTTATTTATCTTTCACATAAAATTGCTTCTCTTGATCCTTATATGTAACAATAATGATTGGTTTATCATAAATGCTAATTCAATATCTTTCTAATTTTGAACAAAAACTAATAAAATAAAACAAAAGAATCTCAAAAAAAAGAACACCTTTCTATAAATATTTTTAATTGATATAATTTCATTGAGTCAAAGATCCAACGAATAATTGTGTATTAACTAAAGTTAGACAACTCTAATACTTCTATACTACTATTTCTTATACTTCTATACAAGTAGATAATGTCAGTGCATTAAATTTATTCGAGTGAAGTTAATGTTGAAGTTAAGTATGCCTTAGTTTAAATTTTTCATGTTCAATATCATCTTTTTTTGATTTGACATCACCTTGCTTAAACTCAACTACTTAAAAATCTTCGGAATTCATTGCAGAAAGTATGACATTGACATATCTTGATAATGCATACGTATCTACATAATTTGAAAAGAAAATGAGCATAACATTACTAATAAAATACCTGCTGTAATTAAAGTTTAGAGTTTTACTGAAGTTAAAGAAAATACTACCTATTGGCTACTGCCAAAGTTTATTAGCATTTTTTATTAAGTAGTTAACTTTAAATCATGGCCACCAACTCATTCACATTTAAGACCAAGAGCTTTACTTTAAATCTTTGAGCTAGTTGTGTAATTAACATTTCTTATAATTGGCTGAGCTTAAATTTTGGTTTAAAATATTATCCAAAAATTTTCTAACTTATTAGCATAACAACTAAGTCTCAGATATAAAGATAAGATAAAAATAAAAAAATTAATAAATAAGAGTGAAGAGCCACTTGATAATGAGTATAATAAAATTCTATTAAACTCAAAATAAAACAATTAGGCTAACAATAAAAGTATATACTATAATTGATTATTCAACAATATATAAATAAAAATGATCTTTCAAGCATAAAATAAATCTGAATTACAGTTGATACAGTCATAATTATCTAGTGTATGGAATATCATTGGACTGCATAAAAATAATTTGGGAATGAATTTTCTTATATTAAAAGATTTTTCATTTTCTAAATTTTAAAAACAAAACTATGAAGTTACAATCCAGTATACATATTAGACAAAATATAAAACTATGCAAACTTCATAAGTAAGATAATGTTTTTTAATTTGGATAAAAGATTATTAATACAAAAAAAAGTAGAACATGAAATTGAAAATTTTAAATTCTCCTAATATAGCACAAGACACAAAGGATCTTTTGGAACACTAGCTAAATGCTAATTTAAATTTGAGTCAAATGCCTGTTTTAATTTATAACCAAGGCGAACGGATAATGTACTTAATAAAGTAAATTACTTATTTTTTACAATAGCAAAATAAGATTAAAATGAAATATATATAGATTTTTGGTGATATCTCATTCTGTTTATCATAGACAATCAAGTAAACCTAGGTACTTCCATTAAATTTAAACAAATGATAAAAACACAGCATTCATCCAATCCCATAACGTAAAAAAAAGTTAGTAATTTTAGCAAAAATTAC
Source organism: Arachis hypogaea (assembly GCF_003086295.3). Lineage (NCBI taxonomy): Eukaryota > Viridiplantae > Streptophyta > Magnoliopsida > Fabales > Fabaceae > Arachis > Arachis hypogaea. Next base: position 145,980,598 of record NC_092046.1, read on the forward strand.
ATAGTATACTTGAGAAAGTAGATTTATGGAGAACTCAAGAGCGAAGAAGAATTTATTGAAAGAGTCCCAGTAGTGGCAAAGACAGAACATAGCTAACTAAGCATGACAAAGACATCTGTGCACAAGAAGATAAAGCCAATAAAAATAAAAAAGATATGGCGGCAAAGATAAAGAAAAAGTACAACAGCAATAAAGATGATGGAGGAAGAAAAAACATAGAACAAGAAACAGGAAGAAGAGAAGAGAATAATAGAATAATTTTATCATTTCAAATATTATTTATTGGTCTTTTTTAATATAATATCTATTTAGTCTTTTTAATAATTTTAATATAATTGATTTTTTTGTTAATTAAAGTTTTTGATGATTCTTAACACTGGTTTTTCCTTTTTTTTTTCTCTACTATTCAATTAGAAAGTAGTATTAATGTATTATACATTCATTTTCAACGCATATAATAAAAATAAATAAATGTTTTTACCTTTTCATTCAATATTGTTTTTCAAAGGATTAGAGTAATGTTAAACATCTATTTAAGAATAATTTAGATCCATTTTTGCAATTAAACTTATATTTTCAATATAATTTTTAGAAATTAAAAGGTAATCACCAAATCCAATTCTCTTTGTCTATGTAAATTGACTTGAGACAATGATTTTCTTTAAAATATTCTTGCATACTGATGGATTTCCTTGGCATTATCTCTTGGGTCATAGGAATACATAGTTTTAGTCTGTGTTAAGACAGGGTCAAAGCCCAAAATAAGGGTGTATACTGTGGTCGTAAGCTTTTTTTTGGGCTTTGGGCCCGTTTTCATGTTTTTCTAACCAAGCCCCTTCAGAATACTTAATAACAGTGTTTGTTGGTAAAGATCAGACCAATAACTCAGTACGCGACGAACAATGAGCTGGCCCAATTTTCAGCTCGGTCTCATGGAATGTGGTCCATCGATAAAATTTTTGTTGATAAAAAAAAACATTTAAATGGAGTTTCGATCTCGGACCAATTGATTCATTCTCCTACCGCTATGCGTGAGCGTGACCATTATCTTATAGTCTGAATATCGCTATGCGTGACAAACTGATGTTTGAATGTGAGATATTTTTCTGGTTAAAAAATTTTGATATGGAAACAAAATGAGTGATATATTTTAACATGGTAATTTTTGGTGATTTTTAAAATGGTGGGAGTACACAAATCGGACCCTCCGATTTGTGTTAAAAAAAATTGAAAAAATTCAGAGTACACAACTCGAACCATACGAATTCTTTGATCATAAAATTTTGCTTCACAAATCGCATGGTCCGATTTGCAGCGGATGGAATTTGAAATCTGAAACGTGGAATTCGAACCCTCCATTTTTCTTATTATGGATAATTTTTTTTTACATTTTGAGAAACACAACTCGCAGGTCGAGTTCTGCTTCCTCTGATCCCATAACAAGGTGAAGCACCCATCCTCCCCATACGCGAGTCCAACACTTCTTTTGCTTCCATATTCAAATTAAAAAAGCGTATTTTTCCACTATATCAAAAAAAATGTTAGATATTTTTTGGAATATTGAGAATTTAGTAGTGAATATAGGTTGCGCTGGCTGTGGCAGATTTTGTGCGGCTACAGTGGCAGTAAGGTGCAGAAATTTCGCAGAATTTATGTTCTTTTTAGGAATGGGATTGTTTATTATTGACTTATTCTTGCGATGAAAGGAGAATAATTCCTCACCTTAGGTTGCTTAGTTCCCAAACTAGAGAAAGTTAAAGTATGGACATCATCATTACTTACACACATCTTTCTCGTGTCATTGACTTGTTTCCCATCTATACTTAGAAAGTATATATGTGCTTCTTATTTTCGATTTTCTAGTTGTATGATCAATCTTATTTTGTCGTCTAATTTTAGTTCAACACTTGGAATTCTAAATATGAGCAGTGCTATTAAAGGACCGTTGGCTAAAATGAAAATAGTACTATTCAGTTTTACAAGTTTTGTTGTTATTTTGAAATTTAGTTGTTTGGGGTAAGTCAAAAGCAGAATTTAACCAGTAGCACATTATTATTATGACCATAGGATATGATATGTAAAAAAATGTACAGACCATAACTTGGAATTGGGAATCACGTGATGCCATTAAGACAAAACCCCCGACCAAGTGATTAAAAAAAAAACACTTCAATTTCTCGAGAGTTTGAACAACATGAGTAGTCGAGTCAAAATTATGATATCATAAAATTAATACTAGTAATTAGAAGTAATCTCTTTAATTATTCCCCATTATTGTTGGGGCATAAAAGTGGTAATTAAAAGAAACTAATTAACATAGAGGAGATCTATGAGGAATGCCTTTTCTCCTACTGATACTGGTGGCCATGTCTTCATCCGAAACTTTGTTGGTGCTGGAATTTGTCATTAGCCTTGCACACACCTTCCATCCACTCCTCTTCTTCCTCACTATGTTCTGATCAGTACTGCAACCCATGCTCATGTTCTCTGATCCTGATGACGAACCCCATGAATAGCAAGAACTCATTGGCTCATCACTGTCCACAATTGTTGATGATGAACCTCCAGTAGTTGTCATCTCCTCCTCCCCCATCTCCTGAATTTGTGGGATCAAGAAGTCTGGACCTAGCTGTAGGGTCTTGCATGTCCTTAAGTATGGTGATAGATCCTTGTAGTGTTTCAGCACAAATTCCACCTACACACATTATTATTGGTAATTCATTCATTCACATCTTAATTAAATCACAATTTAATCAAATTATTTAACGATTCTCAACTATTAACTTCATGTAAAGACAACTGCATGTGAATTTTGACTATATACAAACCCTAACAAAGTGCAAATACATAAATACAATTAGGTAAAAACTCAGGTGCAGTTGAGAGTCGTTGACTGATTTGACTAAATTGTTATCTAATAACTTTCAACTATCAACTTTACACGAAGATAACTGCAACTGAGTTTTGTAGGGTACCTTGCATGAAAGAGAGCAATGAATAAAAGGCTCTTGAAGGCTACGGTCACAGGAAGTGCAGTAATTGCCGGAGGATTTGAATTGGCGGTTCTGAGGCCTGTTCTTGATGAAGACAACTTTGGCGCTGTTAATGGTGTAAGGTTGGACGTTGGAGCAGTCAATGAGTTTCTGAAGATCTTCTAATCTGACGACGTCATGGTAAACGTAACGGCGAACCTGAAGAAGCCTATGGAAGCGGTGAGAAGGGAAGCAGTGTGGACATATGCTTATGCAGCAATCCAAGCAGCACACGTTCTTCTCGTTCTTCTTCGCCTTCTCATGGTACGAACATCCCACAAAGAACTTCTCTCTGTATAGTGCTTCCAACCATGCAGGCTTGTATCCCTATTCAATTCAACACATATCTCATTAATTCAAACTATATATTACAGTTCCAATGAAAACTCCAGTACAGTTGCCTTCACGTGAAGTTTATAATTAAGAATCGTCAGATGATAATTTAGTCAAACTTGTCAAATCATCTGACTATTCTTAAATATCAGGTTCACATGAAGATAACTGCACGTGAATTTACACTTACAATTCAATTACTAATTAACAAGATAGGGATGGAGAATTATTCACACTACCATGATCATCAAATTATAAGGTGTGTGATCAGAAAGATAGAGGACAAAGAGAAGGAGGTGAGCAGCAGTGAGATAAAGAGGTATTTATGGAGTGGAGGTTCACAAGAGATTCATTTTTATATTTATAGGGTAAATAATAAGAGGCTTATTATGATATGATATCATAAATTAAAGAAACAATTAAGGTAAGAAATTAGGGGGAACGTGGGCGCTGTTTCTGTGTCTCCCATTCTCTCTAAAAATTAATTAAACTATTAATACTATTCTCTCTGCTCTCATCTCCTTGGCTTAAGAGCTCTATTCCTAAACAAATTAAACACTATTCTCTCTCCCTAAACAAGCTCCAATTCCAATACTCACTACTTATTTTATGTTTATTAATAATCCTCACCTCCTTGGCTTTGATTCAATATATGCCTTGGAAACAAAACTAACCAGTTGCTAATAGCAACTTGCTTTTGGACTTTGAAATATCATTTTTATTTTCTTTTTGTGGTGTGCAACTAATACAGTGCTGTCACATGGCTAAAATTTTTATATATGGATAATTTTAATGTGAAATGCAAAAATATTTGATGATTTTGGTGTTCTACAGGGTTGTGGTAGTAGTACAAAACGTCACTGACGTTTAGCAATAAAATTTTTTTTTTAATCATCAAAGAACAAAACGTCACTAACGTTTTGTAATAAAAAATATTATTTTAATTATTAAAACACAAAACATTACTGACGTTTTGTTAGAAAAATATTATTTTAATTGAAGAAACACAAAACGTCATTGACGTTTTGTAAATGGCCATAGTTGTGTTCAACACACAGTTTAATTCATGATGAAGGATTTCACCTCTAATAATACAATATTAAAAAGAAAAAGTTCGCTGTCACATACCTACCTATATACCTCAACTCCTATATTAATACTAATTTTAGTCTTTTATGTAGGCGTTTTTTTAAAGGTGTTACTGCTGTAATTTTATTTTATTTTCTCTCTTACATGATTTCATATTGCAAATCTTTGATCCAAGTCATTCGGCACATGTTACCTCTCATATTAGAATTTGAATCCAAAGTTTGTAATGGAAGAAAAAAAATAGAATGGTGGAAGAAAAATTTTTATTTTTACTTGGTGATTAGATCTACTTAATGAGGTTAATAATAATAATAATAATAATAGTGTAGTGTAAATGGAATCATTGAATTTGCCTTATTAATAATACTTTAAGGAGTCGGTTAGTTGCTTAGCAGAAATTTAATTAAAATTAAACAAAACCAGACATTTTAGTTGACAAAGCACAACAGAACTTGGAGTCATCCCCTTTTTCTCCAAACACCTTTTTTTTTTCCTTCAATTTCCTTTGTGCTAATGTTAGATTTCTCTACATCCCTGATAACTGATCACTACCTTATTAGCTTATTGCATAAATCATACTTCAAAGCTAAGCAATGAGATCAGACCATAGAGATATACATACAGCACTTAACTTCCCTTTAATTTGATTTCAGAATTTCAAATTGACTTATTATTATGTTACAAAAATGTTTATTTTTTGTTTTTCTGCCTTTATTAATAAGTAGTAAAAGTTAAAATGGTTCTGTCTAAGAACTATCTAAAGAAGAATAAGGCAACCCTATCATCAAGTAATTTCATGAAGGGATAAGGACATATATATATATATATATATAGAAGCAGTTTGGCAGTTTCAAGAAGACTAAAGTAATAATATTATTGAGCATAGTTCAATTCTAACTTAAAATTGAAGAAAGTTAGTTAATTGGACAACAATTCCGACCAAGCTGTTCACTACTATATACTCCTGGTATTGATTATGACATTAACTCAAAAATACATGTTTATTATTATGACTATGTAACATACAAAACGCCTTATCAATCATATCATGCATGAAATGTTGCTTCTGCTAACAACTAATAACAACCATTTGGTGGGACCAATAATATAGGAATTGAATTCAAAATAAAATTATTAAGAGAAAAATGAATGTTATAGTGGTATATATGTGGTGTGCATATGGAATGACAGAATGGGCTAAAGAGGCAGAGCAAAAATCTGGAAACAAGACATGAATCATATGAAGTCCCATGTTTTTTGGGGAATCAAATGTGGCCAACATTAAAATCTAAATAGTCCATCAACCACTCCACTAAATAGTACAAATCACTAAGCAAGTCAATAATTAACTGCATTAGTAGTGGTAACAAACAAGCATTTGAGTGGACAAGACAGGCACAACTCATTAAGCACTACTAGCCATCAAAATTAATGACACAAATTGTTTAATGGCTTAATTTAGTGCTAATTTTGAGGAGCTTTGCTTGTTGTGTTGTGACTTTAGACTCTAATAACCAAGACTTGGTCTTGGGCTCTGAAATACTAATAGCCGTATAGTATAGGAGATTTTCATCTTTGTGATTTTCCCTTTTTACCCTCCCTCCTTTACCTTGCCCACATGGTTTTTGTAGATCCTGTTCACGTGATCCTTAACCTTGGCGTGAGAGCTGACTATATATGCTTAGTGTCACTTTTGGACTTTGAGTAAATGAAGTTTATTCATCAGTTTAATTTGTCTTTGAATGTTCACCATATATATATATATAGCTCCTAAGCTTAGCTTTCACCACTATTCATTATTCTAAACTCAATTTGAGGCTGCTGCACAGTTTTATTATCACTATTACTTTGAGAATACAGAACCGACTTTGTAAACAGTTAACTTTTTAAAATATTCAATTTTATTTTAAAGGAAAAAAGTTGTAATAGATCTGTTAATAAAGTTTTGTCAGTAATATTTGAAGAAGAATAAGAGAATAAGAATGCTTTCAGAAGTTTTATACTGTTAAAAGGATATTATTATAAAATTGTAAACTTGAAATAGTATACTTATATATATAGTATTGATGTATCAATTAACATTGGTGCACACATATTTAATTTCTTGGTATAGTTCAACAAAATCGTTAATAACAATTATGAAAATCCCTCTATCGTATATTTTGAATTTTTTTTATGCCTATCTGTGTTCCCATTTTCCTTTTTTACTTTAGCACATGCATAAAAAAGAATTCAAATAAAGTATCTAACCCAATGCTTGGTAGAGAAAGAAAACAAAAAGTATTTACTGCAAAGGACATAATAACTCTAGAGCCATGATTTATGCAGCAACAAAAGTCATACTAATTCAAAAATGTGGATCGTCAAACTTTTGCAGTCTCAATTCGTTTTACTGCTGTGAGTTCATCTTATGATAAACAAATGTCCCATATAGTGTTCCTTTATTAATATAATTAGAAATGTCAGGGATTAATATTATTTTTAGTATAAAAAATTTAATTAATGTTAATTTAAATATAAGATAAAAACAAGGAGAAAGTGTTAATTATCTAATATTTTAAACTTAGTTTATCTATTTTTATTTGAAGTATTTATTTAAAAGTTATTAGACTTTATTCCAACACCGTAACAAGTCTAACATAAGCTGTGTTTGTTCACAGAGACAAGATACTGAGACAAGACACAGGGACACAGAGACACAAAATCGTGTTTGATAGGAAAGATATGGATAGAGATAATGTGTCCAAAGACATTAAATTAGTGTATTTTGTGTCCATTCTAATAGGAAAGACGCGGAGACACTAACAAAAGACAACTTATTTTTTATTTTTTCTTTCATTATTTTTGTTAATTTTTTATAATTATATTTTACATCTCAAATATTTTGAATGAAAAAAAATAAGAATAAATTAAATTTTTATAATTTGTTCTAGTTTATTATCAAATAGAATACAAAAATATAAAATTTTGTGTTTTTATTGATTAATGTCTTATCCTATTCTATTTTTAGTGTCTTATGTTCTCAGAAACAAACACATTAGTTGAAGTTAAGGGGGAAAATATATTAAATAAATTTTATGAACCGTCTTTAATTTAGAAATTAAATAGATAAAAAAAATTACATAAGCGTGTCAGGCCACTAAAAACTGCAGGAACTTGATCCTAATGATGATGAACTATGAACCTCGTAACTAGAAATCCATAATTAATGGGAGTGATGAATGGACTTTTTAAGTTTTAACCATAACTCCAGAACAGTTTCAATGAAATCAGCACCGACCAACAGAAGCAGGACACTGCATCTGAATGCTTAATATCTTAGCACTCCAAAGCAAAATATAGTGTGTAGATTTTTACAAACTCTACGTTAACAGAAAAAAAAAATGATGGAAGAAAAGAAAAGAAAAGAATTGTCACCCCCACGTGCCACGAAAAGCAGAATGGTATCTATGATCCTAACAGTAACAGAGGACCTCACGTGCAAGGTATCCAAGAACCTTACAAATTTTAACATTTATGTTAATGGACTCATCGTCCCCTTCTCCTTAAACCCAACTTCTCTAGTGATTATAAATCATAGAATAATTTTAGGCACATAATTTAATGTATGTACATGATTACATTAATTCTCCCGGTGAGAATTTATTTACAGAACTACAGATGAAAACTAACGTCCAGTTAATTTTATATTAAATTAATAATTAAAAATTATTATTTAATTTAATTATTTATTAAATTATTAAATAATAATTTTTAATTATTAATTTAATATAAAAATAATTATATATAAATATTAAAATAAAATAAATATTTATATATAATTATTTTTATATAAAATTAATAATTAAAAATTATTAAATAATAATTTAATTAAATATATTAAATTATATAATTATTTTTAATTAACAATTTTATATAAAAATAATTGTATATAAATTTTTACTATAAAAAAAAGTTTAGGGTCTCTATAGTAGATAGGTGTATGTGGCGGTCAAAGGTCAAAGGAGAGAATGACAAAGTGTGGGTCAGCGGGTGAGCCGCACGAGGGGATCTGTGTACCTCGCCACTCGCTCTGTCACTCTTTCTTTAATACCCTTTTGCCACTTCCACATGTCAGTCACATGCACCACCCTCTCCTTTTTCTCAATACCCCATACGTCCATCGCTCAATTTCTCACTTTAATTAGCTAATAATATAACAATTAGACTCAATTTTATAAATATTGTCTCTCAATTAAACTCTTAAATGAAAACGAAAAATTTTAAATTAACATCAATAACAATATAATTTTATTCCACTGTGTCAAATCAATTATATAAATCAAACGATGTGATTAATGTTTTCTAATTTGTTTGTAGATAATACATATATTAATTATAATTATAAATTATGCTATTTTAAATTAAATAACATATATAATGATAATTTCATTTATTGTTATAAATACTAAATTGAATAAGTCATAATTACTTTTAATTTGAAATTAAATAAGAATAAAATTAGATATTATCTTTTATTCTTTAGATAATTATCTTTTTGGATTTTAGAAATATTATCTTTTAGACTTTAGATATTATTTTATTTGGATTTTAGGGTTTAATAGGTACCATGCTCAAATATAAATAGTGCCTTCAGAGGTTTCGGTCCCCAATATACCAAAATTCACTTTTGTTGCTCTTTCCCCATCAAAAGAGTTACAATTCAGCCGCTAGGATATAGAAGGCTTTGGTTGAGAAAGATCGAAAGAATGAGACGGACCAGATTGTTAAGGTAATGAGAGAATATAACTCAAGTGGAAGATTGTTAGGAAATTATTTTAATTTCCTAATTTGTTTGTGGGCAATACATATATTAATTATAAGAGTTAATATTCTAAATCATCCCTGAAAGATACCTCAATCTCCATTTTAGTTCCCGAACGATAAACTTAATCAAAAGAGTCCCCCAAAGATACCCGAGTTAATCACGTTCGTCCTTCCGTCAACTCCCTTGATGACTTGGCTCACGTCTGCTGACGTGTGACGTTAGCTGCCACCGTGGCAGAGGCCAACGTGTCGTAAGCTATTGCTGATAAGGTAACTTTGGAAAAACAGTTCAAATCAATCCCTCAGTATTTGAAACTTAATCCTAATTTCGATGATAATACGTCGCATTCAACAATAAGAGGGTCATATGCCTGGGTAAGTGTTGAAATTGCTGGTTTGGGGCGACGATGGAGGCCGTGGCGGTGGTGTGTCGTTTCCGTCGAACGCCAGTAATGGTTCCAGCGCTTCAATGTGAACCAGGAGGAAAATCCATGAGGAATAATGTTTCTGTGGGTTAAAGGCTGCGATAAAAAAATCTAGGACAGCAGATAGAGGTGGCAAACGGGCCTAAACCCGCCGGTCCGACCCGCGTAACCCGCCAAAAAAGGCGGGTTGGGCTGGAAAATTGGGACCGCCAAATAGCAAAAGCCTGCCTAATCCGCACCACTTAAACCGTGAGCTTTGGCGGGCTTTGACGGGGCGGGATTTTCCGCCGAGCTTAGTATTTTTTTGGCAAGAGGTATTTTTACAATTTTTTTTTGCCAAAATCCAACATCCCCCAACCCAACTTACAAGAGAATGAAGATGAAAATTGAGTGTTTTGGATTATGTTTATTTTGTTTTAGAGACAATATTTATAATTATGTTTTGGATTATGTTTATTTTGCTTTGGAAAAAATATTTATAATTATGTTTTGGATGAAAACTTGGTTTATAATTATGTTTATTAGATATTTATAATTACAAAGACTTTAATGTTTGTGAATATAAAAATTATAATTTGTTTATATTTTTAGAAATTATAATAGTTAAAAGTAAAAAACAGAAGAGATTTTTTTATGTATTTATATATATTATTTAATAGTTAAAAGTAAAAAAAAAATGATATTTGGCGGGCTTAGCCTGCCAGCCTGCCGGCCCGCCGTTAGGCGGGACGGATTGGGATTCTGGGACCGCCTCACTAGGCGGGGCGGGGCGAGTCAGCCCGCCAAAGGGCGGGCTTCTGGCGGAGCGGGGAGGGACGGGCTTCCCCGCTTGCCACCCTTAACAGCAGAGAACCCATATAGACTATTCCGTGCATGTTCAAGGTACCGAGTGAGTGTTGTGGAAGAAGTTAAATGTGTTGTTGGGTTTTTTTCAATTTTTTGTTTTCTGATTTTTGAAGAAGGGCAGTTAGTGCAATTACTTTAAGTGGGTTGACGATGATGACTATGAATGGGTGGCCGAAGGTGGAACAAAGAAAGATTATGGGGCTGAGCTGCAGGTTGAAAGTGACTATGATGAATGGAGGTTGAAGGTGGCATGGAGACTGGGCTGCTTGGAAGCTGAAGTTAAAGCATTGAAACTGTTAATAGTTTTTATGTTTGTGGTAGTTGTCATTAATGTGATCCTTTGTTGTTTGTTATGTAGTTCCAAGTAAACCAAATTCTGTTGATATGTCATGGTGTAATGAGATGAATGCCTTGAATGAGAATAGATGTTTGCATTTGGTTTTTTAAGATTAAGACAACACAATCCATCAAATATTCCAAACCAATTCGAATCACTGTTACAGTAAGATGTATTAAGGCATGAATATAATCAGTAGTCAAAGTACTCTTAAACATTGAGTTGTCATAGAAGGCTAAATATCACATTGTCTTAAGGATAAAAATCACAGCAAAGTCATAAGGTTTTACATGAGGATACAAACCTAAAAAGTAGGCTAGACCAAAATAAAAGGGCATAGTACAACTTTCAATTACATAGATAACCATAATGTTGAATATGGAACTTCAATTGCCTTGTGCAAAAAACATAAAGTATCCTCACACAAAAAAAAAATTCAAGCAGAATACATTTCAACACCGATCAAAGTCATTTATCAGTCTTTCTTGGGGGCTTGAAGCCTGGAGTAGGAACGAAGGTCATAAAGTTGGCTAACTTTTTAGCAGTGGCTGAACTAGTCCCCTTGATTGTCTCAGCAGAGATAGCCACTGGTGCGGCTACAGTAGGTTTAGGAGAGGACCTAAGTCTGGCTTTCCTTTTAATGACCTGTAACTTGGGTGGCCTAGCTATGACTTATTCCTACATAATTTAATGGCAGATGCATTTGTTAGATTTAGATTATAAAAGAAATCACATATGTTTAATAGTTGAGATGTTATTATACAACCTGTTGTGTATCTTGGGTTGGTGGAATGCTTTCAGATTGGCTAATGTCAATCATTGTTGGAGCTGGATTATGTTCATCTGGGACAGAGTTTACTTCAGGCTTAGCCCCATCTGCAGCAGGGGAAACCACAGCTAGTTGCAGCTGCAGCTGCCTGGCATGCTCCTCAGCTTCCATAACTTTCTTCTTTGCACAGCTTCTCTTGTTGTGTCTTATCTCACCACAATACATGCATCTGATAGGGTTATGCTTCCTCTTTATCTTTGTCTTTGACCCAGTTGGTTGCTCATCTTTGTCCCTTTTCCTTTTCTTCGTTGGTCTTCCAGGCTTGGCCTTAAATGGTGGTGGGACTGGAGCTAGGTGTGGAGTTTTTTTCCACAGATCCTGTCCTTTCACTGGATTGACATTGAAACAATAAGTCTTCCTATACGCTTCCATCTTCAACCAGTCATGACAATACTCTTCAGCCCTGTTGTCATTCTTATCCTGCATGGCATCCCTTACAAAGACAATTAAATGATTATTTAAGAATCATGCATGAATGTAGATGAAAATAAGTAACTGTTGACCTTGTTACCTGTGAGTTGCCAAAAGCGACAGCTGCATGTGTGCTTTCCCAGGTCAACCACCATATCAGTTGGCCAGCCATGAACTTCATAGAGTTCTTCTTTTTCATCTCTGAACCATTGAGGATCCCAGTGGATAGACAACGTTGTCATGGCTTCAAGTCTACTCTGCTGAACAGGGGGGATAATCCCTTGATAGTTCTGTAACTTCTTCCTATTGTCAACAATAATATTCATGATGATTCTTCTAACTTCCTCAGCTAATGTCAGGATGGGCTTGCTCCTTTCATGCTTGATTTTTGCATTGAAAGACTCACAAGCATTGTTGCATATGTTATCCACCTTTAGAACTTCACTGAAATGCGCCTTTGTCCATGTATCCTTAGGCCATTTATCGAGATATTCCCAAGCTTTCTGATTGATTAGCTTAACTCTGTTCATGTTTCGGTTGAACTCATTTGTTGTCCTTGACCGAGCACATTCCCATACCAAATCTTTTAGTTCAGTGCTTGACCATTGTTTTGAGAAATTGCGCCACAAATGCCACACGCAGAATCAATGGTGTACCCTAAGAAACACTTCCTGAACAGCTGGTATTAAACCCTGCAAGGAACCAAACACACGAAAAGATTTTAAATCAATATAGTCCCACATCTATATTCATTAAATCAAATTGGTCCTTAAATGTTATTCATTAAATCAAATACGTCCTAACATTTTATTATCGTGAGTTAATAACATTCTCACCTTTTGCATGTCTGAAATGAAGCACCATTTGTTCTCTCTGTAGTCTCCCAGGTCCCTGTGCAGTAACTCAAGGAACCACTTCCAATTGTCTTTGTTTTCGACATTGACAATCGCATAAGCAATCACAAAGATGTGATTGTTAGCATCTTGTCCACACGCTGTTAAAATTTGACCCCCATGTAGTTTCTTAAAAAATGCTCAATCAAGACCAATTAAGGGTCTACAACCTGCCTTAAACCCCATCTTGCAGGCATCAATACAAACATAGAAATGATCAAACAGGGGAGTACTCTGAGGCATGGGAATAACAGCTACTTGTATTGTGGATCCGGGGTTGCTAGTCAGCAACTCATTGGCATAGTTCCACACCAACCCATATTGTGCTATCTCATCACCCTCCACTACTTTCCTAGCAGCTTTCAAAGCTCTTGTAATGCATGTGCTATTGAGATACACGTTGCACTTTCTGACAAACCAGTCATAAACCTCTCGATGCTTCATCGTAGGGTGTTTTCTAAGCTTCGGTACTAGTTTACTAAGGGTCCAGGTTTGGGTTGCAGCTCTATTTTTCCTCTATCTTGGACAAGTGTGAGTATCTACTAGAGTCTTAATTTGCCAAGATCTGTCTTGTTTGTTACATGCACAATATACTACCCATGGACAATCTTCAGACTTGCAAACAGCTCTAACTCTAACCTTGTCATTTTTCGAAAACAAAATATTTCTACCCCACTGGATTGTATAATCCCTTGTTGCTTGCATAAATTCAGATTTTGACTTAAATACCATACTCACCTCAAATTTCAACAGTCCAAACTTTGTTTTCTCATTGAACTGAGGGTATACAGCTGGTGATTCTTCATCAGACTCTAACACTTTATCAGAATCCTCTGAATGTCATGAGTCAGCATCTGAGGCACCATCACTGTCATCTAAATCTGCTAACAAAAAATTCAAAACATAAGCTACCCTAACATTTGTCAAATAGTTCAAAAAATAAGTAACCCTAAGGAAATTAACATACCAGACTCAGAGCTTTGTTCATCTTCAGAACCCTCGTAGTTAGAGTCATCAGTGTCTATTTCTTTATCACCTAATCTGGCCTTAGGGGGCTTGTGCTTCTCTCTGACTTTAGACTTGCTGTCCCTTTTTTCACTTCTTTTTCTGTTACCAGAGTCACTATTACTGTCACTGCTATACAGGTTGTCTCCTACAACTTTGGGAGGCCTGTACAGTTCATCTTCAGCACTCTCATAAGAGTCATGAGAGTTACTGTCATCTTCCTGGAGGGGAGCTTCTTTGACTTGTTGTCCAGATTTTGTGAGTCTGCAACCACTGCTGCTACTTTGTTTATTCTTATTTCCTTGCGAGTTCTTGGCTGCTTGTGATGATGCATTTGATTGAGGTGGGACTGATTTGGCCTGATAGCTGGTCTTCTTGGCCTGAGGGTCAGGCTTCATAGGCTGAGATGTTGTCTTCTTGGGTTGAGATGTTGTCTTCATGGGCATATGGACTGGTTTATTGGGTTGAGAAATAGGCTTCATCTTTGGTTTGTTGGGCTCAGAATTGGGCTTCATTGTTGGTTTGTTGGGCTGTGACTTGGGCTGTAAGGTTGGTCTGTTGGGTTGAGAGGTTTGCTCTTTGGACTGAGGAACCATTGTTGTGGGTATCTTGGCAGGTTGAGAACTGCACTTCTTAGCTTGGAAAGACTTCCTCTGTTTCAAGCTTTCTGCTTCCACATTCACTACTTCCTCCTCCATGTTGTCTACTATACAAGGCTGTGAAATACAATTCTCCAGGTAGATATTGATTACATGTTGGTTTCTCCTACAATCCTTGCACATGGCAAGCAAGTCTGCGTCTGTGACTAACCTTCACCCGGATGAAAGGGGAACTCCAGGATCTTTTCTCCAACAATTTCCAGCTTCAATGTAACCCAACTCCCTATAGTAACTCCTTACAAAGAAGACATTAAGCGTGTCTCCTTCAACCCCCATCAACACCTCTGTAATATCAGGTTCATATACCATATCCCCTTCCAAATTCTTTTTAAACAATCCACCATGGTGAAACACAAAAGTCATCGGAGGACCTTCCATCTACAATAACAAAAAAGAAAACACCCTTAGCCCACAGATTGCCACTAGCTTTTCTCAATCATAACAAAATAAACCCTAACCCCAAACTGAACATGCAACAACGAAAAAGAACCATCATTAAAATGAAAGACCCATAACTAAATATCATCACAACGGCAGTCAAAGCAATGCATTCTGACATATTCAAAATCTTCAACAACAGTCACACAAACCCTTAGCCTTCTCAAACCCCTACCCTAATTCAGATGAAAACATACATCACACCACTACGAAGACATCAGGCAACAAAATGACTCAAAAAATATGAAAAAGCTTTCATTCTTACCTCTAACCGTCACGATTGCTTCTTCCACAATCAATGTTGCTCCAAGAGACGACGAACTATGTTTTCAGTAGTAATACCTTCTCTGCTTTGATCGTCAACCAACACTGACAAACGTGGATGGCGTCGTTCGAATGCAAGGTGAAAGGCTTAGGGCATGGCTTGAGGGAGACGAAACATTTTGGAGCCAAATATAGAGATAGTTGTTATGGAATGGGGTGAGAGTCTATAACGTTTTGAATCTACTCTGGCCATAAAACGACGCCGAATCATGGCTAGCAGGGCATTCAATCAAAACGGCGTCGTTTTCGTTATCTGCCATGGTGGCAGTTAACGTCACATGTCAGCAGACGTTAGCCAAGTCATCAAGAGAGTTGACGGAAGGACGAACCTGATTAAGTCAGGTATCTTTGAGGACTCTCTTGATTAAGTTTATCTTTCGGGGACTAAAATGGAGATCGATGTATCTTTCAGGGACCAATTTGACTATTAACTCTAATTCTAATCACAAATTCTGCTATTTCAAATTAAATGACTTATATAATGGTGATCTCATTTATTGCTATAAATGCTAAATTGAATATGTCATAATTACTTTTGATTTGGAATTAAATGAGAGTAAAACCATATATTATCTTTTGTTCTTTAGATAATTATCTTTTGGACTTTAGATACTATTTTATTTGGGATTTAGGGTTTAATGGGTGCCATGCTCAAATATAACTAGTGCTTTCAGGGTTTCGGTCCCCAATATACCAAAGCCGCCTTTGTTGCTATTTTCCCATCAAAAGAGTTGCAATTCAGCTGCCTAGGGATACAGAAGGTTTTGGTTGAGAAAGATCGAAAGAACCACAAAATCCAAATTCTTCTATCAATTTCTGACTTTTATGAATAAATGTACGCTTCTACATTATGATATATTTTTGGTGATTCAATATGAATAATCTGGATTAATAAAATTATTTATTTCAACAATTAAATCATATTATATATTATGTCCACAATAAAACTTATTATACATAAATATTTTTTATCATCATTTTGTGTATTGCCTTCTAAAATCTATATCTACAATAAATTTTAAAAGAATGATATTGTCTTCTTAGATTATATTGTCAAATTTCTATAATCTTGAGAAGATTACATTTTTTTTCTCTCTTTTTACTTCATATTTCTTGTAGCATTTTGACAGTTTACCTTGACTCTTTCTACAAATAATTTACAAACAAAAGTTGTGGACTTGTGGTGATTATTTATGTGCACCAAAAACATGTAGCAAGTCAATTTCATTTCAATGTCCAAATCTCATTATCTTCATCATCAGTAGAACTCCAGTTGTTACAATTTTTTTCTTAGTTTACTTGATGAAACACAAGGAGGAGATAATATAACTGGATAGTGATTACAAAGTACAAACCATTCCAAGTTATGGCTGTTCTTGGAGCCAAACACCTAATAAAAAAATGCTAACAAGTGTGATATAATTGACAACTTATAAAGGATACTAGTCCAAATCTCATTGAGTTTTTTTTTTCTTAAGGATTATTTACAAATTGTTTGAAATGGACAATGAAATATTGGTCTAAGGCTTCTGAGCAGAGAAGATGATAAAGGACTGATGAACTTTGCTTGTGTAATTGATGAGACCACATGACATGCAAAGCCCTTCAATTTCTTGCTCTGTTAAGAATTTATGTGTCCTTGAAAAACTCTGCAACCAAAAAGGCTTCAACATCATCTCATGCAAGCTAAGAGATCAAACAACAACATACTTTTACCTCTCTGAATAAGCGCACAATTAATGGGGTTGTAGAAGAGTAACGGAGAAAAGTGGTTCCAACAAAGATTCCACCACTTCTTAGAATCCGGCTAATTTCAGCGACCTTCAATTTTGTCAATTAGTATACATGTAACAAATATGACTTGGTATGAAAATGATAATTAAGAATTGTCAGTGTTAGAATATAATTAGGATCAATTAAGATCAATTAGCATTATTTAGTATATCTGAATATTTATTATAGGAGATTATGTTTTTATTATTACGATTCTCTTAGTACCTATAAATACCCTTCTATATTGTATCATTCTAGACAACTTGAATAGACAACTTAATTATACTCAATAATATACAAATTCTTTTTCCAATTTAGTCTCTTGTTTCTAACAGATAATTTAACATGTTAATTAAACTCTTTACATCTTAGCTATCATCTTCGTACGAGTATCATATAACAAAGAGAGAAACAAAATTTAGTGTTTACAGAATTGGAGGGAGATGGCCAACAATGCAAGGCGGCGCCGGCGTGGACGGCATCAACAGAACCAGATGAGAAAGGAAGCCTACAAACATCTGCTCTTACAAGAGCAAGATTACTGCATACAATGACATAAAAAACAAACGTGGCATTAATTAATCTAACAAATTTTCAGGATCAAGCAGGGGATGAAGGAGAGCAAAACTCACGCTTTCAAAAGAATGTCATCTTTGTTGATGAAATCATAACACTGGCGAAGCATGTTTTCAGAAAAATCCAGCGCCACCACTCCAGAATATGATCCAGACTTGGCGAATTTTCGCGAAATCAAGCCAGTTCCACAGCTAACATCGACGATGCAGCCACCTTTAGCAGATTGAAAGTAGTCTTGAGCCATTTTGAACTGCACTATTCCAATCATTACTATGACTTGTAATATGTGAATTAATTCAAATAAGCATATATAGTTATATACCTCTTCTTCAGGACCTGGAAAGCCTCCTAGATTGAAATTCTGACGCCAACCTCTTTCGTACAAAAATGAAACAAATGGACTCCTGAAAATGGATACAAATTTTCATCAGTTATTGGAGATGAATAAGGAATGTAGTTATTGATTATTATACCTGAAAAGCTCAGTGAGATATGGTTGGTTTTCAGTGTAGTCCAATAATCCAGAAGTAACCGTCAAATCAAGATACTTATCTTTACTAGAGAATGATTTTCTGCATCTTTTACACTTGAAACCTGATCTGTATATTGCTGATCTGAAGTTTTGGATCCATTAAAATTAAATTGTTATTAATTACATACACAGAAATATAAACTTGGATTCTTAGTTAGTTACCAACTTACAAGTTAAGGCCAGAGGGACCTTTTCTTATGAGTGGTTCATAACATATTGGGCATGCAAAATAGTCCTTTTCTATTTCCTGAACCCAAAATTAACATTAATCAAATGAGTTTAACGATTGTGAACTAAAAATAATTAACAAGAGGGTATATAGTATATGGGAGCTACTCAAATGAAGATGCAAAAAACATCTTTTTATGAAGATGCTTTGTATAAAAGTGTGATTTATTAATTTGGCCACACTTCAAATAAAAACAACACTTTTATAACATATCAAAATCTAACCTTACAATCCATCATCTAAGGGTTAAAAAGAAAAATCATCACATGAAGACAATTATAATATCTTCATGGGAGTACCCACCATAGTATATACCGTGTCCATAACAAGAGATGAACTATTATTAATAGCAGCAGGAATAGTTAGTGTTGAGTAGGAGGGAAAGCCTAGGCGAGGGTCAAACTCGGATTTCAAAGAAAGATAGTGGCATTTTGGGAATTGTAGTCGATGAAGAGGAGAAGAAGCCATTATTGCCATCCAAATCCAAATCCAATTCAATTGCTACAATGTTTTTATTTTTCACTAATAAAAATGCTACATGCAGTAAATGATACATGCATTTAGCATTCTCCTTAAATTGGGGGATTCACTACACATGTACAAAGTGTGTGTTTTTTTGGGCCTATTGGGCTACGATTATTGGGTTTGATAAAGCCCAAACCTAAGGGGGAATTCCGGATAGAATAGTTGGGGAAACATAAGGCTTGAATTGAAGAGCTGGCAGATAATGAAAGAAACTGTATTAACTGCAAAACAAGTGTTCCACAGTTACTACATCATCTGCACAGTATGGCTGGCACCATGAAGTTGAAGCCATTGCTTCCACTCTCTCCTTTGCCTGAACAAGCCACTACTTCTTCAATTTCACGCATTTCCTACGGCTTATTCACCTCTCTTCCGATTCCTCATGCTTCTGCTTCACACAGACCACAGGTTTCGGTCTCGGTAGCATTCAATCCCCGTGGCAACTTCGACATCTCTTTATTTGATGAGGATAATGGTAACATTTATCTTATATTATTGTAGAAAATAATTTGTTTCAAACTTATTTATTCATTTGTCATAAGTATATCCAAAAATAAATCTATGTCAAATTTATATTATTGATATGATATTTTTATATTTATCTAAACTATCCATTAATAACTATCTTATCTAGTAATAGAAATTGCATAACTGTCAAATTATGTGACTATTCAAGTAAAGATGGTTAAGCAGTTTAGTCAAATTCGTCAATATTCAATTAGTATTTTGATTTACAGATGCTACTAAAGCTGAACATCCAATGCCTCCAACTGAAGGCCGATTCGAAGTTGTTATCGACAATGATGTTGTGACTCGCCTCGACTTGTCCCCTTTTCAGGCTGCAACAGGAATCAAGTCCCCTTCTTTAGGTAGGCCCCTGTTTAATTCCACGTGAAGTTGATAATTGAGAGCCGTTAAATGATTTGACTGATTTGACTAAATTTTTATTTAATGGTTCTCAACTATCAACTTCACATGAGTTTTCACCTTAATTCAATCTTGAAAATATCTTTATTTTGGGATTGTAACTGATTTTCATAGTTAACAGTAAATCCAAAGGATTTTCTGGAGCGTAGAATTGGATTTACCATAAACTACGCTCGAGAAGATCCTGGGGATCCGCGAGAATTATCAGAGTTCCCTGAAATCAGGCTCTGGTTTGTGAGGCTTGATGCTACCTATCCATGGCTGCCTATCTTGTTGGACTGGAGAGCAGGCGAGCTTGCTCGCTATGCTGCAATGTTGGTTCCTCACCAGGTAATTAAGTTACTTCTGATCTTGTATGTGTGTATTATTACTACCAACAATGTTTGATGCTATGTTTTTGCAGATGAATATGAAAATGGGAGTTGTATTCAACCCAGAGGCATTAGAACTGTTTGTTATGAACAAAGTGTTTGTTGCATATTCATGGTTGAAGCATCATGACATTCCCATGCCTAAATTAAGGACAAAAGATATGGCCACAATGCTTGGATTTGGGATTGGAGATGAACTATACGACTTAATTGACAAACATCCTCTTCATCTATCATCATCATCAAATGAGGAACGTGTATGATGATGCATGCATGTGTATCAGTATTTTTAAAAATATATAAAAAAAAATATCAGCAGCATCAATTTGAGATTGATATATGTAATCCTGTTTCAAGGTAAGAATTTTAAAACCCACCATTCCAATGTTAGTTATAATGTAATCATTCTGATATATGTTGTATTAGAAACAGAGTTGGATTGATTTGGAGGGAAAAGTCAGTATAGTCTCATGGTTGGTGCAATATATATATATATACATGTAACCAACTCAGCATCAACTAACTTCTAAATATAGCTAACAACAACTATCATTAACTAAATGAATTACTAATTACAATCATCTAAGCATCTAATATATTGTGTGTCTCCTCCCCTAATCCATTTGAAACATTTAGTTAACACAAGAATTCAATATCTAAACTGTCGTGTAACTTATATTGAAAGAAAATTATGAATTTTGTCTCGGATTTAAACCATGAAAACAGCTACTGATGTAATTATCAGGTTAGGTTGCGTATATTATACACTTTGAATACGGTCCTTTTTCAAACCTACGAACCTGCGGTTAATGTGGTATACTTGTACATTAGATTATCCTCTTTATATATATATTTTATAGTTGGGGTACTAATAGCAACTCCAATGGTATGGTAAGACTACTTAGAATCTTAAAAATGATAGTTGAAATCTGACGATAATTTGGTGGAAACTTAGGTGAAGTCGAGTTTACGTGAAGTTGATACTTGAGAGCCGTTGGATGAAAATTTAGTCAAATCAGTCAAATCATCTAACGGCTCTCAGATATCAATTTTAGATGAAGTCGACTTCAGTTGAGTTTTCATCTGATAATTTAATAAACCATCAAGATTTCTTAACGTGAGTACATGCAAATTACTTACTGTTACTAGTGTAATAAATAGTATATACGAGAATCGATAGAAAAATGAGCTAAACTCAAATGAAATGTCGAAACTACTCGAAACTCATATTCAAAATAAATTAATTAACTAAAAAAAATCGGTTGGATCAAAGGGTTGTTATTATATCAATGAAAAACAATAACATAAAAATTAGTTGCTATCAAATCTTTTAACATTATTAAGTGCACCTTTAATTTACCAACTGTCTTCCATTTCAAATTATTCACACATTTATACTGTGATCTTAACTAGTGTATGTGAATCTCTTAAATCAATAATGGCTTTTGACGATAGGGAAAAGCATTGAAAAATAGAAATTGAAATTTGTCCGTGCCACTCCCACCTCTTCATGCATTGCAATTGTCACACATTACTCGTGCTCGATCTATATACATATACATAGAAAGCGATTACTTGCGGAAAGAACTAAAGTCTTGTCATTCACATGATGAGCAACACATGGAATTGGAAGAGGGGGCCTTATATTATTATTGTACCTTCCATAACTCCATAACCCTATGGGACAATATATCTTCACTCCCATGTGCTAATGCGATATATATAATGGACAACAACATGTGCCTATGTGTGAGGGGTCACAACATTATACTATACTATATGCATATTCACATGTGTTGTTTTATATATTTTTAAGATATATTTTATACAGATAAATAATTTATTTGATAATTAATTTTTAGTGTATACATCGCATAATTGATATACAAGAGGCCAATCTATATAGTGTTTATTTCATTTTTAAATAGACTCTGTATGACCATATAGAATTTAGAGGGTTAATAGTCAAAATAATCTTTTTAGTATTCGTTAATTCAATTTTTGAAAAATCAAATATTTCAAATTGATATCTAAAAATATTAATATAAATTAAATTAGTTATTGTTTATATTCTGGTTCAGAAATAAAACCAGATCCAATAAAGATAAAAAGTCTATAAAAAAAAAAGGATGACTTCTCCGAACTTATCCGACTTCTTAAGAGATCAGACATGATAAAAAAAGGCCAGTTCTACTTATTCGAATAGTCTTCTACTACCTCTATCTTCACTCAAAAGATAGATCCCAACAAACTCCCAAGATAAAGGAAACGATTATTCACTTACAAAGCTAGAACTACTTCAAAAAGGTGGTTATCGATTCTATTATGAATACACTGATACTCTTTAGGTATATTCACGTCACAATCTACTAAAAATCTACCTAAAGTCCTTGCTAATTTAAGCATCAGAGTATCTTGCAGATACTACCATCCACCTCCTCACGAAAAACTCAGACGACGGCACCTCAGCGATAAAACAAGTTGGACGCGGCCTCATAAAAAAGTCTAAACCTCATATTTGGACCCAAATCACCGTTTCAGGTAATTTGCAGAACAGTTATTTTAATTTACTATCATATCTTTTAAGAATGAACATGAAGCATTTGATTTTTTGAAAATCAAATTGGCAAATACAATGATACTATGATGGGTAAGATAATAAGTACTTATCTTTACTCTTTTAGTATCTTTTTGTGCTTAAACAACTTAAATACAATGTCGAACCTACTATAAGAATTGTATACATAAAATCATAGGACAAAACTGACCCTAGTATATATTTACTATGAGGTGTACGTGTTATATAGCAAGGTAACATGGCCCTTATCGGATTTGAGCTACAATTGAAGCAATGATGAAGGGACAAGCCCACAAAAAGTTCAAAGCATTTATTCCTCTGCATGACTTTGCATGAAATTTATTTAGTTTCCTGTGTTATATCAGAACCATGATCCTATTGTGCGTTGACTACCATTTCAACTTTTGTGAGCGTAGGGGTCTTTAGGCTCCTTTCTATGTCTCTCCTTTAATTTCTCCTTTTTCCTTTTCTCCATTATTATATTTGTTGTTCATATATATTCGAACAAAAATATCTTATAATTCTAATTAATTAGTTTTCATGTTTAACGTAACTAGAAATGTAAATTTTATTTGATAAGTTGACAATTTAAAAAGTTATAATACAATCACATTTATTCTATAAAAAGATATATATAAGTAGTAAATACAAAAACTAGATACATATAATTGAATGTTATATTCTCTATTTATGAATCCTTGTTGAAGTTTGAATAATCATTAAAATATATAATCATGACTCTACCCCACCATGTACCGTATAGTTTGAAATAGTTACTTGGTATGGAAGGTTCATGTATATGTGGAAAAAACGATGACTTATAGCTTATGGACTCTCTGTCTTTTCCATCCCCACATGCATGAAGAAAGATTTGGCAATAAATTTGTATTTGTTTCTACCTCTCGTGAGAAATGATAGCTTCATTTCTGAGGGTAAAGATTTCTTTTTTTTTAATTTAAATTAATAAATAAAAAAATACATAAATAATTATATCTTTAATATATTTTTACTAACTAAATTAATTATTTCAATGCAATGAGTCAAACAACATTTTTACATAAGTAAAAACAAATAAATCAAATAATAATATTGATACGACCGTTATACATCAGTTACAAGTTATAACTTGACCATAAATATAGATCGGCTGTCAATAACCGACATTCAAACGAGTACAAAAACGTTAGGTATGCTATTAATCTCCGCTTAAAACACCATTACTCGAAAATATATAATGGTTATCTTTTTCAGATATAAAGAAAATGGTAAGAAACCAACTTGGGTTGGTCGAGTGGTCAGCTCACTCGTCCGCTTAAGTAAGTGTCCGGGGTTCGAATCCTGCCTTGTGCATGCAGCAACCCATTGGCCAGCGGCAGACCCTTAAATGGAGCTCCATCCGCGACGGATTAGTCCTTGGCCTGTCGGGCTGGGAGATACCGTGGGCAACCGAAAAAAAAAAAGAAAATGGTAAGAAAATTGTTTGATTCATTGCATTCTGCAAAACTTATTATTTACATACTAACTTGAGCGTCAAAGTATCTTTTGCAGGTATCCACCCCTTATTTCTCTTCGTGCCGATGTATAACTCATCCTGACAGAAAGTTTGAATACATTCATCGACGAACGAGTTATAAACTAGCCAACCTCTACAAAAACAAATATAGTTTATTTATTTTTTAAAACACTAATTCTTTGTTTATTACTTTTAATTACTAGATAAGAGTCAAATAATAATTCCAATTGTCCTGGACAGAAAGGTAGAGACAAATTAAAGAAACAAAATAAGGTTCAAAAGCAAGCAGTTAGAGTTAAACCAAGGGGCGTAGAAGGAACAATCAACGTCCATGATATCTGGAATATTATAATAAATACTGTATCACAAACTATAAACTAATAATCAAAGTACTTACCCTTTTGCTTAATTAACATAAGCATGCATCAAGTGTATATAATAAAGTGGTAGGAAAGTAGGATCTTGGTAGGTTTTGACGTTGGAATAAAAATCCCAAATAAATGTATAATAAAGAAATGATGAATACATACATACATCACCTAAGCTGGAATGTATGGTTATGAAGAGGCATATAATCAGAAATCAAGCTTCAAGATTTCAGTCTTCTATGCAGCAAGGAAACAAATGAAAGTGCATAACACTTTCAATTGTTTGGGCGGCAGTACCCAATAATTGTTATTCAATTTTGAAAAAGTGACCAACAGTGTCGGCCTTATGTTCTCTAACAAAACATGTCTTTCCACTCCCATGCTTTTCATTATTTTCTCATTCACACACCAAAACTTAATCACTCATCTCTGTTTCTCTTGGCCCTACTCTCGCTCCCTTGCAATAAATTATTTAAAAAAATTATATAATTAAAAAAAAAAAGAGAAACAGAGAGTTTTTAAATATGTGGCTACTCATGCCAAGTTTTTTTTTATTAAATAATAATTTAATTAAATATATTAAATAATTTGACCGTTTTTATCTATTCCTTTCACATGAAAATAACTTTATATGAATATAATTACCTTTTGAAAGACACTTAATAATAATCCATTGATAACTCTTTTAACACAATAATTTTTTTTGACAAAAATATTTTAATATAGTCAAAATAATTAATTTATTATGAGTTTAACTAGAAAGCAAATTTTTTCGATATATCAATCAATTATTTTGAAATTAATTATTGTTTTATCTTAAATTATAAATATATAATTTTAAAAAAAATTATAAAAAAAAATTATTAATATTTGTTAGAAATAAGAGACCAAACTAAAGAAAGTATTTTGTGTATTATTCAATCTGAGAAAAAATATAATGTACAAAGGGTATATATAGCTGCTAGAGAAATCAAAGTAATAAAAGCATAGAATCCTACAATTAATATACAGATACGCTATATAAATACAAATGATACAAATTGATCTGATTCAATTCTAATTATTCTCTTAACAATATTAACTAATTAAAAAAAATTATACTTATTCTTAATTTATCTACTATTGCCATCCATTGAAATATATAATTTGCGAAAGAACTCCCGTTCAACCTATACATTTTTTCTCATTTTCAAGCTCGAATCCGATATATATTGACTTTGTAATAAGAGCCTTTTTCTCTTTTTAGTTTTGTGATTAGAGAATCATTACTAGCATGACTTATTAATAAAAATTTGTACGTAGTATGGTATTAATAAATTCATTGCTATGCGTCCCACAGCTTAGCTTTTTTTTTCTTTTTGAACACATTAATAGAGTCAACAATAAATAATGTTTATTATTCCCCGATGATGATTTGGTGAAACAGTACTTGTATCGTGACTATAAGATTACGAGGACGAGACACTGAGATAGAGATACAAAGACACAAAATCGTATTTGATAGATGAGATATAAATAGAAATATTGTATTTAAAGATATTAAATTAGTATATTTTATGTCTTCTGAAAAGAATTACAAAGCGACACTAATAAAATACACAACTTATTTTTTATTATTTTTGTTAATTTTTTTATAATTATATTTTTTTAAAATTTTTTAAATAAAAAAATGAGAATAAATTAAATTTTTTAAATTTATTCGAATTTATTATCAAACAGAATATAAGAGCACAAAAATTAATGTCTATTCTTTTTTATCTTATTTTATTTTAAAAAACAAACGCAACTTAAAATACATTATTAAGAGTTAAGACACTTAATTAACTTGTGGACCGCAAATATACATGTATCAGATATTTATAAATTACACATTATTTGATACGATGAAATATGTGGTAGCTGTTTAGTTTTACCAAAGCAACAGTAGTGACGATGTGTGCTACAGATAGATGATATATAGATCCTCGCTTCTTCTTGAGAGCGACAATTATTCTTATCTCATCTGCTCTTTCCCACACACTTTTCTCACTGTTTCCCAACAATAATCTTAATTCATCGTAGCCTTATATTTAATCAATTCCATGTTATGTAATAGTTATACCACACAAGATATATAGTGTAACTATCATGCTAATTTTTGGTCTATTTTATTCGGACACATTTTGAGTAAACAGACAATGATATTAAAAATACATTTTCTTATATTTTAGGTTGTATTTATTTATAGGAGAATAGCTCCTCTCAATTTTTTTTTAATTGATAAAGTATACTATTTTATTTTATACTCTTTAAGTAAAACAAAAAAAAATTATGTAAAAAAAATATTAAAAAATAAGAGATTATATTTTACCAAATAATTAAAAAAATAAAAAAATTCACCCCATTTATAGGTATAAAATATTGAGATAAAAATATAAAGATATAAAATTATTTTTAATAGGTAAAACATAAATAAAAATAGAGCAATGCTAGGGGGTCAGCAACATTTGTGATTGGTAGCCATCAACTAGCCATCAATAATGATTTGATGGTGTGAGATTTCATCCAATGGCTCACCTTTTTCTGCTGGTTCCAAAATGCAATAAAATTGCTGGCCCCTAGACTTTTCCATAAAAATATTATATTTTAAAATATTAAATTAATATAAATACTAATAAAAAATAATAGAAACTCAGGTACAGTCAACGTGAAGTTGATAACTGAGAACCGTTAGATGAAAATTTAGTCAAATATTCAAATCATTTAACGATTCTCAACTATTAACTTCACGTAAAGTTGGCTGCACCTGAGTTTTCATCATAAAAAATACCGTATATTTTGTTCCCAAATTCAAATGCAGCTTTATATTTAAATTAGTATTAGTTGATTTTTGAATTTTTTACGCTAAAAAGCCTAAAAGTATTACACTGGTAGGGTTGTCCGACAAAGAGGCATGTCCGAAGATTAGTGAATAATTGAAAATAGAATAGGATTAAAATTTGCAAGTATGGGTGCATGGTAACTAACAGTAATATGTTATTTAAGGGGAGCGATCTGATTGGAGAAAGCGCAAAGTAAGTGTGAGTGTTCCCGTGCAGGCCAGAGACGAAACAACACGCGTGAAATGGCGGTGCCCACGTGGTCAATGCTCTGCCATGTCACACTGAGATGTCGACGTCCACGTGGATTGCCCCATCATACCCACTAAACGACAAACTCCAACTTACCCATTCCTTGCCATCATAATCAAGATTAAGACAATAATGTAACTCTATACTTATTTATTTATACAGTGATAGAACAAGTGTTGGGGAAACCTAAGCTAACATAGCATATAATAACATACAAGCTGTCTTAAATCTTAACGTAAAATTGGACTGCCTCTATAAGTAGCTAGCTAGGTACGTAGCTATATAGAGCACAAGTGAAAATTTTTCACAAGAGTAAAAAACTTGCTCTTGTACCATTGTTGCACAAGACTGAACGAGACACAACCCAAAGGCTCCAATTTGTAAACATGGAAATTAATTACATACAAAAAACAACAGTGAACCACTATTTGAATCCGCTGACATTCAATCTCTTCTATCTTCTAATTCATCGGATTGGGTTGCTAGTCCAATCTGTAGTGGATAAATTCGTGTTCAAATGCTGTAACAACTCTATTGTCTATTCATTCAATTTGCACCTTTAGTTTATGCAAAAGTATAGGTAGACAATGAAAATATTAAATAATATGAACAATAGATATATCGAATATTTAATTCACTAAGCGTGTAGATAGTTATTTTAATATAAAAATTTAGGTGAGTAATTTGGAGTGTAGTTTATTTTACTTGAATTGGGCGAATTTTTGGGCCTATTGGTCTGTCACTAGCCAATCATGGGATGGGTTGTTACATGCATAAGGCGGGGTTGGAATCCCCAACACTTATTTAAGACAAGTGAACTAACCACTCGACTAACTCAAGTTGGTTTTTCGTTATAAATTCTTATCTATACAAAAATAAATATGTATTTATTTATATATAAAAAAGTAGTAAATATTTATAAGACAACTCAAATTAAAAAAGTTTAACACTAAATAAAATGTTGTAAAGCACTGAAATAAATCATGAAGCAAAATTAGATCTTTAGATATTAATTAAGCATGATAACAAACTTAAATTATAATTTATATTCTAAAAGAATTTGTCTTGTAGATTCAATTTTCAATGTTGACATAAGAATATTTATATATAAGTATTTTTATGAATTCTGATGATGTTTACAAACAAATTAAACCTTGGCCTTGATACGAATCTACATAAATTTTCTACCTAAACTTTAGATCGTTTATAACTGGTTCATGAAAGTCTTACCATGGTACAATTAACCCAAAAGACTGTAGCATTCTCTGACCCCAAATTAGAGAAAATGTGCATTTTAATGTTTCAATGCTTTTCATGTTTTGTTTGAACTCCCAGCCTTTCCTCTTAGAGCCAGTACCTTCTTTTTAACAATAATAGTGATATTTACATTATTAATATACATATTTATAATATAAAAAATAATGTTTTTGGTCCTTTTCATTTTTATTCAACTACTTTGAGAAAGATAGTGAATATACAACATACATTTTTCCATTTTATTTTTTAATAATGCAATAAATATATATTAGAGGCCTAAACATAGATCCTTATCTGTTTAACATTCTTTCCACCTTTTAAATCAAATTCTAAGCCTTTATTAGTACATACGCACACCTAATTAAAAAAGAGCTTAAATAATGATTGGGAGTTGAAATGATTAATTAATTAATTAGTCAGGACTAATTTATTTATTATATTGACATACATATTGGTTGACAGTTTATTGATGAGTACAAAGGCAACAAATAAAAAACAAAAAAAAATAAAGGAAGAAGGAAAAAATCCAAATCCGAAATTTAAGTTAAAGTTGAATAATGTGGACCACCTAAAATGACTCTGATCTTTATATATATATATATATATATATATATATATATAGCAAGCAGCCATCCCCATCTTCTTCCACCCCCATCAACTACTCAACACAACTTTCAAATTCTCTAATTAAGTTCTTCAAGAAGTTAATTAAACGATGATGAAGCCTTCTTTTGTAGCTTATCTTATTCTTTTGTCACTCATTCTTACAAGAGTTCAAGGTAATTAATTAATTAATAGCATCATATATCACCACTTCATCATTATTTCTACTTAATCTTGATTTATTTGTTTTGTTTTGTGCATGTAGGGATTCGAGTTATAATGGAACATAACAAACAACATGTAGGTTTCATACATAAATTCCTCAGTTAGTTAATTTGTTAATTATTAATTAGTAGTTTAATTAATTTGAATTATATATTTGTGAGTACAGAAAGAGGAGGAAAGTGCTGCTTTGTTGAAAAGAAGTAGTAATGGATGCAAATTCAAAGAGGAAGAAGAATGCACAGGTACCAACAAGAAGAAAAGAGTACACACAAATTCAAACAACCCCTTATCATACATTCATGAAGATTACTATCGACCTAGACGCCATAGACCTAGACACCATTAACTACTTACTACACTTTATTAAACCTTCCTTATTATTATATATTATTACCAAAATTAAAGGATAATAATGTATTATTATTATTCATTACCTTCCTGCAAGTTTTGTTAATTATTATTATTATTATTAATTCATTTTAATTCCCCTCTGATGTCCTGTCCCTCTAGTTTGGCTTAGCAATGCAGCATGCAACTACTTGATTTAGTTAATTAGTACTAATTAATTAATTAATCTCCCTATGTACCATATAAAATTATATATAAGAGCATCAATTAATTACTATTAAGCATATTGAATATTATTGTTGTATGTTATTATGTTGGTGCAGGAAAGATAAAGAATAGGAAACTTGTTACCACTACTACCCTCACCACCATTCCAAAGGTTGGTTTATTATCATAGATCATAAAACAAACTAATAAACTAAAATAATAAAAAAAAATTAAACCTTGGAATTTGTTCTTTTTTTCCTCTTTATAATATATGCTCCATATGCACAGAATAATGATGAAGCTGATGAGCAGCACTTCCCAGCACTAAATAATGGAACCACAAGAAATTATATGAAAGTAGTGAATAATGAAGCTGAGGGTATAAAAGTAAATAAACCAGCTACTTCTTCAAAGAGCAAGAAGGATGATGAGAACTACTACCCTGACATGGAAGACATTGTTGAGATGGATTATTCTCCGGCAAGGAGAAAGCCTCCCATACACAACTGAGTCCTACTTAGGGAACACCACCAATTACATATACAATAATATTATTAATTCTTACTAGACAAAGTTTAATATATCATCATCTAATTAAAAAATCTTATAGTAGTATATATAATTATATATATTATATATGGACAGATCAGAGCCGAAGTTATTGGACACAGCATTACCGAAATGCTGCAGTTTTTTTAGGGTTAGGAATCATCATTTGTACATTATTATTATTATATTACTTGTTACCTTTATTCATTACCATCATATATTAATATTAATCTATATATCTTACATACCTTTTTGCTATACATTAGGTTGTTAGCTTCAAAAATCGCGAACTAGCGTCTTAATTAGGTTTAGATGAAGATTTTAATATCAATTCTGCTAAATAGACAACCAAGATAGTAAACAATGTGAATAATAGATTATATGCTAAGTTCACTAAACATGAATAAATTTAATTAATTTAAAATTTAAAATTAAAATTAATTTTTTTAACCTATTGTTAGGTTGTTCAGAAAAAAATATTGTTTTTCTATGCTAAAAATATCAGGCTTATATTACTTGTTTTTAATTTGATAACTTAAAAGAAATAGTAAAGTAGGGCCAATAATGATAAACATACCAATTGCTAATTTTATTCTTACAGTAATATTTTACAGTAATATTAAAAAGACAAAAAAAAAATTTATCTTATTATTTAATATTTGTTAATGCTTACAAATTATAATAATAATTATTGTATAAATGTTAAATAAAAGGCTGATTTTGATTAATTCTTTTTTCTTATCAAATATATGTTGAAATACAAATACACATTGAAAATAAATTAAATCACACATGTATTTATACACAAATACATTAATGACTGATTTTAGTGGTTGATTTAATATACAAACAGTATTTCTCATTTTATACTAATAACTTCTTTTAGCATATACATATAACGAATTTGGATCCTCTAAAGTTTAAATTTCTCTAAAGTGTAATCTCTCACCATTTATTTTATAGGTGGGACCAAAAATAAATTTTCATTGCATAATCCATGCATAATGAAAAGAGTGCAAAAGTACTTGGCCTTTA
Source organism: Arachis hypogaea (assembly GCF_003086295.3). NCBI lineage: Eukaryota > Viridiplantae > Streptophyta > Magnoliopsida > Fabales > Fabaceae > Arachis > Arachis hypogaea. The sequence continues at coordinate 146,012,751 of NC_092046.1, forward strand.
ATTACTACTACGTACTACAACCTGATGCCTTAGTCCTTAGCCTCAGCTAGAGGCAAGTTTGTATCCCCACATATACATTAATTATTGTGCAAACTTGTGGGTACAATTGCCGATTGACAATTGCGAAATGCAATTGCCGTTCTCTATCTACAAACACATACATACTAACTCATCCTAGGACAGAGAGAGATAGATAGACAGTGATGTATGTGGATGTAGTGTGGGGATGCATGAATGCATGCAAGCGTGGTTTGTCTTTGCATGTTTCAAGAGCCAAGAGATTGAGGGAGAGGGAGTGAATTGAACAGGTCCTGTTGTCGATGCTAGTATAAGCAATTGGGGCCACCGTGTTTCACATATTCATTGCAATGGTAACCATGGCCCCTTCTTAAATGTGGGCTCACATGTTAGACGGTGGATCATTCATGTCCAAAAGATGACCTCACCTTGATAATACCAAGAAGAAAAAAGAAATGAGTTCAATTTGATAAAATATACCTAGTTATTTAATCAAGTTGAGTTGGTTTAGTAGTTAATTCACTAGTCTGTTTAAGTAAGTGTTGGAGATTCGAATTCCACCTTATGCATGCAGTAACCCATTGGCCAGTACAAATCTTTAAATAGAACTCAATATTGCGACAGATTAGTAGTTCTTAACTTGCCGAGTTAAGAGACACCGTAAGAAACCAAAAAATATATATTTATATATATACTATTTGTTCAATATCCGTCGTGTTAGCTTCATGTTTAATGGAAAAAATAAAAATCAAAACTCCTCTTCTCCTATCTCTTTATTCACTCTACCTCTCACACGTTTTTCATATTAGGTTAGGGTTTAGAGAGAAGAGTATCCCGGCTCTCTCTTTCTTTATGCCCTGCTCCTTCTCACTCTCTCACAATGATGAAAAATCCAAAGGGTCCCCGAGTAGATCCTCACCTCCCTCGAGGAACACAGCACCGCCGCGCTCCTTTGAGTCTCCCGTGCCACCCGTGATGTCATCCGACTCCATGATGGTGCCGTTTTTTTTCGCACCGCCTCTCCGCCATCCTTTAGAAACTCAAGAAGGTATTTGTATCTGCTATAATGTGCGATTTACTATACCTAAATTTGAGATAAAATCAAAAATTTTATATTTGTCTCGCTTTGAGCTCAGAAATTTTTAATCTCTCTCGATTTCTCTCCCAAACCCTAGGTTCTCAACCCCACCATCCATATTCTGGTTCATATTTATTTTTAATCGTCGCTGTTTTTTCGTGATTTTCATTGCTTGGTTCTTTTTTACGCCAAGAAAACTAACCTAATTGCGTTGATTATAGCTCCTGTCATGAAAGTCGCAAAGTGGAATGGCAAATTCAACAAAACCGATCTCGATCCCAATAAGTATTGTTAGTTTTCATTCTATTGTCGGATACTCTATTTTCGTTTTTGGTTTGACTCGTGTTTTAGGGTAACTTGGACAAAATAATTAGGAATTAGGATTTACCAATTCTGAGATGTAAAAACTGTGAAGATAATGAGTTGATTTGAAATTTAAGGCGTTAGATATTTAGATTTAGTTATAGTTATTTTTTAAGTTATTTTCTACTGCTATATATTTTTCTTAAATAATCTTAGAGTATGTATTGTTAAAAATAACTATATCTTCCATGATTGAATTACTTTTACGAAAATTAGGTATCAAAATACCAAAGAATTTATTTGGTGCTAATTTTTTTTTTGAACTCAAATTTGTTTGTTTAATTCATTATTTCTTCAATTGTCGGCACTCTTTTCAAACCTTGGTGACTACTCCTTAGGTGCTTGGTGCGCATGTGATTAGAGGCAACTTTGACTCAGTTTTAGAATGGATCCTTTACATTTGTTCTTTAAGGTATGGACATTTTTAGTTACTCCTTTTAATTATAAAGTTTGGTTATTATTTTTTTTATGGTTTAATTTATTCTGTCGGTCTTTATAGTTTTATCGAATTTTCAATTAGGTCTTTATACTTTTTTTCTTTTCAATTGAGTCCCTATACCATTATTAGATTTTGTAATTAAGTCTTTATTAACAGTAAACATTAAAAAAATGTTTATAAAATATAAATTTACTAATTTACCCATACCTTCAACACAGAGAAACCACCACCCTCCTCCATTTAATTCAACTCTCTTAGAGGCATTTCGTTGAACACCTTGCCCCCAACCTCACCTCTTCCCTTATTTCTAACATAATCAATTAATTACAATACTTGGTTTTGGCACAATCAAAACTAATTTTAGCAAACTAAGCTTCACAACTAAATCAATTGGTTCTCCTTGGCATTCAGGCTGCTAGTTACCTAATAAAAAAAAGTCAAATTATATACGAGCGGTAACAAAAAATAAGCATAAGCAAAATTAGAGGTATTTAACAATCAAAAAGATTTCTCAACATTGTACCTGAAGCATTAGAATCAAGAGAGGATGTCGTTTGACTACTAGTTATTTTAAGCATTAGTGTAATGGGAGGAAGACATTCTTCAGAAGAATTATTATCCAACGCTGACAGAAACCTACATGTTCATCCCACTCGCGATCTTTGCAATTCCAAACAAATGAAAGCCATCTGACTGTTTCCTTTCCACATGCCACCTGGCCCCTTCATCTCCTCCTATCCAAGAGTCGGCGCTCTTTTGGACGCTGTTTCCTTCCTTATCCTCTTCGACAACTCTAAGGTTGAGAAGCGCAACATTCTTGATGGCACTTTCATACCTTCCACTGCCTTCACTAGTAGCTACAGAGTCTGCGGTTACCTCGACACCAACACTCCCTCCCATGCCGCACTCAAGAGCTTCTTCATCAATGTCATCGCCGCCAGAAAACAACACTTTCAACCGGTGAATGTGGTTGTAACACCTACCACACAGAGCTTTACGCCTAGGACGTAAATTAAAGGTGGTGAGGCGATACGACCTCTAAAATAAAAATACTTACATAGATATAGTTGAAAAAAGTTATAACTATGAGCCTTGAAAAAGAAGTTAAGCAAAATCGAAGCAGAAATTGCGTCGCTCACAAAAGATAAGCGTGGACCGATGAGCAAGATCGGAAAGAAAGCTAAAAGACCATAAACATAGATTAGAATTACAAAATACCAATATCAAGCTCTGAACTCGACCTGCGAAGCAAAGGCCAGCCAATATATATATATATATATATATATATATATATATATATATATATATATATATAACCCAAAATACAAGATGGAGAATCTATATACATATATAAACATAAATAAATTACAGCCCTAAGTCCCCAAAGTTCTTCGCTTCCACAGAGTATCCAGAATGCTCAGTGCGGTGCCGCCCACCCTGCATCTGAAAAATAACATGTATGGAATGAGAACCGGAGGTTCTCAATATGGTAAAGGTGCCCGCATAGTTAATATAAAAGGTCCCAAAAAAGCCAGAGGCAATCCTAGAACTCCGACTCTCAAATTTAAATCTTAAAGTTTATAAATGGAAAACTATAAACAGGGCAGGTTACCTAAGGTTCTTATTTCTAATTCATTTCTAGCTTAAGCCCTAATTTTCGCCTTCCTCCAATCCTCCAAAACTCTGGTGCATAGACACGCAATACTGACAAAGCAAACACAAATAGGAAACAGATACAGCAAATAACAAATATAGCAGGTAAGCATAATAATCACATAAGCAAGTCCAATTAATGCACAATCAAACAAAACACAGAAATGCGTATGATGTATGTCTGTCCTATGGCTGATGAGTCTCATCTGTCGGTTATAAAGCCAACCCGACATGTCCGGTAGCTAACCTGAATATTGTCCTCTTGAAAACTGGTGAGCGGTACAATACCACGATCCTCACCTGGTGAGCGGTAAACCACCTCGATCTCCACAGATGTTTTCAATTGGAAAACAGCACACATGTAAACCCCGCAAATTTAGTGAATAATTAACAAAAAAATTAAATTTTAATCATGAAAATTAAAATGTAAATCTAATATTAAAATAGGATAGAGCTCTTCAAAAGGAGAATTTTGACACTAATTTCGAAATATTTGGCCCAAAATTGGACCGGATGGGCCGAACTGGTTGAACTGGACCTAAACCGGATTCGTGGATCCAACCGGCCAGTATATAAATGAGCTAGAGCTCACTTTGTTCCTTAAAAACACAACAGAAGCAGCGTACATGCAGGGGAAGAAGAGATGAATTCCAAAACCTAGGCTTTGATTCAAACTACCATAACTTTTCCGTTCGAGCTCCAATTGCCGCACCGTTTGCGGCCCCGCGTCCAGCGCGTCGAGCTCTACATTTTTGTCAGATCAATTTCACCGGTAAGCTTTGTTTTCATTTCAGAATCTCTACCCCTTTTCTTTGGTAAAAATTGAAACCCTATAGTGAAATCTTGCCCAATTTTGTATTTTAGGTTCGAGTTAGCTTCCGGAGCTTATTGGGGCTATTATGCTTATGGGTATGGTAAGGACACCCTAACCCTAGCTCAATCTTGCATTTATAGTGGAAAAACTGAATTTGGAACATGTATATGAATTAGGTGTAGATTAAGTGGATATATATGCATTGGAATTAAATTGAGAGTATTTGGAGGCTTATTGATGATCAAGGCTTGGTTTGTGGCTGGTTCACCTGAGCTTGGAGGGGCTGTGTTTTGCTTGTGAGGCTGCCTTGGGTGGAGTAAAGTGATCGGCCAAGGTATGGTTTAGGTTTCGCGCGTTTAACATTTAAGGTGTTGTAAAAACATAGGTTAGAGAACCATAGGTTACTTTGAAAAGGTTAAATGCATTAAATGGTTGGCTTGTGATGAAATTGGATAAATTTATGATTGAGTTTGAATTAGAATTTATGAGCTTGAGTTGTTGATGTTGTGGTATGTGTGTGCTCTTGGACTTATTAATGATGGATGGTGTTGATGTTGGTATATATTAATGAATTTTGGGTGGTGTTTGTTAATAAAGAGTTGTTATATGAGTTGATGGATTAATATATGTTAAGGGTTGATAAATGAGTTAATGGAATGATATATGTGAAGGGTTGCTCATATACATGATATATGTTGATACAAATTTGTGGTTATGGGTTATTGGATTAGTTAAAGGTAGCTTGAAGTGGTTGTTAATGAATTGGGATTGGATATGTTAACAACATGCAGGTTTTATAGGTAAGCATTATAAATGTGGTGAAAATGAGGTTTGGAGATGGTTTGGTAAAAAGTAATTTTTGGTGAACTTTAAAAATTCATAACTTGCTCCTCAAATTTTGGATGGAATTGTGGTTTCTTTCAAATGAAAGATGGTTTTGTAAGCTTTTAAACGATATCAATTTTTTGAAAAACGAAATTTTGTGGAGAAAGTTATGAACGATGGAAAATTAGTATATAAAACTGTGATGCAGGAGCTAAAAACTGGTTGTAGCAGCTTTCTGGGCATTCTGCATTTTGGGAAAACGTTCATCCACGCGTACGCGTGGCGTGGCATTTTAGCGACACAATGTGCGAGAAGCCATGCGCGCGCGTGAAAAGCTGAAACACATGATCACGCGTACGCATGACTCACACGTACGCGTTACTTGCTGTTCGCTCTACACATGCGCGTGGCATACGTGTACGCGTGACTACTGCCTGCTGCAAAATCGGATTTTGGCTGTTTTAAACCAAATTTCCCCTTCTAAACCTCCATTTTCCTCCTTTTAAGACTTAAAGTATAGTATTAAGTCCAGTAGTGTTGAGTTAAGAAATTAACTAAATTAATTAGTGATGACAAATACTATTTTTGGCAAAATAAATAATTAGAGTTGCTTAATTAATAAGTATACATTGCTAATTATTTATGTTGTGTTGCAGGCCATAATTCAATTTAGGCAGCCAAAGTTGAATGAATAACAAAACAAGGCTAATGGGCTGATTGATAAGAGTGAATAAAGATAAGCCCAAGTCACTCATCTCAAACAAATTCATCAAAGAAGCATAGCAAGGCACCACGGGCTAAAGAGAGAAGAACCCGATCCAAGCTCAATTGTTTTTCAATTTCCCACCATCTTGCTCCAACCAAAGCAACGTTCTTCTCTTCTCTAATCAAGTCACATCAAGACTTCAGAAAAGTAAGAAAGAGAAAGAGAGAAAAAGCTTCCTCCATAAGCCAGTAACCAAAGAAGCAAGAAAGAGAAAATCTAAGCTTGAAGCACAGAAGCTAAATCAGAAAATCTAATCCAAATCAAGCTTAAGAAAGGTAATCCATATCATCTTGCTTGCATCAAATCTTCTTCCCTTCTTCCCAACTATCTGCTCTATCCGAAAATAGCATTCAAGGGAAAGTTGATATCTGTTCTTCACTGCTATAAATCCACAGTCACAAGAGATTCTTGGGGACCAAGTTGCATCTCTATGGTTCAGATTTGGTTGACCATTGGAAGACAATTTCGGTTACTCCTACATGACTTTCGGTCAAGTTGGAAAAGTCAGAAGCAAAGGTTCTACTTTGATGTTTGAGAAGAAAAAGTGAGCTTGTGGGTTGGTGAAGCTCAAAGCTCAAGATGTTGACCTTGGAAGAAGAACCAAGGAACATGCAAGGAGATAAAAAGAAGCTTGCTGTTCATTCAGAAGCAAGGGGAGAAAACCAGTGAATAGAGGTTTTGTTCTGTGAGAGCTCTTTGAAGAAGTTCAACTAACTGGACAGTGTAACCTAATCAAAGGTGCATTCTGCCAGTATGAAGAACTGAATCAGAGGCTTGCAAATCTGGTTTTTAGCATAGCACAAAGGCTGTTGATGAAGTCAATCTCCTTCATGTTTTACAGATTGTAATGTACTTTTCAATGTTTATCTTTCTGTAATTTCTTGAGAGAAAAGGCATATTGAGAGAACTCAAGTAAAAGCCATGAGTGAAAAAGGCTGAGTGAAACACTTGAGAGAAAAGCCTAGAGTTATTTTCAGATTTCTTTAGGTGTGTTTATGTCTTGTATCTTGTACCTGTGAGGTATCCCTTTCTTAGTTGGGTTAACACTAAGAGTGAATAGTTAGGTATTAGCATAGCCAATGTCAAGTTAGGTTAGAACTTGAGTGTGAAAGGATTGGGTCAATCCTGAGTTATTGGTGTATGTAATACTGTTAACTATGGTGAAATTCTTCCATAGTTGTGGAGGAGACTGGATGTAGATTGCATAGCACAAGGCAACCGAACCAGGATACATGCTGGTGTTAGCTTTTCTCTTCTCTACTGCGTTTTGTTTTCTGATATTCATGAGACAAAAATAAATTGTCTCATAAATTTCCGCTGCTAAGTTAAAACATAATCAGAATTGCAAATCTATTTTAAAAGGGTAACAACAGCAACTAAAAGGAAGGCATAGATTCAACCCCCCTTCTCTAAGCCTACCACAACCTTCAATTGGTATCAGGAGCTTAGGTCTCAAGAATCAAGCTTAACCGCTTGGAGCAAAGATCCAATGGCGAACAATCTGGGCACAACCACAATTGCCTACACCCTCACTGAAGGCCAGTCAAACAACCGGCCACCTTTCTTTAACGGAAAGAACTATTCCTACTGGAAAGAAAGGATAAGGATCTTCATCCAATCCATTGACTACAACTTATGGAAGATCGTTGTGAGTGGTCCCAAGATCCCAACAAAAACAAGTGCTGATGGAGTGGTGACTCCAAAAGAAGAAGCTGAATGGAATGAAGATGACAAGAAGAAGATAGAGCTGAACGCTAAAGCAATCAACCTTCTTCACTGTGCTATCAGCTTTGAAGAGTACCGGAAGGTGTCTAGATGCAAGACAGCCAAAGAAATCTGGGAAAAACTCCAGGTTACACACGAAGGCACTAAACAAGTCAAAGAAACGAGGATCGATATACTGCGAAAAGAGTATGAGATGTTTAGCATGAAGGATGGAGAAAGCATTGATGAAGCATTTGAGAGATTCTCAATCATAATCAACAACCTTGATGCTATGGGTACAAACTATGCAGAACAAACCTTGGTGAGAAAACTCCTTAGAAGCCTCACAAAAGAGTGGGAAAACACTGCCACTGTCCTAACCGAGAGTAACAACATAAGTCCCATAACCTATGATGAGCTGAGAGGAAAACTCCTTGCCTATGAAGCCACACACACAAACACAGACTCAAAGAAAAAGGGAATAACCCTCAAGTCACAAATAGAACCAAAAGAGAGTGAGTCTAGTGATGGTATTTCAGATGACGAACTTTTGTTTTTTGCTAGGAGATTTAGAAGGATGATGAAAAGCAAGGGCAAATACAAGGGTTCAAGTTCAAAGGAGCAAAAGATGGACTTGAGCAAGGTGACATGCCATCATTGCAAGGAGGCTGGACACTTCAAATCAAGCTGTCCAAAGCTCAAAAAGGAGGACAAAGGCAAGAGGGAAAGGAAGAGAGTACTCATGGCAGCTTGGGAGGATCTTGAGAATGACTCAAATGAAGAAGAAGAATCTGAAGGAGATGACAAAGACTGCTTCATGGCTGGAAACAACAATCTTGATGAGGTAAACTATTATGATTTGACCATTGAGGATTTGCATGTTATTATTGATGATCTCACTTTAAACACATCAAAACTGCTTGATAAATACAATAAATGCAGATCTGAAAGAGATGTGTTAAGAGCTGAAAATGAATTTTTAAAAGAAAAAGTGAAGGAAACTGAATGTGCTTTGGACATCATTGAAGAAAACAGATTTCTAAAATCTGAACTTGAAAAATTAAAAGGAAAGCACATTGTGGATCCTTCACATGAGTCAATTGCTGAAAATAAAAGATTAAATGATATGATTAAAAGGCTGAATGGTGACTTAGCAAAATTTGTTCAAGGTTCTAGTAACTTGGACAAATTACTTGCAAGTCAAAGACCATTGTTTGAAAAATCTGGTTTAGGCTACATAGCCAAGGAAGATGCATTTTCTAATATTTCCTCTATAAAGTTTGTGGCTTCTTCATTAAATACCAAAACCATACCAAACAAATCTGGTATTGAAAATGCTCCAACACTTGAAGAAAAATTTGATGAAGTATACATAAGTGAAACTGACCCTTCACCAAAAACTGAACCGAGTTCAAACCGGCCAGGTTTGGGTTATGTTTCGAAAAATGAGGCTGTTTTCAAGAAACCACCATTTTACAACAAAACCTCATATTCGAAAGGTAAGAATGTTCAAAAAAATTCTGGTGAAAATGCTTTTGCAAAGAGGAATAACTTTAATAAAAATCAGTCTGTTAAGAGAAATGCATCTCCTCCAAAAACCAGAAAATTTCAAAACTTTAATCATTTCAAGCAATATAACTCACATCAGTTTCAGCAACACACACGAGAAAATCATTGTGTTGATTGCAAGAAATTTGGTCACTCATATACACAATGCTTCATTGAAAAGAGAGTTGTAGGAAACAAAGTCTACAATGTTGTTTGTGATTTCAATGCACTTGTGCAACCAAGATGGATTAACTTCAAAGGATCCAAATTAATTTGGATACCTAAGGCTACTTGAAACTCATCATGCAGATTTGCCTAGCATCCAAGAACAAAAAGGACATGTGGTACATGGATAGTGGATGTTCAAGGCACATGACTAGAAGGTCAACCTACTTCATCAAACTAAATAAGTATGATGGAGGTTTTGTGACCTTTGGAGATGATGGTAAAGGTAAAATCATTGCTGTTGGAAAAGTAGGTAATGAGCAATCTACTTTCATTGATGATGTGCTTTTGGTTTGTGGTTTAAAGCACAATCTTTTGAGTATAAGTCAGCTGTGCGATTTAGGATATTTAGTTGTTTTCAAAAAGCTTGAATGCTGTGTTGTTAATGAAAAAACAAATGAAGTGATGTTTGTTGCCAAGCGTTTCAATAATATGTATGGACTTACTCTTGATGAACTAAAGAATCAAAATGTAGCTTGTCTTCACTCTAAAGAATCTGAAAAGTGGTTATGGCACAAGAGATTGGGCCATGCAAGTATGTTTCAAATAAACAAACTTGTAAAGAAAGAATTAGTAAGAGGTCTTCCTTTGATAAAGTTTGACAAAGACATCACTTGTGATGCTTGCCAAATGGGAAAACAAACAAAAAGTTCTTTTAAACCAAAGGAAGACATCTCTACTAAAAGACCACTTGAGTTGCTACACATTGATTTATTTGGTCCAACAAGAACTCAAAGCCTAGGTGGTAAACATTATGGTTTAGTAATTGTGGATGACTATACTAGGTTTGGTTGGGTTTTATTTCTTGCACACAAAAATGAAGCCTTTTCGGCCTTTGAACCTTTTTGCAAGAAAATTCAAAATGAAAAGGATTTGAAAATCTCTTCTATAAGAAGCAATCATGGAACTGAATTTGAAAATAATTTATTTGAATCCTTTTGTGAGGAATTTGGAATATCTCACAACTTCTCTTGTCCAAGAACACCACAACAAAATGGTGTTGTGGAAAGAAGAAATAGAAGCATACAAAAGATGACAAGAGCCATGCTTTGTGAGAGTAATGTTCCGAAATTCCTTTGGGCTGAAGCGGTTAACACAACTTGCCACATTTTAAATAGAACAATCATAAGGAAATTTTTGAAGAAAACCCCTTATGAACTTTGGAAAGGCTACCCACCAAACTTAGATTACTTGCACATCTTTGGATGCAAATGTTTTGTTTTAAATAACAAAGAAAATTTGGGAAAATTTGATCCAAAGGCTTATGAGTGTTTGTTTGTAGGATATTCCACAACTAGTAAAGCATATAGGGTTTATCATCAAGATGCTAGAATTATTGAAGAGTCCATACATGTTACATTCTGTGATACTAACTTGGTGCAAAGCATTTTGGAAGAATGTGATGTAGGAAATCAAGCTCAAAAGGAAGGTGAAGCTACTCAAAATCAAGAAAAAGAGAATTCTGGACAAGCTGAACCAGAAACTGCTAATGCTGAGAATTCAAGAGACAATTCCATTTTGTCTCATGAATCTGAAGGAAATCCTGCAGTCAGCAGCATTCAGAATCCCTTGGTGAATGAATCTGCCTCCAAGTCCACCAGACCTCGTGAATGGAGATTCTTGAAGAATTATCCTGAGGAATTTGTCATTGGGGATGTCTCTCATGGAGTGCAAACAAGGTCTTCCACTAGAAAGGCAAATGAAGGATCAAACATTGCCCTTCTTTCACAAATAGAGCCTCAAAACGTCAAGGAAGCACTTAGTGACCCTTCTTGGTTTAAAGCTATGGAGGATGAGCTTCTTGAGTTTGAAAAGAACCAAGTATGGACTTTGGTTCCAAGGCCAAGTGGAAAGAAAGTGACCGGCACCAAGTGGATTTTTCGGAACAAATTGGGAGAAGATGGTAGCATTGTAAGAAACAAGGCAAGGCTAGTGGCTCAAGGATATGATCAAGAAGAAGGAATATACTTTGATGAATCCTTTGCCCTTGTTGCCCGAATGGAAGCCATAAGACTTCTCTTAGCTTATGCTGCATTTTGTGGTTTTAAATTATACCAAATGGATGTGAAATGTGCATTTTTGAATGGAGTGATAGATAGAGAAGTGTATGTGGAGCAGCCTCCTGGTTTTGAAAATAAAGAGCATTTTGATCATGTTTTCAAACTATCTAAAGCTCTCTATGGTTTAAGACAAGCTCCTAGAGCTTGGTATGAGAGACTTAGCTCTTTTCTTTTGAAAAATGGTTTTCAAAGAGGCACCACTGACACAACTCTATTCATCAAGAACTCTAATGATTCTTTTATTATAGTCCAAATATATGTTGATGACATTATTTTTGGATCAGCAAATGAATCCCTTTGTTCTGAATTTGGAAAACTCATGACAAGTGAATTTGACATGAGTATGATGGGTGAACTTAATTTCTTCCTTGGGCTGCAAATTAAACAAGCTGAAAAAGGTATTTTCATTCATCAAGAGAAGTATGCCAAGGAATTAGTTAAGAAATTTGGTATGGAAAATGCCAAACCCATGGGAACTCCCATGCATCCTAATTCTAAATTAGATAAGGGAGAAACTGAGAAAGATGTTGATGATACTAGGTATAGAGGAATGATTGGCTCTCTTATGTACTTAACTTCCTCTAGACCCGATATTGTGCAAAGTGTTGGATTGTGTTCTAGGTTCCAATCCAAACCAAAAGAGTCACATTTTTCTGCAGTTAAAAGGATCATTAGATATGTTCATGGCACATCCAATTTTGGTCTTTGGTATCCTAAGATTGATGATTTTTCTGCAGTTGGTTATTGTGATGCAGATTTTGCTGGTGATAGAGTTGATAGAAGGAGCACTTCTGGTTTATGTTGCTTCCTTGGGAAGTCCTTAAATGTATGGTCAAGTAAGAAGCAACCAACAGTGGCCCTTTCCACTGCAGAGGCTGAGTATATAGCTGCTTCTTCTTGTTGTTCTCAGCTTTTATGGTTAAAAACACAGCTTGCTGATTACAAATTAAAGGCTGAAAATATTCCCCTGCTGTGTGATAATATGAGTGCCATTAATATTTCTAAAAATCCAGTTTTGCACTCTAGGACTAAACATATTGAAGTGAAATTTCACTCAATAAGAGAACATGTCCAAAAAGGGGATATTAGTATTCAATTTGTTAAATCAGAGGAGCAACTAGCAGATATTTTTACAAAACCATTAGCTGAGGATAGATTCTGCATGCTTAGGACTTGTCTAGGAATTTTGAGTTATGATTCCTTGTTTGAAAAATGCTGATGTATTTGCTGGAGCTTTTTGTCTCATAAATAGGCATGAGACAATTCTGGGCAGGTGATGAACGTTTCCATCAATTCTGGGCTTGTTTCAAATGAATCTCAATCTGGGCCGTGTGCTTATACCTCTGTGAAATGGGATGAAGGTGTTGGTATTTCTTACCATGATGCTTTGGCTCACATTTGTGAACATGTTTCCCTAATTGATGGCATCACACCCACTCACAAAGCCATGGGATATGAACGTGCTCAGTTGCACCGAATTGTTAATCACATCTTGATTCCTCAAAGTGGTTCATATCAAAGGGTCTCTTACACTGACACACTTGTTTTTGTATGCCCTAATCACTAAAACAGAAATCTCTTTTGCCTACTTGATGGCTAGATACATGTTTGATTCTGTTAGAAGTATAAAAGATAAAGCACTACCTTATGGCATGTTTTTAACTTGCATATTTGAGAATTTTGGTGTTGACCTGTCAAATGAGGATTATGAAAACAGACATTCATACCTAAAAGGGGGTGGTTCAGTGAAACAGCAAAAAGGACCAACTCGATCTGAGAGAGTGGTTCTAGATGATGATGATGAAGAGTTCATTCCAGATGATTCTACTGCTCCTTCCACTGAGGGTACTTCCATCTCCACTGGGAAGAAATCCATTCTGCTTCTTTAGTACTTTTGAACTGTTTCTTTTTGGATGACTGTAATAACTCTGGATATTACTGCACCTTTGGTAGTTTAGTTAGTATTTTGGATGGGCACTAACCTTTCTTGCAGGGTTTATAGTGATGTTTTTGTTGTTCTTGCTTATTATCATTCCCTTGATGACAAAAGGGGGAGTAATAGGAGCAATTAGCAATAGTTGGCATGCTATTCTGACTAAAGTTGCCTTTGATCACTGCTTTATGTGGACTCTGTTTGACTGCAGCTGATTTTAATAAGCCTGATTTGCAAATGTTTTGCAATTATTGTGAACTGTTGTGAATGAGGTTGAAAACTTGCTTTATGATATGTTGCTATCTGACTCTGACCCTAATGTATTAAAGCTCTATTTTGGCCATTTAAACTATCACTGTTTGCTATACTTTTGGTTGGTACATAGCATCTGTTTAGTTCCATATAAGCATATGTAAACAGGAAAGAAGAGAGGAGCATAAATCCAGGGGGAGCAATTTTTGAAAAGGAAAGGGGGAGCAACATAAAAGCAAATGACAAGAATCAAAGGGAGTTTCTAAACCTTAATCAAACTCATTTCTTTTGCTTATTGCTTAAATCATGTTTGTCATCAAGGGAGAGATTGTTGAGTTAAGAAATTAACTAAATTAATTAGTGATGACAAACACTATTTTTGGCAAAATAAATAATTAGAGTTGCTTAATTAATAAGTATACATTGTTAATTATTTATGTTGTGTTGCAGGCCATAATTCAATTTAGGCAGCCAAAGTTGAATGAATAACAAAACAAGGCTAATGGGCTGATTGATAAAAGTGAATAAAGATAAGCCAAGTCACTCATCTCAAATAAATTCATCAAAGAAGCATAGCAAGGCACCACGGGCTAAAGAGAGAAGAACCCGATCCAAGCTCAATTGTTTTTCAATTTCCCACCATCTTGCTCTAACCAAAGCAACGTTCTTCTCTTCTCTAATCAAGTCACATCAAGACTTCAGAAAAGTAAGAAAGAGAAAGAGAGAAAAAGCTTCCTCCATAAGCCAGTAACCAAAGAAGCAAGAAAGAGAAAATCTAAGCTTGAAGCACAGAAGCTAAATCAGAAAATTTAATCCAAATCAAGCTTAAGAAAGGTAATCCATATCATCTTGCTTGCATCAAATCTTCTTCCCTTCTTCCCAACTATCTGCTCTATCCGAAAATGGCATTCAAGGGAAAGTTGATATCTGTTCTTCACTGCTACAAATCCACGGTCACAAGAGATTCTTGGGGACCAAGTTGCATCTCTATGGTTTAGATTTGGTTGACCATTGGAAGAAAATTTCGGTTACTCCTACATGGCTTTCGGTCAAGTTGGAAAAGTCAGAAGCAAAGGTTCTACTTTGATGTTTGAGAAGAAAAAGTGAGCTTGTGGGTTGGTGAAGCTCAAGGCTCAAGATGTTGACCTTGGAAGAAGAACCAAGGAACATGCAAGGAGATAAAAAGAAGCTTGCTATTCATTCAGAAGCAAGGGGAGAAAACCAGTGAATAGAGGTTTTGTTCTGTGAGAGCTCTTTGAAGAAGTTCAACTAACTGGACAGTGTAACCTAATCAAAGGTGCATTCCGCCAGTATGAAGAACTGAATCAGAGGCTTGCAAATCTGGTTTTTAGCATAGCGCAAAGGCTGTTGATGAAGTCAATCTCCTTCATGTTTTACAGATTGTAATGTACTTTTCAATGTTTATCTTTCTGTAATTTCTTGAGAGAAAAGGCATATTGAGAGAACTCAAGTAAAAGCCATGAGTGAAAAAGGCTGAGTGAAACACTTGAGAGAAAAGCCTAGAGTTATTTTCAGATTTCTTTAGGTGTGTTTATGTCTTGTATCTTGTACCTGTGAGGTATCCCTTTCTTAGTTGGGTTAGCACTAAGAGTGAATAGTTAGGTATTAGCATAGCCAATGTCAAGTTAGGTTAGAACTTGAGTGTGAAAGGATTGGGTCAATCCTGAGTTATTGATGTATGTAATACTGTTAACTATAGTAAAATTCTTCCATAGTTGTGGAGGAGACTGGATGTAGGTTGCATAGCACAAGGCAACCGAACCAGGATACATGCTGGTGTTAGCTTTTCTCTTCTCTACTGCGTTCTGTTTTCTGATATTCATGAGACAAAAATAAATTGTCTCATAAATTTCCGCTGCTAAGTTAAAACAGAATCAGAATTGCAAATCTGTTTTAAAAGGGTAACAACAGCAACTAAAAGGAAGGCATAGATTCAACCCCCCCTTCTCTAAGCCTACCACAACCTTCAAGTAGATAAATGAAATTAGAAAAATAAGATAACTTGAGGGTGAAGTAAGAGGTAAATGATGGTGTTTATGAAGAAGATAAGAATATTGAAGAAGTTCAATGCTAAGGCTTGATAATCGATGATGTATTGATTATGAAAATGAAATGGCTTATGAATGATAATATCTGAGATACGAGTTTCCCTGGATACGAATTGTGGCTTGCCACCACGTGTTCCAGGTTGAATCTCGACACTCTGTTGATCCTACGTCGTAAGGGTGACCGGGCACGTATAAATTCTCGGGTATGGATAGCCCTCATTGAGTGATTACTTGATGTTTGAATGTGAAATCTATGCATAGGCTCTTGGGGATGCGCGACGGGAGACAGTCTAAGGTTTTCGGACTTGTCGGGTTGGCTGGATAACCGACAGATGATCCTCATCAGCCATAGGACAGGCATGCATCATATGCATTTGTTTGTTGTGATTGCTATGCATTTCCTGGGTTTGCCTAATTGATATATACCTCCTGTTACCTGTTATACTTGCTACTTGCACTATCTGCTCATTACTTGTGCGTGAACTTGTTTGGTTGCTTGTCTCTACTGAATTATGGATGATGGAGGGATGGAGGAAAGGGTGAAATGGTTTGGTGTTATGTTAGGTTTGAAATTGAGTAAGTTAGGCAGATTTAGATTACCTACCCCTGTTTATGGTTTTTGTTTAGTAATTAAGTGGGATAACTGAATGACGGAGTTCTAGGATTGCCTATGGCATTCCCAGGACCTTAATTATTATACGCGTGGCACCTTTATCATGCTGAGAACCTCCGGTTCTCATCCCATACTGTGTTGTTGTTTTTCAGATGCAGGTCGAGAGGCTCCTCGCTAGGCGTCTGGATCCTTGAAGCGAAGTAGTTCCTGGGTGTATTTTGGGTTTCCTGTTTGTATATATGTATATATGTACTTAGCTTGCTCTCCAAGAAACTTGTTTATTTTTGTTCCTCATAGAGGTTAGGGAGAGCTAGGATCTTATTCTGTATTTTAACTATTTTGGGATATATATATATATATATATATACTCCGGCCAGCCTTGACTTCGCAGGCTGAGTCAGGAGCTAATTATGATGTATTCTTGGCCTTCCTTTACAATCTCGCTTATTTCTATCCTTAAACCTTTAGGTTTCTTCGCACGCAAGTAACTCTATTCCCTGAGCGTTGCGCTTTTTATTTTGCGATTTTGCTTTACCCATTTTTCAAGGCTCCTAGTATACTATAACCTTTGTTATATATTATTGTATTATTTTATTTTAGAGGTTGTAATACCACACCACCTCTGTTTTACATCTTAGGTGTAAAGCTCTGTGTGGTAGGGTGTTACAGTAAACATCTTGTATAGTTTCTAAATATAATCATCATGGCAATAATCCATTAAGAGCAAAGCTTTTAAAATACGGAAGATGGAATGAGTAGTATACCACAAAAAGAAGAGATCTGAAGCTTTAATTTTGTCGACCTTGTTGTATGCGGTTCAATCGACACGTCAATATGCACTGATTATTTAGATGCCCGATATAGCAAGTTTTCAAACTTTGAGAGGAGAAAGCAACCCTTGTGTCGAGATTCATCACATCTGAACCTAATGATACATTAACCAAGGACTTAGGACGTGGGTGGATGCAACCTTATAGTGCCATGACGACGCCCCAGTAGAAAAAACTTTTAGCAGTACTTGAAGGATTTAATACTATTAAGTAATTGTGAATCAGATGACAAAAATCCATCCACCTTTCACCTATCGGAGGAAAAAATGACCAGGCTATACATTAAGGTGGCGCGGTACGTTAGTCACTCTGGTATTAACCCAACTCCGAAAGATTTGACAATCTAGGTTCTAATTTGAAAACTGAAACAATAGAGAAAAGGTTAGTGAAATTCAAACTAAGATTCTAACTACATGATCCCCACCAACTGATTCTATTGGAAGTGAAGACCTAGATAGTTAGAAAAGGGAAGTTGCACTTTCTTGGAAATTATCTCGACAAGATTAGGAACGGTGAGCAGTTGAGACCAAGTGATTAATACCGAGGAGTATTGAATTCGAAAAGAGACCACTACCCACACCTCTTTTTAGGTAATCGAATCTGAATTTTGAGGACAAAATTCTTAATTAGGTGGGTAGGATGTAAACCCTGCAAAATTAGCGAATAATTAACAAAAAATTAAATTTTAATCAAGAAAATTAAAAATGTAAATCTAATATTAAAATAGGGTAGAGCTCTTCAAAACGAGAATTTTGACACTAATTTCGAAATATTTGGCCCAAAATTTGACCGGATGGACCGAACCAGTTGAACCGGATCCAAACCAGGTCTGTGGGTCCAACCGGGCCCATAACTTAAAATGGGCAGAAGCATCTCCTTCCCCATCCAGCAACAAAAACGCTGAATAGCTTTGGGGGAGAGGAGAGCTCCCAAACCCTTATCATCACTTCAATCCACCGTAACTTCTCCGTTTGAGCTCCGATCGCCGCACCGTTTGCGGCCACGCGTCCAGCGCGTCGATCTCTACATTTCTGTTGGATCAATTTTATGGGTAAGCCACAATTCCATCTCAGATTATCTACCCCCTTTTGATTCTTAAAATTGAGCCCTTATGGTGAGATTTTGTCGATTTGGTGTTCTAGGTTCGATTTAGCTTGCTGAGCTTATCGGGTCTGAGTTACTTGGTGCGTGGGTAAGGTAAAGAAACCAAAACCCTATCTAAAATTTTGAATTTGTGCATTAGATATTGAGTTGGGTATATATATGTGTTGTATACTTGTATTAGGTGGTGTGTTGTAATTGGAACTTGGCATTGTGGACATTTGGAGGCTTGCTGGAGGATTGGTGCTAAGGCCTTGGTGTTTTTTTGAGTTGTGGGGGCTGTGTGTATAGCTTGAGTGGCTGCCTTGACCAAGCGTGGTGATCGGCCAAGGTATGGTTTAGGTTTCGCACATTTAATATGTAATGCTCTGTGAAAACTTAGGCTAGATAACCGTAGGATAGGGATGAATGTTTGAATATGTAAATGGCTTAGTGTTTTGTTGATACCTCTTGAACAAGGTTAGGTTTCGGTTTTGATGTGGATGTTGGTGTTGGAATTAATGAATATGAGTTTATTGGAATTAATGATAGTGAGTCGATGATGTTGTTAATGTATGATAATGAAATTTTGTGGTTTGTTGCTTGTTGGTTGGTTAATGATGATTGATGGATTATTATTAATGAATTGAGGATATAAGCAAATGAATTTTAAAGTTGTAGCTTGTGGTTGGAATGGTGGATTTTGGGAAATGTATGAGTTTTATGGATTGGTATGAAGTATAAATGTGTTGATGGTTAGTGTGTTAATGAAAAAGGATATGTTATGTTGAAAAGTGCAGGTTTGGTGGTTAATGGCATGGGAATTGTTTTGGTTGAAAATGTGATTTTGGTAAAAATGGGGGTTTGGTATAATTTGGTAAAAATTGATTTTTGATGAACTTTGGTAGTCCATAACTTGCTCCTCAAATTTTGGATGAAAATGAGGTTTGTTTCAAATTAAAGAAGGCTTTATAAGCTTGAGAACGATATAAGGTTTGCGGAAAACCGAATTCTGTAGAGGAAGTTATGGACGTCAGAAATCTGGTGCGAAAAACTGAAATTTTTAAAGTTGCAGCAGAATCAGGATTTCTGGTGTGTGCCCACGCACCCAGCAGCAGCAAAAACTTTACCTGTGCGTACGCACGGCTTTGTGTGCATGCATGCACCAGGATATGCTTTCTGCTGGTGGCGCTCGCATAGGTGAGGCGCACGCACACCAAGTAATTCCTGGTTGGTGTGCGCACGCACACGTTCTGTTTTTCATAAGTTGTGCGCATGCTACGCACACACTCTGTTTTCCATCACCTGTGTTTTTATAATCTAAACATGGTTTCGAACCTCTAAACCTCTATTTTTGCCCCGTTAATCCTAGATTTTACTAATAAGCTTAATAATTAGCGGAAGTTAGGAATTTGAGATAACTTAGGAATGAAGACAGAGGTAAACATGATGAGTTATAAGAAAGAGATGTGGATGTTAAATGATGTTTTGATGTCATGGCTTTGATGAATGATTATATAATGATTATGAATATTAAATGGCTTATGAAATGATGATATCTGAGATACGAGTTTCCCTGGGTAATAGAACCGTGGCTTGCCACCACGTGTTCCAGGTTGAAACTCGATACTCTGTTGACCATACGTCGTAAGGGTGACCGGACACGTATAAATTCCCGGGAATGGATATCCCCCATTGAGTGATATATGAATGAATGATTGTATGAATGATGAATGAATGATGAATGAATGAGAAATCTATGCATAGACTCATTGGGATGCGCAACGAGGGACCGTCTAAGATTTTCTGACTTGTCGGGTTGGCTGGATAACTGACAGATGAGCCTCATCAGCCACAGGACAGGCATACATCATGCACATTTGTTTGTTTTGTCTGCTATGCATTACCTGGGATTGCCTAACTGAATATATATCATGCTACTTGTTATATTTGTTACTTGCACTATCTGTTTCCTACTTGTGCATGAAATTGTTTGGTTGCTTGTCTCTGCTGAATCATGGGTGATGGAGAAGTAGAGGA
The DNA here is from genome assembly GCF_003086295.3 of Arachis hypogaea. Classification (NCBI taxonomy): domain Eukaryota; kingdom Viridiplantae; phylum Streptophyta; class Magnoliopsida; order Fabales; family Fabaceae; genus Arachis; species Arachis hypogaea. The sequence goes on from NC_092046.1 coordinate 146,033,061, forward strand.
AGGGTGGATTGGTTAGGTGTTAATGTTAGGTTTAAAATAAGTAAAGTTAGAATCCTTTAGGTCACCTACCCCCTTTTATGGCTTCTACTTAGAGTTTAAGTTTTATAACTGTATGTTGGAGTTCTAGGATTGCCTCTGGCATTTCCAAGACCTTATATATTATATGTGTGGCACCTTTACCATGCTGAGAACCCCTGGTTCTCACACCATACTATGTTATTATTTTCAGATGCAGGTCGAGAGGCTCCTCGCTAGGCGTCTGGACTTCTGAAGCGGAGTAGTCTCTGGGTTTTATTTTGATGTACAGTCTTGAATGTTTATGTACTTAGTTTCCTCTCCAAGAAACTTGTTTATTTTGTTCCTCTTAGAGGTTTGAGGAGAGTTAGGGTTTTCATTATGTATTTTGGATTTTTGGCATATGTATATATGTATATAAATATTCTCCGGTCAGCCTTGGCTTCGCAGGCTGAGTTAGGAGCTAGTTATTTTGTATCATTGGTTCTCTATTCTCACTTTTTGTTTATTCTATACTTCTAAACCTTAGTTTTCTTCGCACGCAAGTAATCCGTATTTCTGAGCATTGCGCTTTTTATTTTGCGATTTTATTTTACCTGTCTTTCAAGGTTCCTCGTATATTACCCCTTTTCAATACCATTATATATATATTTTTAATTTTAGAGGTCGTAATACCTTGCCACCTCAGCTTTATGACTTAAGCATAAGACTCTGTGTGGTAGGGTGTTACAACACACGTGGGCGGTAAATAACCACGATCTCCACAAAATAATTCTCTTTAAAATCTGGTGGGTGGTAAATAACCACGATCCTCAGAAAATAATTTCAAATCAAGTTCATTCATATAACCTCAACATTCAGCACTTTATAATCAAACTCAACTCTCATCATTCTTCTTTCTCATCTCTTTCCCGGAGCAAGTGGACAACGCCACTGCCTCTTACCCGGTCACACATATCTCATTAGCTTGATAAATCAAATTCAAACATAATACTTTTCTCGATAAAACTCAAAACTTAATCATTTCAACAATTAGACTTAAAAATCAATTCTCATCATCTTTCATTCCTTATTATCACACCTCCCATATCGTTCATCAACAATTCATACTCAAAACACAATTCATTCTTTTCTAAATAAAGCAAATTCAAAACATAATCCTATTCTTAATAACTCAAAATCAAATTATAAAATCCTTAAAAATCCAAATCGTTCTAAATAACCACTTCAAACGAAGCCTCCTATTTTCATAAAACTTTCGACAGCATCTCCTCTAAAACTTGAACTTCTGCCACCTTTCAAGGGTCCCAACTAAACCACCTTTTAAACCCTTTTTAAATCATTTCTAATAAGCCAAACCAATTCCAATATCAAAATCATTTCCAACTCTCAATTCATTCATTATTCAACAAACACACACACACACACACACACACACACACACACATACACACACAACTCAACCAATCCTCATTCTTTCATCATCAATACTCACATTCATCAATAATCATTCATCAACTCACATCAACAATATTAATTAACACAATTCCTATAACCAACTCAACAAAATCATCATTCATCAACTCATTCACAATATAATTTCACATTTCCATCAAGGTTACTAACATTAACATATTCTCACATTTCCAACCTATCTTATGGTCATCTAGCCTATGTTTTCACAAAATATTATATATTATCTATGAGAAACCAAAATCATATCTTGGCCAATTCCTCCCTAAGCCTGGAACACCTTAATTATCCACCGTTTCTCAAGCTCCAATGCTCCAGCTCCTCATCAATTGAATTTTCAGCTCCCAGGATTCAATTCGAAGCTTCCAATATTCACCAATTTAACTCCAATTCAACAAGATACACAATCTAATTCATACAATATCACAATAATCAACATTGAGCTTACTAAATCATGAATTCACAAGGGTTAAGGTTTCCTTACCATTACCCATGAGTCAAATGGACAAAGCCCTACACTATCCACGAGCTAATTAGACTCTAGAACATCAAAACCACATAATCTCTCAAAATCAAAACCTTAAATTTTGAAATTAGAAAAGAGTGTATGAGTGAGAAATCGCTATATTCTTACCAAATTGTTTGATGGATTTTGTAGAGAATTTCGAGACGAACGCATGGCTGCTGACGGCTTGTCAATCGGAGCTCCGGATTGAAAGTTATGGACGATTGAAATTGAAAGTGGAAGGGTTAGGGTTCAATGCTGATTGCTCCCTCCATCAACGTGTTTCAGGTCATTTGGGGAAGAAGAGTTCAAGTATTGGTTTTCCTATAATGGGCCTTGGGTCCGGTTTGAGTCTGGTCCAACCGGTTCGGCCCGTTCGGTCCAATTTTGGTCAAAAACTTTAAAATTAGTGTCAAAATTCATATTTTAATTATTTCTTCATTTATAAACTATAAAATTTAATTTTCTAACTTTTTTAAATAATAATTAGTTTATTGGTTAATTATTTACTAATTACTTGGGGTTTACATCCTACCCCCTAGCAAAAATTTTTGCCCTCGAAAATTCGTTCTCAAATCTTCATATACACTCCCTCAGATTCAACCGACCTCTTACCATTTATTTTACCATTCTCCAACATCAATTTAACACCCTATTCCCAATTCAAGCCTAAGTCATACCCATTTGTTTCACTTTCAGCTTCGTCTAGCTCTTTCTCAATAACTACAAACTTCCTTACCCTTCAAGGGTTCTCTCTAAATGAAATCAACCTCAATTCTTTCTCACCTGTCTCAAACACTAAACAATTCCTCAATCTCTTAGTCTGAGTCAATCTATTATAACCTAAACCACACATTCACACTTTTCGTTCCTCAATCCTATATCAATCTTCGAATCATTCTCATAGCCCAAGACTTCTTCCTCCCATCACTACAGTTCTAGAGGCACCAAAATTGCCGCGCTTCCGCAGTGCCACTGTGATTATAAGCCACTAAGAACTTAATCACTCGTCTACTCTGCCAGAATATTCCTTGAATCTCTTTATCTCTCTAACTAAATGCTATCAACCATTTGTTCAGCTACACGAGTTCTAATCCTTGGTTGTCTCCACCACCTAATCCATCACCGCCTCCATACAATTCCTAAGTTATCTGCTCCATTTCCTTCAGCAGTAGCTCGTACAGCAGCCCTAGAATCAGCCGTATCACCTCGCTGGCGTCCCTGAGACGCCCTTTGGATCTTGTCCACACCGAATAATTGATATTAAGTTGACCAGTCTTAATATCTCAAGTCTAGTACTTCAATTCTCCAAAAGTATGCTCATGAACATCTATGCTATATATGTTAAGCAGACATCCTAAATAGCACATACACACAGCCAGAGTATGCTCAGAAGCATAGTCAGTCCGTCCCTCAGCCTCTATAGGAACGAACTGCTCATTAGGAATATATGAATATGTTGAATACATGTTATGGCTAACACCATTCTCTTATGTTTGTGTAGAAGCAATATTGTTCTGTGTTTGCATGGATGACTGATAAGCATAATACTGATTTCCCATGCCAATTTGTTGATCACCTGATACTAGCACTTGCATTGGCCAAGACCTGAGAAACAACACATTTCAACGTTAACAAAAGTTAATTTCGACATACATACCCTTTGTGCATGTGTGCACATGTATCTGTGAAGCTCATAGCTGAGAATACTTATTCAACAAACAATTTATAGTTCTTTTTTTAGTTGAATTCAGGCTTTAACAATGATATAAAGCAATTTTTTCTCCCATAAACATCATTTCTTCAATCACTAAACCATCTCCTCATTGAAGTTAAGAAAATAAATAAAAATCCCCAACAACAATGGTTGCTGAAACAAATGAAATAATCTCATCATCCATGCTCCATAGTTTCACGAAAAAAAGGGGGGATTTTCTTGATTCAAGGACAAAAATAAAGCTTATCCAAAGAGTTTGAAAAGTACTCTTGATATGGGGCAGAGGCAACTGCTTGAGAAAAGTAAGGATAGTAATGTGATGATGAAGCATTCGACTCCATCATGACATTTGCGTGGTCTGTATTCACCGCAGAAGAACTGAAATCAGGCTTATATGTCTATTAAAGATAATTGTTGTTCATATTCACTGCGGTCGAATATGGATCAGCAGTTTGGGGGGGGGGGTTGGGATATTTTTTGTTGTGCATAGTGAGGGTCCCACATCACTTGAGCATGATGACCATTGCCTGCATTTGCCGCTTGGGAATGAAAATCAGGAGGTGGATGTGGGTTACTGTAATGCAGATATTGAGAATCTTGAGCCGAATTAGCCTGACTACTACCCATAGTCATCGTAGATGAATGAAATTCAAGGTGTGGATGTTGGATATTATGTTATTTGTATACCCTAGTTTGTGGTATCTAGTTTTAATAATGTTAAGTTGAGACAGTTAATTGCTTGTTGCAATTTATGTTATTTGATACTAGTTTTCAGATTATTTAGTTATAAGTCAGGTTATTTGATACTAGTTTTTTGCCTGTTTCATCAGGTTGTTTAACAATAAATATGGAATGAGAATCTCTAAACCTAATAGACTCACTTAAGACCTCTTTGTTTTGTTGCTAGTGTTAAATTCTGCATGCAAATTGCTGCCACAAGTATTTTTATATTTATTTATTTTTTCCTTGGTTTGATTCAAGATGCTTCAAGATCCTTTATTTTTCACATGTGCACCCAAAACTTAATCATGTTAGAATATTTCATGAATAAATACCAAATACTCAATCAAGAGTTCAATAAAAATAGTTCATTTACTATTTATATTCAATATGTTAGATGAATGTACATACACAAATTGTTTCTTCCTTGTGCCCCTACTGTACTAGCTGAATATTACTATCCACTTATATATTATTTATTTAACTCTGTATGGTACCCAAATAGTTGCTTCCATTATTGATTTATTTGAACAAGTTGCATTCTAGGAAGAAGTCAAGAATATGAAATCAAGTTAGCAGTCAATGATATTGCTTTTTGGTTTTTTTTATTGATTAAATTATATGAAATCAAGTATAGATGTTTGTGTATAGATGTTGCAAAGGGAAAGGTGACAATAATAACACCAAGGCATGTCAAGCTCTTGCAAGAAAGGTTCAAAAGGCACTGAGTCGTGTAATAGATATTATTAGATAAGGCTTGAGAATTGAATCTGCTTGTTTCTTGTGACTCCCTTGAATATATTGAACTCGTCTACCTTGTGGGCATTAAATTCATTAAAAACATGCAATTTTGGAAGTATATATGTTTTCTTTCTCATCATTTAAATGAAAACCCGAAGATGAAATCTATGGACGTGCTACAATAGCTTAACAACAAACCTTTTCAGAGGGAATCACATAAATTTGGTGCTCACAAGCATCTCTATGGCTTTTTGCTACTGGTTATTTTCAGAGGGAATCACATAGTATTATTAAATTGATGTGTTATATTCATGTACCTTGATATTATAAAGTCAAAAGAGTATGTTCAGACCATAACCACAAGTTCAAAGTACCTCATCAACACCAACTTTTTCCATCCCTAAGGCACAATCAACCATATATAGTCAAGGTTCTTTGATATAGATCCAACTAAGCCACAACATGAATCAAAATTCCAAAAATCATTAAAATGGTAGCACAATCAACCATATATTATTCATTTTATGAAGTCTAGTAACCTATAAAGCAATTTAACATCAATAAAAGGCATTCTTGGCTGTAAACACTAAGCTGCAACAATCATCCAAAGGTAAGTGCATTCACTAAAAAATGAATAACTCATTCACCTGTTCTAAAATTTTTAAGATTCAGAGTGATGTAAACACGTTCCAAAATCAAAACTAATAGAAATAGTAAAAAAAATAAAGAAATTTAAACTCTTCTTTGATTGATGCAATGGATGGTTCACAACTCTGCCTCATCATCATCATTTGTCGCTGAAATTTAAGCGACATATTTTTAAATTTAAAAAGAGTAAAATAAGTATAATAAAAAATAAACAATAAAATTTAAAACATTTTATACCACTAGAATTGAAATCCATTGAGGACTCAGTCTCACTACCACTCTGTTTGTAATACCTTGAGGAATCTAAATATTTCTAGATCAAAATTATAAATAGGAAGGATAATGAGCTACGATACAATATTATACGTAACAAAATATACTCAACAAATTTATTGTACTTACATCTTCATTATCAAACCATTCAGTGTGAACATACTCATCACTTTCAGTATCTACGAAGGAGTAGTCTTCACCCTCAACATTCTCCTCAGCGTCACCATCAAATTGGGGAGTCCTTTCATCCATTTTCCTCATGGAACATGTAGCAATGTTATGACCTCCCTTGCGACAGTAGCTGCAACGCTTAGGCTTCCTTGTGGTCTTTGTCTCAATACTTCCATTCTTTTCAAAGCCTTCATATATGTATTCCGCATGCCCTCCATCATGTTATCGTCCCCACTATGAGCCCTAATCCATGAAAGTATATTTACCAATGCATCTCGTGATTCATTAAATAGATCCTCTTTTAGGCACCCTTTGTTCATAACTTGTTTACACCAATGTGCCAAACATGCATGCCGACTGATAGCCAAGGAATCCTCCATCAAACTGCCTATGTCATCATATCTACTAATGCCTTCCTTAGCTTTTCCAGTCCATCTTCGCAGCACTAATGATTTTGGTAGCTCTGCAATGTCTATAAAACCCAAAACAGCAAGTATATGACTACATAGAATACCTATGGAGTCCATTCTCATGCATGAGCATTTAAATTCATCTTGCTCTCCATGAAAAGACACATGCCATATCGCGTTAAGCTTATAAAATTTTGACACATGATATATCTTGCAAGAACTTGTTTTCTTTTCATATATTACCTTCAATGTGCTGGCCTTGTGGAGCATTGAACGGAATAACATAAAAATTTGCCGGGTATAAATGGTAGCTGTTGACCTTTCTAATTGTTGAAAGTGTGTCTGCATCACAGGTTGTCTAGTTAATGATTTAAAGTCTGCCAAATCTTCTATGTTCCGCATGTAGCTCAAATAACGCTGGAAGTGCTAAACAAATTCTGTCAAATTATGGCGTGATTTAACATATATTTTGAGGACAGCATGTTGACTTTCACACCTTGAAGTTGTTCTAAACCCAACAAAAAAATTTCTTGGATATGAGTGGTAGCCCACATATTTCTTTTTCCATACATATCTATTATCCATTTGCAGTCTTCCACTCCAAAGCATCCAACAATTTCCTCCCACTTTTCTTCAAACACACCAACTTCGTAATCACCTAGCATTAACTTTGTAAACATTTTCGTAAACTGAGATTTGTATATTACTTGTTACATTATGCATCAAGTGCCATGCACATAAGCTATGATGTGCATTGGGAAACACTTCCTGAATAGCGATAGCCATCGATGGATGACCATCCGTAATTACTAAAGTTGGTGTCTTTCCCTTCATTGCTATGAGAAGTTATTTTAGTAACCACACATATGTACTTTTCCTCTCATTCGAAACTATCACAGAACCAAATAGAACGATTTGATTATGGTGGTCAACTCTCGAGAATATTAACACCGGCAATTTGTATATATTCTTCTTATATGTGGCGTCAAATGCTAACACATACCCGAATAGATTGTAGTCCAACTTACACCGGCCATCACACCAAAAACTTTGTCAAAACACTCCTTCTTTGCCCTTCTCAACACTATAGAACAAGTTTTGATCCTTTGCTGCTAGTGTTTTCAAGTAATGCAGAGGTTAAATCATCAGGTATTTGTCTTCTTTGCTTTACAACTTGATTGTGCATATACTTACTTGAAAAATTAACATTCTCATACCTACCACACTGGCTAGCTAATGACCCAAATATATTTGGTATGCTGATCCCCACCTCTTTTATATGGTTCATTTGACTAATGTCAGGCTCAATCATTTTCTTATGAGACCTTAACATTCTAGCTAACTTTGGGACAACAAGCTCATGGTTGTGTTCATCACAAAAATCTCTCACTACCCAACTCTCAATTACCGCATTGAAGAAAACATGAAGTCTACTCATACAACCACATCTTGTCTCTGGTTTTGGCTCCCTAAGTCAATTTTTCAGATGGTTCTATTTTTCTAATTTATAGCCTTCACAAGAACAAACATATGCTTTTTCTCTAACTTTTCCATCAACTCTTCTACTCCTACTCTTTCGGACACTGAAGTCCCTCGTCTTGGCATATGAATTATAAAATTTGAATGCCAAACCAAGATCAGCAAAGTGCAGTTGATAACTATTTTCCATAAATAGATCTGAGAAATCGATCTTACCAATATCTTCCCAAGAGTTTATACGATGTTGATTCATATCCACGCATCAGAAGTTGCATCTTCATCCACATGATCACTAACATTATGCGCATTTTCATCCATTGTGTGTCTTTGACTATTGCTCTCTACGTGTAATTTATGGCGACTTAAGTTAATTAACCAGCAAAATAGCACAAATTAGTTAGATTTATAATCAAATAATCAAAACTAACAACTGAGCATTGAATTTGCAAACCGAATCACAATACTAATTTATCAATAAAAATCAAATGACAGTAACAAATAAAAAATAGAACAAAAATTCATAAAAACAAATACCAAAATTGAACATAAACATAAACCCAAAAATTGAAATCATGAACAGAAATCAAACAGCAATAATAAATAAAAAATAGAACATTGTGAACAGAAACATAAACCTAGAAATTGAAATCAGAATCATAAAAGCAAATACCAAAATTGAATAGAAATATAAACCCAAAAATTGAAATCATGAACAGAAATCAAACAGCAATACCAAATAAAAAATATAACATCATGAATAGAAACATAAATTCAGAAATTGAAATCAAAATCATAAAAGCAAATACCAAAATTTTTGAACCCTCATAAACAGAACCCAAAAAATTTTAAACAACCAAATAAACAAAACAAAACAAATAATTGAATGAAATGAATGAAATAAATTCATACAAAAAACCTTAACAAAAAATAAGTAGAACGATGAAAAAATAATTGAATGACTTCAACAAAACAGATACATACAACAGAACATAAAAGGATAAAAAAATGAGCTAAATGAAGCAAATTCATACCTGAGGCTGAGGCTCCATTGGAACATTGAAAGTGGAGCGATGAAGGGAGACGGAGCACCACGACGCAGACGACGATGTTGACTCTCTGAGACCCATGCCACCGCTCTGAGGCTGAAGACGAACGACGCGAAAAGAGGAGAGATACTGAGAATGAATGAGACAATGATGTGCTGGGCTGTAAAAAGAGAGAGGATGAGAACGACACCGGGAGAGGGTCTGAGACCGGTAGTGAATGCTTGATGCACGACGACGACAGAGAACAGATAAGCGTGTACTAGGTTGTGGTGATTCAGTGGATAGAGAGGCAATAAGGTTACAGGTAAAAAAAATTAGGGTTATCCCTCATGAATTTAAAAAATATTTGGGATAGAGTAAAGTATCATTTTTGTCCCCAACGTTTGGGAGAAGTTCTATTTGTGTCCCTAACGTTTAAATCGTCATATTTGTATCCTTAACGTTTATAAAAGTGATTCAATGTTATTCTACTATCAATTATACTAACAAATCAGATTATATTTTTCAATTATTCTCACTTGGATGTATTCATTATCAATTAGGTCTCACTTGGATGTGTTCGGTTTTAATATTATACCCACTATTTGTGTTTAGATTCAATTATGTCCCTAGAAAAGTGAATTATGTAAATTAATGTTATAGGAATTAGTTTCAACATTTGATGAGATATTTTTCGGAGTAGATCATCGATTCAATCCCATACATTTGTATTCTAACCTCAAGAAGAGATTTTTAAAACTCAAATTAAAGCGCTCATGATGTGTAATTGACGGCAGGATAACATTGAATCACTTTTACAAACGTTAGGGATACAAATAGGACAATTTAAACGTTAGGAACACAAATAGGATTTACCCAAAACGTTGGGGACAAAAACGATACTTTACTCTTTGGGATAAATGTAAAATAATAATAATTATTATTAAACCCCATATAGGTTATATTTGTAAATGATTTATTGTGCACATCAGAAAAGTTCAAAAGACTTGAACTTACTAAAGACAATAGTTATAATACGGGCCGGGGTTATTTATTTACTTTTATCATATCCCACAACACATTAAAGTAGTGTTTATTTTTAGAGATTAAGACCTAGTTTGGTAAAATTTTTACTTTTCAAATGTTATAACATCTATATTTGGTCAATTAAATTAAAAATAATTTTTGATAAGCACAAACAACAACAAGTACGTTTGATAAAATAACTTTTAAAATTTAAAAATATTATAATAGACATTAATATAAGAATTAAATATAGATATTAATTAATATATGAAGTTATATTAGACTTTTAATTTTGATAAACAGTTACACAAGCCAACTTTGAAAAACTCCCATTAGAAACTTTCAAAAACACCTATAGCTTTTAAAAGCTAAAGCAACAAGTACAAACACAAGAGCTTTTTTATTTACCAAACGCAAAACGAGGTGATCGAGACTCGGAGATTAAGATTCAGTATTATATTTGGTGATTAGAGACAATAACTAACATTTAGTATCGAGATACCAAATTTTAGTTCCTTTAGGTAGCGTTTGGTAGAGAGACAGAGACTGAGAGACAGATACTGAAAGACAGAGATAGAGAGACAAGAATTAAAATAAGTCTCAGTATTATGTTTGGTATAAAATATCGTTCAAAATATAATACAGAGATTAAACTAAATGAAATGACCAAATTATTCCTACTAATTAAAAGAAAAAAACAAAAAATAAAACCCAAATCCAATCCTTCAGACAACCATTTTCCCTTCCTCCTTTCTCAATCCCTAATCTCCCGTCAGTTCACCCAATTTCACCACGCCAATCTCTTGCTTGGCGTCGGCTTCGCCGTCGACGAGGAAGCCTTGCCACTGTTTCATCAATTCCTTCGCTTACGGTTCTCTCCATCTGTCTCTCTCTCTCTCTCACGCTTGATCTCTCTCTCTCTCTCTCTCTCTCTCTCTCTCTCTCACTTTCTTCTATTGGTTGCAGGGGCAAATTGGTTGCTATTCAAGCTGGAAATAGGGGCTATCCTCCGAATAAGGTATGTAAGATGATGATTATGATAATTTTGATACCAAATTTCTGATGATTCGATGATGACACTGATATGAGATAGTTAGCATTGTTGTTAACTTTGAATAAAGTCACGATTTGAAAAGTTGTTTTTCACAGTGAGTGATTTTGAGTTTGTGGTGTCTGAAATTTAAAAGGAGAAAATGGTTACATGGTGATTGAGTTTTAGAGCACATAACCTAGTCTGGCTTTGCTGTTTTTCATTGTATTTCAAGAACCAAAATTGCTTGCAATTAATATGCTTATTGGTTGCAACTATTTTACTCTGCCAAATTGCTTGCAGTTGATATGCTTATTGGTGGAGGATGTGCATTTCCATATTGATTCCAACTTTGTTAGTGCAAACCATTGCAAAATTTATAGGATGAGGGTTACCAATGAAAATATGGAGGACACTATGTCTATATTCTTGAAAGATACGAGGTTGTTGCCATTTCTTTTTTGGATTTATTTTACATGCATTCTACCGAGGTGTAATTTACATGTAGCTTGTCCCACCTAGTGGTATAGATTTATTATTTTTGTTGTATCATCCATTGCCAAGTCATTTTAATTTTTTTTCTGAATCTGTTGAAGATGTGTCATTTTGTATTTAAGTGCTGTAATTTGTCTAATTTGGAATTTGTCTTGCTCCCTTCATATTTTGTTTTTTGTTTAGCACAAATGGGACTTATCTGAACTGGGAGAAATTGAAAAAGAATAATGCTGCTGTAAAAGTTCATCATGGAGATATTATATCATTTTCAGCTCCCCCTCAACATGGTAATATGAGTTCCTTTTGGAATTCAGTGATTCTATTAAGATTTTATCTTTTATACCAATTCTACCATTGTACAACTCACTCTCATCACACACACACACACACACACACACACACACACTTGCATTGATATTTGCTAGAATTTGCAATGTATCTTTGTTCTCTTTCTAAAAGGAAACTTTTTTTGTTCTCTTTCCCTATTGAAAAACTTTTGTCTTATCTTAACAGAGCTTGCATATGCTGTTGTATATCGAGAGGTGGTTGTGTCCACTCCCACAACAGATAATGCAGTTCCCAAACGGAAAACAGGTAGCATTATGATTAGCAGCTCACATACATACTATTCTTAGTCATTCTTGCATTATACTCTGATTTATGCTCATAAGCAGAACTCAGACCTCTATTTTGTCAAAGTTTAAAGCTTCATATGTGATGAATGTCATAATTTTGCTATGCTTTATTGCAGGATGTTACTTTGAGACAAGTTTATTCGATTGTATAGGTTATATTGTATCGAGATTGATACTGATTTTCTTTTTGCTTTAACTTTTCCCCCTTGTATGTAGAAGAGTTCGTTTCTGAAAATAAGAGATTGAAGGGTTTAGGCATTGGTGCTCCTGAGGGTCCTATATCTCTTGACAATTTCAGAAGCCTTCAAAGATCAAACACGATGTGTTAATTTTGGTTTCTTTGTTGTGATAGGGCTGAAGCTATAAAAAAGTCCATTGTGAGATCTCTATTTACTAAAATATCTAAGCTCTTTATGCACACTGTATTTCTTTTACTTGTGTTCTATTTAACTATTATGCTTTTGTATTCTCTTTTGCTAAAATCCTACAATCAAACTTCAAGCTGTTTTGGCTTAAAGTTGAAGTTAATTTATTTCATCTACAGATCTGCTACATACGCTATCATCTATTTCGAGACATTCAAACTTCATTGAGCACACCAGTGAGAAATCCAAGCAAGCTAATGATATACAAGTGAGAAACCTAGTGAATACATAACTTATGCATCACAAAATCTCTTGAAGGCAAAAGGAACTACAAATTAAGTTATAGTGTTGGGTTTTAAATTGTAGCAGGAGTATTTGTATGTAATTTGTTTGTATTTGTAAACATGTTGTAAAAGCATTTATAGGAATGAATTAGATTAACTGATTTGTTGACATTAAATTGTTGAAATTAGATTGGCTGTTTTGAGAAATTCTTGTATTCTTTACCTAATTCCAAACAAAACAACTGCAAAATCAGATCCAACTAAAAAGGTATATTATCATAATATCATACAAAGCATTTAATATTGATGGGAATAACAACTTCCTAATAACATAGATGGAAGGAGACTGAATTTAGCATATTTAACTCATTAATATAAATTCATGAAGCATTAGTTTGAATATTCAGTATCTAATATTACCTTGAAAATTTATGAAGCAATAATTTGAAAAGTCAGAATCTAATAATAACTTGTGAATTAGGACATTTCACCTAATAATTTATTGAATTCATAAAAATAACTAAATCATCCTAATAAGTTAATAAATTCATAAAAATAACTACATAAAAATAACTAAATCATCCTAAATTCATAAAAAATAACTAAATCATCCTAACTAGTTATTGAATTCATAAAAATAACTAAATCATCATAACTATGTTCAACAAGAATCGTTAACTAGAACAACTTATTCTAATTGAGAATGGATCGCACATAACCATTCTTCTGAGAATCCTTCAAACCCCAGAAAACCTTCTCCATCTGTGCATTATTAGCAAACTTCACTGCAACCTGCACCACCTCATCGTTATCGAATCCAAGCTGTTCAAGCTTCTCACCGACCATGAACTTCTCATTCACCCCAGATATAGCATCAGCAAGAACTTGGGCATTCCTTCCTTGTTCAGCAGTTGAAAATTGCACCTGTTCAACCATCCTCTCTAGAATATCATTTTGCTTCCGCTTCTTTCCCGAATGCCTTTCCCTAGCTGCACAAGCATCAGAGTATGAACCTGCTCCTTGTCCTTCATAAAAACTTACATTTGCTGACATTCCAAAATCGTCCAAACTTGGACAATAATCTTCCTTCTCCTCTTGAACTTGCTCCTGTGCATCAAAACCACTGACTGCACTTGCACCTGTGGCTCGATCCTTTCGGAATATACCCTCTAATCGGTGGAATAAAAGGAATGGCTTACCAGGAGTATAAAATTTGGTTGGGTGTACCTGTGATGAAACTTACAGAAGTTAGTATACATATTCTAAAGTCACTAATAAAATAATTTCAAGTAATTTTGTTAACAACATCCACGCATCAAGAACGTCTCTACTGTCAACATTTACACACTGTTTTTCAGAATTCCACCCAAATCCACTGCATGCCAGCATCTCAGAGGCATATTGATACTTCTCCTTCAGTCGCTTATGCTTATTCTTGCAATGCTTCGCAGTTACCGTACAAGTTGGGAATGCTTCCAACATCTTCAAGGCTAATTTTTCAAAAGTTCCTGGTCTGAATTGTCCACAATAAGCTTTCAAACCATCAACAACACACTCCTCCATGAAACCAACAAATGCTTCAGTTTCTTCATCAGTCCACATGCGTTTGTCCATTGTCATCTAAGAAGAAATGTAACATGCAATAAGTTGTACAATCCATTAAAATCAAACATCACCTATGATAATAGAAATCTAACAACGCAATAATTAATCATATTAATAATTATGAATATTACAAACAAGGCTTACAATAACCATTTAAAAATTTCAATGACAAAAAATCCAACAAAACAATGGAAAGTCTTTCGCACACAAATTTAGCTATTACATCACAAGTTTCATGCCAAATTAAACAAGGAGATTCAAGTTGGGCCTATAATCTTTCCTATTCCGTACGACTAGTTCGCCACTCTTCGTACATCTCAATTGCAATGTTGACACACCATTGTCTCCACTCATTTGTATTTTCAACCACATCGATCAACTCATCTGGTGCTTCCTCTCCGACGGGCAGAAATTCATCTAAGAAGCTAGTTTGCTCTTCCGGATCCATATCCATGTTCTTCCGAATAAAATTTTGCAATAGACAACAAGCAATTATGATCTAATTTTGTGTTTTTATAGGGTAAAAGCTAGGATTTCTTAAAATTGACCATCTCTTCTTAAGTAATTCAAAGCAGCGCTCTATGACATTCCTAGCAGAAGAATGCTTTCTATTAAAATACTCCTGGTAGTTGCAAGGTGCACGTGTTCCTTGAGCCCACTCTCTAACATGATAGCGAGTGCCTCTATATGGTGCTAGGAACTCAGGACCATTTGTGTAACCCACATCTACTAAATAGTAATTACCTATAAATATTACATACAAACAAAATAAGCTCTACAACTGTGCAGTCAAGCTTAATGTCAAAATCTAACTTATGACTTATAAATTAGATATTACCATAAGGTATCTTGAGACTATTACCACGAGTGATTGCATCTCGAAGTATTCTTGAATCAGATGCCGATCCCTCCCATCCACTAAGTACATAAACAAAGCTCATATCTCGGTTACACACTCCTAGGACATTAGTACATATTTTACCCTTCCTTGTTCGATATCTTGACTTATCAGACTCGGGGACTGTCACCTCTATATAAGTGCCATCTAATGCTCCCAAGCAACCTTATAATTCACAAAAAATTACAACTTTTGATAGACAATCCTTCCAGGCTTAAAACAAATTACATACATAATCCATTTAGGTTTACCTTAAACTTTCTCCATGTTGGGTCTATGCAATCCTCTTCAACCGGTGAGGCCTTGGCGAATAACAAATTTTGCATACGTATAATAGCCTTTAAAACCTTATTGAAATACTTACTAACTGCTTTTCCAGACCTACAAAATCTAACTTGTAGACTACGGTTTTTCTTGTGATGAGCTAAGATAATTAAAAAAGTTGCAACTTGTTCCGGCAAGCTTACTTGACCATCCTCACAAAGTCCTCCTTGGACTTGAAGCAACTCGCACAAATTAGCAAAGGCATTTGTGTTCATTCTTAACTCCCAAATACAATTCATATAACTCTCACCAATAATACACTCTAAAGCATCACATCTAATTCTACTATTTATTCTTCCACCTAATGACACTTCCCCACTACTTCTATTCCTAAAGTACACAAATAATATAAGAACAAAGTTCAACATCAAATTATCATGCTTCGATCTCATCGTTTCATAAAAAGAAACACATCGTTTAATAATCTCCGACCGCTCCATTCCTTCCTAACAAAATCATTTCATACAAAATAAGCACAAACATTCAATTTACTCAAATCAAAATCTAAACTAGATATAATCATTCAATGTCTTTTGTCACATGTACTTGAATACGAAATGCACTTATTATGAAACTTTAATTTAAATTTAGTTTGCACCTACTATGAGTATGAGCAGTTGAGCACACCTCCATATCCAATTCCAACAAAGTTTGCAGTCCAATTTTATAAAAAAACACACAAACTCTGTTATTCATTACTCAAACATATCTCGTTGAATAAAATTATAAAACCACCAACAAGACATAATACTCTGTCTCATGTATAGTAGGTAACCAAGTAAGGGCATAGGGCATTTTAGTTTCAACAAGAAATCAGCACACAAAACTAAAAAGGATTGACATTCACAATAAGAACATGTCACAATCATATCTTTAGGCCCTTGACCTCACACAGTCACACAAACAGCTCAATGTAACCCTAAAGAAATAGCTAGCAAGATTAACTACATAAAAGCCAACTGCATTACATAACATAGTGAGGAATGAAATCATATGCTTAAAAAAGTTGAGTAAAAAGAGAAAGAAAGATATTTTGTACCATGTGATCCTATATTATATGTATCCCCACCATGTTGTCACTATCCACCATAGAATGTAAATGTATGAGACTTAAAAAAGGTTGGTGGAAGCTGATATTTTCTAATCACATTCAAGATGAATAGCTAATCCTCCATTTCACAGGCATCATAAATAATAGTTAGAATGGACAACGATGTGGCCAATACCGGAGACACAAACTTCTTTTATCAAAGGTATATCACAATACACTTTAACTTCAAGCAAAATATTATCATCCGATATAAGTAGGATAAGAGAACAAAAAATTGCCAGGCTATATGTATAAACCATGTGTAAACTTAGGCATGGTTAAGGAAAAGTGTAAGCCATCAAAGTACAATCACACGCTTAATCTTTTTCAGCGTTTCAAATTCTAATTCCTATGTAACAACTATGACCCTAAATAGCCCAAAGTAGTACAATTTATAGCAATGGAATTAGTTACTGAAGGAATTAGTATAAATAGGATAATAGGAAGTGCATTAGAGGATAGTTGAACTCTCTTCTCCTGGTTAATCTTCTTTTAATTTGCATAATTCTCCTCCAAATTCCCCAATCATCTTACCCTAAATCTTATTACTCATTACTATGGTGCTCTCCTTGAGCATCAAAATGTTGTCCCCTGCAAAAAAAGCCAGCTTTATTAGCAAAAGGGTCAAAAGGGGAAAAATAAAAATAAAAAACAAAATCAGAAGCAACACAACTTGGAAAAATTCATGCATTTGCAATTTGCATAGACCATGAATTAATTAGATACCCTGTGCATTGCAATTCTAGATCTGAAATAAAAAAGTTAGCTTCGAAAATTTTTGTTGGTTATTACAGAAAAGTTTCCAACTTGCAAATAAATACAAAATAATTTGTGAGATGTAAATCGAGTACCATACGAGCTAGATATTAAAAATTGAAAAAATAAGAACGAAACTGCGGGCAGAGACGAATGGTAGGTGTGAAGATGAACTCACTGGAAGGGAGCTAGGGATTCGTCTCAGAAAAGTGCATAACAAAAACACGACAACAGTTTCCACGCAAGCAATTCCGAGTACAAATTTAAATTATGCAAGAAACAAAAACAAAAAATACCAAAATAGAAGATAATCTGCAGAAGGCGCTGAAATTTACCAAAAACTTCAACAAGCAGAGCAGTAGAAATTTTGAATAAAAAATCATATAACTCCATACAACTTTTATAAAACTGCAATAAAAAGCAACACAAATGCGAAAGATACACAAAGAGACAACAAGCAAAATGCAAATATGGAGGAGAAGAGAAGAGAAATAGAAGCTTCACGAGGATACCATGAATTGAAAAATATGCCTACGAAGATGAAGGTGTGACAGCGACTAACCTTGCTCACGGTGGTTTAACGATTTCGACGACGAGGTAGTGGTCTTGCAGGCGGCGATGGGCAGCGGCAGCAGCTTCAGGGTTAGCTCCAAGGTCTGATTGACATTATATTAGAAGAACTCAACCTGATTATTTGATTTGGTCAAAAGGGCAAATTAGGAATTAGATAATTAGAATGAGGGTATTTTGGACATAAATTGTTATTTAAATTTCTGTCTCTGTGACCCTACTTTTTGGAAGTACTGAAATACTGAAATTTTTAAGACAAAGACTGAAATTTTAGTACCAGTCTCTAGGCCAACAAACATAATACTGAGACGAAGTCCCCCAATCTCCGTCTCAGTACCTTAAAACAAACGCTACCTTAGTACACAAGGGACTGAAATTTCTATGGAAGAAGACTAAAACTTTAACAACATTTTATTTAACAACTAAAGATATTTTATTAAATATTTTTATTTCATCTCCATATTTATTTTGAACTAAACAATATACTAAGACATAATTCAGTCATGTATACTTTACACAAAATATAATACAAAGACTTAATTTTGTCTCAGTCTCTCAGTAGGTTGTGTTTAGAAGGGAGACTGAGACTAAGAGACAGAGACTAAATTAAGTCTTTGTTTGTATTTTGTGTAAAGTGTAAATGACTGAGTTATGTCTTAGTATTATGTTTGATTTAAGATAAAAATAGAGAGTCGAATAAGTGAAATTTGAGTCTCTCTCTCTCTTGTTTATGAGATTATTGAATTTGATTTTAAAATATGTTTACGAGATTGTTGCTTTTCATTGTAGTATTGTCGTTGGTGATAAATTGGTGATGACAGAGGTGTAGAGACGTGTTAGTAGTGAGGAGACTGAGGAGTAGATTCAGAATATAAACTTTTGAAAAAGACATTTTAGGAAAAAAATATTTATAATGTTTCAATTTTTGTCTCCAAATTTTTTTAATTTTTCATATTTATTAAAATTTTGTATCTTAAGACTACAATTTTAATTTTAATTTTTAATCACCAAACATAATACTAAGTCTAAGTCTCCTTTCTCAAGTCTTTAGTCAAGTATTTCAAGACAAATACAGCCTCAAGGTTTTAGGAGGGCCTCAACCACAATATTATTATCGATAATGTGTTGTGTGTGAATGTTGGCAAAATGGGAAAAGTTTTTGGATCATATGGCAGGCCATGATGATGTCGAAGGCTTCATGTGGCAACAAATATTTGGATCATATCGCATTGGACAGGTAGGCTCATAGCAATAATCTTTAGAGGGCTGTGTGTGAATGGGTCATAGCCTCATAAGCCTATCATGCCCATGTGCCTCCAGGAACTAGCTTTCCCGGACCCTCCCAACTCCCAACCACCACCAAAAACAAATGTGTGCATATTAAAAAGTGAAAACACAATAAAGAAATGAAGCAAGCTACTTGTAAGTAGTCACAATTGATCGATCCTTGGAGGCAACATATATCATCATCAAAATCATCGTAATATATAGAGTTAAGCTTCACAAGATTAATGGTTAAATTTAATTCACATGTTGGTTGGAACTCATTTCCAATAAATTATTGTCCGTATATAGTTATTATATATAGCTCATATAATTAATTATTGTAATTGAGAAAATCTTAGTTCCAATTATAAGTATTAACGGATGATAAAGTTTATTAGAAATTAAATAGTTATTCTATTTTTTATATATTCCATTAAAAAATTAGAATATAAATAGTATCACTAGTTATTATACGCGTATGCTTTATTTCATTAAGTGTAACTTGTTTTTTTTTATCATTATTTTTTTATTTTTCGAATCTTCGATCACTCTCTTTTTTATTCTCAAGAGTTCTGCAGCTTAGAACAACTAATTTACTATGGTGCAGTAAGCGTGGAAAAGCTGTAGATTATTAAATCAACAAGTAAATCCAAGAACTTAACTCCTCTCCTTGCAAGCAATAATGGCAGACAGAGAAAAAGGATTAGATGATCCAATTAATCCCCAAAATCAAAATTTAAATCAGAGTTTTTCAGCCTCAGATATGCAAACTTTAACAAGATTGATAAACCAGTTAACAATGCTTTAATCCCAAACAACAAGAACAACGTTAAGTCCAATTCAAGATCCAGCCAACCCATACTATTTCCACCCAAACGAAACTCCAGGTTTAATCCTCACTCAAACTCCATTGACGACTCACAATTATCACTCTTGGGCGACATCTGCTTGATTATCCATCAAATCAAAGAACAAATTAGGGTTCATTAATGGCACTCTCCCAAAACCAGAAAGAACATATCCAAAATTTGCAGCTTGGGATAGATACAACATTTTTGTCGTTTCCTGGATTCATTCCTCCTTAAGCATGGAGATCTTGCAGAGTGTGCTAAGATGCATTGTAACTTTAGACCTATGAAATGACCTCAAACACAAATTTTATTAAGGTGATCTATTTCGAATAGCAGATCTCCAAGAAGAGATATTTACCTTAAAACAAGGAGATCTTTCCATCACAGGCTATTACACCAAGCTCAAAGGAATTTGAGAGGAGTTAGATGAGTTCAAACCCATCCCAACTTGTGACTGCCAAGACCCGTGCTCCTGTGGATTGAAAGTTATGCGTGAATATAGAGAACAAGAGTATGCAATTCGACTTCTCAGAGGCCTCAATGATCAATACACTATAGTAACATCCCAAATTATGTTAATGACACTCTTCCCAAATGTCAATTCAATTGACTGTTTACTCTTGCAACAAGAACGCCAACTACAAGGATCGGACAATAAAAAAAAAAAGATCTTAATCAATGCTATCAATAACAATAGTTCTACTGGATCAAACAAAGATTCCACCTCGACCTTCAACACATCAACTCGCGAAGGAAGAGGCACGAATGGTCGTGGCAATATAGAAAGAAATGGAGGAGGTAGAGGACCTGTGAGAAGTTGTTCTCATTGTAGCAAAACTGGCCACACTATTGACACTTGCTATCATAAACATGATTTTCCCCCTCACTTCAATGCAGATTTACTTCTGTAAATGTCAATAATTTTGTAACTGATGAAAAATCTTGTGAGGACACCCAGAATCCTGTCTTACACCAAAACAACAATCAAGAAACTCAAAGTTTTGATGCTTTATTCACTGAAGACCAAAAAAAAGTTCTCCTTGCTCTCTTCCATCAGCAAGGCAATGATCTTCCTCACACTTCCCTTCAAACTCAAGCAATCAATACTGTAATTGCACCCTCAGCAAGTATACACCACATTTTGTCCATTTATCATATTCCCTTTAATTCCAATGATTGGATCATGGACACAGGCGCCACTGCTTATGTCATTTTTTTCTTAATTTCAAGGCAGCACTTCACATACTTAAGTACTTAAAGCAAGCACCAACAAAAGGGTTGCTGTTTGGAACTCAATGTGCCTTCACCCTTAGAAGTTTTTTGGACTCCCAATTGGGACACTTGTCCGGATACACGCCGCTCAATTTCAGGTTATTGTTTCTTCTTCGGAAACTCCTTGATTTCATGAAAAAGCAAAAAACAACACACAGTTACACGCTCATCCTTTGAAGCTGAATATAGAGCAATGGCGTTAGCAACATGTGAAGGAATTTGGATAACTTATGTTCTGGACAGCATTGATATCAAACTACAACAGTCTATGACCTTGTTTTGGGACAGTCAATCAACTCGGCATATAGCTATCAATCCTGTATTTAATTTTATGAAAGAACAAAACACATAGAGATTGACTGTTATAAAGTCAAAAAAAAAATGCAGGATAGAACCTTAAAGTTGCTACCTATTCCATAAAAAAATAAATTACAAATTTGCTAACCAAATCCTTCACCCTAAAACCTTTTGAATAGTTATGTGGTAAGCTAAACATGTACAATTTGTACACACGTAATTTAAGAGGAGCTGTTGGTATATAGTTATTGTATTTTTTATTCTTATAAATTCTGCACCTTAAAATAACTAGTTTAACATAAGCAGATATAGTTAATCATGAGCCATCACAAACATGCTCTCATTCAAAACCTCTATGCACAACAATCTTGTGTCGCCATGTTTTGAAACATACCATTGTCTATTAAATTTTAAAAGTTTTAACTTAGATAAAAACTCAAATATAATTATTTTTATATAAAGTTGATAGATAATAATAATTAAATAATTATTTAATTTATTCGTCTAATTAACTATATGTGGATATCTACTTCCAATGTATTGATTGTAAAGAGCTAAAATGTTAAACACATATTTTGTTGTTTAATTTAAAGGTATCACTTTTAGATATTTTTTCATTTATTATTTGTTATCTATTACATATATATAATAATGAGAATGGAGAGAAATACCGAATACGACATACAATTTTTTAAGATATCCTTTATCATATACATTATACAATATACAAGAACATGCTATTTTTAGACATCCTTTAATTTATTTGAAAATTGCTAAAGTAGGGGAGTAATCCAGTGCAGGAGATGCATGATAGAATCGCGTGCACTCTGGCTTTTGTGTTTGGGGTGTGTGAACACCTGAGCCTGACTAAGCGGTGAAAGCGCCAAAGCTTCATCACCTTCCAAGTTCCAACTCTTGTTCTCCTTCAACTTCAATCAAGATACCCTAATTCTCTCAACACCACTTCCACTTCACTCTCTCCTCTCACTCAAACCCCAAAGGTATGCACTTTCCTCCTTCAATTTCCCTTCTTTTATTTCTCGCTATTCCGATTTCGCGCTTCCTTTTTATCTTCGTATGCCAAATATTACTCTACTGTGATTCTTCTTGCTTCTCTGTTTTTCATTTCTGATTCCATCAATCAGGATCCCAACCTTCGCTTGCTACTGCTTCTTCTTCTGTTTGCTGTTAATTTGTAGTTAGGTTTTTTGCTTTTGCACCAACTTCCCCCACTGAAACGTCCTTTTATACACAATCACTGTACTTTTTTAAATTAATTGCTTCTCTTTTATTGCGGAATTTCTCTGTCTTTGTGTGAGTCCATGCTTCATCGCCTTGCCAATTGTGGATTTCTTAGAATGAGTAATGGGGTGCGTGAATTCGTTTCACTATTGATGAACTTGTATTGCTTACTGTTGATCATGGGGCGGATTTGGTTAATTTTCGAGTGTTGATGGAAGCTGTAAGGTGCTTTAGCTCTTGGCTTAGTTTCCCTATTATTCTTCAACTAAAGAATAAGGAAGCTGCGTACTTATACCCGGCCAGTGCTTCCTTCATCAACTTCAATGCCTTGGCACATCTGGTAACGCCCTTTAATGGCAGCAAATTGAGCTCTAACTCATCAATCATGTGCAGTGCTGTCATTTGATCATGAGATATGTCTATGTCCAAATAAGCTGCTCCATAGTTTGTAGTTGTTGATAATGGCTTGTTGCTGAGTGACCGGAGTATGTGACAGTACCATCATCCTTCACATCACAATTCAGTGTTACAGTGGATCGTGGGCACTATAGCGCTATTGAAGCTATGATATTGGGTGGTGATAGACAAGCCCAATTCCACCCCTCTACCTTTCTGCTGCCTCTCAAGATTTTTTTAGTTCTCCCTAGAGATTTAGCTGTTGGTTTACATCATAAGGGTTTTAGGGTTTTGCTTCTTATTTCTCGTAGCCATTATGCTTCTTTCTTCTCATATCTGTTCTACGTCCACATAAACCAAGGTTTGAATCTTCTCCTGTTTGAAAAAAGGGGTTGATGCATCTTGTCCAGAACTTGGTTTTATTGAAGCAATGCAAATTTGTTTGTTATAAGTTGTTAGATACTGGTTACTTTCCTGATTTGACGTATGTGTGATAGAATCCAATATGTATTTGGTTGCCCAATGATCTGGAGTTTGGGCATGTTCTTATTTAGTTTGAGGTTCAAGTGTGGTTTAAAGATAAGTTTATTGGGATTTGCTGTGAATTTGACAGTATTGCATATTATTTTGATAAGTTGATGCATGAACTGGAGCAGAAATCCCATATGAGTTGAGTATGAGATAGAGTTCAGTGGAGACTCTCCCCTCTTATTGGCATGGCTTTAGGAGTGGGTTTTCTTCTAAATGGAATAGGAACCTGTTTTGTATATATCCCTAGCATGGATGGGTGGCTCTTTCCAACCTTATAGAGGAAGTCCCTTGTTGGATGATTTTGGGAAGCAACTCCCATTCATGGCAGGGGCTCTTCCCTTATATCATAATTTCGTCATCTGAGTTCAACCCTGGCAGTATGGAGTTAAGCACATGTTTTGAACAACTTCTATTTGTTATCTACCTTATGCATGGTATTGATGATTTTGGAATCAGGTCAATGTTTTATTTATATGTATAACCCATTTTCCATTTGCTCACTTTTACATGTGAGAAGGCTTTTGTAGTCCTATGAAGATGGACATTTGGCAAGCAAGCTGAAGTTGTACATAGGGTGTATATATATGTTCCAATATGGTCATATGTACACCTTTGTCATTGGAAGGGGGATTCAACTTACCAGTGCTGATAATAAAACCTATGATATTTTTCCTTTTTTATAGGTGTTGCGCGGTCTTGTGGAGAATGGGAAGTACTGGTACTGACAAGATGCCAGGCAATAACAGCACAGGAAGTTCAGAAACCACTATTGAGATAAAGATCAAGACCTTGGATTCACAGACTTACACCCTCAGAGTGGATAAACAGGTAATTCCTTGACTATCTCTAATTCTTCTTCACATTTCTTTTCAATTTCTTAAAATCATTGGTTTTATTTCTGCATATATAAACCAGTTTCTTGCTCTCTCTACAAGTAAATATTGTTAGAGCTTGTCAAAAAAGGTTTCATTTGTTTTTTTTTTTTAAATAATTGCTTAAGTTTCTTGATGCTTAAGCTGACATATTGTAATTACTTAGCTACTTGCTTTAATATTAAACGAATTGCTGCTCCTTCTAAAATTGTTCTCGGTCCTATAGATGCCAGTCCCTGCTCTGAAAGAACGGATTGCTTCTGTCACTGGAGTGTTATCACATCGGCAGCGCTTAATTTGCCAAGGAAAGGTTCTGAAGGACGATCAACTCCTGTCTGCTTACCGTATCCTTTCTCTTTATCTTTCTACTTTGTGCCAAAGGATTTTGAAAACGGAGCAAGACAGCTTTTTATTTATGATAATACATTAACAAAGAATCGCAGTTTCCTGTGAAGAAAAAGATTTGGAATACTTACACAATAGTACAACATAATTTGAAAATGGCTGTGTCTTCTCTACTTTGTTGATTTGCAACATTTTACCTGTAGTAGGATGCTTTTTGTTTAGCATAATAGCATTTTTTTTGTCATTGCTTCTTCCGCTTTGATAAATATTTGGAGAATTCATTTTTCCCATCTATCTTCTTATTAGAGGTTTGATATTTCTGGGCAGAAAGTCCCAGAAACAACAGATTCATAAGCTTAAGTATAAATTTTCCATAGAAAAATGAATTCTGGGTTGTGTGCCCCAATATGTGAAAGTTACAAGATTTCTCGTGGGTATAGTTTTCTCTGGTATGACACATTTAATTTTAGTTGGTAAATATTGATTTCATGAAATGTGGTTCTTTATGATTTAAATTTATAAATGATAAGCCTTCCATTGATGTTTATGCTTGAAAGTTGATTGGACTTAAAAGACATAAGTGGTTTTGGCAAACTAGTTTTATTGCTTTCATTCTCCGGGCAAATTTGCTTGTAACTATGTCTATGTTGTTTTTGTGTCATTTCTTCTTCAACATGGGTCTTCCCTAACACAAGTAGATGTTGAAGATGGTCATACCTTGCATCTGGTTTCTAGGCAACCTGATCTACCAGGATTTTTGCCCGGTCATTCAGGTTTGAAGTGAATAGTTGCTGGTTTTTTTTCTTTTTTTTTCCCCCTTTTTCGTAATTGAGTTATGTGCTCTTGTTTTTGGCGTAACAAATCCACCCTAAACCCTGTTTGCAGGGGCTGACCCAAATTCAAGCACAAGTCATGGCCACAGTAGTCAAATATCCCCGGGTGTAGTCATTGAAACTTTCAATGTGCCTGTTCAGGGAGATGGAGTTACTCCTGAATTCAGTAGGGTATGTTCTAAATAAGATGAGAAAGCCAGCAGATTTGACAGTTTATCTTGTTTACAATTGCTTTATTCTTCTTACTCCCTTGCAGATTGTTTCTGCTGTACTAGGCTCTATTGGAATTCCAAACTTCGGAAGTGGTGTTGAAGGGATTGATGTCAGGGTAATTGAATCTATGTTAGTTGGCCTCTTTTTTTTTTTTTTTTTCTTGTTAATAATGATAATGATAAATAAAAATTCTTTTCTTCCCTTTCTCATCAAAGAACTTCTCTTTATTGAAACCAAGAAGTTTTACTTAGTGTTTCAAGCTCATATAAGCATATGTCTCTATCTATTTATCTGGTGAACTATGACATAACATCTTGGGGTGCTGGCTTGGATGAAGGAGCATGACTCCCAAGGCTTTGGAAGAACTTCAGGTTCCAGTGGTCTTTCAGATTCATCCCATCCTCAGCCTGAACAAACTGGTTTGCGGTATTCATCAGATAGGTCGCGTAATACCTTTGTACATCCAGCAGCAGCTTCTTTGGGATCTTTGCAGCCTCCTGTATGGCTAAGTTCCTTATTTTGCTTTGCTTAGATATAGATAATTTTGTAGATTTGAAATTTGAGTTTCTCTCTCTAGGTGCTAAAAGCTTTAGCCTAATTAAACCCTAAAAGCCAACTTCTGCTTCATATGTTTTCTCATGTGCCTGTAGGTTATTCCCGATTCTTTGACAACACTATCCCAATTTCTGAGTCATATAAGTCACGAATTTGATGCAATTGGTGAGCACACCATGTTACATTTCATAGTCTCCTGTTTTGGCTCCTGTCATGTGGTTGTTTCCCTGAGAATAATGAAATTTATTGTATTTGCAGTCAGAGAAGGGGGCAATAATGTCCAAGCAGCTGAGGCTCATAGGAATGAAGAAATGGGGTCTGCTTCGTCACGATTGGGTTCAACAGCAGAAGCACTTACATCACCTGCATCCTTGGCAGAAGTCATGCTATCTACCAGACGAATGATGATTGAACAAGCTGGGGAATGCCTACTTGTGCGTTTTAAAGCATCTCCTTATAGTTTTATTCTGTATTGATTACCTAGCCAATTATAGAAGGGTTTATTCTTTGCATTTTTCTGCTTTTATTCTTGAAGTATCAGTTTGTAAGCTTTATTTATCACATTTTGTGTTGAACAAATTGCTGTAAGTTTGTTACATACTTCCACAGCAACTTGCAAGACACCTGGAGAATCAGGCAAATGTAACTGATCATTTGATGCGGTCAAGCATTCAGTCTAGAGCTTTGAGGACTGGAGTTCTGTTCTATAACCTGGGTGCATTATTCCTTGAGCTTGGCCGCACAACCATGACATTGCGCTTGGGTCAAAGTCCGGTATGTTTGGTTTCCCATCACTGGCATCTTATTGGCTAACTATCAGTTTGTGCTGCTGACCCTATCTTCCTGTTTAGTCTGAAGCTGTAGTTAATGGTGGGCCTGCAGTTTTCGTATCTCCGTCTGGTCCTAACCATATCATGGTTCAGGTTGTACTCACTCTGCTGTCTTCTTTGTAAAGAAAACTACTCTCCTGTTACTTATTGAAATTTATGCTTCCAGCCTCTTCCTTTTCAACCTGGAGCGAACTTTGGTACTGTCCCCATAGGAACTGCTCAGTCTAACGCAAGTTTAGGTAGTGGACTTGGTTCAAGTTTTTTCCCAAGGCGGATTGATATACAGATACGACGAGGTGCACAACATTAGTTTATTCTACCTGTGGTGCGGCCCTTCCCAGACCCTGCGTAATGCGGGATGCTTGTGCAATGGGCTGCCCTTTCTAAGTCCTGTTGCGTAATGCGGGATGCTTGTGCAATGGGCTGTCCTTTTTAAGTCCTGTTGCTTTGTATACTGCTCTGGGCCTCTAGCTAACTTTGTTTCTTATGTTAGGGGTCTCAACAGCCACACCAAATGCCAGTCAAGAAGAACGTGCTGATACACAGTCTGCTTCAGTACAAAGAAATCAAGGTGAAGGTCCTGCTAATCAGGCAGCCTCAAGGCGTTCAGATGTGGCTGGTGCTGGGGAGCAAGGAGTAAGGATTGTGCCAATTAGAACCATGGTTGCAACAGTACCAGGTTCCTTAGGTCGTCCACCTTCAGAACCATCTGGTAATTCTATAGGGGTTTACTATCCGGTTCTCGGGAGATTTCAACAGGTATCTTCAGGGCATGGGAATAGTGAACAAGGATCTCAACCAGCTAGTCAGCATCATGCTGTGCAACAGTCCAGTCATGAAAACACATTGCAAAGGCAAAACGAAGATTCTGCAAGGAATGGTAATTTAACACACGAACATTGTACTTCTGCAACTGATGATTGCTTCCCTTCCAGGACGTGTATACAGTTTGACATTGCAATCAAGTCTTTTGGCTCATTGATATGAATAGCACGTCTCCGCAACTTGATGCTTACTATTATTAGATACTTGAATATATCGTTCTACTTAATTTTATATGCTTCCTACTTCTGTTTCCTGCTTGAATTATTCCAAATTTGAGAGTACTCTACACAAATTGATTTTGTGCAATGATGGTGTGAATCAATATTATATTGTTGAAGTCATGCATCAAAGAATTTCAGCTTATTCATTGTCATATGTATAAAATACGGTTTTAGGAATGGGAAAAAGGACTACACTCTAACTTTTGTATTTGTTTGTTTTACAATCCTAACCATATATCTTAAAAAAATCGATTACATTATAAATGCATGCTTTTATATTCTTTGGTTCATCACTTTGGCACAAAATATGTTCCTCATTTAGCTTTTAGTAATATAGTGACTTGTATTAAATTTAGCTTTTGATATATTCAGGCTTAATTTGATTGTGCAATTTATTGCACTTCATTGTAGGATCCTCATCAACTCCTACCACAAGCTCGAATTCCCGTGTGGTGAATATCAATATCCTAGCAGCTGGTGGGGCCCAGAATAATCAGGAGTCTGAGCGACAGATACCAAACAGTGTTCTTCAGTTTATAAGGACCCTGTTTCCTGGGGGAGAAATTCATGTTGAAGACTTGAATTTACAGGGAACAAATTCAGGTTCTACCCCAGAGCAAGCTGCAACAGCAAGGGCAGCTCAGGCCCCTGAAGCTGAACCTAGGGTTAGTGATGAAGGAAGGTTTTTGTCAAACATACTCCGCGAAATCATTCCCCTCGTGTCTCAACAAACAGGCTCTGGAAGAAATCCTTCAGAGGAACAAGCAGCTCAGGATTCTTCATCACAGGTTACTTGATTCTATTGCAATTTAAATTTACTTAAGTCAACTTTCCTCAACCATAATGAGAACTTCTTGGCTTTGTTGCACATTTGGAATATAGCTATGAAAGTTTTTGTAAAATCCTCTCCCCTAAACAACGAGCTTACTGCTGACAAGTGGATGTGTTTTCAGGTGGAAACTGATGCAGGGACATCACGAAGGCGGAATGGTTCAGATCCAAGCCCCCCTGATTCTAAACGCCAAAAGGTTTTCTTTCTATTTCTTCTTTCTAATGCAGAGAGAAGGGAACCTGGATCTTCTTGGCTGTCTATTTGTAATTGTTATTATATCAGTGCCAGTTTGGAAATTTGTTTTTACAATTTTGACATGGCTTGATGATGCAGATGGAGTGATGGAGAGGATAATGTACATGATGCAGTTGTGGAAGATTGTGATCGTAACCATCGGAATTCAGGGCGGATGTGTTGATGTGAATTTGGTATTTTGTGTCCATCTCAGTCCTCATTCAACTTTGAGCTGTACTCAGATATCTATAAGAAGATTCGCTTGTCTTAAAGCGGCATCATGCTGTGCAATATTGAGAATAGAATTTTATTTTACAATTGGGATCGCCCATCATATAAAGTTCAATTTTTATATGCCTTTCAAACTTGAGACAATTTTCCACTTATAATTTACAACTTCTTCCTTCAAACTCAACATTAAACATTTTCTCGGTGCAAGCAATATATGAGTTGGTTTGGTCGGAAAAATGAGTACATGTAACACAGATTCGTCATAAGTTTTTATTTCTTCTAAACAAGTCTGTCATAGTGTTTGGTTTTTTTTTTTTCAGTCGGGAAGTTATTCGATACTTGTATACTATTATCAACCTTAGTTGTCCTATTTGATATCCAATTACTTTTTCCAATTTAAACTCGTATAACAACTCCACATTAACTAATCTAACTGGTTGTATAACACTCGTAACAATTATTATCATTTATTACACACTTCTTTCATTTTGTAATATAGGGTGGTTGTGAAAATATGATAAAATTTATAGCTCAAGAAGTTTTACCATAATCAACTATTAAGTATTCTTTTATCTAGAGACATAGAAAATAGAACATAATTAGTATTTTTTATCCGTAATAATATTACGGGAATATAAATTTTTTAAAATTACGATTTACTTTGTTCTGATAATATAGATTATGCATAGCACAAAAGATTTATAAAATCAAACTACTTTAAAAAAAAAGTCGTAGGTTGACAAAAATCTCTGGCTAAAAAGATCAAGGTATCTCTATAAATAAAAAAAAATCAAATAATAATATTTTTAGTTATTATTTTTATATAAAAAAGTCTAATTTTTTATTAATAATTAATTTTAATATTTGTTATCTAAAATTTAAAACAATTTAACGTGTATACTTTTACATTTAATTAGGTGTTAACTGTTAAGTCTGTTGCACAAATAAAAATAATATTTTTTCTCTTTATTTATATAAAATTATAATTAGATATTAGCATTAAAAATGTGGGGCAAATCACTATATTAAGCCAAGGGGAGCAAAAATTATATACATAGTGAAGGAGGTGAGAGTTGAAACCTCAATCTCCTTCATGTGTAGCAAGTAAGTAACCACTAAGCTAGCTAATTACTTTGAAAGTATATCGTATTTGTATATTTATGAAGTTACCATAAAATAAAAATTAAACAATAATAAAAATCATATATAATTCATGATTTAGAAATCATTCAAATCAGAAACCCTAAGACTAAGTGGGAGGCTGGTAGCGGCGTAGCGCCCTTTCTTCCCAAGCCATAAGCCTCAGTGCTTCACTGCAAGCTCCAACTCTCCTTTCTCGCTCCTCCATTGCCGATTTGTCGTCACTCTTCTTCCTCCTTTGTGTCCTCCTCGCAACGCCGCTGATTCGTGACCTTCTCTCCTCTCTACGCTGTTGCTCTGTGCTCTTCTTGGTATGTACTTTGCGTTTGAATCTGTAAAAATTGGGACTTTACTTTGCGTTTGAATCTGTGACTTTTGCTCCTTCTCTATATCTCTGCTATCTTCTTTCAATTCGTTTAAATATATATGTATCAATCTTAATAATTATACTCGTGGTGATTTTTGTATGCATATATTGTCTATTTTCCGGTCCATGCAATTAGATATATATCTATACTGGTAGTGAATCATAAGTCTTTCATGCTAGAGTTTAGTTAGATGATGTGATAGGTAGCTGTAGGAAAATAGCTATACCAAAAATAAGAGAGGAAAATAGAAAAGAAAAACCAAGTTCATGTAATTATTCGGTCCTACTATTACAGTTTATGCAATATGCATGTGTATATATATGCATTTGCATTGCACCATAATTATCTGTATTATTTAGTTTTATTCAATGCTTGCTGTGCCCAACCAGCTCAGTTTTGTTTTCTTGGAATATAAATGCTTGAATTGATCAAATTTGTTGCTTCAGATTTATAGTTGATGTGAATGCAATATATATTGGAAAATTGTATTCTTAAATATTATCCTCAGTTTAATCACATACGATTTTTCAATATGAAGTCAGGTCATAAAAGAAATTTTCAATTTTTATAAAAGGATGTTATTTTTTTTTATCAATTGTATATTAGACAAAAGAAGAAGAAAAAAGGTTCATTTGTGAAGACAGAATTTGATCACTATGTAGAGAAAGATGTTCATCTTTTAACTCCTGATTTTGATATATTAGATTGGTGGAAGGTAAATGGAGTTAGATTTCCAACTCTTCAAAAAATTGCAAGAGACATATTTGCCATTCCTGTGTCTACTGTTGCTTCTGAGTCTTCTTTTAGCACAAGTGGCCGTATAATTGCTACTCATCGTGGTAGTCTTCGTGAAGATACGGTAGAAGCTCTTATGTGCAATTAAAATTGGTTGTGGGCAGAATATTATAAAAGAGGTTATTTATGTTTTCAAATTTTTTAATTTGTTTAGAAATTATAATTGTGTTAAAATTATATATAATAAAATTGTTGTATTTGATTTTTAGGTGAAAAACCTGATTATCAAACTGCTAATGAAGATGATGATGCATTTTTTGAGCTGACGGAAGAATAATGTTGCAAGAACTTGGAATTAAAAGAAATGTTTAAAGACATTTATCTTTGTTTATGTTATTTTAATTTTATTAAGAACTTGATAATTATGCTATTTGTAATTTTATGTTAGATTTGTTTAGAATTTTATTGTTTTTAAATTTAATTTAAACTTAGTTTTTTATTTTATTAATATA
Organism: Arachis hypogaea; assembly: GCF_003086295.3. Classification (NCBI taxonomy): domain Eukaryota; kingdom Viridiplantae; phylum Streptophyta; class Magnoliopsida; order Fabales; family Fabaceae; genus Arachis; species Arachis hypogaea. Next base: position 146,065,917 of record NC_092046.1, read on the forward strand.
ACAATATGTATGTTTGTAATTTTATGTTGAATTTTTTAAAGATTTTATTGTCTTTTATTTTAATTTAAATTTAGTTGTTTATTTTTTTATTTTATTAATATGTATGAAATTTGGAATGATTGAGTTTTATATTTATTTTTTAAAAAATTAATATTTCTGCGGGTAAGGTAGAATAGGGTAGGGTTTTGTAATTTAAAGTGCGGGTAGGGTTCGAGTTGAGAGATTTTCAACCCGCAGATAAGGTAGGGTAGGATTTTATTGAGATTTTCTACCTGCGGGTAGGGTTAGGGTAGGATCCAAACCCTACCCTACCCTACCCATTGCCAACCCTAATTGTGCCTTGTGTCATATACTGCGTTCTGTTATCAAGTCAATTAATTAATTTCGCTGCGAAAAACTGTTCCAATAAGACACAAATCAAGTAACAAAACCAAGAAAATATCATCATCATGTAACAAAAGCAAGTCTTCTTTCACTTCTCTTTGACGTTCATTGGCTTTGTGTGAAATACAGAAATTACATAAAAAAAAAAAAGAAAGAATGTTTAATTTTAATAATATTTATTTTTTAAAAATTAAATATTTGAATTCATCATGCACTGATGTACGTAATTATGTTGGAATTTAATATTTGATCATTTGCCTTACTCATAAAAATATATTTTTTTAACATAAAATCGTAATCAAGTTTTTTTAATTTCTTTTTCTGCAGCAATTTTTGGAGTTGGCGGACAATAATATAAAATAGATTAAGATGTAATTTTTATCTAAAAAAATTAAACTATTGATAAATTTATTTATAAATAAATAAATAAATTATTCAAAAAATTAACCTGCTATCTCAAAAGATTAGCCTGCCATCTCAAAATAAATAGGTTAAAATTTAGGGACTACGATCTATATAATATAGTTTAGCAACTGTTAACAAATATCTCGAACCACATAACAAACACACAGCATTATAGCTCCGCAATGTTATTACTCATTTTTGAGTTGTTACGAAGTAGTCAAAGCTGCGAGCAGATACAGTGGTTTCCACCACTAAAAATTCAATAACCGAATATATTTTAAAATAAATAAGATCGTAAGATCTATATAATAAAGAATAAAGATAACATAGGGAATGAACAATTTACACAATTGACTCTCTCTTTTATTTTCATAAAATTCTAGTACTGATTTGAATATTAGAGTGTCTTTTGTAAATATTCATCTCGTTATATTTCAAAAAAGCTTAACCTAGAGAAAACAACGAAGTTCGAGTAGACTTCTGAGAGCATCTCACCTCGGACCAATCAAACAACGGACGGAACATGTAAGATATTAATATATATTATATTCAATAATTTATTCAAATATTTTATAATTATTTTTTTTCAAAAGTAGGTGCCACCGCCACAAACTTGTAGAGTAGAAGCCAATCTCTTACCTTACAACAAAAGCAACTGTGGCTAATAAAAATAGCTTTATAAAATGAAAATGACTTTTGATGGTATATTTAAAAGAGAATAATAGTTATGTAAAAATAAGATAACGTTAAGGGATGAACAATTCACATAATTGACACTCTCTCTTAAATTTATTCTCTTATTTTCATAAGATCTTAGTGTTAATTTGAGTATCAGAATATTTTTTATAGGTATTCACTTAGTTTGTGTTAAAAAAAATCGATGTATAACAGTATAACTAATCTAGAGATAACAACTAAATTCGGGTAGACTTTTTTGAGCTTCTCACTTCTAAATATTTTATAATTTTTTTAAAGTGTGTGTCACCACCACAAGTTTGTAGAGAAAAAATTAATCTCTTACTTTTTAACAAAAGCAACTGTGATTAATAAAAATGACTTTTGATGGTATATTATTTAATTTGGGGGAGAATAATAGTCATGTAAAAATAAAATTCAAACAAGTCTCACTCTTACTTTCGGACTTGCTCTAGCTAGTATCCAATCACTTCTAAATATTTTATAATTATTTTTTTAAAGTGCATACCACCACCACAAACTTGTAGAGTAAAAGTCAATCTCCTACTTTTTTAACAAAAACAACTATGTTTACTGTTTAGTAAAAATAGCTTTATAAAATAAAAATAGTTGATGGTATATTAAACAAGTGTGACACTCTTATTCTCAGACTTGTTCTGACTAGTATCCAATTAGACTTCTGAGAATTCTAATTTTTTTAAATTTTTTTAGATAAACATTAATTAAAAATAATAGCATTTTATTTGTTTTGAGAGATAATGATTCAAAATGATAAAATCTGTTGGCCTTATATTATTATTGACCATCTAAGAGATTTTAGAAAAGAATAAAATAATATTATATTCAACTTAATCTTAAGAAATTTTATAAATTCATCTTATTTTATAATTTTTTTATATAAAACTAATTTTATATTATCTCACATATGTAATTAACCTTAACACTTAAATAGTAGAAAACCAATGAAAATAAAAGCTCAATAATTTACTCAAATGGTAAAGTTTTGTTATCCTCTTTAATCATCTATTCCAAACAAATTTTGAATATTTAGTAAAATATATATATATATATATATATTAATAAATAATAATTTAAATTATTAATAATCTCTATTGTTAATAAAAATATGCAACGTGCAAAATCTAATTATTGACTCCATAGATGATCTTTCTCTCAGTAGCTAATAGTTAGCTAGCTATTAATAATAACAAATAAAATATATATTTACATGTATAAAATAATACATTTTAAATATGTAATATTACTGGCTTAATTTTTATCTAAAATAATACATATTTTATTAATAATGAGTATATATATAGAGCTAACTAATTGAATCTAAAAAAATAACAACAAAGAAAGATAAATAGCTAAGAACGTACAATTTGTTATTAAACTGCAAGTGACTTCAGCACTACAAATCTGTTGATGAGGACATGCATATTTTTCTTATCTCTCTGTTTTTAAATTTTTATTATGAGAATTAACTTAATTAGTTATTAACAATTATAATTATTAATCATTTTATATTTAAAATACTCTAAACTTTCCAATATTTCAATTTTATTAATATAACAAAGTGGTTATCTAAATTATTTTTTATTAGAAACAATATGTATTTAAGGGCAAATTACTATATTAAGCCAAGGGTAAAAGAAAATTACGCAAATCAACCAATTGAAAAACTGGTTCATAAATCCACCAATGCACATTACTATATAGTTCGAATTAGCTTGCTTCGAACTCAGTTTACATGTAATTTGAATCACATAGATTCGAACTATACACACACTCACTAATTCGAATTAACCTGATTCGAATTACACAAAGCTTAATTCGAATCAGGGTGATTCAAATTACACCCAAGGACAAAACCCTAAGTAATTCGAATCAGGTTGATTCAAATTACTCGTTTGTTAGCTCTAGTAGTAATTCGAATTGGGTTGTTTCGAATTACACTTGGTTCGCATATAAAAGGAGTTCGAACCACCCTCATTCGAATCACTTTTCCAAACTCATACCCCATAAAATCCCAGAGAAAACGACCCAGATTCGCTCCGACAAAGGCTCGAGCAGGATACTGAGGCGATGCGGGATGATCCAGAAAGACTATATCGTTTGGATGGAGTTGCTTATATAGCCAGGGTCATCAACGATGAGGTTAGTAGTTAAAGTTGTTTTTTAGTGGTTTGTTTTAGTAGTTTTGTAAGTGATTTTGTAAGTGGTTTTGCATGTAGTTTATTATAGTGTTTTATGTTAGTGGTTAATTAAGTGACTTTGTAAGTGGTTTTCCATGTGGTCTATTGTAGTGGTTTATGTTAGTGGTTTATGTTAGTGATTTTGCAAGTGGTTCTGTAAGTGGTTTTGCATGTGGAGGCAGACGACGAGGGCGTGGAGGCCGACGCAGGGCACGTGTTGCGGTGGACGATCACGGTGATCATGGTGACGATGACGACGATGGTGACCAGCACGGGCCTGGTGGGAGAGACGCTGGAGGCCATGCTGGTGTAGAGGGTGTTAGTCCTCATCATGGTGGTCATGATGGAGAGTGGTACGGGTCCGGTGTGGGAGATGGTTCGGCCCAGGGTGACGGTGGACTTGGATCAGGGCCACTCGGGGATTACTTCGTTGGTGTCCTGCTGACGACCACGCACTTCATGAGAGTCAGCCATGGGTTAGTCCGGGGACGCTATTTTCAGACTTGCTGGCCAGTGATGGTCTTGATACGGAGTTCGACGGTTCACACTTCCTAGATGAGACCAGTGCCATTATGCAGGAGGATGATGCGGCACGTCGGCGGGGTCAGATGACAGGGACACATGCACCCTTAGATGTCGATCTGAACGAGCCTCCTTCCGTGCCTGCTCATGACTATTTTGCATTGGGTGGTACCCTTCCTTCCGCCTATACTGCTGGGTCACATTCAGTTGCCGGACCGTCTAGGGCACCCGTCTGCAGAGAGTCAGTTCCTTCAGGGTCTTCCTCACGTCCTTTGCCAGTCCAGCCTAGGCCACCTCCACAGGCAGACCCGGATGATGACGAGGATGACATTGAGGACGAGGAGCCTCTCGTTCGGAGAGGCCAGAGGACACGGGTTCCCCGTCGTTGCTTCACCGGTTCGTATCTATTTAGATGACCTCATTCTGTTGTATGACTTATGTTTATGATCAGTGTTGTATGTTAGCTTGCTTTGTTTATTTAAGTTATGTATGTGTAGGATCGTAGTTGTATTTTGTTATTTATATTACGTACCTTATTGACTTATCGTGTATCAGTTACTTTGAAAATTTGTGTACCTTGTTTATTTAAGTTATTTAAAAATCGATCCAAACATAATGTCACAAACTAGCAATTGATTCCTCGGTCCAACTTATACATGAAAGAAAAGAAACATGGGAGCAAATAAAAAGTTCGCATCCCTCGAAGAAACAAGAAAATTGCTCGCCGTTAGATTTATAAAGGAAACTAGATTTCATCACATGGCCACGGAAAGCTTGCAGCAACTTGGGATGTCCATATCGAATTGAAAAGGTATTAAAATTGGGGGCTTATTCACTCCAAACAATATATGGAAGACATATACATGATACCTGGAACGTTCCATCTTTAAAGTCATATTATAGCTAATTTTAAGCGGTGAATGAACGTACTTTTTTTTTCTACTCATAAGTTTGTTCTCACATTGGATTTTGCTTGGAGAGGTTTTAACGGGACTTGATACCACAAATATGTATGCTATCAAGTCTTTATTTAGCATGCATTGCATATTGATTAGAATATAATATGTTTTACTCTATAACGTCATAACAAATGCCCAAACCAACATCCCAAAGTTGGATATCAACATATTCAAAACGAAATAACATTACACAAAATTTGGTTACAAATTTGTCCATCAGTCAATTATCAATATTAATACTAACCCAAACCAACCACATAAGTCGGATCAAAACAGAATTACCAAACTAAATAGTTCAAACTCAAATACAAACAAAAGTATTAGAGAGACTATTAATCTTTTTTCTCCAAAATAGCAGCACTTTGCCCTTATCCTCAGCAAGCACATCATCATCAACGAGCTCACCATTGATGGCAACCTTGGTGACATCTAACTTCCTGACGTCCACCTTGGGTGTAATAGCCTTAATCTGCACTATAGCTCGGTCAAAACTTGCACGAACACCTCATAAACCTCACCTTCCAATTCTTGCACACTAGCAACTAGTTTACCTTTTCCTTCTCCAAATCCTTTTCCTTTTCATCCGCAGACCCTAACCAATTCTTCACATTATGTAGCTCTTCATCCTTGGCCTTCAATAACAAGGTCATTTCAGCAATCACCTTTTCCTTTTTCTCCACGACCTAGGATAACTCCTCAGATGATTTTATTTTATTTTTTTCTCTTTTATAAAAACTACCTCCTACATACGCCCTATGGATAGCAACCGAGCACCCATAACCTGTAACTAGCAACCATATATAAGTATACTTAATGAAACAAAAATATAACATCAATACGACAAACATAAGCTAACATACCTGGAGATATTAACTCACTCCAACAAGACCTACATCATCTACAAGATTTATAACTACAGGACATTGCCCTACCTTATCTTCCAAATTAGCAAATGAGAAATGCTGAAATCAAAGGGACCCATAATCCTCAATACCACTATACCCATCAAGAGCTTGACCTTTAACAATGTCTTCATCCCCAACATCTTTAACTTGCACTACTTTCACAGGATTTCGCTGCGATGGCTCTACGTTCAGTCTTCTCTTCATACTAATTCGGGGACCAATCTCGGATTGGACAACATCCCCACCTCTTTGTCAATATTGACAGCAAAACTCTCTTTCTCATTCTTTTTCTTCCTATTAGAATAAGATTTCAAACCTGCAGTAGTGGTATTGGATGCTTTCTTACCTGCAGCACAAGCATTAGCGATTCAATTAAACAAAATCCAATCAACCTAAACACACGAAAACCCACACGCTGCAAAAGCCTAATTACCTAGATAATCTTCAATAGCCTTCCTATCTAAATCCAATTTTAACATTTTCGAAACTAACAATAGCTTTGACATTTCCATCTCAGACACTAAGAAGTCTAACACCAATTTATCCTCATCATTCAATTCCTCAGCATTTAACACCTAACTAGATTCGGGTGACCAATACAAGGAGAATTTTAAAGTGGTCCCAGAATTTGGTGTATCTACAATGAGTCACTTCATTAAAATGAGTCACTTAATGTAAAGTGATGGACTAATTTGGTCTATCTACAATAATGACATAATGGACAACACGTAGACGAATACTGTTGTAACACATGGCACAAACGGACACGTGGTCAAATAGCATTGTGACATGTGGCACAACCATCCACATTAGCATGCCACGTGTCACTGGTCACCACATCAACATACCATTACACGTGGTCGAACTATGGAGTGACATGTGTCACTAACAACCCATGTCATCAAGCCATGTCGTTAATGAAAAATGGGTCAGGGACTAACATGGTGCACTTTTGTCAATCTTAGAGATGTAATTAGTGCAATTAAAATCTCAGAGAGGATTTTAGTGCACGATGCCAATCTCATGACCATTTTAGGATTTAACTCCAAGATGATCATCAAGATAAAAAGGAAAGTCATCCTCGCATAGTTTTACCTTCACAAACATTTTTTTGAAGTATTTAAATGAAGATTTGTACAAAGCAAATACTAGCTTGAAATAACTAAAAAAATTCCATATGATAATGGATACTTAAGTAAATGCATCGGATTTTCAAATGCACAAAGAAACCCCACAAACCACAGTTCAACAACATTAATGCACCACATTCAAAGTTAATAAAGGGGAGAGTATAATTAACTCAGCCAGTATATAGCTATAAATATAGAAATAACACCAATCATCATGTCTCTCCTACACTCTATCATTCTTAGCACAAGCTAAAAATTCTACACTAGCATTAGAACCTTACCTAACCCAAACACTAGTTTCTAGCTCCTTTATTCACTCATCATGCTCAAACACTTTCTAAAAAACCTCTTGAAGAGTTACGAGGGAAGTAACCCCCTTCCAATTTAATTCAATTCATAACCATTAATTACACACCATACAAACAATTATACAAATATACAGCAACTATCATTAGTAACTGTGCAACGTGTCACATCCAGTTATTGATAGGACAACACAAAGAAGTCAAAGACTAAAATGCTCCTACTTCGAAGAGAGAGCTTGGGAGCTCCCTCTACAATCCTCGATTTTTTTTTTTTTTTTTTACAAAAGGTCAACCTGCCATCTTAAAATAAATAGGTCAAATTTAGGGACTATGATTTAGATGGTATAGTTTGACAATTGTTAGCAAATATCTTGAATAATGACCACAAAATAAACACGTATAGCTCTGCAATGTTATCCCATTTCTGAGTTGTTACAAGTAGTCAAAGCGCGAACACGCACAGTGGTTCCCGCCACTAAAAGTTCAATAACCAAATACATTTTAAAATAACTAAGATCATAAGATCTATATAATAAAGAAGAAGGATAACGTAAGGGGATGAACAATTTATACAATTGACTCCTTTTATCTTATTTTCATAAAATTTTAGTATAGATTTGAGTGTTGTAATGTCATTTGTAGATATTCACCTCATTGTGTTCCAAAAAAGGCCCACTTATAGATAGCCTAGAAGTAACAAGGAAGCTCGAGTAGACTTCAGTGAGCCTCTCACCTCGGACCAATCAACCAACATGTAAGATATTAATATATATTATATTCAATAATTTATTCAAATATTTTATAATTTTTTTCAAAAGTACGCGCCACCACAACAAGTTGCAGTGCAAAAGCCAATCTCCTGCCTTACAACAAAAATAACTGTGGCTAGTAAAAATGGCTTTATAAAATGAAAATGACTTTTGATAGTATATTATTTAATTTAAAAGAGAATAATAGTTATGTAAAAGTAAGATAACGTTGGGGGATGAATCATTTACATAATCGATTCTCTCTCCTAAATCTATTCTCTTATTCTCATAAAATATTAGTATTGATTTGAATATCAAATTTGTTTTTGTAGATACTCACTTAACTTGTGTTTAAAAATAAATCAACGTATAGCTTATTTAGAGATAACAACGAAATTTGGATACACTTTCCAGAGCCTCTCACCTCTAAATATTTAACAATTATTTTTTTAAAAGTACGTGCCACCGCCACAAATTTGTAGAGTAAAAGTCAATCTCCTATTTTCCAACAAAAGTAACTGTGACTGATAAAAATGGTTTTATAAAATGAAAATGAATTTTAATAGTATATTATTTAATTTGAGAGAGAATAGCAGTTAAACAGGAGAAAACCAATGAAAATAAAAGTTCAAAGATTTACTCAAATTATAGAGTTATGTTACCACATTTAATCATTCATTCCAAACAAATTTTGAATATTTAGTAAAGATATATATTAACAAATACTAATTTGGATAATTAATAATCTTTATTGTTAATAAGAACCTGCAAAATTCAATAATTGACTTCATGCATGATTTTCCTCTCATAATGCTAACAGATGAAATATATATTTACATGTATAAGATAGGGTTAACCACAAAAAATATCCCTGAATTATTTAAACGCCGACAAGAATACACTCGAATTTTACTATTGACAAAAATGCCTTCAAATAATTTAAAAACACAATAACAATACCCAATAATAAATATATATTTTTAAAAAATACCTTAGAGATTGAATTTTGAGGCAATTTTTTGTAAGTATGATTATAAAAAAAAGATATTATTATACATAAAAATTGGTAATTTTTCGTTAAGTATATATATTTTTATAATTTTTTTTGTTAACAACCAATAATACTTTTAAAAAATCACAAAATAATATATACTTAACAAAAAATCACCAAATTTTAAGAATAATAACATCTCATTTTTTTTAATCATGCTTGCAAAAAATTACATCAAAATTCAATCTCTAATATATTTTTTGAGAAATACATATTTAATGTTAGATAAACGTTAGTTTTTTTGCAAGATTATCTAACATTAAATATGTATTTCTCAAAAAATATATTAGAAATTAAATTTTGATACAATTTTTCGCAAGAATGATTAAGAAAAAGAGATATTATTATCCTTAAAATTTGGTGATTTTTCGTTGAGTATATATTTTTCTTGTAATTTTTTTGTTAACAACTAATAATACTTTTAAAAAATCATAAAAATATATATACTTAGAAAAAAATTACCAAATTTTAAGATTAATAATATCTCATTTTTTTAATTATGCTTGTAAAAAATCACATCAAAATTCAATCTCTAAGATAATTTTTAAAAATATATATTTACTGTTGGGTATTGTTGTGTTTTTAAATTATTTAAAAGTAATTTTGTCGATAATAAAATTTGGGTGTATTTTTGTCAGTGTTTGAATAATTCGGAGACGTTTTTTATGGTTAACCCTATAAGATAATACATTTTAAATATGTACTTATTACTGGCTTAATTTTTATCTAAAATAATACATAGTTCATTAATATATATATATATATATATATATATATATATATATATATATATATATATATATATATATATATATAAGTTGGCTAGTTGAATCCGGAAGAATAACCATAGAGAGATGGATAGCTGAGAACGTGCAGCTTGTCATTAAGCTGCAAGTGGCTTCAGCGCCACCGATCGGTTTATGAGGATCAAGCTGCAATTGATGGGGACCTGTGATCGGTTGACGAGGACTTGCATGCTCTTCTTGTCTTTCTCTATTTTTAACTTTTTATTATGAGAATTAATTTATATTATTTAGATTATTTTTTTATTAGTTTAATATTGATGGTAATTAATTATAATAAGAATACATAAAAAAAAATGATTTAACCACCAAAAATACCCCCAAATTATTCAAACGCTGACAAAATGCATCCGAATTTTACTATCGATAAAAATGTCTTTAAATAATTTAAAAACACAACAACAATACCTAATAGTAAATATATATTTTCAAAAAATACTTTAGAAATTGAATTTTAATGTCATTTTTTACAAGTATAATTAAAAAAATGAGATATTATTATTTTTAAAATTTTGTAATTTTTTTCTAAGTATATATTTTTTTGTGATTTTTTAAAAGTATTATTAGTTGTTAACAAAAAAATTACAAAAAAATATATACTCAACGAAAAATCACCAAATTTTAAGGATAATAATATCTCATTTTTTTAATCATGCTTGCAAAAAATTATATTAAAATTCAATCTTTAATATATTTTTGAGAAATACATATTTAATGTTAGATAATATTGCAAAAAAACTAACATTAAATATGTATTTCTCAAAAAATACATTAGAGATTGAATTTTGATACAAATTTTTACAAGAATAATTAAAAAAATAAGATATTATTATTCTTAAAATTTGGTGATTTTTTAGTAAGTATATAATATTTTGTGTTTTTTTAAATGTATTATTGGTTGTTAACAAAAAAATTATAAAAAAATATATACTTAACGAAAAATTACTCATTTTTATGTATAATAATATATTATTTTTATAATCATGCTTATAAAAAATTGCATTAAAATTCAATTTCTAAGGTACTTTTTGAAAATATATATTTACTATTGAGTATTGTTGTTGTGTTTTTAAATTCTTTGAAGGCATTTTTGTCGATAGTAAAATTTGAGTGTATTTTTATCAGTGTTTAAATAATTCGAAAGAATTTTTGATGGTTAACCCTAAAAAAATTTTATATCCTAAATTATTTAAGCTGCGATGTAAATAATTTGACAAACCAAAAAAAAAAGAGGAAGAGTGAAAGTCAAGAGAAGAAAAAAAATTAATTCTTCTTATTTTTGATAATTTTCAATAAATAAAAAAATAGAAAAGTAAAAAAGTCACCTATGCATGGTTTTACTTTCACAAACATTTTTTTTAAGTATTTAAATAAAAATTTATTTTTATATGCATAGTAAAAGAGGTGAGAGTTGAACTCTCAATCTCCTTCATGTGTAGTAAGTAATTAACCACTAAACTAGCTACTTACTTTAATAATATATTGCATTTGTATATTTATGAAGTTATCATAAAATAAAAATTAAACAAAAATAAAAATCATATATAATTCATGATTCAAAAATCACTCAAATCAGAAACCCTAAGACTAAGTGGGAGGCTGGTAGCGGCATAGCACCCTTTCTTCCCAAGCCATAAGCCTCAGTGCTTCACTGCAAGCTCCAACTCTCCTTCCTCGTTCCTCCATTACCGATTTGCCGCCACTCTTCTTCCTCCTCTGTGCTCTCCTCGCAACGCCGCTGATTCGTGACCTTCTCTCCTCTCTACGCTGTTGCTCTGTGCTCTTCTTGGTATGTACTTTGCGTTTGAATCTGTAAAAATTGGGGCTTTACTTTGCGTTTGAATCTGTGACTTTTGCTCCTTCTCTATATCTCTGCTATCTTCTTTCAATTCGTTTAAATATATGTGTATCAATCTTAATAATTATACTCATGGTGAATTTTGTATGCATATATTGCCTATTTTCCGGTCCATGCAATTAGATATTTATACTGGTGGTGAATCATAAGTCTTTCATGCTAGAGTTTGGTTAGATGATGTGATTGGTAGCTGTAAGGAAGTAGCTATACCAAAAATAAGAGAGAAAAAAAGAAAAGAAAAACCAAGTTCATGTAATTATTCGGTCCTACTATTACAGTTTATGCAATATGCATGTGTATATATATGCCTTTGCATTACACCATAATTATCTGTATTATTTAGTTTTATTCAATGCTTGCTGTGCCCAACCAGCTCAGTTTTGTTTTCTTGGAATGTAAATGCTTGAATTGATCAAATTTGTTGCTTCAGATTTATAGTTGATGTGAATGCAATATATATTAGAAAATTGTATTCTTAAATATTATCCTCAATTTAATCACATACGATTTTTCAATGTGAAGTCAGGTCATAAAAGAAATTTTCAATTTTTATAAAAGGATATTGTTTTTTTTTATCAATTGTATATTAGACAAAAGAAGAAGAAAAAAGGTTCATTTGTGAAGACGGAATTTGATCACTATGTAGAGGAAGATGTTCATCCTTTAACTCCTGATTTTGATATATTAGCTTGATGGAAGGTAAATAGAGTTAGGTTTCTAACTCTTCAAAAAATTGTAAGAGACATATTTGCCATTCCTGTGTCTACTGTTGCTTCTGAGTCTTCTTTTAGCACAAGTGGCCGTATAATTGCTACTCATTGTGGTAGTCTTCATGAAAATACGGTAGAAGCTCTTATGTGCAATCAAAATTGGTTGTGGGCAGAATATTATAAAAGAGGTTATTTATGTTTTCAAGTTTTTTAATTTATTTAGAAATTATAATTGTGTTAAAATTATATATAATAAAATTATTGTATTTAATTTTTAGGTGAAAAACCTGATTATCAAACTGCTAATGAAGATGATGATGCATTTTCTGAGCTGACGAAAGAATAATGTTGCAAGAACTTGGAATTAAAAGAAATGTTTGAAGACATTTATCTTTGTTTATGTTATTTTAATTTTATTAAGAACTTGATAATTATGCTATTTGTAATTTTATGTTGGATTTGTTTAGGACTTTATTGTTTTTAAATTTAATTTTAACTTAGTTTTTTATTTTATTAATATAACAATATGTATGTTTGTAATTTTATGTTGAATTTTTTAAAGATTTTATTGTCTTTTATTTTAATTTGAATTTAGTTGTTTATTTTTTATTTTATTAATATGTATGAAATTTTGAATGATTGAGTTTTATATTTATTTTTAAAAAAAATTAATATTTCTGCGAGTAAGGTAGGGTAGGGTAGGGTTTTGTAATTTAAAGTGCGGGTAGGGTTCGGGTTTAGAGATTCTCAACCCGCGGGTAGGGTAGGGTAGGATTTTATTGAGATTTTTTACCCGTGGGTAGGGTTAGGGTAGGATCCAAACCCTACCCTACCCTACCCATTGCCAACCCTACCAACAAAGGCTCGAGCAGGATATTCAGCCCATGGGGGATAATTCGGACAGACTATATCGTTTGGATGGAGTAGCTCATATAGTCGCGGTGATCAACGAAAAGGTTAGTACGTAATATTTTTTTTAAGTAGGAATAACTAACTTATTCGTTTAATTATATACGTTTTGTTAGTGGTTTTGTTAGTGGTTTTGCAAGTGATTTTGTTAGTTGTTTTGTTAGTGGTTTTGCAAGTGATTTATGTTAGTGGTTTATGCAAGTGGTTTATGTTAGTGGTTTTGTTATTGGTTTTGTTAGTGATTTATGTTAGTGGTTTTGCAAGTGATTTATGTTAGTGGTTTATGCAAGTGGTTTATGCTAGTGGTTTTGCGAGTGGTTTTGTTAGTGATTTTGTAAGTGGTTTATACAAGTGGTTTATGTTAGTGGTTTTGCAAGTGATTTTGTTAGTGGTTTATGCAAGCGGTTTTGTTATTGGTTTTGCAAGTGGTTTATGCTAGTGGTTTTTGTTAGTGGTTTTGTTAGTAGTTTTCGTTAGTGGTTTTGTTAGTGATTTTTGTTAGTGCTTTTTGTTAGTGGTTTTCTAATTGGTTTTGTAAGTGGTTTTAATTATCTGGTCCATCATATGTGCAGCCCCATCGATGCATCTCGAGCATGCGACGGCAGCAGGTCATGCGACTCGACGAGAGGTGCGTTTCATACTTGCAGATGGCGGGATTATACCATCTTGCGAGACTGAACGAGAGATGGTTCAGATTGGATGAGCCCCTAGTGAGTGCTTTCGTCGAGCGGTGGCGTCTGGAGACGCACACATTCCACATGCCGTTCGGGGAGTGCACGATCACACTGCAGGATGTGGCGTACCAGTTGGGGTTGCCGGTCGATGGACGTTATGTCAGTGGTTGCTTGACAGATTTTCAGACATACATCCAGGGTGGCCGTCCACCTTGGGTGTGGTTCCAGGAGTTGCTTGGTGTGATACCTCCTGCGAACCATATCCAGAAGTTTGTAGTTAACTGCAGCTGGTTCCAAGAGAAGTTTGGAGAGTTCCCTTAGGGAGCCGACGAGGAGACAGTCAGGCACTATACTCTAGCGTATATCATGATGCTGTTAGGTACTCAGCTGTTTGCCGACAAGTCCGCTACAGTTGAGATCAGCAGCGAACGACGGGGAGGCGACAGGCTCGACTGGAGGTTCATTCACAGGGACGAACGAAGATGCACCAACAGGTCTGGAATTAGAACCGGCTACCGTGCCTATAGTGTGGGTATTCCGGTTCGAACCCCCAAGCTAGATACCACATCAACCAACTTTGCCAACAGCTCAGGTATCCTAATCTCGGGAAACTGCCGACGACAATGAAACAAGACCTGCAAGTCCTCATCACTCCCGATCTTGAAACAATCATACTTCACGATTTCTTGCAGCACTGAGATTGGAATGCGATAGAAGAACTTCTTAACCCGTTTCACGCCTTGCAGACCAAGTTTCTGTAGTATAGAATTCACAAGGTCATCATAGCTCGTCGTAGGCCTCATAAAAATACTGAGAGGATCCTTATCTGTGAACTTCACACCAGATCGTGCTTTCCTCTTAATCGATCCTCTGTGATGAACCAACACTACAAAACTCTCCTCACTAGCCATTTTCTCACTCTAATGAGATCAATTCACGTTCACACTATATTTATACACGTCTGGCCCTGTATAATTCAAACCAGTGTAATTCGAATTAATCTTTGTGTAATTCGAATCAGTCAGGTTCAAACTGAAGATTGTGGTAGGCTTAGAGAAGGGGGTTGAATCTATGCTTCCTTTTAAGTTGCTGTTATGACCCTTTTAAAACAAACTTTCAATCCTGATTCTGTTTGTACTCAGCAGCGGAAATTTATGAGACAATTTATTTTTGTCTCATGAATATCAGAAAATAGAACTCAGCAGAGAAGAGAAAAGCTAACACCAGCATATATCCTGGTTCGGTTGTCTTGTGCTATGCAACCTACATCCAGTCTCCTCCACAACAGTGGAAGAATTTTCACTATAGTTAACAGTATTACATACACCAATTTCACAGGATTGACCCAATCTTTTCACACTCAAGTTCTAACCTAACTTGACATTGGCTATGCTAATACCTAACTATTCACTCTTAGTGCTAACCCAACTAAGAAAGGGATACCTCACAGGTACAAGATACAAGACACAGACATGCCTAAAGAAATCAGAAAATAACCCTAGGCTTTTCTCTCAAGTGTATCACTCAGCCTTTTTCCACTCATGGCTTTTACTTGAGCTTTCTCACAATGCCTTTTCTCACAAGAAATTACAGAAAGATAAACATAGAAAAGTACATCACAATCTGTAAAATATGAAGGAGATTGACTTCATCAGCAGCCTCTTTGCTATGTGCAAAACCAGATTCGTAAACCTCAGATACAGTTCTTCAGTATTGGCCGAATGCTTCTTTGAAAGAAAGCATTATCCAAGTAGAGGAACTTCTGTTCAGAACACTATTCTCGAACTCTGATTTTTTTCTCCTTGGTTCTGAATGAGCACAAAGTCTTCTTTTATCTCCTTGCATGTTGCTTGGTTCTTCTTCCAAGGTCAACACCTTGAGCCTTGAGCTTCACCAACCCACAGATTCACTTTTCCTCATTAAACCTTAGAGTGGAAACTTTTATTCTGACTTCCTCATCTTGACCGAAAGTCATAAAGCAGCAACCACAAGAGTCTTCTAATGGTCAACTTGATCTGAGCCCTTGAAAATCAACTTGGTCCCCAAGACATGTTTGAGACCGTGGATTTACAGCAGAGAAGAACAGAAATCTTCTTTTCCATATAACCCAAAATGGAGATACAGAGAGTTGAAGATGAAGAGAAGAAAGTGTGTTACATGTATGAGGAAATTGGTTACCTTTAACCTAAGCTTGATATGGTTTGAATTTTCTGATTAGACTTCTGTGTTTCAAGCTTGAACTTTCTCTTTCTTGCTTCTTTGATGATCAACTTAGGGAAGAAGCTTTCTCTTTCTCTTTCTCACTTTTCTGAGTTTGTGATTTGACTAAGACAGAGGAGAGAAGAACGTTGCTTTGGTAAAAGCAAGTGAGAGGGAATGAAGACTTCAATCTTGTATGAGAAGCTTGGTGGGATCAACTTGGATTTATGGATATGGGCTTGGATCGGGTTTGATTAGCTTGACCCGTTGGTTCCTTTGGCTTTGTTTCTTTTGGGCTTTGCTTGTTTATTGACCCATCAGCTTTGCTATATTATTTTCATACCAATTTGGGCTGCTAAACATATAATAAATAATTAGTAACATATAATTATTAGCACTCAACACTAATTATTTATTTTTCCCAAAAATAATGTTTGTCATCACTAATTAATTTAGTTAATTTCTTAACTCAACACAAACTACTTAGGAATGCGTGCTTGGGTGTAATTTGAATCACCCTGATTCGAATTACTGTATGTGTAATTCAAATCAGGTTGATTCAAATTAGTGTGTGTACGTGTGTGTAATTCGAATCAGAGTGATTCAAATTACATGAAAATGCAGTTTGAATTAGGTAGATTCGAACTATATAGAAATGCCTCTTGGTTGATTCATGAACCAGTTTTTGATTTGGCTTATTTGCGTAAATTTTTACTCCCCTTGGCTTATTGACGTGATTTGCCCTAAAAAAATTATACTGATAGTTATAAAATTAACTCAAAATTAATTTTTTAAAACAATTAAATCTTGATTCTAACTTTTAATTATAACATTAGTATTCTCTCCAAATTATATGTCATAAATATTTGAAAAAAGAGAAATGAAAATATATATTAAAAAGATAAGCGGTAAAAATTTAAAACTAAATAAAAAATTATGTATATAATAATAATAATAATATTTTTTATTTAAATTATATTATTTTGTTAATTTTATTTTCTGTAAAAGAGAAAGATAGAAAAAATAGAGAATGAGAGAAAAAAGAGAGAAAGATAAAGATGAAGAATGAGAGTGAGAGTAGGAGTTTGTTAATTTTGGAAAAAAAATTATTTTAATTGTAAAAAAATGTCGGATGACATATTTTGATTTGTCAAATTTCTAATATAAAATATAAATTCTATATAGAGTAAAAATAGTAGAGAGAAATAGAAAAATTGAGAGAGGTAGATGAGAGAATTTAGGAAGGGAGTTTATTAATTTTGAAAAAAATATTTTCTCTTAATTTTATTAAGAGAGTATCATGTGACACATTTGATTATTAAATTAGATAGTAATATATGATACATAATATATTTCAATTTCAATTTTAATTTTAATGCAATTAAAGAATATTATGTTACACATTTTGATTGTCAAATTAGTATTTAGTTATTGATATTGATAATGATATATAAAATAGATAGAGTGATTGAAGGAATGAGAGAAATAGAGAAAAGAAGAGGGAGGAGGGGAGAACTCTTTAACTTTAGAGGGAAAGATTTGATCTTAATTGTAACGAGAAAGTGACATGTGGCATATTTTGGTTGTAAAATTAGTAAGGATGAGGGAAGAATTCTTTAATTTTGGAGAGAAAAATTTAATTTCAATTACAATGAGAGAATGTCACGTGACACATTTTGGTTGTAAAATTAGTAAGAAGGAGAGGAGAATTCCTTAATTTTAGAGGAAAAATTTTGATTTCAATTATAATAAAAGAGTGATATGTGACACATTTTAATTGTAAAATTAGAGAGATATTAGGGCTGTCAAACAGACTAGCCCGGCCCATTAAACCCGTGGGTTAAATGGGTTGGACCGTTTAAGCCCATTTTATTCACGGGCCATAATTTTTCAGTCCAAACTGTTTATGATTAGCCCGTGGGTTAAACGGGTTAGCCCGTTTATCCTATTTTTTAAAAAATATTTTGACAAAAAATATTATTTTTAGGTCAAAAACTTTTAAAAAAATAATTTTTTTTTTGTTGATGGGTCGGATTTTCGGGTTAGATAGAGAAAAATATCGACTAAAAGTCTAAAAGTACTACTTTTTTTAAAAAAATGTAAAAAAAATTTAAACGGACCACCTGTTTAACCCGCGGACTAGCCTGTTTAACCTGTCATTTTTTGCGGGTTAATCGGACTCAACCTGTTTAGTCCAAAATTTAAACAAACTTAATTTTGGAGACAAAATCTACCCATTTAAATAGATAAACAAACTAGCCCGATAAATTTGGTCCATTTTGACGGCCCTAAGAGATATAATAGATATAATAGATTTCCGTTGTGAATGCGACTCGATGTATTCAAGTTGGTTAATGCGATTTTTTTTTTTTCGGTAAATTGCGATTTATTTTTTATTCTGTAATGTTTTTCTTTTGGCCAAATATTCAGTAATGTTGTGTTTAGCGGGGATATTTGTCATATCAGTTAAGGCCCATAATGATGGAGAATCCAAAAAGTTCCGTTTTGGGCTTAGAATTCAAACCAAGTTTAAGGCCCACTATAAGAAAATCAAAACAAAATGAAGATTCTCTGATGAAAGAAGAAACAGAGTGAGAACTGAGAAGTGAGTACAGATTAGGGTTTCTGAGTGCGGCTCTCATTCTTCGACTCTGCAACTTTCGCCGTTAACCCCCTTCACTCGTCACAATGGCTGAACAAGTAACTAACTTCTTTCTAGTCTTTATTTTCCTCTTTCCCAGTTCGTTTTCATCAATAGTTCTGAATTCTGTTGCTTCCTTTGGATCTTCCATTTATTTGTTTGAAATTGTCAATTGCAGACCGAGAAGGCTTTTCTCAAGCAACCTAAAGTGTTTCTATGGTATGCTATCACACAAAATTGCCTTTTCTTTTTTTAAACGGTTTTGTAGTGTTCTGTTCTGATTTTGATGTTGATTCTGAATGGTTCATTGTGTTGCGTATCTTCTCAGCTCGAAGAAAAGTGGGAAGGGAAAGAGGCCCGGAAAGGGTGGAAACCGTTTCTGGAAATCCATTGGCCTTGGATTTAAGACTCCCAGGGATGCCATTGAAGGTATCTCACACACTCTCGATAGTCGAGTATGATGTGGTCAATGTATATGTCCAACAATTATTTAATGTTATTATATGCACATAATTAGGGTAAAAGCTTAAATCTCCGGGTGCTGTATTTTGCAAATAGTGTTGAAAAATAGTTATAATCTAGCAAACAGAATAATGTTCATGAGTCCAGATTATTTTAGGATCCAAATTTTTAATGAGTGAGAATCTGATGGTTCTTGATATGTCTAGTCAAATCTCTTGTTCGTTTCGGTGGTATTTGTTCATATCAAAGTCCTTGTCAACCAACTTGGGTTGGTCGAGTGGTCAGCTCACTCGTTTGCTTAAGCAAGTGTCAGGGGTTCAAATCCCGCCTTGTGCATGCAGCAATCCATTGGCCAGCGGCAGACCCTTAAATGGAGCTCTGATCCGCGACGGATTAGTCCTTGGCCTATCGGGTTGGGGGATACCGTGGGCAACCAAAAAAAGAAAGTCCTTGTCTTTCATCAAAAGACTTGGCTATTTTGCCCTATCTAAATGCTTTTACCCGTGCCTCTTATACAGCTGATTTTGACTTGTGTTTTCTCCAAAACAGGAACCTATATTGACAAGAAATGCCCCTTTACCGGAACTGTTTCCATCCGTGGCCGAATCTTAGCTGGAACTTGTCACAGTGCTAAGATGAATAGGACTATCATTGTTAGGAGGAATTATCTTCATTTTATCAAGAAGTATCAGAGGTATTATCCTTTTGTACTTTAGGTGCCTAGTTTTTTCCCATTTTGTTGTTGTTGTTGTTGTTCCGTATGTGGACACCTGAAGAGATGTAAATAATGATCAAATTTTGCTTTGTTTGCTTATTTATTTATTTAGATACGAGAAAAGACATTCGAATATTCCTGCACATATATCACCCTGCTTCCGTGTGAAGGAAGGAGATCATGTTATTATTGGCCAATGCAGGTAAGGTTTTAGGGTTTTATGTATTAACCTGAAGATCTTGTCTTTGCCTATTGTATGTGTTGATTGCATGTTGCTATCTATGCAGGCCACTTTCAAAGACGGTGAGGTTCAATGTGTTGAAAGTGATCCCAGCTGGATCTTCAAGTGGTGCAAAGAAGGCATTTGCTGGAATTTGAGATTTGATTCAGTTTTTTGTTGAAGGATAATGTTATCTTATTAGTTAGTAAAACTGATTCCTGGAAGATTATCATATAAAGATATGATCAATTTTGGATTTTTCCTTTAAGATTGTGTTTGTGAATGACCAAGTGTTATCCTTTTAAATTTATCAATTCTAGCTTGGTATCTATGCTATCTGTATGGTTGATATATGGTAAGTGAAAAATGACGTGCGATACACAAATTGCATTCAACCGATAGATCAACCACTTGAACTTTGTTACCTTAGCTACACATGATTTCTCTCATTCCCTTGCGTGAATTCGTTATTCTGTATTGAGCTGCTGTTACTTTTGGAGGATATTGTTTTTGTCCAGGGGTACTTTTTCCAGATACCTAAAGGGAGCATAAGGCATGCAATTTTTTTAAAAATATATGTTTCGCCACATTTTAATTTACATATTATAATCCTAGCTTGTATTTTTTTCACCGAAAAAAGAATAAATATTATGTAGTATAAAGGATATTTTTTATTCATAAATTTTTCAAAAATTTTAAAAGTGTTCTTAAGGTTTATCTTGTTTTCCTTTTATTTTAAAAGTTTTTGATTTGTATAAAATATATATTTAACCGCTAAATTTTTAAAAAATTTAAGTCTAATTTAGTAATAATGCATAACAATTATGTCTAATTTGATTGTTGTTTTTATGAAATTGTCGTTGAATTGGTTTTTAAGTTTTTTAAAAAATTAGCCATTTGATACAAATAAAAAATTTGAGATAAAATTAAAACTAAACAAAATAATTTTAACGATAAAAAGTAAACTTCATAAAATATAACATGAATTAGATCGAAATGATTAAGTTTTGAATCATTTACCTGGATTTTGTCCAAGGTGCCAATGCCCAAAGGTAAGGAGAGGAAGGCCCTGTTTCAATAAATCCATTCCAAAAATGTGTTTTTTTTTTTGTGTGACTAAATTCCAAAAATGGTTTAGAACAAGATCAAACCACCGAAAAAAAGGTTTTAGTCTTTAGTCTTTAGTCTTTAAATTGGCTCTTAGATTTTCTTTTTAGTTATAAATATTTTAAAATATATCTTTTAAACGTATACTCAATTTATAAGAACTTGAGAAGTCTAATTTCAGCTACTCATACTTGAACCTTTTTTATTAGCAAGTTCAAGATAGAAAATGAAAAAAGAAAAAAAAAGTAGAACACATTGAGAAAGTTGATAAAATTGCATGACATGAGGTGGCATGGATGCATATGTGAACTTATTTAACAATAACATGAAACATGCCAAACCGTTCGTTTGTGATGTGGCAGAATGCAAGGCAAGAATCTATTCGGAAAACATTATAACTGTGGACAGTCAACAAAAATTTAAGAACCAACCAAACCAAAATTGAACCATAAAATTTGCATGTTAGTTGTGTTTTTACTTTTATGACATGAAACTAAGTCTGAGTTGTTATCTGTCAGTGGTGTAAACAGTGGCATTATTGAGTATTGATGAGACATAGCTGGAAATGTTTTGTACCTCACTCACTCATGCCCTTCTTTGTGCCACTTGCTATGCTTTGTGCCCTATGCCCTAACTTTGTCACTTTCACATCTTGTGCCTCAGCTTCCTCAATCAATATTATTATGCTTTCAATTGAGGTAATTGCTATGACAATTATAATAATATTATAGGGAATTCTCTATTATGGTATGCTTTTAACTTAAGGTTAATGATTTAACAATGGGATCCGCAAAAAAAAAAAAAATTATCTGTTATCTTTAGTAGCTGATGATGTAATAGAGATTCTAATGGTCACAATTTTTATCTAAAGTCTGCTCATTAACTTTTCCTTTACTCGGAAAAGTTATATTCGGTTTACGCTGTGGTGCTAAACTCGCTCATTTAATTTTAACCATTTAAGTTTAGAATCTATAATCAAATTATTAATGTTATTTACTACTCATAATATATTTCATAATAAGGGGCCAGTGTGTTCTACAAATATTTGTTGTTGTTTGATGCTGAGTTGACTTTTTGATTTTGTTGGTCCTTTTGGCTCTTGTTGGTGTGTCCATTACCAATGAAATATCTCATAAAAAGTAGTATGTAAACCAAACAATCAAACATAGACGCAAGATATAGGATATTATATTAAATTATTAATTATATAATTTTCAAGGCCTTGATATAATGATGGAGCACAAATCTTGAGTGAACAACGTTGTCCCACGTGTTTGTCCAATAACACCCATTATTGTTCACACATTAAGCCATGAGAAAAAAAAAGATTCCTGTGCATTTCCATTTGCTATTGTCTTGGCAACTTCATACCCCTTCCTTTGGGGATAGCTTATGCCTTATTGACTTGACCATAAACATTATATGCTATGCGAATATCGCTAGGAAGCAATGCATATTTATACAATGTGTATAATGGACTGCTTATTTATTTAGTTTAATATAAGTTAAAAATAAAAATTATTCATGTTTATTCTAATTTCAAAATTATTGTTTATTTTTATGTTAACACCATTGTACATATTATACACCAATTATATTAACTCCTCATATTTTTTTTTATGCTAAATAATAATGGTGAAGTATAAAAAATATATAAAATTAGTCTCATATTAAAAAAAAGTAAAATAATAAATAAATTTTTAAAAATTTATATTTTGAATAGATTAATTTTAAAAAAATATTAATAAAATTTTTTAAAATAATAAATATAAATATATTATCTTTAAATTACTCTTTATAATTAAAATAAAATATTTTAATTTAAATTAATTTGTTCACGTTTATTATCTTAAATGATTTTATTGATATTTTTTTAAAAATTAATCTGTTTAAAATGTAAACTTTTAAAAATTTATTTATCAACTTACTCTTAAAAAAATAACAAAAAATAAAAAATTTATAAGATAAAAAATTTATTAATTTAATATCTTAAAATTTTAAATTAAATATGATATCTTTTTATTTTGTATTTTTTTTATTTGATTCTTTTTCAAAATTTGTCCGGTGGTCGAGAACTTCTCTCTAAATAATGATCAGTTATGGTCCTAGTTGGGGTAATACCCACTATATATTTATACTTCATTGATCGGATGAAAACAAAAACAAAAACAAAGGACAAAATCAATTCACTTCTATAGTTCTATTCCACTAGTATTGCATATTTTTATATGATTAACTCAACTATATGGCACTTGTATAGTTGTATTATTGTACGAGTGGTGGTGGGTCATACAGCACCTGAGTAAACAAAATCATAGAGCTATATATACGAAAATGCCAAAAGGTGCTGTTTTAATTTCTTGGCAAGAATACAACCATTGTGTGTATAGAACTTTAGATACATTGATTTTTTTATTATATTATTTTATTCAAGTAAATAATTTTAATTTAATTTATAAATAGAGAGAATAATTTTTTTCTTCACTAAGCAAATCCTTTATTTTCTCAACTAACCAATCAATGTTGTGAAACTTTCTTGCGTCATTATTCTTAAATTAATAATTAAACAAACTCCGCGGTCCAACTTGTCCTTTTAAACCTGTTATATTATAAGAAGAATTTCTAAGTGTATTGGAGAATACCGATATTTCAGTTATTTTAACAGTTGATTTTAATTAATATATATTATATATATTTTTTTATAATTCAAATCAACGGTTAAAAACAACCGACAATGTTCTCAATATACTTGAAATTCTTCTTATATTATTTTGCACCATCTTGCAATTACCTTTATTTTGTTTTGTTCGATTGTGAAGAGATCGGGCTTCAAATAAACAAAGCAACTTGCATAGATAAACCATACCCTAAACAAATTATAATCTTATTGGTAGCATGCTCTAATTCGTAGGCAAATTAATCCCTTCCTCAAAAAGTTATGATCTCCTCTCAACAATTCCATGGCTTTTTCTACTTTCCGTTTTTTCTCCCTTCTTACATAAAAAATAAAATATACAAATGTTGTTCTAGATAGAAGTGATTATTTTCGTATAATTATTTTTATTTAAAAATAATAATTAAAAATAATCAGATAATTTGATAGATTTGATTAAATTGTTATTTATTATTTTTTAACTATCCTCTTCGTATGAAAATAATTGTATGTGAATTTTTATTATATTATTTATATATAAATACCTTTTTTTGTATTACCAAATATTAAATGAATTTAATTTTGATATCTAATTATATAACGCCATATTAGTAAAAATAATTACATTTCACATTGATCGCGTGAATTGGTCGTCCAAACGAATGACGATTGTATAAAACGTTTTATACCGTCAATGTATTAAAATTAAACTCAATATTAAATATTAAAATAATTAGGTAGGTTTATACGGTCTCACCTAAAAGCATAGCATAGCCTTATTTAAGAAGCTAAGTAGAAAAGATGGCGTGGAATAATAGTACGTATAGTATGAAAACCTGGCCACTAAGTTAAAGATGGTTAACCAAAAGGTAGAAATATGAAATATCAAACATGGCTACCTATACAACCAGGAAACCTAACTCTTAAGAAATTATTTACTTATGGTTGCCGTCCTCAATGAACTAATTAACTTTGCGGAATTTCTTATAACTTTAATTTAGATTTACAAATGATGGTATTATATATTATTATAGTATTTATAGAGACAACAATAATTGGTGACAGATTGCTACCACAATTATTTATTATTTCTTTAAAAGAAAGAATAACATTATTTAACATTTATCGTGTATTAGGACCACAGGTATGACTATTTTTCATGTAAAATATTAGATGGATTTCTCAAGAGAAAATAAATTTGTTAGAATAATCTTTTGGTGGTTGCTGTAAATGTAGAATATCTATCTAAAACACAACTATTTTCGACTCCGGAAATATTTGGTAACTAAAGAAAATCAGCCAAAAAAGTCATAACTTATCTTATTTAACATTTTTTGGCTGTTTTTTTTGTCTACATAACATTATCCTTTGAATTTCTCGTATTTTCTGTAACTGCCATAAAATAACTAACTAGAGTAGAATATAATTAAGTAGCTAATCAAAATCTGAACACATTATGTTAACCGTTAAGATGTTGATAAAAAATTTGTCAAATTATTTAATATTATTAATTATTATATTCATATAAAAATATTTTTACATAAATAATCACTATATAATTATTAACGATAAAAGCCAATGAGTTATAGCTCATATAGCATAGTTTCTCATACTCACTTAAGAGGTCGCGAGTTTGAATCTCCATATCTTTGATAAAAAAAAGTTATTAACGATGAAAAGTTAAAAAAATTGTTTGTATACAAGATTTCAAATTTAATATATATATATATATATATATATATCCAAAACCCTAAATTTTTCGACTCAAAAATATATAATCATTAAACGAGTGCAACTAGATATCCTTTAAATATTATCTTTTATTCAATCTTTAGAAGAGAGAGAAAATAAAAAACAAGTAACTTTCTTGATTTTTTGAACAACTGATACGTGAAAATGAATATTCAAATTAATTAAATAATAATAAATTCTTAAAAAAACTGAATTTTAAAAGACAATAGTAATTTTTTGTAAAAATTTTAACAAATAAAAGTTGTGGTCAACTGTTTGTGGTCAATTAAGCTTATTGAATTGTTTCCCAAACTTCCACACATGCTCTCCAAATTTTCTCAGAAAGTGTTGCTATTTTTTCCATCAGAATCACAAAAATGAAACCAATTAGAGAGACCAAAAATTAAATAATAACAATAATAAGAAGAAGAAGAAGAAGAAAATAAAAAGAAGTGGATATGATATGCAGATGCATAATATTTGGTATAAATATCTCAATATGATAGGATTTTTTCAATTGTGATTTTTTCTTTGGATGCTTACATAGGATGTGATTTGCATGATTGCAATAAAGGTAGGAAAAAGTGAAGGAAAATAAACAAATATCAAATGGATTGGAAGGGATGGGAAGGCAATTTGAATGTGATAAGGTATGCAAAGCAACATAGAAAACGACATCAACCAATCTTATTTCTCACTCTCACCAACAATATTTTAATACACCATACAAAAAATAAATATTTTTGTACACCGAATTTCATACCCATTTATTATCTTTTAAACTTTGACTAAGTCTTTACTTTTAAGTTTTAACACATTAGGTTGCATATGCTTAATTAGTTTCTTTAAACATATAATAAAGTTTTTAATATGCAAATAGTGGCTACATGATATAAAATTAAATAAATAAAAGGGACCAGAATTTGGGCCACACTTTTGATAGAAAAATCTGGAAGTTAACGGCTCACATTGTTTCTGAAATTTTGTTAAGCAATGTTATATCATAGTTATTTGGAACTCAATCTTTTTCCCCAACATATTCTGAGAATCTTCCTTTTAGTCACAAAACTCCATCAAGTTGGTCTCACTCTTACATGTGAAGAGGTTGTTACTTGTTTCTGTTTCTGTTTCTGTCTCTGTCTCTCTCTCTCTCTCACTATATTTTTTTTTTTACCTTCCAATTTTGTTCCATGCCTGAAGGTGAAGGTGCAAGTGCAAGTAGCCCATGACTGCAGCAGCCACCATGTGTGTTGAGGAAGCTGAGCAAGTTGAGCATCATGATCATCAAGATATGGAGAATACTAAGAAGGAGGACATGATTCATAACAAAAAGTGGCCTTTGCATTGTGATAATCATAATCTCTTGATGGACACCACCTCTTCTTTTGCATCTTCCACTGCAAACTCACTCCCTGTCAGTACTTTCTTCTTTCTCTTCAACATTGCTTTGTTTTCATGCTTCACCATAAATATGGCTGTTTTTATTTCACTGATTTATTGAGGTTTAAATTCTTGTACTGTTTAATAACATTAATTTATTGGTTCATAATTGTAAAATTTCTTGAGACCTTGGATAAAGTACAATTTCAGAATTGGAAGATTAGATTCCTATTATATGAATTTCTGGTTTGGCACATTGTAGCTGGAAAGCATATGTGAGGAGACAGTGATTGCAGACAAGAAACAGAACGGTTCAAGCTTTGTCCCGGCTCTGCGCTCCGGCGAATGGTCTGATATCGGAGGCCGGCCTTACATGGAAGATACACACATATGCATTGGAGACATGGCAAAAAGATTTGGATATAATAACAACCTACTTTCTGAGGAAGCTGTTTCATTTTACGGTGTAAGCATGAATGAATGAATGAATGAATGAATGAATGTGCAAGTGCAGGCCTTTGAACTGAATTAATGGTTTGATTTCTTTGCAGGTATTTGATGGACATGGAGGGAAGAGCGCGGCTCAATTCGTGCGCGATCATCTGCCTAGGATCATTGCTGAGGATGCAGGCTTTCCTTTGGAACTTGAGAAGGTTGTTACAAAGTCTTTTTTGGACACTGATGCAGAGCTTAAAACATACTCTCTTGAATCTTGCCTCTCTTCTGGAACCACTGCACTCACTGCAATTATATTCGGAAGGTATATCTTGAAACCGCTCGTCCCAAAATTAATGGTTATATCTCTAACAGTAACTGCACTGCAGTGCCTAATCTTGATTCTTGAATCATAGGGATGAGTTTATCTGTTTGATGTGTTGCACAGGTCATTGCTTGTAGCCAATGCAGGGGACTGCAGGGCTGTGTTGTCACGCCATGGCGCGGCAATAGAAATGTCCAAGGATCACAGGCCTTACTGCATCAAAGAGAGAAAGCGAATCGAGTCCCTAGGTGGATTCATTGATGATGGCTACCTGAATGGTCAGTTGGGTGTTACTCGCGCTCTAGGCGACTGGCATCTTGAAGGAATGAAGGAAACAGGTGGAGGTGGTGGACCATTGAGTGCTGAGCCTGAACTCAAATTGATGACATTGACCAAAGAAGATGAATTCTTGATAATAGCAAGTGATGGAATTTGGGATGTTTTCCGGAGCCAAAATGCTGTGGATTTTGCTCGGAGGAGGCTTCAAGAACACAATGATGTGAAGCAATGTTGCAAGCAAATAGTAGAGGAAGCAATAAAGAGAGGAGCAACAGATAACTTAACGGTTGTGATGGTGTGTTTTCACTCAGATCCACCACCCCCTGTGGTTGTGGAAAGAGCAAGAGTTAGAAGAAGCATATCTGCTGAGGGACTGCATAACCTCAAATGCCTGCTACAAGGTTAGGTTAGAGATTATGTACATACACACACTTTCATCTAATATATATTTACAGCCAATGCTCAACACAAGAAGGTGACACTAGATACTGCAGCAACTCATTGATTTGGTTGTAACTTGCAAGAATAATGTGTGTAGCATTGTACTATTATTTTTCAGGTATTAAAAGCAGAAATGAATTTGTAAATAATTGTTTGATGCTATCTATAAGAGAAATGATTTGGAGCACTTCTTTTTGTGTATATCTTTCCTTTTATCTTATCCCATTTCTTATTACTCACTTTTAATAAAAAAAAATAAAAATTATTTATACAAACTATCTATATATGTTATTAACTTCTCATTGTAGATGGACCAACACATGATTTCTCTAGCAAGCTACATAAGCATCAATAGCCTCTCTTCTTTTTTCCATGTATCCTTCACCCTTCGCTTAATGGTTGCTCTTGGCACATCTTTGAAGTGTAGACTGTAGTGGTGGCTATGTCACTTTTTTTTTTTTTTTGGTTTGCGTGGCTATGTCACTTAACCATGCAAACATCTTTATTTGTGAGTTTTCCAAGATGCTGTAAACGTTTTTTCGTTGAAAATTGCATCTAACACACAGATTAACAAGTGCCTCACTGTAATTGGAAGAGGCTTCTTTGAGCCTTAATAACACATCAAGAGAATGTAGAAAGCGACATTCAGCGAGACAAATGATGCCAACACATTGCACGATCCATAAACGTGAGAAAATACATAGATATGCGGCTGAATTACCTTTCCGTTTAGGGAGCAAGAATAGACAGAGAAAAGTGATCTACCAGAAAGGGTGGAATTAGCTCACTAGAAACCAATGGTTGCTATACATTTGTTATGTTTTCACCATCAGCGTATATTTAATGGAAACCACCCGTTTAAACGTGGATGAGATATATGTCATGAACCTGTTACAATCCAATTTTTTAAATTAACAATAAGAGATCATTATCATGCATGATGGTCACAACATATCCAACCTTTTTGACCAGAATTGGAACTTTAAGTAGCTACATGATTAGGCTGAAATTACTATAGCGGTAACTTCAATGAAAAGTAAAAATTTTGGTATCTTGTATCCTATGTAAGCATTGACAATACAAATATGAGCCCACTCTTACAATTTTTACGATTTGAAGGAAAAGGGAAAAGTGTTAGTACTACAACACTAACAGAGTAATGATCCATTCAATATTAACTTCTTGTACAAATGATGCCCTCACCGGGAGTGTGTAAAAACATTTTCAGAGGGCAGGTATGATGGTCCCTACTATTACAAAATTAATGGCACAGATGCTTTACTCCAGTAGGAACCGATTCGCAAAGCAAAGCACATAAAATTTAGCTTTTATCACCTTGGTTATTTGATTTCCACATCACAGTGGAACAGCCTAATGCCCAAACTCCTAAGAAAAATAGCACAGGGTGATGTCAAAACTTTATAAAGAATCACATCATTTGTTGATGAAGATCTGCTGCCTGCTGTGCCAGTTCCACCATCATAGCTTCATCGAAGAACTTGCTAATGCTTACATCCTCGCTCATTCCCTGCAAAATTGGGTGCAAGAGCATGTTAAATTATTGGCAGCTGGCATAAATGCTCTTCTCCGAATACATAATAAATATTTGTCGTAACATTGATCTAACTTCCTTACTATTCTCGAATATATTATTTATTGGAAAAAATCTCACAAAAAAAAGCAGCAAATGCTCAGCTAGAACTACTTCAAAAGAAGCATGGAATGAATAGTGAGGAAATAAATAAATAGAAGCATAGTAAAATTTATGGTAGTTAATGACTGAAGATCCAGGAGGAAAGGCTATACCTTTCTACGCCTTGTTTTCACCATAAACTCACGAGCAAGATGTTGAATTGGTGCTGGTTCAAGTGGACGCAAAACAATGCTTTTGTCCAGAGGATCTCCAGGAACAATAGCCCAGTGATCAAAAACAGAGAGGCAAAATGCTTGACCTTGAGTGTGATATCTCAGGTCTGTCTCGAAACCAAAAGATTCAATCACGGGCAAGAAAGCCTGCATAGTGAGGAACAAAATAAGTAAAACAGATTGATGGTGCACTAACAAATTCAGGCTTACTCAAGTTATCCTTATCATGGGAGCAACCTAAGAACAAGAAGCAACGCCAACTAAATCAGGTTACAGAGAAAAAGTTAACCCACCAACCTTAACAATATAAGCTGGGGTGCCTGGTTGAGGAACATCAGCAGTAACATGTCCACGCCTACGAGATAACACAGTGTAGATTGCAGATACACAATCTATTGGTGTTTGAATCTGATGGAAAGGTCCAAAAAAAGAATACCATCCAAGCATCAGTAAAATGGTAACATGACTGTTCTTAATAATCTATTTAAAAGAAATGCAAAAGCAAGTATTGTTTTAATGACTTTCATGAAACTATTATTCGAGCCTTGTTTTATTAGGGCATCATGTAAGCATAAGACATGAAAATCAACTTACTACTAGCTTGAATGCACAGCCTTCACAAATAATATGACCATGGGTTAGTCAGAGAGACAAAACCAGATAATTATTACATTCAATTACATTTGATATGCAGCCATCATTATAAGCTAAAAATAACAAGAATGTACCTCCACATAATATACTGGTTCCATAAGCCTAGGGGTAGCCATAAGGAAGGAAGAATAGGCCACTCGTCGTGCTGTTGGAATTAACTGGCCAGATCCCCTATGAAGTGGCTCAGGAGCAATTCTTGCATCAACAATCTTGAATTTAACATTTCTGATGGGTTCATCACACAGAGGTCCCTCTCGTGCACCCCACTGAAATCTGCTCCCAAAATATATATATATAGAACCTCATATCAATTTGCAATCAATTAATTAATCACTGAATAGCAATATAGTTCAATGCATTTATTTACCCCTGAACAATGGAATCCTTGACAGCATTCAGCAGGCTCTTGTCAACTTCAGTTGGAAGAGTGTCATCTAACAGAATATTGGGGCCCTGCATTATATTTGCACATATGACACAAAAGTTCAGAGACGGAACCATAAAAATAAAAGAGCAGAGCAAGTCAATTTACCTGCTTATCAGGGCCAAACGCCCAGATTGACCGTGCAGCAAGGAGATCCCAATCATACTTAGTCTGAAAGAATTCACCTAGTTTTTTCCGATTCCAGTCAGCACTAACAACACCATTCTCTATGTCCTCAGCAAGACCTCTTTCTAGTGGTTCAGCAATCTAAAGAAAAACCAAAAGTGAACAATAAATCAGCCCAGGAAAAAAGTACTCATGAAAACCATACACCATACGTTCTTGAAAATGCTTACACAACAAGTTTAGGAGATAGGTGCCTACCATAGTTATTTTGTTCTTCTTATTTGGTGTCTCGGCAAAACATTTCATTGAAGACGACTCGACAACAGTTTCACAGAATGATACAACAGGATCTGCCACCTATAGAAAAGCAAAGCAAAGTATAACTTTGAGTCAACAAATAGGAGGCACATTAATGATAGAAAAATTGAGTAGGGGTGAACAAATAGATTACCTTGACTTCCACTTCAGAATAAAGCTCCCTGAGGTCCTTCATGATTGAATCCAAGTACAGCTCACCAGTCCCTAGTATAGTGTGCTCCCCAGACTCCTCCACTTTAGTAATGGCTAGAGGATAACTTTTGCTGATTTTCCTGAGGCCCTCTACCATTTTCGGCAACTCACTTGGATTTAAAGGCTCCGTAGCTGTTTTAACCACTGACAGAGTATTGAACTGAAGAGGCCGGAATATATATACATCCTCATCATAATCTACATTACAAAGAGTGGCAGTTTTCATGATTGAAGCATCCACGCCTTCAATTAAGACCCAAGACCCAGGAGGAGCCTCAGCAATTGGCATCCTATCTCGAGCTTGATACACCCACAACTTTGTTACCTCTTTCACGGTCATGTCCTCCTCATCATCCGGTGAGTATCCTTCTCCTAGAACACGTACAGTTTGTCCTGTCTGTATCTTGCCACTATAAACTCTACCAAAAGCATCAAACACACTGCAATCAGATTTGGGGTACAATTTGGTTACATTAACCATCAGGGGCCCAGAAGAATCACAATGTGCCATGGATTTATAAATGATCGAGTCTTTAGGCCCAGTATATATATGATCAACTTTTTTAATTGCAGCATCTTTTGGTGAAGGAATATGCTGAACAAGCATATCAGTAAAACCAGAAGCTGAACCAAAGACTGTCTTACAAGCCAGCCTTAACAAAGGTTTAACATTTAATCTATAGGCTGCATTACTTAGTTTAACTCCAAGTTCTGCCAGGGTTGTCTCTACACTCTTTTTATGTTCTCCAATCACTTGGCTATAAATCTTGTAAAGTGGTTCCAGTACAAACTCAACAAAAGATCGTTCACCTCCACTGGCAGGGGGTTTCTTTTTAAAGGTTCTGGTATCTGGATGAAAATAGTAGTCTCCCCAAAGGCGAGAAGCAAATTTATTAGCTTCCAGAGGAATTCCATGCACCTTCCCGTACAGTTTAGCAAATGATTGCAATGTAAATGACCATCCAGCAGTGCCACTTGCAAAACAAACGTTCCCAGCAACTGGATCAATAACTTGGACATCCCCAGCAATAGAAGATGCAGCAGATATGTGACTATTGATTACTTCCAGTGTATGCCTTAGTTTATGGTAAGCATCTTTTGGGGGTAATTTAAGCTCAGTTATGAGCCTGTCAACCTAAAATCAAAATCCTTTCTCAAATAAGAATTAAATGGGACATGAAAAGGATTTAAAGTTGCAATCAAGACTACAGAAAGTTCGTTTACCTTATTGATTACAACAACTATAGGCAGCCGCTCCTGGATTGCATGGCGTATTGCCCTCTCAGTGTTTACCTACAAATCACAAGAAACTAAATCCTCAAAATCTTACAGTCATTGTCATTGTAACTAGAACTATCCCTAACAAGGCCTAGTCATAATCTAACTAGCAGTTCGCAGCTACACTTTTGAAAACAAATCACTTATGTAAAGCTTAAATACCCGAAACCAACCAATTCCGGAATTTCAAGTTATCGACACTATAATTTAATATTTTCTTTTAAATCCAAAAATCAAGCTCACTACAGCTATAATGACAATGACAATATCATTAGATAAGAACACTTTACCATGACTCCTTCAGCAGCATCGACGATCAAAACGGCACCATCAGCGAGCCTCAAAGCCGCAGTCATCTCATCAGAGAAATTAACATGGCCAGGAGTGTCCATAATATTACACAAAAACGACTTGGCATTACTATCCTCAAGCACGAGCGACATTGGAACGGCCTTAATTGAAATCCTTCTCTCCTGTTCATCTTTCCTGGTATCAGTGTACCTCATATGCTTCTCACTCTGGTCATCAAACGTGGCCATACGGTGGGTCTGCTCAACAAGCATGTCCATGAACACCGTCTTACCATGCTGAAGGTGCCCGATAAGCGCCACGTTCCTCACAAGCGCAGGGTTCGACATCAACCCTAACAGAAACTGCGGAGCCACGTAGGTTGAAGAGTCCTTCACGCCAACCTCGAAGTCCTTCTTCTTTACTTGCTTGATGATTGACTGTTCCAGAGACTGCTCATCTTCGTCCATGACTAGGGTTTCCACGTCTTCGCCGTAAACCTCCTCGGCGGTGGGGTAGTACTTCTTGTCCTCCGCCAGGACCACCTGGTTGTCCATCATCTCCACGTCGTCGTTCCCTGAGGTCGTGATCCAGCCGTTCGGATGGGCCTCGCCATCGGATGTAGCGCCGTCTTCGGCGGAACGGTGGCGTCGGTCACCTTGGTCTTCCTCATCCTCTTCGTCGTCGTCGTCAATGTCTCTGTCGGATTCTCGGTCGGACTCGATTTCGGGCCCGATGTAGTTGCCAAACTCGTCGTATAAGCTATCGTCCATGTTCGAGTGTTACTGTATTGAGTGAATCTGGGAACAGAAGAGAGAATGATGTTCAGTGAGCTTCACCGTCGTTTCAAAGAGTGGAGGGGTTTTTGGACATGTTTACTGCTTTAGCCGTTTAGGGTTCAAAACCAGCAACCACAAGGGGGAACACGATAATTCTAGTTTTTTTTTTTGGTTATTGGGCCTAATTCAATCTTGGCCCAATGATAACGACCTATAGCAAGCCCAAAATGAACCTCGTACATTACATTCTTCTTATATTAGAAGACTCTCATTCCTTTTATGCAATTTACTTTGTTAAATTAGTCATATTTTCAGTAGAGTGAGTTAAGTATCATCTCTCAGTTGAAATTATTAGAACCAAAAAAAAAATATTTTTTTTTAAACCATAATAGAAAAAGAGACGAAAAGAATTAAGAAATGTATTGAACATTTTTGTGATTTTTATTCTAATATTTTATTTCTATCATTAGATTGAATTGAATATAATAAACGCTTGCTTTCTTTGATTGTATTAAATGTTTGAAAGTGAATTTATTATTCTTTTTCAAGCACAATTTTATTGATTATTACTTCGCCGAACTTTCAAGATTTACAAGCTTACCAAACTCATTTATTTGCTAATTGCTTTAAGATGAAGAAGATCAGATGAGAATGGTAGTATTCATCAATTTTCAAACCCTACAATTGGGTTTCTTTCTTTAGTCAATTTCTTTAATATCAAATTCTCTCTCTCTATATGCGAAAACGAGTGTTTAGCAATTTAAGATTGATGAAGAATCATCTTTAAACACGGTTGTATTAGTGTTTAAACTATTGTAATATGAATTTATGCCTAAAATATATCCGTTTGCAGTTATAATTAGAGAATTATTCATGATCATATATGTCTCCGTATTGCTCACAATTTACTATATATATACTTAACTTAGAAGGCAACAAAAAATTTCCCATCAGTCCATGGTTTGAGTTCAGAGAAAACTTCATTATCTGATTTGTATTACTTGTGCTAGAATTTATGTTAAGATTAAAAGGCTCTCGTTTTATTTATATATAAGATCTTATAAGCTTGTACACACACCACATGTACATACGTACATGATACATGATACATGGTAACTACTGATAGGTGAGTAGTGACTACAGATAATGGAAGGAAATGAAAGGGCTCAACAACAGAATAATCAAGCTCCAAGCTCAATGGGGGCCATGGCCATGATGAGGATGAGGCTGATGTGGACCAGGTGGAGGTGACGCCCCTACTGCTGGAGGACCACCAGGAGGAGGAGGAGATGGTTGTGCATGTGGCGGTGGAGCAGGCCCAGGATGTGGAGGTCCCGGCGGCCCTGGAGGGTGGTGGTGAGGGCCTGGGCCTCCTGGTCCTGACGGAGGAGGATTGTGCATTATGCCTGCTTAGTAGTGCTTAATCACTCCTTAATTTACTTCTCAACTATGTATATACACAAATGTATACATGTATATATAGGGGACAAAAGACCTATGTAGATCTATATGTTCATCTACTAGTCAATTGCTGTGTTACTTTTCGTGGCCTGGTAGTTGCATGAAATATGCCGACATATTACAATTTTTGGTTGTTCATGACATCCTTTAATCTGATAAATTTAAACTCTATTTAAAAGTTTATTGTATGTTGACCACTAAATTACTATGTACATAAAATAGAATTTAAATCTTCATTATTTACTTAAGCAGATGAGTGACCTGATCATTTAACCTAGAGCTGCACACGGATTGGATTGGATCGGATATAGTCTAAAATTCTATCCGATCCGCACTACA
Source organism: Arachis hypogaea (assembly GCF_003086295.3). Classification (NCBI taxonomy): domain Eukaryota; kingdom Viridiplantae; phylum Streptophyta; class Magnoliopsida; order Fabales; family Fabaceae; genus Arachis; species Arachis hypogaea. Next base: position 146,102,488 of record NC_092046.1, read on the forward strand.
CTCATCGGATCGGATCGGATACGATATCCGCATTTTTTCAGGCCGGACTTGCAGATCGGATCAGATACTATCGGGTATATTCGCATAATTAAAAAAAAAAAAAACTATTTTAAAATTTTTGTTTGGCTGTTTTTAAAAAAAAATATCTAGAAAATTCATTTTTTACCTATTTAAGCTTATTTACTCCTAAAATATTATCAATAAAAGTTCTTTTGAATAACAACACAGAATAATAACACAAGATTTAAGTTTAATTATTCTAAGTTGAAGTACAACATGAAAAATTAAAAACAAGATATCATAAAATTTAAAAAATAATACAATAAAATTCATATCACATTAGGATTTATTTTCTTAAACTATGCTATTTATATGAGATGTGCGGATATGTGGATTTGCGGATCGGAATCGCGGATATCACTGACAAATCCGCGATCTGATCCGATAGTTCTGCGAATCGGATAATATCCACAAAATTCGGATCAGATGCGGATAATTACCGCGAATATGCGGATATTATCTGATGCATGTGCAACTCTAATTTAACCAACCTACGTTGGTTTGACGACATATTACATATTAGCCAACATTCTCCATGGGCCAAACTTGGGCTTAACAATTCCATTGTTCACAAACACCCAAGTAGCTATTTGGGTTTTCCTTTAATGGGTTTGGAAGAAAACTTATATTACCGACCAAAAAAAAAAGAAGAAAACTTATATTTAAATGGGTTTATGATCACGACAAAACAAATATGTTTATGATTCCACCGTACTCATCATTGAAGAATTAGCATAAGAATATGTAGAACTGTAGAAATAAATTTGTAAAACGACGGATGAATTAGATTGCGTTTACTGAATATAAAGAAAACGTAACAAAAAAATTATTCGTTAACCGTAAAAGAAACAATATAAAAAAAGAAACGGACGAAAGTTTATAGTCAATGGTTCATATTTCACGCAAAGTAAGTACACTTATTGTATTTACTCTTCAAATGACTTATATTCTCACTAAGGTAACATGAGTCAAATAACGTGTAAATTAAAAATTAAAAACCTTTTAATTTAATATAAAAATTTAATAAACTAATTTCACTCGTAAAATCTAGAAGCACACATTTACTCTAATCCAACCACTCCTAGAATCCTAATACAGAAGAAAACAAAAAGCAGAGGAGAATGTTAATTGGTATGAGCTGTTATGGATTCGATTTTGTGATTCTCTCCATACTGTCTTCTGCTAAATGTCACACAGGCATTCGGCTTATTTATTTTCCTACTTCGATTTTTTGTTTCAAGCCAAACATAGTCAAAATTAAAACATATCATCCGTTACTTAATTATTACTAAAACTGGCTAGGTTGATTCCTTCTTGGTTTTGGTTGGAACAAAAATTTCAATTTATTTTCGTTTTTTCCTCTCTTTTTGTTCTATTGTAACTTGTAAGTTTGTTACCAACAATTTTGTTTTCTTCTCATTTATATTTATTTCTTATCATGTACCCATGATTAACATGTCAATAGGCAAATCGAAATCAATTTCATCCATAAATTATGTGTGGACAAGGCACAAGATACAGCCATACAGGGAGCTAAAATGCACCCTTTAAGGAAAATAACTACATAAATAATTCTATACTCGAACCCAAAAATAGCTACAAACAATTTAAATGAATTAAACATGCAATAACAATAAAAAAAACAAAATAAAACAAATATATTAGATGATAATTTAGTCAAATTTATTAAATTACATAATAATTTTTAAATATTAACTTTATATAAAAATAACTGTAATTAAATTTTTACTCATAAAAAATTAATTATAAAAATATATTTATATATAAAAAATAAGTTAAATAATATATAATAATTAATTATAGTGGTTAAATTTTTGTGTACATAATATTTTTGTAAAATAATAAAATAATGGACAAATATATGCATAATACATAATAATTATACAGAAGAAAAAGAAAATACATTGAAGGAAGGAGAGAGGAGACAGGGCATGTAGAATGTTTCATGTGGAGGTAGCCTGAAATGTAAGGAAGGAAGAAGGTTGGGGGAAATGATTGAAAGAAAAGGGGGAGTTTCATTCTCAAAGTTGGTCAGCTTTCCATTTTGATGAGTTATGAGAGAAGCAGCAGCATAAGATAAGAATTAAAAGAAAGAAGCAGCATAAAGCATAAGCAACCATTCACGTCTCAAATTAAATCTGTGACACACACTTTTCTCTCCTCTTCTCTTCTCTTATTTTCTTCGACGTCATCAGTCATCACATGGGTTCCGCCACCAGTAGACTAGAGGGTTCTCGCCCTCCCACGCCGAGGCTCAACCGCAACAACACACGCTTCAGCCTCTCCTCTCTTCTCTGCGGTGCTTCCACCTCTCGCTCCACCTATCAGGTATCCCCTTTTTCTATTCTTTTTTTTTTATTAAATACCTTTTTCCTTTTTTCTCAATTCAAAAATTCGAATTTTTTTTTCTCGCATCTTGGATCCATCCCCTTTCAGACCATTGCCACCGTAACAAAACCATTTCTATCAACGTCTTTTTGAATCTGGTAGCTCTTTTTTAGTTCATGTGTATAAGTCATGTCCAAGCGCAGCTTTTTCTGGAAAGGCGAATCGATTGAGCGTTACTTATTCATAGTTCAATTTTCACTTTTGTTTCAATTGATTATGTGAGATCGTTTCAATACATGGATATGTACCTATATGAATGTCATCAACGTGTTCATATTCTGTTGGTTTTAGTGATTATCTTAATTGTTGGATTATGTAGAATCTTGCAGCTTCACAAATGGTTGATATAACTTGTGTTATTGTCTCTGCTTGTTATAGATAACAATTAGGAATTTCTCTCCAAATATTGACAATTAGTGTGACTCTGTTACTTTCTGTTGATTTCAGGAATGGTCTATGCTTTTTTGCTGCTATTAATTTACATCTACATTGGGATGTGTTTTTATCATATTTTTTCTTATATTAGCTTGCTGTTGATATCCTGACATGAACTTTTATGCCTAACCCACCATAATTGTTCTCGTCGTGCAACAATACAGGGATGGCTTTTACATAGATACTCAGCAAATAACTAATACTGGAAGTGACCTTCTTATATTGTTTTTATATAGATGGAAGAACATCCATCTGAACTTCAGGTAGATTTAGCAACAGAACCTGATGGTGGAACTCAGGATATCACTGAGGAATCATCTTTATCCTGTACAGAAGCTAGAATCAGCTGCAGCCACCATGCTGAAGCCGCTACCTCATCCAATACAAGAACTGAGTCTCATCAGTATATTGGTGTTGAAGGTTCTTCCATAAATGTTGCAGCAAGTAGTCAGAGGAAGTGCTTGTCTGAATGTAAGGAGCTAGTCCCTCCTCATCAGGTAAGTGCTGGTCATAGTGGTAATGAATCATATAGGGATAGTAGCAATACAGCTAGTACTTCTTTTGTAGATCAACAATCTTCAGATCCAGTCTCTGTAAATGTTTCTGCTAACAAAGATGGAGTCAATAATGTTGATGATCCAGTGGTTAGTGGTGTATCTCAAATCTCACATGAGACCGTGCATCCATGGAGTTCGAGCCCTCGGGAGAATGGATATTTTAGTTCTGGGGAAATTTCTGTTGAGAATGATGCATTAATGGCTACCCAAAGTCCTTCTTCGGATCCTGTTTCTCAAGTTTCCAATTTACCGGCACCTTCTCCTATGCCCGAAGATGAACCTCACAGAGAGGCAATACCTTCAGGTTTAGGTATTCTTGTGTCTAATCGGGAAAGAGTGCAGGGAAATGATAGTGTGCTTCAAGTTGATGTTGTCACAATATCCTCCAACATCTTGTCTGGCAGCACTGCTGATGCCAATGATCATGATACCGGAAGGAGTGGTAGAAGAATATTTTGGGATGCTTTTTCACGGCGTAGTTCTAGAAGGCTTGGCGACTCTCAAACAATTGTCTTCTCTGCTGGCGGTGCCGATGATCCTAGATCTCAAGATAGATGGCTTGTTGATCTTGGTGGGGATTTCTCCAACGATGGGTTTGGAGGTGCTTCTTCTGGATATGTAGGCAGTAGAATTCACAGATTTAATGAAAGAATGCGGCACTCAAGATCCGAGGTGATTTTGAATATTTGTACTATAGAACGTCTCATATTGCTTATGTGACCTAGTTGCATCTTGCATGTGATAACTAGGTTTGTGATCCCTTTTATCTAACTTAAGCTGTTCTCTCTATTTTTATAGATCTGGGAAAGGCTTCGAGGTGGCCTTGATGATTTTGGTCGTTTGAATTCTTCATGTCCATCAGGACTTCATGCAGATGGTATGTGCTCATGTGAGTCTTTACCAACAGCTGAAGAATCTAGCACTCGAGCAAGTATTTCAAGAATTGTCATGCTGGCTGAAGCACTGTTTGAGGTTCAAGCCTTTACTGAACTCATTCATTTGTTTTTTCTTTGATTTAATTTGTCTTGGCCTTCTATCATTGTCATATGTTCTTATTGGTTTATCAAATGGTTATCTAAACAAGAACATAATTTCCAAATAAGCTTGTTTCCAGTTTCTTAGAGTCATGTACTCTTGTTTATGATAAATTAGATTATTTGACTATGTGGACCAAGACCTATTTAACTAGAACCATATTTTTTGCCTCATCAGGTTTTAGATGAAATCCATCGGCAACCTGTATCGCTTTCCCTATCCATGGTTTCTCTCCCCGCACCTGAATCAGTTGTCGACTCTTTTCCTCTTAAGTCTCACAAAAAGGTCGATGCAGCTGACGGTGGCAGTGATGCTGAACAGTAAGTCTCTTTTAACTCCAATTAGCTTTAGCCAAAATGTTATTAAGCAGGTCTATGTGTTCTTAATGTGGTTATACTTATGCTTACTAATCATTTTGGCAGATGTTACATATGTTTGGCGGAGTATGAAGAAGGGGACCAAATAAGAGTTCTTCCTTGCAACCATGAGTATCACATGTCGTGCGTTGATAAGTGGCTTAAAGAAATACATGGGTATGGTCATTACAACCAAAAACTCATCATTCTTCCTTATTTCATTCTTCCTCGTTCGTTTTGTAACCAACAACCAATTTTCTTTTTCTGCTTCATCCTTTTACAGCGTATGCCCTCTTTGTCGTGGCAATGTTTGTGGAGGGTTCACGGAGTCTTCTGCCAACTCAGTGCCATCTCATTGATATTGTTGTACATATGATGTAAATATATAAATGACATGTATAAAATAGCCATTTAGATTACCTATCTATTCTGGCAAAATAATGAGATATTTTTGTATTCCAATTTTGTGATATTCCTTCCCCCAATTACATTTTCATATTGTATATTGCCTTGTCTGTGAAATTGTGTTATTATTCTTATTTGAGTTTTGCCTAACAGGTGTGGCATAAATTTGTTAGCAGCAAACTCTATTGATATCAAGAAAATAAGATTATTGATAATTAAAGCAGTAATTACAGGTCTTTTTATGCATGCTTGACATAACAATACTTAATACTCTAGAGGAAGCTGATCCAGATCACAGCTTAGTTCCACTTGGTCTGAGAGTAACCCTGAGAAAATGGATTGATGTAACTGCTGCGAATTGAATTCGGATGCATGTTTTCGTCATTGCCAAACGTTGTCCACCGATTTGAGTTGCTGCTGTGTTTCTCTCTCGCAATGTTGCGCATGTTCTCCATTTCTCCCACATGTTCCTTGAATTCTTTCTTCACCACATCCAGCACAACGTCGCCGTATCGGTCACACCATGATCTTCAATACAAACAAGAAAAGGACGAAACTGTAAGATACACAAAATCTGGAATAACATCAAAAGTTGAACTGAACTGAAATGTTGACTCACTTGGGAAAGTAATTTTTCAACTCAGCCTTGTCCACTGGTATTTTGGTAGAGATTGCTTCAATCTGATCATTCCTGTTTTCACACAACAAATGTAAGCAACAGTTACTTAGAAAGAAGGAGAGAGAATGTTATTATAGTATACTAACGTGAATCTAAGATTTGGGTTTGTGGTGCTGAGTTCTGTCTGGATTCTAGAGAGCTCCTTCTTGATCTTGTCTCCCAAAACCTATTGAGAAAGAGTGCACATAAAAGTATATTAGTATGCATCAAAACCAGCTGAATGTTTTGAATACACAGATCCCAACCTTGTCTATGAAGAAATCAGATGGGGAACCATCAGCATGCAACTTCTTCTTGATCAACTTGGTGTCTGGTCCCTCCCCAAGATGTTGACAAGCCTCTCTCTCATTCTCATCATCTAACTCACTTCTCTTCCATTTCTTAAACCCCTCAAACCCCCATTGCTTCTTCACTGATTTCCCTGTTATCTGATCTGCTTCACCACCACCATGTCCCTCTTTTGGCTCCCTTTGGAACAAAGTAACAAACGGCTTTCTCTTCAACTTCTCTGGAGGCCCACTTTCCTCCATGAGAATTGAACTACCCTTGGATGGATGTGAGGGTAATTCAAAGACGCTTTTCTCCATGCCATTCTTGCCATATTTGTGAGAAGATCCAAACCCGAAAACAGAGGCTGCTCCTTTAATGTGCTTCCTAGCTGATTTATTCTTCGAACTCACGGAGCTGTCTTTGTCCTTGTCATCTCTTAAGTCAATGACCGACCACTCTTCTTCTGAAGTCGTCTCTTTGGGGTCCTCCTTCTCCTTAGGCCTTGCCGCAATGACATCTGTAGCTTCAATATGAGCCCCTTGAACCGCCAATCTCTGCAGCAAAGGCCTCTTTGAAGAATGGTATTCTTCTTCAGAAATGCATTTGGCATAAAGCAGCTCCTGCTAACACACAATACATGAAACAAAACAAGAGAGGAAGAAGATAGAGTTATGCAGTAAAATAAAAGAAGTACCTGTAGAAAGAGCAACTTGTCTCTCAAAATAAGTGGGTGTTCTTGTTGAGGGGGAGAAGCAATGAGGGTGTCAAGCAAGTTAGTTCTGAAAGCAGTGACCTCAGATTGAGCGAGAATTCCTTCAGAGTGAAGGGCCATGAGGTTGAGAACCTGATGGAAAGAGTCCTGCTGCCATTTGAGGTTATCGGATTGGAGCTTGGAGAGGTTGTGTTCGGAGGCCGGGAGAGAGCGTTTCTTGAAGCTGAAAGGAAGAATGGATTTACAGAGTGTGGCAATGGAGTCTTGGAGTGTGGAATAGTACTTGGGTGTGTAGTGATATGAAGAGTACACCATTTTTTCCCTTCCTTCTTCACCACTAAAAATGCTAAAATGAATGAATGCCTTTGTGAAATTCTTGTCTGAATCTACAATTTGAATGTTTTACAGCTTATAAGAAACGGTCACTTAATTGCTCAAACTAGCCGTTATCTACATTTACATCTCTCATGTTCCACATTCAGACACACTATTTTTAAATTTGAACTAAAATAAAATGATCCACTCAATACAAATGTTAAAACTAATAATAAAAATTCTAATCAAATTTAAATATAATATTAATATCCTTTAACTATACTAAACTGTTTTAATAGAAAAATTTTATTACTAATACTAAATAAAAATATTTTGCCATATTTTAGAAAAGAAGACAATATAAAAAAGATAAATAAAGTACTCATGTTGTACTCCACTATGAAACATATTCAAGCGTAAACTACTGAAATTGTGCTGCATTCTTTTGAAATGTTGTTAAAAATAACTTCATTTTTTATAACAAAAATATCCTCAAAATATTATGAAACATAATAATAATATCTAATATTAAATAGATATTTTTTAAAAATAATTTAAAAAATATTTTTTATTTTAACTTTTTATAAATATTATTAAAAAATAAGACAATTTTATGGTTAAAAAGTAAAAATTGATTATTTTCTATTTGTGACTTTTTTTTTGTTAAAAAAATTTTAATCAACTTTATTAATTTAAAAGGTCATTTTTATAAATAAAAGTATTACAAGAATACACGATTAATTCATTTTACAAAATACAAGAACTTTACAAAATACAAGAACTTTAACAATACGCAAAACAAATAATTTAAAGATGATTTATACATTTAAAAAAAATTATTCAAAAAATTTATGACTAATCAAAAGTTCAATTCATAGAACCCTTTTAAAATTAAAAAAAATGCATTTTCGTTTTGGATTTTCTAATGTGCAGTCCTGAGGTAATAACTATGATAATAATAGAGACAAAGTGAAGTTTTAATCAGAAAAAGGAGATAAAGGAAACTTTTGGGGTTTTGATTCCATCTTCCACTATTCCACTTAAACATGCATATCATAGGCGCATGCATGATTTTTGCTTAACAAAAAATTAATCCTAGTGGTACAGAAATAAAGCTCTCTTATAAAATTTTTACCATTTAAATTTTTGATAATATTAAATACATAAATAAAGAGTTAATCTTTAAATTAATTTTATTAGTAATTTAATTTTACCAAAGAGTCAACAGCAAAATCAAACATCACAACCTCGATCTAAAACTGGTAATCCCACTATTCAATACTAAAAATTCAATAAAGGTTACTTCTAATTGATAAAACTCTGTATACACAACTGAGTAAAGACATGGATACTAGAATATTTATCTAGTATATCTTATGAAAAAGAAAAAAAAGTTGATGCTAACCAAGATCTATGTATAGAAAATTAAAAACAGTTGTACATAGAGGTTTCAAAAATATAAGTGTGACTCGATGAGGTACAGTCTGGTACGTGGTGATTAGTGATTGGGTTGTAAGATGGAAGAGGTGTTTTGGAGTTTGCAGGGGGCATAAGCTATCAGGAACCACCAAAAGAGTCTCTTTCTCTTATTCTCTGGGGCTTCTAGTTTTCGTTGTTGCCTAAACTTGTCGTCCAATTTTTGTTTAGCTTCTCTGGCTGCTCTTCCCATATCCTCATCTAGATCTTCATGCTTCAACGCCTTTCTCTTATTCTCCTTCAGTAGGAAAAGAATATATCAAAATGCATCGATCTCCATCATCAAAAGATATAACCAAGTAAAGAAAAGGCAAGTACCAGTGAAATTGTGGGGAGTGATGAAGGTAACATAAGAGATTCGAAATTGGTTGGGTAATACAAAGAGAAAGAGTGCCTTGTTAAATAATTATCTTCAACAGCGCTACTTGAGATTGTGTTACCATGCACGCGTCTCCTTCGAGCACATTCAACTCCAGGAAGCATTCCAGCCATTAGGAAATTGATCCAGAACCTGAGAATGAAGCCAAGCTAACAAAAAAACTCTATATTTAATCTTTGCTCGAGTGTTGTGTTCTCAGAATATAGTATAGCCCATAGAAAATGATTTTTTTTTTTTTCTAATTAAAATACATGAAACCGCGTGAAGATTCGGCAAAGGCTACAAATTAGGAACCATCCTCGAAATTTCGGATTCAAATTCTTTTCAACATGTGGGGCCCAGTCAAATTAACTACGCTAATTGTATAGTGCCCTTGATTTAATATTTATTTTTTAATTTATTTTTTATAAAAAAATTTAAATATGTAAAATTTTTATTTTTATATTTTTAAATTTAAAATTAATTATTATTTTTATATTTTTATTCCTGAGTATCATGGAAAACGAAACAAAGGTACTTAAGTAAAATATTTTATGTAAAGATAATAAATAAAATATTAAATTTTTTTATTTTAATTAATAAATATTTTAAAATATTAATTATTTTAATTAAATAATTTAATTAAATTTATTAAAATATTTAATAATTTTTTATTATTGTCAGCTTTTTTAGGTGGATAGTCATCAATTTGGATTAGATTACATTAAGATATATCAATACATGCCAAAACTCAAAAGCCATTAATAATTAATGGGTTGTTTTTTCCTCTATTATTTCTTGTTCTAATCTTTTCTTTTTTGTATTTTCTTCTTTCTTATTTTATTTGCATTGTTTCTTAAATCGACTTCAATTCAATTTTTACAAAATTAAAGTTGTCCAATTTTATATATTTATATTAAAAAAGTTAGTTAATATTAAATTTTAAACAATTGTTTTCTGTCCGTGGACCCAAGACATCTCTCATGCTCCACATTCAAATGCAATATTTTTGAATTTGAAATAAAATAAAATGATCCACTCAATACAAATGTTAAAACTAATAATAAAAATTCTAATCAAATTTAAATATAATATTAGTATCATTGACTATACTAAACTGTTTTAATATACTAAATACAAATATTTTGCCACATTTAAAAAAAGGACAAGATAAAAAGATAAATAAAGTACTCATATTGTACTCCATTATGAAATATATTTAGAACTTATTTAGGTGCCATTTTTAAAAAAAAAATTAAAAGATATTTTATAAAAATAAAAATAATTTTATATTTAAATATTTTATATAAAAGTATTTTTTTATTTATCAATTATATTTAACTAAAATAAAAATATTTTTTTGTTCATTTATTAGATAAAATACATCATTTTTTAAGAAAAAAAAACCTTTAAAAAATTATAAATTGTAATTTCTCTTAAAAATTTTTTTTATTTTTTTAATATTTTTGCTTTTATTATTAAAAAATTGCTAAAAATACTAAAAAATTAAAAAAATATATTAAAAAAATATTTTTTTTATCGATTTAATAACGTCCAAAAAAATACTTAATTCTCTATGATAAGATAAACTATTAGAATTGACCTGATTTTGTTTGAAATGTTGTTAAAAATAACTTTGTTTTTTATAACGGTAAAAATATCTTTAAAATATTATGAAACACGATAGCAATATTTAATATTAAATATACAACAACATTTGTCTCACTAAGTGGGATTGGCTACATGAATCGAATAACGCTGCTGTAATCTGTTATGTATCATGTTAACAGAGAAACCGTTTACATATATATTTCGTTTGACCACTTCATGGATGACCACTTTATGGATGGTCTTCTTAAGTTTTCTGGAGACAGCAACTCGTATCCTCTCCAGTCTCCACTCGCTGAATGCTGGTGGTGTTGAAAAGCTTCGGTGGATCTGGAATAAACGAAAGCAATATAATGTCTCTATTGGGTATATGATAGCTTACGGTCTCTATCATGTTCCAACAGAACAACTTCCCCCTTTGTTGCAAAATCAGGGAATTTGGAAGCAGATTTGGAGATTAAAATTTAAACCAAGCTACAACTATTTATATAGAGAGCTATTTATGAAAGGTTACCTGGATTAAATCTTATCCACTACAGGTTTACACCTCGTCCCTATGCCCAAGATGCAAACTGGAAAATGAAACAATCATTCACTGTCTCCATCGTTGTGGCCCTACTGTAGCGGTCTGGAACTCCCTCTTCACGGCTGGGACTGTTGCTCAAAATGGGTCTCCTGATTTCGCATCGTAGTTGCTACGGGTCACCACCAGTAACCAGGGTGGAGTCGCTGAGCTTGCTCGAATTGTGGTCGTTTGCTGGGAACTCTGGAAAGCTCGAAACAGAGAAGTTTTTGAAGGAAGGAATTCGACAGTGGAGGAGAGAGTTAAGGTAATGTCGCGGTGCCGCTGAGCTGAAGCTATGGATTAAGCATATATCTTCATGTTTCCTTCCTTTATCTCTTTAGCCATGTGTTTTTTTTTTTTTTTCTTACTTTTTTCATTTGAGTCATACTGGGAAATCTCCAATTGTTACTTTTTTTTTTCCTTTTTAGATACTGTTGTTTCTTTTTTAAAGAAAGGAAATTAACCTATCTTTAGTAAAAAAAAAAAAGAGAGATATTATAAGAATACACTATTAATTCACAAGAACTTTACCCATACACAAAACAAATAATTTAAGATGATTTATACCTTTAAAAAAAATACAGTTAACAAATTTATTTAGACAAGAAGTTAAAAAATTTATTCAAAAACTTTATGACTAATCAAAAGTTTAATTCGTAAAACACTTTTTAAATGCATTGTTTTCAAATAGTTAAAATCTTACTCTTTGATAAATACATAGGTATTTTACTGGTCAAATATGTATCGTATTCGAATATAGTTATATGAGATATATCAAATATTTGGATCTTTAACGTTTCCAAACTAGTAACCTTAATTTACATATTATAGATTGAAGTTTTGGAGATAATGAAAATAAATTTTTAAATTTTGGATAAAATATATTTTTGTTTTTAGTATTTATAATTTATTATACAAATATCTTAATTTATAATTTTATTCAATTTTATCTATAATATTTTTAACTTTGTCCTTAATGTTTGTATTTGTATCAAAATTATTCTTATATATTTTAAATTTTGTTTTAGTATTTTAGATGGAATTAATGTTGAAGAGTAATTTTAACAGAAATAAAAAAATATTAAAAATAAAATTGAATAAAATTAAATATTAAAAATTTAGGTGAATATTTATCTCGGCTCTTGTCAACGACCAGAAGGCCTTTAAAAAATTCTAATTTTAACCTCTTATAATTAATTTTGTGAGACTGATCTTCTTCTAAAACATGCTTATTTGACTCGTTAATCACTATTATATCTTTCATTTAATTTTTATAAGTAAAAATAATTTAAAAAGTACTAATATTTCATAGTTTTACGCAATAAATTTAGTTAATATATTTAAAAAAACTAAAAAAATAAAAAAAACTAACAATTACTCTAATTAGTTCTTAATAGATAAATCAACAATTATGTTATGTAAACTTATTTTAAAATAAGAGAAAACGACAAATAGGTCCCTCACCTTTTGTCCTGTGGACATTTTTGTCCCTAACCATTGAAAAATACTTTTAAGTCCCTGACCTTCACAAAACTTGGACGGATCAGTCCCTCCGTCCAAATGCCTCCATCAGGGACTGATTCGTTCAAATGCCTCTGTCAGGGACTGATCCGTCCAAGTTTTGTAAAGGTCAGAGACTTAAAAGTATTTTTCAATGGTCAGGGACGAAAATATTCGCAGGGCAAAAAGTCAGGGACCTATTTATTCTTTTCTCTTTTAATAATTGTCACCAGCTGTTTAAGACTTTTTTAAATTTAAAAAAAATTATAAATGAGACAAAAAATATACTTCTTACTAGGGGTGTTCATGACCCGGCCTAACCCGAAGATCCGGCCGGCCCCGAATCTTTTAGGGACTAATTTGGTGTGATTTCACCGGGTTTATTAAAGTCTCAAAAATAGACCCGGTCATTATTTCGGGTCGGGTCCAGGTCATAGCTCGATTCACCCGAACTCGACCCGGTGGCCCTATCATCATATACAATTAATATTTTGTGTTATTAGTGATGGATGATGACTATTTTTATGTGAAATTTAAGTATTGTAAACCTTAATATTTTATGTTATTAGTCATTATTAGACTATAAGTTAATGTTTTATGTTTAAAATACATAAAACTTTAGACTAATGCATAATATTGTGTTATTTGTATTGATTTAAATATTTGATATTATTAGACAATATTAGTATTGATTGTGGTTATGCTTTAATTTTAGGGAAGTGTTGGTTCTTGTTATATTTTTCTAAGTGAATTTTACCATGTCAAATAATGGTTGGAGTCTTGAAAATTTGGATATTTTCACATGTTAGCTTACAAGAAAGTAATGTTAACGGCCCGATTTTCACCCGATTTTTATCCGGTATAATTATAATCTGAAAGTGTGTAGATTTCATCGAATCTAGGGCCGAATTCAAGTCTAATAAATAAACCTGATATATATTTTAGATCGAGTCTAAATTACATCAAATCCAGTTTCATCCGACCCATAAACACTCCTACTTCTTACCAAATACATATATTGAAGCTTAACAATGAAGAGTAGGTTCCGTTAATATATTGAGGCATCAATGAATTGGTCTGCTTTTGTAATTTGATGACAGATGGATTAACTTAGACTAAACATAATTCAATAGACTGTTAAAATTGCAGTCATGTTTTTTTTAAATAATAGTTAAGTTTAAAAAAATTATCTATAAATGATTTATTAGTATTTATCCTTGTATTGGTAAGGATCAATAATGTATCCGGCCTACGGTATATACAAGGCCAAAGTAAAAAATACAATTAAACATCTAAGAGTGATGCGATATTAAAAAAAAAAAAAGAAAAGAAAGGCCAATGCTACTATATAGATGGCCAAAAATTTTTATATGTATAGATCTGAAATGTTAAAATAAGATTAAATTTTGTGAGAAATTTTTTTTATTTAAATTAAAAATATATAATATTTACTGATTTAAATAAATGTGTAAATATTTACAAAAATATATTTTGAGTCGATTCAGTGAGAAAAACCACAATACGAACGTATTTCAGATGTACTGCACCAGTGTTGTGATACAGCACGTGCAAATCTGCCCAATCATATCTCGGATGCACTCGAAATATGGCTTTAATAATAATTTTTTAATAATAATACACGTAAATTTAAATTTACAAAAATATTGTAACGTTTATAAATAAAAATTGTCCTGTACACCCGAACGTATTTCGAATGCACTGCCCCAAATCAGTATAAATGTGCATATCTCGGATGCAGTGGATTAAGGCAAATTAAAGCCATATCTAGGATGCACTGTATCCGAGATCTTGTCCTGTTCATATCTCGGGTGCATCCGAGATATGACTGGTAGGTGCCGTATCACAGCACGGGGGCAGTGCATCCGAGATACGTTCGTATTGTGATTTTTTCCATTGCATTTGAGATGTGACTCAAAATATATTTTGGTAAATACTTACACGTTTATTTAAATCGGTAAATATTATATATTTTTAATTTAAATAAAAAATCCCAAATTTGCCTATAATAATGGGACCCGCATTGATGAACAAATTACTATTGATGGACTGTAACACCCTACTATACGTAATCTTATGCTTAAGTCATAAGACTGAGATAGTAAGGTATTACGACCTCTAGAAATAGAAATATATATATTATAATAGGAAAAAAGATATTTAACTAGGAGCCTTTGAAAAACGGGTAAAACAAAATTGCAAAATAAAAAGCGCAACGCTCAAGAAACAGAACTACTTGCGTGCTAAGAAACCTAAAGATTATAGATATAAATAAGTAAAAGAAAGAAAAGAGAGCCAAGAATACAGTAAAACTAGCTCCTGACTCAACCTGCGAAGATAAGGCTGGCCGGAGAATATTTACATATATATATACCAGCGTCCCAAAATACCCAAAATACAGAAATAAAGTCCTAACTCTCCTGTAACCTCTATGAGGAACAAAATAACCAGTTTCTTGGAGAGCAAGATAAGTAACTAAGTACATATATACATAAATTGATAAACCAAAACATCCCAGGGACTACTCCGCTTCAGGAATCCAGACACCTAGCGAGGAGTCTCTCGACCTGCATCTGAAAACAGCAACACAGTATGGAATGAGAACTGAAGGTTCTCAGCATGGTAAAGGTGCCACGCGTATAATAAATAAGGTCCTGGGAATGCCAGAGGCAATCCTAGAACTCCGTCATACAATTGTAAAACTTAATTTCTAAACAGAAGCCATAAATAAGGGTAGGTATACTAAATCTACCTAAACTCGCTCAATCTTAAACCTGACCTAACATCAAACCATTTCACCCTTCCTCCGTTCCTCCGTCATCCATAATTCAGCAAAGACAAGCAACCAGACAAATTCATGCACAAGTAATAAGCAGATAGTGCAAGTAGCAAGTATAGCAGGTAGCAAGATGTATACATACAGTTAGGCAAACTCAGGAAATGCATAGCAATCAAAACAAACAAATGCACATGATTCATGCCTGTCCTATGGCTGATGGGGCCCATCTGTCGGTTATCCAGCTAACCCGACAAGTCCGAAAACCTTAGACTGTCCCCCTTCACGCATCCCCAAGAGCCTATGCATAGATTTCACATTCAAACATCAAGTAATCGCTCAATGGGGCTATCCATACCCGGAAATTTATACGTGCCCGATCACCTTTACGACGTAGGGTCAACAGAGTGTCGAGATTCAACCTGGAACACGTGGTGGTGAGCCACGGTTCTGTTACCCAGGGAAACTCGTATCTCAGATATCATTCATAAGTCATTTCATATTTATAATCAATATATCATCATTTATCAAGCCTTGGCATTAAACTCCTTTAATATTCTTATCTTCTTCATATACGCCATCAATTACCTCTTACTTCACCCTCAGGTTATCCTATTTTTCTAGCTTCGCTTATCCACTGGACTTAGTACTACACTTTGAGTCTTAAAAGGAAGAAAATCGAGGTTTAGAAGTGAAAATTTGGTTTAAAATAGTCAAAATCGGTTTTTGCAGTAGGCAGCAGCCATGCATACGCTTAGGCCATGCGCACGCGTGGAGCGAACAGCAAGTCACGCGTACGCGTGAGTCATGCGTACGTGTGAAAATGCATACACGCGTACGCATGCTTCTCGCGCATGCGTCATCAAAATGCCACGCCACGCGTACACGTGGATGGGCGTTTTTCCAAAAATTTGGCAGAATGCCTAAGAGCTTGCTGCAACCAGTTTTTAGTTCCTGCTTCACAGTTTTAAGTATCAATTTTCTATTGTCCATAACTTTCTTCTCAAAATTTCATTTTTCACAAAAATGATATCGTTTTGAAGCTTACAAAACCATCTTTCATTTGCAACAAATCACAACTCAATCCAAAATTTGAGGAGTAAATTATGGACTTCCAAAGTTCATCAAAATTTGGTTTTTAACCAATTCTCAACCAAACCTCATTTTCATCAACTCATGTTCCTTACCATTACAACTTGCATTTTAATACCTTATCAACCCATTTCATTAACAATCATTATCAATATTACCTTTAACCAATACAACAAACCTTGATCATCAATAAATATCAACACTTTATTTACACATATCAACATCTTCATCAATCCCTCACTAATGATCTCAAACACAAATGTTCAACAATAACAATTCTTGCTCATAACTCTCAATACTAGCTCAATCACAAGAATACATGCTCTTTACTTCCACAACTCACAAACACACATCATATTATATATATATATATATATATATATATATATATATATATATATATATATATATATATATATATATATATATCACTTATATAAACAACCTTTCATTATTATATATAAACACTTCACATTTGTTATCCCTCCAACACATAAATCAATCCTTTATTACTCATTCAATTCCAATACAAGTTCAACCATAACTTTATCCAACAACTTCACAAGGCTAATCATTTAATGCACATAATCAATTCAACTTATCCTATGGTTCTTCTAGCCTAAGTTTTCACAACACCTTAAATATTAAACGCGCGAAACCTAAACCATACCTTGGCCGATCACCGCGCGTGGACCAAGGCAGCCACAAGAACACAATCACAGCCCCTCACAAGCTTGAGAAACCAACCCAAGTCTTGACTTCAATCACCAACAAGCTTCCAAATGCTCCCAATTTAATTCCAATGCATATATATGAACTTAATTCACACCTAATACACATATATACTCCAAATTCAGATTTTATCTAATGAAATTAAAATTGAGTTAAGGTTTAGGGCATTCTTACCTCACCCATAGACGTAGCAACTCAAACCCAACAACTCCCGCAAGCTAGATCGAACCTAGAACACCAAATTGGGAAGAATCTCACCATAGGGTTTCAAATAAAAGAATAGAAGGGAATAGAGACTCTGGAACAAAAAGGGAGCTTATCGGTGAAATTGATCCGATAGAAATATAGAGCTCAACGCGCTGGACACGTGGCCGCAAACGGTGCGGCGATCGGAGATCAAACGAGGAAGTTATGGTGGATCAAAGGGTTGGTAAGGGTTTGGGAGTCTTCCTTCTTCCCCAATCGATTGAAAGGGGGATCATAGCAGGTCTCAACGAGCCTTTTCCACGATGCACTTCCAGTAATGGGAGGACTTGTCTTTGCCCTTATACTCTAAACATAAGGAAATTGCCTGGTTCAAGCTCCTAACTCATTTACGCTTTTGCTTTTGGCATAGAGCTATAGGAATGCTGCTTTTAGGCGTGATCTATCTCTCTTTCTTTACCTTGAATCCAGTGAAAGGAAGAAGAAGCTGATGCTTCTTTTAAATTATGGGTCCGATTGGACCCACGGGCCCGGTTTGGGTCCCGGTTCAACCGGTTCGGTCCATCCGATCTAATTTTGGGCCAAATTTTTTGAAATTTATATCAAAATTCTCGTTTCAACGAGCTCTATCCTATTTTGATATTAGTTTTGTATTTTTAATTTTTCTAATTAAAATTCAATTTATTAACTAATTATTTACCAATTTTAGCGGGATTTACATGGACCCTGTTCATACCCTGACCCAAGTAATAAGCCAGGCCCAAAATACAAAGAGTGCACCGTTACCAATGTAACCACCCTCCACTTATTAATGCTAAAAGACAACGCGACACGACAATTCATAATTCAAAACTCACGTCCGTTCCAAAAGCTACATCACGTCGGTTTTCCGACGTGGAGGTGAGAATGTCAACTTGAATATTCCTGAGTTCAATACTCGAATCCAACTCATAGTGAAGAGATCGGATTCGAATAGGAGCACTGTTTATACCCTGGCCCAAAATAAGATGCGAGGCCCAATCTTAAAGGTTGGCCTTCACCGCCTATCCGACCTCCTCAAACAGGTCGGAGCCAACCCCAAGTAAGCAGTCCACATTTATCCACGAGCATAACTGCTTCCTAAAATCTCTCACCTACTTCTGGAAGAGATATCCCAACAACTCTAAGATAAAGGAACGATTATACACCATCAAAAGTGAAACAACTCCAACGGTAGTTATTGGTTCACCACTATAAATACACTGACACACTCAGGTAAACCTAAGTTCCAATACTCTAAACCTGCTTAACCCCTTGCTGCCTTAGGCATCGGAGTGTCATTGCAAGTACCACCCCCCATTCACCGCCATGCATACCGCCGCGCATACGAATCAACTTGGACAGAGGCTCTCAGGCGCGCTACAAGTCAGAGACCACCTTCCTCCTCTATTTGGGCCTTTTATCCTAGCCCAATCAATTGTTAAAAAAAATTAAGAGTGTAAAGTGTGATTTCTAACCCTTCATTACTCTCTTTCTCATATTTATTCTTGGTCTCACTTATAAAATTAATAGTGAGAGATCACATTTTACTCCTTCAATTGTTAAAAAAATTGAGAGAATTGTTGTGATAAGAACAAAAGTGGATGTCCATTGAATAGTTCAACCTTTTTCCATGATAAATGATCATGTTACCAAGAGAATATCATTAAATTAAGGTTGAAAAATAAATCCTTCATACATGTATAAATAGGACATGATCTGAAGTCATATATGTACAAGTAATAAAAACAATTCTCGATCCTTTCTTATGTTACAAATATTACTCTCTCCTTCTCTTTTATTTCTGTGTGGTTTTAAACTATAATAATTATAATATCTATAAATATATAAATTACTTATATTATAGTGAGATAAGAGCATATTTATTTGTCTGTTTTATATTTACGTATTCCTTATTTATTTATTTATTTCACAACACGTTATCAGCACGAG
The DNA here is from genome assembly GCF_003086295.3 of Arachis hypogaea. Classification (NCBI taxonomy): domain Eukaryota; kingdom Viridiplantae; phylum Streptophyta; class Magnoliopsida; order Fabales; family Fabaceae; genus Arachis; species Arachis hypogaea. The sequence continues at coordinate 146,122,021 of NC_092046.1, forward strand.
ACTCTGATCAAATTTTTAGGAAGACTCAGGTAACAGATTTTCATTATGTCGAAACTCTCTCATCTTGAATTCAATGCTCTTGATATATTTGGAAATAATTATTTATCATGGATACTAGATGCTGAAATTCATCTTGATTCAATGGATCTTGGAGATACCATTAAGGCTGAAAATAATGCATCCCAGAAGGATAAAGCCAAAACCATGATTTTTCTTCGTCGTCATCTTGACGTATGATTGAAAAATGAATATCTCACATTAAAAGATCCTGCAGATCTGTGGAAAGACCTTGAAGAAAGGTACAATCATGTGATACTTCCTCAAGCCCGATATGTTAGGAAAAACTTTCTCGACCTTCCATGCCTCGAATGTGCTCTTGCAGTAGCAATCGAGAAAAAGGATTTAAAAATTTTTTTGAGATAATTTCTTGCCTTGTTGTTGAGCACAACAATGAGTTGCTCTTAAAAGAATCATGAAGCGCGCCCAGCTGGCGCCGCCCCATTTCCTGAAGTAAATGCGGCAAACTACCCCAGAAGAGGTAAATGGCAAGGTTTTAGTAACAAGAAAAATTATGGAAGGAAAAAGAATTATGTTCAAAAGAGAGGATCTCACCAGAAGTGGGATAAAAAAAAGAAATAATGGACAAAGTAAATCAATTGAGGATAAATGCTTCCGTTGTGGTGGAAAGGGCCATTGGTCACGTACCTGTCGTACCCCAAGGCACCTAGTTGATCTTTATCAAGCATCCTTGAAAAATGATGACAAAGGAAAGGAAACAAATTTTGTTTCAAATTATGAAAATTTCACCACTCATTATGATGTATCTAATTTCTTTGAGGATCCTGAAGGAAATATTGGCTATTTGATCAATGATGAAATAGTTTAATATGTGTGTTTGTTAAGTATTCATGTGAATAATTTTACTGTGCATGTACTTTTACTCATTATTATTATTATTATTATTATTATTATTATTATTATTATTATTATTATTATTATTATCATTATTATTATTATTATTATTTGTTTTTGAAGAAAAATGGCAAGGATATATTCTGAAGATATTTGCCTTGCGGATAGTGCAAGTTCGCACACTATTCTTAAAAGTAATATATATTTTACCCATCTTGTGTCAAAAGAAGAATGTGTTAATACTATTATTGGTTCGGGCAATGTGATAGAAGGCTCCGGAAGAGCTATAATTTTGTTTCCTGGAGGAACAAAATTCATAATAAATAATGCACTATTGTCTACCAAGTCTCGAAGAAACTTATTGAGCTTTAAAGATATTCGCCGAAATGGATATCATATTGAGACTATGAATGAGGGAAATCATGAGTACTTATGTATCACAACTCATGATTCAAATAAGAAAGTTATATTAGAAAAATTACCCTCACTTTCATCTGGGTTATATTATACCAAGATTAGTGCAATTGAATCACATGCCATTGTAAAAGTTTACTAGTCCAAATGATTTCATAACTTGGCACGACCGATTGGGTCATTTGGGAACAACCATGATGAGGAGAATTATTGAAAACTCACATGGAGATTCACTAAAGAATCAGAAGATTCTTAAAATTAGTGAATTTTGTTGTACTGCATGTTCTCAAGGAAAGTTAATTTTAAGACCATCACCAGTAAAAGTTGGATTTGAGTCCCCTGAATTCCTAGAAAGGATTCAAGGTGATATATGTGGACCTATTCATCCACCAAGTGGATCTTTTAGATATTTTATGGTCTTGATAGACGCATCTTCGAGATGGTCACATGTGTGCTTATTGTCCTCTCGCAACCTGGCATTTGTAAGATTACTGGCTCAAATTATTCGATTAAAAGCACCATTTCTAGAAAATCTAATCAAAGCAATTTGTCTTGATAATGCTGGTGAATTTACTTCCCAAGCTTTTGATGCTTATTGTATGGCTAATGGAATAAGTGTTGAACATCTAGTAGCTTATGTTCACACACAAAATGGGTTAGCAGAATCACTTATTAAACGCCTCCAATTGATTGCTAGACCTTTGCTTGTGAGAATAAATCTCCCAACCTCGGTTTGGGGGCATTGTTTTACATGCCGCAGCACTTATTCATTTGAGGCCAACGAGTTACTATCAGTTCTCTCCTATGAAATTAACTTTTGGCCAGCAGCCAAATATTTTTCATTTAAAAATATTCGGGTGTGCGATATATGTTCCCATTGCACCACCTAATCGCACCAAAATGGGACCCCAAAGAAAATTGGGGATATATGTTGGATATGATTCTCTCTCTATAGTGAGGTATCTTGAGATACAAACCGGAGATGTATTTAAAGCCAGGTTTGCGGATTGTCATTTTGATGAATCAAAATTTCCAACATTAGGAGGAGAAAATAAGCTTCGTGAAAAGGAACTTAATTGGAATGCATCATCCTTGATACATTTAGATCCTCAATCAGGGTAATGTGAACTAGAAGTTCAAAAGATTATACATTTGCAAAGAATAGCAAATGAATTGCCCGATACATTTTCCGATACAAAGAGAATAACCAAATCTTATATACCAGCGGAAAATGTCCCAATTCGAATTGATGTCCCAGTAGGACAAGTAGCCACTGAAGCAAATTCACGCCAGAAGCATGGCAGGGCGAAAAATGTCCCAATTTGAATTGATGTCCCAGTATGACAAATAGCCAATGAAGCAAATACACGCCAAAAGTGTGGCAGGCCTATCGGTTCCAAAGATAAAAATCCTCGAAAGAGAAAAGATGTAAATATTATTCCTGTTGAAAAAGACACAGTAAAGACACCTGCAGTTGTCCAAAATTCTGATATAATTTTAATGCCAAAAGACGTTTAAGTACCTGAAATTGTGAAAATGATGAGATCTCGATAAATTATGTCTTTACAGGAGAGAAATAGAACCGAAATAAGACAATTGTCAATGAAATACTTGCATATAATGTGGCATTAAATATCATGCATGAAAGTAAGGATCTTGAGCCAAGATCAGTCGAAGAATGTCGACAAATGAATGATTGGCCAAAATGGAAAGAAGCCATAAAGGCTGAGTTAGACTCACTTGCAAAACGTGAAGTCTTTGGACCTGTAGTCCATACACCTGAAGATGTAAAACCTGTTGGATACCGATGGGTATTTGTGAGAAAATGAAATGAGAAAAATGAAGTTGTGCGCTACAAAGCCTGACTTGTGGCACAAGGTTTTTCACAAAGGCCCGGTATAGATTATGAAGAAACGTATTCCCCTGTAGTGGATGCGATAACATTGCGTTATTTGGTCAGTTTATCTGCATATCATAAACTGCATATGCATTTAATGGATGTGGTAACAGCCTATTTGTACGGCTCATTAGATCGGGATATCTATATAAAAGTCCCTGAAGGACTAAAGATATCTAAACCATCCAGTGAATATTCGCAAAGGTTATACTCAGTTAAATTGCAAAGATCTTTATATGGTCTAAAGCAATCTGGACAAATGTGGTATAATCGTCTTACTGAGTATCTGGCCAAAAACGGATTCAAGAATGATGATATCTGCCCTTGTGTTTTCATAAAGAAAACTGCATCTAGATTTATCATTATTGTTATGTACGTTGATGATTTAAATATCATTGGAACTCTTGAAGAGATTCCAACAATTATAAAAACTCTAAAGGAGGAGTTTGAGATGAAAGATCTTGGAAAGACTAAATTTTGTCTCGGCCTGCAGATCGAGCATACAAAAAATGGGATCTTTATTCATCAAACAACATACACAAAAAAGATATTGAAAAGATTTTATATGGATAAGTCACATCCATTAAGTATCCAAATGATTGTAAGATCTTTAGATGTGGAAAATGATCAATTCCGTCATAAAGAAGAGAATGAAGATATCCTTGGTCCTGAAGTACCATATCTTAGTGCCATTGGAGCACTAATATATCTTGCTAATAATACGCGACCTTCACATCATTCGCGATGAATTTACTAGCAAGATATAATTCCTTTCCAACCAGAAGACATGGGAGTGGAATCAAACAAAATTTTCGATATCTTCATGGAACGGTTGATATGGGATTGTTTTATCCCTATGGATCCAAGTCACAACTAGTTGTCTATGCAGATGCTGGATACTTGTCTGATCCACATAAAGGGAGATCTCAAACAGGATACCTGTTCACATATGGTGATACAGCTATATCATGGAGGTCCACGAAACAGACGATAGCAGCAACCTCCTCTAATCATGCTAAAATACTGGCAATTCATGAAGCTAGTCACGAGTGTTTTTGGCTGAGGAGTTTGATTCAATATATTCTGTCGTCATGTGGACTGATTGATCATAAGATAGCTCCAACTGTCCTATTTGAAGATAATACAGCATGCATTGCTCAACTTAAAGGCGGATACATCAAAGGCGATAAAACAAAGCATATTTCTCCCAAATTCTTCTTCACTCGTGATCTTCAAAATCAAGGGACAATTGATGTCCAACAGATCCGTTCAAGTGACAATCTGGCAGATTTATTCACAAAGTCACTCCCAAAATTCTCCTTTGAAAGATTGGTACATGAGATTGGGATGCGCCGATTTCGAGACATTAAATGATGTCGGCAAGAGGGGGAGACTGTACTCTTTTTTCCTTAATCAGATTTTTTTCTATTGGATTTTTCTTGACAAGGTTTTTAATGAGGCAGTCCCTATCACAAAGGATATTGTACTCTTTTTCCTTCACTAAGGTTTTTTCCCACTGGATTTTTCTTTAGTAAGGTTTTAACGAGGCAATAATCCTAAATGGACATCCAAGGGGGAGTGTTGTGATAAGAAGAAAAGTGGATGTCCATTGAATGGTTCAACCTTTTTCCACGATAAATGATCATGTTACTAAAAGAACCTCATTAAATGAAGGTTGAAAAATAAATCCTTCATACATGTATAAATAGGACATGATCTGAAGTCATATACGTACAAGTAATAAAAACAATTCTCTATCCTTTCTTATGTTACAAATATTACTCTCTCCTTCTCTTTTATTTTTGTGTGATTTTAAACTATAATAATTATAATATCTATAAATATATAGATTACTTATATTATAGTGAGATAAGAGCATATTTATTTCTCTATTTTATATTTACGTCTTCCTTATTTATGTATTTATTTCACAACAAGAATCTATTTTTGAAAAAACAATGACACCAGCAGAAAGTTTTAAAGTTTGTGTCTCATTGTAAACAAAAAAAAAAAAAAAAAAAAACGTGTCTCATTTAAATTAGTTAATAATTCTAATTAATATTTAATGAAATTTTTTGTATTAGGCCAGTTACTGAAATTTTTGGATTGGACTTGGGAGCTAACTTTTTACGTTAGTTCAACGTTTTGTTGCCGTGATAACAAATTTTAGGTTTAAAAATTATTATTAATTAATAAAACTAATAAAACTATATTAATTTGTTAAAAATTTTGTTTTATCAATTTGAATAATATAAATTTAATTTATCCTGTGTAAATTACTATGACTTGAAAACTTTATTTGGTAAAATTTTTTAATAAATTTTTTTTTCTTCGCGCATAAATTTGATGTAATACTAGAAAAAAATTAAAAATAATAGTAATAGTTTCTTTAATATAGAAATATATATTAGCACTTAATTGAAAAAAATTGTAATAAGTCATGTAAAAGAGGGAATAGACATTATTTCATGACTATTTCCACCATCTTTTAATTTTTTTTTATTATCACATTAAATTTACGTAACAAAATATTTTAAAGGTATAGTATATTTGTACCATTATTTTTTAAAAAAAATAATGTAAAATGCTTTTCATTTTATTTTTTGTCACTCAGGATAAATTAAATTTATATTATTTGAAATTATAAAAAAATTGTCTTTAATAAATCAATCTAATTTTATTATATATATAACTAAAAAGTTTTGTTCAAAACTTTTTTTAAAGATAATAGTATTTTGTAAATATTCATAATTACAATATAAAATAAGAATAGTAAAAATATTATATAATAAAATTTTATTTAACAAAATCAATACAAATAATAATTTTTAAACAAAGAAAAGTTTTATATTGACATAGAAAGTATGACATCAAATTCAAGTCCAGAATTCAACTAATGTTATGGTCGAACACCAAAAAAAAGTTATTAATACTAATTAAATTCAATTTATCTAATTTAAAGGATGCAATTATGCAAAGAGTAGTAAAATTGTTAACATTTTCTACATGCATTCTGTTTTTCGCTGCAACAATTTAAATGGTGGGCCATCAATAATAATTTGTTCATCAATGCGGGTAAGGTAAAGTCCAATCTCATTTCAATATCTCAAATCTATACATGTAAAAATTTTTTATCATCTACATAGAACTTTTTTATATAAATAAATATTAAAAAAATATTATTTTTGAAAATACGCACCGTGAAATCTCTTCCACAAATGCGCAGGGCCACTTCTTGGGAAACGCCTGCGAAATGGGTTTGCACTTCAATTTCAAGGTGGAGTCAACGAAATGGAGCTGACACTGGCAGGTATCACCATTTCGTGGCTACCATCAACGAAATGCAGCATTTTAAACCCAGCGCACACGAAGTGGAGCATGTCAAGGGAAGCATTGGACAACTAGCAGAGATGTTACCAGTGAGTGAGTTATCGCTAACATCAAAAGACTGAAACATTGGACAACTACCAATAGAAGGAGGAATAGAACCTGAAAGCTTGTTATTGAAGAGATAAACACCTCTAAGATTTGGAAGGAATCCTAAAAAAAAAGGGACAGAACCAGCAAGAACATTGTCATGGAGACTCAGCTTCCTGAGTGCTTGGCTGACCAATTTTCTGAGATTCTTCCACCTAAACCCCTCTATGGAAGCTGAATTGCAATGACTTCACTATTGACACACTTGATACCTGTCCAACCACCAGAACAAGCACCAATACCACTGTCATTCCAGTTCCTCAGAACCCCTTTGAAGTCAATGAACTCATGCTTGATGGCCGTCAAGGCCTGGTAATCTGATTGTGTCACAATCACTCCATCATACAGGTGGCATGCAACAGGTTCAATGGTAGAAGCCAAAACATGAATGAACATGAAAATGGCCAAAGAATCTATGTTGGTTTCTTTACTACTACCTTTAACGTGGAAACCCTTGACATGCCAACTACTGCTATAAACAAAAATTCTCACTTTCTGAGACCAAGTTTAGAGTAGTAGCTAGTTTAGTATGACAATAGAAAAAGAAGAAAGAGGGGTGAAGGAAGAGCAAAGTGAGAGGGTGTGTTAAAAGGAGATGGAGTACGGTTTCTCATGAATGCATGTGATTGAAGAAAAGATGGGGGGTGGGGTTATTGTTATTGATTCATGTGGTAGAATGAGTCAAAGGGTACTAACCCTGACTTAGAACCAATTCGTGACTGCCGCCCCTGATTTCACCAATTTGCAGACGCTAGCCACTAAATGGCTGCTGCACCATTTCGTGTGCGCCGTACCAGAGGTGGCCCCTGCTGCTGTTAGGCTCATTTCGCTGGCGTCGGAACTGAGTTGACGGGGAACTCCATTTCGCAGGCGATGGCATTGATTTGGCCCTGCGTATTTGTGGAACAATTTCATGCAGTGCGTATTTCAGAAATTAATGTTTTTTAAATATATATTTATATAAAAAAGCCATCTACATAGTAGCATTGGCAAAAAAAAAAAAGCATTTCCTTTTTGGGTTTTCTAATGTGTGATCCTGCGTTCTGAATTTTGATTCAATCTTTGCTTAGCTTTGGCTTTTCTAGCTGCTCCTCCCATATCCCCATAATCTAGGTATGCATTCTTTAACATATTTCTTTCCTAATTATGGGAATATCCTCATGATCTAGGTATGCATGCTTTAACACATTTTTTTCTTAATTATGGGAATGCATACTAGTAGAAGACGTCATATTATTATTATGCAAATATCTCTAAACAAGGTAAGATAGTAGGTAAATTATACAGTGTAAAGATGTGAGTTTATAGATTTTTTTTAATGAAATGAAAGAGATTGAAAAAAATTAGGATTTACATTTTGAATATTAATAAAATAATAAAAACAACTATAAAAAAATTATATAATAGAATATACAGTAGAATTTCTTAAGGTAGTAAGGTAGTAATTACGAATTTACGATAGAATCAACTTTTATTTTCTTTGGCCGTTTAGTTGATAATTAAGGAGAATTATTGTATGTTGTAAGTAGTTGTAACAATCTGAAAAAAAAAATAGAGAAAGAAGTGAAATTTTAATTTGCATGATGATAGGAATAATAATAGAAACATGCATACCATACGTACATGCATTATTATTGCTTAACAAAAAATTAATCCCTATAATGTTACTAGTAGTACAAAAATAAAGATCTCTAATAGATTCTTTAGCATTTAAATTTTTAATAATATGCATTTAAATTTTTAATAATATTAAGGGTAAAGTATATTTTTTGTTTCTAAAATTTGATAAAATTTTTAAAAATATTCTTAAGTTTTATTTTGTTTCAATTTGTATCAAATATACCCATAGCGGCTAATTTTTTAAAAAAATTTTAGACCAAATCAACAACAATTTCATAAGAACAACCCTCAACACAAGCAAATCAAGCATAATTTTCATGCATTATTGTTAGATTGATCTTAAATTTTTTAAAAATTTAGCCGTAGAGCATATATTTGATGCAAATTGAAAATTTTTGGGACAAAATTAAAACAAAATAAAACTTAAAAATATTTTTAAAATTTTTACCAAACTTTAGGGATAAAAAATAAATTTTATCCTAATATATATATATATATATATATATATATATATATATGAAAAAAGGAGGAGTTAATCTTTAAATTAAATTTATTAGTAGTTTAATTTTGCGAGTTGTATTTTGAAAGAGTCAATAGCAAAATCAAACATCCCAACCTCAATCTAAAACTGTAATCCTACAATTGAATACTAAAAATTCAATAATAAAAGTTATAGCATTGTTGTCAACTTCCATGATCAACTCTTCTAATTGACAAAACTCTATATACAGAACTGAGAAGACAAATACATCAAGGAATGGATACTAGAATATTTATCTAATATATCATTTGAAAGAAAATAAAATTAAAAAAAAAAAGGTTAATGCTGAAAAATAAATTGTACAAGATCTATATATAAAAAAATTTAAAATAGTTGTATATAGAGATTTAAAAAATATAAAAGTGAAGGGAGGTGTAGTCTAGCATGTGGTGTGATTAGTGATTGGGTTGCAAGATGGAAGAAGTGTGTTGGAGTTTGCAGGAGACATAAGCTATAAGGAACCACCAAAATGGTCTTTTCCTCTTATTCTTTGGTGTTTCTAGTTTTCGTTGTTGTCTGAACTTGTCATCCAATTTTTGTTTAGCTTCTCTGGCTGCTCCTCCCATATCCTCATCTAGATCCTCATGCTTTAACGCTTTTCTTTTATTTTCTTTCTATAGAAAAAAAATATATATATTAGAATGCATCGATTTCCATTATCAAAAAGTATAATCAAGTAAAGAAAGAACAACTACCGGTGAAATTGAGGGGAGTGATGAAGGTAACATGAGAGATTTGAAATTGGTTGTGTAATACAAAGAGAAAGAGTGCCTTGTTGAATAATTGTCTTCAACAGCGTTACTATGCAAGCGTCTCCTTCGAGCACATTCAACTCCAGGAAGCATTCCAGCCATTATAGGAGATTGATACAGAATCTGAGAATGAAGCCAAGCTAACAAGAATCTGTGTGTATTTAATCCCTTATTTAACTGTTGTATTGTCAAAATACAGCATAGCCCACAGAAAAGGATATTTTTTTTTAATTAAAATACATGAAAACTGGTGAAGATTCGCCGAAGGCTACCAATTAAGAACCATCCTCGAAATTTCGGATTCAAATTATGTTAAACATGGGGCCAGTCAAATTTACTGTGTTTAATTTTTTTTAATTTACCTTTTTAATAATTTTTTTAGATATCCTAACAAATATCGATTAACAAATTAATTCCAGAACATTATGAAAGGTACGTAAATCTTTTAAAATATTTTATGTAAAAATAATAAATAAGATATTACATTTTTTTACCTTGATTAATAAATATTTTAATATATTAATTATTTTAATTAAATTTATTAAAATATTTAACAACTTTTCATTATTGTCAGCTTTGTTATATGGATAGTCATCCATTTGTATTAGATTACATTAAGATATCTAGATCTTTTCTTTCTTGTATTTTTTACTGTCTTATTTTACTTGGATCGTTTCTTAAATGGAGTTCAATTTAGTTTTTACAAAATTAAAGTCGGCCAATTTTTCAATGAATTCAAACAAAAAGTTAATTATAAAATATGGGTAAAAGAAACTGATAAAATTAATAAACAAAAAGTAAATCAGTAAAATAAAAAAACAATCGTGGACCCAGACGAGACACTCGAAATTCTCTCTTTTGTTTACACTTTTCTTGTCATGATATTAAAAAAAAGTTCGGTAATTGTCAATCCAAAGAATTTTATACAACAACGTTATATGAACCCTTAATGTGTGTTGGATACAGTAAAGGAGTAAAGGAAAATAGAAGATAAAAAGAGACCCCAAATATGCAATCAACCTAAGGTTGTAACTTGTTTACTAATAAGCGAAAGGGGAATGCTAGGTACAATGAGTTTGTTAAATAATATGAACAACTACGAATCAAATAAAAACACACTACACCTCCAAATTAATCTTTTAAATTTTAATATTAAAATAATTATTTGTACACTAATAAAATGAACATCCAATATATCTATTATTTACATTGTTTAATATTTTTATTGTTTACCTATATTTTTCCTAAGCGAAAACAGCATATATAATAGCAAATGGATTTGACAAAACACACTGCGAATCAGATATAAAAAGTGAATGCAGCAAGCAATACTAAACATACACCATGGTCACTACTTCCAACTCCATGCAATCGTTTTAGACCTCAATACAGCATCAAAGGTTGCTTCAATGATTTGTGGCACAATGTTGTGTCTTGAAAATTTGCAAGAGGATAGCCTACACAGTAATACTGATCTGAGTGTGTCATTTTTGCAAATCCAAATGAGTTTGTCCAAGTTTCTACTAAATAAGGAGCAGCAGGCAATAGCAACCTCTCAACACCCAACTTAACCAACAGCTTCTCAAGCTGATCCATCAGAATTCGACACATTCCCCGGTTTCGATACTGGTCCCTGGTCGCGACAAGCGGCACTTCTGCAAGCTTTTGGCCATAAATCCTTGTGTTTGCAACAGAGATCACCTCATCATTCCTCTCTAGAATCACAGTGTAGAACCCTGTAAAGTTCATACGTGGCAGCAATGAATATCTGCTGAACATAATATCTGCAGCAAAGTCTCTTCCAAATACAGGATCTATGATGGGCTCAAAACACTCATGAATTATTCCAAGTGCGACATTTAGCTTGCTCTCCATTTCAGTAATGGTTCCATCGTCATCATTGTCATTAGTGCTTTTCTTGAGGCTCGTCAACAATGTCCAAGTTAGATTACCATCACCCACAGGAATTGGTTTTCCCAACATGTTATTCAGTGTCAAAAATATCTTGTGACAATCTTCATTGCAAAACCAATCGGTTTCCATGTTCAGAAAAGCAAAGCCTCTAGAAGCTAAACATCCAATGTGGAATCTGCGTTGACACTGATAACAAGCTATAAAATTGTTAGCCGAATGACTTTCCTCTCTACAAGAATCTTCTATGCATTTGGGACGGTTGCAAATTCTGCAAGAGCATGAAGGGCAGAACCAATCACCAGGGGGAACATGATCAAGGCCAATACATTCGGCGTGGAATGACGCCGGACAGTGATCACAGAGAAGAATGAAACCCCCCTGGAGACAAATTGAACAAATGGAATCATTTTCATGATGATGATCATTATCCCCATTGTTGTTAGCCTTGATCATCATCAATGCTTGTTTCTGGCAATCCAGCAAAGACCTTTTATCTTGTTCCAAGAAGATACTAGCAGAGGGAGGTTGACCTTTGCAACCGGCATGAGCCTGGAATTGAGAGAGTGTCCATAAAGAATCACAACAATGGCAGAAAATACCAGAACGAAACAGCTTCCCTCTCTTCACCAATTCTCCACGGCAGAAAACCCACGCCTCCTGCGCCACCACATTGTTGTCCATCAGCCAAGAAAGAATCGTTCTTGGATTCCGATTATCAGAAGAACTCCGTCTCCTTACTTTTCTTGCAGCATTAGGACTTTCACCAGAACGAGGACTTACTAAATTGGATACTTGCGTCTCCGGAAGAGTCCAATCTTCATCGTCACTCGGTTTCTTGCGTCTCCGAGGCCTACCACCGGTTACCTTGGAACTCGTTGGTTGTTCAGCAGAAGATGGTGATCCTTGCAATGAATTGGAACTAGATGAAGAATCTTTCTTTTTCTCTTCAATGCAGGCTTTGCATGCAGTTCTGAGAGAAATATAGGTCTTACCAGAAGGGGATTTGTAACGAAGTTCCCAGCGAGTTTTCTTGTCGCAATAAGAAAGGGTCCAACCCAACGAAACGAGGTGTTTCTTCGCCTTCAACCTCAGGTCAAAATCGTGTCTTTGATCCTTTGATTGGTACCATTCCACAGCACCAGGGCAATTCTCTCCTTTAATTCTGATATCAGGAGGGGGTTTACGAGTCAGTGACATTGTTTTAAGTAATAAAAAGGGACAGAGTAAATAAAGAGTACTATAAATAAATTTTATTGATTATTGATGGATTGAAAATTGTAAACTATAAAGGTAAAATTAAGTATATATAGAATATTGGCTTATGAAAGATAAATGTAAAAAGATAAGATAAAAATAAAATAAAATAAAAATTATAATTATAATTAAATTTGTATATTCTGTTGAGCGTAAGATATCTTTCTTATATTTTCTTCTAGCTTATTCTATTTATTAGCAAAAAAATGACAAAATCTATCTTTGGGCTGGTATATTTTTGATACTGCTCCTCCAGATATTACTTTAGTTTTAGATTTTGATTGTATGGAATCTTTGTCTAAGAAGATCTTGAGTAATTTTTTTTTTGTTTTTTTTGTAGCTCTTTTTGTTTTTTTTTTTTTGAGGTCGTTGACTCCTGGTCATCAAAAAATTTAAACTGTCAGATGATCTAATTTAATTAAAATAAATATAAATATTATATATAAAAATATTATCATATAATTAATTATTTTTTTATAAAAATTAAATTTTGTCTAACACATTATTTTTTAAATCGAGTTCAACTTAGTTTTCATGAAATTAAAGTCACTCAATTTTTTTTGATGAATTCAAATAAAAATTTAGTTATACAATATCGGTTAAAAAAAAGGTAAATTAATAAAGAGAAAGCAAATCAGTAAAATCGGTTTGTTTTTGCAAAAGATTATTAATAATAATTTTTTATTTTAAATAATTATATTTTATATATATATTAAAAAGTTAGTTAATATTAAATTTTAAACCATTGTTTCTTGTTCGTGGACCCAAGACATCTCTCATGCTCCACATTCAGACCCACTATTTTTAAATTTGAACTAAAATAAAATGATTTGCTCAATACAAATGTTAAAACTAATAATAAAAATTCTAATCAAATTTAAATATAATATTACTATCCTTTAACTATACTAAATTGTTTTAATATACTAAATAAAAATATTTTGTCATATTAAAAAAAATTAAAAAGATAAATAAAGTACTCATATTGTATTTTATTGTGAAACATATTTAAGATTTATTTGGACGTTATTTTTTTTAAAAAAATTAATAATATTTTTGTAAAATATTCTTTTTATAGAAAATAAAAATAATTTTATATTTAGATATATTATGTATTATTCCACCACTGCACGAGAACAATTTTCTCCTTTAATTCTGATCTCAGGAAAAAGTTTACGAGTCAGTAATATTGTTTCAAGTAATAAAACGAAAAGAGTACATAAAGAGAGTATAATAAAAAAATTTTATTGAGGGATAAAGACAAATTGAATCATGCATGAGTATAGATTTGCTGATAACAAACCTAACAATAGGCCTCTTGGTTGTGACTTGGGTAACAAAAAAAACTCTCTAAGAGTATGTCAATTATTTTTTATCATCCATATTAAATATACACTAACAATCCATCATCATATAAAATATATACATATTTATAAACTAATATTAATAGTTAATTTTTTAATTTTTACCTTTTTTATTATTGATAACTTGTAAATTTTATGCGATGTTTAATTATATGTAAACACATATTAGTTACTTATTAATTTGTTTAGATACGAGGAAGATTATTTTGATAAAATTTGGCTAATTTGATTTGGATGATTTTGTGCAGCTTGATGATTGGGTATTGTGCCGAATCTACAAGAAGAACAACACACTTAATAAAGTCGGCCAATTTTTGGATCAATTCAAACAAAAAGTTAGTTATATAATATCCGTAAAAGAAATTGATAAAATTAATAAACAAAAAGTAAATCAGTAAAATCGTTTTTTTTTAATAAAAAATTAATTAATATTAATTTTTTTAAAAAACACAATTGATTCCTGTCGGTAGATCCAGACGAAACACTCGAAATTCTCTCTTTTGTTAACACCAAGATTTTATTTTTGATCATGTTGTCATTGTTTTTTTTTCGTTTTCAGTTTATTCATTCGGACTCCATAATTTGTTTTATTGTATTTAAGCCCAAATGTTTGAATCGCTCTAACTTTATAGCTCAATGGTATTTGTTCACATTGGCCCGAACTGCATTATTACAGAGTACGAGGATGACCAATCACAGTAGCAGGTTCTTGTTTTATTGTACTAAAAATGAAAAAACAAAAGGTTTACTTATATCTAATAATTAATTTAGTAGGGATTGTGAGGATAAAGGCGAACTGGGAGGTTGTTTGTAGGCATGGGGAATGGATCAATGACAATTTTCTCATGAGGAATCAACATTTTCCATTTGAAGCGTTTCACCAAATTGTGGACGAAAACCATTATGACTAGGCGTGCATACTCGTTTCCTGGGCACATTCTTGGTCCTCCACCGAATGGCACAAATGTGTAGGGAGCTGGTCCATTTCCTTCGAATCTACTTGGATCAAATTTCTCTGGCTCCGGAAAATACTTTGCACTCTTATGTGTTGAATTTGCACTCCAAAACAACTACATACATAAATCACATCAATCTTATAATATAGGAAAGGTGGATTCTATAGTGCCATTTATTGTTGTGCCTAAATTGCCTAACTTACTTTTATAAGTAAAAGATAAAATGTAAAAAATAAAAATAAAATATTTAAAATTTATTAAATATTATTTTTTTTTAGTAAGTTAAGTACCAAGTCTTAGGCACCATAGCATTCAACTATAGAAAAATGCATGGAAAGATAAGAGTGTACACCCTAGTTAGGGTTTTAATGTAGAGGAATGCTAGGGAGGCCAGCAACTTTGTGATTTGTAGCCATCAAATGGTTTTAATGGTGTGAGATGAGTGTGAGATTTCATCCAATAGCTCACTTTTCTTTGCTGGTTACATGCTGGTCAGAATTTAACAAAGTTACTGGTTCTCTAGACTTTTCTTTTAATGTATATATAGATAGATATTAGCTTGTTACCTTCCATCCTTTTGGAATTGAGAAACCATTGAAGGTAAAGTCATGAAGGGCTTCCCTGAAACCTCCAGGAGCTATAGGAGTCATTCTCATAGCTTCACAAGCTACGTTCCATGAGTATCTCATCTTGTTGATGTCATTCCAATTCAACAAATCTCCTTCTAATTTTGATTTTCCTATTTCCATTTGCTCTGAACAAATTCCACATACATCACAATCTTATATACAAATAAGAATAATTGCCATATATACAAGCTTGATATATGGACTACCTTGATAGACTCTATCATATATGTGAGGGAACTCAGCAAGGTATTTGACAATTAAAGTGCAGGTAGAACTAACAGTGTCATAGCTTCCAAACAAGAGTCCAAGCATCTGATCAGCAATTAACCATTCATCAATCATATAGTCTCCATTTTTATTATTGCCGCACATGAACAACATGTGAGACAATATGTCTTGTGTTGGGGACGCATTCCCTTCACTTAGATCCACCTTCCTTTGCCTTATGATTCCTATAAGATCCTTCCTTATCGATTTGCTTGCTTTGATTGCTTTGTTGAAGTTAGTTCCGGGAAAGTCAATAGGCAACGATATCAACCCTGCACCCACATGCTTAAAATGCTTTGCCAGCTTTGTTACGTGCTTCTCCTCCTCAATGCTTACCAACAAACGATATGACAACAACAACGTGTACCTATATTACACTCCTCAATGCATACACCATTTTCAAATTCAATTAACTCATTTCTATTACTACAAATTTCATTTATTAAATTAAATAATGAATAAATAATAGTAACTACTCATACTAACTTATTTTCGTATAAAGACAATAGACAAAATTATCATCTAACTTAACAAAATAGGAATAATAGATAAAAATATACATAAATTTTTATATGATAGACAAATATACATTTTAATTTTTTAATGAGTCATCTGAATACACTAATATTAAGTTTTATTGTTATTTTTATCTTTTTATTTGAGAAACTTTTTCAACAATAGTAAATATCAGATGACTTTATGCATTGTATGATGTGAATTTTTTTAATGACACAGTAAAAACTAAATGATAAATTATTAAATTTATTAAATTTAAATAATTGAAAAAAAATTCAAGTGACATAAAATTTTCATTCTCCTTTTTCTTTTTCTAAAAAATGAATGTGGATAAAGAATTGCAACTCATAAATAGGAATAGTAATGTAGCTTGTAAATTTTTTTATTCAAATTTAACAAATTCAATAATTTATCATTTAGTTTTTATATATATGTCATCAAAAGGTTACATTACACAATGCACACAAAGTCATCATCTGGCAGTCACTACTGTTAAAAAAATTATTCATACCATAAAAAGATAAAAATGACAACAAAACTTAATATTATTGTGTAAAATTAGAATATACATTTGTTCACCATAAAAAAATTTATATGTATTTTTATCCATTTTGCCAACCAAATATATTATCCTTATACAAAGAGAAATTCACGTGAGTAGTAGTGACTATAAACGAAAGTGAAATTTCTAAAAATTGAAGTATGTTGATTAGGGTTTCACCTCTTGACTAAAGGGTATACAGAGACTTGAAAGTTGTGTTCCCAAAGGGAAGCAAAGTGGGTGTGTGCCATGGAGTCGACGACAGAAACGTAACGTTGGAGTGCTTGAGGCTTTATGAACTGAGGGAGCATGGTTCTGACCTTCTTGGCAGCATCTCCATTGGAGCTGGTGTCATGAAACGAAGAGGGAAACAACTTGTGCACATTGTCGGGCATCCACAGCCTCACCAGCTTGTTCTCATTCGAGAATAACAACTTGTTACCCTCGGCTCCACCCATCACAACCGTTGGTTCCCCTAACAGCGATGTCTTGAACAATTCTGATGAATACTTTGCCGTCCGGTCGAACACAAACTTCTCCGGCTCTCCTTTCCACCCGGTCGACAAGAACTCCAAGGTCTCCCCCATAATGGGGTACCCCATTGTCCCTGGTGGTAATTTCGGAGCGATAAATGGAAACACGTGACGGAACAAGAGGAATAGGAAGAGGAATAGAGAAAGGAAACAAACCCAGAGAAGGATGTTCATTATGATCAAGTACATATTTTAAGAGGATCGGAGGATATGTTGTTGCAATGTATTTTGGTCACCATGGCTATTTATATACTTGCACTGCCGCTAGGCCTCTTGTGGGGGCCACCTGCAACCACCACAACTTGGTCATTTCGGCAAATTAACCACCACATATCAAACTTTGTGGTCCTCTTGGGCAAATTTCCAAAACCAAACAAGAGAACAATATATACAAGAGATGGATGCAAGGGAAGAAAATACATTAGAATTTGTAAAAAGATATAATAATAATAATAATAAGGGAAGAAAATAAATTAGAATTTGTGAAGAATATAATTACTGGAAAGTTCTATGGTGACATAGAAGGTAGTAATTAAGAGTGATCAAGAGTTGACTAACTTATAAGAAGAGCACAGGTGGTGATACAATGGAACGCTTCAAAAGAGATTCAAACTGTTGCCGTCATAAATACAAGAAAGGTAATCATATCACTGGGATACTTCTTATTGTTATATAGACAAATTATAATATATATATATATATATATATATATATATATATATATATATATATAATTTATTTTACTTATATTCAATTTTTTTTAAAGTCTTATTTTAAAATTATTTATATTTTATTTAACTATAAATTTTATTAAATATATACAAATTAAAAAGATAAACAAAAAATTTATTAATCACAATTTATTTTTTTATGATTATATGATATCTATTAATATTATTTTTTTAAAAAATACTTGTAGTATATAATAATAGGTAAAAACTCACATACATTCGTCTTCATATAAAGTTAATAGTTGAAAAAATTTAGATGATATTTAGTCAAACTTATTAAATCATCTAGTGATTTTTAAATATCAACTTCACATAAAAATAATTGTATGTGAGTTTTCACTTATAATAATAGAATAATACAATAATATAAACTAATTAATAAAGTATTAAATTTTGAAAATAATAAAAAAATAATTAAATTTTTTTAATTATTTAATTATACTAGGTTAATCGGTTTGATCAATGACTTACTGATTGAACCAACCGAGTGACCTAGTTTTATATAAAATTAATAGTTTTATAATTACAAAATGAATATAAACTGATTTTGGGTTCACCAAGGACCTTTCGGATCTAGCGCTCTAATACCATGTCATGATACCACTCATCCCAAAAGTTTTAGTTGATGAGAAAAGATAACACTAATGGTTATATCTCTAATACTCCCTAAACCTCCATTGTACACATTATACAAATATTTCATTAGCTCCTCGTACTTTCCCTTGACTAAATTACCGTAATAATAAGGCACTGAAACAAAATGCATGACAAAATGTTGTGTATCATTACAACCACCACCTTCATAAAACCAAAACAAAACAAAAACACACGCGACTTCAAGTCTAGGTAGAGAATTA
Source organism: Arachis hypogaea (assembly GCF_003086295.3). Taxonomy (NCBI): domain Eukaryota; kingdom Viridiplantae; phylum Streptophyta; class Magnoliopsida; order Fabales; family Fabaceae; genus Arachis; species Arachis hypogaea. The sequence goes on from NC_092046.1 coordinate 146,141,196, forward strand.
AACACCAAAAGAAATTATGGCCATTATTTATTGCATGATGGTTTGTTGTTTATAAGAGGTAGGTGGTCTGATCTAGTCAGCTTTGTGAGGAAAAAGACGAAGTGGTAGATGATTTGCAGGCACAGGGGAAGGATCAACAACGATCTTCTCATGAGGAATAATCAAAGCTTGCCATTTGAAGCGTTTCAGCAAATTGTGCAGGAACACCATTATTACTACCCTCGCATACTCGTTTCCTGGCCAAAAGTGTAAGAAGCTGGTCCATTATTTCCTTCGAATTTCTCTGGTTCTGGGAACTACTTTTCTCTTATGTGTTGAATGTGCGTTCCAAAACAACCAGTAACAATAACCACCAATTCAAATCATCACTACCTTCCATCCTTTTGGAATGTAAAGTCATGGATGGCTTCCCTGAAACCTCCACCTGCTATAGGGTTGATATATATAAGCAATCATCATCATTGTATGCACGTACGTGGATACAATTTACTGGAAAATTGGACAAACCATTATAAATTGCGTTCATATTTACTGGAAAATCAAGCTATTATAAAATTTATTTTAATTTTATTCTTCACATAAGAAAGGATCATTTTTTCGAGTCCCTCAAACAGAAGAATTAGCAGGAGTCATGATCTGTAGATACTTTGTGAGAAATCATCATTATTCTGGCGTGAACCGATATAATTTCTAATTAAATGCGATGAAGATTGATACAACTGAGTCACGGTCATAATAAAAGCAAAACCGATCCATGCATATGCTCCTCGTACCATGATTTTAGGAGAATGTTGTTACTCAATTTAATTTGGAAAGTATGAGTAGCCAATGGAATATTTATACAATGTATACAATGGAGGTTTAGTGAGTATTAGAGATATAATTATTAGTGTTACATTTTCTCATCAGTTGAAACTTTTGGGATGAGTGGTATCATGACATGATATTAGAGCGCTAAATCCGAAAGGTCAAGAGTTCAATCTTTGGTGAACCCCAAAATCAATTTAAACTTTTGAAAAGATGTTTATTATCGCTAGTACTCGGATGGTTATTCTAGATAATATGGGGATGTTCATTTTATAACTCAATAGCTCATTGTACAAATAATCCATTGTCTCTCTAGCGGGATCCAATTAATTTTTCTTCAAATGTACGTGATATTGCTTCACTTTAAAGTTTAAATTACTAGCACATGATGATTATTGGTTGACCTGGAATAATTTAGTCAGCATCGCTTATATATGACGATGAATATTGAAGATTAACCATACATGGAAAGATAAACACTAGAACATATACATACGTAGATGCACCTATATAAAATGTAGGTGAATACTACAATGAAGATGTTATAATTGTCTTTATGTGAAGATGTATTTTTTTTATCATTAGATGATGAATTGAAGGGTTTGATTTTGATATGTTCAAAAGTATTATCTTTCTCTAAAGTGTGGCCAAACAAATAAAGTACACTTTTAACACAAGACTCTTCATAAGAAGATGTTTTTAACATCTTCATTTGAGTAGGTGCCTAAAATGTAATATGCACCTATATATTAGATGTCAGTCTAATATCAATTAATATATATAATATATATATATATTAAAATATTTAAACTATTATTTTTATAATGGCAACAACTCGTATGTAACAAAAACAATTAAATGCCATAAGTTTCTACCTTTTTATTCATGTAACCGCATATAACAATATTAAATATTATTTGTGTGACTTTATTATCATAAATTCATAATAATGCTGGAATTAAGTGTATATATGCAAAGAATAAATTATATAAAACTATTAAATTAAAAAAAAGGTAAAAATCAATAAAATTTATTATTTTAATATTTTTAAATATTGTTAATTAAAAATAATAAATTCTGACTAATATAACATGCCTGTAAGTATAAAGGGTAAATGTGAAAGAAAATGGAAAGTAAAACCAAAAGGAAGATGGGCCAAGTAATAATTGGTTTTTGATTAGCATTAGCAGTACAGTTATGCAAATGCACCACCCACCAACTCTTTCAATGTACGCACTGACTCACACTAGTGGCAACAAACTGCTACGATATTTACCACCCTGAATTGACGCAAACACCCTTCCTTATAATGCGATACTCCCGAAACTAGTCTCCTCCTTTTCTAACAGAGGCCCGTTTCATTTTCGGCCGTTCCTTTTCGTGACCACCCACCGCAACCTCCGTGCCCTTTCTCGTCATTTCAGTTCCCCTCTCACTTATTTACTACAATTCATTCTCTCTTTCTCTCTCTATTTCTCTCTCGTTCATGGCGGCAGAAGATTCCAGTCCAGGATCGCCTCACTCTCTCAAACACAAGCTCAGATCCTCCCTTTGTTTATCATGTTGCTTCCCTCAAATCCTCCACCACCACCGCGTGCAGCCAAGGATTGTTCGGAGTGCCTCGCTTCACAGCAAGTCCCGCTCCAACGATTTCCCGCAAATCAAGGAAAAGTGCTGCAACTTCATCGCACGCATCGGCCGCCACCATCACCATCATCGCCGCCACTCCGCCGATTTCCACTACGACGCTTTCAGTTACGCCTTGAATTTCGAGGATGAAGCAAGCGATGACAGGTCCGTCGATGATCTCAGGAGTTTCTCAGCGAGGCTACCGCAGTCTCCGCCTCCGAAAGAATCTCCGGTCCCGGCCAAGACCGCATCCGCAACCGTGGAAATCGCCGCTCTTAGTTGATCTATAATGTAGCATCCAGATCTGAAAACGCCGAAGATAATTTCTGGTTGCAGTTCAGTGCAGCTTAAGCAGCCGCAGTAGTACCGGTTCAAAACCAAATCGCCGCCGCAAGAAGCTTTTTAAAGTAGGTTTTATTTTCTTTTCTTCCGTTTTTATTATTAGATTCCATAAATGTTGTATATAACGTCATTGTGAGATCCGCCAGCGGAATGAAAAACGTAAACAGGGATTAGATAAAAAGCATAAAAGTGAAAGGATAAAAGGCTGAAAGTGCGAAGTTGATGATGCTATGTGTTGGTACCATTTTTTTTTTCCTCAACTGCTTTGTTTTGTTACTATTGGATGATGCGTAGAACTTTGTATATAAATGCAAATATTGAAATGGAGACAATACCGGACAGATAGCTGAAACTCTGGTAAATGACGACGATATTCTTGTATCGTCATGCTCTTGTAGCGAATGATTAGAAGTATACTTTAATAGTATTACATTTTCACTCAAACTTAGTAATGTTATTTGCACAAAATATAAAAATGGTTGTTTATTTATAAGATGTTCATTTCATTTATTTAACTGTTTATTTTATTTTAGACGTTTATAAAATTAATTTTTTCGGTCTTTAGGCATTTATAAATTTAAGGTTGTAATAAGTGGATTAAAAAATATATATTTGATTGAGGACCTGGGCTTCAGCCCGTTATAACACAAAAATAAGAATTGATTGAGCACCCTAATTTTGTAGGGATGGTTTGGGTGACAATATTGAGAATATGCACTTTATCTACGGATATCCAACCCAACTCCACTTGATCGATAGGATTATTATTTATTAATTTGATTAGCAGTGGGTAAGATAGAATTTTGGTAGAATTTTTGTGTGAGTTAGATAGGGTGCTAGTTAAATCTCAACTCTATCCGACTAACTTACACCCTATATATGTATGTTATATAGTTATATAAAAATATGTTTTCATTCGATATTAAATCAAAGACCTCTCAATAAATACAAAAAATCTTTAATTACTAAAATAAGATTATTAATTGATAATTTAATATTTTTTTATATAAAAATCAATTTTATAAATTATTATTAAATTATATAATAATATTACATATTTTTTGTAACCCATAAAATCCTATGTGAAGATTAAGAATGAATAAGATTGAGTTAGAATATTCTCAATTTACAAATAAAATTAAGATTGGCTCCAAATTTTACTCTCCATTGTCACCCTTATTTAGACACAAAATAGTAATTATTGTTATAATATCTAAAAAATGGTATTTAACTTGTTAAAAAAATATGTAGCTGAAGTTTAGTTGAAAAGACACACTAGCATGTCTTCTGATATATTATATTGGAATTCAAACTCGGACAATGCCAAATTGTGGATAAGACCTCTTAAAAAAATATTAGATGTGTGAATAATATAAATAATGTATGTGAGTTTGTGATATAATGTGTAAGATTAAAAATTAAAGTTATTCAATTTATCTGACAAAAATAATTATAAAAATATTAAAAATTAATATTTAATTAAAAAATATATAAATAAATAATTTTTAAATATTTAAATTTTATTATAAAAAAATATCAAATCATAGATATCATAAAATTAACCTAAAGTAATAGTACTTTTATCTGTTAATTAATTGTTTTTAGTTTGAGTTATAGGAGTGCAAAAGAATATATTATTGGAAGACTTCTATTTTTTATTACAATTTTAATTAGGTTGAATTGAATTGGTGGAATCTTTAACAATCAAAATGTCGAAAGTTTATTTTGGAAAAAATACACTAAAGTCTTTTTATTATGATGTTTGTTATGATATTTAAAAGATATTGTTTAATTACTAAAATAAGTTAAATAATTAATTTTAAATTAAAAAATATAAAAATTAAAATTTTTTAAATATTTAAAAATTATTATAAAAGATAATTTAGACAAAAATTAAACACCAATAAAAAAGACCATAGAATTAGCCTTTTATTATATATAGGTACCCTTAAAATAACTCTAACCATTCAAAGTTCAAATCAATCAGGCAAAAAGGCATGGACAGCTTGTCCTTTAGTCAATAGCTTTTCATTAAAGTATAAAGTGAACCATTGCTAACTTGGAATATTATAAAGGTGAATATAACAGCCACAGCCACATAGGGTGATAGGGGAAAATCCAATCCACTTAAAATACATCAACTTTTTCCTGCCACCCGACACACAAATGGAAAGAAAGAGAGAATAGTTAAAGAATGATTTAATAAAAAATGAACACATGAGTAGCTTTTCATTCTCGTATTGTATTTTTTATGTGCGGAATATAAAGAAATAGAATCTCTCAATGTTTTTTGAGTGATTTAAGAGATGTTATTAAATATGATTTTGTTATATATATGTTTTAAAATAATAAACAAAAATTATGATAATATTACTTAAGAATAACAATAAGAGAACTACAGAAGTCATCCTAAAATTGAAAGAAATTAATTGTGGAGAGAAATCATTAAGAAATAAAAAAAATCTAAAAATTTACAATTAGCAGCAAAAAACTGAATTCAGTGCTGCCACCACATGATTGTTCTTCGCTGGTAGTTTTCCTTTTCGCGATGCAACAATGCTTCAGCGAAGCACACTAGCAGAAAGAATAGAATTTATGAGAAAAGAAAATGATTTTTTTTTTCTCTTACATACAACTCATACGCACTTACATAGTGTACTTGAGATAGTCTTTGAAAGAGAGAAAAAGAGTGAAAGACGGAAAAAAAAAAATAAAAGATAGAAATCGAAATAAATTTTAGTATTATATTTATGTAAAGTGAGAGATAAGAGATTAAATATAAATGAAGTTCTAATTTAATTTATATAAAGAATAAAATTAGACTCCCTATACTCAATTAAGAGGTTGCGGGTTCGAGTCTCCTATCTTTTTTAATTTTGCCAATGAGTAATAGCTCAAATGGCATAGTCTCCCCATACTCAATTAAGAAGTTGCGAGTTCGAGTCTCCTATCTTTAGTAAAAAAAAAAAATTAAAATGAGAATATTTTAAGTATAAAATGTTATTAAAGTTTCATTTTCTGTATTCTCATTTTTTGGAAGTATTAAAATATTAAAATTTTGGGGATAAAAACTGAAATTTTAATACTAATATCTGAATTAATAAATATGATACTGAATTTAAGTCTTTATTCTAATACTTCAAAACAAATACTACCTAAAATCCAAAGCTATTTTTACGAGGCTATTCATAGCCTTACCACAAACGATAAGATGATCTTCATTCCTCAGTGTACTGTATCAACAATAAGGAAGACAGTTGGGAAATTCCTCCTTTATTTTTGGTCTTAAGTGGGCTTTTTGTGTTTGTCCTAAAAATAATCGTGTAATTTCGATCAAGGAAAACGGGCTTCATTTGGTAAAAACAGCGTAATTTATTTTGTTTTCGACTTCTACCTATGTGCATTTTGGGCTCGGAATTATTTTCATTGAAAACACAAGGCCCATAAATAGAAAGAAAAAGAAGGAGTTGGATAACTTGTTTCTTAAGCAAACAATTTCAAAGATGAGTAAAACAAAAAAAAACAAACTTCACGTCAACACAAACGGAAAATATAAATAAAAATATATAAATATGATAAATTCAAAATATTAGAATACAGGTGTCTTCTCTTGAGTAATAGGAAATTGCTTAATAAGGAAGATTCTTAACCATGCAACGTGTTATATGTAGTGGATAAATATGGTGAGTCCACTTGTGAAGCGTAGCTGAAACCTTAGAACTGAAAGTGCATTACTCAGCTCTTAGCTTCGTCAATGTCAATATGCCATATCCCACATCAGGATTCAGGAGCTTACCTCCCTTTCCACTTTAACTTGACCAGTGAAGTTAGGAACATTGTGATTAGTGGCAGAACTTGAAATAAAATTTTGGGAACCACATAGAAGATAATTATCAAAATGTTTTGATATAGTTAATCTCATCTCTCTAGTTTAGGTGATATTGTCAAATTAAAAGCTGTTTTTTAGGGTCTCGTTCCAAAAAATTAAGATCAAACTCATCAGATGTAATTTTTTAAACTTTTGAAGGTTATATCTCATTTTTTTCGTGATTCATTAAAGTAGAAAAACTACAAGTATTAATATTATAAAAATTATATGTTCTCCTTCTTAAATATTAGCATTCCTCTTAAAAAATGCATTAATTCTTTAGTTTTTTATTATTATTTTATATAAAAATTTAAATATATATCTTGCAGAATATATAAAGAAGAAGTTAGAAAGACAAATATTAAAATTTATAATATTTATTGAATTTTTTTATCAATTTATATAAATATAATAATATTAATATTTATTGAATATTTTATTATTTTTATCATATAAAAAATTAAATTAAATAAATAGTAAAATATAAAATAATATTAAATTAAATAAATAAAAAATATTTATTTTTTATATTTGAACTTAAAAGTAAAAAGAGTGTTGCTTATTGAACTTATTAGATACTTTAAGTCATAATAAAGTATTTAAACTAATTAAATTATTTTTCATCTTTTAAAAAAGTAGTGCTAATTTTTTTATAAAAAATTTGGGAAGACAATAGTTCCCTTATCTAAACTAAGCTCCGTCACTAATTATCATGTAATATAAATATAAGAATTTAATTACTTTTCAAATTAAGATCTTTATACAAAATTTAATCGATACATGTGTCAAAGTCAAACAAAACACATTATTATGTCTCAATCTTCCCATTTAGTTAATCCATTCAAATATGAAAAATCTGAAAATTGCCCACCTGTCAATATGGGCCCTTACAGTTTGAAAATAGAATTTTATTTTATTTTGTTATAGGATTCTAAAAACAAAAAGTATTGAAAAGAAAAGAAAAATAAAACATTTCTAAAAGAATAGAGTTCTAAGATTTCATGTAATGTAGGCCCTACTATTCCACAAAAGCTAGAATCATCCATCTTCTCAGTCTCAAGTGGCTTTTCCCCTGCAACCTTGGATTAATTAGAATAATCCATTGATGATAAGTAACCATGAACTTTTTACTTTTGGTTGGAAAGAAAAAGGGGATCCAAAACGCGTTCCAACTACCAAGGGCCAAGGATCACAATATCTTTTGATTTTATACTTTATTTAAAAAAAATGTTAATAATTAGCATTCATTTATACAGAAAAATATTTAAAAACTAATAGAATTTATTATTTTTTATTAATAATTAATTAATCATATTTAAAATATAAATTAAAAATATATTATTAAATTATTAGATTAAATAAATTAGACTAATAATTAAAAATATTAACTAAAAATAATAAATTATATAAATTCTTGAATTTTTTATGATTGTTTTAAAAAATAAAATAAAATATATCTTTCAAAAAAATTACTTAAACATTTTTTGTTACCATATGTCTTCAAGAAGTACAAACTTGTCTTAATTCCTACCTTCTGTAATGGGCTAATGGCATTAGGAGTACCCAACATTTGGCCCTTGTTATTTATTATTAAATATGCAAACGAATAAAATTAAAATGGATAAACCGCGTATGATGTCACTCATAGTGTACAGGATTGAATTATTTTGCTAAATTCGAAGCATACCATAAATAAAGAAGTGATGTGACGAAGGTGCATTAATATTAAGAGTGATTCCTGAATGCCACCACCAAAAGACAAATATAATGTGGAGCCCTTTCTCCATTTTCTAATTTTCACACACTGAAATGGAAATTGTCTCCTTGTGGCCGTGGGCCTTAATTAATTGGAAAAGAAATCTTATTTGTGGTTGGCCTGCCTATAACTAAGGAGAAGCTTGAAGAATTAAATGGGTTAAGGGTCATTTTCTAATTAAATGTGTAACCAACCCTACTAAAAGAAAGATACAACGAACAACTAACACTATTTTGCGGATCAGTCATCAGTCTTCAACTCTTCATTCTTGACTGCCGACTTCCAAAAGACTGAAAGCGATTGAGAATCAGATCATCTCCCCTGTCCAAAGTGCTTTTCCTGCGGTAACACTTATTTAGAATCCGTTAAAATGGATTACATTCATCCACTCAATCTATTTTTCCATTTAAATTGGTAAATTTTTGTTCTTAAAATTAGATTTGTTTAATTTTTTGGTAAATAGATTGAGACGGAATTAATTCAAAAAATAACAAGTTAAATAGGTCAGTTTTATAGACGAAACAGAAGGTGTGTTTATTTTTCTATATTTTTTAAAAAAATAATTTTTTATCAATATTTCATATGATCGAATTTGAAAGTTTAACTGGTCAACAAAAATCTTTATTTGTTTAAGGTTTTCGATTTAAAAGTAATCTTTTAGCAAAAATATTTTTCTAAAAAAAATAAATGAATCTGTCCTTTTAATTCATTGGACTAGCTAAAAACGATCTAAGATAAAAAAAAAAAATTGTCCCGCTACAAAATTAATGGGATATTTGTATAATGTGTATAATGGGCTGTTTATTTAGTCTAATATGAGTTAAAAATAAAAATTACCCACGAAATAATAAATTTAAAAACTCTTACTTATTTCACATCAAATTTCAAATTCTCCAATTTCAAATTTCAATTTAAAAAAAAATCCAGTTAGTTATTTCAAAAAAATAACCATTTGAAATCCTCCAATACTCTCTTCTTTTTCAACTGGCGGCCACCTCGCCTTCATCAATAATAATCATTCCATTTTACTGTCGCTACTTAGCTTGCCACACGCCACTCACCCTTAATAAAAATAACCATCCACTTAAGGATAAAAATAATCATCCGCATACCTAATGAATTGAACATCTAACATATTTTAATTATATATAACTAAACTTAATCAAATCAAAATAATCATCTACATAAAAATAAAATAACCATCCGCATACCTACTAAAATGACCATCCTAAATTGACCATTAAAATAGAAGAAGATGAATAAACAGAAGAAACTATTATTGTGGTGAAACATAATTTTAAAGGGCTAGTCATGACTAAGGGTGAAAACAGACCAGGTCAGGCCAGGCTTTGCTCTTAACAGGTCTGGCCTGTCATGTAGTTAATTGGCCTGAGCCTGGCCTACAGCCTGCTACAGACTTTTTTAAAAATACTAAGTCTGTCCTGTTATTCATCCTAGCCTGGCTTGAAGCCTGTTAAAAGGCCTGCTAATTTTTTTTTTTACAAAAATAAAAATATTATTTAAAAAAATATTTTTTAATAAACATATTTATATGTAAAATGTCATATTTAATATTTATAAGAATTTTTAAACTTTAAAGTATTTAAAATATATAAAGCTATTTATAATTAAATATAATAAATTTAAAATATCTCATAATTTTATTAATAATAAAAAAATTATTTATATTTGTAATTATGTATTAAAAGGCGCAGATAGGCCTGACAGGCCAGACCAGACTAATTAGTGAGCTTGGACTGACCTATTAATATAATAAGGCTTTTATAACAGTCTAAGCCTGTGCCTATTTTATAACAGGCCAGGCCAGGTTGCAAGCCCCTGGCAGGCCGCCTGGCCTTTTTCCACCCCTAGTCATGACAAAAGCGGCACTGTTGTGAAGCATATGGCTCAAATCATGAAAGAAGCTAACCATGCTTGGATCCAAAGAAGAAGAAGAGCATGGTGGTATCATCGGTGATAAGAGACTTGACGGAATGGGAGAAAGCGAAGGTGCATCGAAGGAGGTGAGGACGATGTCGGGAAGAAGGCACACACCAGCTGCGATGGAGGCGCTGGACGTCCAGGTTGCTGCGGTGCCGTTAGTTCGACCCACACAATATACGCGTCCTCCCTTGGCGGTGGCCTGTGCGGCAACGGCGCTAGTCAGAACAGTGTCGACGCGATTTCTAATGCCGGCTGGTGACCGTGGCGTTAGTGTACCGGCGAGACTCCATGAGAAAGGCATAGAAAGCTGACAAACCGTATTGAGATAGAGAGGTGAGAGAGGGAGGTAGTTTATCTGTTTCCAAAACCGACGGTAATCTTAATATTTGATTTAAATTTCAAATCGGAAACTATTCAAAATTAATTAGTTGCCTATAATTTAGTTTTAATTTCAAATTAACTCCATTATACACATTGTATAAAACATACATTGTCTTCTCATACTTTTCCTAAAAAAAGTATTATTTGTGAATAGAATGGACTTAAACCAATCAACCCGTATATAACCTATAAACTTATGCAGGCTAAGTCTAAATGGGTCAAACCGATCCGTTTGATAGCATAGACTTATCCAAAATAATATTATCATAGCATAAGAGATGTTTCACTCTCTTCCAAAGAAGAATTGTAGAAATTCAGATAACTTAGCAACCACATTAGACATGAATAAAGCGTATGATCAGTTAGAGTGAGATTTTTTGAAGAACGTGTTAATAGTTTTTGCTTTCAGATAAAGGTGATTGGAGCTGACGATGGAATGTGTAAAAATTGTAAAACACATTCAAATTTAATGGCAATCTTAATTAAAAAAAGTCACTTCTTAGAGAAGATAGAAATAGAAAGATTTTCTTTCACCTTATCTTTTTATCATAATTTTTGAAAATTTTCATCATTTTAATGGATGAAACACAAAAAAATTTTAAAGTAACGTACCGTTTTGTCTCTAACGTTTGGGGTAAGTCTCAAAGTTGTTTCAAACATTTGAATCGTTTTATTTAAGTCCCTAACGTTTCAAAATTGACTCAATGTTGTCCTGCCGAATCTGTTAACGGAATTGACGGCGGAACAAAATTGAGACAATTTTAAAACGTTAGAGACTTAAATAGGACGAAAACGTTGGGACAAAAATGATACATAGAAATAAATTTTAATTTTATCCTTCACTAATATCAATCTTTTACGGTACATAGTTATTCAATTATTTTTTAATCACATTTAAGTAAATTACACTGAATTACATTACTTTGATTCTAAATAAATTAATTTATTTATAATTTTACTTTTAAAGATTTTTACTCATCATGAAATGTTTGTAAAATGACTAGAATCACATTACTTTATTGTATATGTATAATTTTTTTCCCACAAATTTATGTACTAATCATTTTACAAACATTTTATGATGAGTAAAAATTTTTAAGAGTAAAATTATAAAAAATAAATTTATTTAGAATAAAATTAATGTGATTAAATATAATATACTTAGATGTGATTAAAAAATAATTAAATAACCATGTACCATAAAAATTTGATATTATTGAAGGATAAAATTAATTTTTTTTATATGTATCGTTTTTGTCCCTAACGTGTTCGTCCTATTTAAGTCCCTAACGTTTTAAAATCGTCTCAATTTTGTCCTGCCATCAATTTCGTTAACAGATTTCTAACGGCAGAAAAACATTGAGTCAATTTTAAAACGTTAGGGACTTAAATATGATGAACACGTTAGGGACTTAAATATGATGATTCAAACGTTAAGGACAATTTTGAGACTTATCCCTAACGTTGGGGATAAAAACGATACTTTACTCAAAAATTTAATTTTAGTGGTTAAGCTAGATCCTAATCTATGAAATACGGAACTTCGCTGAGTTGTCGTGTCCGCGTGTCGGACATATTTCGGACACGACACTCGCCGACACTCGTCCGACACGCGTGTCTGTTGTGTCCAACCGTGTCTTAATAAAAAATAAAAAATTCTTCTCCGAACACACCTAAATATCATTACGTGTCAGCGTGTCCAGTCTTATTCTTAACATATATTCTTAAAATAAACTTACATATAGTATATATTATTATTTATTAAAACAAAAAATATTTTAAATACTTGACATAATTAAAATAAAACATTAAAATTTTAATTTATATTTTAATATCAATAAAATATCAAAATATCATTATATTTTATATGTATGCGTATTCCCATATCATACAAAATTTTAAAATTTGCGTGTCGACGTGTCCCGTGTCAGTGTCAGGACTCGAGAAAGAAATATACCTAATAATCCAAATTCTCACTACTACACATTTGTGTCGGGACAGATGATTAATTTGGAAAAAATCAAGAATCACCTTTGGCTACCAAATTTTCATCCAAACAATGGTTAATATAAAAGATATCCTACAGATTTTGTCCTTAGACAACTTAAGAAAATACAGAGGCCTTTTGGCTCAATGGAAAAGATAAAAAAAAAACAAAGATTTTGGAATGGATAGAGAACAAAGTGGATGGAAAAATTAAAGGGTGAAAAAAAGGTCTCCTTAATCAAATAGGGGAAAAAAAAAATCGCGTTAAAAATATCATTCAAGCTATTCCCTTATTTAGTGTTCCCTTAAAAATCTCGTTAAAAATATCATTATACCAATCAAATAGTGTTCTAAGATACTCTAAGTACTTCTGCAAAAAAATATGTGCGGAAGTGGTTAGATTTTGGTGGAGGATTCCGAAAAAGAAAAGAGAGATTTATTGGAAGAACTAGAACAAGTTATGTACAAACAAAAGAGAAAATGATATACGATTTAGAGTTGAGTCACCAGAAAACGGCTTAACTGAAAAACAAGTATGAAGACTAATCAACAATTTAGAGTCCCGATGGACAAAATTGATGAAAGCTATTTATTTGCCGAATAGATATTTTTGGGAGGTCAAAGCTCATGAACAATAAACGAGTTTGGAATAGTATCCTATAAGGAAAGAATTTTTACCGATTAAAATCGTATTAATTTAGATTTAATTGGTTTTATTTTTTGTGATCAGATCGAATTTTAAATTTATTTTTTAAAATCAATTCACTCTAATTTAAATTGTACAATGTGTTATAATATTATTATTTTATTATTATATTTATAATTTTATTTATAATATGTTCAATTTATTATATATTTTTATATTATTTATGTATTATTATTATTTAATAAATATTTTAAATTTAAAATGAGTTTTATTTATTTATTTTGACTGACATACAATTTTATTTCTGTTATTATATTATTATTAATTTTTAAAATATTGTTAAGACTTATTATGTCATAGTTGATTATTTAAAATTTGATGGTGAGATTTGTTAAGCATATTTAATTTTTTTATTTTACAAAATCGTAAATCCATTCTAATCTAAATCACTTGAAATTGGATCGAATTAAAAAAAAAGTCCAATTCAAATCGTACTGCAAGTAAAATTAGTATTCAAATCGGATGATTTTTTAATTCAAAACCCATCCAAATTACACTGCAAATACTCTTAGCTTAAACTTAATCTACAACATACATTATCATATTATCATATTATGTATATACTAAAAATTAGTGACTAAATCAATTATTCACATAAAATATATATTAGAATTTAAAATATACATTAAAATATGATATGTATGTACACATAATTTTTTTATTTCTTATTGAAAACTGATATTTAATTAAGTTTAATTAAAGTTATACTTCTAATTAATAATTAATTCAGATGTTTTATGGTAAGGTATGAAGAAGAAGATTTGATGGGTGAGAGTGAGACATGAGGGCCAGTGGAAGCGTCAATGTCCAAAACAGTAACACACCGTCGTTGTGGTGGTATTGGCCTTACCCAGATAAACCCATAAATTACGACCAAAAGAAAATCCCGTAAATGAAGATCATCATATCCCTTTCAAACACTACACTACAAATTAAGAGTCCAAAATTCAAATATTTGCATTCAACAAAAGAAGTTCATTCCATGTGCCCCTGAAAGAAGGAATTTACACCGTATATTCCTTCTAGCAAAAGTTTCATAATTTTTCATATGTATATAGATATTTATTTATTTAGTTATATATACGTGTTGGTCATGAGTTTCAACTAATATGAATCAGAGGCTAATTAATTCTTAACCAATCTCCTTTGCATATGTTGTCAATTTATAAAGCACGGATACTTTATTGAGTTATCGTGTCCGTGTGTCAGACACATTTTAAATACGATACTCACGGATATTTGTCCGACACGCGTGTTTATTGTGTCCAATTATGTCTTAATAAAAAATAAAAAAAAAATTTTAGACACACTTAAATATCATCACATACATGTCAGCATGTCTAGTCTTATTCTTAATATATATTTTTGAAATAAATTTAGATATAGTATATATTATTATTTATTAAAATAAAAAATATTTTAAATACTTGATATAATTAAAATAAGATATTAAAAATAATTAAAAAATTAATTTATATTTTAATATCAATAAAATATCAAAATATCATTACGATTTATCTAAAGAATACTTTATATTTTATATATATGTGTGTCCCCGTGTCTTATAAGATTTTAAAATTTGCGTGTCGGCATATCGCATGTCGTATCGTGTCCCATGTCCGTGTCATGTCAGTGTCCGTATCAGTCTCCGTACATCATAGTTGTCAATTAACATCTATCTTACTAATTTAACATTTTACTTACATAATTTAAAATTTTTTAGCATGTTTATGTTTAATATGTCTAAAATATTTTTATAGACGAAAAAATTATTAAAAATATACCTGAATTATTTTGATGCTAATAAAAATGTCTTTGAATTTTGTTATAAAAATATTCTATCAAATAATTTAAAAATATGATAGAAATACTCAATTGTGATAAAAAAATATGTTCCGTTAATAGAAAAACGTGACATGATACATTTACTAATATCAGAGTTTCACTTGTTATATATAAGGCTGGTAAACGAGACGAAACTCGTCGAACTGGCCCGCATAACTCGCCAAAAAGATAGGTCGGGCTATAAATTTGAGACTACTATAATAAAAAGTTCGTCTAATATGCACCGCTTAATCCACAGATTTTAGTAGATTTTGGTGGGACGAGCTTGTTTGTCGGGCTTTTGGCTTTAAGATGATAATTGAATTTGAAACGTTACTATTTTGCTTGTATTTAAAATATTTGTTCGTTTTATTTTAAGTTATAATTTGGATTATGTTTGATTGATTAAAGATTTAGACAATATTTACTTATATATATTTTAAAAATGTCTGTTTTGCTTTGGCCTTTGGACAATCTTAATTTTATTATTTTGTTTTAAGAAATTTAGTTGATGATTATTTTATTAGATATTTAAAATTATAAATATTTTAGTGTTTGTAAAATTATAAGTTTATTAAAATATTTATAAAATTATATTTTTAATATTTAATAGTTCAATAATTTTTTAAAAAAAAAAAAGAAAGAGAAAATTGGCAGACTTAACCCATTAATTCGCTGTTAGACGGAGTGTAATAGAAATTTAGGATCGTCTAATAGACGAAATGGACGGGCATATCCATTTCCACCCCTAATTATATAAAAAGTTATGTTTATCACATTAATTTTTCTATTAAACGTAGAACGTTTTAATTTTTAAGTATATAATTTTGTCACGTTTTTAAATAATTTAATAATATTTTTACCAATAACAAAATAATTCAAATATATTTTTAGTGGTTTAATCTTTTGTAGCTTGTCTTTGCTGCTGTTACGATAAGATTATAATTTTGCTTAATTTTTAGAATAATAAAAATATTCTTCATACAATACAGGCGCATTAAGTGTGTTTCCTGTTCACTTATACTACCAGAAATGCAGTGATTAGCCATGGAAAAAACCGTGGCTAAAATCAAGAAATTCCGTAGCGATTAAGCCTTAGCAATGAAACATTTCCATGGCTAACAAGGGCGACGCCTTTTCAGTTAGCCACGGTTTTTGTCCGGTTAGCCACAGTTTTATGATCTGTGGAGACATCTGAATAGCCACGGTTTTTACGTTATTGGCCACACTCTAAACCGTGGCTAAATGACAACAGTGTAACCAACAAGTATAGCTTTGCCACAATTTTTCCGTGGCTAATAGGGGTGCACATGGGCCGGGTGAAGCCGGGTTTGATGTGACCCAGACCCGACTCGAAATATACACCGGGTCTATTTATTAGACCCGAACCCGACCCTAGACCCGATGAAACCAATACACTTTCGGGCCACAATTATACCGGGTGAAAACCGGGCCGTTAACATTATATTACGTTGATACCTTCTTGTAAGCTAGCATGTAAAAATATCCAAATTTCCAAGACTCCAACCATTATTTAACATGGTAAAATTCACTTAGAAAAATATAACAAGAACCAACCCTTCTTTAAAATTAAAGCATAACCACAATCAATACTAAAGCAAAACCACAATCAATACTAATATTGTCTAATAATATCAAATATTTAAATCAATACAAATAACACAATATTATGCATTAGTCTAAAGTCTTATGCATTCTAACTATAAAACCTTAACTTATAGTCTTATAATGACTAATAACACAAAATATTAAGGTTTACAATACTTAAATTCCACATAAGAATAGTCATGATCCATCACTAATAATACAAAATATTAATTGTGTATGATGACCGGGCCACCGGGCCGACTTCGGGTGACTCGAGCTATGGCCCGGACCCGACCCGAAATAATGATCGGGTCTATTTTTGAGACCCTTACCCGGCTGATAAAGAAATAAGAAATAAACAAGAAGATAAAGATTCAAACTGAATGAAAAGATACATTAAAATTGAAATAGAAATAAAAAGGATAGATTGAAATTGAATACAAAGAGAATCACTCTACTTTCTACCCAATTTCTTGACGCAACAAGAAAGGGACTCCTCAACCTAACTTGTCAACGCCATAGTTTGGAAATTGAATCGAAGGGACTCCTCAACCTTCTACCCAATTCCCCGATGTAACAAGAGAGGGACTCCTCAACCTCAATTGTCCACATTATGGTTTCATCACGAAACCAAAAAGGGGTTTTGAAACCTCTAAAAATTCTATGCTATGACTACAATAGCTAAGGATGTATTTATAACCTCTTATTAGGTTAAAACAAAGAAAACCCTAAAGCCCATAAACATAAGGCCCAATCTAGTAATTAAATAAACAAAATCAAAATACATTAAATAAAATATTCTAAAAATGTAAACTAAAATATCTTCTAAATAACTCTTGAACTCTTCATATCACGAACATTTGAAGCATGTATCATTCTCCTCCTCTTCAAAAAGATTCGTCCTCGAATCTTGTAGGCGGAAAAAAAATAATATATGAAAAGGACAATAATTATAAGGAAGATAATTTCTTTTTTTTTTGTTTTTTTTCTTCTTTTTTTTTTTTATTTTTTTCACTTTATGCTTCTTCTTTTTTTTTTTTTCAATAATGAAACGCAAACGAAAACAAGAACACAAGCACAAAAAGAAAGACGCGACAAACACTTGACTCTTTTTTTTTATGATAAAAGAAGAACAAATATAGATTAATAAGAATTAATCTAATACTTGAGCTCTGATACCAAATGATACGGAATGTAACCCAGGATAAGATGGAATATCAAAGAAAGGGACTCATCTACCTCAATTTGATTTCCTGATGCAACAGTTAAGGGAATCACTCTACCTCACCTGTTCACACCTAAGTTTCTCAAAGAAACTCAAAGAAAATTTCATTCATCAAAATTAAGAAAAAAAATGGCTATCGGATTTTAGAGGGTTTTTATACCTCTTAAATTTAAATCCCTAACTCATAAGTTCACTAGAATAAAATATGGGCCAAATCATAATTGGGCCTAAAACAAACAAATAACAAAAATAAAATAAACATAAAATAAATTCTAAGAAAATGATGTCTCTTTTAATTCATCTTGACTAATGAGAGTCTTCAATGCATCTTGTAAAATAGTAAGACGTGTGACTTTTGGTAATCGTTAATCATTGTCTTGCCCAATTCTTGATGCATCTCCTGAACACATGATTTAGCCATGTTTGCAAAACCTTCTTTTATTCTCTTAGTTGTTGCTCTTGTAATTGGACCAATTGGCATATGACAGTTCTCAGTTTGTCCCATGGGACTCGTATCACCGGCCCTAAAACCGATGAAATCACACCAAATTAGCCTCTAAAGTGTTCGGGACCGGACCGGGCCTTCGGGCCGGGCCGGGTCTGTGCACCCCTAGTGGCTAATATTAGTAAACTGGGCTTTTTTGCCACATTTTTTTTGTGGCTAAACATTGTTTGGGTTATTTAGCCACGGTTTTTCCGTGGCTAATCATAAAAGATAAATTATATATATATATAATAAAGATGCTACTTAGAACAAAATTATATTATACAAAATTAAAAAGATTAGCCATATCCATATAAGTAATATTTTTAGTAATAAAAATATGAAATTTAAGTAACAGTGTTGAAAAGCAAATATCCTGAACTAAATGAGTTTAAACTATTACAAAATCAAGTATCAAAATGTATCATTATTAGATCTCTAACGTCTTCATTGGAATACCTGCAAAAACATTCAAATAAGATTGTGTTATCTCTTAATTTATGAAAAAAAAGTCTCAAGACATTATTTAAAATAATATTTTAATGTAGTTAAAAAAAAGTAGGAATGCATACCCAATAATGCTGAGTTTTCATTTTCACAACATAAAACATCTTATTGAACTCGTCATCAATCAATATATATATTGCTAGACTTGATATCCTGGTGAACAACTTTCAATTCAATTGCTTCATGCAAGTAAATAAGCAAGCCTGTCAAGAATAAAGATAAAATAGAGAGTGATATTAATGATATTTTCTCATATTAAAACTTAACTATAGTATTATTTAACGAGACAAACGAATACTATTAGCGAGATATTGGATTGCAATCAAAACCATTTAGAGAAAAAGAACTTAAAGTAAAAATAAAAATGTGTTAGAAATTACTAAGGTCAATATTTTAAAGTAGAAAGTTGACCAGGTAACTATCGAATAAAACTTTCATGCGGACCTCCCAGGTAAGTGCTCCTTATTCCATGGCAACATGCATCCATTACTCTAAGTTACCATTATTGACATATTCATCCATTAACAGCTTAAATATTGAAACAAACATTAAAGCAAAAATGCTATTGATAGTACAAAGAAATAGATAATTAGATACTATGTACTCGAGAATTGTGAGAGCACAGATAATAACTTAAAGAAGTGCAACTTTATTCAACGTTGGTATCAGGACCTTTAACACTGTCTTTTACTTAGTTCAAATTTATCCATATTCATATAAGTTTCAATAATTACAAAGCTACAAAGCTAAATTAAAAGTTGAACAATTTAAAAGAAAACACAAACTTGCATGGAGATCCTGTTGGGAATAATACACCATTCTCCCTTGAGAAAACACCTTTGACAGAGAAATAAAATAGACACAATCACAACACAAGAATTTAACGTGGAAAGCCCAATTACCGGAGAAAAAACTACGGCCGTTGTCAAATGACAACCAGAGAATATCACTATGTGAAAATTGTTACAACACATAGACTTCTTTCTCTCACCGGCACCCCAGTACACCCACACTCTCTCAAAGTAAATATCTAACTACACCTCACAACACTCTCTAATCAAAGAGTATAGAGGAAAAGAAAAATCAGATACAAGCTTAAAGTGTTTCTGACTGGTGCAAAAACAAATGAGAACTTAGCCTCATATTTATAGCCTAGGCCACCCACTCCATTTGCTATCCTGAGCAATGTGGGACTAATTCAACCAAATCCTAACAATCTCCACCTTGATTGAAATAGTCATATATCTTCAGCTTCCATTGTCAACACCGACAATTCTTTGCTGCCATTGTCTATACCGACAATCATAGTTCAGAGAACTATCATACTCCACCATGAAAGTATACTCACTTGGAATTAGACCACTCCAAGCATTTCACCTTGGTACAGATCGAAACGTTGCTGAAAATTCATGGTACAACTTCCAAATTGGCTTTTCCTGGAAGTTCTTCAGCCATCGACCTAACTCCGCCACACACCTCGCATCTCAACGCCAACCAATGCCCGTGTGCAATTGTGGACCCGCTTGCCACAACTTATCCTTATCCATGGCAGTGCGGTAATACCATGAGGATACTTCTTGTCTTCTAGAGAACATCATCTTTTCTCATAGAGAGAGCAACCAGAGATCTTCTCCTTCAACGCCTTGTGCAAACCTGATTGTATCAACACATCCTTGACTTGTATTTGCCACAAGCCAAAATTGATTCTTCCATCAAATTTCTCTATTTCAAGCTTCACAGCACTTGAATATCCTGACATTGTTGCAACCGTATACTGGAATAGTATAACTCAACCGTGCACTAGGAAGGGTCCCCAGGAAAGAGAGGTGGGTCACAATGGACACACTTAAATACCAAGTCTTTCCTTAGCCAGAACCTTTCCAAACAGCACTCTCACAGTGTCACACTGCCTTCCAGCAACAACAACAGCAACCAAAGATCAACCTCAAGCCACAGGACAAAATTCTTTTCTGATGTGGAAGGTCATATTAGGCTGCAACCACAGAGCATACTAAGAATAAATCCCACCGAACCGAAGCTCTTGATACCACTTGTTGGGAATAATACACCATTCCCCCTTGAGAAAACACCTTTGACAGAGAAATAAAATAGACACAATCACAACACAAGAATTTAACGTGGAAACTCCAATTACCGGAGAAAAAACCACGGCCGTTGTCAAATGACAACCAGAGAGAATATCACTATGTGAAAATTATTACAACACATAGACTTCTTTCTCTCACCGGCACCCCAGTACACCCACACTCTCTCAAAGCAAATATCTAACTACACCTCACAACACTCTCTAATCAAAGAGTATAGAGAAAAAGAAAAATCAGATACAAGCTTAAAGTGTTTCTGACTGGTGCAAAAATAAATGGAGAACTTAGCCTCATATTTATAGCCTAGGCCACCCACTCCATTTGCTATCCTGAGCAATGTGGGACTAATTCAACCAAACCCTAACAGATCCCAGCATCGACAAGAGACAAAGTTGCAGCATTGATACACGCAGATCTAGTTCCTACACAGGAATATTGAGGAAGAATTAGTGAATAGTAAAAAAAAATAGTCTTTTAAATACAAAAAAAAGTAAAGATCCAAGAGAATATTAGATAAACATAAAAAAGGGGCTGCTTAGGGTTCCTTCCATTTTTCTTTGTAATTCAGGATTGCCTGCAAAATTTTGATTTCCGCTATTTTGGGACCTTCTTTGGTGACTTAACGCTGAATTTACTAAGGATACAGAGAAACTCAACAATAGTATGAACCTGTGAGGGAGTTCTTCCAATTTTCTAGTGAGTGGGCTTTACTTTGGTGCTGAGTGAAAATTACTTTTAAGTTTTCCGCCCAAAATTTCACTTGTAAAAGTTCATTTGAATTTATTTCAGTCAAGTAATTGAAATTTTTAATTTAAATTAATAGTTAACTATAAAAAATATATAAATTATAATATATACCATATTTTAAAGACGGTACATACTAATTACTGTTTCAAAAATAAACTTACGTTCATTTATGTTGGATATTTTTTTTTACTAAATTGATAAAAAGATAATAAAAAAAATAAAAAAATAAAATTTAGGAAAACTAATGCATATTGTAAATTAGAGACAAAAAAAATGTTACTCTTTTTTATCATGAATTTTATATATACTTTTAACATTCATTCTCAATTAATTAAAGCAATAAGTATATACTCTTTTTATACTATTTCAACTAATGCATCTTCTAGTCACCAAAAAAAACTAATGCATCTTCGGTTACTCAATGCTGAATTTACTAAGGATAAGGAGAAACTGAACAATAGTCTGAACATGTGAGAGAGTTCTTCCGATTTTTTAGTGAGTGGGCTTTACTTTGGTGCTAAGTAAAAGTTATTTTTTTTGGCCGAAAATTTCACTTGTGTATTGTAAACGTTCATTTGAATTTATTTCAGTCAAGTAATTAAGATTTTTAATTTAAATTAATAGTTAACTATAATAAAAAAATATAAAATTATAATTATATATCATATTTCAAAGATGGTACATACTAATTAGGATTATGGATTTTGACTTAGATTTAAAAAAATAAAAAAAGATTGCCGGAAAAAAAAATATTAAAATTTGGTAACTATTTCAAAAATAAACGTACGTTAACTTATGTCGGATATTTTTTTATTAAATTAATAAAAAAATAAAAAATAGAAAAATAAAATTTAGGAAAATTAATACATATTATGAATTAAGGACAAAAAAAATGTACTCTTTTTATTATGAATTTTATATTTTTATCATTTATTCTCAATTAATTAGAGTTATAAGTATGTACTCTTTTTATATTATTCCAACTAATGCATATCTTATCAATTGAAAATGGCTGGGAAGGAGAGAGAAAAAATCATCGACAAACTAGATAAATCTGCACCCTTAAAAATTGAAATTTATTATTAAAGTTTAAATTTGAAAAAAATAGGAACTGCCTATAAAATTTTTGAAAGGGATGGAAGGAAACACTAGAAGCGCGTAATTTAAAAGTAGACATCGTTTGATTTCGCCACGGTGAGCATTGGGTCTGTGGTAATTGAGAGAGTCCAATTCAAATTGGCCACAGACAAACAAAAACGTGGAAAACTTTCGCACAATTTAACCACGGAAAAGCAAAACGTTACAAGTGATTACGACGATCATGAAAATTTGCTACTGCTTCTTGTTCGTGAATATTTTCCCGTGGTAAACTACCGTGTTTCTGGTAGTGATATTGTTTTATAAATATTGTCTTTTTTTATTAAGTAAATTGAAAAGACATTTTGCGTCTGCTTTTGTGTGTAAATAATTCTTTTACTACAATAAGAATTAGATAAACTAAGGTCTACCATATCAACAAATTTAAACACATGCATGCTAGAAGCCTAGAAGCATATGGTTTTCTAGTATTTGACAAAGACATTATTTACAGCTATTGTATTTCATGATGACAACCAACATCTAGAATTGGAATATAGCATTTTATTATTAGAAGTTGGATTGTCTTCTGCATAACTGAATAGAAACTAAGTTGGAATTCTATTATTCTAAACCATACTAGTCTACTAGACGCAATATCACATCCATGACTTGCACATGAAAAGAAAAAAAAATCCACCTCCTATATCGTACGATACTATAATGTAACCATTCATGAATATGGGCACACTTTAACATCATGTATGTGTATCCCTTAATTATAGCTAAATTATAAATAATATCTGAAGAAGTATAAATGTGAATTATGCCTTGGGTTAGTTTATTTAATAGTTTTAGTTGAATCACATATATTCTCTAAGTAATCTTGTTCGATCTAAGATATTTATGATATCACTTGAATCAATTCCCATGAATTAATAAGGGTTATTTGTATTGCGTTTTTTGTTTTGTTTTCCTTTTACGTAATAATACATCCTTAATAATTTTAGTACATTTTATTGCTGCTTTTATAATTGCTGTTATATATAAAATCACAAGTAGTTTTTCTTTTTGTTCCTTTTAAGTTATGTGTTTTTTTTATAATAATAGTTATATAATAATTATTTTTTTCATGGTTGTTTGTGATTTTTTTTATGCTATATTGCTTGTTGGTGTCTTTAAAACCAGCGTAATCGACAAATATTTGAGGATATTTGAGAATGTCGGCAGCTGCCTCCTGATGTTTACTTCTGCCTAAGCTTGAATTTGGGTAAAAAATTTGGATATGAATCTTTTTGTGTTATTTTAAAAAATAAGACTTATAAGAAGTTATATTGTTATAAATACTACTATCTAAGTCATAATATAATCATTTTTTTTTTAATTTGTTTTAATGTTGTTATTAAATTTGTGCTAAAAAATAACAATTTTATAGACTTATAGTTAATATTTATCAATAAATATTACAGACACACCGTATATACTATATATACGTTTCAACTACTATATAATAGTTGAAATATATTGTAACATAATATGTGAGAGTCTGAAAATAAAATTGAATTTAAAATAAAATACAAAAAGTTGTTAGGAAGTTTCTAGTCTTGTACAGCTAATGAGTTTGTTACAATTTGTTAGTTTGTTACAATTTGTTAGAGAATTAGCTGAGAATTAGTTATTTATCTCTTTCTTTTGTACAGATATATAAAGTAGTGTATATGTATATCTACAGTGTAAAATCATGATGCTTGATTCATTCAATAAACAGAGAATGTTCATCATTCAAATTTCTCTCTGACTTCTTCAAATCTTTTTCACTGTCCTCTTCAATTTTAATATGATGAATCTTTATCATCAGCTTTAGCTTTCACTTCTCTTCTCTTCTTTTGACAGCTTGCTGCATCGCATTGCTTGCTGCATCACACTGGTACCATTTTACATGGTATCAGAGCTTGCGATCTTTCAATGGCGCCCGATGATACGAATACCAGTACCAACGCTGCTCATTCCGCTGCGGATTTCGAACGATTCACTGCCTTCATGGCCCAATTCTCCCAATTTCAAGCTCAATTTTCCAGATCTGGTTCTACCTCCATTTCAGACCCAACCAGCCCCTATTTTCTTCATCCTTCAGAAAGTCCTGGCACTTCATTGATACCTCTTCAACTTACACCTCAAAATTATTATCAGTGGTCACACGATATGTGGCATGCTCTCAGATCTAAGAATAAGGTAAAATTCTTAGATGGATCAATTGTGAAACCTGCTGAGCATGAAGCTACCTTCGAAGCTTGGGATCTGTGCAATAGCTTTCTTCTTTCTTGGATTAATCTCTCTCTCAGTCCAGAAATTGTTAAGAGCGTGATGTGGATCACTTTTGCTTCAGATTTGTGGAACGATCTGAAAATTCGCTACTCGCATGGAGATGTGTTCAGAGTTGGTGATTTAAAGAGGAGTTCTATGCTATTCGCCAAGGTGATTCCACTATCACTACTTATTTCACTAAATTGAAATCTATTTGGGAGGAATTAGAGAATCTTCGTACAATTCCTAGTTGTTTGGCTTGTGTTAATAGTTGCAATTGTGGATTGAAAATTATTAGAGATTATGCGTCTGAAGAGTATGTTGTTAAATTCTTGAAAGGCTTAAACGAGCAATATTCCACTGTCAAGTCTCAGATCATGCTTTTAAAGCCTTTGCCTGATGTCAATACTGTCTTGGCCATGCTAACACAGCAAGAATGCCAATTCCATTCGGATTTCATGGATACTAAAATAGTTGCAAACTCCATGGAAGTGCAACACTCTTCGGGCAACAACCCTGCCTCAAGAGGCAGAGGATGAGGCAGAAATTCAGGACGAGGTACAAGGAAAGGGGGGCAATGAATTTCCTGCACACTTGAAGCAGAAATCTGCAAATCATATCAGCACTGAAGGGGCAATTGAGGATTCCAATGCTGAGCTAATTGATTCTGGTCAAGATGATAAGAGTAATGAGATAGTGCTTGTCTTCAGGGGCGGTGCTAGGTACAAGGAAAGGGGGGCAATGGCCCCCCTAATTTTAATTTTTTACATGTAAATTATATGTAAATTTTAGTTTAGCCCCCCCTTAAAATTTTATTTTAGTCTTATTTTATTGTGTAAATATTTTTTGCCCCCCTCTAATATTTCTTCTAGCTCCGCCCCTGCTTGTCTTGACTCCTGATCAGAAGGAAACGTTAATAGCTCTGCTCCAGCAACCGCTTATGACAGCTCCAACTAGTGTGAACCACATTACTTCTTCAACCACCTTCACTCAACCAAAAGGTAGACATATTTTGAGTGCATGTTTTCATAAAACCTCTTGGATAATTGACAGTGGTGCCACTGATCATGCTTGCTATATCCAAGAATTTTTCAAAATCTTCTTTCATATAAAACCAGTTTTAATCAATCTACCTGATGGTTCCAAAACTACAATAAATATTTGTGGTACAGTGCAATTATCAGACACTTTGATCCTCACCAATGTTTTGTTCATTCCTCACTTTAAATATAATTTAATTTCTGTTTCAAAGCTCACTAAAACATTGCATTGTGAAGTTAGATTCACTGATTATTCTTGTGAGATACAGGAACTTCCCTCCTTGAAGATGATTGGGCAAGCTGAAGTGGTTAGAGATCTCTATGTGATGAATGCAGATCCATTAAAATTACCTTCACCAAAATTCACTACACAACCTGTGACACTTACTATACAGCAAGATATAGGAGTTCTTTGACATGCTAGATTAGGTCATTTACTATATAGCAGAATGATAACCGTGAAAAATAGTTTTTCCTTCATTAAATGCATTTCTCAGTCACATGTTTGTGACTCATGTCATTATGCCAAACAAAAAAGATTTCCCTTCCCTATAAGCAATACACATTCTGTTAATGATTTTGATTTGTTACATATTGATATTTGGGGCCAATTTCTGTTCCGTCCATTTCAGGTCATAAGTATTTTTTAACTATTGTTAAAGACAAAACCAGATTCACATGGCTTTATTGCATGAAATTAAAATTAGAAGCGAGAAAATTAGTTTAAGATTTTGTTCAACTTGTACAAACACAATTTAACAAAATTGTCAAGTAAATTAGAACTGATAATGGTTTGAAATTCAAAATGGAGTCATTTTACAGTCAAAGGCACTGAGCATCAAACCTCTTGTGTTGAAACTCCACAACAAAATGGTATTGTGGAGCGCAAACATCAACACATCCTCGTTGTTGCTAGAGCGCTTTTGTTTCATTCATTTGTCCCAAAATATTTTTGGCATTATGCTGTACAACATTCAATTCATTTGATAAATCGATTGCCTAATGCCTTCTTGAAAAATATGACTCCTTATGAAGCTCTATTTCATTATAAACCAGATTTAAGTGAACTTAAGGTGTTTGGTTGCCTTATATTTGCTTCCACTCTCACTGCTGGAAGACGATAGTTGGATCCAAGGTCCAGAAAATGCATTTTTCTAAGCTATAAAATCGGCACTAGAGGTTCAATTTTGCTTGACATAGAAACTAAAGAAATCTTTATGTCTCGGAACACTGAATTTTTTGAACAACATTTTCCTTTCAAGACTGTTTCAAGTAATTCACACTCCACTGCACAACAATCATTCACACCTGCAAATTTGGATCCCTTTTTGGATTTGTATCCTATTTCTGCATTTCATCCTAACATTCATAACACTCCATCTTTAGCAACTAATCACGCATCCCCTGACATTATTCCTCATACTGTATCATCTACTGCATCTTTGCGTGATACTTATACCTCTAATACAACTCCTAATCAAGTTACTCAATCTGCCACCGTTAATTCACCATCTTCCATTCCTGTTTTAAGACGGTCTGAAAGGGAATGCAGGCAACCATCTTATCTTCAGGACTATCACTGCTTCAACCTTCGTTCACATAGAGATCCTGTCCACACTGTCCAATTATCTTCAAATTGTAAGTATCCCTTGTCTCACCATTTGTCATATGCATCTTTCTCTCCAAAGCACCTAGCATTCACTCTTGCTATCATTAACAACCCTGACCCTAAACACTACTCTGAGGCTGTCATGCATGATTGTTGGAGAAAGGCTATTGATGCAGAACTTGCTGCTCTTGAGCAAAACAAAACCTGGACCATTACCTCCTTACCATCTCGCAAGAATGCAGTTGGTTGTAAGTAGATCTTTCGCACTAAGTTCAACCCAGACGGAACTATTGAACGGCACAAGGCTCAGCTAGTTGCTCAAGGTTTTACCCAAATTTCAGGGGTTGATTATATTGACACTTTTAGCCCAGTGGTTAAAATGAGCACTGTTCGAGTCCTTCTGGCCATTGCTGCAGCAAAGGACTGGCATATTCATCAACTTGATGTTAACACCGCCTTTCTTCAAGGCGACCTTCATGAAGATGTATTCATGAAGCTTCTGAAAGGGTTGAAATGTTCTGATCCCAAGCTGGTTTGCAAGCTAGATAGGTCTCTTTACGGCTTGAAGCAAGCGAGTCGTCAATGGAATCTCAAGCTCTCTGCTGCGTTAACTGAATTGGGGTTCAATCAGTCTGAAAGTGATCACTCTTTGTTCACTAAATCTACTACACATGGGTTCACAGCAATTTTGGTGTATGTAGATGATCTTGTTCTATCTGGTGATAATTTGAATGAAATGCAACATGTCAAGCACTTTCTGGATAGCAAGTTCCAAATTAAATATCTTGGCATTCTTAAGTTTTTTATTGGAATGGAGGTAGCTCGGAGCAAAGCTGGAATTTATCTTTACCAAAGAAAATATGCTTTGGATTTGATCAATGACTGTGGCTTTCTTGGAGCCAAGCCAGCGACAACACCTATAGAGTATTCAACCTCTTTGTCCAGAGAATCAGGAATTGTGCTTCCTGATGCTTCACTCTATCATAGATTGATTGGAAGGCTTCTTTATCTTACCAATACCAGGATAGATTTGAGCTACTATGTGGGTTGCCTCTCTCAATTCATGGACTCACCCACTGATGTTTATTTGCAAGCTGCTTACAGGGTTCTTCGATACTTGAAACAATCTCCAATTTCTGGTCTCTTCTTCTCTGCCACAAACTCTTTTAAGCTCTCTGGTTACATTGATTCAGATTGGGGTGCTTGCAAGGACACTAGGAAGTCCATCACTGGTTATTGCTTCTTTCTTGATCACATACTCATCTCTTGAAAGAGTAAGAAACAAACAACTGTGTCCAGATCTTTCTCTGAAGCAGAGTATCGAGCGTTGGCTAATGGGACGTGTGAACTCATTTGGTTGCTGAAATTGTTAAAGGAGTTTGACATCCATCCTCCTCTCCCAGTTGATATTTTTTGTGATAACAAATCTACTATCTACATTGCTTCTAATCCGGTCTTTCATGAGTGAACCAAGCATGTGGAGATTGATTGTCATATTGCTCGAAACAAGTACAAGGAAGGTATTTCAAATTTGAGACATATTGCCTCTGCTAACCAACCTGCTAACATCTTTACAAAGCCCCTTGCTCCAGGGCCCTTCTCCTCTCTATTGTCCAAGCTAGGATTACTTGATTTGCACAAACCAAGCAATACCAGCTTGCGGGAGAATGTAACATAATATGTGAGAGTCTGAAAATAAAATCGAATTTAAAATAAAATACAAAAAGTTGTTAGGAAGCTTCTAGTCTTGTACAGCTAATGAGTTTGTTAGTTTGTTACAATTTGTTAGAGAATTAGCTGAGAATTAGTTATTTATCTCCTTCCTTTGTACAGATATATAAAGTGTATATCTACAGTGTAAAATCATGATGCTTGATTTATTTAATAAACAGAGAATGTTCATCATCCAAATTTCTCTCTGACTTCTTCAAATCTTTTTCACTGTCCTCTTCAATTTCAATCTGCTGAAACTTTATCATCAGCTTTAGCTTTCACTTCTCTTCTCTTCTTTTGACAGCTTGCTGCATCGCACTGCTTGCTGCATCACATTGGTACCATTTTACATGTATAGCATGATAAATTTATAATATTTATTGATGAATATTAACTATAAAATAAAGCTCAATTAACTTAATGTGGAATAAAAAGTTACAACATTTTCAAATAATATCAATCAACCGAATAAAGTGGGATAAAAAAAATTATATATTATTTATCCTTTAATTTAAAACTTTATATTTCTAAAGTTTAAATATATTTTTTTTAATATTTTGATTCTAACATTTAAAATTATTTTCTTAATTTATATATACATTTAGATCTGGATATAAAGATGGACCAGCATCTCGCAATCTACGAGAAGCAAACGTTGCAAAACATGAACATCTCGCAATCCACGAGAAGTTGTGTAGCAGTGTTGCAGAACATGGATATTTGACCAAGTGGCGGTTTAAGAACATGGATACTTGAACATCTTCAGTCTGTGATTCAGAATTCAGTTGGTCAGTTTTCTGCTGTGCTTATCGGATTCTTTTTGGTATGTTTTCAAAATTTTGTGCGCTCCATTTGTCTAAACTTCCACCACAAATTTGTATCTTCTCTTATATGTCTCATTTGCTACTTTTTGATGCATCTTCTATCACCTTGTTACATTCATCACTTGTTAACCATGCTTTCTCAAACCTGAACCTGTGCGCCTTCCCGATTTTCTGACCAAATTGAGTAGCAAGGGACTGTGATCAGATTTGTATTTAATAGATGTCGAACTGTTATTTTCAAATACATCTCCTTCCACCCTATTGTTGTCAAGGCATTTTTGGATACATCTCCTTCCACCCGCCTTATGCCTTTTCCTCCCCAATTTTCTGGCCAAATTGAGCCGGCCAAATTGAGTAGCAAGGGGCTGTGATCATATTTGTATTTAAATAGATGTTGAATGGTTGTTTTTGGATACATCTCCTTCCACCCTATTGTTGCCAAGGTATTTTCGGATACATCTCCTTTGACCCTATTGTTGCCAAGGCTTTGACCAACCATTCTGTTAGAATATAATTAGGATCAATTAGTATTATTTTCTTTCTTTATAAACGGGTTAGATTTTTCGCCCAACAAAGGCTTGGGAACATCATTTTTCCTAGCAAATGTGTTCAAAGACTTGTCATTTGATTTATCATTCAGAATGTTCCCACTAATTCCTGGCTTGTCTAACCCAAGTTTTGCTAATCCAATTAGGGTTTTGGATCCTGCAATTATTGGTAATGCAAAACTTGGGTTAGACAAGCCAGGAATTAGTGGGAACATTCTGAATGATAAATCAAATGACAAGTCTTTGAACACATTCGCTAGGAAAAATGATGTTTCCAAGCCTTTGTTGGGCGAAAAATCTAACCCGTTTATAAAGAAAGAAAATAATACTAATTGATCCTAGTTATATTCTAACACATTCGACTATGTAAATGAGTGCCCAACAAATTATTGGCTGAGAGATTTTAATAGATCCTAACTAAACTATTTTTTTGTAATTTTCTAGGCAGCCATAGAATTCGGTAGTCCTCTTTGGGTTCTTTCAGTAAAACCCCTAATATATAATATATATTTTAAAAATTATACATATAATGAAGGAAGTGAGAATTAAACACACAATCTCTCCCATATAATAACTTAGAGTAAGTGAGTAACCACTAAACTAATTAATTAAATTAAGGAAGAAGGGACAAAAGTACACCTGAAAGTTTATACGCTGGACAGTAATACACTTGAATCGTTTAATGAGTCACGCGTGCACATTAATTATACACTCCGGCAGACTGAATCACCATTCCGGCCATCAGCGTGTGGCGTGGTTAGTGAGAGTGGACAAGTGCCTCTATTTATCCTTGCTGGCACGTTAAGAGTTAGTGAGCTGGCCAATTAGTGCCAACTCAGATAAAATGTTTTATTTTAATATTTAATTAGGAAAAATTAACCCTAAAATGCTTTGTTCTCTTTAATCAAATTATGAACTTCAAGGTTTTGTTGGTGGTAACATAGTTTGCACCTTGAGACAATTAGACAGCCCTAGCAGAGAAGCAATGGCATTGCTCTGAAGTGG
Source organism: Arachis hypogaea (assembly GCF_003086295.3). Taxonomy (NCBI): domain Eukaryota; kingdom Viridiplantae; phylum Streptophyta; class Magnoliopsida; order Fabales; family Fabaceae; genus Arachis; species Arachis hypogaea. Next base: position 146,173,235 of record NC_092046.1, read on the forward strand.
TGAGTCAGTTCATCATTGGAGGAGTACTCGAAGAAGTGAAGTCAACCCACATGACCACAGCGACGATCACGCACTGGAGGCAGGGACGATCTAAAGATAACATCTTTTGAACTTCCCATTGTACCTATTATGATCGAACATGCTATTTGATGTTTGTTTAGTAACTAGTTTGTGGTTGTCCGAAAAAAGTTAGGGTTTTCTGGGTTTAGTTGTGGTTATGAGGGTTTTGTTTTTCTTCGTAGATGTCAACTCACATCACACTTGTGTATCATCATGGGGGAGGTTGGAGAGAAATTCTAAAGGGGTTACAGTATACAGCGGTGGTCAAGTGTCCTTAATTCCTAGAGTCAATGTGGATACGTTGAACCTGTTTTTCATGGAGGGATTGTTCAAGGATTTGGGTTATATTCAATGGAAGGAATTTTACTGGGGAAAGCCTGATGCTGGAGGTGGTATTGCTCTTAAGCTACTTAGGCTAGATAGGGATGTGGTGAACATGTATGAGGATGCAATTAAAAATGATGGTAGGGTGGTACATGTGTATTGGGAGCGTACAGTAGACATTCCAACTGAGGTTGAGGTGGTTGACGTAGATGCGGAAGAGGTCCCTACCCCTGAAACAGCCAATGTAAATGCAGAGAGTGTGAAATCACCTGGGGGGAGGATAAAGAAGAGGGCACAAAAGAGTCAAAAACCAGCCAGAATTCTGAGGCCAAGAAAACTAACAACAACACTAGGCCAGAAGTCATCCCATAGTTTATTACCTTCAATGAAGAAAACCAACCCAAGGGAAAGACAACAAAAAACCACACAATCTGAACCAGCAAAACAATCTCACCCACAGCCCAAACCAAAAACAATGTCACCCACAGCCCAAGTTAAGCTAGCATATGTGGCCCAAGCCCAACACACACCACATGTGGGCCAAGCCCAACATACAACTCTTATGGCCCAAACCCAAACCACTCAAACTGGACCACCAACAACTTCTGAACCTGGAACTCAATCACAACTCAACCTTCAATAAGATGAGGTCCCTACCCAGGAATCAAGAGCAAAACAAAAAAACAGAAGAAATTCTTACAAGAGGCCAGCTCCTAGTGGACAGACCTTTGTGCAAGGAGGCATAGGTGAAGCTCCAAAAATATTTGTCCCTCGTGTAACCAGTGAGTCATCAGAGAGTGATGATGATGACTCTGATCTAGATTACCATCAGTATGAGCCTGAGGAGCTGCACAGCACTTATTCATCAGACTGTGATAGTGAGTATGAGGCAGAGCGCAATGTTTAGCCTCAAGAAAACCCGAATGCTGCTTTTGGCTCAGTACATTTAGAGCTGGGGATGGAATTCGAAACTATGGAGCAATTCAAAAGAGCTGTTAGGAAGTTCAATATACAAATTGGAAGGAGTATCATGTTTAGCCGATTAGAACCATTGAAGTGTAAGGCAATTTGTTGTGAGGCCAACTGTCCATGGATTATCTACTATTCCAGGTCTAATGAACCAAAGAGTTTTCAAGTTAAGACGTTTGTCAACCAACATGTTTTTGCAAGAAGCCACACCAACAAGTCAGCTGATAGAAAGTGGGTTATTGAACAGTTGGAGGAGAAGTTGAGGGACCAAAGGGACTTTAAAATATCTGAAGCTGAGGCATGGTTTAGAAGAGAGTTCAATGTAACCATCAACTACAAAAAATACAAAGGGAAATGAAGAAGGCAAGGGAGAATATTGAGGGCTCTGAGAGGGAGCAGTATGCTGAGTTGAGGGATTACATACTTGCCTTGTTGACAGCTAATCCAGGAGCAACTATTAATATGGACACTACCCCTATGCCTGATTCCCTCCCGATCTTCAAGAGACTATACATATGTTTTGACGCTTGCAAAAAAGGTTTCATACAAGGTTGCAGACCATTTATTGGACTTGATGGCACATTCCTGAAAGGTTACTACGGTGGGCAATTGCTTACAACAGTGGAACAAGATGCTAACAATCAGATCTTTCCCATTGCATATGCAGTCATTGACTCAGAGATAAGAGATAACTGGAGATGGTTTCTAGAACTTCTGCATCGTGATTTGGGGAACTATAGGGTGCATGGTTGGAAATTCATGAGTGACCAACAGAAGGTAATTGTTAAATATTATTTCCTGGTTGATTTGTATCACTCAGCTTGTTAATTGTTGTTGTCTGTGTGAACGCAGGGTCTGATACCAGCCATGGAGCAGGTTATGCCCGGAGTGCATCATCGGTTTTGTGCAATGCACATTTGGGCCAACTTCACTAAAAGATGGAAGGATAAACAGTTGAAAGGAGCAGTATGGGAATGTTGTAGAGCCACCACTGTTACTGAATTTGAAGCTACAATGATGAGGTTAAAGGGAATCAACAATGCTGCCTGGGAATACTTAGATCGACTTGACCCAAAAACTTGGACAAAGGCACATTTCAGTGAGTGGCCTAAGGTGGACAATGTCACTAACAACAACTGTGAGACTTTCAATGGTAAGATTCTCAAATACAGAGGCAAGCCAATCATAACAATGTTAGAGAAAGTCATAGTTCATATCATGAGGGTTATGGCGAGGAACAAAAAGTCTCTAAGTGGCTATGTTGGTTCTGTTGCACCAAGACAACTTAGCAGGCTTGAGAGAGAGAAGGAAGAAAGTAATAAATGGACTCCCATATGGGCAGGGGATGACAGTGGAGAAATTTATGAGGTTGAGAAGCATCCTACTAAGGTTACTGTTGACTTGGGAAATCAGAAGTGCACCTGTCGATTTTGGCAGCTCACAGGCTTGCCTTGCAGACACGCTTGTGCAGCACTTGCTCTGAGGGGTCGTAGGCCAGAAGACCAGATCCATAACTGGCTGGGAATGGCTGCATATAACTCAGCATACCAACATAACATCAATCCCGTACCAAGCAAAGAATTTTGGGATAAAGCTGAAGGCTATCCTCCACTGCCCCCTCACTATAAGACACCCATTGGAAGACCAACAAAAAAGAGAAGAAAGGAGAAAAATGAGGCACAGCTAAATTCTAACCCACATAAGCTTAAAAGGAGATATGAAACAATCATTTGCAAATATCGTGGAGAGGTATGAATATCATGTTTTATGAGTTTGTTCTAGAGATCACTGATACTGTTATATTTTCATTTTCTCATGTTTATATATTGTAGAGTGGCCACAATAGTAGGGGTTGTGAAAAAAAGCATGCTGATATGAATGATGAGGTTGCAGCTATGGAAGCAGAGGAAGCTGCTGCTGCTACTAATAATCCTGCACAGCCACCACCACCCCAACAACAGAACCCTAATGATGCTGCTACTGCTCCAAGACCCAAGTCTAAACCTATGGTCTCCACTGAAACCATGAATGCTGCAAGCCCAGCAATGAGGCAGAGGTTTGAACAGTTTATGCCAACTCCAACTCTGAGGCACCAACCAAATCCGGGGCCAAGACCATCAAAGCTAGTCCCAAGAGGAGTTCCTGGAAGAAGCAATGACCCAGCTACAGCAACTGATCAAGTTGGCCCAAGTGAAGGTGGGACCATGCAAGGGGCTGCAACAGAGACATAGAACCTTTATTGAAGACTGATGTGCATGTTTTGTTTTTTGTGGGGAAGGCTGTTTTGTTTATCAGCATAAACCTTGGGACTTTTTTTTGCAATCTAGTAGTATGTGGTATGTTATGTTATATACATTGTGACTTTGCTTGTTAATCAGGTATTTCTGGCTTGTATGAAAACTCAATGATTATGGTAACTACTCTGCCTATTTTGTGATTATAATGAAGCAAAGACTTCTGATTTTACAAGATGTTGTTGGATATTGTATGAGTTAGCTTGTTTATGAATTGCTTATTTTCAACCAAATTCTCACATGTTTACATTTTTCTCTTATGTCAATGGTTGATGTTACACCAATTACAAAATGTGATTCACAAAAAAGGAGACCTTTTTTTTTTCTTCTATTTATTCAATGCAACTTTGACAGTTTGAAAGTTATTATACGTACAGGATCCTCACTTCTGAGAATATATCATCACATCAACAATGTCCAAAAACCCAACCCTAAACAAACACCCATAACCATATTCTTAATACAAGTTATTTCACCCCTAATCATATCAACTGTCTTCTATAACAGTTGCACAACTTCTTCCAACTTGCTGGAACACTCTGTAAATTCATTCATCTTATTGTATGATTGTGTCAATGGCCTTTTTTCAGATACAACCTCTGCCCACACGTTTCTTGTTTTTCCTTCTACTTCGTCCAGCCAAACAAAATACTCACAACGATGTTCAACACTCTGAAGATTAGACACAACAATCCAAGGAGGGGTGAAGAACGAAACAAACGGATAACGCCAGTAACAAGAAAGGCAATTTCGAAACCTACCCCCCACAGAGGACAACGCAGAAACAATCTGTCTGGATTCCACTGTATTCCATACTTGAGTACCACAGCTTCAAATTCGTGCAAACACTTGCCGTTGTTGTACTCAAACTTCTTCTTCTTCTTCTTGTTCCTCAACAACGAAGACCCGCCACCAACAGCGCTGCCACAATTTAGGGATAAAGAGCTTGATTTTTCCTTGAGTGAGTCCATGTTCTTAGTTATTGGTTAAGGTGTTAGGGTTTCAACACAGAGCTTCTTTCTTCTGAAGATAAAGGAGAATGAAGGTGTTAGGGTTTCAGGGTTAATTTTGCCTAATTAAACATTAAAATAAAATATTTTATCTGAGTTGGCACTAATTGGCCAGCTCACTAACTCTTAACGTGCCAGCAAGGATAAAATAGAGCCACTTGTCCACTCTCACTAACCACGCCACACGCTGATGGCCGGAATGGTGATTCTGTCCGCCGGAGTTTATAATTAATGTGCATGCGTGACTCATTAAACGATTCAAGTGTATTTATTTCCAGCGTATGAACTTTCAGGTGTACTTTTGTCCCTTCTTCCTTAAATTGATAATTTAGAGCATTTGTATATTTATAAAATTAACATAAGATAAAAATAAAACTTAGGGTAAAGTACTAAATTGGTCCCCTATGTTTGGGCGTAATTTTGTTTTAGTCCTTAAGGTTTAAAGTGTTCTATTTGAATCCAAAAAAGTTTCATTTAGCATCAATTTAGTCCCACAGTGAGGTCAAAGTTAAATAATTAACGGAATGTCCCACATAATAACAGTACAAGAACAAATCGATAATTTGGAGAACAAGTACAAGCTCTAGAGGCACAAAATCAACCATTGATGCATCAATACATTTATTTATCATTCTCTTTAGTTTTATAGAAAATATTTTATTTATATTGTAAGAAAAATAATAAATAAATGTATTGATGTATCCATGGTTGATTTTGTGCCTCTGGAGTCTGTATTGTTCTCCAAATTATCGATTTTGTTATTGTACTGTTGTTATGTAGGACATTCCGTTAATTATTTAACTTTGACCTCACTGTGGGACTAAATTGATGCTAAATGAAACTTTTTTGGATTCAAATAGAACACATTAAACCTTATGAAGCAAAACAGAATTACGCCCAAATATAAGGGACCAATTTAGTACTTTACCCATAAAACTTATATCATTCAAAAACTTTAAGACCCAAGTATTGTTTTTTAAGAATTTGATGATAATGTTATTTGTAATTTTATGTTGCTTTTTTTTTAAATTTTATTGTTTTTAATTTTAATTTAAACTTAATTTTTTATTTTTTATTAATATATATAAAATTTAAAATAATTAGATTTTATATTTATTTAAAAAGTTTTTTTTAAATAAAATAAAATAAGATAAAATTTAAAATTTTAAAATACAGATAAAATTATAATTAAAAAATTCTTAACTCACAAATAAACGAAAATAAAATTAAAAAAAAATTTCAATCAATAGATAAAATTAGAATAAAATTCAAACTCTATCCTTCTTTATTCTCTTGCCCATCCTAATTACATTCCCCACCTCCTAGGAGTGCTCCTTGGGATGAGAAGAGAGGATATATGATCCCTATTGAGACTTGTTACGGTGGGTAACCAGAGATTAGTGGGCCGGATGACGTTGGTTGGCCCAAACGCGTGAGGGAGGTGACTATCAAGTGAACCTGAAACTCGGTGTTCCTCCGTCCGACTTGTGCGTGTGGAAGAATGGGGGGTGGTACCTGCAAAGACACTCCAATGCCTAAGTTAGCCAGAGTGTGAGCAAGTTGAGAATGTATTGGAACTTAGTGATACCTGAGGGATGTCAGGGTATTTATAGTGGTGAACCAATAACCACCGCTGGAGTAGTGCCATCTTTTTAGGTGGATAGCCGTTCCCATATCTTAGGGAGGTTAAGATATGGCTCTATGAAGTGGTTAGAGAGTTTCTAGGGGCAGTTACTCATTCGAATGAGTGTTATCTACCAGCTAACCCTCGTATCCGACTTCTTTGGAGCAGGTCGTGTTTAGTACCGACTTCTGGGACGAAGGCTGGTACTGGAGGAGGGCCAACCCTTTGGGTTGGGCTTCTTTGCTTAGATCTTGGGCCCTATTTATTGGGCCAGGGTATGAACAGTGCCCCTACTCGAGCCCAATTTCTTTTTAAGAGTTGGGTTCGAGTATTCAACTCGGGGTTGTGGCCGATTTGCAAGAGGACCGACGTGATGGTTTAAGAATCGACGTGGTTTTTCGTGACCTTTTGGTTCTGACAGTTACGTCTAATCAAGCGTCGTGTCCGTTAGGGGCGTGCGTAGGGTTTTAATGGCCTTGGTAACGGTGCATCTTCATTAATGATCGCCCCAATTTTACCATTATGCCCCTAACGTTCTTATAAATACTTTCCCTCTCTTTCGTTGTTTCGTTTCTGCGATCTTTCAAATTTCCCTTGCATTCGTTCGTGCTGCATTCTTGTGTTTTCGAAGGTTTTTGCTTCCAACCTCTATTTCCGGATAAAGGTTAGTTCTTTCCCCTTCTGTAACATGCGTTCTATTTGCGTGTCTTTATCTTGTAGGTAGATTTGGTTTGTAGGCTTTAGTTCCACACCCCTTCCCTTAGAGACCGTGTGTTGATTTTCCTTTTCTTTTGTAGGTTTCTTGTCACCCTTTTTTAAGAAAAAGAAATGGCTTCCGTAGATGCTCTCTCCCAGTGGGTCGATGTTACAGTCCTAGGGGAGGAGCCCTCAGTTGACACTGAATTTATCACCCATTTACGTACTCACTATAGAATTTGTACTTCTGAAGAAGATGAGCCGAAGTATGAGTTGATAGTCCCGGGTCCAGAATACCGGGTTTGTTTCGGGAGGGCTGACGAGACGGCCCCTCATTTCTTTTTTATGTATGAGAGTATGGTCACTCGTTTGGGCGTTTTTCTCCCTTTTTCAGAGTTTGAAATGTCTGTATTGCGTCATTGCCGAGTGGCTTCCACCCAGCTTCACCCCAACTCTTGGGGTTTTCTGAAAATTTATCAATTTATCAGCCAGGCTCTAGAGTTTCCGACTTCTCCGAGGATTTTCTTTTACCTTTTCCATATGACCAAGCCCTTCAGTGGGCTAAATAATAAGCAACAGTGGGTGTCCTTTCGAGCCATACAAGGTCGGAGGCTTTTTACCCTTTTTGACGAGTCCTTTCACGACTTCAAGAACTACTTTTTCAAAGTGCAAGCTGTAGAGGGTCACCACCCCTTTTTCCTGGATGAGCATTCTTCTCCCCGTTTTCCTTTATATTGGCTGGAGGCCTCCCCCTGCGAGAAATATGGTCTAGATGACCTAAATGAGGTAGAGGCAGCCATTGTGGGGTTCCTCCGAGAAGTGTGGGGGAGGGCCCCATACTTGGATACTAAAAAATTTCTCCAGGGGTCGCCGGCCTTTGTCCAGTCACAATTAGGTAGCTTTTTGCGTTTCTTGCTTATTTCCGACTTGCAATTTCTTTTACCGACTTTGTCTGATTTTAGCTACCAATTTGTTTTTGCAGAGATGGCAAAGAAAAACGCTCAAGAGTCTTACCAGAGGGTTCAGGAAGCCAAGGCAAAGTCTCGAGCCAGGTCTGGAGGTGTTAGGACGGTTGTCTCTCCTTCTCCTCCTCCTCGGAATGTTGGGACTTCCTCCCAACCTATTGTGATTTCTTCCTCTGCCTCCTCTCTGCCACCCCCTTCCGCCCGACCTACTCCCGAACCAGAGCTAAAGAAGCGTAAGGCCTTGGAGTCCGGCGCTTCTGGTGAGGCGGACGCTCTTGCGTTCGTCCGAAAGAACATCTATCCTCATGCTCGTATGAGTATGGATGATGTTTCTGTTTGGCACTACCTTACCACTGTGGTTGAGGAGAGTCTCAAGACGGCGGGGGTTTGTGGCAAACTCTTGGATATATTTGAGAAGACTCCCATCAGCTCCTTAGGGACGACCTCGAGGGTCGAGGAGCTGGAGGGTAGGCTTCGCATATATCAGGAGCATGAGAGGGAGTTGGAGGGGAAAGTCGCCAAACTGGAGGAGGAGAGGAACAGCCTCCGAGAGAAGGGGCAGAAGTTGCAAGCCCAATGCAACATGGAGGTGGAGTTGAGGAAAGCAGCGCAAGCCAGCTACAATAGTTTATTTGCTGATCTTGTGTCTGTAAAGAACGACTTGCTGAACGCTCGGAAGGCCTACACCGAGTTGGAGGACTCTATTGCGGATGGTGCTGATGAGGCCTGGAGGATTTTCAAGGAACAGGTCGGAGTTATTGCTCCTGACTTGGACCTTTCTCCTTTGGACCCTGATAAGATTGTTATTGATGGTGCCATCGTGGATCCTCCTGTCCCCATAGTGGAATCTGAGTCTGATTTAAAGACTCGGGGGCAGAGGATCGTAGAGTCCCCTCCTCGCTCTAAGGACGCTCCGAGTTCCTCTACCATTCTCCCGACTTCCTCTTCGACTCCTGCTCCTGGCGTTCCCCCTGACTCTGCTGGTGGTGATCCTCTAAAAAGTGATTTTGGCTATTGGGGCCCGGCCTGTGGGCCCCTCTTTTTAAACTCTTTATATTTATTTGTTGGTGTTTTGAACAATTTTTTGGCCTTTTAAGGCCGTAAACAAAACAATGATGCCCTTTAATAAGGGTTTAATTTGGCGTTAAATAGATGCCCCTTTTTGGATAAGGGTTTTGAGTTACCTTATGTGCGCATGCTTTTTCTGTTCGTGGTTCTTTTGACTCTTTGATCTTTTCTAGAAAAACTTTTCTTTGAGGCTTGCCTGCTTTTCTGAATTTCAAGGCAGCCTTACTATTTTTTCTTATCTCTTTTCGTTATTCCTAGTACTCAATTTTGTTTTATTGAGTTCTTCGTGACTTAGGCTACTTTTGCGATTCATTTTAACTTTACTCGGCTTCATTTTCCGACTTATGAGTCGGACTGCTTCCGAGTTTATCATGGTCGACTTCTATAGCCTCTTTACGCCGACTTGTACCTCGTCGTTTTATCCTGACGACCATCTAGGTCGGTTCATGGGATTTTCACGTTTTGTCGAGCTTAAATCGGCGCGTTTCGTAGAAAGAAAATAAAAAGGGAATTTGAAAGAGATATTTAAAATGAAAAAAGATCTTTATTAATCGAGGAGGTACCTTGTTGCTACTAAGGGCTTTTGATAATTTATTTCCCTTAGTCCCTACTATGGTGCCTCGTTAAAAACCCTTCTTCAGAAAAAACCCTTTGATTCTGGGAAAAAATCATGAAGCTGGGAAAAGAGTACATCAGGGAGTAGAGTTCGCTTTTAACTGTAGTACCTTTTCATATTACAAGCATGCCATGACCTTGGTAACTCGGTGCCGCCTAAGTCGGTCACCTTATAATAGCCTTTTCCTAAGACCTCCTTGACTTTGTATGGTCCTTTCCAATTAGCAGCGAGTTTTCCCTCCCCCGATTTGTTGATTCCAATGTCGTTTCTGATTAATACTAAGTCGTCAGGGGTGAAACTCCTTCGAATGACTTTTTTGTTGTACCTTGTAGTCATCCTTTGTTTCAACGCTGCTTCTCTTATCTGAGCTTCTTCTCGGGCTTCAGGGAGCAAGTCGAGCTCTTCTTTGTGCCCCTGTATATTCCTGATCTCGTCGTGGAAAATCACTCTTGGGCTTTGCTCATTGACCTCTATTGGGATCATGGCTTCTACGCCATAGACTAGTCGAAAGGGTGTTTCTCCAGTGGCGGATTGGGGGGTTGTTCTGTAAGCCCATAGTACTTGTTGGAGCTCTTCAGCCCAAGCCCCTTTCGCCTCTTGTAACCTTTTCTTCAGCCCTGCCAGAATGACTTTGTTGGCTGCTTCGGCTTGCCCATTGGCTTGTGGGTGTTCCACCGAGGTGAACTGGTGTTTAATTTTCATACTGGCTACCAGGCTTCTAAAGGTGGAGTCGGTGAACTGGGTTCCGTTATCTGTGGTAATGGAATAAGGTATCCCATACCTTGTGATTATATTTTTGTAGAGGAACCTCCGACTTTTTTGTGCAGTGATGGTGGCCAGTGGTTCTGCTTCTATCCACTTTGTGAAGTAATCTATTCCCACTATTAGGTATTTAACTTGTCATGGCGCCTGGGGAAAAGGACCTAACAAATCCATTCCCCATTTTGCAAAGGGCCATGGAGAAGTGATACTAATGAGCTCTTCTGGGGGAGCCACGTGGAAATTTGCATGCATTTGACATGGCTGGCACTTTTTCACAAATTCTGTGGCATCTTTCTGTAAGGTTGGCCAGTAGAATCCTGCTCGGATCACTTTCCTGGCCAATGACCTGGCTCCGAGATGATTCCCGCAGATTCCACTATGTACCTCCTCCAACACCTCGGTGGCTTTTGAGGTCGGCACACACTTTAGCAATGGTGTTGATATCCCCCTTCTATAGAGAACATTTTTCACCAAGGTATAGTGTTGTGCTTCCCTTCGGATTTTTTGGGCTTCTTTTTCCTCCTTAGGGAGGATGTCGAATTTTAGGTATTCGACTAAGGGGTTCATCCATCCGAGGTTTAATCCGACCACTTCAAGGACTTCTAGTGTGTCTTCCATTTTTACCACTGAAGGTTCCTGGAGAGTCTCTTGAATCAGGCTTCTGTTATTTCCTCCTGGCTTGGTACTTGCTAGCTTGGATAGGGCGTCTGCTCTGCTGTTTAGATCCCGAGTTATATGTTTCACCTCGGTTTCTGCAAAGCGCCCCAGGAGCTCCGAGGCTTTCTCCAAGTACCTTTTCATAGTTGGGTCTTTTGCCTGATATTCCCCACTTATTTGGGAGGTCACCACTTGGGAGTCGCTGTATACCATCACTTTCATAGCACCGACCTCTTCAGCCAGCTTCAATCCTGCGATCAAGGCTTCGTATTCTGCCTGATTATTTGAAGCTGGGAATTCGAACTTGAGGGAAACTTCTATCTGGGTTCCCCTTTCATCTACCAATATTATGCCTGCGCCGCTTCCTGTTTTATTGGAGGACCCATCCACGTAGAGTTCCCAGGTAGTCGGTTTGTCCTCTTGATCCCCTGCATATTCAGCAATGAAGTCGGCGAGACACTGGGCTTTAATCGCCGTCCGAGTTTCGTACTTCAAGTCGAACTCGGAGAGCTCTATTGCCCATTGGACCATTCTTCCTGCAATATCCGTCTTTTGGAGGATTTGCTTCATGGGTTGGTTCGTGCGGACTCTTATTGTGTGAGCCTGAAAGTAAGGTCGTAGCCTTCGAGAGGCTATTACTAGAGAGTAGGCAAACTTTTCTAATTTGTGATACCTTAGCTCAGGGCCCTGTAGAACTTTACTGATAAAATAGATTGGGTGTTGACTGACCTCGTCTTCTCTTATCAAGGCTGCTGAAACAGCCTTGTCTGCCACGGATAGGTATAGGACGAGGTCTTTTCCGGCTATAGGTCGGGTTAAGATAGGAGGTTGGCTCAAAAACTTTTTGAACTCCTGGAACGCCTCCTCGCATTCGGGAGTCCACTCAAACTGGTGTCCCTTTTTCAGTAGGGAGAACAGTGGAAGGGATCTTAATGCTGATCCTGCCAAAAATCTGGAGAGAGCTGCTAGTCGGCCATTCAGCTGTTGGACCTCTCTCAAACAAGTCGGGCTTTTCATCTCTAGGATAGCTCTACACTTGTCGGGATTGGCTTCGATCCCTCTTTGTGTTAGCATGAATCCTAGAAATTTTCCTGCCTCCACTGCGAAGGCGCACTTTGCAGAATTTAGTCTCATCCCGTGCGACCTTAGGGTGTCAAAGACTTGTGAGAGGTCGGATAGGAGGTCAACTCCCCCCTTTTTTATTCTTAATGGGTCTGGGGGGAGGCAGCCTTTCGGTATTGCAAATTTCTCTGTATACATCCACTACAGGAATTTTCAGTGGAGTATAAGAGTGGTATTTTCTTGGCCTATCGAGGCCGAGTTCTTCCTTCTTCTTAGCTTCTCTCTCCCTCTCTTTCGTTGAGGGAGGATGTCCGAGTCGCAACCTCGGGTCTCTTAGTCTAGCGTTTTCTTCCATATTGATGTACTTTTCAGCTCTTTCCTGTACATCATTTAAAGAGGCGGGGTGTCTTTTTGATATGGACTGTGAGAAGGGTCCTTCTCGAAGACCATTGACTAGCCCCATGATGACTGCCTCAGTGGGCAGGTCCTGAATCTCCAAACATGCTTTGTTGAATCTTTCCATATAGGCCCGTAAGGACTCCCCGACCTCCTGTTTTATTCCCAGGAGGCTTGGTGCATGTTTTACTTTGTCCTTCTGGATGGAGAACCTCATCAGGAATTTTCTTGAGAGGTCTTCAAAACTGGTAATTGACCTCGGAGGGAGACTGTCGAACCACTTCATCGCTGCTTTTGACAAGGTTGTCGGGAAAGCTTTGCATCGCGTAGCGTCAGAAGCGTCGGTCAGATACATCCGACTTTTAAAGTTGCTCAGATGATGCTTTGGATCGGTGGTTCCATCGTATAGGTCCATATCGGGGCTTCTAAAGTTTCTCGGAACTTTTGCCCTCATTATGTCCTCGCTAAACGGATCTTTCTCTCCTAAGGGAGAATCTTCTCTATCGTCGTGGGAATTCCGACCTTTGAGGGAGGATTCTAACTTTAAGAGTTTTCTTTCTAACTCTTTTCGTCGCTCCATCTCCTCTTTTAGGTTCCTTTCAGCTTCCCTTTGTCGTTCCCGCTCCTGTTCTAGCTGCTCGAGGCGGCTATGGATTAATCCCATAAGCTCACTAGCGAGAGGGGGTCCTTCTTTTTCTGACTCGCGCCCCTCCGAGGAGTTCACCTTCGGATTTTTGATTCCGGAGGTGCCTTCCTTATTTTGATCATTGGCTTCCTGGTGGAGGTTCTGATCTGCTTCATTGTTTCCAGTGTTCAAATTCTCTTGATCAGAATCTGTCTCCACATGACCTTCTTCAGGGGATCTTTCCGCCATCACTGGTTAATCTCTCGGGTCCCCGGCAACGGCGCCAATGTTACGGTGGGTAACCAGAGATTAGTGGGCCGGATGACGTTGGTTGGCCCAAACGCGTGAGGGAGGTGACTATCGAGTGAACCTGAAACTCGGTGTTCCTCCGTCCGACTTGTGCGTGTGGAAGAATGGGGGGTGGTACCTGCAAAGACACTCCAATGCCTAAGTTAGCCAGAGTGTGAGCAAGTTGAGAATGTATTGGAACTTAGTGATACCTGAGGGATGTCAGGGTATTTATAGTGGTGAACCAATAACCACCGCTGGAGTAGTGCCACCTTTTTAGGTGGATAGCCGTTCCCATATCTTAGGGAGGTTAAGATATGGCTCTATGAATTGGTTAGAGAGTTTTTAGGGGCAGTTACTCATTCGAATGAGTGTTATCTACCAGCTAACCCTCGTATCCGACTTCTTTAGAGCAGGTCGTGTTTAGTACCGACTTCTGGGACGAAGGCTGATACTGGAGGAGGGCCAACCCTTTGGGTTGGGCTTCTTTGCTTAGATCTTGGGCCCTATTTATTGGGCCAGGGTATGAACAAGACTGAACATAGTACATGATCACAGCATATCTATCTTGTTTTTAAATACTATAGATGTTGTAATTTAGATGTAGAAATGTAAATAAATAAATAAATAAATAAATAAATCGATCTAAAAGCTTATAACAAAAATTAAATAATAAAAAGCCTTCTCTTTTATCTCATTCATGCGGTGCCGTTTTCAACTGTACTATTCTGCGTCATTTTCCCGGCAAAAAAAAGTGAGAAAATAAATAAAAGTGTATACCTACGTGGTTGCGAGATGATTGTTACGTAGTACCAACGGACCAGCTCCAACTGAATTTCATAGGTGACGTATTATTTAAAAAAGAAAAAATAAAAACAGAGATTCTGAATCCATTGAAGGAAGCAAGGGGTGTCGAACTTGATAGAGAAAGAAACATCATCACTCCATAACAGAGCTCGGATAAAATTAAATAAAATTAAAAGAAGAAAAAAGAAGCGCATAGGAAGGGAGAGTAGAAGTTGATTGTTTACGCTTGTCACGCTCTCCTCTTTCTATTTCTATTTCCATTTCCATATTCGGACTATGCCCTTTTCCTTCTGTTCTCTCTCTCTTTTTCTTTTTTATTTCATTTTTATCTATTATCACTCTTACTGCAAATCTTCAATTCATTTTCTGGTACTCTCTCTCTCTCTTTCTCTCTCTCAATTTTCCCCCAATTTTGCTTAGTAGGGTTTTAATCGCACTCACCCAATGCACTATTCGATCCACGACCCTTTCTTCGTTCCATTCATTTCATCCGCATTGCTTCTCATATCAATCTCTCCGTAACTCTTTTTTTTTTTACCTTGACTATTTGTTATTTATTATATATCTATTTCGTTTTTTTTTTGTTTTTTTTTTTGTTTTTGTGTGTATAGGTATGGCGTTTGATCAAAATTCCGTAACAAAAGATCTGCGTCCGCTGAATGTAGCTACGAACTTGGCTATGGCGGAGGAGCACTTCGTTTCACCGCCGACCACCGCCACAGCCACCACACCTCCCACCCCCAATTCGGGTCGTGAAATGGGAAGCCCCGGCACGCCGCAGGTACCTCTTTTCTACTCACCTACAGTCTCTGACGGCGCCACCCTCGTTGGATTGAGCTACGGGAATGTGCCCTCCACCGCTGGCACTACGTGGTGTTTACGTCCCGCCATGTCCATTGCCCATCCCAATGCGAACCCTGCCATTGGGTATAATTATGGTCATAGTTGTTGTAATAGGGTTGCACCTGGCAATGCTACTTTGAATTTGGGGAACTGGGTGGGGACTAATGGCGCAATGGATAAGGCTTGTAATGATGCTGGTAATGGTTTTCCTGCCTACGGTGGTCTTAGGATTAACAGGGTCGTTGCCAACGCCACTGATCAGGCTACTTATGGCCATACTGCTGGCCACCGGGCTGATCATGTTGTTGAGGATGGTGGCGGTAGTGGTGGCGGCGTCGATGAATCTGTTTCTGGGAGGAAAGTGAAGTTCTTGTGCAGCTTTGGCGGGAGGATTTTGCCGAGGCCTAGTGATGGCATGTTGAGATATGTTGGAGGGAAGACTAGGATTATTAGTGTTAGGAGAGATGTGAGATTCAATGATTTGATGCAGAAGATGGTTGATACTTATGGGCAGCCTGTGGTTATAAAGTATCAGCTCCCTGAGGAGGAGCTTGATGCACTGGTCTCAGTTTCGTGCCCCGATGATGTTGAGCATATGATGGAGGAGTATGAAAAGTTGATGGAGAGGTCCCCTGACGGCTCTGCTAAATTGAGGGTTTTCCTTTTTTCTGCTGCTGATCTTGAAATCTCCGGCGGGATGCACTTTGCAGACTTGCAGGATAGTGGTCAGAGATATGTCGAGGCCGTGAATGGAATTGCAGATGATGTTAGTATTGGAATCACTAGGAAGGAGAGCGTTACAAGTGCAGCATCAACTCAGAATTCTGATTTGAGTGGCTCGGAGACCCTTGATAGTTTAATTTCTGGTGATGTAAGTGCAGTGCCTAAGGGAAATGTAGCAGCTTCTTCTGACACTCCTTCAAATTTGATGGCTTCTGATGCCAGTGGAGCTTCTGCAGTTTTGATGGGCATGTCGGCTGCTAGGACTCCAACCCACGCACCATATTTCCATAATGAGGTCGACCTAGAGAGGTCTATACCTGCTACAATGTCTCAGCAGCCAGTTGGGTTGCAGCAAAGTGGAATGGAAGTTCCATATTCTTCACCTTATTTACAGCCCTTTTTTGATTTGCGCCAGGAAGTTATGAATTATGCAGATTATGTCCAGATGCCTCCACAGACAGGGTTTCGAAATGCTCAGCTTCTAGGGAAGACAGGGCAAGTCTTCACTCAACCACAGTTTCATGATAACAATCCAGGTTCAGCATCTCATCAGGTCATTCCTGGCATGCAAATGACATTTACTCAACAAGGCATGCCTTCTCATGTTGGTGTGAGGTCAAATGTCGTCCAACCACAACCTGTGATGCAACTGCAGCAAAATCGTTCAGAGCAGTATAATGATGAAAATACATCAGGGATGAGAATTTTCCAGCTTCCCACTGAGCAAGGCTACAACACTTACCAGGTTCCAATGAATCGAGTCCCTTCTGTCATCGTTGGAGGTAATTATGGCTGGGTTCAGGTTCCTTCACAAGATCAAGTTGTTTACTCTGATGGGTTATTACCCCAACAACAGGTGATGGTCCCTGAGAAAAGCCAAAGAGTGGAGGACTGTTCATTATGCCAAACAAAACTGCCTCATGCACATTCCGATTCAGTGGTTCAAGATCAACGTATTAATGGTGCAGGATCAATTCCTGATTCAGTCCCAGCTTATCATAGTCTCCCCATGGAGGACAACTCAAGAGCTCAAGCTACAAACAATGTTATGTCGAGGGAAGGTATTGCTGAACAAGTGTCCCAGGCCAAACCACAGGTTATTAGAAAACCAGAGTCCCCAGATGGACTAACTTGTACTGAAAAAACTGCACCTCCTCAAAATCTTGAGCCACAACCTGAGGGAGTTAGGATTTTTACGCAAAAGCTAGATGGTTCTGATTATCCCAGAAATTCAACTATGTACGAAACCATTGGAAGGACAGGGGGGAAACAATCTCCAACACTGTCTCCAATTGATGGGCTCATGGGAAGTTCCCCACTATCTTATATTGATGATGTTGCCCACCGGCATATGTCTCCAGTTGAACACTCGGGTAAACAGGATGTGCTTGTGAATAAAACTGGCCATAACAATATTTCTACAGTTGATGGGACAGCTACACAAACTTCAGAATGCATGGCCCAAGGATCTCCAAAAGAATATACTACTGAGCTTTCTGGTGTTGTACCAAAGTCAGAGTTGGTGGATAAGATTACACAGGACCATCTGAAACCTATTGATGGGAGGATGGACACCCTCAACGTATGCATTCCTGAAGTTCATGTGAGTAATGATCGCTGCTTTCAGCCGGTTGATAAATCTAGCGGGATTGCTAGGGTTCCTAGTATGCTGCCTTCTTCTACAGAAATTTTGTATGCCCATAATTCTAGGCCAGGGGAATACAATGAGGTTGCACAACACCCTGTTTGGGGCATTCCTGGTTTGAATCATCAGTCACAAATAGCAAACCACCACAAGGATGAAACAACTTCATCAATATCACAATCTGTAAGGTTTGGAGATATTCAGGATTCGACAAACTCACTTTTCAGCAATCAAGATCCTTGGAATATACAGCATGGTACCTTCTTTCCAATTGCTAGACCTAACAAAGCTGTTTTGAAGAAAGAAACCTATTCTCATGGGCATGACTTTGGTGAGTTTCCAGGCAACTCTGGCGAACAAAATTTAGGAGCACAATTTGATGATGGCCTCTACCAGTCTTTGAAACAGCATTTACCTTTAGAACATGTTCGATCTGCCAAAGGTATGTAACATGTGAAAAGTTTTATACTTTTACCTCTTTTCCCTTTGATTTTGTTTTTCTTTCTGTTTTTAATATCATCTATGGTTGTGGAGCTAACAGTACATACGCATTGTGTTTTGGTTTATTTAATGAAGGTTCAGCAGAAGATCAACAACTACAAGCTGTTGCTGAAGATGTAGCAGCTTCTGTTCTGCACTCAAGAATTCCTTCAAATCCTGACTTGCATGCAAGGGACAATATGTACCTTGAAAACACAGAGGATGGTGAAGATAAAAACAATCTGATAGATGTTGCTGAAACTCAGGTGATTATGATTCCATATTCATCAGTGTTTGTATACTCATCTTTGTTGTGTAGCTGCAGAATTGTCTCTAGAATAAATTACTCTCTCCGCCTGTTCCCCACTGCTGATTTATTAGTATTATTATGATTATAAATATAAACATATATTTTTTTCCCCCTATAGAGCATCAAGAGCAAGCAACCAGAAACGACAAATTTTGGCTTTCCAGCATCAGATGTTGGAGGATTGCAGGTTGATTGTCTTATTGGTTATATTTCATTTTCTATGCCAATTCAGCTTACCTAACACCTTCCACTTGGAACCTTTGTAGGTAATAAAGAACTGTGACCTTGAAGAGCTTACAGAACTAGGATCTGGTACATTTGGGACTGTGTATCATGGAAAATGGAGAGGCACTGATGTTGCAATCAAGCGGATTACTGATAGGTGTTTTGCAGGAAAGCCTTCAGAGCAAGAGCGAATGGTTTGCTTTTCATTGATAATGGTTTTGAGTTCCCTTTTCCCCTGCCCTTTTTCCATGACTAATGAAATGGTTTACATTGATCATCTGTTTATACATCAGAGAGCTGACTTCTGGAATGAGGCAATCAAGCTTGCTGACTTGCACCACCCAAATGTGGTGGCATTCTATGGTGTTGTCCTTGATGGCCCAGGAGGTTCTGTGGCAACAGTAACTGAATATATGGTTAATGGTTCTCTAAGAACTGCCTTGCTGAAGAATGGGAGGTAATATCTGCATGCTTTTCTCTATGTATGCGCCATCTCTTGGTTCCTTTGCATTAACCTGATTTGATGTTTTTCCCGAATGATAAGTGTTTGATGCTAATACCCATCATACAGGAACCTTGACAAGCGCAAGCGACTCTTGATTGCAATGGATGTGGCCTTTGGTATGGAGTACCTGCATGGAAAAAACATAGTTCACTTTGACTTGAAAAGTGACAACTTGCTTGTGAATCTCCGAGATCCCCACCGCCCAATATGCAAGGTTTAAATGCTTGATATATCATTGGAATTTGACTTCGAAGCTATGCTTTATTAACCGTCCTTTATGGCCTGAGTTTTATTTTCACTGATTTTAGGGCCTTTAGTACTTCGTTTCATGTATGAGTATAACATTGCTTAACTTTTAGCATGGAACAACTAATTATAAATCTGACAATGCCCCTTCCTTTTAGAGAAATAAATTGTTCTTTTACAGCTTTGCTTCTGATATCAGGTTGGTGACTTGGGTCTTTCCAAAGTGAAGCGTCAGACGCTGATCTCTGGTGGTGTGAGAGGAACTCTACCTTGGATGGCTCCGGAGCTGCTGAATGGGAGCAGTAGCCTTGTTTCGGAGAAGGTTTATACTTTATCTGACGAACCATTGATGTATTTTGGTACTTTCTTCGTGTTTTGTCACTCTTTGAAATTGATGCTTGTGCATTGGCATTTGGTCTTAGGTTGATGTTTTCTCATTTGGTATTGTGATGTGGGAACTCTTAACTGGAGAAGAGCCATACGCTGATTTGCATTATGGTGCCATTATAGGTAATCCGCAGTTTGAATCCACACATTAGATTTAGCTACCTCACTTTTCAGTTATTGAGCCGTTGCATCATGGTTATTCCAAATATAATTCAGGTGGTATTGTGAGCAACACTTTGCGCCCTCCAGTTCCGGAATCTTGCGATTCAAAATGGAGGTTGCTGATGGAGACTTGCTGGTCCTCAGAACCATCGGAGAGACCTAGCTTCACTGAGATTGCCAATGAATTGCGATCCATGGCGACCAAGATCACTGCCAAAGGTCAAACCCAACAGCAGCAGCAACCCTCTTCCTTGCAGAGCCAAGTGCAGAAATGACTTCTTCTCGATTTCTCTGGTTTGTGTTCCATCCAATTATTTAACTCTGTCAACGCATCGTGTGCAATACTTATTGATAGGGAAGGTTTTGTTGGTTCAAGGAGTTGATACACCAATCCTGTTAGGGGCTATCAGGCATTTAGCTATATTGCACTTTTATCTTACTACATGATACAACTCTTTAAGGGGAACAATATAGAATTATTCATTTCTATTTGGAAAAAGAAAAATATATGTTCACACTTTGATAGGGCTTGTAAATACGGATACTGTAAAGACTTGAACATTTTTAAACCATCGGTATTATTTCTTTTAATTAATTACTACTCCTTTTAATAAGGGTGATGGATCGTTATTTAATGCTTTACAATTGTGCCGAAGTCCGTATCTCAACTGTGCTTGTTGTTTTCTTCCTTTGTTTCCTCTATTATAATTGAGCTAATTTATGATCCAATAGACTCAAATCTCAGGTTTGAGCTCGACTCACTAAATTCATAAGCTCAAGATATCTACTTTAATAAGTTAGTTTGACTCAGGCTTTCTGTTTTATTCTTTTATTTTTGGTCTTGCACTTCCAGCTGTAAGTGATCTTGTTCTTCTCCTGGAGAATAGGTCAATTTAGTTACTAGACTGAATCAAATAAAAGGATATGTTAAAAAAAAAAAAAAGATTGCTCAGAGAAAAACATGGAAATTCAACTTAGTGTGCTTTGGTTAAATACTTAAATTTGCGTTAAAATACTTTTTCTTCAATGCACAAAACAATAAATAATCAACTAACATAAGATTAGAAAATACCAGCACATATAGAAAAGATTTTTTTATGGGCCGTGGCTATTGGGCTTAACTTTTGAACCCATTTCCCAAATTATTCAATTTTTTGCTCGTAAGAAAACATTGCGTAATCTACGCGGGGAGGCAGAACGAACAACATCACAGTATCACACCACACCACCCCTGTTGGGATTGAAGTACTCGTAACATTACTTCACTACTTGGCTATATTTAATTTATTACATTTCATGATTTGAGTAATGTCAGTGTATAAAATGCGGAAGAGATCGCGTAATAGAGTAGACTTTAAAATAGCATCTCCGAGAGTACCTCTATCTTTTCATTGGATATTTGCTTGGAACCTTCTAAATTCAAAGTTCAAACATGTCTCCTACGCTTTCTTTGACTTTTCTTCCTCTTGCTTCTAATCATCACCCTCTGCCATATAAATCCTTCCTCTAATAAACAAGGCAACGCAGCCACACACGAATACCAATATACATGGGTTCTTACGAGGGAAGACCATTGGTGATGGAAATGGAGCACGAACGAGGTTTTGAAGGCCTGGAAGATGTTAGCGGATGCGGATGCGGATGCTTTCGTAGTCTCAGCTTGAGGTGGTGGCGCGGCGACGAAGAAGGTAAGCGTTTACTGGCGGAGCAAAAGGGCGTCGGCGGCGAAGGAGAACCATGGATGATGGAAAAGTTAAGGAAGGTGAAGGAGGCTTCGGAAGTGATTGCGGGTCCAAAGTGGAAAACTTTCATAAGAAAGATAAGTGGGTATGGCAAGAAGCATCAAAAGCAGAGGTTTCAATATGATGAACACAGTTATGCTCTTAACTTCAATAGTGGAGCTCAAAGCGAAGATGAAGATCACATACCTCCAAGTTTCTCAGCCAGATTTTCTGCTCCTATTCCTGTTGGTCGCCGCCAAAATGAGTCATGATATTAATATAAAATTCTGTGTATACTAATTTTAAGATTGATTCATTCAGTAAAATTTGTTCACATGTTATTCGTATTTTTCCTATATAGTTAGCTGAATTCATTTGATTCAACTCAATATGTAAAGATCACTATATTCTTTTTGTTCATAATTTTACGTGCTACCACCTCTTGATCAGCAAAACCAGTTGCACGGTGTTTGCCTTATTAACCGATAGAACAGATTCAATTCAAGCCATTAATGGAAGATAATGGAAGAAAACGATTGCGTGAGAAAATTAAAAGTAAACGCGTTGTGGGGAACCACTTGTTCACAAAATGCTCATTTATTCTTTTCTTTTGTTTTATGCCAAGTCAAAAACAAATAGCTTAGATAAATAAACCGGAACTAATTTTCTTTTAATTAATTACATATTTTATATTATAGTGGAATTATGAAACTCTACTTTACAAACTATTTTATATTGTTTAAGAAAAAATGTTATGCGCATATAAAAAAATCAATTATTAAATTAATTATTATATAAATATAAGTGTTATTTAATATATTTTTAATATATATTTTATATTAATGAATGATTTTAATATATATATAATATAATAATATAAAAAATATATAAATTGTACTTAAATACAAACTCATTTTCTAAAAGATTTTCACCTACAAAATAAATAAATCTACAACCTTTAAAGTGAAATGATATGAATAATATTTAGGAGAACACTAGTGGATCAACATTTTTAGTAAAAAATAGAGAATTAATGAATATTAATTTAAATATAAGACAAAAATAAAAATATAATTAATTATTATCTTATATTTTTAAATATTTAAATAAATAAAATAGACGAAAGTGTGAATATAACACATCAAGTAATAGACTAGCAATTATGCACATTCTTACTGGGAATAATAGAATTCACCAATATTATCATCAGGTTCATAGAATAGACTTTGCAGCATATATGCTCATATCGTTTATTTGTTTACCAGCTGGATTGTAATGAATTTCTCTTAGTATAATTAAACTCGTCAATTATTCCATCCTAAATTATAATAAAATGATTTTTTTAAAAGATAAAGAGCTAGCCAGAAATATGAACTATATATGAGGTATGCACGAGCATAAAGGCAGAAAATATATATAGTCATATATGTACATCAATATTAGGGTTTACTGTGTTTAAAGCAAAAATATTCAAGAGTGATATATATCCCCTTTTACATCCATATCAGTAGCCCTCGGACGTTAATTAAGGTCTAAGAATCCCAGCAAGCAATCGAAGACTAGCATTATAATGTTATAGATATATATATATATGTATGTATATATCTTAATTTCCTTTTGGTTCATCACATGAAGCTTTGGTTACTGCTCTCACCTGCACTGCTGCATTAATTAATAATATTCATTCACTACAGCAATCATCAGCATATATAAACATAACTAACATGATGATTACTTGATTAGGATAAATTTGCAGTAAAATCTCAAATGCAGTTCTCTTCATGTAAAGTTGATAGTTGAGAATCGTTCAATGATTTGACTAAATTGTCATCTAATGACTTTTAAGTATCAACTTTACATGAAAGTAACTGCAAATGAGTTTTCACCTAAATTTGTTCTTTTCATTTAAAAATATGGGTAATTGTAGGGAGACAAAAAATACATGCAGAACTTGCCTTATTTAGTATTCATTAATTGTCGCAACAATTAATAGATGCTAAATAAGAAAAGTTATGCTGTTTTTGGCTAATTTTCTTTGGTTACCAAATATTTCCGTAAAAATATATACCTCTTGCGCTTGGTTTTAGAGTTACTAGAGGAAGAGGGGTTAGTATGCCAGTTCCTTTTCCTTTGATTTATGAACCAATTATTTATCTGCTTTAATTGCAATCCAGTTTCCTGCACCAGCCTGGCCTTGTCTTCCTCCTGCAATGAGTAATTTGAAATTATAAAACACATAGATTAATTAAGTAGGGTAGAATTAATTAAGGTAGGTTAATAATTAATTACAGTAGGGTAGGGCCATTTAGAATGTGATTGCCACCAAGCTTTGAGAAGGGAGGTGGTGTCACCAGGAAGCTTGCCAGCTCTTCTCTTGCGGAGAATCTCTTCTCGGATGTCAACGATCTTCTCCTTGTAACCCTGTTTGAGTTCATGCTTCAGTTCATGCCTCACTCGCTCCATCAACGATCTTTCACTCTCAGTCGGCACAAGAGGACCAAAACCAAGACTATCAACACCGTCAAAGCTTCCTTCGTATAGGTTCCCCCCGCCACCGCCGCCACCGTTGCTCTCCGCTTGCTCATCTTCGTCGTCCGACATTGTTGCTCCCGTTCCTTCCCCAGGAGATACACCTGCTCCATGTTCCTACACCTTTAGGGTTCCCTCAAACTAATCGAAATAAATATGTACTTTGACAATACACATTTCATTTTCTCTCTTTGTTTTTTTTTTATATATAACAAATAGAAGAAGCTGAATTCTATATAAGAAGAGTGATAGCCAGCACTTTTGTTAAATTCTGGCTAGCATTTAACTATTAAAAGAAAATTGAATAATTTTATACCATTAGATACAATCTCATACCATTAAAAACATCATTGATGACTAATTGATGGCTAAAAATTACAAAATCTATTAACCTCCCAGACTTTCTCTATATTTATATATTACCTATAATAGATTGTATTTAATTTTTGTCTAACTTATTTTTTATAACAAATTTTAAATATTTAAAAATTATTTATTTTTATACTTTTTAAATTAAATATTAATATTAATTTTTTTTAATAAATTAGACATTACTTTTTAGATATTATAATAAGGTGAATAGCAAAGTTAGTATATACTATATAGTACATTTTATTACTCAACAAATTTTTATCTTTTTAACATTTTTTATCATTATTTTTGTTCAATAAATTAATTTTTTTGTTATTATTAATCAAAATTTTAATATAAATATTGTATAAATAAGTTTTTAATAAATTTTATTTTTAAATAATTAGATAAAAAATATTATTCTAAAACAAATTACACTCTTTTAAAATGATAAAAAAAACCAATTTGTTCTATAGATTAATTTATGAATTCTTATAAATATTTATTAGAAATTAAAATATCTGAAAGTAAAATTTTAGGTACAGTACGTGTAATTGATAATTGAGAGCCTTTAAATAATTTGAATTATTTGACTAAATTTTTATCTAACCATTTTCAATTATCAACTTCACGTGTAGATTGAGTTTTCATTTTTAACTTTTATTAGAACTCATTTGAAACTTCTAAAAACTATTAGTTGGATACTATTAACTAAAGTATAAGAAAAATAAAAAGAACAAATGTTGACACTTTATGATTGGGATGAATGTGATGATGCTTAAATTAAAGCTTACCGGTCAAGCTTTGTAGAGACTGCTCGAGATCCCAACAAGCCATCACTGCTTCCATGGCATGAACACGGACATGTTGCTGCAACTGTTCCTTGAACGCACATAGCAGCAGAACATAATGTGTCTACAAATAAAAGTACAATCAAACCTTAAAAAAGGATCTTCGTCATCATCATGAATACAGCATTCTTCTTCAGAACCAACCAACACTGGAAAGAATTATTACTTGCTTGTATTATATTATATTGCTACATGATTATTAGGATCATATCATAATAATAAACCCCACAAAACCAAACCTCTACTGATGAATATTAATATAAGATTTTGATATCCACTTTTCTAACATCACTACTTAAAGAATCAAGAGTAGTTAGAAAGGTTTGAATTTTTTTATCAATTGCATTTATTAAAAACTCATAGCTTGATATACATCAATCAATGCTTTATAACACCTTTTCAGATGCTGGTTAGTAACACCATATTAATATTAAACTATGTTAGTTGCACACTACTAACAAAATTGTGTGTCTGTTTAAATACCTACTATATAATCTACTATATTCTAGCTACTCACCCAACAATCCACTCATCCACTTTTTCTCCACCTTTCTGAATTTGAAAATTCTTAAAGTGATCACAAACTTAATTTTGGCATGAACAAACATTGTTAATATTATTACAAAGAATATAAATGATGATTCAATATTACTAGTAACATTAATTATTTTATGTAGTTGGTAGATTGAATCGGCAGTGCCATATGGTAGGGGACAAATAATACCATAACCGGTTAATTAATTTAATTAATAGTTAGTACGTACCGAATCAGCAAGGTCCCATACCTCTCTCATTAATGTACTGCCAGAAACGTACGTACATTTGATATGAGGGAAAAAAAAAAAAAGCTTGAAAGAACTTCGTAATCATCGATCGAAAGCTTAAAGTTCAGTTTCAGTATACAGGTAATAATAATCTTGGAACTTATTCCATTATAAGAATTTAGCAAGTGAGCCATCCAATTTTCAGAGAAAAGAAAAGTGAACCATGGAAAAAGACCAACATGTCAACATTTAACAGAAAAGATTCCATATAAATTAAAGTCATAAAGTCTGCAGCATTATCGAAGGTCTAGGAATTGGAGAAGGCACTATCATATAATTAGAACCCTCAATCGTTATCCAAAATTAAATTAAATTAGATTCATTTATTCACATCCACCTTAACAATTATCAAAATCCCCATCACCGGATAAACCTCAAGCTCAAAATAATAATAATAATAATAATAATAATAGATTGTGATATATCGTTCGTTAAACCCAAGAATTCATGAAAGGTAGTAGGTGTAACCGTCTAAGTTTGGTAGAAGCAAAATAGTAATTAAAAAAAAAAAAACACAAAAGGTTTGACATTTAAGAGGAAAAGGAAGTATTAGGTTTAAATTTGACAGAAAAAAAAAAAAAAAAAAGAATGATTACTATTATTATTACCATGAAGTGATCGAGCTCCTTGTCATCAACGACAGGGTTTGCGAGGGCAGAGTACTTATCAACGACGCGCTGCGACTGCTGCAACTGCGCGTCGATCCGTGGAAGCTGGTCAACTGGTGTGGCGATTCTCAGGCAAGAAACATGAGCCGACAGAAGCTGGTCGTACAGCGGGTGTCCTAAGATGTCTGCTTTGTATTCCCTCAATTCATCAGACGATTCGAAACTTGTGTTCCGATCCATGCTCTTCTCCGTCGTGGTCGCTGTCTCCGGTGGTGGTGGTGGTGGTTGCAGCTGGTGCAGGAAATTCTGCTGCTGTCGATGATGATGACTGCTAGGGTTGTTGAGCCACGTCGGCGGCGCAACCACCCCCGCCGCCCTCTGCTGCTGCATGTCCCTATTCTCTGCTGTTAGTTCTTGCTCCTCGGTGAAGCGCTGAAACGCTATCTCGTGCTGCATATGGTGCTCGTGGAAAGCCATTTCCGTTCAATTATTAAGCCCTTCTTCGTCTTTTTAAATTATTACGATGACTGCATTTGTTCTCGATTATCCTTTTATTAGTTTGCACTACTGAGATCCAAACTCGGCATGAAGTCAAAGAGGGGAAGTTTCTAGCTAGAGAATTTCTGCAGTGAAAACTAGAGAGGAGTAGTTGTTGGTGGTGGTGGTGACGATGAAGATAAAGATAGAAAAAGATGGAAGAGGTTTGGAGAAAACACTTTTTAAGGGAAAAAAGCATATACAGAGAGAAAGAACTAAGTAATAATAATGCATCAAATTTACTTATTATTTTTGTGCATTAAGTCCACTACTCCTTCTACTTTTTGTTATTATTATTTTTTGTGAAAAGCCTATATATGTTCAATGAATCTTTTGTTATCTTCTCTCCAATGATAATAGATAATAATGAGTCAATTTAGTGTTTAAAAAGGAGAAATTATAAGTATAAGGGTTGACACAGAGATCAATCCAACGGTGGGATTGGTGATAACGTGGTAGGGTTTGTGGTGTGAGGTGATTGGTGATTTCCTCTGATAAAGACAAAGATCCATTCATCAATGATGTAGGAGAGGCAGCTACATGACATATGTATTATTAATTTTTATTCGTTTATACCTACAACAAATTAAAATAAATAATAGTAATCCTTTTTCTTTAAGCGAATTAAAATCCATTTATGTCAATTTGGATACCCTACTTGTTACATAGATTAAGATATCGTGTTCAAAAAGGCTAAGAATGAAACAGCATTACGTTGACGTGTTGTTTTTTCTTTAGAGGAAAGATCACGGGGAGTGCTAAATGGGTAATTATATGGGTATTAAAATAGGCGATTATAGGGGAGGCTAAGTGCATGGTAGGGATTGGGACGAGAATAGAAAATAATAATAATAAAGGTGGAAAAGGGAAAAACAGAAACAAACCTTTGAGGTCCAGCAAGGAAGCCCCTTTGTGGTGTTGATGGCAGATATTTACTTTACTAGTTAGTGCTACTACACTACACATACATACACTGCTGGGAAGAAGTGACATCTTACTTTTCATATCTTGCCTCTTGCCTCTTCTCTCTTCCCCTTCTGTGCGCCAGGCATCGTTTTCGTTTTCCATCAGACCCTTTACCGTACAATGCAACAAACTCGAGAAAATCCTATTTAGTATTTACACCTCCAAAATAAATAAGTAAATTTACATTTCTTCTTAAATTGAGGAGTGCTAGGCCAGCAGATTTTGTGAGTTGTAGCTCTTAATTAATCATCAATAGTGTATTTAATAGTGTGAGATTTCATCTAACGGTAAAAAATCATTCATTTTCTTTTTGCTGGTTAAGTGCTAGCCAAATTTTAATAATTGCTGGCCCTAGACTTTCCCATTTCCAATATGGATAATGCTAGATAGACAAAAAAAAAAACAGTCAGAACTTGCCTTATTTAGCATTAATTAATTGTCGCAACAATTAATAAATGCTAAATAAGGCAAGTTATGGCTGTTTTTTGCTGATTTTCTTTGGTTACCAAACATTTCCGTTCCAATATATACACAAGGAGAAAATTTGGAGAATTAATATATATTAACCAATATTTTTATACTTAGCAAATAATTGGAATAAAGGTCTAATTTAGTTTCTACTAGTATTTTTATCCGTAATAATATTACAGGAATATAAATTTTTTAAACATCTGTACTTATATTATAGATTATGACACAAAATATTTATAGCATTAAACTATTTTTATAAAAAGGTCGTCAGAGACGAAAGTCTCCGTTGACTAAGAAGATCATGGTCTCCGTAGATAAAAAAAATAAATAATAAAATTTTTAGTTATTATTTTCATATGAAAAAGTTTAATCTTTTACTAATAATTAATTTTAACATTCGTTATCTAAAATTTGAAAGAAGTTAACGTGTATATTTTTATATTTAATTAGGTGTTAAGTCTATTGCACAAATAGAAATAGTTAATTTTTATGTTTACTATTTAAAAATAATATTTTTTTCTATATATGTATATAAAAATATAATTAGATATTAGTATAAAAAAAATTATATTGATAGTTATAAAATTAATTCAAATTTTTTTTTTTAAATAATTGAATCTTTATTCTAATTTTTAATCACATTAGTATTTTCTCTAAATTATATATAATAAATATTTGAAGAAAAAGAAGAAAAAATATAAATTAAAAAGATAAACAGTAAAAAATTAGAACTAAATAAAAAATATGCGTATAATAATTTTTTTTTATTTGAATTATATTATATTGTTAATTTTATTTTTTGTAAAATACAAAGGTAAGAAAAATAGAGAATGGGAAAAAAGAGAGAGAGAAAGATAAAGAAGAAGAATGAGATAGGGTATTTGTTAATTTTAGAAGAAAAAATTTTATTTTAATTGTAATGAAAAATAGGCCAAGGATTCCTTGCTCCCACTTTTGTGTGGGAGTATGATTAACCTACAGTAAAATAATTACAAAATGTACCCCGTTTTTTTTTTTTAAAAAAATTTATTAATTAAATTTTGATCCCTTAACTTTTGTTATTTACACTTTTTCCCTTTATCTCTTAGTTTCAGATTCAGTTTCACATTCAACGAAGAAGAGAGGTCTGCTAGGGTAACGCCATTTTCTCATCTTCTTCTCTCTTCTCTCTGGTTCGCCTACCCTCGCCGCCACAACACGCATCGTCCGCCGCCCCTCCCTGCGTCCGCCGCCAAGAGAGATCTGCTAGGGTAACGCCATTTTCTGATCTTCTTCTCTCTGGTTCGCCTACCCTCGCCCCCACAACACGCATCGTCCTCCGCCGCTCCCTGCGTCCGCCGCCACTCCCTGCGTCCGCCGCCAAGAGAGGTCTGCTAGCGTGACGCCATTTTATCATCTTCTTCTCTCTGGTTCGCCTACCCTCGCCGCCACAACACGCATCGTCCGCCGCCGCTCCCTGATGACACTGAAATAGGACAACTTTCCTCAACCCCACTTCTTGTTGAGGACGACAAACCCAGCAAGGTATACTTTTTCCTCTGCCTTCTTCTCAGTTCGGTTTGATTCTTTTAGAATAGTCAAGATGATGAATTTTGAATCCTTAGGTTAGATTCATCAAAGCCTCCATAAATGCCTAGAATGTTACCATTTTGGTTCTCAAAAGAATGGCTTCTGCCATTGGTGCCATGTTCATAAGAAATACTGCCCCCTTCTGGTTTACTAATATTGTCACTGTCTATGGAAGAAATTAGTTTCTTTCTTTCTGAAATCTGCAATTGATGAGTTGAGATTGGCCATGTAAACATTTGCTATGAAGCACAACATAAGCATAGTTACAGTAGCCTTCTAGATGAACAAACAAGCATATATAGTACTCTTGGTACATCCATACTAAATATATCTAGATACATTGAATTGTGAGTGTACTGAGTTTTCAAGGTGACAGATATTTTGAAACGGATAGAGTAAATACAACACTACTTTAGGATAAAGCAGAATATACCTGTTGATGTAGGTCCCTTTGCAAAGCAAGAACCTTCTTCCTCTTTTTCAAACAGATCAAGCATCATGCATTGCTATTGTTGTTATTATTTTGCAGGAAAAAGCTATCACGGTGATTTCTCTTCACTTATTTTTATGAATGTTAAATAAGGGAAAACTTCAGATGTTGAGTAATAGAATTACCAAGAAATAGTGTGACAAAAAAGGAAGTAAACAGAATATACTTTCATAAATTTTATTTTGTAGCAGTGAAAACTCAAGTTTCTCTCTTTTTTGTTTCTTTTGCAGGAAAAAGTTTCAGGCCCTTCTTCTCGCCTTGCTGCTGCTCCATCCGATGTTGCCTCATCAGTGCCAGGAATGCCTTACAAAGGTCAGTTTCCATATCATTTTTCATTTTATTTACCTCTAAAAATATTGTGTATCTGCATTTCCTTGCTTTAGTGTTCAAGCATAAAGAACCTCCTCTGAACTTTGCAGTGTGTTTTTTTGCAGCAATTGGAGGTCTAATAGGTACACTCATGGAGCAAAATGCACAGGCCTTCAACCAAATCTAAAAAAATCTTGCTTCTCATATGGTGAGTCAAGAGTGTTTGTAACTTTTGAACAATCAGATTCCTTTTATAAGTTTATTATTATTATTATCATCTAATCAAGCTTTCTCATCATTTGCCTCCTGTAATGGGTGACAGATATCTGAGGTTGTCAATACTCAATTCCACGAAAGATCTGATAGATATCTGTCGGAAGCACAAAATTGGGGCAATTGGTAAATTTTAAATTGCTTTTGTTACTATATTACCCTATTGGGACCAAATGGATGGATCGTTTGTGCCTAGAAACAACATTGAAGAGGCTATACTTCTTTTAATGATTTTGCTAAGAAAAGTCACTCTAAATAGAATTGAGTGGGATCCTTCAATTTTGGTTTCTGGAGATTTGATGATTTTAGCCAATCAATTGGAAGAATTGCTTCCTGGAACTATCCATCGAAAGGAGAGGTTCTATGCTTTAGCTCTTTGTTATTACGGAGCAGGGAAGAACGTGGAAGCGCTGGATCTTCTTAGAAAACTGCTGAGTAATAGAGAGGACCCAAGACATGTTCCAAGTTTGTTAATGGATTCTAAGATTTGTTGCGAGAACTTCAGTGTTACAAAAGACCCTGGGGTAAGCTTTGCTCGGATGGCACTTGAGAACTTGGATGGAAAATGTAATCAGTTAGAAAATATGGCCAATTTCTTACTTGGTGTTACACTTTCTGCATACTCGAAATTGGCCATTTCTGATGCTGAGAGGGCTAAGAGACAATCTGAGGCACTTCATACCCTTGAAACTGCCTGCAAATTGAGCAGAATGGAAGACCCTGTTGTATTATACCATCTGAGTTTAGAATACGCTGAGCAACGGAAGTTGGATGCTGCACTTCATTATGCTAAGTGCATTGTAAAACTTGAAGTTGGCTCTAATGTTAAAGGTTGGTTACTGTTATCTAGGGTATTATCCGCACAAAAGCGGTTCTTAGATGCTGAATCTATTATCAATGCTGCTTTGGATCAGACTGGGAAATGGGATCAAGGTGATTTGTTACGAACAAAGGCGAAACTTCAGATCGCTCAGGGCCAGTTAAAGAGTGCCATTGAGACATACACTCAGCTTCTTGCTGTTCTTCAAGTTCATAGTAAAAGTTTTGGTTCTCGGAATAAGCTATTTAAGGTTTGTTTTCTTAATTTTTCCAGTCCCAAAATACTTTTTCATAGTCATATTGCTTTAAGGTCCTTACCCTTTTCCATACCATTGGTGACAGGACAAAAGAGATCAGATTAGGAATTTGGAAGTTGAAGTATGGCATGATCTTGCTTATGTATACATCAGCCTTTCACAGTGGCGTGACGCAGAGGCCTGCCTTTCAAAATCTCGGGCCATCAAACTATACTCTTCTACTAGATGTTATGCAATAGGGTAATATAGTAACAAAAGCTTATTTGGGACAAGGATTCTGAACTTGGGTAGGATAATATTTATGCAGATGATGCCACTTTCATTGTCTTGTAATGGTCGAATTGCTTATTAATATACAGATCAAACCTGTTCTCACTTCTCATTTCACTTTTTTATATATTGCACTCACCTTCTCTGTTTTTTAATAAGAAAATAGAAACACATTTTCTTCTCTGTATATATCATCGTTATTTACAGAAATAAAATATATAGGTTATGAATAATTTATATTAACCGATAAAATAATAAAACTGTGCAAGAACTTCCGAGTACGTGTCTAAGGCAAAAGGACAAATTAGCAAGATTTAATAATCCATCATCTATCCAAAATATGGCGTTTGCACGACCAGCTAAAATGCCAAAAATTGAGCACAAAGGTCAACTATCAAGCAAGATGGCAGAAACTAGAGTACGCAAAGGGCCTTTAACTTTCACCATAGACAAAGAACGGTTAACGACCACTGCGAAACAAAAAAAAATGGCTTTCAAGAACACTTCTATCCCAAAGGTATTTGATTTAGATAAAAAAATTTACTGGCATAGTATTTAAATATGTATATTATGGATAATCTTTACGTTTTGTGCAGAATCTTAACTGTTCATTCAAACCACCACAAGATATGAGGTTGAGTGAGGATTTGGTCAACATGGCTATATACATCTTTGCTGCTGATAATGATATAGCGTGAGCATTTTTTTTAATCTTTTATTTTTAATTTTAGTTCTCTCTGTGGCTAACGTGTTGGCTTTGTGTTAGAGAGGATTTGGTTCATATTCACGATACAACTGTAACTAGAGAAGATCTGTTCTGTCTCGTACCTGGAAAGCAAGTGTCTGAACTGGTAATAAAGCTGATGGCATTGAAGATAACATCAAATATCAGCATGTCCAAATTAAAAAATGTTTGGTCCCTTCCACCATCATTTGCAGTAAGTCAAAATCTTGATTTTCTGGATATTAACTAAGTAAAATAAATAACCATTGTGCTCAAACATTCCCGGATGACATTACGTTACATATGGAAGATCATGACCTACTAGAAAAATATGCACATTATATGCCACCAACCCGTGACCTTCAATTTGTAAGTTTTTATTAATTATTGGAATATTTTTATTATAATAAAAAGTACTCAAACTTGGACTTATACATATTACATCGTATTTGTTATACAGATATATGTCCCAATCAAGGATAATGATCACTGGTATCTAATGGTAATGAGCATCCCTGACAAAATACTTTATCATTTAGACTCTCACTGTAAGGTTGAAGATGATGAACCACGCAAGCATCATATTAGAAATATAGTAAGTTCTCCTACTATAGAAACAAAGTTAATAATAACATTACCTCGAATAATAAAGCACACTATTCTTATTTCAGGGAGTGGCTCTTTCTGAGATAATATTTTCAGAAAAGTATGCAAAATGTGGTATACAAGAAATAGTGAGTTTTGAGGGTTGGGAAGTCCGTAAAGCAATAGGTATTCCTAGGTGCTCAAATAGGTAATTATTCAAATTGTTGGTTATTTAATTTAATATTATATATATACTGTTTTTGACTTCCTTATGTTGTTCTGCATGATACGTTTTCACACAG
This sequence comes from Arachis hypogaea, assembly GCF_003086295.3. Taxonomy (NCBI): domain Eukaryota; kingdom Viridiplantae; phylum Streptophyta; class Magnoliopsida; order Fabales; family Fabaceae; genus Arachis; species Arachis hypogaea. The sequence continues at coordinate 146,207,440 of NC_092046.1, forward strand.
CAATGATTCAGCTGTATGGGTTATGCAGTGGATGGATTTACAACAGGAATTCACTCCTGTGGTCCCTCCAAAGGTAACTTTTAACATAGACAATTTTCATCTTTAATTACACTAATACATGTGTTAACGTTTGGTAAAATAAATTACAGCTGCATGAAGAAAGGAGTAGAATGTATTTAGCATTAGATTTCGTCACCGGAGATTGGAATAAGATACGGTCAGATGTTAACGAGAGGTTTCAGTTATGGTGGCTTATGATACACCCATAACATCTTTATTTAAATTGAAAAGAATTATTTATATCTTCTTCTTAGACTTACTAAAATAGACGAATTTATTTATTAGATATTTTTTATCACTCTTGTTGTGTACTACCTTTTCCTTCTCCTGTTAAGAACTTAAAAAAAAAATTTGGAATACTTTAGCTATTTTTTTTCTTTTTTATATTTATCTCCCAGCATTAATTTTATTGAAAGCACCTTTAGACATGCACCGAATTCATTGGGCTTGTTCACTTGTTATAGGATTCGAGAATAATAAAAACTATTAGATAAATTTCTCTTATCAAAGTTGTTAACACTTTAATGAGTTGCATCGTAACACTGGTACTTGATTGTGTATTAAGAGAATGATGCAATTGCTTTCAAGTGCGCGGTTGTACTTATAATGCAAGAAGAACTAAATCTTTTTATAAAGAAATAAATATATTTTTAATTATTTTTTTATTTAACTTTTATAATCTTTATCTTGATAAATTTTATTTCTCTTAAAATTTTATTAATTTTTATTAATTATTTATTTATTTTTATTTATTTTTTATTTTTGTAATTTTTACCCAATGAAAAAAAAAGACAAAAGATTGGAAAAGTAAAAAAATAAATAAATAAATAATAGAAATTACTATAATTTTATTTTGTTAATATAAAAATTATAAAAAGTAAATAAAAAATAATAAAAGATATATTTGTTTTTTATAAAAAAATTCAGTTCTTCTTTTTAAATATTATAAAGAGATTTAGTCCTTTTTAATAATTTTAATATTAAAGGTCTTTTTTAATAATTGAATCTTTCTAACGATCCTTTACAATAATTTTTCTTAACTTTTTTAATGTGAAATATAAAAATATTTGATTATTTTAGTGTTTTATATGGTTGTGATAGTAGCACAAAACATCATTGACGTTTTATAATAAAAAAATTAATTATAAAAAGCAAAACATCACTGACAATTTGTAACAACAAATATTATTTTATAAATGAAAGTAGCAATGTTTAACATATAGTTTGGTTTATTATAAAGAATTTCACACCTAATAATACAATATAAAAAAGAAAAAATTCAGTATAATTCATCAAGTCCGAAAAAATAAAAAAGTGGTATAATTCATAAATAAATGTTATGAAACAACATTTTTCAAATTTATTTATGATTAGACTATTTTTGACAAAGGTTATTTATCATTTTAAAATTTCTTTTTAGAATTTATTTTTGGTGGTTAACTCTATTTTGTTTAGTGTAAAGAATAAAAAATTGTTTTCAAAGTTATTTGATGTCATAAAAAAATGGTCAAATAGATTAGAGGTGTCACATTTTTTATGAACTGATTTCATGCCATAAATATGTTTGGAAATTAGGGTGATGTTACTTATAATATTTGATGGATTGAGTTGATATTACAAATTTTTCGAGAATTAAACTGACATTACATATATTTTTGAGAAACTAAATACTTTAGATTATAATTTATTAATCTATGGAATAAACATAATTTCATTTTTTGACATAGATTTACAAAGGGAGCGTAAATCTTAATTAACAATGTAGCTAAAAAAATAATTAAACTTTTAAAAAAATGCAAACCTATACTAGCCAGTGACGCCAGTGTTTGGTTCAGTTTTTTTTTTTAATTTATTTATCAAAGACAGAAGTTTACTCATTGAGAAGAAAATTAATAATCAAAGGTTTTTGGTTGACAGCCAGCTGAGCTGGTAGTTGGTGATTTGTGTTTTTATCTTTCATGAATGCCTTGCAATATCCATGTTTAAAATTTTAGGGTTCTGGGTCTTTAATGCTGCTTAGATGTATATTTCGTATAATATTATATTATATGAACTATTATTTTAAAGTTATATCAGTGTTGTTCACTTGTTTGATCCTAATTATACAATACCTTATAAAAACTTTTTGAAATGTTAAAATTGCATTAAGTTACTACCAAAACAAAAGATTACATGAAATCAATTAAAATACCCAAAAAAAAAAAAATTACATCACTCTCCGAAATTACCCATTCAAGTCCCCCAGTTACCCATTCTAAGTTGGCTATCTTAAGAATCAGCAATTGAAAAAAGGTAAATGTTCAAAAGGGTGAGCTCCCCTGTACTCCTGTTCTGCTAAGAGCAAAGAAAATAACAAATGAGAATAAGAATGTAGAAACAAGTCTCAACTTAGATAATTGACAAGCATTATAGATTAATATTTTAAATACTATGACAAGCATTATAGATTAAACAATACTATGACAAGCGCAGAAGTGTAAAGTGAAAATCATATCATCAGAGATGAAAACATCCTAGCCTAGAAATAGTAAAAGCATATAATTTTCCTCAAGCATATGGTTCACCTTGGATCAACAGAAACAACAGTTACTTTTAAGTCATCATTTACTAGAAAACACAAAATCTAACAGCAAATCAAGTTCCATTTATTTTGACAGATCATCGGAGATATGATCTCCACATATATCAACCAAGATACCTTTTTCTTTTTTCATTTCTATGATGGAATAAAAAAGCAAATGCTTCACATTTCTATGATGCCATAACAAGAGTACGAAGCCTTTAGTTATAAACACGAACAACATCAACCATCGCAAAAGCTGAATTCGAATAAGATTAAATATAACAGAAATAAATTAAAAATTACACCAATCCCAAATCAACTAAAAATTAGAGGATACCATAAAATTAAAGCATTAACCATACCTTATTACAGCACCTCATTGCTACTGTAGGAAGCACTCTCATCATATACCTATAATATCAGCAATATAATATTATTAGTACTAGCTAATAAGCAGCAAATAAAACTTTGTCATACCTCATTGGTAAAGATACTTACAAATGAGTCATCTTCAATGTTCATGTGGTCATCCGAGTCATTATCAAATGTGTCATTTCCAAGGCCTTCTGACTGTGAGATGCCACGACGAACACGACAAGTTGTTCGATTGTGGCCCTCCATGCCACAATGTCCACATCGATGTTTTCTTTTATTGGACTGTGAAGCCCCCCCTTTTGTCCTACATTTTCTTGGGTCCCTTGGCATGCTATGTCCGAGATCATTGGTTGCGAGCCCAGCTCCAGAAGCATCCACTTGCACACCATCTCTTACACTATCTGCATCATTGACCCCCCCTTTTTGTGCAGCATCTTCCTCCTTAAATTGTTTCAACAAATTCATAGCCATTTCCCGTGTAAAGATAAATCTCTCGTTATCTCGGCAAGCAAAGTTGGCTAGTTGCCTAAACCAATCCATCAAACAACCGTACTGACTTAGCATCAAAGAATCCCAATGAAGCCCAACCGCATTTTGCAAACCCACTTTGGCAGTCTTGGTCCACCGAGGCAAGACTAATGACCTTGGCAACTCCTCTATATCTTCATGCACCAAGACGCAAACTATGTGTTCACAAGGTATGCCAAATGATTCCATTCTCATACATGAACAATTGAATTCCATCTCAATGTCACAACAGAATACACGCCACATCTCATTTGGCGTTTGGTCCAAACCGACAGAGTAAATCACATAAGAGCCAGTTTGCCTCATATTTATTACCTTCATTGATGCAGCCCGTACAAGGATTGGTTGGAACATATGAAATATTGATAGGGTGTAAACATTCGCAGCACTCCTCTCTAACTGTTGAAAACAGGTTTGCATAATGGGTCTCCCATTCACAGAGGCGAGGTCAGCCTGGACCTCTTTCCACCTTATATGGTCGACACAACGATTAAAGTGTTGAATGAACTCAACCAGATTGTACCTTGAGTTGACATACTTTGCAATGATCGAGTTTAATCCCTCGCACCGAGAAGTAGTCCGAAAACCAGCAAAAAACTTCCCTCTTATATGTGCAGTTGCCCATGAATGTCTCTTTTTATACATATCTAGGACCCAATTCTTGTTTTCGACACCAAATCTCTCAACCATTTCAAACCACTTTTGACGAAATACATCAATTTCATAGTCGCCTAGCATACACTTTCTAAACATGGATGTAAACTGGGGCTTGCCAATGTTACTTGTTGCGTTGCGAATCAGATGCCATGCACATAATCTATGATGTGCATTAGGAAACTCTTTCTCAATGGCGAACTTCATTGATAGATCACCATCCGTGATCACCGAAACAGGTGCTTTCCCATTCATTGCTACCTTCAGTTGTTGTAGCAACCACCTGTATGTGTCTTTTTCCTCATCGCAAATTAAAGCAGCAGCAAAGATAATTGTTTGATTGTGATGATTGACACCAGAAAATACCACCAGTGGACACATATATTTATTCCTCTTATAGGTAGCATCAAACGCCAGCACATCGCCAAATAATGAGTAGTCGGCCCTGCTGAGACCATCGCACCAGAATAAATTGCGCAAAGTACCATCGGCATCCATGTGATGATTAAAATAGAGAGAAGGGTCATTTGTTGCTTGATCTTCTAAATACTTCAAAGCTGCATATGCATCACCGGGTAATTGGCGCCTCTGCTTTGCTATTTTATTGTACATGTCCCTTTGCGTGAAAGAGAGATACTCGTAGCCACCTGCCTGATTTGCTAATGCCCAATATATCTGCCCAACACTAATCCCACCCTTTTTCATGTTAACCATGTGGCCAATATCAGCCTCGGACATGAATCTATGCCCAGGGAGCAATCCAGTCAACCGAGGATCCAGAAGCGGATGATTGTGTTCATCAGAAAAATAAGAAATAAACCAACGACCGCTAGGTGCATCTACACGAATCTCCATCATTGCACTGCAGCCACACCTTGTCTCGGGTGTAGGTTTTCTCTTAAGGTTTCCGATGCCGTAATTATTTGGCGGTCTAAATCCTTCACGATGACATACAAAATTCTTCAACTTAAGTGCGCCCGCACGACTCTTCCTAGTCCTGTTCTTCCGAGCACTAAAGCCTCTTGTCCTTGCATATCTATTGTAGAACTCAAATGCAATGTCGACATCAGAAAAGTGAAAATGACATACATCTTCATCCCTGATGTTCCAAAATTCAATCATACCAATGTCTTCGAGTGAGTCAATGTTATACCCTTCATCGAAGCCGTGATAATCGAACATTGGTTCCACATTTGTGTCGTCCTCATCCATATAATCCACATCAACTTCCTCATGTTTTCCTTCCTCCTGCTCATACTGATCATATGATGTATGCTCGCTATTAACCCCTTCATGAGAAAATTCCTGACCCATAACTTCCTAAACACCAATACACAATTCAAAATGAAACTTAAGTTTGTAAATAAATTGCCAAACACCGAGTACCAGCCATCACAAATCACAATCTTTTAAAATTGAAATCAATCCAATAGTGTCAATCTTAGGAATCATGGAATTGGACACGAGTTTCATTTATTGTATTAAGGGAAAATGAAGAAGCGTGAATCCAAAATCTAATGGTGAAACTATAAGAAAAAAAACAGAAAGACAAGAACAATTGGCAATGCCAGCTATGCATGCGGTGGGTGCAAAGGACAACAAAATATTAAAGAGTATATATCCTCTATCTATAATCTATCTATATTTCTGATCCCATGTCACAAAATCCCCGCCGCTCGTGGCCACTGAAGAACACATTGTTTTCCCTTTGAGAACCCCACAAAGTTTGCTTGGCTGCCACCTCAATCCATAGAAATAGATTGTTCGCAAGATTAGATATGCATATGCCATTCCTGCTGAAATAATGACTTGGAACAACATGACAACTAACTTGGACAAACCATGTTCAGTGGCACCATTAAATACAACAACAGTACAATCCTTATAATAATTAATAACTATTCATTATTTCAGTCCTTTCATTCAAACTGTAAAATCTGCATATGTTTTAAGTTTTCAAACTTGTATCATGTCATTAAGATAGAAGGCCAGAGGACCATTTTGTGACACATGATTTTCTCTATAAGCATACGTATGGATTTAGATAGCTTGTTTGTAACTATACATTTTAAGAATACTGGGCCAAGTTGAATGAATAATATAAAACAATGGTGAGGTCAATTTTACATTAATCTACATATATGCTTACAAATTACAAGAACATAAGAAAAACACCTACTTGTAACATAGGATGGTATTGAAGTCACAAGATATGGAAGCTGTGATATGTTTAAGAACTAATAACCAGAGCAGAAATGAACTAGATATGTCACATATATGGTATACAATAAATCAAGTGCTACTTCATCCTAACCTTTTGATGTTATCAAATAGTGATATGCTAGAGTGAAGACTCAAAGAATCCAGATGAAGTATGATTGGCCCTGATTCATCACCTTTATCCGGGATACAAATAATGATCAAGCTCTAATTAAGACTGAATACATGAAACACTACAAGAAAAAAAAATCCAGAAATGAGAGAATAGACAAGAGAGATTAAAATATAACAATAAAAATGACCCTGCTGCCAATATAAAATTGAGCATGAAGTGCATTCATAGGAGCACAGAAAACATAACTATAAAAATTTACAGTTAAATAACCCATTCTTCATTTGTTTTTTCTTACCAGTTTTTCTTCTCCCACTATTTCTTCTAATATGGAAAACTCATAAGGCAGAAGAGACTTAAAATATATCAAAGAAAAAAAATTTTTTGAAAATGGAATTAAGAGTCTGACAATTTTAAATAGCCATATATTAACAGATGAAAAATCAGTACAAATTTTGAAAAATAATATTCATCATTTAGAAGGTATTAAAGGATAAAACATGCACGCACGCACACACACACTCACATCTTACACTAAAGTCTAAGCTGGGATAAAAGTAATAATATCAAAATTTAAAACACTCATGGAAGAGAAAGCTGTCGAAACTATTCCATTTGATTGACCAACAGATTCAATGTGGTTAGAATATGGGGGAATTTAGGACAACTTTCACAAACCAAAGAAATTTCAATTATAAGATAGCATTAACAGCTTTCACTAACCAATTACTAGAACGCGTGAACCAGAAAAAAGGGATAATAAACAAAAATTCAGTATCAGCATAGGAACTGAACAGGAAAGACATCAACATCTTGTCAAATGAGGAATGACTAGCATTTTTTTTTAGGATAAGACATGAAAACAATGACATGCAGCCAAATAGGGTAATATAGTAACAAAAGCAATTTAAAATTTACCAATTGCCCCAATTTTGTGCTCCCGACAGATATCTATCAGATTTTTCATGGAATCACGCACACACACTCACATCTTACACTAAAGTCTAAGCTGGGATAAAAGTAATAATATCAAAATTTAAAATACTCATGGAAGAGAAAGCTGTCGAAACTATTCCATTTGATTGACCAACAGATTCAATGTGGTTAGAATATGGGGGAATTTAGGACAACTTTCACAAACCAAAGAAATTTCAATTATAAGATAGCATTAACAGCTTTCACTAACCAATTACTAGAACGCGTGAACCAGAAAAAAGGGATAATAAACAAAAATTCAGTATCAGCATAGGAACTGAACAGGAAAGACATCAACATCTTGTCAAATGAGGAATGACTAGCATTTTTTTAGGATAAGACATGAAAACAATGACATGCAGCCCAATAGGGTAATATAGTAACAAAAGCAATTTAAAATTTACCAATTGCCCCAATTTTGTGCTTCCGACAGATATCTATCAGATCTTTCGTGGAATTGAGTATTGACAACCTCAGATATCTGTCACCCATTACAGGAGGCAAATGATGAGAAAGCTTGATTAGATGATAATAATAATAATAAACTTATAAAAGGAATCTGATTGTTCAAAAGTTACAAACACTCTTGACTCACCATATGAGAAGCAAGATTTTTTTAGATTTGGTTGAAGGCCTGTGCATTTTGCTCCATGAGTGTACCTATTAGACCTCCAATTGCTGCAAAAAAACACACTGCAAAGTTCAGAGGAGGTTCTTTATGCTTGAACACTAAAGCAAGGAAATGCAGATACACAATATTTTTAGAGGTAAATAAAATGAAAAATGATATGGAAACTGACCTTTGTAAGGCATTCCTGGCACTGATGAGGCAACATCGGATGGAGCAGCAGCAAGGCGAGAAGAAGGGCCTGAAACTTTTTCCTGCAAAAGAAACAAAAAAGAGAGAAACTTGAGTTTCCACTGCTACAAAATAAAATTTATGAAAGTATATTCTGTTTACTTCCTTTTTTGTCACACTATTTCTTGGTAATTCTATTACTCAACATCTGAAGTTTTCCCTTATTTAACATTCATAAAAATAAGTGAAGAGAAATCACCGTGATAGCTTTTTCCTGCAAAATAATAACAACAATAGCAATGCATGATGCTTGATCTGTTTGAAAAAGAGGAAGAAGGTTCTTGCTTTGCAAAGGGACCTACATCAACAGGTATATTCTGCTTTATCCTAAAGTAGTGTTGTATTTACTCTATCCGTTTCAAAATATCTGTCACCTTGAAAACTCAGTACACTCACAATTCAATGTATCTAGATATATTTAGTATGGATGTACCAAGAGTACTATATATGCTTGTTTGTTCATCTAGAAGGCTACTGTAACTATGCTTATGTTGTGCTTCATAGCAAATGTTTACATGGCCAATCTCAACTCATCAATTGCAGATTTCAGAAAGAAAGAAACTAATTTCTTCCATAGACAGTGACAATATTAGTAAACCAGAAGGGGGCAGTATTTCTTATGAACATGGCACCAATGGCAGAAGCCATTCTTTTGAGAACCAAAATGGTAACATTCTAGGCATTTATGGAGGCTTTGATGAATCTAACCTAAGGATTCAAAATTCATCATCTTGACTATTCTAAAAGAATCAAACCGAACTGAGAAGAAGGCAGAGGAAAAAGTATACCTTGCTGGGTTTGTCGTCCTCAACAAGAAGTGGGGTTGAGGAAAGTTGTCCTATTTCAGTGTCATCAGGGAGCGGCGGCGGACGATGCGTGTTGTGGCGGCGAGGGTAGGCGAACCAGAGAGAAGAAGATGATAAAATGGCGTCACGCTAGCAGACCTCTCTTGGCGGCGGACGCAGGGAGTGGCGGCGGACGCAGGGAGCGGCGGAGGACGATGCGTGTTGTGGCGGCGAGGGTAGGCGAACCAGAGAGAAGAAGATCAGAAAATGGCGTTACCCTAGCAGATCTCTCTTGGCGGCGGACGCAGGGAGGGGCGGCGGACGATGCGTGTTGTGGCAGCGAGGGTAGGCGAACCAGAGAGAAGAGAGAAGAAGATGAGAAAATGGCGTTACCCTAGCAGACCTCTCTTCTTCGTTGAATGTGAAACTGAATCTGAAACTAAGAGATAAAGGGAAAAAGTGTAAATAACAAAAGTTAAGGGATCAAAATTTAATTAATAAATTTTTTAAAAAAAAAAAAACGGGGTACATTTTGTAATTATTTTACTGTAGGTTAATCATACTCCCACACAAAAGTGGGAGCAAGGAATCCTTGGCCTGAAAAATATCTGATGACACATTTTGACTTGTCAAATTATTAATATAAAATATAAATTATAAATTATATATAAAGTGGGAAGGATAGAGAGAAATAGAAAAAAGAGAGAGAGGTAGATAAAAGAATGTAAAAGGATATTTATTAATTTTGGAAGAAAATATTTTTCTAAATTTTAATAAGATAGTATCACGTGACATATTTTGGTTATTAAATTAGTTAGTAATATATATAAATATAAATGTAATATAGCTATATTTTAGTTTTAATATTTTAATTTTTAATTTTGATTTAATTCGAATGCAATTAGAGAATAATAGAATATCATATTATATATTTTGATTGTCAAATTTATAGTTAATCATTGACAATAATCTATAAGAGAGATAGAGTAAATGAAGGAATGAGAGAGATAAAAAAAAGAAAAAAAAAGAAAAGAGGAGAACTTTTTAATTTTAAAAGGAAAGCTTTGATTTTAATTGTGATGAGAAAATGATATGTAGCACATTTTAGTTATAAAATTAATAATATATAATAGATATAATAAATTTATGAATACTATTATGAGTTAAAAATAAAATTATGAGTTAAAAATAAAATTAAAAAATGGTTGATATTAGTTGATAAATAATTAATTTTATGATTAGTATCATAAGCAAAAATATTCATTATTTTTAATCAAAATTTTCATATTCAAATTTTATTTTAAAAATATTTTAAAATTTTGATTTGGATCAATTATCTCTTTTATTTAGACGAGAACAAGGTAATAATAAAAAAAATGTATTCATCATATTCGGTGATAAATATTCCTATCATTGATAATTTTTGTTTTCCTTCAATAAATTGACACCATATGGCTATTCATTCAAATATTCTTTCATCCAATGGCAATTGTATTCAAATATTTAGTGTGTGTTTAGATTACGGTTTACAAACGTTTAGTTTGAATAAAATTGATTTTATAAATTTGATTTTGAAATAAATTTGTGTTAAGGTAATTTATGTTTGGTAATTTTTATATCAAAATTGATTATAGTAAAATAAATGTTATTTGGATTACACTACTCAAAATTATTTTTAAATAAAAAAATATTAAAATAGACATCAACTTAAATAATTTTTATATATTATCTTATTATTTTAATTTAGACATTTGAATAGATCTTATTAATTAATTTTATAATAAAATTAATATTTATACACTAAAATAAAAATAATATATAAAAATTGATAAAATATATTTTAATTAAAACTAACAAAATATAAATTTTAGAGAGTACTACGAATAATAAAAAAATTAAATATTTACCTTAGTAGTAATTGAAATAAATCAAAAAAAATTTATGATATTTTTTATATAGTATATTTTTAATACTTTTAGTACTATTTTTTTGTATGCTATAATTTATTATTATTATTATTATTATTATTATTTATAATTAATTTTTATTTAATTTACTTTACCTAATAGGATCAATAAATTATATTATAAAAAATAATAAAAATAATACAAAAAATTATAATGATAAAAATGTATAATATCAAATAAATAATTAATAAAAAGTATAAATAATAAAAAAAGAGTTCATATAAATAAAAATAATAAGACTTCCATAAATAATACAATAATATGCATAAAGAATAAAGTTGGTAACAGATAAATAAAGATTGAGTATTGATGGCTAAAAATCTAAAAGTCTCTTGATGAAACGGAAAAACTAAAAAATCAGTGCTCTTCTATCACTTATACGTTCATGAATAAAAAATTTGTTAAACCAAAAATAGAAATTTTCAATAAAATTAAACGTACTTCTTTTCTTTTCTTTCAACGCGTGTGCTAAACACACCCTTAAAAATAGATGATATTTTACACCACAATACATATATTTACTACTCTTCTAAGTTCTAGCTAATTGTGTACTTATGAATTCTGGTGGTGTCGATTGAATCAATATAGAAGGATACATTAGGAAAAGATATAAGATATTTTTTATTTTTAAATTTGTTAAAAATTTTAAAATTATTTTTAAATTTTATTTTATTTTAATTTTATTTTAAAATTTTTTTATTTATATCAAATATATATTAACAGTTAATTTTTTATAAAATTTAAGACTAATTTAATAATAATTTTAAAAAATAATTTTTAATATAAATAAAAATTTTAATTTTAAAAAATTTAATTGTCAATAATATATTTAATACAAATAAAAAATTTTAAAATAAAATTTAAAAAATATTTTTAAAATTGTTAACCAATTTTAAGAATAAAAAATATTTTTTAGCTATAGAAAATAAACTAAAGCTTTGAATTTGTGTAATTGTGTTTGGAAAAAAGAAGTATTATTGGGAAAACAAAAAGGGAAAAAGTGAAGAAGGATGAGAAGTGAGAAGGGAGTGAAAACCAAAGGAAGAGTGACAGGAGGGTGTGGCAGTGAGCAGTGGGAGTGGGCACAAGGCCCACAAGAGGCGTTGGCGTTCCTCAACTTGGGCTGGCCACTACCCAACCCGAAAGCGACCTCAGCACCCATGGGTGACACGTGTCAGCCTCACCATTCATGGACCACTAACATAGTACCGTTCCCTTCCAAGATTTAGGAGTGCGGGCCTAACGTCCCCCCAAGCCCTCCTTGTGGGCCCCACACGCCATTCTTAACTTCAAACACTACAGAGGAGAGAACCAGTTCCCAAATCCCAACTCCACCTCTCTTCAATTCTGCGAAATTCTCATAATATATTACTTAATATTCAATTCCAAATATCAAATATGATGCAAAATTTGTTTCTTTTTGTTTGTCTTGGTGATTAAAATACTAATGTTGTTTTGGCATCCCTTTTGATGAAGCTGTATCTTTCAATGAATGGAGTAAGGAGGTGGTACAGGAAAAAAGTGCACTGCCGGCAGCTGAAGTGGACACAGAACAGAATTCATGCGCCATTGTTTTGTGGTCCCAAATAGATATTTGATGAAAATGAATGATGCAGTTGCAGTTTAGATTGGGATTGGAGATTTGGATCTTATTCTTGACCGGTTCGTAATTTGGGCCCAACTTTCCAGATTTACCAAGCCCATTATACGTATTTTTGGTTAAACATGTGCATCAAAACAATACAATGGTAACCAATTTGGGTTAGTTGAGCGGTCAACTCACTCGTCCGCTTAAATAAGTATTATTGTGCATGCAAATCAACTTGGGTTAGTTGAGTGGTCAGCTCACTCGACCACTTAAACAAGTGTTGGAGGTTCGAATCCTGCCTTGTGCATGTAGCAATCAATTGGCCAGCGGCAGATCCTTAAATGGAGCTCCGATCCGCGACGGATTAATTCTTGATTTGTCGGACTGAAAAATACCGTAGGCAACCAAAACGGATTAGTCCTTGACTTGTCGGACTGAAAAATACCGTAGGCAACCAAAAACGAATCGGTCTTTGAAAAACAACTGTTCCATATAGTTGCTTTATTTTTTTTAATTGTTCAAGATAAATTAACAAATGCTAATCATTTAAAAGAAAACATTTTTTTAAAAATTAACTTACTTTTAAAAAATATAAAATATCTTAAACTATAGATTTTAGGGTTCTAAACTTTTTTAACCCTAAATATCTAAAGTCTAATTTCTAAATATAAATAATTAATATAAAATAAAATAAAATAAAATAAAATAAATATTATAATTTATTTAATTAACAAAAAGTGTAACACTTTTTATTAGCTTTTAAGAATGATGTGGATGAATCCACACCTGTTTAAAGGTTTGACTATGCTATATGTACATTAAAATTAACGACCAAATCAATCATTAGTATAAAATACATATTAAAAATAAGCTATAAAATATATGTATTTATATATAAATACATTATAGTTAATTTTGATAGCTGATTTTAGTGAAAAAATAGTATTTTTGTTAAAGGTTTCAAGAGTTCCAACCATAATCTATAAGGGAAAAAAAGACAAAAGAAATAGCATAGCAGGCCCGGGAGGTTTTAATTAATTAGCCACTTCAAGAAATATAGCCAACACTAATATAGTAGTAAGTATTGAATTATTTTCCAGTAAATAATTATTTATTTATTTTTTGTTTTACCTCTTACTTTTCTAATGCAACAAATCCGTGACCTTTGGGGCTTGTTTTTTTTCCTTCTTGATTTAATACGAGCAACAAGATTTTGAAACCTTTTATGTACATTGTCTCTGTCACAGAGAGAGAGACAGAGAGAGAGAGAGAGATCGAGAGAGAAAGAGCAATGAAAGCTTTTACCTTCTCTTGGTGAATGTCAATGTCATGCATCATGCTTTAATTGCTTTGAGCAAAGCCAAGCAGATCACAAGGGTAACCACATGCTTTAACTCGTTCAACTCTTGTCAGCATAGATTTTGTGGTATACATTATATTCTCTCTATTATGCATCTAAGCAGAAACAATTATAAGCTTTTAATTAGAACACAGTTAATATGTACTCTAAAACATTTAAAATTATTTATATTTTAAATATTTTCTAAGTACATATTAAATATGACCTAATTACGAGCATATAAGTAAGGTTTGGGAGAGCCAATGAGTTATAACTCAAATGGCATAGTTTTCTCATACTCAATTAAGAGGTTGCGAGTTCGAGTCTCCTATCTTTGATAAAAATAAAAAAAAAAGTAAGGTTTGGGAGAATTGTGTATGTGTGTATGCATGATGTATTTAGATACATCGCAATGTTTAATTGCTTTTATAGAGAGTTGGGGTTAGGGGGAGAGATCCTGAAGTAATCAAGAGAATAAAAATGCAAAATAGTAGTGTCATAATTTCCACTGAGAAACCCAAAGAAAAATCTCTCGTCTATGAAGTAATAACGTTTTTTCCCAGGTAGCTCTTGTAGGTTCATAAATAGGAAGTATTAATTTGTTGTCTTTTTCCTATATAAATATATTATATTCAACTTCACTTTTCTATTGGCTTGTTCATACTGTAGTTCACACTCTGTTTCAATTTAATTTTGGCTTATCGATGCAGATATATTTGCACATAGAGTCATAGACCGCTACAAACTACAAAGCAAGGGCTTCTAAAATTATGCTAAATTTCTAGAAGGGCTACAAGCTAGATTCCTACAAATTGAGAATCTTCCTCAAAAACTACAAGTTATTATTACTACTAATTATAGAGCTTGATTAATATATTTATGAATACATACATGCATATATGTTTTTTTTTTTTAATTGATTGAGGAAATAATCAAATTAGTTCTTAAGGTAGCGTTTGGTGGAGAGACAGAGACAGAAAGACTGAGACTGAGGGACAAAGACTAAGAGACAGAGATTGAAATAAATCTCAGTATTCTGTTTGATGCAAAATGGGAGACAGAAATTGAAACAAGAATGAAACTCTAATTTAATTTGCACAAAGAGTAAAATTGAAATTAATTAATTAAAGTGAGGATATTTTAGGTATAAAATGTTATTAAAGTTTCAGTCTCCATCTCTAAAAATTTTAGTCTCCTGTGTTCTCACTTTTTGGAGGTACTAAAAATACTGAAATTTTGGAGACAGAGACAGAAATTTTAGTACCAGTCTCTGAACCAACAAACATGATACTGAGTCTCAGTCTTTCAGTCTCTCAGTCTTTGTCTCAGTACCTCAAAATAAACGCTACCTAAAAGATCACGTGATCTCTATTTTAATATTTAAAATATTTTTTTAATCAAATTCGTTCCTAAACCATTTTAATTAATCACGTTAGTTTTTCTGTCACTTCCCTCACTAACATTGTTAACAAAAACTGACCTCGCACATTATCACATAAAAAGACATCATTTTTAGGGTGAGGATTTGAGATTTAAACCACGTGGTTTAAAGAAATGAAACAATGCTTGATTCAATTGCACACATATTACAAACTCACTGCACTTCACTCTAAGCCAAACTACAATTTTTGTTTCTCTCTGATGAGTTTGAAAACTCTAAACTAATTTTTATGATGACTAAATATTATCAATATAATTATTTATAAAATTATTAAATTGATTTTAATTCATACTTATTTAATTAAGGGGTAAGTATGGTTTTGGTCCCTAAAGTTTAACGCCAGAATCGAAACCGTCCCTTATCTAATTTTCGTATTAAAATCGTCCTTTTTATTTTTTTTGGACAAAAATACCCTCACCACTACCAACACAATTACATGCTCCACCACCACCACCACCACCAACACCAACACCACCGCCACAGCCTCCACCAACAGTACCACCAACACCACCATCAGCACCAGCACCAGCACCAACACCACCACCAACGCCGCCGCCGTCCCCCTCTCCCTCCCCCAACCTCCACCCCCACCCCTGCGTCCCCTCCCCCCTCCCCGTTCCCTTCCCCCCACCCCGCGTCCCCTCCCCCTCCTCGTCTTCCCTTCCCCCACCCCCACCTCCACCCCACCTCCATACAGAGAAGCAGAAACAGAAAATCAATAAATTCAAGCACAAATTTAACACAAGTAGAAACAGAAAGCAACAAATCAACAAATCAACACAGCCAAATCAACAAATTCAACAGAGAAGCACAAAGCCAAATCAGAAATTCAAAGCACAAAGAAGCAGATGCAAAAGGCCAAGCAGAATCACCGACAAACTCATCATTAGAACCCATAACCGCAAGAAGCTGAAGCGGCGAGGCGGCGAGGAGCAGCGGCGACGGTGGCGTTGGCTTCCCTCAGCGGCTAGGCGGCAAAAAGCAGCAACGCGAGTCCTTCTCCCTCTTCGCGTCTCTCTCTGTCCGATCTCCCTCCTCTGGCATGGGTGACTGGCGCGACGGTGAGGGTTAGGCGAAGAGATGAGGGCTGGGCGGTGAGACGGTGAGGGGCTGGGCGTGGCGGTGAGGCGTTGTGCGCGGCGGTGAGGCGTTGTGCGCGGCGGTGAGGGGCTGGCTTCCCCTTTCCCCTTTCCCTCCCCTCCCCTCCCCTCCCCTCCCCCTTACCCTTTTCCTCCCCCCCTCCTCGACGCGTTTCCCCTCCTCCCAACATGTTTTTTTTATTTTTTTTAAATTTTATAACTTTTTTATTAAAATAGGGGTAGTTTAGGAATAATATAAAAAATTTTATTAAAAAGGACGATTTTAATACAAAAAAAACGTTAAGGACGATTTTAATACGAATATTAGATGAAGGACGGTTTCGATTCTGGCGTTAAACTTTAGGGACCAAAACTATACTTACCCCTTTAATTAATAATTTTGTGATACAGATTTTATATTGGGCCGAAAATAAAAGAAAAAATGTTGCAAGCCCAAGTCTGAAATTTTTATCTAGCATTGGTTCAAAAATAGTCAATGAAGTATGGCTGAATTATTATTCTTGTTATTGGGCCAGAATTGATCTTAATTAGCCCAAAGCAACCTTGATGGAAAGATCCATTAACTTGGTCCAAAATTGATAAAAAGAGAGAAGATCTATGCATGCTTCCACGGAAATCAAACTTATCTTTGGATGGATTTCAAATTTTGTTTTATTTCACTTAATGCAGACATTGGAAAATAGAAAGAGAAAGTGAAGAAATGATGTGATAGCCTTAAGTGCTCTACACGCTTCTAGGATTGGGTTTCGAAACAAATTAATTCATTTCACTCTCTTTCCTAGCTTCACTAAAAGTAAATTATTTTTTAATTAATTTGTCAATATCACTTAAGTACTTTTCTTTTCTTCTCTCTCTTTTTCTTTCTTCTCTTTCGGTCATTACACAGCAAATCATAGAAGCCAAAGCTAGCCACCGAAGAGAATGAGATGCACGCTACAAGACCATCACAATGATGGCAAGAAAAAAGCAAACTAAAAGTATGCTGTGGCTAAGATTCTCATTCACTTGTGGTAAGATTTGGTGAAGAGATCTTGGCTTTTCCATACCAAAAATGGTTGAAGAAGATCTCAGTCAGAGAAAGAAGATCCTTGGAGGGATGGCTTGTCTCTGATTCTGCTCAACCACCACAGGAGGTAGCTACAGTGGCTACGTGATGGATGAGGCAGAGATTGGAGCAGATGAAGCTATCATCATCATGAAGCATCAAGGGACAGGGGTTCATCTTGGAGAGCAAGGCAAGGATGGAGGGCTCAGATTGATGAAGATTGGTGACCAAAGAAGGTCTAGAGGTAATTGCATGTTGGGTTTTGCATGGGTTATCTCTTCTCTCATTCTGGCCGAACTGGTTCTATTTGGAGAAGAAGAAGATTAGCGTGGTTTGTTTGGAATCAACTTTGGAGGATTCTCCCTATAAGTAAGGGTGAACAGTCAGGGTTTGATTCAAGGAGAAGGAGTGAGAGTGCAAGGCACAAAGTTCACATAGCTACCTAAGCTAACATAAGTTCTTCTCCTTCAATATTCTTCATTTTGTAATTTTTCTGTTTAATTTTGTCTGTCTTGAGTCTCATGGAAAAAGGCAAACAGTGAGGTTTGTATGAAAAAGCCATAGAGCGGAAAAAGGCAGAGAGTGTAAAATTAAAAGAAAAAGCCATAGATGTCCTTAGAGGTCCTTTGTACATCTGTGTTGTGTTTCATGATTCTGTGGGAATCCCCTTGCAAGTTGGGTTAGCACTTAGCAGTTGGAAAGCTTGGCAGTGACCAAGTCAAGTTCAGGATTGGGTTTAGATTCTGGACTTGTCTCGGATAGGAAGGGTAGTTCCTAGGGAGAATTGGTGTTTGTAATCAAGAATGATTATAGTAAAATTCCATCACTGTTGTGATGGAGACTGGATATAGGCTGCCTTGCACTTAGCAGCTGAACCAGGATATATCTTGGTGTAATTCTCTCTCTCTTCTACTCCACTTCTATTTCTGCTGCCCAGGAGATAAAACTGAAAATATCTCGTGCTGATCGACGAGACAAAAAGAAAAGTCTCGTGGCTGGGTATGAGACAAAAGAAAAAGTCTCGTGGCTGTGTACGAGACAAAAAAGTAAAAAGTCTCCAAAAGCTATTTCAAAGACCAGCAAGTATTATTGAGTGAAAAATGGGCTAAGATTCAACCCCCCTTCTCTTAGCCACTGAAAACCATCAATTGGTATCAGAGCTTGGTCTCAAAGAGATCAAGCTTTGCAGCTTGGAGAAAAGATCCAGATGGCAGAAAACAGTGGCTCAAATCTGGTGTCCTACAACCTGACAGAAGGACAGTCAAGCAACAGACATCCTCTTCTCAATGGGAAAAACTACACCTATTGGAAGGAGAGAATTAAGATCTTTGTGCAAGCAGTGGATTACAGACTTTGGAAGATTATCCTGGAAAGTCCTCAGTATCCAACCGTAACAAGTGCCGAAGGAGTTGTCTCTCCTAAACCAGAAGCAAGCTGGACCGAAGAAGACAGAAAGAAGGTTGAGCTCAACGCCAAGGCCATCAACTTACTCAACTGTGCCATCAGTTTCAAGGAATACCGACGGGTATCACGATGCACAATGGCAAAGGAAATCTGGGACAAACTTCTAGTTACTCATGAAGGAACCACCATTGTAAAGAAAGCCATGATAGATATGTTAAACAGAGAGTATGAAATGTTTGCAATGAAGGAAGGAAAATCCATTGATGAACTGTTTGAGCGCTTCAACACCATCATTGTCGGCTTGGATGCTATAGGAATCAAGCATCCTGAATCTGTGCTAGTGAGAAGAGTGTTAAGATGTCTCCCAAAAGAGTGGGAAACAAAAGCATTAATAATTTCTGAGAGTAGTGGTCTTGATTCCATGACATATGATGACTTGAGAGGAAATCTTCTTGCTTTTGAAAACACATATTTGAAAAAAGATTCAAAAAAGAAAGGAATTGCTTTTACATCTGTGACTAACCCCCTGGATGATGAATCCAGTGATTCTGAAAATGAATTTGTGTTGTTTGCCAAAAAATTCAGGAAAATGGTGAAGCTCAAGGAGAGAGGTAAAGGAGGCAGTTTAAGAAAACAAAGGAAAGATCTCAGCAAGGTGACTTGCTACAACTGTAAGGAAACGAGGTACTTCAAGTCCGACTGCCCTAAGTTGAAGAAGGAAGAAAGGCCAAAGAAAGGAAAGAAAAAGGGTCTGATTACATCATGGGAAGATCTGAAAAATGATTCAGAAGATGATGAGGAATCTGAAACCTTGTCTCAACCATGTCTTATGGCTGACCACATTGAACATGTAATCATTCCTAACCCTGACACTGAATCTCTTCATCTTATGATAGATCATCTTTCTGAAAAAATAAGATGCTTCTTGTTGGATAACCAAGATCTTGAACAACAAATCACCATCCTTAAAGCAGAAAATAGTTTTCTCAAAGATAAAGTAAGGGAGGCCAAAACTGCCTGTGATTTTGTTGAAGAAAATAAGCAGTTAAAAGCCCAACTTAGAAGTTGTGAAAGTGACCATTCAGTTGTTGCATATGTAAACTGTTTTAAAGAAAATGAAGAGTTGCTTAAAGAGGTCAAAAGACTTAAAGAAGACTTAGCCAAGTTCACTAAAAATTCTGAAAATCTGAATCAAATCTTGGCTAGTCAAAAACCTCTTTATGATAAAGCTGGTTTGGGATTCCATAAATCTGTTGAGAAACCTTATTTTGAAAACATTGCTTCATCTTCCAACGATACAAGATTTCAAAACCCAAAAAGTTTTAACAAAACAGCAACTCCTAGGTTTTGTAGGCTATGTAACCGAAATGGACACTTTCCCATTCAATATTTTTTTTGTGAAAGGATGATTGGTGATAAAGTTTACAAAGTTGTTTTTGATTACAATGGCTTAGGACATAAGAGATGGTTTAATGTGAAAAGATCCAAGAAAATTTGGATACCTAAGGTCACTTGAGCTTGTTTTGTAGGTATGCCTAGCATCCAAACAGAAGGAGAATATGTGATATATGGACAGCGGATGCTCTAGGCATATGACCGGAAAGACAACCTTCTTCATAAAGCTTGATGAATATGATGGAGGATTTGTTACTTTTGGTGATGATGCTAAAGGAAAGATAATGGCTGTTGGGAAAGTTGGTAAAAGCTTTTCATCTTGTATAAATGATGTTCTTCTTGTAAATGGTTTGAAGCATAATTTACTTAGTGTAAGCCAATTGTGTGATCTAGGATTTGAAGTTATTTTTAGAAAGTTTGTGTGTTTGGTTGTTTGTGAAAAAACTGGGGATATTCTATTTGAAGCTAAAAGGTGCAATAATGTGTATGGATTGACTCTTGAGGACTTGAAAGAACAAAATGTAACATGTTTTACTTCTCTTGAATCTGAAAAATGGCTATGGCATAGAAAGTTGAGTCATGCTAGCATGTACCAAATTTCTAAGCTAGTTAAGAAAAATCTGGTTAGAGGAATTCCAAATATCAAATTTGATAAGGATCTTACTTGTGATGCTTGTCAATTGGGCAAACAAGTAAAATCCTCTTTTAAATCAAAAGATTGAATCTCAACCAAAAGGCCATTAGAGATGTTACACATTGATCTTTTTCATGCTTTCTCAACCCTTTGCAAGAAAATTCAAAATGAAAAAGATTAAAAAATTGCCCATTTGAGAAGTGATCACGGAAGGGAATTTGAAAACCAAGATTTTGAAAAATTCTGTTATGACTTTGGAATTGCTCATAACTTTTCATGCCCTAGAACCCCTCAACAAAATGGGGTGGTTGAGAGAAGGAATAGAAGCCTTCAAGAGATGACTAGGGCCATGCTTTATGAGAATGAGATTCCAAAATTTTTATGGGCTGAAGCTGTAAATACAACTTGTTACATTTTGAATAGGACCATTATTAGAAAAGGGTTGAAGAAAACTCCTTATGAGCTATGGAAAGGGACCCCTCCAAATATTAAGTATTTCCATGTTTTTGGATGCAAATGCTTTGTACTTAATAATAAAGAAAACCTTGGTAAGTTTGATCCAAAATCCTATGAAGGGATGTTTGTTGGATACTCCACCACTAGCAAGGCTTATAGAATTTATCTCAAGGAACATAGAACAATAGAGGAATCCATACATGTTACTTTTTGTGATGCTAATTTAATTCCCAGTTCTATGATAGATAATGATTCAGATTGTGAAGAAGCTGGAACAAGTAAAGAAAATCCCAAGTCTGCTCAAAATGAAGAATCTGCCATTCCAGTTTTGTCTCGTCAGATTGGAGGAGACATTTTCATTCTGTCTCCTGAGCCAGCACGAGAAACTGAAACAGTGAGACTACTAGAAGCTCATCAAAGCTCAACACCAATCCGGAAGCCTAGAGAATGGAAGTCCATGAGGGGTTATCCTCATGACTTCATCATTGGTGACCCCTCTCAAAGTGTTACAACAAGATCCTCAACCAAAAGACAATCTGAACCAAGCAACTTTGCTCTCTTATCACAAATGGAACCCAACAATGTAAAACAAGCTCTTGAAGATCCATCATGGGTCAAAGCAATGCAAGAAGAGCTTGCTCAATTCGACAAGAATGAGGTTTGGACACTAGTACCTCATCCGGATGGTAAGAAAGTGACGGGTACTACGTGGGTCTTTAAAAATAAACTTGGTGAGGATGGACAAGTTGTTCGTAACAAGGCTAGACTAGTGGCCCAAGGTTACGATCAAGAAGAGGGTATAGATTTTGATGAGTCTTTTGCACCGGTAGCTAGAATGGAAGCGATTATGTTGCTTCTTGCCTATGCTGCCTATAAGGGTTTCAAAATGTTTCAAATGGATGTTAAATGTGCTTTTCTTAATGGCTTTATTGATAGAGAAGTGTATGTGGCTCAACCCCCCGGCTTTGAACATAAAGATTTTCCAAATCATGTTTTTAAACTCTCAAAGGCCCTTTATGGCCTTAGGCAAGCTCCAAGAGCTTGGTATGAAAGGCTTAGTGCCTTCCTATTAGAAAATCACTTTCAAAGGGGAACCACTGACACAACTTTATTCATTAAAACATCTAATGATGATATTCTCCTAGTTCAAGTTTATGTGGATGACATTGTATTTGGTTCGGCCAATGAGTCTTTGTGTGAAGAGTTTGGAAAACTCATGACTAGTGAGTTTGAGATGAGTTTAATGGGAGAGCTAACTTTCTTTCTTGGCCTCCAAATTAAACAAACTCCTAGTGGTACCTTTATTCACCAAGAAAAGTATGCAAAAAAACTTATCAAAAAGTTTGGCCTAGAAAATTCCAAACCAATGGGTACACCAATGCATACAAACACAAAACTTGAAAATGATGATGATGGCAAAGATGTGGATGAAACAAGGTATAGAGGAATGATAGGTTCACTCATGTACCTTACCTCTTCTAGACCGGACATTGTTCAAAGTGTGGGTGTATGTTCAAGGTTTCAATCTCACCCAAAAGAATCCCATCTTTCAGCCGTTAAGCGCATCATTAGATATATTAAGGGAACTAGTGATTATGGCTTGTGGTATCCTAAATCTGATAATTTTTGTGCAGTAGGGTTTTGTGATGTAGATTATGCGGGAGATAGAGCGGATAGACGGAGTATATCCGGCATGTGTTGCTTCTTTGGAAGCTCACTCAACATGTGGTCAAGCAAAAAGTAAGCCACAGTGGCTCTATCCACAGCTGAAGCTGAATATATTTCTGCATCTGCATGTTGTTCACAATTAATTTGGTTAAAAATGCAGTTGGAAGATTACAAATTAAAGATCGATAGTATACCCTTATTTTATGATAATATGAGTGCTATTAACATCTCAAAAAATCATGTTTTGCACTCAAGAACCAAGCACATTGAAATTAAATATCATTTCATTAGAGAACATGTGCAAAATGGTACCATTGATATTCAATTTATAAAATCTGAAGACCAACTTGCTGACATTTTTACAAAACCCCTCTGTGAAGACAGATTCTGCACTTTGAGAAAAAGTTTGGGAATAATTGATTTAAGTTCTATTAATAACTTGTGAAATTTTGATTCTGCTAAGTTTTGTCTCATAGAAAAGGAGGAGATAAAAATCAGAGTGTGTTGGAATGGCTGTGATCAAGGGGGAGACTGCGCCAAAATAAATTCTTATGGGTCCCACCAAATTTTCTGGACCCCACTCTGACCGTTTTGTTAGTTTCTCTCTATGAAAATCAAAATCTTCTTTTGTTGCCTCATCAAATCTTATTGAAATAGGATGTTGTCAAATCAAATCTTTCTCTTCATCTAATCCCTTGATTATAGGAAACCACTTTTCAGTTTATTTCAAATAAAAGAGAAACTCCTTGGGTATTAACCGCTCCTTAATGGTCATTAAACTCCCTCTAATTCTCTCTCCACTCCGCATCGTCCCTAACCTCCCTCCTCCCTCACTCATTTCGGTTTCTATTCAACCCCTCATCTTCCACTTCTCCATTTTCATTATCATGAAAAAGAAAACTGCCCCTAGAAAAAGTGAAAGGATTCTATTTTCTCAAAAACCGTCCACACCACAATCTCACACCCACATCCATATCCATTCTACATCCTCATCTTCTCCCTCACCACCCTCAAAACAAACAGACACCATGCGAAGGAAAGTCATAGCCACTAAAACCTCTTCAAGGAAGAAGAAAGAGAAAGTTCCTGTAGAGGAAGAGGAAGAATCACACACCTCACCGATTCCATCACCACCACCATCTCCTCCGAAGAAAGCCACACCCGGAAGGAGTACTCAGAAAACAAAAGGGTTCGCGCTGCACAACACCAAGGAACCCGCAAACCTGGAGTCCTTGGATTTCAAGAACAAATTCAACAAACCACACTCTCACTATGATCCTGCCAGGTTCAACTCCTGTGCTTCATATGAATTCCACAAAGAGGTTCTGGAAAAATGTCATCTCTGTGCAACCTATCTAGTCAATCTTGACTCTCTCACCAACAAAGGGATAAATGTTTTTTCTCTTTTTGAACTTCTTCAATGGACTCCACTGTTCCACATCCAGAAACTGGTTTTACCCCGGTTTGGTTTGTGAATTCTATGCCAACATGCGACTGATTGATGGCACCATCCACTCATATGTGAAGAGGGTTCACATAACTCTTGACACTGGAACTATTGGGATGGCTCTAGGCTACAAAGAGGAAGGGCCGAGAGCATATATGGCCGAGAAGTGGGACTCACAGGTCGGCGTTACCTATAAGATTGTTCTTCAACACATCTGTGAAAATCTCTCTGGCTTGGATGAGACTACTCCTACCCACAAAGCTCTCGGTTCCACCAACTCTCTACTTCACAGGATCATCACCCACATCCTGACCCCTCAAAGCGGCTCCCATAATAGAGTAACATTCTCTGACTCTCTCATCATTTTTGCTCTTGTTACATCAACTCCTATATCATTTGGTTTCCTTATGATCAGACATATGTGGGAATCAGTTAAAAGCACCAAAAAGGCGAATATGCTCTATGGAATGTTTTTAATAAGTATTTTTGAATATTTTAAAATTGATCTCCTAAATGAGACTGTAGAAAACAAGGTATCTATGATTAAAGGAGGAGGAGCTGTTAAAGGAACCAAAGGGAAGAAATATGTGGCTTCGGATAGTGAATATGACAGTCGGCCTGAGTCTTCCAAAGCAACCGAATCTATCAAAGAAATTCTCACAGAATTTTCAAACATGTCGGAGCTCATGGTGCAATCCCATAAGGCGGCACGCAAGCTAGCCTATGAAAATGAAAAGGCTTGGATGAGATGCAAGGACAGGGCAAGTCTGATGCTGGAGAGCCTTGAGGAGGAGTTGGGAGTTGCAAGTGAAGAAGGGGCTGAGGAATCTGAGCTTCATTTATCTGATGATTAATCTGTTTAGTATTTGATATTGGCATGTTAGGCTCAATTTGATACTCTATTTTGTTTGTTTGGATACTGTTGGACCTATGACTTGGTGACATATCTTTAACATTTTGGGTATATTGGATATTTTGCTCTCTGTGTCTTTTTTTTTTGCAGGTGCCCCTTGATGCCAAAAGGGGAGAGAAATGGTGCAGAAAAATTGAAATCAATAAAACAGGGATAAAATCCTTTTGAGGATTCATGATCACCCTTGTTTCAATGTCTTGTTGAGATGATACATTTGATGTTGATAATGCATGTTGATAATTCATTAGTTCTATCTTGATTGTTGCTGCTGCCTGATGTTTATCTTGGTAAAATGCTTGTTTGATTATAATTGTGATGCATTTGTCTTACCTTGATAAAATAATTGTTGTTTTATTTTTGGCAGTTTCTTTAAGTTGTGATATATGAAGTTTGATAGTTGCTATGGTTTGAGATGATCGTGCTTGATTAGAAAATTTTTCCTTATGATTAAGTTGCTCTGATTTATTCTTTGGAAATTACTTTCAAAATAACTTGAAAAGCAACTTTAGGAAATATCAATGTTTGCTTGCATCAAATGTTTTGTAAGTGATTGAACATAAAATCAAATTATTGATAACAAATGAGTTTTGATTATCATTCAATTCTGCTCATAAATCAAGTCATTCAACATTACATAATGAATATGTTGAATAACATTGTTGCCTTAGGCTTGATCAAAATTGTTACAGGTATAAAGCTTCCCTTGATAAAATAGTATACATTAAAGGGGAGCCATGTGACAATTAAAAAGGGGGAGAAATTCAAATATTCAAAGGGAGTATTCTATACTTTAATCTTTAATTTCTTTCCATTTCAATTTTAATAATGTTTGTTATCAAGGGGGAGATTGATGAGTTTGGAAAACTCTAAACTAATTTTTATGATGACTAAACATTATTAATATAATTATTTACAAAATTATTAAATTGATTTTAATTCATACTTATTTAATTAATAATTTCGTGATGCAGATTTTATATTGGGCCGAAAATAAAAGAAAAAATGTTGCAAGTTCAAGTGTGAAATTTTTATCTAGCATTGGTTCAAAAATAGTCAATGAAGTATGGCTGAATTATTATTCTTGTTATTGGGCCAGAATTGATTTTAATTAGCCCAAAGCAACCTTGATGGAAAGATCCATTAACTTGGTCCAAAATTGATAAAAAGAGAGAAGGAGATCCATGCATGCTTCCACGGAAATCAAACTTATTTTTGGATGGATTTCAAATTTTGTTTTATTTCACTTAATGCAGACATTGGAAAATGGAAAGAGAAAGTGAAGAAATGATGTGATAACCTTAAGTGCTCTACACGCTTCTAGGCTTGGGTTTCGAAACAAATTAATTCATTTCACTCTCTTTCCTAGCTTCACTAAAAGCAAATCATTTTTTAATTAATTTGTCAAGATTACTTAAGTGCTTTTCTTTTCTTCTCTCTCTTTTTTCTTTTTTCTCTTTCGGTCATTACACAGCAAACCATGGAAGCC
This sequence comes from Arachis hypogaea, assembly GCF_003086295.3. NCBI lineage: Eukaryota > Viridiplantae > Streptophyta > Magnoliopsida > Fabales > Fabaceae > Arachis > Arachis hypogaea. The sequence goes on from NC_092046.1 coordinate 146,234,454, forward strand.
AAAGCTAGCCACCGAAGAGAAGGAGATGCACGCTACAAGACCATCACAATGATGGCAAGAAAAAAGCAAACTAAAAGTATGCTTTGGCTAAGATTCTCATTCACTTGTGGTAAGATTTGGTGAAGAGATATTGGCTTCTCCATACCAAAAATGATTGAAGAAGATCTCGGTCAGAGAAAGAAGATCCTTGGAGGGATGACTTATCTCTGATTCTGCTCAACCACCACAGGAGGTAGCTACAGTGGCTACGTGATGGAGGAGGCAGAGATTGGAGCAGATAAAGCTATCATCATCATGAAGCATCAAGGGACAGGGGTTCATCTTGGAGAGCAAGGAAAAGATGGAGGGCTCGGATTGATGAAGATTGGTGACCAAAGAATGACTAGAGGTAATTGCATGTTGGGTTTTGCATGAGTTATCTCTTCTCTCTCTCTCTGGCCGAACCGGTTCTGTTTGAAGAAGAAGAAGATTAGCTTGGTTTGTTTGGAATCAACTTTGGAGGCTTCTCCCTATAAGTAAGGGTGAACAGTCAGGGTTTGATTCAAGGAGAAGGAGTGAGAGTGCAAGGCACAGAGTTCACATAGCTACCTAAACTAACAGAAGTTCTTCTCCTTTAATGTTCTTCATTTTGTAATTTTTCTATTTAATTTTGTCTGTCTTGAGTCTCATGGAAAAAGGCAAACAGTGAGGTTTGTATGAAAAAGCCATAGAGCGGAAAAAGGCAGAGAGTGTAAAATTAAAAGAAAAAGCCATAGATGTCCTTAGAGATCCTTTGTACATCTGTGTTGTGTTTCATGATTCTGTGGGAATCCCCTTGCAAGTTGGGTCAGCACTTAGCAATTGGAAAGCTTGGCAGTGACCAAGTCAAGTTCAGGATTGAGTTTAGATTCTGGACTTGTCCCGGATAGGAAGGGTAGTTCCTAGGGAGAATTGGTGTTTGTAATCAAGAATGATTATAGTGAAATTCCATCATTGTTATGATGGAGACTGGATGTAGGCTGCCTTGCACTTAGCAGCTGAACCAGGATATATCTTGGTGTAATTCTCTCTCTTTTCTACTCCACTTCTGTTTCTGCTGCCCAGGAGATAAAACTGAAAATATCTCGTGCTGATCGACGAGACAAAAAGAAAAGTCTCGTAGTTAAGTACGAGACAAAAAAAAAGTCTCGTGGCTGGGTACGAGACAAAAAGGCAAAAATCTCCAGAAACTGTTTCAAAGACCAGCAAGTATTATTGAGTAAAAAAAGGGCTAAGATTTAACCCCCTTCTCTTAGCCACTGAAAACCATCACTCTCTATCTTAGCGTTTAAGAGAAGACAAAGAAGCTTCGATCCTCATTGTTTGTTGTAGTTTGTCGGATTTGTTTGTAAGTTCACGGATGAGGTCTAGGTCTGGCTTGGCATACAGTGATGATGGGAATGATCGTAAATAAATTTTTGGTGATTAGGGCCAAATTTCAAGTCGAGCTCATCGTTCTTGTAATCGTCAAGCAAAGCCATATTTTTGTTAGGCTTCTCGCTGATTGGTGGTTGTTGATTTTCTAAGTCAAAAGCTTATATTGAATTTGACATATTTTTGTTTGGGTTGGTTCACCGTTTTACTCGTGCAATGTATTAATTTTGATTTTGATTAGAGGTTTTGATTTCAAAAACAGATATTAAATTTGGCATATTTTCAATTGTTTTGAGTTTAATAGGAAAAATTTTGAAATAGAATTTGTAATATTTATAAGGGTAAAGTATATTTTTTGTGTTTGAAATTTGGTAAAAATTTTAAAAATACCTTTAAGTTTTATTTTGTCCCTTAAATTTTTGACTTGCATAAAAAATATTCTTGACGGCTAAATTTTAAAAAATTTTAGATTAATCTAACAATAATGTATGAAAATTATGCTTAATTTGCCTGTGTTGAGGGTTGTTCTTATGAACTTGTTATTGAATTAGTCTTAAATTTTTTGAAAAATTAGTCGTCAGGGGTATATTTGATGCAAATCGAAAATTTTTGGAATAAAATTAAAATAAAATAAAACTTAAGAATATTTTTAAAATTTTTATCAAATTTCAAAGACAAAAAAGACAAAAAATATACTTTATCCTATTTGTAATAGTTGCTCTTGCTAGAGCTATGCGATCCAGATTTTTTGTATCTATTGAAATTGTAGTTAGAAGACACTACAAATTGTTGGTTATCCCTCTTTTGCTTCTCAAAAACTTGCTTTTAAGATTTGGAGAACAATCCCTTGGGCCCTAGGAATTATTATTAGCTTTCTACGAGTCTCACTATTCATTCCATTACGTGATGAATTTTTTTATAATATATGCTTGTTTGTTGATTTTGGAGTAGCTGCATTGTTGTCTCCATGGCTGGATGCAGAAGATTATAGAATTTTGGAGATTAATTTGATTTGATTTTAAAAGTTTTAATTGGGACTGTTAAATAAAATTGTCAAGTGTTGTTCAGATGATACTTAACAGATCACATAAATTTTGTTTAACTGTGTTAGTTAAAATAGATAGAAAAACTAACGTGATTAATTAAAAGAGAAAGTCTAGGGCCAGTAGATTTTGTAGTTTTTAGCCATCAATTAGCTATCAATTATGTTTTTAATGGTGTGAGATTGCATCTAATGGTGTAGAATCATTCAATTTTCTTTTGATGATTAAATACTGACCAAAATTTAACAAAAGTGCTGCCCCTAGCACTCCTCTAATTAAAAATATTTTTAAAACGAGTTTAATTAAAAAAAAATTTGGAGATTAAAATAGAAATGATGGGATCTTTCAAATGCTAATTTAATTATTTACTTTTAATTGATTATTTTGAGTTTGAGGTTGGGGAATATGATTAATTATTATGACATGTGAATAGGGCTGAAATCATAAAAGCACAAAATGGTGGAGAGCAAATTAAAGTGGAAACAGAACAGAACCAAGAATATTTTTATCAGGCCTCTCCTTTTTCTTATTTTTATGCTCATTTACGTAGAAACAAAGTTGTTTCCTTAGGTTTATTACGTGTCATTAGAAATGTTAATTGCTAGAAAGAACAACTTAAGTTGCAAGCATTACTCCTTGCTTTTATTATAATGATGAGGAGTAACACTAGTTAAGCAACATAGCTGTAGCTATTTTCATTGTCATTGCCTCGGTTTTGGAAGAGAAATTGGAAGACTTGGCACGCAAGGAACCAGAGTGTTTGCATGAAATTTTGTTGTTGAAAGAGATGGATCGATATCTCTGCTGAGGGCAAACACCATTCTCTGGGTTAGAGTTGTGCAATTCACAGCCACAGTTTTTATGGTATGGCCTGCGCTCAACATTCCTGTCCTTCGTTGATATGCTTCCTTCCATAACCCCCCGAACCATCATCATTTGAGACGCTCCAGTCGCCATTATTATTCTTTCTTCCTCTCAAACTTGTATTACAACCAAAATCTTTGTCAGGGAAGTTAGTTAATGTGATATATATATAGAGAGAGAGATGAAGAAGAAATCAAGAGGAGGGAAATTAAAATAAATTCAGATTTTGGTTTTATTCCGAGCACGTAAATTTCGAGAGAAATTAAATTTAGTGTTGAGGGTTCTAGCATATAAGTGGAAGGTTAATCATAAGGAGACATAGATCACAAGGGAGAACAATACAAGTCTCTCTAATTTTTCTCAGTGAAAAGAACACTGGAGATTTGAGCATATATATATATATTTTTTATCGTTATATGTCTAGTCCAAACACTAAATTATTTTTAATAAATAAATTTTATTAATTTTAAATTTTAAAAAATATAAATACAAACTGTATTGATTTATGTGTATAAATTATATACTTTTTATGTTTAAATTTCTGTAAATATATATGCAAATTATTACCAACTAAATACTGGTATACTAGTAAAAAATAGTAAATATTTATTGTTCGTATATATGTTGCTTTGTCACTTTGTGTTGTATATCACATTAACGCGTCTTTGCTATTTTATGTGACTAGCATTGCAACTATATATGTGGTTTTGCTTCGCATGGAATTCCCCGAAGTGAAGGTTTAACTTTAACACTGAAGGGGTGGTTTCTTCTATGTGGAAATTAGTATTCTATGAACCTTTAACGTTATCACTCTAAGATAGATCCATTCTGCAGTTGGGATACTATATATTATCATTATATTCTCCATGTGTAATAATACTCATTCAAACTTTATGGCACACACATTTTAAAATCACAATGTCCGTATAAAAAATTATAAAAATACTATTTATATACCAAAATCAGTTATTAAAATTAGCTATTAATGTATTTGTATATAAATATATATGTGATTTAATTTAGAGTAAAAGACATATCGGTCCCTGACCTTTTTAAAATTGGACATTTTCGTCCCTTAAGATTTGAAAATACTTTTAAGCCCCTCACCTTGTAAAATCTAGGACAATTGAACCTCTCCGTCGATTTGGGTTGAAAAACGTCACCGGAGAAGGCTGATGTGGCTGGGGGGAGTGTGACCTGTCCGTTTAGGTTGCTAAGCTGGAGGGGGTACTAAAAATCGAAGGACAGATCGATCCCTGAGCCCATTTCACATATTGTTATTCCCATAACACCCAGAAACCATGCCTGTAATTACTGAAAACCCTACCTGAAGACAAACAGTTTCTTTCTCCCTCCAAAAAAAAAGAACGTCTTCAACTCGTTGAGAAGGTGTTGTGTGCTCAGTGGACGTTGCGGGTGGCGAAGGATTTGACAGGCTTCGTCTTGCAAGAAGGTGCCTTCTGCTACAGAGGTAAGGGTATTAGTCGAATCACACTGTTCGTTCTTGTTTAAGTATTTGGTAGAATATAATGCATGGGGTTGGGGTTAGTGATGATCGCTTGCTCTGTTTCGGGGAAAAGACTGGAAAAAATTCTATAGGGATTTAACTGATTTCAAATTCTCAGGCACTTGATCTAAGGTTTAATGTGTGATTGCTATATCTGTGCATAATGCAGATGGTTGATATATATGCTGTACCTGTTTTTCACCATGGAGGTCATTTTGGTAGAGGACCCGGTGGCACTCTTGAGTATATTGGTGGGAAGGTTGAGAAATTTCCAGAGATGGATTTGGACTTTGTGAATTTTGGGGATTTGGTTACACTATTCAAGGGTCTGAGGTATGCAACATACAGGGCAGTCTATTGGTATGACCCAACCAGTAATGATCTTGAGTCTGGACTGCACATACTGAGGGGGGATGCTGGAATCAATGAAATGCGAGAGAACAAGTTGAAGAATTCAAATATCAACGAGTTCTATATTTACTTCGATCACCCTGTTGATGAGCCACAGATTGTGGAAGAAGAAGCTGCTACAGAACAGGGGCCGGAAGAATTTGATGATGCAGTTGATGTGGACAGTATCATGCGGGAGCTTCAGTCATCACCATCGACAGCAGGGGATGGGAATGGTAGTGGGGAGGACGAGTTGTATGAACCTCCTCCGAATGGCACTGAAACTGGTTCTGATGATGACTCCTGTAGTTGTGATGAGGAGAATGATCTTATGAAGAAAAGAAGCACTGTGAAAGAAAAAGAGAAAGTGATGCCAAAAAAGACTGCAGAGTCAAGTGGGAACAAGAGAGGTGCTGGGAGAAAGACTGCAGCTGTGCCTAGTGGCAAAGGTACCATGCCAGCTGCCAAGCCGAAAGGAGCTGGGCCTAGTGCGAGGCCCAAAAGAACCAGGCCTACAGCCAAGACCAAAGGAAGTGTTCCTCATCACAAGCCCAAAAAAACTGGTGCTGCTGTGCATGCTGAAGAAGATGTTCCATCTGTGCAGCCCAATGACAGGCCTCCAATAGGGCTCTATGTGAATGAAGAGGAATCAGATGATGATGACCTGGTTTATGAGTATGCATATGAGGACCTTCACACACCAGTGTCATCAGAGGATGAGGGAGACAAGCATGAATTTCCAGTGTTTAATGAAGACTATGGATTTGGAGAGGGGAGGTTTGAGGTGGGTACCAAGTTTGCAACCATAGATGGCTTCAAAGAGGTTGTGAAAGATATGTTCATAGCTGAGGGGAGAGAATTGTTGTGGATAAAGAATGATAAGGAAAGGGTGAGAGTTGCATGCAGAGGTGAAAACTGTCCATGGCTGGCACATCTATCTTACAACAAGACACTGCTATGCTTCCAGGTTAAGACTTACAAGTCTGAGCACACATGTGCAAGAGATCTGGGTAGTAATGCTGCTGATCAACACTGGATCAGTAAGAAGGTGGAAAAGCGAATGGGAAGTCAACCTCATATGACAACTAATGAGGCAACTGATTTTCTCAGAGAAGAGTTTAACTTAGTTGTGCATCCGAAGATGGTATATAGGGCAGTAAAGGAAGCCAAGGAAAGGCTAGTGGGAAACAAAAAAGAACAGTATGGAAAGCTCAGGGAGTATGGGATGGAGATTCTCAAGAGTAATCCTGGGTCAACAGCAAGAATTGATGTGAAGCCTATCCCTCAGTCCCTTCCTGTCTTTGACAAGATATATATCTACTTCGAGGGCTGTAAGCAAGGCTTCAAGAGTGGATGTAGGCCTTTCATCCATCTAGACGGGGCCTTTCTTAAGACATACCATGGAGGCCAGTTACTATCAGCAGTGGCACAGGATGCCAACAATCAGTTCTATGTTGTGGCATTTGCTGTTGCAAGATCTGAGACAAAGGAATCATGGAAATGGTTCCTTACACAACTTCAGGAAGACCTGGGTGATGCCTCCCAATTCGGTTGGAACTTTATGTCCGACCAGCAAAAGGTAACATTCTTACTCTCCTTTATGTGTTTAGTTGTTGGTGTTGATAGAATTAGCCTATAACCTGCTTAGTTGTTGTTGTTGATAGAATTAGCCTATAATCTGCTTAGTTGCTGATGTTTAGGGTAATAGTCTATAATCTGTTTATATCTTGTTGTATATTGAATTAGCATATAACATGTCTAGATGTTGGTGTTTATTGAGTTAACCTATTTGCTGTTTATTTTTTGGTGTTTATTGACTTAGCTTATAATGTGCTTAGTTGTATAGTTTGTTAGGTTAGCCTATAATGCTGTTTAATTGTTGGTGGAAATGAGTAGGGCCTGCTGCCAGCCTTAAAAGAGGTAATGCCAAGGGCACATCATAGAAACTGTGTCATGCATATATGGAAGAACTTTATTAATAGGTTCAAAGACATGCACATTAGAGACATTGTGTGGGAGTGTGCTAGGTGTACAACTGAACCAGAATTCAAGGAGAAAATGGATAGGCTGAAGGGGGTTAACAATGCGGCATGGGAATATTTGATGAAGTTTGAACCTACCATCTGGGTTAAAGCCTATTTTAGTCATGGACCCAAGGTGGATAACCTGACTAATAATATGTGTGAAGTGTTCAATGCAAAGGTAGTAAAATACAGAGTAAAACCAGTTTTGACAATGTGTGAGGAGATTAGGTGCTACTTAATGAGAATGATGACCAAGCACATTAGATTGTTAGAACACCATAGGGGTAAGTTAGCACCAGTTCAAGAGAAAAGGTTGCAGATGAAAATAAAACCAAGCAGTAGGTGGATAGCTGAGTGGGTGGGGGACAATGAAAGAAAAAGGTTTGAGGTAACCAGAAAGAAGACGAAAGTGGACGTGGATCTAATCAAGCACACCTGTTCATGCAACACCTGGCAATTGACTGGTAAAGAGTTTAACCCTAACTAATATGTTTTCCTCGTATGTAAAATTATGCTGCTTTACATGTAACTTTTGCTGCTTATGCAGGCATGCCATGCATACATGCTATTGCTGCTATCAGAAAGAGGCATGACCAGGTTGAGGATTACGTGCATCCATGGTTGTGTATGGAGTCCATTCACAAGACGTATGCACATTGCATCAAGCCCGTTCCTAGTGAAGAATTCTGGACCACAACGGAGCAGTTGAGGCCTGCCCCGCCACCTATCAAACGGCCTATTGGGCGGCCAAAGGTGCACAACCGCAACAAGGACCCTGCTGAGGCTCATATGCAAGGAGAAAAGCTGAAAAGAAGCTTCCAGGTTACATGTAGCAAGTGCAACGAGAAAGGGCATAATTATAAAACTTGTAAAGGAGCTCCAAGCAACCCGAACTAGAAACCAAAGAAGAAGAAACCCAAGAAGACAGTTGACAACTCACAAGCTCTGGTGCTGCTTCCCCTTTCACAATCAGCCCCTCCACCAGAGGTAAGCCGGCACCCAAAAATGCTTTAGACCTCAGTTGGTTAAGCACTAATCAGCCCCTCCATTTTATGCTTCTTATTATTAGTCAGTAATACATAATTGATACTGCTTAAGCACTAATTACCCCATTTGGTTACATTGCTGTGTCTTTCTTACATAGGATCAAAATCAATCACAGGGTGAAACATTGGGTGAACCTAGTGCTGGGGAGGCAGCTGGGTCTGCACCAGTTCCTGCACCATTTATGGCCCAACCTTCAGCTCCAGCACAGACTCCATTCAGACCTCCATCCCAGGTACCAAGAATGGACCAACCAGACTTCAATGCTGCTGCACATACTTTCAGACCCAAGCAACCAATTGTTCGACCACCAACAAGTGCAAATCCACCAACAAATCCAACACCACACACAAAAAAAACTCCAACCAGCGGGGGACCCTCGAAGGAGACCATGAAAGCAGCTACCAGTGCCACAAAGAGAATTCTCAAGCCTCAGAAGAAGTGAACAAAGCAGCATGATTTCTGTGTTTTGTTTTTGGCTAGTTATTAGCATGACATTAGACAATGCTTATTAGCAAAGTAATCTTGGCAAACTTGTTTACATGCCAACCAGAAATTATGATATTTTGGAGTTAACTCATGCTGTTTAGCTATGTTTTGGATTAAATCAGATACAATGTCATTCTAACGTTTTGCTTTTAATCTATCCGAAATTACTATCTTGTTTAATGCCTGGAATAATGTCTGAATGTTCTAAATTATATGCATGCAGCAACAAGAAATTCCAAAAAAACATACATACAGCAACCAAAACAAATTCCATGTACGTCAATCATTTTTACATCAATTCCATGTACATCAACCATTTTTACATCAACCATTACAACCAATTCCATGAACATCAATCATTTTTACACCCTAAACATACATACAGCTACAACAACAACTACTACACCAATCACAATTATATGCCACAAACTCAATTTTTTTTTGGCTTTCCATAGACAACAGCTTCCTCTCCAACTCTTCTACTTTTTTCTCAATATCCTTATTTCGGAGCAGCTGTTCTTCAATGGCTACTCTATCAGCTTCATCCACCGCACCCAAGGCTTCAAACTCGACGGCCCTAATTTTTTTCAAATGTTCATCCAGCCAGATAAAGTACCGGCAATACGGTTCTTTAGCCTGGAACAAAATTTCAGTGAATCACCCATTAACACCCAGCACACTATAATCCAACTATTGTAAAAATCGCTCACTTACCTTGAACAGTGGACACCCAAGAAACACTCTATTAGGGTTACTGGTCGTTCTTGACTTGTACATAATGGCGTAGACGCCACAGTAGCACTTGGGCGCAATCCCAACTCGCTCACATCCTCCTGGCACAGCCCATGAAGATTCCTCTCCAGGTCTTGTGCATGAAGAGCTCCCTTCACTCATCATGGACGATCGCAGCATCAACACCCATGTCTTCCTCCAAGGTTTTCGATCAAATAGGGCTCAGGGAAGGGGACGACATCGTTTTGTGGGTGAGGGATCGATCTGTCCTTCGATTTTTAGTATCCCCTCCAGCTCAGCAACCTAAACGGACAGGTCACACTCCCCCAGCCACATCAGCCTTCTCCGGTGACGTTTTTCAACCCAAATCGACGGAGGGGTTCAATTGTCCCAGATTTTACAAGGTGAGGGGCTTAAAAGTATTTTCAAATCTTAAGGGACGAAAATGTCCAATTTTAAAAAGGTCAAGGACCGATATGTCTTTTACTCTTTAATTTATTTACAATGTGTATTTGATTCTAATATATATTTTATACTAATAATTGATTTTAGTATACACGTAACATAGTTAAAAAAACTAATAGAGACTCATCACAATACTAGAGATAAATGTGGGTTACTTTTGTCAATTTTAGATATGTAGTTAATATAACTAAAATCTCAGAAACTATCTTAGAATATGTGATCAATCTCAAAAGATTACTTTAGGACTTACTGATGGAATATGTAGCCTCTAATAACTAGATTATGGGTATGTAACTCACAACATGATGTTATACATTGAAAGGGTAAAAATAACACTCTTGTTTTCAGTTTGGTACAAAACAAGTAGTTGACGCACAATGCAATAATGTGGGTGGTTCTCTTTATTGAGATATAACATATTATAGCAATGTCATTTTGTATAAGAATCAAGCGGTAAAGTAAGTTGGCGAAGAATTACAATTTTCAGATGGGAAAGTATGAGGAGCCAATGGAATATTTATACAATGTGTACAATGGAAGTTTAGGGAGTATTAGAGATATAATTATTAGTGTTACCTTTTTTCATCAGTTGAAGTTTTTGGGATGAGTGGTATCATGACATGGTATTAGAGCGGAAGATGTTTATTATCGCTAGTACTTGGATGGTTATTCTAGATAGTATGTATAAATAATCCATTGTCTCCCTAGCGAGATCCTTTTCAGATATATCTAAATTAAATGCACAAATCATTTAAAATGTAGATAGAAATAAAGATCTCGTATACATGTACTCACTACAAAAAAAAATACAAATTTGTAGGAGTTTTATAATAGAGGTTTTAAAAAACTCTCGCAAATTAGTTAAGAAAGCCAGATTTTCTCTTTATTATTTTTACTTCTTAATTTACAGCAATTTTAATCTCAAATAACAGGAGTTACATAACTCTCCCAAATTAAAATTTTATTACCCAAAACTCTTCTCCTATTTCGCTCCTTTTCTTATTTTTCACATCCCGCCAAATTGAATTCTCATTCCCGCAAAACCTTTCTCATTCAGTTTATCACTTTTTGCAGCCCTACTTCCCTTTCTTCTTCTCCACACACCATCCTTATCCCAAACCTCACCTTCGTTAACTGCAGCAACCTTTAGCTTCAATGTCCCCAACTCCAGTCTCGCCGTCTCCTCCTTACTGGTACGTCGCGTCCTCTAATCTCTTCATTGTTGGTTCGTTGCGTTCTCATCTTCTCCTCCTCGTCGGTCTTCATCTCTTATCAACAAGTCTTAGTTTCAGATGGAGATGTCTCAGGTAATAACATTTATTTTGGATTCTTAGTTTATGGCTTTCAGTTCCTGGTTTATTCTGATTTTGTACTATTTTTGGGTTTATTCTTATTTGAATTTTGGGGTTTATTCTGAGTTTAATTTGTATAAGCCAAACCCTAGCCCGTGGAACTTTTGGTACTGTCCACCGTAGTGTCTATGATGGCCAAGATGTTGCTGGTAACCCCTGTTCTTCTCTTTCTCTGTTTACTACTTTTTATTAATTTTATTACTGTTGTTGTTACTATTGATTACTTTAATTCAATTGGATCACTGATAAGCATAGCCAATTTCTTTGTTAGTCTTAGTTTTTGGAGCAAAATTCGGTTGGATCAAGTACTTGATCAAAAGTTATGGCTGTTAGTTACATTGCATTTCTTTTATAGTGATTGGTGATGGGTAGCTTTGAATCTCTTTGCATGTTGGGGCTCATATATGAAAATTCATGTGATCCTGATTTGTTGTTTTTGTGTGGTGACTAAGAAATAAAATATATTTTCAATGTTATATTGAGGTTGGTTGTGCTTTTGATGGAATTATTGGTTTACTTTTTTCTTTCTTTCTTTCTTTCCTTTTTTTATTTTCGCATTTCCACTGTTAATCAATCCTGTGATTATTACTCAATGATCAATTAAAATACTGGACTATGGTGAAGAAGGGCAACGGAGCTACCCTGAGATCGGTGTTTACACAAGAAGTTGCTATTTGGCATAAACTTGATCATCCAAATGTGACAAAGGTCATTTTCATTTTTATTCAGTTAATTTTGTTGTTGTTGGTTGAGCTCGTTAGTTGTTATAATAGCATATCATCGGCTGCTGTTTCGTGGAGGGTTAGTCAATTGACGCCTCTAATGCCTATGTATAATTGCTTTTAGTTTTACTTGTGACACCAAGTTCTTAAAGTTTTCAGATCATATAGCAGTTTCAAGGACTTTGTTTACTACATCAAGTCCGGTTAATTAGAGAGTTCAAACCTTTAAGTGTTTAACTGATCGGATAGTCTATTGATATAGGAGACACTAACTTCATAGCAATTTATTGAAATTAGAGTCAATAAGAACTTCCATTTGATTGGGCATGCTTAAAAATCACCGTACTTGAAATTTATGAAATTTATATATTTAAGTCCTGACTTTTTTTAAATGTGGACATATCGATCCCCCATATTCACTTGGGTCTGTCAGACTCAACAAAAAAAATTAAATGTGACTCCCATTGTATTAACTTAGTTGATACGGATGCACACATGTGAGAGTTTTTAAAATTGGACAAATTAGACTCAGGAATTGATATGTCCAGATTTTAAAGAGGTTAGGGACTTAAATGTATTTTTAAATTATAAGAGACTTAGATGTCTCAGAGATCGATTTTAACTATTTATTTTTAATTGATTATTTTGAGGTTGGGAATATGATTAATTATTATGACACGTGAATAGGGCTGAAATCATAAAAGCACAAAATGGTGGAGAGCAAATTAAAGTGGAAACAGAACAGATCAGAACCAAGAATATTTTTACCAGGCCTCTCCTTTTTCTTATTTTTATGCTCATTTACGTAGAAACAAAGTTGCCGCATAAGTCATAACATTCCCCCCGTCGTCAGTCAATTTTTTTATTATTTATCTTTTAACTAAATCATTAATTATTTGTACATATGCATGTATTGTATATATTTCATAAAATTGAACTGAGATGTTAGTTGAATATGCCAGCTATCCCAGTATGGCTTAAATTAAATTAAACCAGCTAGGTAGCCATAGCTTTAAGATTTAAAAGAAAATTTACTGCTTTTATATAACTATGGATTTATTATTCTATTGATCTAAATTTTACATAAATCAGGATTTGAAAGCTGTTTCCTTAGGTTTATTACGTGTCATTAGAAATGTTGATTGCTAGAAAGAACAACTTAAGTTGCAAGCATTACTCCTTAAGCTTGCTTTTATTATTATGATGAGGAGTAACACTAGTTAAGCTCGGTTTACTTGGCACGCAAGGAACCAGAGTGTTTGCATGAAATTTTGTTGTTGAAAGAGATGGATCGATATCTCTGCTGAGGACAAACACCATTCTCTGGGTTAGAGTTGTGCAATTCACAGCCACAGTTTTTATGGTATGGCCTGCGCTCAACATTCCTGTCCTTCGTTGATATGCTTCCTTCCATAACCCCCCGAACCATCATCATTTCAGACGCTCCACTCGCCATTCCTCTCAAACTTGTATTACTTGGAACAATGTCACTGACTAGTAAACCCCCTCCTAAAATCAGAATTGAAGGAGAGCATTGCCCTGGTGCGGTGGTGGAATGGTACCAACGTTCTGCATCAAAGGATCAAAGACACGATTTTGACCTGAGCTTGAAGGCGAAGAAACACCTCGTTTCGTTGGGTTGGACCTTTTCTTATTGCGACAAGAAAACTCGCTGGGAACTTCGTTACAAATCCCCTTCTGGTAAGACCTATATTTCTCTCAGAACTGCATGCAAAGCCTGCATTGAAGAGAAAAAGAAAGATTCTTCATCTAGTTCCAATTAATTGCAAGGATCACAGCAATCTCAATCCAAGGTAACCGGTGGTAGGCCTCGGAGACGCAAGAAACCGAGTGACGATGAAGATTGGACTCTTCCGGAGACGCAAGTATCCAATTTAGTAAGTCCTCGTTCTGGTGAAAGTCCTGATGCCGCAAGAAAAGTAAGGAGACGGAGTTCTTCTGATAATCGGAATCCAAGAACGATTCTTTCTTGGCTGATGGACAACAATGTGGTGGCGCAGGAGGCGTGGGTTTTCTGCCGTGGAGAATTGGTGAAGAGAGGGAAGCTGTTTCGTTCTGGTATTTTCTGCCATTGTTGTGATTCTTTATGGACACTCTCTCAATTCCAGGCTCATGCCGGTTGCAAAGGTCAACCTCCCTCTGCTAGTATCTTCTTGGAACAAGATAAAAGGTCTTTGCTGGATTGCCAGAAACAAGCATTGATGATGATCAAGGCTAACAACAATGGGGATAATGATCATCATCATGAAAATGATTCCATTTGTTCAATTTGTCTCCAGGGGGGTTTCATTCTTCTCTGTGATCACTGTCCGGCGTCATTCCACGCCGAATGTATTGGCCTTGATCATGTTCCCCCTGGTGATTGGTTCTGCCCTTCATGCTCTTGCAGACTTTGCAACCGTCCCAAATGCAGAGAGGAAAGTCATTTGGCTAACAATTTTATAGCTTGTTATCAGTGTCAACGCAGATTCCACATTGGATGTTTAGCTTCTAGAGGCTTTGCTTTTCTGAACATGGAAACCGATTGGTTTTGCAATGAAGATTGTCACAAGATATTTTTGACACTGAATAACATGTTGGGAAAACCAATTCCTGTGGGTGATGGTAATCTAACTTGGACATTGTTGACGAGCCTCAAGAAAAGCACTAATGACAATGATGACGATGGAACCATTACTGAAATGGAGAGCAAGCTAAATGTCGCACTTGGAATAATTCATGAGTGTTTTGTGCCCATCATAGATCCTGTATTTGGAAGAGACATTGCTGCAGATATTATGTTCAGCAGATATTCACGGCTGCCACGTATGAACTTTACAGGGTTCTACACTGTGATTCTAGAGAGGAATGATGAGGTGTTCTCTGTTGCAAACACAAGGATTTATGGCCAAAAGCTTGCAGAAGTGCCGCTTGTCGCGACGAGGGACCAGTATCGAAACCGGGGAATGTGTCGAATTCTGATGGATCAGCTTGAGAAGCTGTTGGTTAAGTTGGGTGTTGAGAGGTTGCTATTGCCTGCCGCTCCTTATTTAGTAGAAACTTGGACAAACTCATTTGGATTTGCAAAAATGACACACTCAGATCAGTATTACTGTGTAGGTTATCCTCTTGCAAATTTTCCAGACACAACATTGTGCCACAAATCATTGAAGCAACCTTTGATGCTGTATTGAGGTCTAAAACGATTGCATGGAGTTGGAAGTAGTGACCATGGTGTATGTTTAGTATTGCTTGTTGCATTCACTTTTTATATCTGATTTGCAGTGTGTTTTGTCAAATCCATTTGCTATTATATATGCTGTTTTTGCTTATTAGTAAACAACTTTTATAATGTTTGATTTATTTGCAATGTGTATTTAATTTCAACATGTATTTTATACTAGTAGTTGATTTTAGTGTACATGTAACAATTAAAAAAACTAATAATAGAGACTAATTACATTACTAGAGACAAATATGGTTTACTTTTGTCAATTTTAGATATGTAGTTAATATAATTGAAATCTCAGAAACTATTTTAAAATATGTTATCAATCTCAAAAGATTACTTTAGGACTTACTGATGGAATATGTAGCCTCTAATAACTATAGATTATGGGTATGTAACTCACAACATGATATTATACATGGAAAGGGTAAAAATAACTCTATCTTGATTTCAGTTTGGTACAAAACAAGTTGACGCACAATGTAATAATGTTTGCTCATGTCTCTCTTTAAATTTTAAATATGGTTTTGGAAAACGATATATGGGTGGTTCTCTTTATTGAGATTTGAGATATAACATATTGTAGCAATATCATTTTGTATTAGAATCAAGTGGTAAAGTAAGTTGGCGAAGAATTACAATTTTCAGATATATCTAAATTAAATGTACAAGTCATTTAAAATGTAGGTAGAAATAAAGACCTCGTGTGCATATACTCCTTGATTTTATATATTACTGTAAGGAGACAGGAGTAATGTAATCATCACAAACTTAATAAGAATACAAGTAAAAAGACAGCGTATTAGTATCTTTTAAATATTGTTCTTTATTCAATTTTTAAAAAAGAGAAAAAATAAAAAATAAATAACTTTTTTAATTTTTTAAATAATTGATACATAAAAATGTGTATTTAAATTAATTAAATAATAATAAATCTTTAAAAAAGTTAACTAAAAGCTAAATTTTAAAGGATAAGTAGTATTTTTCTATACTTGTCTCTTCTTAACATTTGTCCAAAGGAACTCTATATGCTTTATGGTTTATGCTACATAGCCATAATGGCCTAAGCGTACAATGTGTACAATGGACTAAATCATGGAATCTTTGGTCCATGAATAAAATGAACATCACCCATACTATCCAGAATAACCATCCGGATACCAGGGATAATAAATATCTCATGTCATAAAACCACTCATCCCAAAAGCTTAAGCTGATTTTGGGATTCACCAAGGATCGAACTCTTAACCTTTCGGATCTAGAACTCTAATACCATGTCATGAACCCACTCATCCCAAAAGTGTAACCTGACAGGACAATGTAACACTAATGGTCATATCTCTAATACTTCCTAAACCTCTATTGTACACATTGTACACTTAGGCCATTGGCTCCCTATACTTTCTCAATTATTTAAACGGATCATGAATATCATTCCTAATTTCTATCAATGTCTTGTCTTTGGAAGACTTAGCGCGCAAGGAACAATGATTCCATGAAATTTTCTTGTTGAAGGAGATGCATCTGTGGTGAGGGCAAGCATTGGAGCAAACACCGTGCAATGCACAGCCACAGTTTTTATGGTATGGCCTTCGTTCGACATCCATGTCTTGCATCGACATGCTTCCTTCATAGACACCCCCAAACATCATTTGAGAAGCTCCAGTTGCCATTACTATTCTTCCTTCCTATCTAACTTGTATCACAAGCAATACTGTGAAAAGAGTTAGTTAGGTGATGCTTCCATCTTTGTGTGTGTGTATAACTGTATATATAGATGAAGAAGAAATCAAGAGAATGAAAATGAAAATAATATTCTAGTGGTTAGGCCTATGTTCTTTTTATTGTAAACATTCGCTTTTTGTTACTTTTTATTATTATGACCTTAGCAGGGTATTGTTTTCTTTGAAGGCATAGTATTTTCCGAAGTTAGAAAAAATACTATAATATTGAGCCAGGGGCGGCATCTTCTGTGTGGCAATTGAACACTTTCTAAGTCAATATAATGTGTTAATTAGCAGTAACTTGGTTAATTTCAAACCTTATGCTTGATCCTCCCCTAATCAATTCCATGTGTCCAAAAAGGGGAATGAATGACAGATCATGATCTTGATGAGTTAGAAATAGGGATCTTCGAGATTGTGTTTGTATATAGGTTGAGTTATGCTGGTGTACACCAAATATCAGTCTTCAAAATCAACTACTAATATAAAATACATGTACAATAAAAATAAATTAAACTATATATATATATTTATACACAAATATATTGATTGTTGATTTTAGTGGCTGATTTTAGTGTACAAATAGCATTTTTGATATAGGTTTAAAATACTGAAATAAAATATAGAAATATAAAATTATATTTAATAAATGATATACAAATATAAATATTATACTTTTTTTTTTTTAACCAAAGATAGGAGACTCGAACCCGCAACCTCTTAATTGAGTATGGGGAGACTATGCCATTTGAGCTATTACTCATTGGCTAAAAATATTATACTTAGAGACACTAGAAAGACTACAAAAAATATAATTTATTTTTTTTATTATTTATATCAAATTTTTATCATTATATATTTTTTTATTTTTTTTATAAAATATAAAATAAATTAAAATTTTATAATTTATTTTTTTATATATTCAATTTATCATTAAATAAAATATAAAAATAATAATTTATATATATTTTTTTGTATTTTATTTTCAATATCATATCTTATCTTATTTTTAAAATTAAACGCATCCTTAAGTTATGCTCCATGGGCCATGGCTGTACATACGTGAACATGGAAGCATCTTAATTGAAAAGAGAGAGCATGAGAAAAGGGAGAGCATCAGAGTAATAATATTATATGAAGTTTAATTTTGATACATTGATAGTATAAAACGAATCATGCAATTATAACTGTTCTTTTGAATGACCATTTACACTATTAATATAAAAAATTATTAATATAACCTTATGTGATTAAATATATGTATGTGTAAACAATTTTACACTCAAAGTGCTTTAAAATTAAATTTTATTATATATACCTGAGAACTTTCTAAAAGAGCTTTTTTCGTTTTGTTCCTTTGTTTTATAATAATTGAAAAAGAATGAACATATAATATATGCATGCAGCATGCAAGCTAAGGGAGTTAAAATATGTTTAACTACACATAAACCAGAATTAATGCATCGAAGTTCATAGGTATCGTTTTCTGTCTTACTGTAAACTTCTATATATCCACATATAGTGTTCCCTTTACTACAAAATGGTAACGGTTTCACAACCTTCTTTGTATTTCAAAGTGTCTTCTAAACTCTATCCGTTTCCAAGTAAACGGACTTCACCACGTTAAACTTGTCAAATATTTTGTGATCTTGTGTGTTATTTCATGCAAGCTAAGGAATGATATGCTTGAAACTTGTTTAATCTTTTTGTGCAAATACAAGTATTCGTTGGAATAACTTTTTTTTTACTATAGTATTTTTTACTTCGAGAGATTAATAATTAATCTATTACGGATCTAAAATCTATTTAAAAATTTGTTACTGAACAATAATAAATTGGTAAATGAACAAAGTGACATTCCACGCTTATTATTTTTTATGTGTGAGAGAGGGAAGTGTATAATAAGAAGCTGTGAGCAGAAGTGTGTTTCACATTGGTATGGGATGTATAAATCGGATGCACCGATTTGTTTGTTTTATTTTTTTTTTTAAACAAACAATCACAAATCGGACGGTCCGATTTGTGATTTCGAAAATAAAAAAATTTTTAATGTTGAAATCGGACCGTCCGATTCTTATTTTCAAAAATAAAAAAAAATAAAAAATACAAAACGGACCCTCCGATTTGTAGTTTATTTTTTTTCCAAACAAATCGGACCCTCCGATTTGTAGTTTATTTTTTTCTTCAAACAAATCGGACCGTCCGATTTAAATAAAACACCGTATAAAAAAAAACACCTAATCTTCCAATAATAATGTATTACACATATATTTAATCAATATAAAAAAAAATTAGCCGACATTCCATCTCCAATACTTATTTAATTAAACTAATAAATTAACTCCTAAAATAGCTTAAGTTGATTAGTATTTGGAATTACTTATTATTATTGCAATCTGCCCTCCCTTCTCTGATCCTTTTTGACATCTGTGTTTGATTCTATTTTGACTTGGCAGCCAAGTTCTATAGCCAGCTGCCATCTGTTTATTCTGTGATCTCAACCTAAATTCTAAAATCATTATTAATAAATTTGTGTGGCCATAAAGCATGTTGGGGAAAGAATCGCCAGCAAGATATAACTATGATTTTTAGTCCTAAAATTGTTCCTCCAATTTAATTAGGAAGTAGGAACGATCGAAGGATTTTGTTTTGTTAGTATACTCAAAATTAAAGTAAAATTAAAGTAGTATTTTCAAGAATAATAAATTTATGGCAAATGTTAGTGTAATGTGGAGAAAGTATAAAATGTAATATATTTTAAAAAATAATTTATTATTAGACTCAATAAATAAATTAATTGATTATTATTTTAAATATGAATTATTGATATAAAAATATAATAAATTAAAAATTAAAATTTATTTAATTAATAAAAAAAATGTTTAAAGATGAACTTAAAATTATATTAGAAAATGATTTTTAAAATATAAATGAAAAAAATATTTGTTAGTTTCATTGTAGAAATATCCTCATTCATTGTTCCAACTTGGAAAGTGATCCAAAGCCACCATGCATGTGACATCCCATGTGGTCAATGTTCTGACAGAGTGATGATTCTTTCAAAGTTCAAACTCTAAATATATATAATGCCAGATTGCCAGCCATTTTGAATTCTCATCAATAACTAGAATAAACTAAGTAGCTAACTCATGTCTTGTACAATAAACAATTTATCAAGTTTGGGAATTGAATGAGTAGGTCCATTAATTCTATTTGCATAAATAAAGTATTCATGATTAGGTTTGATGCAGTTGGCCTGAGAAGACTACCAATAAATATGGAAGACTTGGATCAACCTCCTTGAATCATTCTTAATTTATAATTTTTATCGTATATAAATTTTATTATTTTGATTTAAAATATAATTAAAATATTTTATTATTTTACTAATTTCCTTTTGTTAGAGAATGTCTTTCTTAAAAAAAATTATTTTCTGAATTTTAATCACAATATTAATGATAGAAATATATGAAGGATTGAACTCTTAACCTTTCGAATTTAAAATTCTAATACCATATTATAATACCACTCATCCCAAAAACTTACACTAATAAAAAAAGGTAACACTAATGATTATATCTCTAATACTCCCTAAACCTCCATTATACGTACAAATATTCCATTCACTCCCGATACTTTCCCTTAAAAATATCATGCAAACTAATATCTACATGACAAAAATTGCTATACATATATAGAATATAAAATTTTAACATATAATTAATTTTTCAATGTGTTCATGCTATTTATTTGTTTTTGTATGCATAATCAAACTGATAAGAGTCCAGAGTATGAATTCCAACTTCCAACATTTTTTCTTCTTGAATCATGACTTCAAACGCATGCAGATTTGGGTGATGGTGATTGATAAAAAATCTAAAACTTGTAAGCATTATTACAAATATCTTAATTCGTTCTGGGTTTATGGATGTTCCATAGCTATTCATTAACTATATATATGCCATGATTCTGAGCTCAAGGGAACTTAAAAATGAAAATAAATACACACATATACATATACTAAAAAGGTTATACACAAAAGAAATTTGATTAATTAGCATAATTACAACTAACAATAATAAATAAATAAATAAATGGATCCATCTATTGTACAGAGACTATAGAGCATGATGAAAATCAAAATGGCCTATGTTACACACAAAGAATTGAAGATGAAAATCTTATCAAAAACCAACTAAGAGAACCAAAATTATTAACACAGACCTCTGAATAAAAGAAAAATCTTAGGATAGTAAATTAATGGGTCTCTTACCTTATAAACTCCTCACTCTTTCTTATTTTCTTTGATGTGGGACTAATTTCATACACTACTCACCCTCGCAACAGAAACTTTAATCAAACACAACACTACTAGTTTAGCTTCTATTCTTCTTCCTCATCCTCCTTAAATAAACTGAGTCGAGGCATGTCCCCAGAAGAAGAATGACTGGAAGAAGGAGAAGAAGAAGAAGGTGGAGTTGCCATGACCAAATTGCCTTCACTCCATGCCCTCCTCATAGGGTATGAAACTTTGTGACACCTTTGTAACACGTGGCTGCAGTGTTTTGTATTGTTATTGTTATGAAGAGCACAACCACAGTTACGGTGGTAAGGCCTCCTCTGAACGCAGTTGTCATACCCTGATATACAACCTTCATACACTGCCCTGAATACACCATCTGCTCCAGTAGTAGCCATTGATGATGGCGATGATAACAACGTGCACCCTGGCCTCCTTGTATTTCAAGTGCTTGGTTTATTATCCCTTAAATACAAGACCTATATATATATATATATATATATATGCCACACAATTTAAGTAGTGCAAGCCAGAATGGCAAATTAAAGTTAGTTGTGGGAACCGTGTATTGTGGGTCACTAGCCACACTTTTTGTTCTTCTTTATTTGGTTTTTCTTCTCTCTGTGATAAGAATTAAGAATCTACTTCACAGTTAACAGTTAGCAGACATCATTAAAACTCTCCACTCTTAAACCATACGTCTTAAAAGTATCAAGGATTTTTTTTTTTTTTATCTACCCTTTTTCTAGTATAAATTATAAGGGGTTAATTTTAATACATTTATATTACGAGAAATTATAAGGAGCAATACATATTCAGTACAATATAATGTATACAATGGGATTAATTTTAAATTAAAATTAAAGTATCGGATGTTTATTTAAAGCGATTTAATAGTAGGATATCAGATGTTTATTATCCCTGGTATTCGGATGGTTATTCCGGATAATATAGGTGTATTGTGTTTGATAAATTAGTAGTATTTTATTTTGGATGTTCGAAACTGTACGATAGCATATGGTTACTTCTTTTATTTGGGCCAAAGAATCAGCCAATTGTACACATTATATACTTATTCTATTTATTCTATTGGCTCCCAGCGATATTTTTATATTATATTTAGCTCATTTTTTAAATAATAAATTTGATATTATATAATTAAATATTTATATAAAAAATTATTTTATATTTTCAATATATGAAAATTAATTTATGTTTTATTTTTTAAAATAATGCGTAAATAAAGGAATTTTTTTTAAAAGTATTTTAAGATTTGATTTTAAAAAAATGAATTTTACAATAGAAAATAATGAGTTGACAAAAGTATTATTAGAACAATTAGTAATATTATGAGCAAGACGCACGTAATCTTAGGTTACCGGTTGCCTTCTTACATTTTGCCTTCCCCAAATAAAAACAATTTTTCATTAATTTGGAGATTTTGTTGTAATTTGGTTAACAAAAAATGAATTTGATCTCTTTCTGGCTATTGGCATGTGGAATTAGTGGATGGTCCGAGAAACAATGTTTGTTCTCATTCTCCAAGTAGCTGTGTTTGTGTTATACACGTTACGATCTTGGTTGCACTTTCAATGGCCGTAGTTTTAATTTTCTAATCCCCTTGTGTCTATGAATTTTGGCAACGCATGTCGGCACGTGGTTGTCACTATTTACTGACTCGTACTCAATTTTCTACACCTTGGTATTATCATAGGATTTTGTATGCTAGTTTAAGGGTGCAAAATATGATGCATGTCATACAACTGAGATTTGTTTGTTTGGAGGTACTATATTTTCTTATGCCAAAGCATATTAGAATTTATTATTTTTGTTATTATTTAATTATTAATTTAATTTTGTTAGTTTAATAATTTAATAATGTATTTCATTCTATATTTTTAAATAATAATAATTAATTAATAACCAACAAGTCAAAAACAATAAATAGTAATACTAAAGATTAATATATTTTGTGATTTATAGTTATCAATTAATTATTATTAATATTTTAAAAAGTGTGAAATTATATCTAATAGTATGGAATTACACATTTTTTTAACTAAATTTTAATAAAAATACTAGTCTCTAAAACTTTTTCAATAATAAATTCTAATGACTTTTAATATTTCTCTTCTGTTACTGATCATTGCTTCGTAACAAATAAATTAAAAAACCATGTTCTAAATCTTATGGGCATGTTAGGACCAAAGCACAAAGAATGTAATATATATATATAGTTGAAGTACAAATTTGAAATGGTAGAAAAACAATACCGTATAAAGTAGCACCCATGATTTTGGAGTCAATAGCCTTTAATTTACTCAAGTTTATTGTTATTGCTTCTTGTTGAGGAAGTAAAGAAGATTGGTTTGAATTATAATTTGTAGCCTTTTAGGGTAATACACGTTAAGTTAAAATGAAGAAAAATGGAGGGAATGCACTACTTGTAGCTAAAATATATGAATTTTGTCCCCTAATTCAACAACTTTCACCTGAAAAATTGGATGGCTTAATGGAATAAGGAAGAAGCGCATTGCACATGGCAGCTAAATGTGATAACTTATCAAGCTGGTGATAGACTCATAGACATAACTAAATATGGAGGATTTAGAAGAAGGCAGGAAAATTTGTGGCACGTTGTGTAATTATTTTCTTAGAGATTAATAATCTAAA
Source organism: Arachis hypogaea (assembly GCF_003086295.3). Lineage (NCBI taxonomy): Eukaryota > Viridiplantae > Streptophyta > Magnoliopsida > Fabales > Fabaceae > Arachis > Arachis hypogaea. The sequence goes on from NC_092046.1 coordinate 146,258,404, forward strand.
TGGCATGAGAATCTGTCACACCTACCAACCATTTACAAGTCACAATTGTTTGTAACATAGAGAGCATTCCAGCTATTAGTATTATTTTATATAGAAATGCTATATACATTTATATAGTTGTTTTATATATATATATCATGAAAATTTATTGTGTACTCTAAGAAACAAATGAGTATTCTTAGTTTATATTATTTACGTTATCAGTTTGCGATTACTTTCTATTTTATTAATATTTTTAAATTTTAAATTAAAAATAATACTAAATCTATAATATTGATATAAAAGACAATTAAACAAAAACACTGACTTGCACTTGCTCTCATAAAACTTAAGAATTTTTCCTTTTTTTTTTTTGGGTATATTACTTAAGAATTTCTTCTTTTTTTTTAAGAATTTCTGTATATGTATAATTTTTTTTTTAAGTAATACCAAAAAAAAAAGGGAAATTTTTTTCTTTTTTTTTGTTTATAATTTTGTTTTTGGTCATGCTCTATAGCTCGACTGGGCCTTCTTTTGTTTTCTTTTCTTAGTTGACTGGGCCTTCTTTTGTTTCAGTTATTATAATATGGGCCTCTGATAGGTCTATTTCTAAAATTGGGCCTCGCATCCAAGTAAAACTGGGCCTAGGTATTGAACTTGGATGAAATCTATCATGTGAGAGCCGAGAGGGCATATCTAATTGTGGATAGGAATATCCTTTCCGGTCGGGTCGGGTCAAATGGGAAAATTTGGGTGGGTAGATCTCACGTCCCGAGACGTATTCAACCACGTTTACTCCTCTTGCTTTCTTGATTCTTCACCGCCATTCACAGCCCCTAAACACAATCCTAACATTTCGTTTTTTGCACTCAAAGCATAGCAAAACAAATCAAAGCTGAAAGAAGAAGAAGAAGAAGGCATGGGAGGTGGAAGCAGAAATGGTGGTGGCGGTGGAAGGAGAAGATCCAACAACAACAATAGCGGCAGCAACACCAAGCACAAAAGCCATAAAAGAGGTTCAGCTGTTAAAGCTTCACTCTTTATCGAAGGGGGTTTCTTGTCCGATTGGAGTTCCCCACCTTCTTCTGCCCGCAATTCAGGTTCCCTCTTTACTCGAAAGTTTGAACGAAAACAAACAGCAGTGTCATTCCTTATTTATTTATTTATTTATTGGAGTTATTAACATATTAACATGAGCAATTACGCCGATTGATGGATAACTGATATGTGGAACCCTCTGTTGTGGGTGAAGAGGAATGATTTTGGGTGGAATCGGTTGCAGGTAGAAATGGTGGCTCCAACACCAAATCTGGGAGCCGAAATAGAACAGAAGCTTCCTCTGCTTCCAAAACTGGATCTGCAAACTATGCGGGAGCTGCTATTGGCTACAATTATCCTTCATCTGATGTTCAGGTTTGTCATGCTCTACAAAGCTCTTGCCTTTATGCTACATTAAATGTTTATTAGCCACGCTTATCATCTTTAATCTTTCAAGAGTTTAAATGTCAAAAAGTGCAGGAATAACAACTGATGTGAATTTAGTCAGCATACATTACTGTTTGATCTTTAATTTTTATTTTTTTTTCTTTATCAAATCCATGGTAGAAAACAATCTATATGTTGCCAGCTGAATAGGAATTTTATTGTTTACAAGTACCTTAGGTAGATGGGCTTTTGTGGAGCCATTTGCATTTCCACTTCTGCAATTATGTTTTTAGCTGTCACCCACCTTCAATCTAACTATGCATGCCGGCAGGACACTAATTAAGGTTTTGAATAGTTTTCCTCATATCATGTTACTCAAAGCTTTAATAGTTCTTCACAATCATCTGACGTAGGCAATAAAGTGAATTTTCTTTGATACAGTAAGAAAGCAAGCTGATTTACTCTACTTAATCAGATAGCTAATTCAAGCACTGAAGTATCCTGGAAAAAGTTAATCTCTGAATATACAAGTTGATAAATGGTTGCAAATTATATTACTTATCTATGTATGGCACATGTCTCATGTTAAATATGAATGTAATTTTCAAAGATCTGATGAAAATGTCAATAGTTTCCTGAAAGTAACTTTCATTTGTTGGTATACTACCAGGAGGTATCAGATGATGAGAATGGCACTGAAGATAGTAATTTACATCAGCTACAATCATTTACCTTTGTGGATGCCAATCAGAATCAAGTTATTGCTCATCTAGACCAAACACCTCCTTCAAAACCCCAGAATGTGGAATATGCTTATAGCTATGGTGCAGATTTTGTTTTGGGTGACACCTCTCATAGGGGGTTAGGGTTCCCCGCTCAGAATTCCAAAACTCCAACTGATGTTGGCACATCCTCCAAACAAATGCCAGCTTCAGTTTTAAATTCGTCATCCTTTGGTTCTGACGATGTTATTTACCATGAGCTAAATACTCAGATGACAGAAAACTCTCCATCAAAAGCTTCTGCTGAGAGAAATTCTGGATTTCTGTCAATTGGAGGCCTTAAGTTATACACTGAGGACATCTCTGACAATGGAAGTGATGAAGATAATGATGAAGAGTTATCAGACCAGGACAGCTCTGAATCTTCTGAGATGGAAGAATTAGTTGAATCCTCTGAAAGCAGTGATTCTGAGGACTCTTCTGATAATAATTCAGACATTGATGAAGAGGTTGCAGAAGATTATTTGGAAGGAGTTGGCGGCAGCGACAACATCCTGGATGCCAAATGGTTGCTTAAACCTGTTTTGGATGGATCTGAGGATGATAGTTCTTCTAGCAGTTGCTATGATGAGGCTTTGCAGAAGATGGGTGGAATTGCCCTTCAAGAAGCTTCTATAGAGTATGGAATGCAGGTCAAACCATGGAAGAAAAGATCTGCACGTCATGGGCCTGTAGATTTGGACAACTTAATGCTGATAAAGGATCCAAGAACAGCTTCTGGTGGAAAGAAACATGCTTCTCGGCTACCCCACTCTTGGCCTTCACAGGCCCAAAAGAGTAAAGCTTCCAAGAGAATCCATGGTATCACTTTTCTGCGCCACCTCTATCAAGTTTCAGATGATATTCTTTTAATTTAAGCTTTTAATGTAAAGTAAATCTCTTCTATTGTTGCATTTACATTCTAGTTTTTCAACCTCTAAAACATTGGATTTCTCGGTCATATTGTTGTACTCCTGAATCTCATTGCATTAGTATGTTGAATTACCTGTTCTTTTTAAATCAGTGATTTGAATTTTGGAATATATGATGGGATTGTTGATTAACAAATCTGAAACTTGTGTGCTTGACATACATATACATTGTCGTATTTGAGTTTGATGCTTGAGCTATGGAATTTTATTAATACTATGACAAATTGCTTGGAGGTGGTTTTTTATTTTTTATTTTTTTTAATAGCTAAGTTAGTGGAAGAACTTTCAGTATGATGACATATTGATTTATTACAGCCATTTTCTTTTGCTAATGCACATTCGTTACAGGTGAGAAAAAGAAACTTCGCAAAGAAAGGATTGCTGCCAAGCGTAGGAGCAGAATGCTGCTCCGTGGGGTTGACCTTGAGAAAATTAATTCGGTATGGAATAAAAAAAATTAAATTATTTTCATGTTAAATCATATCTTAGTATATCAGTGTGATAACCCTTTTTTTTGGTGTGTGGATTCCAGAAATTAGAACAGATTGTGTTGGAGGAAGTGGATATGTTCTCTTTTCAACCTATGCATTCTCGGGATTGTGCACAGGTAATGCACCTTTCCTGTTGGTTTCCTTATACTGGTCTTTCCAATGCGTGTCCTAAATTATATGACCTAAAAGCACCTAAAAGCATTGTTATTAAGATGAATACCATGAATTATGGATCACTAGAGAAGGATGCACGGGTATGATAAGTTTAATGAAAAATATTTAATATTAAAATATTATTAGATTAAGTAGTTAATATAAACTTTTTATATTAAATTAAATTATAAGAATAAAAATGTTATTTTACTTTTTAGAAAAATGGCAAGAATATATAAAGTAAAATAAAAAATATGATTTAATTACAATAAATACATTATAGTATAATTATATAATGAAGTTGTGAACAAAATAATTTAATATTAAAGTCCCATATAAAAAAAAGTTTATGAATCAACAACACAAACACTAAAAAATCTAAAGCTAAGATACAATCCAGTTTGCATTACAATAATAAACTTGATTTTTATTGCCAATGAGTAATAGCTCAAATGGCATAGTCTCCCCATACTCAATTAAGAGGTTGCGGGTTCGAATCTCCTATCTTTGGTAAAAAAAAAAAACTTAGATTTTTATTTTTTTCAAATCTTGAAAACTATACAAAATAATTCCATAATTTTCATTATTTTTTAATTTTCACATTTGTTCCAAAACTCTTATGTACCAAATTCATTGTTCTTTTTTAATTTTTCTCCTTTTTAAGGGAAAAAAATACTTTTGAAAGCTTCAATATCAAAAACTAAAATGCTGAAAAACAGTTGCAAGTAAAAAATGAATAAAAATAAACAATTAGATTCAACCAAACAAAATTGCTATAACATAAAAATGATTATCCTTCCTTGATCCTCAATATGACTACTTGGACATAAAAATATGAGATTAATTTTCATCAATTTTTTCCTTCAAAAATTTCTCACACATCAAGACAACATTATTATCAAGGCCAATGATTTTTCATAATGAGAATGGTTAAGTCAAAACTTAATATGATATAAACCAAAATTGAATCATATGAGAAGTTGAGAAATATTCCATCCATAATGCAACACTATCCGATTTTTGTCTTCTCTCACCCTATGTCAATCAAGCTAATAGGGTCTGTTTTTTCCGAAAATTAACTTCCTATTATTAGTTACTATTTTTTTTCATTGAAAAAAGGTCTAAAACCATGGATTCAAAGCACTTGCCAAAAGGTACGCAGAGAGTGAAAAGTAATTTCACAAACTGATATGTGCATAACAACTTTCATTCAAAAAGCCGCAAGATACCAAAATTATTATAAAAGATTGACATGAGTATCATACCAGAAGGAAGGTGAGAATGAAATTTGAGTTTGTGATTTATATAAGAACATATAAATTATGTTTACCAACTACCGTATTCCATAAAGAAAAGGATTTAACCATCGGGCTTCATTACTTCAAAGAAACATGTTTATAGTTTGCCCAATGGCCACAACAAAAAATCGTTTCATTGGTGTCTACTACTGCAAAAAAAACTCTTAACAGTAAATTGAAAATTAGTTTAAATAAATTAGCAACTGAAAATATAAATTAATAGCTAACAATAACCAGAATATTGTGCACTTAAAAAGCCTGTTTCTTCTGTTAACCTTCCACTCTTAGGGTTTGTGGTGCTTCAGTCATAAATTACCAAGATATGTCATATTTACTTCCCATCAAAAGCATAAGAAAAAGAAAAATTTGTAAGTTGTTGAGAGGATCTGCTTTCCCAGATATTACCTTGATAACCTCCTGTGATTGCAAGAATACTCAAATTAGTCATATTATGGAAACCTGAAAGAAATATGGTTGAATAACATACTGCTCAAGGATTTCCCCAATAATAGAAGTCTAGAGGCTGAGCCCAAATGAGCATCACAGAAATTGAAGGAAGTCCGAAGACTCTGAAAAATGTAAATCTGCAAGAGAGGTTATGAAGTCATTGACTCCTCAAGTTGTATTCTGCTAATAGTTTCCTCCATATTTTATATTCTATTGTAACAACATTAATTCAAAATAAGATGCACTCAATATTAAGCACAGAAAGAAGAACATAATCATATAGTTAATTAAACAAAAAGCTCTAAATAGAGCAGAATCTAATTCAAAGGTAGAAAACAAAAGCTCTAAATAGAGCAGTTAATTAAACACGCTTGAAAACCAAATTTAAAGGCAATTCAAAACAGAATTAAATAGGTAAAATGTACATAATTACAAACCACCTTGAAAACTGAAAATATTTTAGGGTGAATGCCTGACCCATGATACCAAGTAACAGCTTTCATCTAAACTTAATATATTTCCCTAAATAAATAAATAAATAACATTCTAAGCATTGATGGGGAAATGTCAAGACCAATATGTGATGTCCATTCTTTGAAAGTGTCTCACTATTAATAATAGAACCACATCAGTGAGAGAATAGAAGAAGGAACTACTAACAGAAATATGAAATTTTTAAAGTAAGCTTTGAAGGTAACAAAGCTTAAATCTTGGTGGTATCCCATAATTTGTTCCACAATTTTTTTCAAATGGATCGTGGGGAAAAAAAGAAATTAACCCTATTTTAGAACGGAAAAGACTCAAAAATCGAGAATTGAAACTACCAGCCTGAAGACTGAAGAACATAGCTAAACTTGAGAGGAAGGAAGAGAGATAAGGTAATAATAAGCAGAAGAATAATAATAAGCAAAAGCAAAGAACAAATTTAAGCAATTGAACAAAAAGAGAACTAATAAAAACACAATAGAGTGGGTGGATGCAAACCTTCCACAGTAGCTACACAGCAACAACTTCTTTTGCCTTAGTTCTTAAATTACTCTGAAAATACAAAAGCCAGGACATCAAATGCTAAAGGAAAAATGAATACTTCATGCTGCATTACTTTGAAATCTGATTTGGTTTTGTATATTGGATGTAAATTGAATATAAGAGGGAAAGAGGTTAATGAAGTTTAAGCAAAATGCAAATAGAATCCCGGCAAAAACAATGAGGTTCTGGATTTTCTGCATCAACAGCTCCACACCAGACAAAGACGCCTCTGCACAACAACAATAACATTTCAAATCTTCCTGAAATTAGAAGGTGAAGAAGGTGAAGGAGAAGAACCGAAGAAGAGGAGGAAGAGATAAAACTGAAAACAAAGAATGGAGAGAATTCCCTTTTTTTATTTTGATTTTGAATTCAAAATTTGAATGTTGAAATTTCAGGTTGTGTACATGTAAAGCAATCGGAAAAAAAGAGGATAAAAAACTCAGGCACAATGTTCAGAAGGGTAGTGAAAATGTGGAATGAGGATGGTCTGATAATGGGGTGTTATTGTAATAAAGATCATATATAAAAAGTTTGAAAAAAATCTTGAGGATGGCATGTGGGAATTCCACTAACGCATAAACCTTCTTTTAAAGGATTGTTATAGGATTATATCTTGTGTGACTTTCTTGTAGTGCTTGGTACATCTCAGCTGGAATTTTTCGTTAAAAGATTTGGGGACTGTAAGAAGAATAATTAAGTGGTTCCACGCTTGAATCATGATTATTGTTACTGCTTTTGGGAATTCATTATAGTGACATAAGAAGTTTGGAACTTTCGATTAGTTAGGAGTTTGGCATGGAAAAATTGATGAAGTCATGATCTCCTGTCAAATACAAATATTTCTGCCTTTTAAGGATTCATTTGTTACTTTGCCACACTGATGGTTGTCTGAGAATGGTATTCTTGCTTGAATAAAACATGTATAGTTCTTGATTTTTAAATCCATATGTTTGCAATGGACCTACAGTTGGCCTTTATTGTTGTGTGATATGACTTTTCATTGTTTCTCTTGATACTTATTGCTCCTGACTCCCGTGTTGCTCTATTTTCTCAATGATTAAAGGTGCAACGGTTAGCATCAATCTATCAGCTGCGGAGTAGCAGCCAGGGTTCTGGGAAAAAAAGGTGACAGTGATGTTCCCATATTTATACAATGAAATCTGCATATTAACATAAATATTCTGGATTTGTGGTTTCAGATTTGTGACGGTGATGCGAACACAGTCGACATCCATGCCATCTTCAACTGGAAGACAGCGCCTGGAAAAGGTTCTGTAATGTTACTGATTTTATCATGAAATTTATTATATATGCATTGTATATCCCAATGTGGGACTTACGCTGTTTCTCCTCCTTTCAAGCCTGTCATTAAGATGCAGAGTGGCCCATCCTCCTCTCATTTTTCTGCTACTCTTGCTGCATAATAGGATTGATACTTAGAAAGATTAGAGACGAAGCTTTTGATCTTTTCAATCATTGGACAGAATTTTCAAGAAAAGCATATTTTTTAATTCACAATATTACATATTTGGAATTAATTTTGATTTCTTTAGTTGAGATTGACTTCTGTATGTACTTCAGCTGATGGGAGTTGATGACGAAGATGCTGATTTTGCTGTCACTGACTATACAAATAACAAGTCTGCAAGTGGAGATAGAAGACTAGGAAAGAAAAATGCTAAAAGGAATGATATCAGATTGCAAGGACTTCAATCTGCTCAGAACAACTCATCCAAGTCCTCTGCCAACCGAGGAAGCGGAAAAATGAAGGACAAGAAGGGCAGTAGAGAAAGGGGTTCCTATGCTAATCAACCTGTCTCGTTTGTGTCGAGTGGTGCAATCCATTCAGAAGCGATGCAGGTTACAGCTGTTAGCTCCGAAGAGACTGATGGTACTTTCAAGAAGGGCGTCATCACCAGCTCTGTTAACGTAGGTTCTTTCGAGGCTCACACTACCGGTTTTGGTTCCAAAATGATGGCGAAAATGGGATATACTGAGGGTGGCGGATTGGGTAAAAATGGTCAAGGTGTGGCACAACCCATAGAGGTTATCCAAAGGCCTAAATCACTCGGTTTGGGTGTGGAGTTCTCCAGCAAACCCGCCGAGGTGGCAGCCGCTGCTGAGCCATCTAGGAGCAAGTCTTCAAGAATCGGCACCAAGCCATCAAGGAACAAGTCTTCAAGCATTGGTGTCTTTGAGAAGCATACCAAAGGCTTTGGGTCAAAAATGATGGCAAAGATGGGCTTCATTGAAGGCATGGGATTAGGTAGAGAATCACAAGGTATTACTGCCCCACTGGGTGCTGTTAGGCTACCAAAGTCCCGAGGGCTAGGTGCCACCAAAACTTAATTTTTATTTTTTATTGTCATTTGTTTTCTATGTTCCTATCTAAATTGTATATTAGCCTTAAACTTATGATTTAAAAGCTTTACTATTTTCTGGAACGGAATGGAATAACGATTATAAATTAGAACCTGGTTATACATTGATGGATTAGTTTCTTCATTCATTTAATTTAATCCTTTTTCTATCCATTTGATGAGGACATATTTCTTTATTCAGTTGAGATAAATAACATCATAAATCATAATCATCAGACCCATTGAGATCCTGAAATAGGAAGAATCTAGGATCCAACTCGAGGAAAATGTGAGTTGGTGAGATCACATCGTTTCTCGATTCATGAAAGCTATGAGTCACCAAGAAAATTATATGCCAATTAAGACATTCTCTTACAAACCTTTAATTCATTGATGATTTGGTTAATCTCTCATTATCATACAGCCTGTAATGTCCTGCAACAACTCCACTCAAACCTCTCTGATTATACGAGTGACTAATTTTTAGTGTACATGTAGCATGATCGATATTTTAAATCACTTTAATAATCTTAGCAAACATTTTTAAAATATTCATGCACAAAATCTTTATTTTATACTAGTAAATTGGTCAATAAGAAAAGGGTAGATTAGATCTGAATTGGTTCTCCTTTTATTGGTGTAGAAGCAATATATAAGTATATATTATATCACATTTTCGCATATGCCAAAGTCAAAACTCGCACTTATTTCCATGTTCATGTTCTGGTATTATGCCATTTAGATCTAAAACTCTAAACTAAAACAGTTACCGGCATGCCGAAGAATGCCAACCCTTTAAAAGTTACATATAATTTACTGTTACTTCAGCGTCACTTTAGAAATGAAATTCAATTTGCATGCTCTAAATGAGAATTCAAAACTTCATAAACTACACTTAATTACATGATTAGCCATTGAAAACCGTTGACATAATAAAACTAACATGGCGAAAATGAATGATTAAATATCAAGTCACTTGGGGTGTTTGCTTTTATGGTCAAACATACATTAAAAAAGGAAGTACAAATAACTTAACTTTGTGGAAAAGTACACTAAATAACTCACTTTATTCGCGGTGAAATAAATGTGGACCAAACAAGCTACTACTAAATAATAATTCCTAGCGATGGTTGAGGTTGAAGCAGTAAGGCATGAAGGTTAAAGAAAAAAGTAGTATTAAATAACGTCGGTGACAAAAATATACAGTTTTTGCAATCAAGTCTGGCTAACATGCATTGGAACGACAACGAGAAAAATGTCGTTTTGTAAGTGAAATGGACTCAATGTTTTGGTTTTTTCCCTTCTACTAAGTGAACTATCAACTATGTGTTATTTTTAATTTTTGTTTTTTATATATGACCATGTGATAAAAAAAATAAACCGACAAAACCGTGATAAGAGTCACTAGTCACTACTCTAGAGCAATGGAATATTCTCGTATATGAAAATTCCACAAAATTTTACTACACGTTGAAAAAAAAATTTATAAAAATAGAATGACTGGAATTTAATTATGAATTTAAATTTATCTTAATAATAATATTATTTTATTGCTTACTTCATTACAAAATCAGTTATATTGACCAAAAGAAACAAATTAAATTAATAACCAACTTGGGTTGATCGAGTGGTCAGCTCACTCGTCCGCTTAAACAAGTGTTGGGAGTTCAAATCCCACCTTGTGCATGCAACAACTCATTGGCCAACAGCAGACCCGAGCTCAGATTCGTGACGAATTAATCTTTAACTTGTCAAGTTGGGGGATACCGTTTGAGTAAACAAAAAAAAAAGAAACAAATTAAATTAAATTTAAAGACTTCAATTTCAATCACACCAAAACTTCTAAAATAAATAAAGAAAGGATAGAATGGTCATTTTGAGAGGACCATGAGTCCTGATGAGAGAGCAGTGAAACTGTGAAAGAGAAGCTCCCTGGAAATGAGAAGCAACCATATAAATGTGCAGAGTCGCCAACTTCAACGCCTTCCTAACATCGTCTCGCGTTTCTTCCTCGCTCCAATTTCTAGATTCTCTTCGTCTCGAAGATCTCGTTTCATGTTTTGAAACTCAGATCTTCTCGTTACCTATCAGGTGAGTGAGAAATTCTCATTACACCTTGCGCTTATTCCATTTATTTCCATTTACATTTCGTCTTTTGGATTGTGTAGCTAGTATATATGCTTTGCATCTGCATTTGCATTCACACTGTACTGAGAATCTAGTTAGAAAATACAACTTGATATTTTGTGTTTTTTTATTTTGGTTTTTCAATTGACATTTCCCCCATGGGGTCTTTCAGATCTGACACAAATTTCTAATGAGTCGTCCAAAAATGGAGTCTTTTCGTGAATTTAGTTTGTGGGTATTGGCTTTCTGCTTGGTATTCCAATTGGGGTATGGATTCTACCTCCCTGGGAGTTATCCACACAAGTATGGTGTAGGTGATGAGTTGTCGGTTAAGGTGAATTCTCTTACTTCAATTGACACAGAGATGCCCTTTAGCTATTACAGCTTGCCATTTTGCAAGCCTGAGGGTGGTGTCAAGGATAGTGCTGAGAATCTCGGTGAGCTCCTCATGGGGGATCGGATCGAAAACTCACCTTATAAGTTCAAGATGTACACCAATGAGTCTGAGATTTTCCTGTGTCAGGTTGATAAGTTGTCTGATGAACAGTTCAAGATCTTGACAAAGAGGATTGATGAAATGTATCAGGTGAATCTGATACTTGATAACTTGCCTGCTATCAGGTTTACAAAGAAGGATGAGTACTTTTTGAGGTGGACTGGATACCCTGTTGGTATCAAGATTCAGGATGTGTATTATCTGTTTAACCATCTCAAGTTCAATGTTCTTGTCCATAAGTATGAGGAACCTAATGTCGCTCGTGTCATGGGGACGGGCGATGCGGCCGAGATGATCCCGCCAGTGGGTAAGGAGGGATCTGACAAGCCTGGATACATGGTTGTTGGGTTTGAGGTGATACCTTGCAGCATTATGCATAATGCTGATTCAGTTAAGAACTTGAAGATGTATGGCAAGTATCCATCACCTGTCAAGTGTGATCCAGCCACTGTGGGTATGCCTATCAAGGAAGGGCAGCCAGTTGCGTTTACTTATGAGGTTACCTTTGAGGAGAGTGACATCAAGTGGCCGTCTAGATGGGATGCCTACTTGAAGATGGAGGGAGCCAAAGTGCACTGGTTCTCTATCCTCAATTCGCTTATGGTGATCACTTTCCTTGCTGGTATTGTTCTTGTGATCTTCCTGAGGACTGTTAGGAGGGATCTGACCCGATATGAGGAGTTGGATAAGGAGGCTCAAGCACAGATGAATGAGGAGTTATCTGGTTGGAAGCTTGTTGTGGGGGATGTGTTTCGTGCTCCGTCAAATCCTGCTTTGTTGTGTATAATGGTTGGGGATGGAGTTCAGATTCTTGGGATGGCTGTTGTGACAATATTGTTTGCTGCACTTGGATTCATGTCACCAGCTTCTCGTGGAACACTTATCACAGGTATGATATTTTTCTACCTGATACTTGGTATTGCTGCTGGTTATGTTGCAGTTCGGCTATGGAGGACAATTGGCTGCGGCGATCAGAAGGGCTGGGCTTCAGTTGCTTTTAAGGCCGCATGTTTCTTCCCCGGTATTGCGTTTTTTATCCTCACAATCTTGAACTTCCTGTTGTGGGGAAGCCACAGCACTGGAGCCATTCCATTTTCACTATATGTTATACTGCTCTTGCTTTGGTTTTGCATTTCTGTCCCCCTCAGCCTTGTTGGTGGGTACTTTGGGGCAAGGGCACCTCACCTTGAGTACCCGGTTCGAACCAATCAAATTCCACGAGAAATTCCCCAGCAGAGGTACCCATCATGGCTTTTGGTTCTCGGCGCGGGCACCCTTCCATTTGGCACCCTCTTTATTGAGCTATTCTTCATCATGTCCAGTATCTGGATGGGACGCGTTTACTATGTCTTTGGCTTCCTCTTCATTGTTTTGATCCTTTTGGTGGTGGTTTGTGCTGAGGTTTCACTTGTTCTAACCTACATGCACCTCTGTGTGGAGGACTGGAAGTGGTGGTGGAAGTCATTCTTCGCCTCTGGTTCCGTTGCCATTTACATCTTTTTGTACTCCATAAACTATCTCGTATTTGATCTAAAGAGTTTGAGTGGACCTGTATCAGCAACCCTTTACTTGGGGTATTCACTCCTCATGGTTCTGGCAATCATGTTCACCACAGGAACAGTTGGGTTCCTCTCTTCATTCTGGTTTGTGTATTACTTGTTCTCTTCGGTCAAGTTGGATTGAAGACCTTAACACAAGGTTCAAAGTTTAGCCCTGCAGAGAGGAGTTATCCTTGAAAATGTTCAGTTTATATGTTACTTTATTTCAGTTCATTTTGTTAGGGAAATTAGTATATTTTTACAACGGAATAATTTTATCAAGTTTTGCCTAATTCATTGTTAGATATTATATCAATGCATGATAAGTTTCTTTCCATTCAGAAGTATATACTACTATACTTTGATTGTTGAGGTTGGGGATGTAATTCTGATTTTTCACTTTTTATTTTTGATATTGGGCTGACAATAGTGTTTTTTCGGATTATGTGCTGTTGGGATGTAATTTCAAATGTGGTACCATTTGATTTGAGATTGAGAAATCGGACTCCCAGAGTCTAGGAGGTGCAGAAATCGGACCCGATCTTTTTATGTCTGAGATATAGAAATAGGAGAGATGTCTGAAATTGGACTTTTCGATTTCTGTTTCAAAAAAAATAAAAAATTTGAAATACAGAAATCAGATTTTCAGATTTTGGTTTTTCTCGCAATTTTAAAAAAATACAAAAAATTACAATGTTAGAGTAAGCATATCTCACTTCCATAAAAAGGAAAAATTAGCCTCTTCATGTCTAGCATGCAAAATTACAATACTGTTTTATTCACTTGATTTTGGTTTGCATTTACATTACTGCTCTCGTTAACCGTTGAGTTTGACAGTTTATAATAAGTCTACTTTATTAAATCGTTGAGTTTGACAGTTTATAATAAGTCTACCTTATTAAATCATTCATCAACACGTCAGCAATACTATATTTTGGCCTAATTTTGATTTCCTATTGCCTTCAATACGGTGTGCTCATAAAGTCTTGTATCACATTTAATGCTTGCTGTACTCTTTAGTTCTTGACTTCTTGGAGTCTACTGGGCATTGCTTATTAATGTTGTTTCTAATGGCATAAGTTTTGTTTTGTATGCTCTCACGCCTCTCAGTGCATAAAATGCATTGGTTGGTAGGTTTAGAATGTGTTGTTTTCCTATCAAAAGTTTTCATTTTTGGAAATCTTAACCCACCAGAATAAAAAGGATGTGATAAACCTACCACGAAAAACTGTTATGCACATGCTAACCTTGTCACCGCCAATCTAGGAACATACGAATTTAATTTGGGAGCCAGATAAAGACGTCTAAAATTTATATTTTTTAGTAATTAAAATTTAACATATATAATCGATTAAATCATGTTATTTTTGTCAAAATTAGGTCAGATAAATTAATTTAACCGAAAAAATAGTAAATTAAATCTTAAATTGATCTAAATTAATATTATTTTTTTATAGAAAATAATTACAATATCCTTATTATAAGAAATGACTAAAATACTCCTATTATATATATTAATTTTGAGAATTTTAAATTCTAACTCTTTATTTTTCTGCCATCATAGGATTAGGATTTAGAATTTTCAAAATTAATATATATATATATATATATATATATATATTTAGTCATTTTCTGTATTATAGTTATGTTTTATAAAAAATAATATTAATTTAGACTGAAATCACCATTTTTTTTGTCAAATTAATTTGTCTAGCCTAATTTTGACAAAAATAACATGATTTAATTGATTATATGTGTTAAATTTTAATTACTAAAAAATATTTTTAAAAAAAATATTTTAGATGTCTTTATCTAAATAATTCCATCTAATTTAGATAGTTGTTACTAAAAAAACAGAAGCAGGTACAATGACCTGTTAAAAAAGAAAAACCGTATATTCCTAATTCTATTTTGGGTTCAGCGCTATCCCTTGCATCCTCAACAAACTTAGAAATTAGAATCTATACAAAGCTACTGTTCTAGTATATGCACATAAGAAAAGTGGCCTTTGGATTAATAGATTCTGATACATATTAAAAGTAGCCAAATTGAAAACGTTATCAAAATGAGAATTTGATACGTGCAGGGGAAAATGAGAGAATTCATCAGGAAAGTCCATAAATTTAATATTTGATGACTAGATGTATTGATGAACTTGTTGAATACAAAAGGAAAAAGAGAAATGGAATCTTTTAGAATTCTTAAAATAAGAAAATACATGAACAATAAAAAATATTTCCTTAAAATAAAAACCAAATAACTAAGCATAAAATTATGCTATCTTGTTTTTTACCTTAAAAACAGACATTTTTTTGAAGAATATTACACACATAAGTTTGTTCAAAGCATTTTATTATTTTGCTCAATATAAATTAAATAAAACATTAGAAAGTTATTTTTCAAGTAACTTTTTTGTTTGAATTTAAAATTTTCAATTGAAAATAATAACGTTTTGAATATTATTTACTATAACAGCCTAACAGGACAGTTTTTTTTGGCTTCAACCACTTAATTAAAGAAGATTTTATTACAACAAAATATCGGTCATCGAAAGCACAGCATCTTTTCACACAAGTCAACGAGTTAATAACTTACATAATAACTCAATTAATGATTTCGCAATCAAAATAGTTGTCTTTGTTGGATAAAACTCTTTGGTTCTTATCTACAGGAATTTCCTTATTTTATAAAATTCAAGCAGCATGAGTATGAAAGACCTTCATTCATTGAAAAAAAGTATTGTTCATTTCTCTCTGAGAGAAGAAGACTCTCAAGAGAGGTGAAGAAATGGCAGGTGGATCTTTTGCAACAGATTCTGTGGCTAAGGAGAGGGCACAACAATATAAGGGAAGGGTCACACTTTATGTCATCATAACATGCATTGTTGCTGCCACTGGAGGCTCTCTCTTTGGCTATGATATTGGAATTTCAGGTTCTTCCATAATCAAAATCTAAATAATAGTTCTCATCATTTCATAGTTTTAATTGCCCTTAGGTTCAGTTTCTTCTAGAATCCATTATCTAAATCAAAATTTAGATACTTTTTCTTGTTTCAACACATGGGGACATCAAATTTATGCTGCAGAAATGAGATTGTGACTTGCAGACTCAGGATTGCAAAAAATTTCATGTGGTTCCCTATCTGCACTCTTGATTATTATTAATTTTCTAATCTGCAGCATGTGAAGCTCCTCTCATTCCAATAATTATCTAGGTTAGTGTATCAAAGCATTAACTATCATCCAATATTTTCAAAAGACTAGATTTGTTTGACAAATTAATTCAATCATCAATTAGGCTCCGTTTCTATTTGACATGTAAGCAATTCTGTCAACTTCTATTATCCAATTGAGAGAGGCAGAGAGAAAAAAATGTATGAAGAATTCTAACTAATGCATCTGAACAAATCAAGGCTTATGTAGAAATCATGACAGGCCAACACTGTTATGCTATTTCTTTGATAGCCATTTGGATTTTGGACCTGTAAAATATTCTCTTTCCCTCTTGAATGGTTCATATTCTTCTTCATTTTATAAATTAGATTATGTAAATAAGCATGATTTTCAGTCACATAAAGAAGACTTCTCTGATGCATGCTGGTTAACAGGAGGAGTTACTTCTATGGATGACTTTCTTCAGAAATTCTTCCCTGATGTATACAAGCAGAAAATGCACGCACACGAAAACAACTACTGCAAGTTTAACAGTCAGGCGCTTGCTGCATTTACCTCTTCTCTGTACATTGCTGGTTTAGTTGCATCCTTGATAGCATCTCCGGTTACTAGGAAGTATGGACGCCGTATGAGTATCATTTGTGGCGGTATGAGCTTTCTTGTTGGATCAGCTTTAAATGCGGCAGCTGCTAATCTGGTAATGCTTATCATAGGCCGGATTATGCTCGGTGTTGGCATTGGATTTGGAAATCAGGTAGTAAAATTATTCAACTTGTGAATTGTGATTGATTCTTGATTTCTTGTGCAAATACTAGCTTTGTTGAATTACATCATTGGGGTGCTTAGAAAACAGCAACCATATGATTCCAATTCAAAGCAAGATTTAGCCAATACCAACATAAAATGGCTTTGAAAAGTGGGTAAGTTCAAATATTAATTATCTTAATCTCTATGAAAGTCCATGAAAGTTCATGGAAGAGAGTTAGTGTGATGGAACATGAGTAATGACATAACATTCTAAACATGTTCCTAACACCCTCTTAAGTACTTCGAGTGTCATCAAATCTTAAATCAATCAATTCTTCCACTGTTTAGTAATTAGGAGGATGTTTAAGAGAATAAACCATTTACTAATAGAACATATAATGGTTATCGAAATTGTTTCTGAATTAGAAGATAATATTGTATCTTAGGGCTTACATTGTCTATCTTCCTGGTATTTCGAAGGCTGTTCCACTTTATTTGTCAGAGATGGCGCCAACCCATCTTCGAGGAGGCCTTAACATGATGTTTCAAGTAGCAACCACTTTTGGGATTTTCACAGCCAATATGGTCAATTATGGAACACAGAATATTAAACCATGGGGGTGGAGGCTATCTCTTGGCCTGGCTGCAGTACCAGCAATTTTGATGACTGGGGGAGGTATATGTCTTCCTGACACTCCAAACAGCTTAGTAAATAGAGGATTGACAGAAAAAGCAAGGAAGCTACTTGAAAAGATCAGAGGAACAGATGATGTTGATGCAGAGTTCCAAGATATGGTCGATGCTAGCGAGTTGGCCAGCTCAATAAAGCACCCCTTCAGGAACATCCTTGAAAAGAGATACAGGCCAGAGTTGGTAATGGCAATCTTCATGCCTACATTCCAGATCCTAACTGGCATTAACTCCATTCTATTTTATGCTCCAGTGCTATTTCAAACCATGGGGTTTGGCAGAACAGCATCTCTCTACTCCTCAGCCTTGACAGGAGGAGTTCTTGCTTCCTCAACATTCATATCAATAGCAACAGTGGATAGACTTGGGAGGAGACCCCTACTCATCAGTGGTGGAATACAAATGATTACATGTCAGGTAATCAAATATCTGGCAAATATCTGTCTAGTCTAAATTCCCATTATGCTCTCAATGAAACTAGGATACAGTCCGCTAAAGTGCAGGTTGCAGTCTATATAACAAAGTGCAATATCTAAATTCTAAACCATCAATGAAAAGATCAATAGTTGCAAATTCTATTGGTAGTTATAAATGTAGTTTTATTACATGATCCAGAGAACTAACAATAGCAGCTGAAACAATGCATTATTCAAGTAGTTAAGATAGCAGCATATACTTGATAACGGTATCGCCAAGTGATGATCATAACAAATGTTTTACTTGAGTATACTTTGATTTTTCACATGAGCAGGTTATAGTTGCCATAATCTTGGGGGTCAAGTTTGGAGACAACAGAGAACTGTCCAAAGGCTTCTCAATATTAGTTGTAGTTGTGATCTGCTTGTTTGTTCTGGCATTCGGATGGTCATGGGGCCCACTTGGGTGGACAGTCCCAAGCGAGATATTTCCATTGGAGATCCGATCAGCAGGGCAGAGCATCACAGTTTCTGTGAACCTCCTCTTCACATTCATAATTGCTCAGGCATTTCTGTCCCTCCTCTGTTCATTCAAGTTCGGGATCTTCCTGTTCTTTGCTGCCTGGATTACCATTATGACCTTATTTGTCTCTGTTTTCCTACCTGAAACCAAGGGCATCCCCATTGAAGAGATGACATTCATGTGGAGAAGACACTGGTTCTGGAAAAGGGTCCTGCCTGCTGCAGCGTAAATATGACCATTTCTTTCAAACCAACGAAGCTTAAATTTATAGTGATGTAAACAAGTAAAGCGCAAAACTAGAGCGCTATTTAGTTGAACATAAAAGGCGAAATCGCGAAGTGGTAGATTGGTGAACATCGAAGTAAAAGGAGAATTCTGAATAGGCTGTTGAAAGTGCTTGATTTCTTGGCCGAGTCACAAAATAAACATTCGAATTCTACCATAAAAATTGGAATCAGAATAACAACAATCTGCAGAATGCAAGGAGATTTTATTGAATTACACTATGAAATTCTATAGCTACATAGGTAATAATAGAAGGAGAACACCACAATACAACCAACCTCCTAACATTTTTGAAGAAGAGAAAAAAGAAATTAAACGAACACACAGGTAGGGACAACCTAAATCCAAATTCTAGATCAGACGCACATTACGATACTATAGGAATGTACAAGAGAATCATACTTTCGCTCAACCCTTGCAAATTCAACTTGTAGAACTAACACTAGCTAATTGACTAATCACCTATTGAGTATCATCATCGAACATTACATTTCGTTTCCATCCCTATGATAGGTAACCTTCGCTTTGCTTTGCTTTTAACACTTTCTTCATTTCCTCGCCCTCAACGGCTTGTCCTCTTGAAAAAATAAAGGAAGCGCGTCGAGACATCTACGCAGGAAGAAAAGTAAAGTCAAACTGCAAACAAACAACTAATCCACCGAATACAGCACCGCATCGCAGATCCTATCTTTGATTATTCCAGATCAAGGCCAAGTAACCGCCTTAGATCGCTCGTGGCAGCACCGTTCTTCCCTAAAAATGCGGGAACCGGAACGGAGCTCGGAGGCGGAGACGCAACAAACGCCGATCCGGCGTAGATCACATCCTTCGGAACCGGAACCATAATCTGCCTCTGCACCATAACCGGATCCGGACCTAACCGATTTGTGGATCCCAACAACAGATCCAAATTATCAACGCTCTTAGCCCGAGCCTCTATGTGTCTATTCTCCGGGATCCATTTCTCGCCTCTCTTGAGGATCTTGACTTGGCCAGATACAAGGCTCGCGGCGGCCGGAACTTTCTTTGCCGGTCGATCGCCAGACCGGTGGCGAATGGTGTGATGGTTGTTCACCGGACTTCGCTTCCGGCGGCGGTTCTGGTGAGAGGAGAAATTGACGTTAGGGTTAGGGTTGTTAGAACATCTTGGAGATCTAACGTGTGAGGTGGCAAGGGCCAAAGCGTCGTTGCGAAATCGCCCTTGAAGGCAATCGTGGGAACGAAGAATTGCTGTTCCCATTTCCAACAGAATGGAGAGAGAAAGAATGAAAAGAAAATGAAAATGAAAATGAAAATAGTTCGTACGGAATTAGTTAGGGATAGCAAAACGGGAGTTTCTATTATGAGTAGGGTGGAAACGGACTTCGGAGAATTTATAGTGGAGATAACGAAACTGTTTATTCGCGTTTGCATGAACCGAGGCAACCGACCTTGCTGGCGGGGTGTGGTGGGTTTGCTTGGGTGTTTGGCAATTTGACAGGTTCAATGTTTTATTAACGGGCTTGTTCTTTAACTCAAATTACTATCCTACCCTGTTCTTGACCCAATTTATGGACACGTGTCAAGAATATGACCAAGGACGGTTAGGCGGTTCGGGTATAGGGTTATCCTTTGCGTGGGAACGTGGACAAACAGCTGTGTTTATCTTCTTTTACGTTTTTTTTTATTGGGCCTCTTAATCCTTTTCTTTACAGTGTCAAAAATCTACCGAAGCCCATTGCTCATTCATTTGGGCTGCTTAAAAAAAAATCCCGTCCAAAAAATAATAATAATAATAATAATAATAAACAATTCCCAGTCCAAAAATAAATAAATAAATAAACAATTTGTTAAAAAAGGAGAGACAAGTTTGTCTTCCTCTATCTTTTTCTTTTTGTCTTTAATTTTAAACCACCACAAATTTTTTTATTTTGTGAAAGTTGCTTTACATAAAATCCTTTGAATTTGATGTAATTATATTATCAAAAATTCTATTTAATTACCCAAATCCTACACAAACAAAATAACTACACTCATTACCTATTTATTATTATTATTATTATTTTCTTTTTTTAATTATCTCCAATTCTCTCTCTATATATATTAATATCACTTAGTAGTATACTTTTTTAGTAGAAGTTGTCTAAGTAACCAATCTCATTAAGTAATTAATTGCACTGGATTCGCTCCATACATTAAAGAAAAGTAATGGATTGATTGAGACATATGGTTCATTTGCAAAATGAGTCGTCTGTGTATAGTGTATATACTTAAGGAAATAACTTCCGTAGGAACTAAGAAGATTGCTTAAGAACGAAGATTTGATTATATATATAGACATAGGATATAAATTGACCGATCACATATAATGCAGGAAGTCTTAATAGCTTTAAAAAAGAAGGGGAAAAAATAACTTGGACGAGAAATATACCTGTACATTTTTTTTATCAAATGGATTAGATAATTTTTAATTTTAATCATTATAAATTTATCCATATTATATACACATACAATATTTAAGAATTTCATTCACTACTTAGCCTAGCTAAATTTTAAATCCAAATATATACATCTCTTTATTATTCAATAATATAATAATTAGGAGATTAGCAATAGTAAAAATAGAATTAATTAGAACAATAAATATTCATATCTTAACTTACATAATATAAGTTTAATCTGCTTCATTTTTGTCATGTAAACTACGTTTAATATTGAGTCTGTTAAGATCGGTCTAATAGCATCAAATCCTAAAATATAAATGAACTTTTAAATTTAGCATATCAAGCCATATATGCCTCCCGCTTATGTATTTGGTAATTTATTAGATAGTTTGCTATTTTGGATTTGACGAAATAGCATTTATGAAATGACATAGACAATTTTTGACTAACAAACTTTACTTGTTTAACTTTGACTAATAAATTTCAATTTTGTACAGTTAAATGATTAAATAATTACAAATCATCAAATAAAAATTAAAAGAAAATAAGTTAACAGTTTAGTTACTAATTTAATGTATGAATAAATTGTGAATTTATTGCTAGCAAACTATAATTTAAATGACATATAACCACTTACAAATTGTGAATTCAAATCAAACTTCTATCTTAAAAAAAACTGTCAACTTATTATTTTTAAAAATTATTTTTTCTATAAAATGATCTATGAAAGAAAGAAATCACATTTTGAATCTCGAAAACATATTTTTCTTAAAGATAGTAATTGGGTTATGGTACGTGTACACTAAAATTAGCCACCAAAATTAACCATCAGTATAAAATACATACTAAAATATAAATATATATTAAAAATAAATTAAATCACATATATATTTATATACAAATACATTAGTGACTGATTTTAATGTACAAAGAATATTTCTCATAGTAATTTTAAAAAGTTGCACAAAATATAAAGAGACATTCAAATAATAGTGACTTTATATATAGATCCATTTTTAATGAGATTTTTGTGTTTATTAAAAATAAGATACTTTTAATCTTTAAAATTTTAGTAATTTTTACTTTAAGTGACTTTTTTTTTGTGGCAATTTAGCTTTAATCGAGTGACAAAAATAAAAAAAATAATCTAGAAATTAATATTTTTTAACCTTCTAAATAATTTTTTAAACGTTTCAATAAAAAGTTTGCTTAAATGCCATTCGTCACTTGTATAAAGAGTGGTACACTTTGATCTATTATGGTTATAAAGCCATTTGTATAAATTAAGTTTTTGCTTTATTATTTTTAATTATTGTTATTTTTTTTAAAGTTACTAGTGAAATTCGAATTGAAGACTTTTAAATAAGTACGAAAAAATTATGTCATTTAAGTTATAGTCTACTATTTTTAATTATTGTCATTATTATTATTATTATTAATTCCTGCAATGCATTGACTAACCCAAAGTACCAAAATATAAATATTTATATGAGGAGGAGAAAAAGACAGGAAAGAAGCATAAGGAGTCACCGTCCAAATGTCCAAGTAGAAAGAACAATGGAGAGAGAATCATGGAGCATGGCGTGTCCAGCGCATTGACCATGCGATTACTGAGTAGTAGATGAGAAGATATGACAAACCATCTTCGACTTTGACGCTCTGCTCAACTGTGGGACCCAACCTTGCTGCGTGTGCCAACAAGGTTCTTCAACGGAAAAAAAATAAAGGCTGATTAATTTTCAGAAGAAAAAAAAAAAAACAATTAATCGAAGTTGAAATCAGTGCCAAAGATCTGTTGTTGTAGGAGTTGGTTCTATACAGTCACCGCTGCTGGATTTGATGGAGGCAGCTGCTTCGGCGTTGAACAAGTCCGGTAGCGGAGGTTCGGAGCGGAGCAGCAGCGATGAGAAAGGGATGTTCGAGTATTTCGGTTGGGTTTATCACCTTGGAGTTAATTCCATTGGTCACGAGTACTGTCACCTCCGATTCCTTTTCATTAGGGGCAAGAATGTCTTCATGTACAAGCGTGATCCTCACGATAACCCTGGCATTGTAATGCTCCCGCTCCCTTTTCTGCTGCTTATGCTTTGTTTTCTTTTGTGTACTCTGTACTTCCTTGTTGAGACTTTGTAATCTTTAGTCAATGCTGCTGCTCATTTTTGGATGGAGAAATTGAAAATTCATGGTGTTTAATTATGCTGATTGTGTATTGCAAAATGTTTAACAACTCTTGAAGCTTATGATTGATTTGTGTATTTAGCTAAAAGAAACTTGCAAGAGTCACTTGAAATAGATTACAACTAGGATCAGCACCGGCTTTTGGCATTAGAGGGTGTGGAACTTTCGTAGCTTGAATTTGTGAGTGAAATTCTAGAGTTGACTCGTGTGCTGGATTACAAGGATAAATGGAGCATGTTTGACTAGTTAAGAATTTGAGCTTCTGTCATCAATTGCACATTTTCATGGGAACACCCAACTGACTAGGTGAACCATATGCTAGTAATTCGTAGACCACTTAACTACAATGAACCTACTCAGGTTCCCATGTCTTTTTGTTGATGTTGTTTAATCCTACCAGTTGAGCCAGCCCTTGTTGCTCCTCACATTTTTATTTGCTAATGAAATTTCGTTTTGTTTGATAGATTACAACGAATTAGTGATTTCAGTTGAACATGCATATAGGTTGGTTTCAATGATCTTTTATGAATTTATATAGATTAGTATTTTCACACGCACCCAATTTCATTGCCTACTTTCCACCTTTCTTCAATTTCGTCCCCCATTTTTTGCCTGTTTCTTGATGTTGAAATTATTCTTTGTCCAGAAACCCATCAGGCAGGGAGTTGTTGGGCCCACACTAATGGTGGAGGAGCTAGGCCGTCGGAAGGTCAACAATGGGGTAAGTTCATATGCATTTGTTTGCTTAAGCTGATTTGACATTGGTTCTGAAGGAACATACTCTGTGAGGTTCATTTTACTACGATTTTATTATGTGGTTTTCATGGATATGAATTACTACCTTGTAAATTTGGTAGAAGCTAAATACTTTTTGTTTTTTCCCCAGGATGTTTACGTTTTAAGGTTTTACAACAGATTAGATGAGGCCAAAAAGGGAGAAGTAAGTTGTAATTTTGAATTCTAGTAATTGTTGGTCCTACTTGCTATGGAACATATGTTTTAACAAGTATAGCAGCTTTTTGTAACAATTTTTTTTGGGGGCTAAGTTATACGATTTGGAGAAAACATGATTTAGTTGCTTTCATACTATTATATAAAAAAAGTAGACACCACCCGTACCAAAGCTCTATGTATCATAACTTATTTCACCTATAACTGGTGTAAATTACTTTACTCCCAGTTTTTTCAGGTGGACTGCTACTCAGCTAGTGTAATTTGTTAATATCCTGGAAAAAATAAGTGCCTGATCCATTGTAAATTTGTAATAAGCTTGATGTAGGCTTCAGGGATTCAAAACCCATTGGAATTTCATTAAGACAAAGAAGAAAATACAAGAAAAAAGGAGAATAAGCGATCCTCCTCACAGTATAGAAATAAGATTATATAATGTATATCTTTTGTAGATTGCTTGTGCTTCAGCTGGCGAAGCTCGGGGATGGATAGAAGCATTTGATCATGCCAAACAACAGGTATAAGAAAGAAACAAGACGGTTACAGTTTTAACCCAAAGATTTCATTGACAACCCAAGTCTAATGGAGGCAGGAAATTATTTCTGTGGCAGGGTTTGTATAAGAGTTCCTCTTATGAACTTTTCAAACATATAAATTTTCCTTGCCTATGAAGGTTTTGGGAGTGTCTGCCTTGCTAGTTAAAAGAATTTATATATCAAGCAACTATGTTGGTATTTACCATATTTTTCATGTGTTTTGAATTTACTGGAGATATGCCCTCTGCAGGCTGAGTATGAGCTGTCAAAAGGAGGCAGTGCTAGGGACAAACTAAACATGGAGGCCGAGTATGATTTTTCCTCACTTGAAATTCACTCTACTGATATTTGATAGAATTAACAGTTGTTGAATTTTCTATTCAGCAAGCTGTATTAATGATTAATAATGAATTTGTATCATAAATATTAGCATAGGATTCCTTTTGCTTCTTTGATCTTTCAATGTCTGACCTTTTCAGTTTTTGTTATAAAATATTGGAATTATGATGGTTATAAATACTTTCAAGTTTCAAGTCATTCAGTTAGGCATACAGTTCAAGTTAACATATTCATGGTCATCAATTATGCTTAATG
The DNA here is from genome assembly GCF_003086295.3 of Arachis hypogaea. Classification (NCBI taxonomy): domain Eukaryota; kingdom Viridiplantae; phylum Streptophyta; class Magnoliopsida; order Fabales; family Fabaceae; genus Arachis; species Arachis hypogaea. The sequence continues at coordinate 146,283,959 of NC_092046.1, forward strand.
AAATATCTGCATGTTGGGATCATTATTTGGTGGCATGTCTTAAAGGTTTCCTTGTATTGGATGATTTACCATAAAAACTGAGTTACTGATTATTTCACTGCTCTTTATGTTGTGAAGGATCAACCTTGAAGGACATCGGCCTAGAGTGAGGCGGTATGCCCGTGGATTGAGAAAGCTTATAAGAATTGGCCAAGGTAAAAAAAGATGCACGGTTTTGTGAATAATATTCACGATGTGTGCTTCTGAATCACTAGCTACATAATTGAATTGATAAGTTTTGTATTGCATGGCATATTACATGTTTTGAAGGTTATCATAGTGTAATAGGGCATCTATTTTTGTTTCTTATTTCAAAAAGAGAGACATCTTTTTCAGTGTTGATATGCACCAGAAGTTTTGCAATTGTGAAAGTATGATTCAAGACTAATAGTGGTTGTATATTTTACTCGGAATCCATGTGCTTCTCTCGTTTCTCTTCATATACAGTTAAAATGACACTTGCTCTTTCATTCTGAAAGGCCCGGAGACATTGTTACGCCAATCATCGAAGTTGGCAGTTAGGCCAGATGCTTTTGAAGGAGATAGTGGAGATGCATTGGAAGCACACAAGTGGAAATGTGTGCTTACCACAGCTGGTACTTTTTCTTGTCCCTCAAACTTCTAGTAAGGCATACTTTGGCTGCTCTAATACTGATTTCTTCCTTCAGTGATCTATTAATATTGATCAAATTCTTTAATTGGAAGACATCCAGAAGCTGTAAGAAAGTTCTCATTTGAACAAGTATAAATTGTTGTAATTAAAGGCCCTCTATAATCTATAATGGTAACACCAACTTTGGGGTTTGAGCGGAGGATGATTTGGATGCCAGGGTCCTCTGGATTACAATCCAGCAATTAATTCAATGAGTAAATTAGGTGAAATTTTGGAGGGACTATCCTGCGCTCCTGTAGCCTCTCACTGAAATTGTCGTTCATCTGGAATAGAAAAATAAAATCTTGTTGCATTAAGTTCTTATCAAAAGGTCAAAAGCTGTCATTAATTGCAAGGTAGCAACTTAATTTCCTTGAAGTGTTACAAATTGCATCTACCATAAGGGCTTTTATTAATTATAGGTGTTTCATTTATTATAGGCATCATATGTCGGGTTGTTACATCCCTTGAATCCTAAAGGTTATAACCAAATAAAACCATGACATCTTTGTGCTTTTGGTGCACGATTTGGTTGTTTGACTTGTAAATGATGACGCTTCTGCTTATGGTTATTCCTACTTATTTCTTGTTCATTTTAGTTATAAGAGAAAATATTATAGTTGAATCTATTGTTATTCCTCTTGATGCCTTTGGTTTGTGGTTTCAGGTATAAGAATCTTCGAGGATGTTTCTGATCGCAAGGTATGTAAAGCATTCATTTATTTGGGGAGGGGTGTAAATGCCCGTCAATGATAATTAACAACATATTTTTGGGAAACTAGGGAACCCTAGCTTTGCCTTCACGTTTGTATTCTAACAGGAGTTTCGAGTATAATACTTGTTGCTGATTCTTATAATATCAAATACTTGATTCTCAGCTGGAATCTGGCTGTTTCAAAAGAAACTACAGAACCCGGATTCTTAAGATTAGGAACAATATTATGAATGTTTTATTGTGAATCAAATAGATCTCTCATCTAAAGCCTGGTATTAATATACTTTTGATATTGCAAAAGGAACTTGCTCCGATTTAAGAATTAAGTCACATGTGCAGTTGTTCCACGTCAAATATTGATTTCTTCTTTGTGATCTAGCATTTGGTTAGTCTTAGAAACTTCTTGCTCTTAATAACTTTTGATGTCATTACTTGACCAAATTGGGATGCCCTTGATTTCTTCTGGTAATAGAATTGTCAACGATAATCTAGTACTCTGTTTTCTCTTTATAGTTGTAACAGAGTTATCATCACATTTTCACAAAGTAATTTTTACCTTTTTATTCTTTTAGCCATCGGCAATAGGGTACATTTCACGCATATTGATGTCCCTTATATGGAAAAAATTCAATGGATTTTGTGTTCCAGGCTGTAAATAGTATTATATTGTCAATAAAAGCCTTGACCATGTCTCTTTGTAACCTGAAAATTTCCCTTTCATAACAATGAGCCATCTGACATTCCTTTCTTAGTTGTGTAAATGTATAAGTTGTTTGAACGTGCTTTCTATGTAGCTTTGGTAATCTGATTTCTTCTTCTTCTTTTATTTTTTTATTATTTTCTTGCTTTCACATTTAAACCAATTGAAATTTCATGTGTTAATTCACTTTTGGTAGGACAGAAAAATAAATCTGATTCCTTTTGTTTGACATTCATTTTGTTCTTTGCAGAATGGTAAGGGCGTTCTTGCAAAGTCCGTTGGTGTTATTGATGCAACTGCTGATACAGTTTTTGAGGTGATTTTGAACACTGACCAACGGCAAAGATATGAGTAAGTTGCCTATAGAATGTGTGGAGAGTCTTGACAACATGTTGGCAAATTAGTCTCCCTTGTAATTTTTGTTTTCTGCAGGTGGGATATTTTGATGTGTGACTTGGAGCTGGTGGAATCTTATGATGGACACTACGATGTTGTTTATGGGACATATGATCCTAAGTATCTATCCCGGTAATCATTTAGTGTTAATCTTTTGAAATTTCAAACATTGAAATTTCTGTTTCTAGATCCCCCAACCCCCCTTTTTTTAGGGTCTTGCTAACATGTGTCCTAAGAACACTTTTGAAAGCACCATAAAAGAAAATGTTTTACCAAAAGTTATTGAAAAGATAACTTCTTTACATTTCCAATGAATTGAATACATTAAAAACTTAAAAAAGTTTTTATTACTCTACTATTAACTTGTGCTTTTAAGGCACAACAAAATTAAATCTTTGTTTTATTTTTTTTTTTAAATATTCTTACTAATCTGTTTAACTTTTTATATTCCTCCTTTAAAATAAAAGTTCTTATCACTGCCTAATTTGATTTCCTGGTGACTGATACTTCAATTTTGTTAGATTCCTTAAATTCTAGAAACTTCATATCATAATTTGCTAATAAAAACTTCATATCATAATTTGCTAACTTTATTTATTTATTTGTCAATCTAGGCTGCAGTTCACTTTGATGAATTCATGTGCTAACTAACATCACATTTCTTCCTTATTAATCTTTTTCAATCAGTGAACAGAAAGCAAGTTTTACTATAATTTTTTTTTAACTTAATCATGTTTTACTTAAAATCTGCATTCATGATTGCTCAGGTGGCATTCAAAGCAGGATTTTGTCTTCTCTAGGCAATGGTTTCGTGGACAAGATGGAGCATATAGTAAGAATACGGATACTGTGATCATGTGCTTAAGCTCTTTTTGTGCTCAAGAGTCAAGAGTTAATTTATTTACTTTTGTTGTTAGTTTTAAATTTTGATGTTATCACGTCTTTTCACTTGCCTGAGGAATTTTCGAGAGACTAAGACTTTTGCAAGATATGTATTAAAAATTAAAATGCATCAATGCTCCAGAAATGTTATTTCTTATTTTATGCTTTCATGAATCATGATGACTAATTTTATGTAAACATGTTACAGTTCCTTAGCACAGAGGTTTTGTATTACTATGGTGGTTGTAATCTTGATTAACATTGAGCATCAGCGATGATTCTTGCATTTTTTTGGAAACCTTGTTTTTTTGACTTACCTGGACAATATATGCTGAAGTCTTCAATGTATTTAATTCATGCAGCTATTTTACAATTTCCGGCGATACATAAGAAAAAGCCTCAAAGATCTGGATATCGACGTGCAAAAATTAATCGTAAGATAGAAACTGCATATTTGTTCCTTTCTGAATAGTTTATCTTGCTTATGGTAGAAACTCTCTTAATCTTCTGCTACTGTCAGAACTTTATGGGAATCCTCTGACAAGGGGGAAGAAAGAGTATAGTAGAAAATATACCTCTGACTTCTGTACTTTTTAGGCCCCTGATCATTGTTCTTCAATGTGTTGTATTATGAATGCAGCATCTGCATGGGAAATTAGAAATTTGCACACACCTATGGGGTTGAATAGCCCAAGATGTCTCGTTACCCATACTTTGGAGGTTGACTCTAGTTCCTGGCATCAATGGAAGAAAAGCCAGTGCTCAAAATTTGAGAGGACTGTTCCTTATGCATTATTATCCCAAGTGGCAGGTAAAGTGTTCAAATTATTGTTAACATCTAATATCTCTGGTACAACAATGGCACTAAGATTTGAATCTATAGTTATGATCTTTTGCAAACTACCAAAACCTCTCATCACCAGTCCACTCTTTATGGCTCCCTACTGCTTGGATTGTCTAGAATCACTATGACTAAGAATCCAATTATCATAATTAGTGGTCCAAACTAATCATTTAGCTTTGTTGCTCACTCTTTCAGGAAAACAATTTAGAAAGTTACATGCTATGAGCTATTAGCATGCTTTGTATAATTCAACAAATTGTTTGTGAATAATCTTCTGGATGCATTTAATATTGTTCTTAATTATTATTGATTTAGGTCTAAAGGAATATATCACTGCCAATCCAATACTACATCAAGAATATGCCACCACAATTGTACATCCCAAAAGCTCTGATGGTTCCATTTCCAGTGGTGAATATGAGGATGAAGTGCAAGATGAGTTTTATGATGCAATTGCTGCTGAATCATCATCGTCAGATGAAGAAAGTGATGATGATGATGATAAAAATTATGAAAAGGTTTCCTACTTTAGTTGATTATACCTTTCAACTGTAGAAGTAGTATGCAGCAGCAATAAGTCCTGTTTGTATGTGATTGATTAGTAATAGAACAGAAAGTATTTTTTTTTAGTTTTTACATATTTTGACACTGTATTCAATTTGTCAGGGGCCAAGAGTCAAACTAAAGAATGTATCATGGGCCATCACAACCTTAGCTTTGAAGCGAACTGCAGGTCAGCTTTTTCTTTGTTTTTTGTTATTTGCTAGGTCCTTTTTGTAGGCAATTTGGCATAAGCAACTAGTTAACCTTTATGCAAACTCTAAATTTTCAATTTTCTTCTCTGCATTCAGAATTTCATTCTTATGTAATTATGGCATGCAGCTCCTGTTCTGAGTGAAGAATTGGATCCCCATGTTACACCTGTCAGTATTAACCCAAGTGATTTGCGTGGTTCTTTACACGAAGGAAAGGATGACAATGACACAAATTGTTGGACTTCTCCTAGTGGAAAAGGATTTATGATCAGGGGAAAGAACTATCTTAAAGATAATTCTAAGGTGAGTTGACCATTTAAGTTGGTTGGTTACAGTGGGAAAGGAACTTTCGTATGTCTACATGGATGATAAGTAATGCTGTTATTGTGTACATGTGCTTCATTGTCCTTAAGCTTTCTACCTATAGATGTCCTTTCAGTGGAGGGGCATCCGGGCATGCATATTGATCATGTAAACTCTAATCAATTATGTGAATTCAAATATATCTTTCAACTTAAAGAACTATACATATTTTAAAATATATCTTTATCTGCTTGTGCATAGTTTTGTTGTATATTTTTTGGTTTTGGCTGAATATTATGGACATGGAAATTTATGACGCAGGTAGTTGGAGGAGATCCGCTTTTGAGGCTCATAGCAGTTGATTGGTTCACAGTCGAACAATCTGTAGACAAAATTGCTCTGCATCCTAGATGTCTGGTTCAGGTAAAACGAAGTTTTTATTAAGTAGAGATGGAGAAGAGATGTTTGATTTGTTTGGGCATGCTGATAAATCTTTCTGCTAAGATACTAAACTATCAATTAACTTGTTCTCATATGTTCCTCCTTTTGAATTGCAGTCGGAAGCTGGGAAAAAGCTTCCATTTATCCTTGTCATTAATCTTCAGGTATGGATATTATTTTTTTCCTTTTTTATTGCAAAGTGAAATCCATTTAATGCAGAAGTGTTCAAGAAACTGTGTTAAAAAAAGCCATTATTAGGTACCATGAAACTATATGACTATTGTGAATCTCCCACATCCCCAGCTATACGTACCATGAAAGTATCTATAGCTGATAATCCATAATTTTAAGCCAATGTCATTGAATGCAGAATTGATTAACTTTAAAAGTATGGTGTTTATAGTGGAATATGTTTGATGCCTTCACTGGCTTTCCTGTTGAATAACTCAGGAAGCATTAATGTAGTGCTTGATTTTTCTGAAATGGTGTTCAATTGGGATCATAAATTTGTGTATGCTTATAAATCAGTTTCTCAAGAAGATTTCTTTTGCTTTCATCGACATCAGGTTCCTGCTAAACCGAACTATAGTCTGGTTCTGTATTTTGCGGCTGACAGACCTATAAATAAAGATTCTCTATTGGCTAAGTTTGTAAATGGAAGTGATGCATTTCGGGACTCAAGATTCAAACTTATTCCAAGCATAGTTGAGGTGCGTGGTTCACTGTAAAATGTTATATACCCTGTTTGATGCTTGGTAGTGTTGAGCAGCTAGCTGTTTTCAATGGATGCAGGGATATTGGATGGTTAAGAGAGCCGTTGGAACAAAAGCTTGCTTGTTAGGGAAAGCTGTGACATGTAAATACTTTAGACAAGATAATTTTTTGGAGGTAAGGCCAGCCTTAGCATTTTCTCCTCTATGACCACTGGACTTAGATGATGATTTGATGATCATTAATTTGGCTGTGGCATTGGCATGTCAAGTTAAGAAGTGAAAATTAGTTTAATGTTGGTTCTCAAAATTATGGAAAAATGTTGAGTTAAACATTCTGCTTTATTCATATGTTCATATGTGTACTGTGTGGTCACTGTTATAATTGTTTTGTCTTGTGTGCCCATGAAGTTCTTATGCTATTTTACGTAGAAAACATTGTTACACACTCTTATCTCAAGAAGAGAGACACACAATTCAACATTCTTGTTGAAATTGATCTCTGGCATTGATGTAATTTTGCTTCCATTTTCATATTTTGCCTAGTCACTTCCAAAAGTAATTTTCTGTATCATGCAGATTGATGTGGACATTGGATCGTCCTCTGTGGCTAGGGGTGTCATCGGCCTTGTTCTGGGATATGTTACCAACATTGTTGTTGACCTAGCAATTTTGATTGAGGTTGGTTGTGCCTTTATTTTTTATTTTTAAATTTTATCCTAAATTCGTAACATAACTTCGAAGAAAGATTAAAGGAAGTTGAATACTATTAATTCGTAATATAATATCTAATAATTAATTGCCATCCATCTAAATATAAAACTATATTCGTAATATATTATCCTTGTGATAGAAATAAGCAGAAAATCGAGATTTTATGTTAAATCGAAAGAGTATATTAAACTTGTAAAACATAAAATTATCCAACTTAGTAAAAATTTTACATTCAAAATCATGATATTGAAAGATTTTAAGAGTTAATTTAAGATTTTAGCTATTATCAAATAGATAACACTTGCAATAATATCATTTTATTTATCAATTGATTTGCAGGCGAAGGAGGAGGAGGAGTTGCCAGAGTATATTCTTGGAACTGTTAGATTAAATCGTTTGAAACCTGAAACTGCAGTACCATTGGAGGTTTAAGGCCTTGGAGTAGATATATAATAGTTTGAATGAATTGTGGAGATACTTTAGTCTCTTTTATTATTATTTTTTCTCCTCTCTGTCACTACGCTAGCTAAAGTGTGAAATTTTATTTTATTTTATTTTTTTGAATTAAAAGATAATTCATTAAGGAGCTGATACAACTCATACAAGTCTGAATATACATTCAATTATAGGACAAGAATGAAAAGCTATTGTTTGTTAAAATATATGCAATATGCATGACTTTGTTTGCTTCTAGCAGGAATGAAAGCAAGAAGAGAAATTAGCCAGAGACTTAGTTTTAAAAAACTAATATACATTTCCATTTAAATTTTTGTTTCTCAAATTCTCGATCTTAGACTAATCAGAAAGTTAATGAAATATTATACATATTTTCTATCATCATTCTATTAATAAATTATGTATAACATTAACAGACCATATTTTTAAATGGTATTTTACTCTTTCTTTACTAATGACCTTGGATAAGTATATGTTACAAATATTGTTATTAACCCAGCCATTTACATGGAAGAAATATTTTCAGCTATTTGTTTCGAATTATTTTGACACCGTACTAAATCAAATATTCTCAATACGATTTACTTTGATTTGTTATGGGGTTAAGCATGGATAGCGGGTATCCGATTATCCGTCCGAACTCGAACCGAATCAACTAAATTGGTTCTGAAATCAACGGGTAATCGGGTCCAACTCGAACCAAATCGATAACTTTTGTTAGTGATTGGTTCGGGTATCGGTTTTGGGGGTGCGGAACCCGAACCAACTCGCGAACTCGATCATATATTAATTAATTAAAATATATATATATATATGTGTGGCTTTTCCATTAGACAATGATTATTCATTATTAATATGTTTTGATTTTAATGAGTTTAGTTTTTAATTTATTTGGTGATTAATATGTTTGGATTATTTCTATTGATGTTACATGTTTATTGTACTTGTTGAATCTTTAAGATAAAAATTTAGTTTTTTTTTTTATGAATTTCAAAGTCATCGGGTACCCAATTACCCGAATCGAACCAATCCGTTCTTAATCAGTTTGGTTTTATTCAGGTACATGTATAAAAAAATACAAATCCAAACCAAACCGAGTCGTGCTCACCCCTAATTTGTTCTCTATCCTAGTAAGTCAAACGTAATTATTTCGATTTATATTTATGTTACAAACATTATTATTGACTTAGCAATTTTGACTGAGGTTGGTTGTGTTTTTATTTTTTATTTTATTTTATTTTTAAATTTGTTCTAAATTCGTAACATATGGAGACAAAGTATCACTTCAAAAAAAGTACAAAAAAAAATTAAATACTATTAATATGTAATATAATATCTGATAATTAATTATCATCTATCTAAATATAAAACTATTGGTAACATGTTATCCTTGTAATGGAAATAAGCATAAACTTAAAATTTTATATAAAATCGAAAAAGTGCATTAAACTTGTAAACACACAAAATTATCTAACTTAGTAAAAATTTTATATTTAAGATTAGGATATTGAAAAATTTTAAAAGTTAATTTAAAATTTTAACTACTATCAAATAGATAATGCTTGCAATAAATTGCAAGGATTTCATTTTATTTATCAATTGAAATCTAAATTTGCCATACCATTAGATGTTTAAGGTCTTGAAGTAGATATATAGTAATTTGAGTGAATTGTTTTAAGATACTTTAGTTTATTTTATTATTATTTTTCTTTTTTCTGTCATTATGTTAAAGTTTAAAATTTTATTTCATTTTTTCTTTTATTAAAAAGCTGATACGTACTCAGAAGTCTATAAATTCAATAAAAAATAAAAATAAAAAATTATGATTTATTCTGAATTCTCGTACGTTACTTTATTTATAAAAAAGTTATTGTTTATTTTAAACCTAATAGGCTAATACTGATATATATTCTAAACTCAGAAATTAATCTATAGATCCAATTAAAGGACAAAAATAAAAATTTATTGATATAAACAAAATTATCTAACTTAGGGGTAGATATAAACTTTGAGTTGTCAGCTGTTGTTTGGTGGTTATTGTTTAATTTAACGCTCCAACTTGTTGTGTTGAGCTCTCTTTACTTCAAAAAAAAGTTATTGTTTATTCTAAACCTAATACGTATTTTGAACTCAAAAGTCTATAGATCTAATCAAAGGACAAAAATAAAAAAGGTATTATTTATTCTGAACTCTGATTATAAAAAGTTATTGTTTATTCTGAACCTGATACTGATATGTACTCTAAATTCGAAAGTCTATAGATCCAATAAAAGGACAAAAATAAAAATTTATTAATTATTCTGACTCAGGTACGTTACTTTATTTATAAAATAATTATTGTTTATTCTGAACCTGATAAAAGTTTATAGATCCAATTGAAGGATAAAAATAAAAAATTATTATTTATTCTTAACTCTAATATGGTTACTTTATTCATAAAAAGTTATTATTTATTATGAACCTGATATGTATGAAGTCTATAGATCTATTCAAAGGACAAAAATAAAAAGTTATTATTTATTTTGAACTCTGATACGATTACTTTATTTATAAAATAGTTATTGTTTATTCTGAATATATTCTGAATTATTCTAAATTCTGATCCTAATTTCACCTGCTGATCAATGATCGTCTGTTGTCCATAAATCTAAGTCTGAGTTCTGGTCAATTTGGGTCATTGTGCCCTAATTACGCTTCATCTCAACGGATAAGGGTCCATGTGTGGAGAGTTTCTTTAGACACAGTAGTATCCAGTATGTCTTCTTTTATGTTCTATCCAATCTAATATCACCTGAAAAAAAGTATAATTCTAATTTTAAGGTTAGGTTTGTTGATTCCAATTCCACCTGCTAATTAATGACTGTTTTCTGTCTATAAATCTAAGTCTGAATTCTGGTTAGTTTGGGTGACTATGTCCTCATCTCAATAGGTAAGGACCCACGTGTGGAGAGTTTCTTTAAGTACAGTAGTATCCAGTATGTCTTCTTTTAGGTTCTTTCCAATCCAATATCACTTGAAAAAAAAATTATTAATATAATTTTGAGGTTAGTTTTGATGATCCCAATTCCACCTGCTGATCAATGTCTGTGTGTTGTCCATAAATCTAAGTCTAGTCTGAATTCTGGTCAGTTTGGGTGACTGTGTGCCAATTACACTTCATCTCAACAGGTAAGGGTTCACGTGTAGAGAGTTTTGTTAATCACAGTGGTATCCAGTATGTCTTCTTTCAGGTTGAAAAAAAATATAATTCTAATTTTGAGGTTAGATTTGTTGATCCCAATTTCACATGTTGATTAATGACGGTCTGCTGTCCATAAATTTAAGTTTGAATTCTGGTCAGTTTGGGTTACTGTGTTCCAATTACACTTCATCTCAGCAGGTAAGGGAACACGTGTGGAGAGTTTCTTTAAGTACAGTGGTATCCAGTATGTCTTCTTTCAAGTTCTATCCAATCCAATATCACCTGAAAAAAAAGTATAATTCTAATTTTGAGGTTAGGTTTGCTAATTCCAATTTCACCTGCTGATCGATGACTGTTTACTGTCCATAAATCTAAGTCTGAGTTCTGGTCAGTTTGGGTGACTGTACTCCAATTACACTTCATCTCAACACGTAAGGCCCACGTATGGAGAGTTTCTTTAAGCAAAGTGGTATCCAATACGTCTTTTTTCTTTTTTCAAGTTCTATCCAATCCACGTGTGAGTGACTGTGCCCCAATATATGGGAGTCTTGAATGAGTCTGCTAGTTATCTTCCTAGAAAAGAAGCACTCCGCCTTACTTTATTCTTTACTGCTGAATTTTGACTTTGTTTAAAAAAAATTATTGCTTATTCTAAACTCTGATTTGTTTATAAAAAATTATTGTTTATTCTAAATTTTGATTGGTTACTTTGTTTACTTTTAGCCAAAAAAAAGTTAGTCAATGAGTTAATTTTAAAAAATTAATGTATATTTTTATTTTAGTTTTTATTTCTGAAATTTTTTATTTTAGATTAATTAAAAAGTTAATAAAATATTATACATATTTTATATCATCATTATATTAATAAATTATATATTATATTAACAAAAAATATTTTTTGAATGGTATTTTATTTTTTTTAATGACCAGTTAATAAGTCATAACACATAAAATAAAAAGTTATTATTTAATATGAACTTGATACGTACTCTGAACTCAGAACTTTATTTATATAATCAAATGATAAAAATAAAAAGCTATTGTTTATTCTGAACCTGATATTGATATATGAATTTGGATTCTCTAAATTTTGAATTTTTACTTTAGAGAAAAAAGTGTAATCTCTCACCCTTAAATGATTTCTCTCTCATATTTTCTCTTGGTTCTACCTATAAAATAAATTATGAGAGATTACACCTTACCCTCTGAAGTGAAATTCAAACTTATACTCTGAACTCAAAGAAGTCAAACTTATAAAAATTTATTGATTATTCTAAATTCTGATACGTTACTTTCTTTATAAAATAACTCTTGTTTATTCTGAACCTGATAGAAGTCTATTGATCTACTTAAAGGACAAAAACAAAAAAAATTATTATTTATTCTGAATTCTAATACGATTATTTTGTTTATAAAAAGTTATGATTTATTCTAAACCTAATAGGTACTCTAAACTCAGAGGTCTATAGATCTAATCAAAGGACAAAAATAAAAAGCTATGGTTTATTCTAAATTCTGATTATAAAAGGTTATTGTTTATTCTGAACCTAATTCTGATATATAATCTGAACTTAGAAGTCGATAGATCAAATCAAAGGACAAAAATAAAAATTTATTAATTATTTTAAACTCTAGTATGTTACTTTATTTATAAAATAACTATTATTTATTCTGAACCTGATAGAAGTCTATAAATCCAATCAAAAGACAAAAAGAAAAAGAAAAAATTTATGGTGTAGATTTCTTTCTACACCTGTATGTCTTTATTGTCAACACTATTATAAGACAAGTGTCCAGAAAGAAAATATGATTGAAAACATTTTCTTAATTTGAAGTTCCTATATAAATTATGTTGAGGCTCACGACACGTAATGATTAAATATTTTGACCAATTAATTTTGTTCATTATGACTAATTTATAGAGATGATACTGGACTGATTAAAATTTTTTTTTGTAATGGCCCAATAGCTCATTTACAAATTAAACTGTATCGTACATCATAACCAAAATAACCTTTTCACATTTTATATTTCAAATCATCCTTCAACTATAATAATAATAATAATAATAATAATAATAATGTGCATAAAAAAAGATGATCAGATATTTATTAAAATAAATATTGCCACTTTTATATATTAACCAATTAATAAAAATCAATTAAGACTATTATGGATATTTAGTATTAGATATATTATGATATCATTTATTTATATAATTATTTAGCTCATTTTTCTTGCCACTTTGGTTACAATTTTTTTTATATTTGTATTTTTTATTTTTTAACTTTAATTCATTCGTACCCTAACCCTAACTCTAATCCTACTCCATATTTTAAGCCTAACCCTGACCGTAACCTTAACTCTGACCCTAACCTTAATCCTGACCTTAACTTTGACCATAACCTTAAATGCTAACTCTAACCCTAAATGCTACCTCTAACCCTAACCTTAACTCTAAATGATAACCCTAACCCTAACCCTTAGGGTTAAGGTTAGGGTTAGAGTTAAAGTTAGAGATAGGATTAGAGTTAGCATTTAAGGTTAGGATTAAGGTTAAGGTTATGGATAAGGTTAGAGTTTGGATTAGGGTTAGGATTAGCTAGATTTAAGGTTAGGGTTAGGGTTAGGGTTAGGGTCAGTATTTATGGTTAGGGTTAGGATTAGCATTTAAGGTTAGGGTTAACGTTAGCTTTAGGGTTTACATTTAGGGTTAGGGTTAGAGTTAGGATTAGCATGTAGGGTTAGGGTTAGGATTAGAGTTAGCATTTAGGGTTAGGGTTAGAGTTAGGGTTAGGGTTAGGGTTAGCATTTTGTATTAGGGTTAGGATTAAGGTTAGGGTTAAGTTTAGAGTTAGGGTTAGGATTATGGTTAAGATTAGGGTTAGCATTTAGGGTTAAGGTTAGGGTTTGCATTTAGAGTTAAGAGGTTAGGGTTAGGGTTAGGGTTAGTGTTTGGGTTAGGGTTAGAGTTAGGTTTAAGGTTGGAGTTAGCATTTAGGGTTAGGGTTCTCTTATTATACTGACCTGGTTGATACGAATGTACACGTGAGAGAGTTTTTAAAAGGTTTAATTATTCTGTTGGTCCCTATAGTTTCACCAAATTTTTAATTAGGTCCATATACTTTTTTTCCTTTCAATTGGATCCCTACACTACTATAATTTTGTAATTAAGTCCTTCATAGTGTAAAAAATATTAGAGTTAACTGAATATTTATTCGCAAATTGAAGGTATTTATAATTAAAAACTTAATTAAATCTTTGACCACATGCATTCTGGTAAAAATATTATGTTAATTTTAACATTTTTAACATGAAAATGACGTAATTACAAAATTAAAAGTAGTGTAGGAACCCAATTGAATAGAAAAAAAGTATAGGGATCTAATTAAAAATTTAGTGAAATTATAGAGACCAACAGAGTAATTAAACCTTTTTAAAATAAGACAAATTAGACTCGGATAAATATATCCAAATTTTGAAGAGGACAAGAATTTAAATATTTTAAATTTTTAAAATTTAAATATCTGCAGATTAAAAGGTTAGAAATCAATTTATAATTTTTTATTAAATTTTTTATATTTTTAATAAAAAAAATTATTTTATTATCTTAACATAGATGCTTTTAGAACATATTATAAATAAGTTTTAAAAAAAATTATACTGTTCTTGCTTCTATATGAATAAAAATTATCTTTAATATATTTTTTTTTTGTTAATATTTTGAATAGAATAAATTCAAACCTGCATATATATTTGAGTTTTGTTGCAAGTATTTATGAGTAAATAAAGCATATAATAATAAAAATCAAGAAAATGAATGCGAGAAGTAAAAAAGAAGACACACGATTTAATGCTTAAAAAATAAATAGAGTTTTAAAATTCTGTAAGTAAAAGAAAGAATGAAAGTTTGCATTTAAAATTTTAAAAGCTCTTAAATGTGAAGAAAGAGAAAATATTTTTTTTATCAGTTTTTGTTTTATTTTGAGCTAAATCCAGTAATATTTTAGTATTGGATCATTAAAATACATTTTTTTATGTTGTCGCGAACCCATTTTAAGTTGGAATTAAATTTTTTTATTTAAAATTATAGTGGGTTAAAATTAAAAATTGTAGCGACAGTAATAAATCAAAGAAAAAAAATATAATTTTATGATTTTTTATTTGAAATTTATTTGGATTAAGAATTTTTGGTTTTATTATTTTCGTTTTGGGCTATTTTATTTTGAAATTGATATTGAACTATTATAATAAAAACATAAAAGGTAAAAAAAACTAATAAAATAAGAAATTTTTTTACAATTAATTTTAAAAGACTAAAATATTATTTAAAATTAAGATTATTTAATTTGAATTAAAAATACAATTTAATTTTAAAAAAGTAACATATATTTTTATTTAATTTTTAAAATACACAAATGCCCTTTTCAAATTAAAGTTGTTTAATTGTTTTAAATATTAAAAATTTATATTTGAATTTAGAATAATAAAATTATCACTTTTGAGGATTAATTTTAAAATATATATTTAAAGATTAATTAACAAAATAAAGAAATCTTTTTAATATTAATGTGTTTAAAAGGCATTTAAAATATTCTATTTAGAATATATGTTGAAAAGATTGAAATGCTCTTTTGGAATAAGTGTTATTTAATGGAATTAAGATGTTGAAAATTAAATTTGATTTTAAATAACTAAAATATAATTTTAATAAGATGTTAAAACAAGTTGAAACGAATGCTAAAAAGATAAAATAAACTAAAAAAATTTAGCAAATTACGTCGTCAAACTTACAAAATTTTTATCGAGATTGAATGAGACGAACCAGCCATCAAATTAGAATTTTTTTTTAATAAAATACTAGTGATATATACACATACAAATAAAATTATGATTTACAAACACGCGCCTTTCTCTTTTTTCGATTATTTGTTTCATTTATTTTATTTTCTATTTTTTATTAGTTTTTTTAGCATTTCCACATATATGTGGTCTTGTTTCTTAAATAAATATTTTTTTTTATCACAAAACTATGTTTTTGTTTGTGTTATATTGTATTGTAAATATTGTTATTGTTTTAAAGTTGTTAGTTGTTGAAAATTAATTTAAAATTAATATTTTTTATTATTTATAGTAATTTGAGAATAGATATTATGATAAATAATTTTATTGACGTTGAAAATTTAGAAGATTGTGAAAAAATTGTGTTTAAATAAGATTGAATTTTTATTTTTTATAATTTTTATTAGATTAGTTTTAATTAATATTTTTTCTTAAATAGAGAGTTAAATATACTAGTCTATTGAGACAAGCTAATATTAACGAAAATGAGACAAGCTAATATTTTAAATTTGTTTTACTTTGATAGGTGGAATCAACCTGCTTTGTCTTTAAGTAAATATTAACGAAAATGAATCTGTTTCGCCATTCCTAATTTTAGGTAACTATAAGATGAAAAAAATATTCGATATACAATTAAAGTTTTTGTGTTATTAAATTAGAATGATTCGATTTATTATTGATACAACATATACATGATAAATCGAATAAAACTATATCAATGTCCTAAAACTGAATTGGATTATATGTATGTCTCATTTACAACTCTATGTAAATTAAATATAATTGATTCGATTTACCATATATATGTTGTACCAATAGTAAAGCAAATCAATTTGATTTATATGTAAATATGGTGGTAAATCGAACCAATTAGCACTACAAATTTTTTGCTTATTTGTGGCAGTTTTTTTTTTTATTTGTAGAGGTTTATAACCCCTCCCCCTCACCAAATGGTTTGCGGGAGTTTCTAAAACTCCCAAAATTTGAGGTGCCACGAAATCTTTTCTGAGAATTTTTAAAAACCTTCACAATCTATTCAGTAGGAAATTTTATATGTGTTTAGTGGAGGTTTTATACTAGACTTTTATGATAATTTTAAATCACTTTTATGACAATTTAAACCCTCACAAATTAATTTTTTAATTTAACAAAAATTAATTATTTTTTGAAATTTTTAAACCTTCACAAATTCTGTAATAATTTATTTATTTTTAATTTTAAATCATTTATTAATTTTATTTTATTTACATATTTTTAAATTAAAAATTTATTTTTTAATATCAAAATTTAAAAATTAAATCTTTTATAATACAATTCTTCGTATACCACAAAACTCCATATATAAAAATTCTCAATTCCTCATGCTTCGTTTTTGGTCAAGAATACATTTATCTAATAACCAATTATATGAGATACAAATTAAAAACCCATCAGCAGCATAACATCCTTTTTTCTGGAATAGAGGACAATAAAATCTTTACAAGTAAACAAATAATAGTTGAAAAAGGCTAATTCTTCACCACCCAAAAATATAAAAGCCCAATAAGATCCGGCAAACTACATCTCATGAACCTAATAATATTATGATGAAATATTAAAATAAAGTACTATGAGAAAATTATCTATATTCGATTTATATAGAGTTATAAATAAGATATGCATATAACCCAATTTAATTTAGAATATTGTTATAATTTTGACATAAATTTATTTTATATGTGTGAATTACTCTTTAATTTAATTTTAAAATTAGTTTAATTATAAAAAGATAAAAATATACCATTTTTAAAATTAGAGTTTAATTATTTTAAAGACTATATATTTATATTTAAATTTAAAAAGATAAATTATCTCTTTTAAAAATTAACTTTAAAATTCTATAATATTCATTTAAATATTAATAAAAAAGCAAAATGTCTTTTTAATATTAATGTTGTTTAAATACATTAAAAAATTAGAAATTTAATTTTAATATAAAAAATTAAAATATTCTATTTAAGATTAATCTTGAAAAGTCAAAATACCTTTTAGGATTAATGTCATTTAATGAATTTAGAATACTAAAATTTAAGTCTGATTTTAAAGGATTAAAATACACTTTTAGATCATTTTAAAATAAAAAAAAATAGCAACTATATAATTAAGTTTATTTTATTGAATTAGAAAGAAAAAATTGGTTTCGATTTTAATAAATTGAGATATAATACTAAATTTAAGTTTGATTTTAAAGGACTAAAATACACTTTTAGGTAATTTTAAAATAAAAAATAGCAACTATATAATTAAGTTTGTTTTATTGAATCAAAAAGAAAAAATTGGATTTGATTTTAATATATAAATTGAAATATAATTATTAATATTAAATTTAAACAATAAAAATTATTTTAGAATTAAGTTTATTTAAATAAATTAAAAAATATAATTTTAAATTGAAATCTCTATCGAAGTTAATTTATGAAATTAAATTGATATCATCTTAGAAATACAGTATTACGTTGATAGAGAATCAATAAAATTTTGGTACTTATATAATTATGTTGATGAAATAATTAAAAATAATATAAAATTTTAATTAAACTAATATTAAGTATTAGAGAAACAAAATTTATTTTTAGCTTCAAATCACTATTTATAACATATGATCTCATAAATATTTTTATAGAATCTAAAATAAAATAAAATTAAAATTAATATTAAAAATGCTCTCATAATTAATTATAAGCATTTAACAATATATACAATCAAATACAAATAATCAAAATAATCAAGTTAATTATAATATTTAAATAATTTTACGTCAAAATATTTAAAGTATTTTTAATTGTCTAAAATATCATGTAAATAACCAACTTATTGAATTAAATTTAGATTATAGGATATAATTGGTAAATTTATTTTAATCATTATATATCTTATTCATAATTGTATTTTATTGGAAATATATTTTTAAAGTTATCATTAATGTGTTTGCAGTTTACATAAACAAATTTGAAAAGATTGTTGCCGCCATTCTCTTCATAGAGTGTTCGTGTAGTTAACTAATGTAGTGTTTGTTTTGAGGTACTGAGACTGAGACACAGTATCGTGTTTGCTAGTTCAGAGACTGGTACTAAAATTTCTGTCTCTGTCTCTAAAATTTCAGTATTTCAGTACCTCCAAAAAATAGGGACACAGGGGACTGAAATTTTTAGAGATAGAGACTAAAACTTTAATAACATTTTATACCCAAAATACTTTCATTTCAATTAATTAATTCCAATTTTACCCTTTGTACAAATTAAATCAGAGTTTCATTCTTATTTCAATTCCTGTCTCCCATTTTGCACCAAACAGAATACTGAAATTTATTTCAATCCCTGTCTCTTAGTCTCTGTCTCTCAATCTCAGTCTTTCCGTCTCTGTCTCTCCACCAAACACTACCTAAGTGTTGCAAGTCAACAATATAATACAGGTGCCATAAGCTCAAAATAAAGTAGTGCATGTAACAACACGTAGCTATTTATTTTATCTTTCTTTTCTTTCTCGGAATTGTCGATGAATTATTTTTCTTCTTGTGCAGTGTTATTTTGTTGATTCAAAGCATGCATGTCTCGTCTTTTAATTTTTTAGTTACTTTCTCATATTCTCATCAGCCACATCATCAATATTATTTGTTAACTAGCATATATTATTATTATTATTATTATTATTATATTATTATTATTATTATTATTATTATGTGTGAAAAAAATTCAATTCCATCCATAAAAAAAAACACAAAAAAAAGAAAAAGCAGAAAAAAAAATAGAAATGCATCATCTCAATTTTTTTTAATAATTAAAGGAGTAAAGTGTGATCTCTTACCATTAATTTATAAATAAAACTAAAAATAAATATAAATAAGAGAACAATAAAAAACTAAAGATCACACTTTACACTCTCAATTTTTTTTAACAATTGAAAAGATTCATTAAAAAAAAAAAACAGAAGAAGTTTGGCTAATATAGGCCTATATTCCTCAAGACAAAAACGAAGGCTCAAGACAAAAATTGCTTCTGTGACATCCAATCAACAAACATGCAAATTAAACCTGCTGCATGTATTATGAATTTATGATCATGATTAAGTAATACACTACAAAAGAAAAGTAACAAGATATAATAGCAAGAGAAGAAGAAGAACGTCAATAATAAAATTATCCACTAAATGAAGGTATAAAGCATCAACGGTCACTTTTTAATATATCAAAAGTTTTTAAATAAATGAAGAAATGAATTAGAAGATATGGGAGTACAATCATATCAAATATCTTTCATGCTCTATAAATTCTTAAAATTAAAAGCATCACAAGCAAAGGACTAAAGGAGAGGGCCAAAAATTAGAAAATACATAAAAGCAAAAGAACTTAAGAAGCGAATTTTTTTTACTACTTAACAAATATTTTTGCAGAGAATATCACAGTTAATACAAAAAAATAAGTTAGAGAAGAAAAATAATACTTTAAAAACTGAAGCAAAATAAACATGTTCAATATTAGGTATATTTTAAATTTCTGAACGCAAATTTTTTTTTCAATTTTTTTCTCATATTATCATGTAATATTCATAAAAAAAAAGTCATCAGGTCACCCATAAAAAAAAAAGATTTAGTTAATATATGCCTTAAAGATAGATAATATATTTATCAATAATAAAATTTTTTAAATATTTTTATTTAATGACTACAAAATAAATGCATTGAAAATTTAAACGAGAAAATAATAAATAGGTTATTGATTTTTTGATCCACGAACATTTAAGTTTTTTAGAATTTGAAAATACATTTAAGTCTTTATCATTTTCAAAGCTTGGACATATCAATTTCTCATGTTCACTTGGGTCTGTCATATTCAATGAAAAAATTAAATGTAACTCTCATTGTATTGACCTAGTTGATACAAATATACACGTAAAAAAGTTTTTAAAATGAGACAAATTAGACTTAGGAATCAATATGTCTAAATTTTGAAAAGGTCAATAACTTAAATATATTTTAAAATTTTTAAAAATTTAAATATCTGCTGATAAAAAAATTTTTGTTTTATAATTTTAATATGTGCCTTTAGAATATATGATAGATAAACTCTAAAAAAAATTATACTACTCTTGCTTTTATATCAATAAAAATTACCTTCAATATCTTTTTTTTTGTTAATATTTTAAATAGAATAAGTTCAGACATATATATATATATATATATATATGAGTTGTGTTGCAAGTATTTATGAGTAAATAAGGCATAGAGTAATAAAAATAAAAAAATGAATGCATATGAACTAAGAGAAATGAAGAAGAGTGTTACGGGTGTCAAAAATCCCCGGGAAGTGGGGATCTCCGCGGGGACCGTTCCGAATGGGGCCTGTTTGTGGGGAATTTTTTCCGTGGGGATGGGGATGGGGATCAAAATTTCCTCGAGACAGGCGCGGGGACCCGAGCGGGGATCCCCGCCCCATCTCCGATAATTCCCCGAATGTTTGAAATTTCTTAAATAACCTTACTTTATTTCTAACATAGGTGGATTTTTTAGTAATTTTACCAATTAAAAAAACCCTAACCCTATTATTCAGTCTTCTCTACTCACTGTGTTGTATAATTTTGATTTTCTCTCTTTTTATGTATCTAAAGCAATTAAACATATAGTGTTTATAATTTTGAAATAGTTAGGGTTTGATTTTGAAATAGTTGCTTGATTTTCTCTCCTTCTATGTATCTAAAGCAATTATGATTTCTCTTGCTGACCATCAAAGAATACTTAATGTTAAAGACTATATCTTATCGCTTTTTTTTAGAATGGAAGTTGTATTTTAAGATTTTATTTTATGGATTATAATTTGCTATGTTGTATTTCTGGACTTATAATCTTGAATAAGATATGTTTGTGTGCTTGTAATAGTATTTTGTAGTTTGTTTTTTATTTTTTTTTGATATTTTTTACTATAATTTTCATATGAATGTTAAATATAAGGGGATGGGGAATGGGACCCCGCGGGGAATATGGGGAACGCGGGGAATGGAGATGGGGACAATTATCCCCCATGACGGGAATCGGGGCGGGGATGGGAATTAATTCTGGGGGCGGGGACGGGGAGCAGGGAGGCATCCCCCGCCCCCGCCCCGCCCCGCCCCATTGACATCCCTAAAGAGTGTATATATCAAGTTATCAACAGCGAAGTAAAGATAATAAATATATTTATGGAATGTAAAAGAAAGAGTATAATGTGTGCAGCTATACAAATAAAAGGTAAATGGTTAAATTAATTTTTAAAAAATTACTTATTTTTAAATTGATTTTTAAAATTTTTTTTAATTAAATTCGTCTTTTAAAAAATTTAAATTAATTTTATTAGTTTTTTATTATTTTTTTATTAATGATGTCAAAATTTATTAATGTAGTATATTTAAAATACACTTAGAATTTTAATTGACTATTAACATAATAAATTTAAGAAGTTAGATCAAATTAAAATCTAATTGAGAAAAGAATTTAAGACATTGAAATCTCTTAATTTAAAATTGATTTGATCTAATTTCATAAACTAATCATATTAATAGTCAATTATAATTACTAGATATATGTTGTAATATTATTTAACATATTACATTAATAAATTTTGATATTGTTAGCCATAAAAATGATAAAAAGAGTAACATGACTAATTTAAAATTTTTAAAAAATAAATTTAATTAAAAAAATTTTCAAAAACTATTTTAAAAAACAAATAATCTTTTAAAAAGATTAATTTTACAATCTACTCCACGCACAAATTTAAAAAGATCGTTGCCATTCTTTTGATAATGTATCCGTGTAGTTTAAGTATTATTGCACAACAATACAAATGTCATAAACTCATAATAAACCAGTGCATATAGATCACGTATTTATTTTTCTTTCTTTTCTTTCTTGAATTATCGTTCAATTATTCTTCTTGTATCTTGTGCTGTGTAATTTATTTGTTCCAACTTTCAAAGCATGCATGATGCATCTCTCTTTTCAATTTTCCTGTTAGTTTCCTAGACTCCCTTGTTTGTCATTTAGCATATAAATTATTATTATTATTATTATTTGTGACGGTACCTTGAAATTTGGATTACTATAAGAACAACGGATTTTGATGACATTTTGACCAGTTTGTATTTTTTTTTTTTTTTTGTGAGTTAACATAAATGAATAAAATAATTAAAAAATGGGTCAGAAGTAAATAAATAACAAGCTCCAGTTTATAATTAAACAATACATTTTTTTCTACTATTTATTAGGGATATCACTGCGTTTAGTTTAATTTTTCTCATAGATATATTATGTTCGTTCAAAAAAAAAAAAAAACAGTTTCTTAAATTTTTGCCCTTATTTGTTATACTTGTTTTCAGTTTTAATTAAACCATAAATCAAGATCATTTCTCTATCTTGATAAAAAAGTTGACGTAGAACGTTATTTATTTGACATTATGGATTCGTTCAGGAAGTTTAAAAAGTTACTTTTTTTAGTTTTAGATTTATAAAAAATAATAGTATTAATATGTGGTATAATTTTAAAATTAAATTATAATTTTTTAAGAAGTTATTTAAGTATTTATATAAAAATAAAAAATATATCTTCTTTTATAATAAAAAATTTTTTTATTATATTTTTTTAAATAAATACTTTTAAAATTAAAAAACTAAATACAAAATAACTTATTTATAAATTATTTTTGATATAAACATTTATTATTTAAACTATTTTAAAAAAAATTAATTAAACTGTTTACACAAACAAACTAAAACTATATCATGCCATTAGGCAAGCTAACTTATAAGAAATATGTTTTTAATCAATTTGCCAATTTTATCATTAAATAAAAATTATAAGATGAATTTAATTATTATTCTTATTAGCAACTAATTTGAAAAAAATATTTTATGCTATTAAATTTTAATTATGTTACAATAAATCGTAATTAGAATAAATAAATTTTAATTTTTTTATTAAAATGTAAATTCATTATTTAATTATTTACATGCATAAAGCTTAGGACTTATTAATTTAGTACTTTTTTTTTATCCGTTAATCGCTTAATTTTACAACTTTTGCATAACCTTATTGTTTTGCTACCATAATAAGTTGAATATCCATATAGCTCAGATATATCAAGTTATCTGTAAAAATGAATGCATATGAAGTAAGAAAAATAAAGGAGAAGAGTGTATATATCAATGTTATCAACAGAGAAGTAAAGATAATAAATATATTTATGGAATGTAAAAGAAAGAGTATAATGTGGAGTTAATACTCAATTTAATTTCTGAATTTACACGTGAGTCTTAATTTAGTTTCTGATTTTAATTGCTTCTATTTAATTTCCAAATTTTATAAACGTGCCTTATATTAGTCTCTGAGACGATTTTTAGTATAAAAATGTTAATGAAGCGCTGTAATAGACTATCAGATATCACGTTAAAACTTGTAAAATGATGTAGTTTTGGTTTTGGCATTTAAATAATTCAAAAAGAGCATCATATAACTTATTTTGTTAGGTAAAATTTTAATAAACACTATTTACGATGTTGTTTTGGGTTATTTGAGTGCCAAAACTAAAACGACATCATTTTATAAGGTTTAGTGTGACATCTGGTTGTTTACGACAATGTTCTGTTAACGTTTGTACATTGAAAATTGTTTCAAGGACTAATATGAAATATGTTCACAAAATTTGAGGACTAAATAAAGGCAATTGAAACTTTAGGGACTAAATTATGGCTTGCATACAAGTTCAGGAACCAAATTAAGTATTATCTCTATAATGTGTGCAGCTACACAAATAAAAGATAAATGGTCAAATTAATTTTTAAAAAATTACTTATTTTTTAAATTAATCTTTAAAAAAAATTAATTAAATTTGTTTTTCAAAAATTTTTAATTAATCTTGTTAATTCTTTTATTATTTTTTTATTGATGATGTCAAAATTTACTAATATAATACATTAAGTACACTACAAAACATATTTAAAATTTTAATTTATTATTAACATAATAAATTTATGAAATTAGAACAAATCAAAATTTAATTGAAAAAAGAATTTGTGACATTAAAATTTCTTAATTTGAGATTGATTTGACTAATTTTATAAACTAATAATATTAATAGTCAATTACAACTATTATAGATATATGTTGTGATATTATTTAACATACTACATTAATAAATTCTAATGTTGTTAGCCATAAAAATAACAAAAAAAACATAACTAATTTAAAATCTTTAAAAAATAAATTTAATTAAAAAAATTTTCAAAGACCTTTTAAAAAATAAATAATCTTTCAAAAAAGACTAATTTTACAATTTATTCCACGCACAAACTTAAAAAAGATCGTTCCATTCCTTTGATAGAGTGTTACGTGTAGTGATGTATTGAACAAAAATACAGGTGTCATAAACTCATAATAAATCACTGCATGTTGAGCACGTATTAATTTTTTCTTTCTTTTCTTCCTTGAATTATCCTTCAATTATTCCTCTTGTAGCTTGTGCCGTCTAATTTATTTGTTCCAACTTTCAAAGCATGCATCTCTCTTTTCAATTTCTCTGTTAGTTTCCTAGACTCCCTTATTTGTCATTTAGCATATAAATTATTATTATTTGTGACGGTACCTTGGAATTTGGGATTACTATAAGAACAACGGATTTTGATGACATTTTGACCCGTTTGTTCTTTTTTATTCTTTTTATTTTTTTTGAGTTAACATAAATGAATAAAATAATTAAAAAAGGGGTCAGGGGTAAATAAATAACCAGCTCCAGTTTATAATTAAACAATACATTTTTTCTACTATTTATTAGGGATATCTCTGCGTTTAGTTTAATTTTTCTCATAGATATATTATGTTCGTTCAAAAAAAAAAAAAAAACCAGTTTCTTAAATTTTTACCCTTATTTGTTATTCTTGTGTAAACAATATCCTTTCGTTGCAATTTGTAAAAAAAAACAAAAAAACAAAAAATATAAATACTATTTAAATCATAATAATTCGTATAATATATTAGAAAGGTAACCGTTTTAAATGAATGTGTTAAGATAACTTTTTTATTTTATGAATTAATTTTTGTTATTAAGTTAAATACACTCAATTTTAATCTTTTATTTGATTCAAGATAGTTGTACTGTCTAGCAATTGTCCAAGTATGATAAAGAACGTGAAGTAATCAAATAACAATTAATTGATTTCTCAATTTTAAATTAACTTGTTTTCAGTTTTAATTAAACCATAAATCAAGATCATTTCTCTATCTTGATAAAAAAAGTTGACGTAGAACGTTATTTTACATTATGGATTCGTTCAGGAAGTTTAAAAAGTTACTTTTTTTAGTTTTAGATTTATAAAAAAATAATAGTATTAATATGTGATATATTTTTAAATTAAATTATAATTTTTTAAGAAATTATTTAAGTATTTATAGAAAAATTAAAAAAAATATTTTTTCTCATAACAAAAATTTTTTTTATTATATTTTTTTAAATAAATACTTTTAAAATTAAAAAATTAAATACAAAATAATTTATTTATAAATTACTTTTGATATAGACATTTATTATTTAAGTTATTTTAAAAAAAAATTAATTAAACTGTTTACCAAATTGAAACTATATCATGCCATTAGACAAGCTAACTTGTAGGAAATATGTTTTTAATCAATTTGCCAATTTTATCATTAAATAAAAATTATAAGATGAATTTAATTGTTATCCTTATTAGCAACTAATTTGAAAAAAATATTTGCCAATGAATTATAACTCAAATGACATAGTTTCCCCATATTCAATTAAGAGATTACGAATTTGCGGGTTCGAATCTCCTATCTTTGGTAAAAAAAATTTTAAAAAAATATTTTATGCTATTAAATTTTTATTATGTGCAATAAATCGTAATTAGAATAAATAAATTTTATTTTTTTATTAAAATGTAAATTCATTATATAATTGTTTACATGCATAAAGCTTAGGACTTATTAATTTAGTACCTTTTTTTATCCGTTAATCGCTTAATTTTACAACTTGCATAACCTTATTGTTTTGCAACCCAAAATAAGTTGAATATCCTTATAACTCAGATATTTTATGAACTATAGTATTATTAATGATATGCTTGGTTTGATCATATAAGTAAATTAATTATTTAAGTTTTTTATTTGTAAATATATATAAAAGAATTTGTCTAAATGAAAGAGATATATAATGATGTGAGTTTTGTAATTCTTAACTAAAATTACGAACCAACAATATACGATAATAATCAATTTATATTTCAACAAAGCAGTTAAAATTTAATTATTCTAATTATAAGTTATTAAATATAATATTAAAATTTAATAGCATAAAATATTTTAAATTGAAATTACAGTCGACTACTTTTTTATCTTTCTGTTTCAGTTCCACATATCTTTTTCGTCAAACGTTACATTTTTAGCTAATGATCACTTTTTTTTATTTTGAATTATACAGTTTGTATATTTTTAACTTTAAGTCTATGCTATAGATGTTAAAGATACACGTTTTGTCTTTGTCATTTAACTTCTTCCTTAATTGATATAGAATATGGGTATAAGCAATACACCCAAAGACTAAAAATGACTAATGAAAGACCTCTTTTCACTCCAAACTTTTTTCGAAATTTTATCACGAACACTTTTCATTGGATACTTGCTATATACTAAAATATGAACCGTTGTTGTGATATACATGAGTATGCTTTCTATATACTAAATTATGAGCATGTTTTATAACAATAGAAAGTATATCCATGTATATCTACTAAAATCATTAATAAAAGTGATAAAGTACCTGCTACTACTATATATTGTTTGGAATCTCAACAAAACAAAAACATGCATTCAGATTTGTGCAGAAAAATAAAAATGCACAAACTGCATATGCCACAGTCAGCTATCATAAAGTGTTACAGAACTTATGCAAGAAGGATTAACATGTTGAATTTTCAATGGAAACATTTTGTTTGAAGTCATCTTTACTTTATCTATGAACCTTTTGTTGTTGTCAAATATAATGCAAATATCCACTATATGTAATTATTTTATATCCGTTCTCAAATAACTGTCCCGTACTCAATAAATTGTAATCAAGTTCAGGAGTATAGAAAACATCAAAAATATAACTCAGAGAACAACCATTCAATCTAATTGGTATTTGTTCTTTTCCTTAAATATGGATCTTTGTATTATTACCAAACTTTAATAGGAATTTTTTTATCAGACATATGATTACTACAACTATTATTCAAGTATCATATATTTTTATCTTCAACATATGAGTCACATGTAAAAAATAAAGTTTGAATATCCGGACATCAGTATTTTGATGTTAATTTTTTGCAACGCGTGCTTGATTATTATTCATTATTTTGATTTTGCAGTCTACCACTTTGTGTCTATACTTTTCACAATAAAAGCAGTTGAAATTAGTTCGTTCTTGATAAAAATTGCCTCGACTTCTTCTTTGGTTGACAAAGTAAAATTACTATAACTTCCATGGCTGTAATTACCACGACCTACGCCTCTGGAACTTCCTCTACTTCTACTTTAAAAATTGAAAGTACGGTCTCGTCCTTTTTGTGTACGACTTGATTCTGCACCATTGTTTAAATTCACTTGGCTTTTCAGGGCTTCTTCAATTGATTTTTCTAACTTCTCTAATATTATGCTAATATGGCTTTTCATGGTTCCTTACAACTCTACAATCGTCATAGTGTCCATATTGTGGGGACTCTAATATTGTAGTCGCCACATGACCATACTTCATTAGCATAGTGCAAAAAAAATTTCCACCACTTTGCTACTCGGAATATTTTTTCATACTCTTATCCATTTTTAACACAAGAAAGATATTGCTTAACAGTTTGTGAATTAAACATCTCGTACTTTTTATATTCTCTTCTCAAAGATTGTAACTTTGCTTTTTGGGCTTTATCTATGCCTTTGTATGACAGTTTCAACGTGTTTTATATTTCTTTTGTACTTTTGGCATTTACTATTTTGCCAAACACGGTATAATATACACTTTGGTGAATTTGAGACAATGCCAATTGATTTTTTTTCTATTAGGTAGCATCAACTCCTTCTTGCAAACCCAGTTCAATAAAGTTCTACAGAATCTAAGCCTTCAAATGGGTAGACATTAAAGTTTCTTAGTAATCAAGTTTTTCATTTAATTTGGAACCAAACCACACAACATTAAAAGTGTTTGCTATACTGACTCTATGAACAAACAATTATGTGAGAACTCTCCTACACTTCACAAACTCTCAAACACTTGGCTCTGGATTGAACCGATACCAAATATAAGTATAATACCAACACTTTATTGGTCATTCAATCACTTAAATAACACTATTATTTTTCATCTCTCAAACTCACCAACACACTCATAGAAGAAAAGAGAATTTCTAACAACTCAATGCATTTTCATTCGTATGGAGATATGATTAAAGTACATGTGTTCAAGCCTTTATATGGGCAAAGTTTCATAATAAAATAATAATTTTTATAACAACTAAGTACCGTTGTAATATTTCATGAAGTTAGTAAAAATTTTTACTAGTCAAGTTATTTATTCAAATTTGCTTCAAATCCTTCAAATTTAGTCATCAACTTGAAGCTTTCAATCATGATTCTTCGTTCTTCATAAATATTGTGTTGTCTTGCGCTAGAAAAACAACTTGGATTCTTGTCCGTTTCTACCACCTTCTAATTTAAGATACAACTTGGTTTTCAATTCCAATTCAATTTGATTTTGAATTTTTTTTAATGTTCTAAGATGCTGTATTTGTACTTTTCTTAAATATTCTTGATTTAATTATCTAACACCTTTGTCTGTCTTTTTGGATATCTTGGTAAGTAATAATCTATTATCAAACGCACTAAGATTTGATTTAGTAAAATTTTTTAAAAAGGTATAAAAGTATAAACACTTTATTTTATATTTAGTAAATAAAAAAAAAGTATGTGAGTGTATTTGCAAATTTTAAAAGTTTAAAGTACTTTTGAAAGCATTTAAGAAAAAAAAATTTAAAATTTATTTATATTTATCAAAATTAAAAAATTTAGTATAATTTCATACATTAATTAATATTTAAATTTAATTCGTATATTAATATTTATTATAATATTTTTAAATTTTAAAAACTATTTTACCGCACTTGTTATTACTTATGTTTATTAAAAATTATTTTGAGTAAAGTATCGTTTTTGTCCTCGACGTTTGGGGTAAGTCCTATTTGTGTCCCCTAACGTTTAAATCGTTATATTTGTATCCTTAACGTTTATAAAAGTGATTCAATGTTATCCTACTTAGTTTGAGTTTTAAAAATCCCTTCTTGAAGTTAGAATACAAATGTCTGGGATAGAATCGATGATCTATTCCGAAAAGAGAAATTCTCCACATACAAGTCTTTTCACATACAAGTCATACAAGTCATTTATTTCTTCTTCTTTTTCTTTCTCCATGCCTCCTCTTTTTCTTCTCTTTCTTCTTCTTTTTCCGTGCCTCCTCCTCTTTTTCTTCTTCTTCTTCTTCTTCTTCTTCTTCTTCTTCTTCTTCGTTTCTGCACGTTCTTCTTCCTCTTCTTCTTCTTCTTTTCTTTCTTTTCTTTTCTTGCCTTCTGTTTCTCCTTCTTCATTTATGTGCTTTTTTCTCTATTTTCTTTCTTCGTTATTTTCGATTTCCATTGTTTTTTGACATCAAACTCTGAAATCGTTTTTGAAGAAGAAGAAGCAGCAGAAGATGAAGAGGAGAAAGAGAAAGAGTTCTGCATAAGGTGTACTTCAACAAATTTTGGGTGTATTTCTTAAATCATTTGGGTGTATTTTCGTAATCCTTTGGGTGTATTTCTGTAATCCTTTGGGTGTATTTTTATAATCGTTTGGGTGAATTCCCGTAACCGTTTGGGTGTATTTATGTAATTGTTTGGGTGTATTTCTAAAGTTCCATTATCTTCAAAACGATTTCAAAACTTGATTTCAGAAACCATGAAAATCGAAAAAAAAAAACGAAGCAAGAATACCAGTGATAAACACAGATAAAACAACGAATGAAAAGGCAAAGAGAGAACGCACAAAGGAGATCAAATTTGACAAGAAACTCGTTTTTATGGAAGAAGAAGAAGAAGAGTAGGAGAAGAAGGAGGAGAAGAAGAAGGAAGAGGAGGAGAAGAAGAAGGAGAAGAAGAAGGAAGAGGAGGAGGAGAAGGAGGAGCACGCCATAGAAATCGTATATGGGTCAGCATGTTTTTTTGTTAAGTTTCTCCCAACTTGTATGATGACTTGTAAACCAAATGACTTGTATGTGTAGCACTCCTCTTCCGAAAAATAGCTCATCAAATGTTGAAACTAATTCCTACAACATTTATATAATTCACTTTTTTAGGGATATAATTGAATCTAAACACAAACAATGGGTATAATATTAAAATCGAACACATCCAAGTGAGACCTAAGTGAGACCTAATTGAGAATGAATACATCCAAATAAGAATAATTGAAAAATATAATCTGATTTGTTAGTATAATTGATAGTAGGATAACATTGAATCACTTTTATAAACGTTAAGGATACAAATATGACGATTTAAACGTTAGGAACACAAATAGAACTTACCCCAAACGTCGGGGACAAAAACAATACTTTACTCAATTATTTTTAATTTACTAAATATAAATACTATTACTTTTAAGAAATTAAAATTTTATCAAATCAAGCCTAACTTAAGTCAATTGATCATTAGTATTCACCTTTTATTCCATGTACTAATAACATTCATCGTGCCATTTCATTATGCCTCTATTTTGTTTTTTTTCCATGTGCACCTTCTCCTTTTATTTAGCTTGTCTAATGGCATTTCATATTATCATTTAAAAAATGTTTGATAG
This sequence comes from Arachis hypogaea, assembly GCF_003086295.3. NCBI lineage: Eukaryota > Viridiplantae > Streptophyta > Magnoliopsida > Fabales > Fabaceae > Arachis > Arachis hypogaea. Next base: position 146,315,523 of record NC_092046.1, read on the forward strand.
CAAAAAGAAAAAATTAGACAAAAATAATTATAAAATAAATTTTGGCTATTTTTTTATCGTCTCTCTAATAATACCATTAACTCCGCAATCAATTATAAAGGAATCAGTCCTAATTTTTTTTTTAATTTATTAAATTATATTAAATATATATTAAAATTATTTATACATATATAATACATATGAAAATATAAAATTTATATTAAAAATAAATTAAAATATATATAACTTATTTTAGTACTCACTTGTTATTTTTTAATTTAATTGTTATCTTAAAAAAAAGTTATTTAAGGAATACTGGGTGAGAGAGACTCTCAGCCTCAACAATAGTCAAATCCATCATCATCCGTTTGCTATGGCTTCTTCTAGCCGTCAACAAAACAAGCAGTCTCCTTCTACTTCTACTGTGATTTGTTTCTTTAAGATTATTCTCAGACAAACTCTTCAAAATGAAGACTTTGTAAGCATTTTCTCGTCTTCTCCATTCCCTCTTTTTCTTTTAATCTGTTTATCTTTTGAGATATTGTTTAGTTAACAAAAAGTTTCTCTCTTTATTCCTATATATATAATTTTTCTCGTTTATAAACATTTTCTTCATAGAACACACATGCATGGCTTCTTAGCTACAAATATAGTAATAGTAAGCTCCTTCCTGTTATTTAAATCATTTTCTATTTACAATAATGTAGGCTTAATTATAATTAATCTTTTAGCAGAAGTACATAAAAAAATAAAAAATAAATAAAATGAATGACAACCTAAAAACATATTAGGTGGTTACATTTTATGTACTCTGTATGTATTCTTGCTACAAAATTAATTATGATTAAATCTACATTATTGTTAATGAAAAATGATTTAGGTAACACTTTCACTAATCAAGATTAGGAAATATCATAGGGCATATTTGATTTGAAAAATTATCATATTCATCATCATTTTTCGTTATGCATGAGTTCTGATTTTGTTATTACTGATTTTGTCTCTACCAATTTTCATGTTGGACTATCCCGTCCTTTATCATTTTTTTTATTTCACTCCTAGTCTTTAACTATGCAAATAATGCTGCAAAATAGCCATTCGAAATTTGAAATTAGTCTCTCTTTTAAAATAGGTGAAAGATTAATCACGGAAAAATATGGTTCTGGCCTATCAAACTCATTGTATTTAAGCCTCTGAATAGTACTGAATGGAGAGTAGATTCGACTAATCATGATGGTAGAACTTTGTTTAAAAAGGGTTGGAAAGAGTTTGTTGCATATTACTCTCTTGATCATGGCCATTTGTTATGGTTTGAGTCAGTGGTCAGCAGCCGATGAAAAGGCCAGAAGAACAAAAAACTAGAGATGTGGATAGTAGTCCCAACACCCAAAACATGAGACTTAACAAGGGACGGCAGAAGAAAAGATTGAATGAACCATTGCCAAGAGAAGTCCGGGCCAACAGAGGAAAAAGCTGAGAGCACCAGTATTCTAAAGGTAGACAGTTGGAAAATGACACACAAATCAGGGGATGTGGAAAGAAGCTTCAATTCGCACGGTATTAAATCTAAAGAAAAAAACCATGAGATGCCAGTGTCTGTCAATCAAGATTCTAATGGTATGTGTCTCATAATTAGATCATCCTTTCCTTTTGTGGATTCAAATGTTGATTTTGAGTTACAACTTGCAACTGTTTTTTGTACATTATAGTGGTAGTTTCTGATTCTTTGTTTCCTATATGTATAAGGCAAAAGGAATAGAAGAAGAAAAGATTCTGAATCTCCTGTTAGGCCCTGTCCTATAAGACCTGAATCTCTGAAAGAAGCTAAGAAGTTTAAGTGGGAAAAGCCCTCTTTCATCATCAAGATAACTCAACGGTCTCAAACGAGAGCACCATGTGTAAGTATGGGTTAATACATATATCCATGTTGAAAATTATGTATCATGTGAACTTCCATGTGCTATCATTCTTCCAAATTTTGTGTCTTATTTCTAACCATGATGACATAAATATGATGTGCTGCAGTACTTTTCAACTAAATTCTTCAGAAAGTATTTTGAAAATAATCCCCCAGAATGCAAATATAAGGTTTGGAAAGAAGTTGTTCCCTGCTAAGTTGATCTGTAGGCCATCATCATGTGATGCCTTTATCTCTGCTGGTTGGAATCTTTTTGCTCGAGCTAGTAAATTACAAGCCTGAGATGTTTGTTTTAAGCTCATCAATAGAAAAGATCCATGTTGATATTCGTGGTCAACAACGCCGCGGTAAGGCAATTGTTTAGAAATTCTTAAGCCGTGTTATTCTGTAAAAAATTAAGATATCAGTACAACATTGAAAACATAATTAACTTTAAAAATGGAATAAAATTTAGCATTATCCTCGTTAAAAAAATTATATTAAAAATTAATTGACCCCGTGTTTGACTTGGAGTACATCTTACAAATATTTAATTCTTCCCTTCCTTGAAACATTTATAGCAGCAAAATTCCAATCTCAAGGAAACTATTGTTAGTTTTGGTTAAAAATGCAGTTAGCTTATGAACGCAGTGAGTATGTATTTGGTTCTTAATGTAACCACAATATGTTGAATTCTATAGTATTTTTTATTGTGGTACATAAATTGCCTAACTTATTTTTAAAAATAAAAAATAAAATATTTAAACTTTATTAAATAAAAATAAAAAGTTATTGTTTATTCTAAATTCTGATACGTTATTTTATTTATAAAACAACTCTTGTTTATTTTGAACTTGATAGAAGTCTATAGATCCAATCAATTTTGTTTATAAAAAGTTATTGTTTATTTTAAATCTGATACTAATGCGTACTCTAAACTTAGAAATCTATAGATCCAATAAAAAGATAAAAATAAAAATTTATTGATTATTCTAAATTCTGATATGTTTATTTATAAAACAACTATTGTTTATTTTGAATGCGAGTTCTATGGTGCCTTTTGTTATGATGCCTTTTATTATAGCGTCTAAATTGTCTAATTTATTTTTAAAAATAAAAAATAAAATATTTAAAATTTGTTAAATAATATATTTACTTTTTTTAGTAAGTTACTCATAATGTGACAGGCATAATGTGAATCTTCTTGCTGGAAGAAAAATGACATTCCATTCTTTTGGCAGGAAAGGAGGTTAGTGTTGTACGTTCTCCCTCCTCTTTTAACAGAACATGCATCTTAATTCTCGACACTTTAATCACGTGACATTCTTGTGAACTTGTGAGAGACTAATAAACCATTATAGTTTTGACTTGTGATATTTAATTGTTTTTTTATATTTTTTTTATGTATTAAAAATCATTTTTATTTTCTTTCTTTGTATCAATTTTTTTTTTATCAAAAATACATATAATGTTTATGTTCCCTCACAAATCTGTCATCCCATTACGCATGGCTTCAGACATTTTATATTTTTTTTTTTGTTGTAAACCGATCTGATAAAAGTTTGTAGATTCAATCAAAGGACAAAAACTAACAAATTATTATTTATTCTAAACTCTAATATGGTTACTTTGTTTTCAAAAGTTATTGGTTTATAGTACTTGAGGCTTACATTTCATCTCAACCTATCCGTGGAGAATTTCTTTAATCAGTAGTATTCAATATGACTTCTTTCAGGTTTTATCCACTCTAATATCACCTGAAAAAAAAAAGTATAATTCTAGTTTCGAGGTTAGATTTGCCAAGCAGACAAGCGAAGTTAGCAGAGTTTCTCCTCATCTCTCCTCCTTCCCCTTATCATAGAAAAAAAACTAACCATAATACACCTTTCAGTACGTGAAAACAGAAGTCCGGGATGGCACCCAATAGTGACCGTAAAACTCCATGTCTGCGGGAAGGCAAATAAAAAAGTTATTGGTTATTCTTAACTTGATACCTGATACCTGATACGTACTCTGAACTCAAAAGTGTATAGATATAATCAAAGGACAAAAATGAAAAGCTATTATTTATTTTGAACTCTGATACGGTTACTTTGTTTACAAAAAGTTATTGTTTATTTTTACCTACTCTAAACTCAGAAGTCTATAAATCTAACTAGAGGACAAAAATAAAAAGTGATTGTTTATTCTAAACTTTGATCCTCATTTCACCTGCTAATCAATGGCTGTCTGCTGTCCATAAATTCCAGTCTAAGTTCTGGTCAGTTTGTGTAAGTGTGCCCCAATAGATGGAGGTCCTGAATGAGAATTCACTATCTAGTTTTATAGAAAGAAGTACCCTTTTATTTATAAAATAACTATTTTAAATTCTGATCCTCATTTCACCTGTTGATTATGTTGATTAATGGCTGTCTACTGTCCATAAATTCAAGTCTGAGTTATGGTTAGTTTAGGTGATTGTGCCCCAATAGGTGGGAGTCTTGAATGAATCCCCTAACTAGCTTCTTAGAAAGAAGCACCCAGCCGTTACTTTATTTACAAAATAACTATTTTAAACTCTGATCTTCATTCCACCTACTGATCAATGGCTGTCTGTTGTCTATAAATCAAAGTCAATTTAGGTGACTGTACCTAGGGTTGGAAGTGAGTCAAGCCAGCTCATGAGTTAGCTCGAGCTCGACTCGTTAATAGTTCGATAAGCTAAGTTTGTGAGCTAGTGAGCCAAGCTTGAGCTTAAAATTGAGCTCATAAATTAAATGAGTCGAGTTTGAGATTGGATAAGCTCGGCTCATTAGCTCGTGAGTTGACTCGTATATATATATATGATCTGAATTATTTAAAAATTTTTATATATAATTTTGATGTAGGACATAAATAAAAAATTTATAATTTATTGATAGATAACAATATTTAAAATTGATCTTTTTAAATATTTTTTAAAATATGTAAGTTATCATTTATTGATATAGAATTATAGATTATGTATTTATGTTTCTATTATTTGAACCAACTTGTGAGCTCGAGCTAGCTTGTGAGCTTTCGGTGAGTCAAACTTGAGCTTAAGAAATAGGCTCGATTGTTAATGAGTCGAGCCGTGAGCCAAGCTCAATTTTTGTGAGCCAAACTTGAGCTTAGTCTAGCTCAACTAAGCTCGGCTCACTTCCAGCCCTAGTCTGTACCCCAATAGATGGGGTCTTGGATGAATCTGCTAGCTAATTTTTTAGAAGGAAGCACTCGCTGTATAAAATAATTATTGTTTATTAGAAATATATAGATCCAATCAAAAGATAAAAATAAAAAATTATTGTTTATTCTAAACTTTAACTTTGTTTATAAGAAGCTATTACTTATTCTGAACTCTGATACATCACTTTGTTTACTTCTAGCCAAAATAAAAGTAAAAAAAAAAAAGGAGTTAGTCAATGACTTAATTTTAAAAAATTAGTGTATATTTTTATTTTTATTTTTAAAATTTTTTGTTTTAGATTAATTAAAAAGTTAATAAAATATTATACATATTTTCTATTATCATTCTATTAATAAATTATAAGTCATAACACATAAATACATATTTTTTAATTAATATTTTATTTATTTTATATATGGCAAACTAATATTAATTTTTCTTGTTGAAAGAAAAAAAATGAATACGTTATGAAAAAAATGAAAACTCACATGTTACTGTTTTTAAATAAAATTGTTAAATTAAAAATTATTAAATAATGTAATATATTTAATTAAATTATTATTTAATAATTTTTTATTATTAATTTAATGTAAAGATAATTGTATGTGAATATTTACCTTATATAAAATACAACATTAAGATAACAATTCAGATCAAGATGGCCACCGAAAAATTCTAACAAAATATTTGAGATTTTATTTTATAGTAAAACAAAATTTTAATAACTAAAATTTATAAATAAATTTCTTAATTGGCTAAGAATTATATAATCTACGTATTTTATCTCATAAAAATAACATAATATAATGATAGAAATTCAGATGCAGTCGACCTCACATAAAATTGATACTTAAAAATCGTTAAATAATTTGACTAAATTTTTATTTAACGACTATGGAATATCCACTCTAAGTGAAGTCAATTTCACCTGAATTTTCACCAAACATAATACTTATTGTACTTGTTGTCATCATATGATCATATGATCATACTGATAATCAATCTCTGGTTTTTCCCTCATAAGAAATGATGACGTAGAGTGATGCTAAAAAGATAGAAGCGAAGACCCAACACCGAAGACCGTAAAAGAATGAATATTGATAGAGAATTCCACCGTAAAAGAAAACGAATCAATTTTGCGTAGGTAAACGTTTCGGTCTCTCTCTGTCTCTCTCTCTCTCTCTGTAACGAGCGTGTGCACTAAGGAACCTCTCGCTTCTCTCTGCATATAGCTGACTCACTCCATAGTCTCCACATTCATTCACAGGTTAACTAACTTTCAATCTTCATTCTCTCTCTCTCTCTCTCTCTCTCTCTCTCTCGCTGCAGCTGCTAGATAATACGACAAAGACTTGGAACCCTCGAATTCCCGTACATTTTTTGATCAACCCTTTTACTCTCTGAGTAGAAGGGTAACCCCAAAGGTGTAAGCTTTTCTGCTTCTATTCGTCACGCAATGCCGGACGGAGAATCCTCTTCCGCCACGTCATCGGCGGAGCTGGAGCCCCATTTAAGCGTCGCTGAATACTTGCTGCAGAACCTTAGTCTCTCTGAAGTCAAAGATCATGACGACCAAGCTGTTAAGAAAGACCCCAAAAAAATTGCCAGAAGGTAAGTGTCCTTGGTTTGTTGTTGTTTTGGAGATATCATTATCGTCATCATCATCATTGTTATTCCAAGGACCAAGGTTAAGCCATGGTGGAATCTTACGGTATTTCATAGTGATGTTAGCTGTGCAAGTGGTTTATTATGTGTTTGGTTAGTGAGAAATGGAGTATACAGAGTAAAGAAACTTATTGGGCGTTTCTAGATTCTTTGCATTGGGGCTATGCCAGCTAGTATTATTTTTGACAAAGCTTGCAAATTTTTCGATCTATCAAAATTTTCAACTCAGCATTTGTGTTTCTTTGATGTTGCGGAACAATGATTAAGCTTAAAGAATGTTGCTGATTTATAAATTTTATTGCAAGTATGGGGAGTTTGCTCATCTTTCTGATTCCATGTGCCTTCTGGAACCCTTGGAATCTTACTCTTTTTTGTTTTGCTCTTTCGGAAGGTACCAGTTGGAGCTGTGCAAAAAAGCATTAGAAGAAAATATAATTGTATATTTGGGGACAGGTTGTGGGAAGACCCACATTGCTGTGCTGCTTATGCATGCGATGGGTCATTTGATAAGGAAGCCCCAGAAAAATATATGTATTTTTCTTGCCCCTACTGTGGCGCTTGTTCATCAGGTGATCTTTCTTTACCTGTTGCTCAATTCAACATTATCTTTTTATTTGTTTATGGAGATCCAGAAAATTATTTTTATTTCCAAATCAACCTTTAACTAATCGAAGCATGCTTTGGTTCATCATTGCCATTTATTCTAATCTGATCATGTTTTTGTTTATCATTACCAATTATTCATTGATTTCTTCTGAAGTCATTTTTTTTCAATAATCTATAGCAAGGGAAGGTTATAGAAGACTCTACTGATTTTAAGGTTGGGATTTTCTGTGGGAGCTCCAAGCGCTTGAAACGTCATCATGATTGGGAGCAGGAAATTGGACAGCATGAGGTGACAGTAGACAAATGGCAATGCTAGTTAAAATTAAATCACGTACAAGTAAAATTTTCCTATTGTATTATTGCACTATTGTATATGCAGGCATGTTGCAGCAACTTTGACCAAGGGGTGTTGAAAGAAATGTGGAGATTAAAAAAAAAAAAAAATTAAACTTGATACATGGAAAAGTTGAATAAATTTAATCCCATTTTTAATCTGATGGGTTTTCTTCTGAAATTATATGCTTTTTTTCCTTCCCACTCTTCAGGTTCTTGTCATGACCCCGCAGATATTATTGCACAACTTATCTCATTGTTTCATTAGGATGGACATGATTTCACTTTTGATATTTGATGAATGTCATCATGCTCAAGTCAAAAGCAACCATCCTTATGCAGAAATCATGAAAGTATGTTATGCTTGTGCTCAAGTTCGCTGAACTCAACATTAATTTTTGTATAAAATCTTTCTGTTTCTACATCTTTTTTTTCTTTAGCTTTTTGACAGTTCAGAATTTGATATTTTGGTAGGTCTTCTACAAAAATAATTCCAAAAGTGTTCCCCGTATTTTTGGCATGACTGCTTCCCCAGTCGTAGGAAAAGGTAAACATCCCTAATCTTGTTTAGGTCAGTGGACCAATTTGATGATTATTTTTTAACATGAAATTGTTATTGTCAATATCTTGATCTTTACATATATTTCTATGAAGTGTGCATGCTGTGTCCCATGTATAACACATGGACACACTATCAAATTGGTGTTCATGCTTTCTAATTTGCTTTCACTGTTTTTCCTTCTGTGATATCAATATGCTGTCATATCATAAGATTATTTATTCATGCTTATTTCCCGTCCTTGTCCATTATTAAGGGTATGTATGCATGTTTCTTAGACATTGCAACTTTGCTAGATACCATCAGTGCACTTTTTCCCATTTTCTGAATATGTGTATTCTTTTTCAGGGGCTTCCAGTGAAGCAAATCTATCAAAAAGCATCAATAGTCTTGAACAAATACTTGATGCTAAGGTGGGCTATATACAGTACAATATGTCAAATTACTTCAAATTTTTGGTTATCACTTTTAAATATAGTCTTGAATTGCCTACTTGTGCTGGTCTCAGATGCTGGGTGCTGTTGCTAATATCTAGTTATTTGGACCTCATTTATAGGTATACACAGTTGAAGACAGGGAATTGCAATCTTTTGTGACCAATGCAACAATTTCTGTATATCATTATAGCTCAGTTGCAAATGGAACAGATAGCTTGTATACAACTTACCATGCAGATCTTGATCTGATCAAATATCAGGTACACTTTTGACATGGGTCTTAAGACAATTAGATAAACAAGCTTTATCAACACTGCTTTATTTTGTGCGAGCAGTGCATAGCAAGCCTCGGTAGGAATGTAGAAGATCACCAGAAACGGATGAACACAAAAAAACTTCTAAACAGGATACATGAGAATGTTGTTTTCTGTCTGAGGAATCTTGGCATTTGGGGAGGACTGCAAGTAAGACTCTTGTATTATATCTTAAGCTCTCATGTAATCATTTGAATGGAAAATGATTATTCAATATTATCTTTAAATAATAGTATATAATGTACCATAGGGAAAAAATGTATTGTCACCATTTGTTCCCATTTGATGGTATGCCTTACCACCTGACAAATAATTAATAAAAAGTATGCCTGCAATATGCTGTGGGATTCTTCTTGTAGAGTTAAGGTTACATAATTTTAGCAAAATTCTCAACTCTAAATAGATTCATGAAGAAATATCTGTCAAATAACCAAATAAAAACTATGCCTGCTCTTCTGAATTTTGTTCCTTGAAGACGATGGCCTAGCACTGATTATTGCGAGTGAAGTTAGATATGCTTTTCAACGATAAGGGGAAGTTCTTTGGTTTTAATCTCATTTATAATCTATCTTAGCTTATCATTGTTGATATTTTGTTCAATTATTATTTATGTATACTTTTTCTCTTCTCTAATATTCCTGTTAACCTTCTAAGGCTAGTCATATTCTTTTGAGGGGCGATCGTTCCGAGAGGCATGAATTAGTGGAGGCAGAAGGAAATTCAAGTGATGACTCTGTGTGTGATAAATATCTATCTCAGGCAGCTGAACTCTTTAACTCACATCTGAAAGGTATTTAAACATTGCTTGATATTTTTTCAATAGTATCACTGCTGTTACCGAGGTCTTCTGACTTCCACTACTAAATCCTTACACTGTTACACGTGCTTTTTCCATTTTACGATATATTAGGTTATTGTTTATCTGCCAATGAACGATCTCGTTATAATTTTTTTAAAGATATGTTTAAAACAGTATTCCTGCATTTTAAAATATGTTCCTTGTGAAAATGCTGTTATTTGTTGTGTATATCTGTAGGTGACGGTGTATCTGATTTATCTTCTATGGAAATAATGAGAGAGCCCTTTTTCTCATCAAAACTTTTGTGCCTCGTTCAGATACTGTCCTCCTTTAGGTTGGCAATCAAGTCTCTCTCTCAAATCTCAAGTTTTGATAAAATTGTGTTCAAAGTATTCCTTTCAGATGTGTGTCATATAGCATGTGTCACATTTATATGCGACTTCTCATGGATCGGTTATGAATCTTATATATGTGGACAAAATTTGCTATGATATTTTGATTTCTTGATGCAACAGAACCAGAAACATATAGTTGATTGCAGGATCCATGTCATTTATATATGAATTCTCATCGCTTGGTTATGATCTTATTTATATGGTCAATTTTGCTGTGATGTTTTGATTTCAGGATGCAACAGAACCCAAAATGTATCATTTTTGTTAATAGAATCGTGACTGCAAGATCCCTGTCATACATACTTAAGAAGCTGAAACTTCTAACACAATGGAGGAGTGATTTTCTAGTAGGAGTCCATGCTGGATTGAAGAGTATGTCACGCAAGACCATGAACATCATTGTTGAGAAGTTTCGCTCTGGTGAGGTAAGCTTTGATATTGGGATTCACTCGTTAGTTTTAAATGTTATGTGAGCTCTGAAAAAGTCTGCAGGATTTTGTATACTTAGTTAGAAGTTCTGAGTTCTCAGTAATGTAATGGTGTGGCAAAACTGTGTAATCATTTGTTTTTATAAAGTAAAGGCTCTTTGATTTTACTGTTACCAACACTCATTTGACAATAAGCACATTGAGAAAAATGGCAATGCCTTTTATATTTGAAACTATGAGAGAGCTTGAAGCTGCTGTGATTTCTATGAAAAATATTTCACTTAAACTAAAATGCTGCTGCATGTGGGATCAAGAATTTTGTTGTTGAAGCTGCCTTGTGGTGAGTGGTGCTCAAATGGTAACAAAATAATTATGATGATGGCTTAAATATGTTAACATTGTATAGCTTGTCAAAGAGTTTAGTGATAGTTAGTAATATGCATATGTGGCTTATGCTGTTAACAGTTGAATCTATTGGTTGCAACAAAAGTGGGTGAAGAAGGACTTGACATTCAAACTTGCTGCCTTGTGATACGGTTTGATCTTCCTGAAACTGTTGCCAGCTTTATACAGTCAAGAGGCCGTGCACGTATGCCTCAGTCAGAATATGCATTTTTGGTGGACAGGTAGCTTGCCAGCAATACATTTTAAATTTAAATGTAAATCCATTGGTTTAACTAATTTTGTATCTCATTATTACAGTGACAATAAGAAGGATCTCGATTTAATTGATGGTTTTGAGAAAGATGAATGCCGCATGAATATGGAAATTGCTGACCGTACATCAACTGAGACATACATAATCCCTGAGGAAAGAATATTCAGAGTAGATTCATCCGGTGCTTCTGTCAGTTCTGGATATAGTATTTCATTACTTCACCAGTATTGTTCAAAGCTTCCACATGATGAGTATGTACCTATTTTAAGTTGGGCCTTTGTATGATATAGCCAGGACATTCATGGAACAACTCTCTGATATTTTAAGACATTATCTATCTTTTCAGGTACTTTGACCCCAAGCCAAGCTTTTATTACTTTGATGAAAAAGATGGGATAGTCTGCCACATAATATTTCCATCCAATGCACCAATACACTTAATTGTCAGTTCACCACAGTTGTCTATGGAAGCTTCCAAAAAGGATGCTTGCCTGAAAGCAATTCAAGAACTGTATGAAATAGGTTCATTAAGTGATTGTCTTTTGCCAAAGCAAGAGACCACAGAGCCAGAGGAGAAGGATTCAAGCCCATCTAATACAGATGGTTGTGAAGGTCAAACTTTTGCTGTGCTCTATAAATCATTTTGTTTAATTGTCTGTTTTTGTGTTGCCAAAAATATACTTCATAGATTACCTGTCAATGAAGCTATTAACTAGATTGACAATTTTGACATGCTAGTCATTTTCAGGCTATTTCAATTCTTCATTGTCCCTCTTTGGTAATTATTGTTGTATGTTGTATTCCTATTGCTTAAACATTTTAGCTTCAATCCATTGTCAATTTGGAAACCTATTTATTATTATTCAATCTTTTAAAATATTTTGACCACTTCAGCCATTGTTAGCATGGTCAATCTTTTTTTTGGGTATGTTGCAACAAGTAATTGGAACTTGGAATATAGTAAGAAATTTAAATTGATAGTGGATCAAAATTACATCTGTCTTAGTCTTATATAAGCTTTGTTTGACACCATTTTGCTGCTTGTCCATGTTTTGGGTGTGTTTGTGTCAGATCTTAAGTGTCGTATGCTGACAACATGCATTTATAGAGAGTCAACTAAAGTTGATCTTTCTTTTCTTTCTCTCCATTCTAGCATGGAAAAGCATAATGTGGACGAGGGAAAAATTCGAAAAAAGATACAATACAGAAATTTTGAATATTCTAAAACAATTTTAAATTATGAATGAATAAAAACACAGGCAGGTGTGAAGCTTCTATGCACATATATATGCATATACACCATGTTTATTTTCCTAGCTATCAACTTATGATTAGAAATCTTTAAATATCATTCTGTTGTATTTCACTTTTTCCCCCTTGTTTGCAGAGGACAATTCAAGAGGAGAATTACATCAGATGTTAGTTCCTTCTCCCTTTAGAAAGTCTTGGATAAATGAAGAGAAAATTGTTCATCTCAACTCATACTACATAAAATTTTGCCCCTCTCCAGAGGATAGGGTTTACAAAAAGTTTGGTCTATTCATCATGACATGTCTTCCAGCAGAGGCTGAGAAACTGGAACTTGATCTTCATCTTGCTCATGGTAGATCTGTTATGACATCATTTGTTCCATTTGGAGTTGTAGAATTCGACAAAGATGAGGTAAATGGCATTTTATTTTGTGTTAAGCAAAAGAAAAAAAAAAGAATTTTAAGTTTATGCTTGGACTCTTCCTCTTGCAGATTAAGATGGCTGAACGTTTTCAAGAGATGTTCCTTAAAATTATTCTTGACCGATCAGAATTTGTTTCTGATCTTGTAACCCTGGGTAAAGGTGCTGAATCTCACAATGGTTCATCAACCTTCTACCTTATGCTTCCAGTTGTATTGCAAGAATATGAAAATATCATGACTGTGGATTGGAAGACTGTGAGAAGATGCCTTTGTTCACCAATTTTCAAGCCTCCACCAGATGCTGTGTACCAAAAGCCTTATCCTTCTGATTCATCACTTCAACTTGCCAATGGTAAAAGAAGCATAAGAGATGTTGAAAATAGTTTGGTATATGCCAAACACAAAAAGCTCTTCTATTTTGTCACAAACGTGAACCGTGAAAAGAATGGATTAAGTCCCAGTAAAGATTCAGGCACTTCAAGCTATGCAGATGACTTACTTGAAAAGTAGGTACCTATTTATTATTGGTTCATCCTTTATTTTTTCTTTTTGCACCTGAAATTCATGATTACTGGTAATACCATTCATATTTGTTGGATACATTTTTAAACGGATACTCTTTTTTTTAAAAGGACTGAAACCCGAGAAATGGATACTTCTAAATGTTTATTTAAGTTGGGATTTGATATATTGTACTTAATATCTTTGACAAGAACCTTTCAATGTTTGTATCAGGTTTAGTATTCATCTCAAACACCCTGAACAGCGACTTCTGCATGCAAAACCAGTTTTCAATCTGCACAACCTGCTGCATAATCGGAAGTATGAGGATACAGGTACCTTGTTGGATACTACTCTGCTGGTGGCTAAAATTTGTTGTAGTATTTTGATTGGGTTTATGAGATTATATAGCTAACATAATATCAAAATACCTCCTGTCCTGGGAACAGTCTGAATAAGTCACATACACTGATACAAGGATGTCGAAACAAATAACTGGATGAAAGAAGGGTGTTTTACCTCTGTGAGGCAAATAACTATATAGCATCGAAGCAGAGTGTGATTTATCAATTTTCTATTTGTTAATTTTGTTACATCAATATCACATCAGCATCTAGCCACATTTACTTAATTAGGAGAGAGTAGGTCTATTGATTTTTTTATTTAAAAAAATCATCCAATAACAAATACAAAGAGTTAATCAAATTTAATCCTAAACTCATCTCCCCCCCCCCCACCCCCAAAACACCAAAAAAATTCTTAGCTTCATAACCTGAAATGTTGAGAACCCTGATAATCCTATTTCTTCAGCCATCATAATGTATTTACATAATATTATAATTTGATAATTAATAATCTACAGCTCCAATCTATCACCAGCTATGCTATTGTTGCAGTCATCGCTTCCTAGAACTACAGTCAAGGTTGTTTCACAGGTTTAGATGAATTATGCTTAAGAACCTTCTTATCATCATTTTCCACTATGATTCTTGATTTGCCGCACATAGACTACCTTTTTTTCTTCATTTAGTGATTTCGAGAACTGGTTGACCAAAAACCATAAGCCATTGAGGATGAGATTCCTTTTAACTTTCCATCATTTTAAATCTTAAGTAACTTTAGTTAGTTATCTTAGATTATTGATAACTTTGTGTTTTTGCAATGCCGATACTTGTCTCAATAGGAGGACTATTTCTAATATCCCATATTGTCTCTTCCCATTGATGGTAGGGAGAGAAGGATCATGATGACATACCTGGGCATTTTTAAGAATTTCTTATTGACTATGAACTTTATGTCTTGATTTTGAACTCTCTTTTTTTGTCTTCGGACTCTTCTCTCATGATTGTAATTTTAACTGTCAATAACAGAGCCACAGGAGCTGGAGGAGTTCTTTGTTGATTTGCCTCCTGAGCTTTGCGAATTGAAAGTTGTGGGTTTTTCGAAGGATATGGGTAGTTCCATATCTTTGCTACCCTCAGTTATGCATCGTCTTGGAAACTTACTGGTTGCTATTGAACTCAAGCAAATGCTGTCTCGATTCTTCCCAGAGGCAGCTGAAATTAATTCCCATACAGTAAGGCCAGAGATACTTTTTATAGATATATAAGTACTATATTCTCTTTCCTTCATTTGTTGTTGTTCTTGTACTGTGTGGAAGAATGTTGTGGTTTAGAGTTACTAACAGTTGTGACAACTACTAGATTCTTGAAGCTCTCACAACTGAGAAGTGTCAGGAACGGTTTTCGCTTGAAAGACTAGAAGTGCTTGGAGATGCTTTTCTCAAATTTGCTGTTGCACGCCATTTTTTTCTCACATGTGACAGTCTTCATGAAGGAGACCTTACTGCAAGGCGTTCTAATGTTGTAAATAATTCCAATTTGTATAAATTGGCTCTTAAACGCAATTTGCAGGTGAAGTTACACTTTCAAGTTTCAACTGACATATTCAGTACCTATATAGCAAAATTGATTATTTTGCTCTCTCCATTCTTTTGAATTTATATGATATACAGGGCAACTAATTTTGGTTACTAGCTGTGTTGTCAAATAATTTAATATATATGCTAAAATTGGCTCGTAGATAAAAGACATGCTTTGTGGGATTTGGATCTTCCTAATTTTTCTCTTTGATGAAATCAAACCTTTGTTTAACAGAGAAGACATATAACTCTGATAACTTGTTTTATACTAAAGCTGAAAGAAATTCTTATATCTTCCACAGAAAAGATTACCATACTTGGAAGTACTAACAAGGATATATGGTCCTGAAAAATTGTAGAAAGTCTGAAAGGGTGAAATTATAGAAACTAACAGAAGGCTTGTAACTTTTCTTTCATGTGCTATCTTGATAGAAGCTTTAGAATTCTTACTTTTGTTACCAACTTATCTCTACCTTCCTGCCTTATAATCCCAGGTCTATATACGTGATCAGGCGTTTGATCCCTGTCAATTCTACGCATTTGGCCGTCCTTGCCCAATAGTTTGCAACAATGAAACAGAAGAAAGTATACACTCATGTTTAAATTCTGTTAAGGAGCAAGGAAGCTCAACTGAAATCCAGTGCAATAAAAATCACCACTGGGTATATAGAAAAACAATTGCTGATGCAGTTGAAGCTTTGGTCGGAGCATTTATAGTTGACAGTGGCTTTAAAGCTGCAATTGCATTTCTTACGTGGCTTGGCATACAAGTTAGTTTTGAAGCCTCACAATTGATTAATGTTTGCCGAGGAAGTGTTGGCTATGTTCCTCTCTCTGCTGATGTAAACATTCTTTCCCTCGAAGATAAGTTGGGATATCACTTCATTCATAAGGGTCTGCTTCTTCAGGCTTTTGTGCATCCTTCTTACAATAAGCATGGAGGAGGTTGCTACCAGGCAAGGCTACTTTACTGTTGACCCCCAATGTCTCAGTTCTGATAAGAATGATTTCTGTACTTTATAAATCTAAGAACTCCGATAAGACACTGATTATTTATCTGTTGTAACCTGACATTTTTTTTTTTTTGGCAGCGACTGGAGTTTCTTGGTGATGCTGTGCTGGATTTTTTGATTACTTCATACCTGTACTCAGCTTATCCCAAGCTAAAGCCTGGTCAATTGACGGATTTGAGATCGTTGTCTGTTAACAATAAGGCATTTGCCTGTGTTGCTGTGGATCGCAGTTTTGATAAATTTCTTTTATGTGATTCTAGCAACCTTTCTGAGGCAGTAAAAAAGTATGTGGCCTATATTAGAAGACCTTCATCAAGTAATGTCAATGAAGGGCCGAAATGTCCAAAGGTACTAAGATCCATTTACATTTACTAATATACATTATACTTGAAACTTATTTTTGGAATTTTTTTTGGTCTATAGAGGTTAGCTATTATTTTTCAAATTCTTTTTGGGTATTCAATTGGAACCCCTAACAGCATATTGATTGATTATGCCAAGTTGTTACTGCATTTTTTGGTTCTATGGTTTGGGTTATGGTCTTATGAACGTGAGTAAACTCCTTTAGATGTTCAAATCAACAGTTCAAAAGGATGTGGTAGATATGTATTACTTCTTAATTATGCATAAATTATAATTTGAGTCTAAAATAACCTTTTTGGTTGTTTCAGGCTTTGGGTGACTTGGTGGAATCTTGTGTTGGTGCTATTCTTCTTGATTCAGGGTTCAATTTGTACAAAGTTTGGGAAATAATGACTTCATTCTTGGATCCAATCATGAAATTCTCATCTAACCTGCAGCTTAGTCCCAAGAGGGATCTGCAAGAACTATGCCAATCTCATAATTTGGAGTTGCAACTCCAAGCATCAAAGTTGACTAAAATGTTTTCAGTTGAAGCAAAAGTGATTGTGAATGGTACATGTCAAACAGCAGTGGCAACCGGGCAAAGTAAAAAAGAGGCTACTAGAATTGCTTCACAGAAACTATTTTCAGAGCTAAAGGTAAAAATAGTATAGAGGGTCTGATTGGCTTCCATTTCTGGTGGCAGGTTCTGTCATAATGAGTTTCTTCATTATGCATTGGGTTAAAAAACTGTTACACTTTTAATAAGCATAATTATAGGTTGTGATGTATCAAAACAGCAAGAGAGATGCATTTTACTTTCCTCAGCAACAACTATAAATTGTTTATATTTACTATGGTCAGTGTTATTGGGTTTGGAACTTTGGATGTACAGGCTCAAGGCTGGAGACCAAGGTCAAAACCTTTGGAAGAAGTTTTAAAATCTACCTTTAAGGGGGAAGCAAAACTTATTGGCTATAATGAAACTCCCATTGATGTAACAGCAATTAATTCCATTGAGCACTCGACGGTTAATGGGAACTTAAGTAGCAGCAACTCAAACCCGATAATTCGCCCCCTCCGTGAGGTGATTGGTATAAAACCTGTTGACCAAAAGGTTCAACATTCTTCTAAGGGACAGCGTAGTGGAACTTATGATAATCGTGATTGTGCCGGTGATTTATCAAGGACAGGTAATATAAAAACCGTACTTAGGTCTTAAGATGCCAAATATTGTAGCTGGTGCCATTTGCTGTTAATCCCAAATAATTTTTCATTGTTCATTTAAAGGAACTGCAAGGTCACGATTGTATGAATTCTGTGCTGCTTCTTGCTGGAAACCACCGACATTTGAGTGCGTCTATGAAGGGGGACCAGATCACATGAAGTTGTGAGTACCTCATTAATTTATTCAATCTTTTAGTTACATATACTATTCTACCCAGATTTTGCTGCCTGAATTGGTTAAGTGCTTATAATAACCTCCTTGTCTCAATTGGTAGATTCACATACAAGGTGACCTTGGACATAGAAGAATCCCCAGATGTGATTTATGAATTCATTGGGGAACCAAAACCGAAGAAGAAAGACGCAGCAGAGTCCACGGCTGAGGGTGTGTTTTGGTACCTGGAACGCGCAGGTTACCTGCCTAATAAGCGTAACTAAACCTCTATTAGTCTAGATACACATTATTACGAATATGCTTATGATTGATCATCAAAACGATTAGGTCATTCCAAAATCCTGAATGAGACACGGCCTACTCTGTTGTTGGTCAGAAAGGAACTTATGAGTGAGGGTGTGTTTTGGTACCTGGAACGCGCAGGTTACCTGCCTAATAAGCGTAACTGAACAGATTCATAAGTTCCTTTTTGACCAACAACAGAGTAGGCCGTGTCTCATTCAGGATTTTGGAATGACCTAATCGTTTTGATGATCAATCAATCATAAGCATATTCATAATAATGTGTATCTAGACTAATAGAGGTTTAGTGATTTGTTGCCAAGAGGAAAATTTAAGGATATTGTATAGTATTACTTCACTTGTGCAGCTGTGTCTAGGCAGTGTACTTGGTAATGGTATCAGTGTTAAGTGGATCATGAATTTGAAATGTAAATATTTGTGATTTGAATCTTGTGTTAATTTGTTTTCCCTAAATGATGACGCTATCGTGTGGTGTTGCTGTATGGATGCAAGTTGAGGTTCAATCGACTTGAAATCAATTTGGTGTGAATATCAAAATCTTTCAGACCTTAAATTTGACATTCACTTGTTTATTTTATTTTTATTTTTTTAATGTAAAAGCTCTTGATGTTTGAAGTTATATAGTGTGATTGTTTAATACTATGGAAATATAGACTTAAGTTTACGACAACTTTCTTATAGAAATTTATTAGCGTAAAATTTCTTTTACTAACCTATTATATATTCTATTATATTTACATCTAAAATGTGTGGCATAGTATTTTTTTATTATAATTGAAATTAAATATTTTTTTATTAAAATTAAAATTTTTTATTCAATAATAAAGAGTTTTCTCTTTTCTTCTCTTTTTTCCTCTTTCTCATTTTTTTACCTATTTTATCTTTTTTATATATTATTATTAATGATCAATTACAATTTTAACAATCAAAATATGCAACATGATATTTTTTAGTTGCAATTAAAAATAAATTAAAATTAAAATATAGCTATATTTATATTATTAATTTAACAACTAAAATGTGACACATAAAACTCTTATATTAAAATTGAGATGAAATATTTCCTTCTAAAATTAATAAACTCCATTCTTTTAGCTTCTTATCTATCTTTTTCTCTCTTTCTCTATTTTTCTCTATCCTTTTTACTCAATATATAACTCATCATTTATATTTTATATTACTAATTTAACAAATCAAAATATACGATAAGATATTCTTTTATTACAATTAAAATAAAATCTTTTCCTTCAAATTAACAAACTCTCTTCTCTTTTTCTTTATCTTCTTTTCTCTTTTCTCTCTCATTCTATCTCTTTCTATATTTCTATTCTACAAAAAATAAAATTAATAAAATAATATAATTTAAATAAATTTATAAAATTATAAAAAATGTATTAAATTTATAATTAAATATAATTAAAAAATATCCCAAAATATTATTGACATAAAAATATATTATTATTATTATTATTATTATTATTATTATTATTATTATATGCATATTTTTTTAATTTTTTTATTTAATTTTAAATTTTTACTGTTTACCATTGTAATTTATATTTTATTTTTTAAAATATTTATTATATATAGAGAATACTAATTTTGTGATTAATAATCAGATTTAACATTCAATTTTTCAAAAAAAAAAATTTGAATTAATTTTATAACTATTAATATAATTTTTTTACTAATATCTAATTATATTTATATATATATAGAGAGAAAAATGTTATCTTTAAATAACAAGCATGAAATTTAAATATTTTTATTTGTACAAAAACTTAACACTTAATCAAATATAAAAGTATGAATTTTTTCTAATACAAAATAAAAAAATTAATTATTTCTTGAAACAAGACTTTTGAATTTTATTTTTCGAAATACGATTTTTCTTTTTGTAATTAAGACAAGTTCGCCGCATCCCCGGCTAGGGTGAGTTTGGCACACTATTTAAACTTGATGGGGACATTTTTATTTGTCCCTTTCTTTTTCAATCTCTCCTCTAAATTTACTCTGTTCCTTTCTTCTATCTTTTCAACGTCCGTGAAGTTCGTTGTGAATGATATTCTCAGTTTCAAGTCAGTAAATAATATGTTAGTTAGAGTTTTTTTTTTAGCTTAGTTAGAGTTACTGTTTACATGTTAGATAAAGTTACTAGTTTGAGGTTGCATGTTAGTTAGAGTTACAAATTTATTGTTTACATATTAGTTAGACTTACTGTTAACTGTTTACATGTTAGTTAAATTTTTTATGTTATTGTTTTTAAGTACAGTTGCTGTTTATTGTCTATAACATGTTAATTAGTATAACAAAGTAAATTGTTAGTTAGCTTAGTCAGAATAATTAGTTTAAGTTGTGAAATAGAAGGTAATTAGTGGAATAATTAATTAGGTTAAGTTAGATTAGAAAGAAATATGATTAGTAAAATTTAGGGTTCAATTAGTTTAAAGGGTTGTTTTGGGTGTTAGTTGACGGCGTCATGTAGTTGGGTTAAATTTAAATTAGTAAGTTTTATAAGCAATTATAGATTTAAATATATTTTTTAATAATTTAGTTAACGTAAAAGGAACTGAGTTCATTGTAGTGTGATTTCATTTTACTAGAGTGTATTTAGATGGAGCAGCAGTTATTTGGCTATGAGGATACGATGTACAGATTGGATGAGGTTGAGCACATTGCTAGCAGGCTTGATCGAGTGGTACAATTTTTTCACTCTTGTTTATTTTATTGTAATTAATAAACAGCGAACTTGTTATTTTATGTGTTCACCGTCCCTGTTTTTTTAATTTTTTGTTTCCGTTTGGTAGGCGCCTCGGATCTTACGCACCAGGCGGAATTTGATGACACGGTCGCCGGAGCAGATTAGGTCATATCTCAGACGAGTCGAGTTTGAGTATGTGGCCTATATGGTTGAGTTCGAGCACGACTGGCCACTTGCCTCGGCATTGATAGAGAGGTGGAGGCCTGAGTCCCATACGTTTCATCTACCATGCGGGGAGATGACTATCATCCTGCAGGATGTGGCCTATCAGCTGAGACTCAGGATCGACGGTGATCCTGTGAGTGGATGCATAAGTGGGTGGGAGCAGCACCATCAGGGACAGACCATTGAGGAGTTATGTGAGCAGATTATGGCGGCCCAGATGACAGATAGTCACAGATCAAGTGGACTGTGAAGCTCACTTAGTTCCACAACATGGTTTGCGGAGAGCTGGAGCAGGACGCCACAGAGGAGCGCTTATTGAGGTACACGAGAGGGTACATCATGCAGTTAATAGGGAGTATCCCAGATGCATATGGCTCCTCCCAATCGCCATATATTCTAGTAAGGACTCTCTATTTTGCAAGTCAAACCTTTCTGTAGGACACCTTGTAACCAAAATGATTCTCCACACCTCCTTGCAGAACCCTGATGCTGATTGTTGGATCCGCTTTGACTATCGTGAAAATGTGTTGCGCAATCACCTTCGAATCCAACCTACGATAGTCTTGCCCCATCGATGTTTGCATGCAAGTATGAGGACCAGTGTATCTCCTAACCTCCCACTTTTCTTGCTTTCGGCTATATGATATGAGTATGCTCTAATTACAACTGGGTCTGAACTGGATACACTGTGCATTATACCTCAATTGGTCACTCTCTATTATTTTGTACTTCGTAGCCCTCCTGATGTTGTACTGCTTAACTGCTAACATGACTTCTTTCTTGTTCTTAAATTGTTGTCCAACCTCGAACTCGTTGCTTGGATCCTCTTGGGGGCCTCCCTGAGTAAACGACCAATCGAAAGTCATTGCATCGAGATTCAACCTCGTGAAATGATCCGGCCGGTCATATGGTCGAGAAATGACAGGCTGTGTCAGAGCGATTTGTGTATCACCGTAGTAGTTCATCTCTTCTTCCTCGTCACCATCGTCAGGAATTTCGGGTGGTTCTTCATCAGCATCGTCTCCGTCATCGGGGTTAACTTCATACTAATCTATCATCAGATCCCTGATAGCAGAACTCTCACGACTTTCAACACCGTCATCCATTAAGTCAACATTACGAACTTCAACATTAGGCCCCTCTTGACTACTTTCAAGTGGCATATTTAGATCCACCGTCGTCCTTCTAATAGTTCGTCTAACAGCTCTACTCAACGGACTATCATTGACAGTATCTGCAGATGATATTCCGCCACCCAACTCAACAAGAAATACGAATAATTTCAACAGATGAACATTTGTCCATTGGTTGTGTCACGACCTTATAAGCCGTACGTCCTCGTCGTCGCGTCAAAACAATAGAAATATTTCTCACAACTGTGGTCTAATAAATATACTAGCAACAGAGAGAAGACAACTGTAATATACTTTTTATAAAACAAACTCCCATCTAGTTTAGTCGAATATCTGTAGTAAATTTTTTCACTATTTTGGCCTCTTGCTTCCCGACAGAATGCAATATCAGATTTTTCAACGTTGTTAGACTGTTAACTTTCGGTGTCATATAGGTAATTATCGGTTGTTCCGATCTAAAAACAATAGAACCTTCTTCATCATACACTATTTCACCATCGTAATGAATGGATAACAATGGATTCCTTGACATTGTAGAGAAAAAATGTCAACAATGAAAATGAAAGTGGACAATAAAATTGTGGCCTCTAATCTGCTCTCCACAGGCATCCTTTTATTTTAGAAATGTAACATAGAGTTCGCCGGGAGACAACAAACTCTATAATTTATAAAGAGTTCGTCGAAGGTGCGCACGAACTTGCCTTAATTACAAAAAAAAAAAAAAATCATATTCCGGAATAAAATTCAGATATCTTATTTTAGGAATTAATTAATTTTTTTTATTTTATATTCGAAAAAAATTCATAAAAGTATACGCATTAATTTTAGATAATAAATATTAAAAATAATTATAAATAAAAAATTAAATTATTTCACATGAAAATAATAACTAAAAAGGTTATTATTTATTTTTTATCTACGAAGACTCTGACATTCTTAATTAAGAGAGACATTTATTCTATACCATTTTTTTGTAGAAGTAGTTTGATTTTATAAATTTTTTTTTGTCATAATCTATGATGTCTAAAATCATCATTATTATAAGGTGAATGTTCACAAGTAATTATTTTCATGTGAAGTTGATAGTTAAAGATAATTAGACAATAATTTAATCAAATTTATCCAATTATCTAACAATTAACAACTATCAATCTCACATGAAAAATTACAAGGAAGTTTTCACCTAATTATAATTTAAAACACATTCTTTTTGAAGAAAATAAAACAGATTCCAGAAGTGGCGGGCTGAACTGAACCGCTGAAGGTGTAGGTCACGTGACATGCCACATCTCAGAGTCGCACTCGCACCCGCCATTTCCCGCCATAAACTCCCGCCAAAAGCAGACCCTCTTCTATCCTCCTTCTTCTTGTTCCCTCCTTCACAGATCCAAATTCCAAAACCCTCACAAACTCTCACACTCAGAGAGAGAGAGAGAGAGAGAAAGAGAGAGGAAGCCTATAATCGAAGAAAATGTCAGGTTGGGACGAAGGAGCCGTCTACTACAGCGACCAAGCCCACTCATGGCACGACGGCAACCACCCCGGCGACCCCGACGCCACCGCATCGAACCACACCATCCAACAGAAATTCAAGGAGTTCATTCGCAACTTCAGTAAGAACGGTCTCTTCCCTTACAGACAAAACCTCCTCGACAACCCTAAGTTCCTCCTTGTCAGATTTGAAGACCTCGACGAATTTGCTCCCGAACTCTCCCCTAAGCTCGAGTCTTCCCCCGCCGACTTCTTGCCCTTGGTACTTCCCTTTCTCCTCTTCAACGCTCTGCTTTGTTACTTTTGTTTTTGCTTTGTTTTTCATCGTCCTTTTTTTGTGGCAGTTCGAAAGCGCCGCGGCGCAGGTTTTGGGGAGTTTGAAGACTAAAGTCACTGGCGACACCGGAGAGCTGGAAGATCAGGTTGCCGGCGATGTCCAGATTCTGCTTACTTCCGACAAGGATCCTGTATCCATGAGGTCGCTCGGGGTAAGTTGATTTGATATAATCTAGGGTTTGATTATACATGAATGCCATGCTTTTAGGGGTTGGGGAATTGTAAAGTTTTCTTCGGTCTAAGAATTGGTCTGTTATGATTTTTCGATAGGCCCAAAACATATCGAAGCTTGTTAAAATTGCTGGGATTACTATAGCTGCATCAAGGACTAAGGCAAAGGCAACTTATGTTACCTTAGTATGTAAGAACTGCAAGAAAGGGAAGCAAATTCCGTGCAGGCCAGGACTTGGGGGAGCAGTTGTTCCTCGATCATGTGATCATATTCCTCAGGTATGGTTCATATTATTGCCGTGTTGTGTTATGTGCATATTTACATAATTTACTGTTTGCTTTTTAAGTATATCTGTAACAAGGTGGGATTTCTTGCAGGCTGGAGAAGAACCATGCCCAATTGACCCATGGCTTGTGGTTCCTGACCAGAGCCAGTATGTTGATCAACAAACATTGAAACTGCAAGAAAACCCAGAGGTAATAATATGAATAACTTGATTAAGGAAGCTTTAACAACAGTTGCAAACCATCATCACTTATATGTCATTTTTATATTGAAGGATGTTCCAACCGGTGAGCTACCTAGAAACCTGCTCCTCTCTGTTGATCGTCATCTAGTTCAAACAGTGGTACCTGGCTCAAGATTGACAGTCACTGGAATCTTCAGTATTTTCCAAGCTTCCAACGCTGCATCGTGAGTCTCATCATCCTTTTAGCACCCTTGAATTTCTTCTTTATTGTCAGCAATCAATGTCTATATGTTTAAATGCCTTTTACTTTGTGCAGTAACAAAGGAGCAGTGGCAGTTAGACAACCATATATTAGGGTTGTAGGAATGGAAGACACAAATGAAGCCAAGTCTGGTGGTCCTTCTGCGTTTACACCAGAAGAGGTCCGTGTTGAAAAAATTATTTGTTGTCTTCACCATACATGCTTTATACATTGTTCATTGCCTTCATGAATTTCACGGCTTACCTGAATGTTAAGTGCTAATGGACTGAGTTTTATTTTTCCAACGTATCCTAATTGGGCTGTCAAAGTGTCAATGTTTAAAAAGTGTTTTTACCTCTACACTACAAAAGTTCATACCAGCTAAGATCTCTAAGTTCTTCCATGGATTGTAGCATGGTCGTCTTACCCCCATTCTACAAATCTTTCAAGTTTTTTTCACTCCTACACAATGTCATGGTGCTCACTTATAGATGTTGCGGGTCCGAATAATGATGTTACTTGCAGATAGAAGAATTCAAAAAGTTTGCAGCTGAACCTGATGCATATAAAAATATATGCTCCAAGATTGCTCCCTCAATATTTGGGCATGATGACGTCAAGAAGGCTGTGGCCTGTCTTCTTTTTGGTGGGTCAAGAAAGGTATGTTGTTGCTTTGTGCATCCATCTATGTTGTTATGGGATAAAAGAAATTCATTCCCAGGAGCTGATAACATGGTCAATTGCTTTGCAAGCAGAACTTGCCAGATGGAGTGAAGTTAAGAGGTGATATCAATGTGTTGCTTCTTGGGGATCCATCTACAGCAAAATCACAGGTTTGTGCTTGATTTTCCTTTTTTCTGGATACTATATTCTCTTGTTAATCCATGGTGGTTGAATTATTAAAAGCCAAGAGAGCCACTTGCATTATGTTTAGTTTTGTATCCAACAGTGAACCGATTTTCCAGTGTATTTGTTTTTTAATATAAAAAATTTTCCTTTTTCCTTTCTTTGACAATTACTTTAGCCAAGTTGAATTTAGTTATTTACTCGTTCAATTATAGCTTCTGTTGTATTCCCTTAAATGAGATGACAATTATATTTTACAGTTTCTGAAGTTTGTTGAAAAGACAGCTCCTATTGCTGTCTATACTTCCGGGAAAGGCTCATCAGCTGCTGGTCTCACAGCTTCTGTAATCAGAGATACCAGCACTGTAAGTTCTTCAACTTCTATCATTTGTATCCGCAAAATAGTTTCAGCTGCTGCTGGTTTCTTGTTCATCAAGAAAACGAAACAGCCACCATGTTTAATCATGTTTTTGGCTTGGTTTTTAACCCCTTTTTTCCTTCAAGTCATACAAGTTCAAAAGGATTCTCATAATATAATTCGGATCTAAGTTTTGAAAATTCTCAATTTCTGAATATACAAGATTCATTAAGATAAGAGAAGCCCGAATGTAATCATAAGGATTATCATAAATCCCACTTCTATTTGAATTTAGATTTACAAACTCTTCAATTATTTTCGCTAAGATAAACTCTGTTTACTTTTCTTTTTGCTTGAGGACAATCAAAGTTTTAAGTTTGGTGGTAATTTTTATCATCACTAATTGTTGAGATAATGCAAACTAATTGTTCACCCAACTTGTTTGAGAGGTCTCTGATTCATGTTCTGTGAATTCAGCGTGAGTTTTACCTTGAAGGAGGGGCTATGGTCTTGGCAGATGGAGGCGTTGTCTGCATTGATGAATTCGACAAGATGAGACCAGAAGATAGGTACTAAGCTGTTTGGTTTTTATCTTATTGATTATTGTCGGTCTATGGTAAAAAACTATTTATGATGTCTGTAATGTAGGGTCGCCATCCATGAAGCCATGGAACAACAAACTATATCTATAGCTAAAGCAGGAATAACTACAGTTCTTAATTCTAGGACTTCTGTTCTTGCTGCTGCTAATCCTCCATCTGGACGATATGATGATCTTAAGGTCTACTACCATATATCTCACGTTTACATTTTCAGTTCCATGAACAATATTTTTAACAGACTAACAGAAATATCACATATTTCTGCAGACTGCACAGGATAACATTGATTTGCAGACAACCATTCTTTCTAGATTTGATTTAATCTTTATTGTGAAAGACATCAGAATGTACAGTCAAGACAAGGTAACCGTGACTTTTTTTTTTTTTTTCCTCCCCTGCTACCTCTAAATGCTTGTCTTGTGAAGAAATGCTACGGCAGATTGAATTTATTCATTTGTTTAAATTTTTTGTTTTTAATTTGTCTTGTGATATTAAGATTGCAAATTGTCAGCTTAATATTTGACAAAAGATTGGCAAACCTTTTAAATCTTATATTATTATTATTATTATTATTATTATTATTATTATTAAGTCCAGCAGACCATGCAGACATATTGTTTACATATTCAATGGTTGGATATTCAACAGTCATTAATTGACTGATTTTGTGCACAGATCATAGCTAGTCATGTCATAAAGGTCCATGCATCAGCTGATGCAACCGCTAGTGAGAACAGGGTTTCTAAAGAAGAGAATTGGCTGAAGAGGTAAGCTATATCTCTGAGCTTATGTTTTCATGCAGTTCGTTCAATTATCAGGCAGATGAACTTAAATTTGATTTAAATAGGTATTTACACTATTGTCGGACTGAATGCCACCCTCGTCTATCAGAATCTGCTGCAACATTACTGCAGAACAATTATGTGAAAATCAGGCAGGTAAGGTTGAATATGTGACCAATTAGCAGAAAGAAATTTGATATCTCTTTTAGTTTTTACCAGTTATCAGTAGTTACGATGATGTTAGAAGCAATTGGATGTGTTTGTTTGTTTGGATGTCATAGTGAGAAGATTCTTGAATCATAATCCACTAATTCTTATATATTGCCTTGTCCATACTATGTCAATTTTGATTTGATTCTTTTTGCAATAAAATACAGGATATGAGGCAGCAAACCAACGAAACTGGAGAAGCTTCTGCAGTACCAATTACAGTAAGGCAGCTGGAAGCTATTGTTAGGTTGAGTGAGGCACTTGCCAAAATGAAACTGTACGTACTGCCATCGTTTTTCATAGACTTTACATGCCCGTTCGCAACATCTGCTTCGGTTTAATTAAAACATTAGTTAATCCTTTATAAGAACTTGGTACGAATCATAGTAATATAGAGCAGTGGCAGTAGAATAGAGTAGAAATAGGAAAATAGAGAAGATAGAACGGGAGAAATATGAGGAGAATGGGGGATAGAACAGAGGGCTAAATGAAATCACGGTTTCTTTCTAGTCTGTGTATATTGCGCAATGAGAAATTGCAGAAAGGGAACAAGGTGAGAAGCTACCGCTCTCCTAGGTCCTGTGCAACCTAATTTCCAGTTGATTCTCTTTAATTCTCCTCACCTCTCTTAAACTTGCTCTCTTTTATCTTACCAGCACACAGCCTCCCCACTAACCTTGGTAGCTGTTACATCACTTGGGCCCACTGCACTCTCTACTAGCTCTCTTTTCTTTTATTTTCCAACAATAAATAAAATATTTAATTACTATATTAGTTTTTATAATCTTATCAAATTTTTAATTGAATCCTTGTAATATAAAATTTATGATTAAGTTTTTATATTAAATAAAAAGGTTTAATCAAGTCTTTATTAGTTATTTTTTAGGGGGAAAAAAAACAAAACAGTGATTTTAGAATATTTATCTTTAAAATCTTCTACAATTTAATTTATATCAAATACAATAATAAATATTCTAAAGTGTTTCGAATTTTTTAATAAGACAATTTACAAGGATCTAAGTGAAATTTTTAGATAATATTAAAACTTAATTACAAATTTTTAAATTGTAAAAATCTAATTAAAAATTTAATAAAACTACAAGTATGATGTAATAATTAAGCCTAAATAAAAGGCAGAGGTGCTATTTTTCCATCTTCACTACTCCTTCAACTAACTAAACAGATTCTTTTCTCACTTTTCTCTTCGCTTGGTTACTTAAGGCTCCGTTTGGTTGATGTATAGGATGAGACATAGACACAAAGACACAGACATTAAAGACATAGACATAAAATATTTGTGTCTATGTATTGTATTTGGTAAAAATAATGAACAAGACACAAATATTTGAAAAAGACTGAATTACCCTTCATTTAACCACAATTTTATCAACACCACTACACACCCATCACCTCAAACGCTACATATGTCATTACAATTAAATTTTTATTTCTTTTTGTATTTTTTTTCCTTCTAATATCATCTCAAATTATCATTCAAATATTAAATATCTAGTTTTTTTGAAAAAAAAAAATAGAAAACCAAAGCCTAAAATTTATCAAAGATTAATTAAAATTTAAATAAATAAAAAGTTAAATGTATAAATTTTTTTGAAAAAAATGGGAGAACAAATTTGGTTGTAAAATCTAAAAGAGGAAGTAAAAAAAATATTTGAAGAGATAAGAGGATAAATTTTGAAAATTTAAAAATTGAATAAGGGTAAAAGAGTAAAAAGTTAGTGTCTCACAAGTTGTGTCTCAGTGTCTCATCAAATTGGAGGTACACAAATTTAGTGTCTCCGTGTCCATCTGTGTCCTCCCGTGTCCATCAAAAATTTGTGTCTCAGCAAACCAAACAGCAGACATGTGTCACCGTGTCCATGTCTCATTGAGACATGGACATCAACCAAACACTACCTAACTTTCTTACATAGGGTAAGGATACTCTAGTTCAAGCAGTCTCATACTCGGATCGGCTCATAATGCATGATGTTATACAAATTGTGTCAGTAATTTAGTGTATTAAGAACAATGAAAAGATTTATTTTCATTTGCTTTTCCCTTTTATAGAGTTTCTATTTTTAGTCCGTATCAATTGAACGCTGTAGTAGTTATGGACCAATAGCAAAAAAGCAATCGAGACCTCCTATTTGAGTTGGAAGATAGTCCAAATTACATGATTCCACTGATCCCCTCGATATGCTATGCTGTATACGAAACTAAATTTGTTAGCTAAATATCTAATCATTCTTTTTATTTCTCCTTCAGTTTATTCTTTTGATATAGTACCTGCATCTTAGATAGTCTAACTCAATTTCTCCTGCATCAGATCTCATGTTGCTACTGAGGAGCATGTGCAAGAAGCAATAAGGCTTTTCACCGTGGCTACAATGGATGCTGCTAGGTCTGGAATACACCAACAAATCAGTCTCACACCAGAAATGGCAAATGAAATAAAGGTTTGGCTTGTGTATCCATCTTCTCTCCCTTAATCTAGCTTCATATGCTGACGGGTTGTGTCTGCACAAATGAGCAGCAAGCAGAAACTCAGATAAAGAGAAGAATTGGGATTGGAAACCACATATCAGAAAGAAGGCTTATTGATGACCTCAGCAGAATGGGAATGAACGAATCCATTGTACGTAACCACTTAACTGTTAAGAGATAGTCTCATAACTTACAAATCAAATTTTGAGGTCACCATGTAATTCAAAACTTCAAAAGATGCATGTTTCTAACAGTCATGTTATATAAAACCTAGTTGAGTTTAATAGTTGTCTTCATAATATGCACACACACTAGAATTGTGAAAAGACCATCAACATTGAATTGAAGTAGTATTCAATATTCATTGACATAACTACATTTTGGCAGGTGAGAAGAGCTCTTGTGATCATGCACCAGAGAGACGAAGTAGAGTACAAGCGAGAAAGGCGCGTTATATATAGGAAAGCATGATATATATGCTTTCGATCCACTGCTAGGTTGTAACTCATCGTTTAGACTAATAGTTCTCTTGTAATATTTTTCTTTATATTTATTCATATATTTTCCGTAGAAGGGTCCATGTAAGCTTTTTGCTTCTTTTTTTTTTAATTGCTGTGACGTGTTATTGCGAAGTTTTTTCTTGTGATTTTAAGGTGATAGGTTTAAGTCATTAACGCATTAATTATCATTCACTCATTCTCAAATCATTTTCACCAAATTTATACTCATTTCTACTCATTTATTATAATATATTAAAGCTTTAGTGTTATGATGAATAAATAATACATAATGTTTTAAGTTTTATATGAAATTATCATATCATCCATTGCAATAACATAGAAAAAAATATTTTTTAGAATTATATTTATACTATCATAAAGAATAACATAATTAATCTAATATTAATCTCATAATTTCACATACTAAACTATCCAATTTTACAAAAAAAAAAAAAATATTAATTCATATCAATAGTCTAAATTCTAATATTAAATATTTATTTGAAGATTATATTTTACTTTGCAAAAATCTATTTATATATTTATCTCTCTATTAGTTTATTATAATATATAAAAGAATTAAGTAATAACACAATAAATTCTTGGCATATTAGATACATTTTAATATTGCTATATAAATATTTTAATGAAATTATTATTTTATAATTTTTTTATCATCACATTACTTTATAGTGTTTAATTTTACCTTTTAATGATCTTTTTTTACTCTCGATTTCTATGCAGGTTACTCTTATACCTTTAGTAATAATGTTATTTCTCCTTAATAAATTAAATTGTTTAATAAAACTTAATTTATTTTTTTTTTTATTCTCACTTCTATTTATGTTTATTATATAAATTAACAATTTTACGTATTTTTTTATCCCCTCTCATACTCCAATGTCTCTCACTCTTTCTCCTTTATCTTTGCTAATGTTTTACACCATTATTTGAAAATTGAGTGACGAACACAGTTTTTTATTTTAGTTAATTTGCTAAATAATTTGCTCATTATATATTGGGTGATGAACTTCTAAAATATTATAATGTATAGGAAGATTTTTAAGTGTACCATCATATTAGTGTATCAGTGATTTTTAATCGTTGATCTTAATTATATATATTATATATATTTTTTATAATTAAGATCAACGGTTAAAAATAACTGAAATACTGGTATAACGGTACACTTGAAAAATTTCTTAATGTATAATGTTCTTACAATATTTTTTAAGTTTTTTTTATCTAATTGGATTCATC
Source organism: Arachis hypogaea (assembly GCF_003086295.3). Taxonomy (NCBI): domain Eukaryota; kingdom Viridiplantae; phylum Streptophyta; class Magnoliopsida; order Fabales; family Fabaceae; genus Arachis; species Arachis hypogaea. The sequence continues at coordinate 146,347,745 of NC_092046.1, forward strand.
AATTATATATTATTTTTGTCACTTATATATATATATATATATATATATCATTTTTTTCAACAATTTTAATTATTTACTATTATTAGTTTTAATAATAATATTAAAAATACATGATTATCATGATTCATGAAAAGATGGATGTTATTTTTTGTTAGAAACCAGTGACTGAGAGAGTAATCTAAAAAGTGTATTATTGAGTTTGTTGTCAAAGGTACAATATACAAGGGGTATTTATAGGTGCTAAATGAATCAAAGTAATAAAGACATAGAATCCTACAATTAATGTACAGATATACTATATAAATATAGACGATACTAATTGATCTAAATTGATTCTAATGATTCTCTAACATCCCCCCTCAAACTCAAGTGGGAGCTAAGGATACCAACTTGAGTTTGGATAACAAAGTCCGGAAACGAGTCGGGTGATGAGCTTTCGTGAAGATATCAGCAGTCTGATCTAGTGTTCCAACAGCAATGAGAAGAATAGCATCAATAAGGATACGTTGTCGAACAAAGTGACAATCAATCTCAATGTGTTTGGTGCGTTCATGAAACACATCATTATGGGCGATCTGAATAGCACTGCGATTATCACAAAAAATATCAGTAGGGGATGACTGAGGAGCACCCAAATCTTCGAGAAGCCAACGAACCGAGATAACTTCAGCAGTGGTGTCAGCGAGGGCACAGTACTCAACTTCTGTGCTTGAGCGAGCAGTGAACGTTTGCTTCTTAGCACGCCAAGAAATGAGAGCGTCGCCAAGAAACAAACAGTAACTAGTAGTAGAACGACGATCAGTGGGATCACCAGCCCAATCAGCATCGGAGTAAGCCTGAAGAGACAAAGAGGAATGGGCAGAAAAATAAAGACCATGAAATAGAGTGCCTTTAATGTAGCGAAGAATGCGTAGAACTGCCGCATAGTGAGTAGTACGAGGAGATGACAAGAACTGGCTAAGTACATGAACCGGATAGGCGATGTCTGGTCGGGTGACAGTCAAGTAGACGAGACCGCCAACTAACTGTCGATAGAGAGTCGGATTATCCAAAACAGTGCCATCCATAGGGGTAAATCGAACATTAGGCTCAAGAGGAGTAGACTCAGTGCGACTATCTGTAATCCCAGCGCGAGCAAGAAGATCTAAAACATACTTAGCCTGAGAGAGATAGATGCCATCATCGGTGGAGATGACCTCGAGACCAAGAAAATAGCTGAGAGAACCAAGATCTTTCATCTCAAAGGTACGGTGAAGTGAGGCCTTGAGATCAGAGATACCATCAACATCATCCCCAGTAATGATCATGTCATCAACATACAAAAGTAGAAGAACAACGCCACGGTTGCTTTTACGAATGAAGAGCGCATTCTCATGAGGGCTAGAAGTAAAACCAAGACTGCATATGGTAGTGCTGAACTTGTCAAACCATTCACGAGGAGCTTGCTTAAGTCCATAAAGTGCCTTGCGAAGAAGACAAACCTTATTAGAAGGACAAGGATATCTCGGAGGTGGTTTCATATAGACTTTATTTTTCAAATCCCCATTAAGAAATGCATTCTTCACATCCATCTGACTGAGAGACCATTTTTTAACCGCGGCAATGGCAAGAAGAGCTCTAACAGACGCAAGACGAGCGACAGGGGCAAAAGTCTCTTCATAATCAATACCATACTCTTGCGTACAACCTTGAGCAACCAAGTGGGCCTTATAACGGTCAATAGAGCCATCAGAGCGAGTCTTGATCTTGTATACCCATCTACTGCCCACAACTTCCTGATTAGAAGGAGGATCAACTAGATCCCAAGTGTGTGCTTTTTCAAGTGCCTGTAATTCTTCTTGCATTGCTTGTTGCCAATTTGGGTTTGAGGAGGCTTCTCTGAATGTCTTAGGTTCATGTTGATGAAGAATATTAGAAAAGCAATGGTAATCAAGATGAGGAGGTGGATTCCTTACCCTAGAAGAACGAGCGGGAGGAGGAGGCATGACGGTAGGAGCAGGATCATCGTCCGGTCTGGAATCATCGGGAGATGGAGAAGGCGGAAGAACAGGAGGCTGTGGAGGGTCACTTGAGATAGAATCTGTAGAATCATCACTAGGAAAAAGATCAACATTGGGGTTAGTAAACAAAGGTGACTGAGTAGTAGGAATCGACTCAAAGGATGAGAATCGAGAAAACATGTGGTGCTCCCAGAAGTCAACATGACGAGATATACGAATACGTTTAGAGAGAGGATCCCAACAACGATAACCCTTGTGTTCAGTGCCATAACCAAGAAAACAACACATATGAACCCAAGGTTCAATTTTACTATGTTCATGAGGCTGAAGAAGAACAAAACATACACAACCGAAAACTCGAAGAGAACTATAATCTGGGGAGGTATGATAAAGACGCTCAAAGGGAGTAACATTACCAAGAACAGAAGAAGGGAGTCTATTGATAACATGAACAGCAGTAAGAACAGTTTCACCCCAAGTACGCTCAGGACACGAAGAAGAAAGGAGCATTGCACGGACGGAGTCAAGAATGTGACGGTGTTTGCGTTCAGCTCTACCATTTTGTTGAGATGTACCAGGACAAGAAAACTCAGATAAAGTACCCTGTTCTGCAAGAAAGGCTAAGAGTTTGGAATCACGGTATTCCATAGCATTATCACGTCGGAAAACCTTAATGACCTTGGAAAACTGAGTTTTAATCATAGTAGCAAAGTTGATATAGATCTGAGATAACTCATGGCGATTAGTCATCAAATAAATCCAAGTAAAACGGGAATAATCATCAATGAAAACGATAAAGTATCGAGCTCCCCCATAGAGGGAGTGGGAGCGGGGCCCCAAACATCAGAGTGAATGAGATCAAAAGGAGAGCAAGCAAGAGATGAATTATTGTGAAAAGATAAAGCAGGTTGTTGGGCAGTTTGACAAGAAATGTAATCAAAAGATTCATTTAGAACCTGACCTAAAACACCCTGAGAGACAAGAGGACGCAGTTTTCCTTGGGAGGTGTGGGCAAGATGCTGATGCCATAAGTGGAGGGTAGAGGGAGAAAAAGCAGCACAGAGTTTTGGTACAGGAGGAATATGAAGATTCTCGAGTTCAAACAACCTTCCGACCTTACGTCCAGTCCCGATGATTTGTCCCGTCCGAGGATCCTGTACACGACAACCAGAAACAAAAAAAGTGACTTCAAAACCCAGATCAACAAGTTGACCAACAGAAATAAGATTGAAGTTTAATTTGGGAATATAATAAGTATCAGGAAGATTAAGAGTTGACTGGGATATAGAGCCCTTGTGTGTTGCGTGCAAGAGGGAGCCATTTGCAGTATTTACAGAAGGTCCATTTGTAGTGGTAGACATGGACGAGAAAATATTACGCAACAGAGACATGTGATTAAAACAACCCGAGTCAAAGTACCATTTAGAATTACCTGGAGAGGTGAAAAAAGCAGCAGGGGTATTACCAGAAACAGAGAAAAGATGCTGAAGAAGAGATGTAATATCAGAAAGAGAGACAGGAGACGAGTTGAGTGGACTAGGACGAGGCGGGCGAGTAGGACAGGCAGTAATTAAATGTCCCGAGAGCTTGCAGTAACGGCAGAACAGCTGTGAACAATGGTAGCTAAGATGACCTTTCTGGTGGCATGTGCGGCATTCAATAGAAGGACAGTCGGGGAAGAGGTGCCCAGAACGATTATAGTTTCGACAGAATTTACCTTTTCTGTCGGTGGCAGCAAAAACATCTGGCTTTTCCATGATAGCAGTCACAAAGATCAAAGAGAGGAGAGAAAACGGCAATTTCGGAGCAGAAAATGAGAAATCGGAGTGTAGAATCGGAAAGAGCTCACCAAAAAACCTTAGGGAGGGTCCCACTTGTCTGCCACGTCAGCGAGACAAGGACACGTGGCACCACCGGAGAGGAGCAAGAGAGACACGTGGCGATGGGACGCAGGTCAACGTTGGGTCGGGCCGAGTCGGACCGGGTCGCGCGTGGGTCAACCAAGGAGCTTCGTGCGACACGTGGTAGAGGGAGGAGCGTCCGATCAGCGCCGAGATCTAACGGCTGCTGAAGCTTCTGGAAGGAGAACGATGAAGGTGGACAGCGAGCTTCCGGCGGTGCGTGACGGCGCGTCCGGTGGTGGATGGCGGCGATCTTGGCGGCGTTGAAAAGCTGACGAAGAGGAGAACACGATGATGCCGGAGGTGACGAACCAAAGTGTCGAAAACAGATCGAAAAACGAGAGAGAAGAGGCACGGTCGGAGGAGAAAAACAAGAAGGGCTATGAACAAAAAATTCATGGAAAAAAATTTTAGGCTCTTGATACCATGTTAGAAACCAGATACTGAGAGAGTAATCTGAAAAGTGTATTATTGAGTGTGTTGTCAAAGATACAATATACAAGGGGTATTTATAGATGCTAAATGAATCAAAGTAATAAAGACATAGAATCCTATAATTAATGTACAGATATACTATATAAATATAGACGATACTAATTGATCTAAATTGATTCTAATGATTCTCTAACATTGTTAATTATTGAAACATTATATTTATTCTTGCACTATAATATTTAAGTTTGCTAAATATATGTATTAGGTGATGAATTATTTCAAACGTTAAAATTTATAATGTCCTTACAATTTTATTTAAATTTAACATTAATTTTTAAATTTTTTACATAAAATTAAATTATTTTAGTTCCGCACAATGCACAAATTTAAATCTCGTTTATTATATAAATCAATAATCACTTCATACTTTTTTTTTTCATATAATCCTATGTCTCACTCTTTTTCTCATCCATTTTTGCTCATATTTTGCACGATTATTTTTATAGTCAAATTTTTTTTCTTATTTTGCTAAAGAATTGACTCATTATGTATTAGAAGATGAATTTTCTAAAATAGTAAAATATATTTTATAATTTTTTTTATCTAATTGTATTCATTGGTTATATATTATCTTTATCACATATATATCACTTTTTTACCATTTCAATATTTTATCTTTAATATTATTTAGTTATGATAATAATGTTAAAAATACATGGTGTTGTAATTCATAAAAAAATAAAATTAAAAAATTGAATGTTATTTTGATATTTTCAGTTATTGAAAATTATATATGCATTTGCATTATTGTATCTAGTAGTGTTATTCTTATAATGAAATGGTTAATTCAATTTTTCACTATTTAAAAGATTGTCCAAAGTCCAAACATAAATATATGATCTAATGATAATGTATTTACTATTTACTTATAATTTATTGTCAAAATTCTTATGCTAAAACGATAGTTAGAATAATGTGAGTATTAAAAAGCTTATCTAAATGACTTTTTATTTCTTCTAATTAATAAGTTAATCCCTTTTGTTACAAATAACAAGAAATTTAAATATTTTGGTATTCTATTCTGAGTTAATTAGCTATATTTAACTGACCCTCATTTTTTTTACAGAATTAGGGGGGAGTATAAGTTCTTTGGCTCTTTGCTGTATAAAAAGTCCTACCTATCATAAGGATCTTAGAAAAGAAATAAAACTGAGGTGTGATTGGGGGAACAAAAGAAAACAACTAAAAAGAAGACAAATCGTCATATACATTAGCAATTAATGTCCCGATTCATTTTTAAATCTCACTAATATGATAGGTGACATCATTCAAGAATCAAGAAAACCAAGACCACTAATTGATTGGTAATAGAGACTAAAAAGGCTAAAGAACTATCATTCAAGAATCAAAGAGATTCAAGACCTGGTTTGCTTGGTAACAGACTAAAAAGGTGAACGAACAAAGATAGAGAAACTGTTACAGTTAAGTCTAGCATAAACTTAGCACATTTAACATTTACATTAACACTACCAAGAGATAGAAAACAACGCACTAAAGTGATCTATTTTGTTGTGTACAACACAGTTATCAGCGAATAAACAACCTAGCGTGACGTCCAAATATAGACCTGCCCTCCACTTGTAGCTCCTGCAAGCATTCCAACCTCATATGGGTGTGCATCGAATCTACATGGAATGGCAGACATATGTGCACTCTGGAAAGTAGTAACTATTTTCCTTTGGCTTGTTGAGAGAACATCAACTCCTCTTTTCATATTTCCGATGAATAAATATGAGTCATCCCACCCCCATATTGCTCTGTTACAACAAAATCAAGCTCATGAAACTAAAACCTTTTTTTTTTCCATTATTTCCACAGCAAAAATATGAAGTATCACAGTCGTTATAACTCACAATTACAACAGTAAGTCCCAATGCTTTGATGTGATAACTCATTTCGCAGTAAGATAAATTAGCTTTTGATGTTTCCTCAAAGACAATACCTGAAAGAAGAAAGCCATCTGCCAGTCTGGTTGTCATGATATACAGAAGCTGCATCCTCCAAGTCAGCGCCACTATATATTCCGATTGTGTTATCCGTGCTAATGCAATATAAGAGATAATAGTGATTCCACCAAATCAAAATCACATGCAAGTTAAAGCAGGTTTAAAAGGATTCAGAATGAAAAGAAAACCTAGCAAATAAGTTAACTTGCACAACAAAGGTTAGTGGATAACAAATTAAACAAGGCAAGTAAGCATATTTACACTACCTAGCTTCATTCTTACAGAACAATAATATGAAGAATTAAATAACATCCATACCTTGTTGTTGCCAGGCTACATCCAGAAGGAGAGAAGTAAGCAGACTGCACAGCTCTTTCGTGAGTCAAAGTCTTTAAAGCAGTCATTTTGTCACCATTGGCATATCTCAAATCCCAAGTGCAAGCAGTCCCATCAGAAGAACCAGTAGCTAGAACGTAAGGGCTTTCACATTTGAAATCTATTGTATTAATCCTACCTTCATGCAAAATCCAGCGAGATGAACATTTCCCCATCCTATTATCCCAAACAGTCAAACCGCCACGACCCTCGCCAAAATATAGGCAGTTAGCCTCATTTTTTGGTTGGTGGAGACTAAATATAGCCTCATCACTACTATATACCAAATCAAAGATTTCCTTCTCGGCATCCATAAGCCGAAGAAATCCATCATAACAACTTGTATAGATCTGCATTTACAATTTTTGGCCTTAGCTCAGACAATTTCAAAATTGACAATATAAAAACATACCTACAGTAGGTTGAAGACACAGAATGTTCAAACCAGAATTAAGTCAAGCTGTCAAGGTATAGACAGAGGGAATACCATAACCATATATTATATTTAGGCAATCAACCAAATTAAATTACTCAACAAGCTTAAGAAACTGATACTTCATAGTTCGATCCAATTTTGTAAAACTCATACTAGTTTTAGTTCTTTTTAAATTACGTTCTGAGGTTTTGAGAATTCACATGTACGGCATAATTAATACCTTGGACAAGCAATATGGCTGAACCAATATCTCAGAAATAGGTGCAGGATGAGGATGGTATAAATAAATCCGCCCTTTATCATCTCCAACATCCCAGAACCCAAGGTTCCCAAACTTGTTACCAGCCACAACCATCTTCACACTAGTGGAAGGGAAAAACCGCACTGCAGTTATCCTTCCAGGAACAATTCTTGCTATGTTATCGGAATTCAAATCCATAGACTCCAGCTTTAAGGAACCCCGAAGTTCATCCTTACCATCAAACTCTCCTTCTCGGGCTTCCTTCTTTGCCATGCCGACAATTGATTCGATGAATGACCGATCAGAATCGTCTTCCCCTTTATATGCATCACTCATAGGAAGAGGGCCCAATGTTTTGAAGGAAGGTTCGATTTTGGCGGGCGAACTGTGAAGCACGGGAAGTGAATCTAGAGTTTCTGCATCGAGCCCTTTGGAATCGGGCGGGATACCCCTGGTGCGGAGGGAGCGGCGGATGACGACTGTGGTTTCGGCTTTGGGCTTCTTCTCAGATTTGACACTGTACGACTTGGTCGTAACCCTAAGCGCAGTTCCATGAGTGAATCAGTGAGAAATAAGTAACAGAAAGTTAAAAAATAAACAAGAATGAAGCATTGAAGTGTGAGAAGGAGGAAAAAAGAAGCGCAGACCTCGGGCGCTTGGAGAGGAGGGAGGCGGCCTTGGAATGGAGCTTGAGGGCGGCCATCATCTCATCGTTGCGGCGAATGTTCTCGAGTCGCTGGCGTTCGTACTCGTTCATTTTCCGAGACGCCATAGAAGGGTGAAGAGAGGGAAAGTTAGGGATTTTGCTTTGGACTGATTGATTGAATGAATGGATTCGAGCGATATAGTGAGAGACTGAGAGGTGCATTTAATTTTTAGGGAAAACAAAACGGTGGTGTGTTTTTGGCGGCAACTCAAACTCGCGGGAAACTCGAGGCTTTTTCTTTTCGGTTTTTATTATTTGTCTTGCACTCTTGCCAAATAATATTTTGGAGGAGTTAAGCCCTATTTTACAGAAATTATTTTCTTTATGGGCTGCGTGTTGGTGTATTGGCGGGTTATTAGCTAAGAAGGGGAATTGCAGATGGGTGGAGCTCACCCTCAACATGCCGGGGCGTGGTGGCTGAAGGGGAGGGCGAGGTAGTAGCACGCCTGCAACACGTCGAGGGTGTGCTGACTCACCACGCAGGGGGCGTGGTACATGGAGGACCGTGAAGCACAGCAGAATTGACTGCGAAATTCCAATGCTGCTGGTGCACCACGCGGATGCAGGGGACAGCCCCCACCCCGGAAACCAACGCTAGTTTGAGACCTTGATATATATATGCATTGGTGAGCTTCTCCTCCATTCATGATGTATTTCTTCTCATCCTATTTAGCTGAAACCAAAATAAGAGAGAAGGAAAAAAGGAAGTGTGTGTTTGTGTTAGTCTGTAGGTACTAGTAAAGAAAGTGTAGTGAGTAGTAGTGAATAGCGGTGAGTTTAAAAAAAATTTATTAGTTCTAAGGATTAAAAAAAGTTGGTACGTAATTATTTGGCGCCTGAAGAACATATTATCAACTATTTGGATCATCCTATTTATGTAAGTGGATAAATTTTTTTTTTTGTATTTAAAGTTTATTTTATTTTTTATATGTTTCTATTTTTTTATGCATATATATTTTGTAATGAGAATATTATTGTGTAATTTATAAATATTTTAAGAATATAACAATAGTTTTTATAAAATAAACGTTAATAATAATAATAAGATGTATAATTTGTTATAATTTTTGTTATTATGAATATGTTGATGAATAAAAAAAATAGTTCGACTTTGTAAAAAATATATGAATATATGGTGCGTATGAGTAATTAAAAAAAGAAGTATATTATATTATAGTGTTATTAAAAATAATAATATATTATATTATATTGTTATTAAAATAGAATATTATATTATAATTAAAAAACTGAAAAAATAAATAATTTGATAAATAAAGATTATTAAATATAATAATACGTGATAGCACTTTTTAATTTTATTATGGAGGTGAGGATGGGGTACGACTCCGTTGTGGAGTTCAGGTGTGCTTTACATGCATGTAGTGTCAGTAGAAGAAAAATCGGACGGTGCAAGTGGGAGGAGATTTGTCGGACGGTCCGATTTGCTTCAACAACACGGATTTTTTTAAAAAAATAATTATACATAGAACATGGACGGTCCGATTTGCCTTGTCGAAAATTCAAAATTTCTTTACTTACAACTCAAACCTTTCGACTTGATCATCACCTTTTTCCTACACACAACTTGCATGGTCCGAATTTTTCACACTGCAACTCAAAAAAAGTTACCCCACACATTGGTCTAGCACCTCATAAATCTATAACCAAGCATAACACATTCGTGGTTTCCATAACCGAAAAAGTGAGCCATTTTAGTGTCTAAGATTTGAGAGTTTTTAGTCAATTATTTTTTAATTGTTATAATTTAATTTTTTAGATTAAATTTATGTGTTAATATAGTTTTTTGTGTATTTTCTAATTCAATGCCGTTAATTACGTGGCTCAACTCTTGTCACATTGAACATATTAAAACGACGTCGTTCAAGAATTTGAATAATTAGTATTGTTCAAAAAAGAATGGTATAATATTTTAGTATTGTTTAAACTCTCAAAGAACGTCGCTTTAATATGTCCAGCATATGACAAGGTTTGAGTTACGTTTTAAGTTCCAATGACAGAAAATACATAAGGGACTATATTGGTACAGTTTTTTAAATTAGGAGGGCCAATGACATTGAATTCCGACGACAGAAAATACATAAAAGACTACATTGATATATTTTTTTAAATTAAAAAACTAAATTCGTGTAACTTGTCTATCTCCAAGACTAAAATATGTTAAAATGTTTAATCATTCTAACTAGTTATTACTCTCCTAATAATGCATAGAATAATGGGGGATCAATTTTTTTTTTCAACAATAGATTTTTTTAAAATTATTTTATTTATTTTATATTGTAAATTTTATTTTACAAATTTTTTATGCTGAATTTTAAATTCTCAAAAAAGTAAAAATTTATAAAATTGAAAAAATTAGTTAATGTTATTAAAAGAATTGGTTTCATATATACTTTCTCTAATGATAATTACTTAGGCATGATATTTTTACTTTTCCTGATACTTTTATTTATATCATACAAAATTATTTCGTACAAAAAATTTAATATTCAATTATAGTGTACTTATACGGTCAAATATTCTCTCTGATCAAATTAACTTCTTATTAAAATTTAGTGGATTTAGCTTAGTTCTAATTTAGTACGGATAAACCACAAGTTAAACCGGTTTACGGTACTTCATTAGATTTCTTTATCTACAATTCTACATTGAATTGCTGGTTTTGTTATTTTAAATGTAAAAAAAAAAAAAATTCAAAAGATTTACTGGAGAGCTAGTTAAGATTGCAAGAAAATTACGAGTCCGTGATTGAAATTCTAAATTAAAGCAAAATATTTGAACGAAGCTTTATAAGAATGAATAAATCTCGTAATTTTATTGATAATACAAGTAATTATCCAAAAAAAAGGTTAATACATGGAGTTCATAGAGGTTGTGACCCCCATCCCTATCAAGAGTTACTGTCGAATTTCTCAAGTAAGCTACTCAATACATTTAAAGCGTGTAGTGTTGTTGGATGGTATCAATGTCAAGACCCTTCAACTTGACGACGGATTCAACATGGCCCTTGAGAGTGTGGAGTTCTCTTAGCCTTGCAGCCTCAGCACGTCTTCTGGCCTGCTCAGCGATTTCAGAGATCTCAGTGGACAATGCGGGTTGGGTCTCAGGAACCTGGAGTCCGTGCAATGTGCGCTGAGCCACAGCCCATTGAGCTTCCCTCTCGCTTTTGCCGTAATCCTTCTTTGTTGTGAATGCGGTCTTCTTGTCAATCATGTTGTCCCATGCCCTTCCTGACAGCCCCAACCTGATCAAGAACTTTAGGATATCAAGAGGGATGTATGTCACAATGCTGAAGATCCAGATTGCTCCTGCCCATCTCCACCCGATTCCGTTGATTCTAGCGAAGTCCCAGTGTGCGTATACAGCAACCACAGTAGCCACCTGTACAGTTAGTTAGTTTAGTTAGTTAGTTAGACTATTTCTTCGGATCGGATTGGATTGGATTAGAGTTGGAAGGTCACAAGAAACTAACCAGTTGTGCTGCTAGGAAGGCGACAACAAGCAACAATCCAGGGCGTTCAATGTAGGACCAGCCCCTTGACCTTGTCACGAAGATGAGCGCTTGACTGATGATACTCACTTGAAGGTATAGAGCTGAGGTGAGTTGCTCCTCACTATCATAAATTGCCTCCACGTGGAAGGTATTCTGAAAAAGATATAATTATTCATGTTGTCTCTTCTTATCAGTTTAAGCTACGACTCAAAAAAAAAAAAGGTTTAGAGTTGGAGTCTTACGGTGAAGAAGTCGGTGTCATGGACCAAGTAGAAGAACAAGGCAGTGGTGACAGCCATGTATAAACCAAGGACGATGCCGGTGGCGAAGATTTCCTTGAGCTTCCATGAGTCAGGGAGAGGAGATGGCTTGACCCTGTCCTTGGAGATGGTCATGATGGTTCCATCGTTCAAGATGGCAATGACGAGCACCATGAAAGGTGAGAAGTCGAACTTCCAGATGAGTGCCACAAGCATGAATCCAAAAACAATACGGATGGTAATGGAGACAGCATAGATGGTGTAGTTCTTCATCCTCTGGAAGATAGCCCTGCTTGTAAGCACAGCACTCACAATCACGCTCAATCCAGGCTCAGTCAACACAATATCTGAGGCACTTCTTGCTGCATCAGTTGCATCTGCCACTGCGATACCGATATCTGCCTTCTTCAATGCCGGTGCATCGTTCACACCATCTCCGGTCATTCCCACTATGTGTTTCTTATCCTGCAGCCTCTTCACAATCTCGTATTTGTGCTCTGGGAACACTCCGGCGAATCCATCAGCCTTCTCAATCAGTTCATCAATTGGAATGGCTGCAATGGCAGGGTCTTTGCTAGCACCAAGGAGTGAGGATGAAGGGTACATGTTGGTTCCCATTCCGAGCCTACGACCGGTTTCTTTTCCGATTGCCAGTTGGTCACCGGTGATCATCTTAACATTCACACCGAGTTCAAGAGCACGACGGATAGTCTCTGCACTATCATGCCTTGGAGGGTCGAAAAGTGGCAACAAGCCCAAGAACTCCCATGCTTCTCCTTCGCTTTCCTTGCTCTTTGCTGAAACAGTCTGTTAAAATCAATGTAAACAGAAATTAAATTCTTCATCCTCTTCTTTTTCATGTTCATGGATTAGTTTAGTTAGACTCTTTATTCACCTGGCGTGCAACGCCCAATGCACGCAGACCGCGGTTGGCAAAGTCATCAATGATCTTATGGGCCTTCTTCAAAGTCTCTCCCTTGAGTTTGCACAGTTCAATAATCTGATACATCAAATTAGTACTCAAATATCAAAACTCATGCTCATGTTATATTATAAATTTCTAAAGAATAGTATATATTTCGATGTTACTTGCTCAGGAGCACCCTTGCTGCTTCTGTGCCAGTCTCCATTGCTATCAATGTAGGTAATGGCTGTGCGCTTCTCCACAGGATTGAAGGGCAAGAAATGCACCTCGGTGATTCCTGCTCTTGCCTGAGATTTCACAATAATAATAATAATAATAAGGTATTAAGGTTAATTAGTTACCACAAAACTTAGTCCTCAATTCTGAAAAATCTAAGTACCTCCTTGGGATCACTCAACATTCCAACAATTGAAGCATCAATGGCATCCTGGTTTTCAACCCTGGAAGCCCTGGCAGCAAACAAGACAAGGGTTTGCTTGTCGACCTTAGGGGGGAAGACCTGCATTCACAAATCACAATCACCCTTTGATTAAAAATAAAGAAGCTTATATTATATATAAGGCTGAACTGTATGAGCATGAACAGAGGAAGTACCTCAATCAAGTCCTTGTCAACGGTAAGCTTGTTAAGGGTGAGAGTTCCGGTCTTGTCACTGCAGAGAACATCCATACCAGCCATTTCTTCAATGGCAGTCATCCTCTTGGTGATGGCTCCTTGCTCGGAAAGGCGGTGAGAGCCAATAGCCATGGTGACAGACAAGACAGTTGGCATGGCAATTGGAATACCACCAATGAGAAGAACCAACAAGTTATCAATACCATCTCTGTATGCCCTCTGTTGGATGGGATACACCACAATGATCTCAATCAGCATTCCCACAGCAATTGAGCAGATGCAGAAGTTACCAATGGCAGTCAACACCTAACACAAGCCAACAACAAGGATTAATACAAAGTTGTGATGCCGTTAGAGAAAAGTAATGGAAGTTTGTTTTGTTTTGTACCTGTTGGAAGTGACCAACATTGTTGGTGCTGTCTACAAGATGAGCAGCCTTGCCAAAGAAGGTGTGGACACCGGTGGCAATGACAACAGCCTCGATCTCACCTTGTTTGCATGTGGAGCCAGAGAAGACCTCATCACCGGGGTTCTTGGTGACCGGCAATGACTCGCCGGTGAGGGCAGCTTGGTCAATCTTGAGAGGATCACCTTCCAAAAGACGAGCATCTGCAGGAACGATATCTCCCAACTTGATGCTGATCAAATCTCCAGGCACCAAGATTGATGCTTCTTCCTCACTCCATTTTCCATCTCTCAACACCTTGGTTTTGGGTGCAAGACCGGCCATCAAAGCAGCTGCGGCATTGCCGGCACTGTTTTCCTCAATGAAACTAATCGTTGAGTTGATCAAAAGCAACACCACAATACCAACGAAATCTTGCCAATCCGGTGGCTTGCCCTGATTTATATACAATGTTAGAACGAAACAACAACAATAACAAAGCCTTATAGTTTTATGAACAACACAAGAATTCTGTAATTACCCCGCCATTGGCCAATGCAATGGCCATGACAGCAGCAGCCTCCATGACCCATGACAATGGATTCCACATGAAACCCAAGAATTTAAGCAGCTTGCTATCCTTTTTCTCTTCTAGTTTGTTGTAACCGAAGATTTGTAGCCTCTTCTCTCCTTCAGCTGATGTCAAACCCTCTCGGCTACATTTCAGTTGCACGAACACTTCCTCAATGGGAATGTTCTCCTGCAAATTAATATACATGTACACATAACATGTCATTGCCAAGTTCAAAGAAAAATTCAATAAGTACATATAAATATAAATATAAATATAAATTAATATTGTAATAGTAACTTACGAGATCCACATTCTCATTCTTAAGATCCTCGAAGGAGATGTCACCGGAAGCCATGATGAGAAAAATGGAAACTGTGTCACCTGCAAGTTTTGTTTATGATCTTGTTTCTACCCAACCTCTGGCCCGGAAGGCCTTGGAAGGGTAGAAAAACAGAGGAGAAAACGAAGCCAATGCCAATAACTTTTGATAAAGAAGGTGACGAGTTATTCAGGTGTGATTTGATGCTTTTATAGTGGGAGTTTGGAGTTGTGATAGGGAATGAATGCATGGTTGTGATTTACAGTTCTATTATCGTCAACCTTTGACTTTCACTTTTTTTTGCATGGTTTTGTGGTCCTCCATATATATCGCGGGAACCATTCTTCTTATTCCTTGCAAAACAATGCATTTGACTCTCCCCAAATAATTTTTTTTTACAAGCTGCTTAGTTACCACATACATTTCTTTGCTCTGACACGTGATGAATTTGTGGTGATTCCACTTTGCAAATAATTATGACCGATACCACCTACATTGGCTGCATTCTTCTTAGATAATATTAGGAGGAAGTATAAGGAGTCTATACTGTACAATGTATATAATGAGGTTAATTTTAAATTAAAATTAAAGTATTGGATGTTTATTTAAAGCGATTTAGTAGGATATTATATGTTTATTATCCTTGGTATCTGGATGGTTATTTCGGATAGTATGTGTGTATTGTATTTAATAAATTAGTAGTATTTTATCCTGAATATTCAAACATGTACAATAACAAATGGTTACTTTTTTTTATTGAGCCAAAGAATTAACCCATTGTATATATTATATACTTATTACATTAATTCTATAGTGGGATTCTAATATTATATATGGAAAATATAACATGATAATGCAAATATTCGTTGTTTATTTATAGGTTAAAACAGACGAATATTATTGTTTTGTTTGAAAAGTCGGAATAATTATACTTTTTTTCAAGATGGAGCTTATTAATGTTACTTGTACACTAAAATAAATTATCAAAATCAATCATTAATGTATTTATATATAAATATATCTTTAATTTTAATTTATTTTTAATATATATTTATATTTTAGTATGTATTTTATATTTATGATTGATTTTGATAATTGATTTTAGTATACACGTAACATAATTATATTTGATAAACGGTTTTATTAGGAAATCGGCTTTTATTTAACGAATAATCATTAATTGATTAAGTAGCAGATGAGTAAAAAAATTATTGACTAAAAAAAATGATTCTCAACTTTTCTTTTTCTTTTATAAATACAATGAAGAGGTCAATTTTGATATACTGACAATATAAAATGTTTTACACAGTCGTGTAATTACAATCGTTCTTTTAGATAATTATTCACGCGATCAATATAAAAAATAATTATTTTTGTTAATGTGGTGTTATGTGATTAAATGCACGCATAAAACCGATTTACATTGACAGAACATCAAAATTAAATTCAAAATAGGTAATGGGTTTAATGATTTGAACAAATATTTCAATACAAATAAGAAACTAATGGTTCTAACTTCTAATCCTCTTTATCGAATTCGAATGTGTAATTGTGTATAGATATATCTATACAACGTACAAGGAGAATACCTAAAATCAGTGTTCAAATTTTTTTAACATCATTATTGCCTATGATGCACGGACACTGATACGGACGCGGGACACGATATGATATGTGACACGTCGATATGCGAATTTTAAAATTTTATAAGACACGGGACATACATACATACAAAATATAAAGTATTTTTTAGATAAATTGTAATGGTATTTTGATATTTTATTGATATTAAAATATATATTTTATTTTTTTAATTATTTTTAATGTCTTATTTTAATTATATCAAGTATTTAAAATGTTTTAATAAATAATAATATATATTATATCTAAATTTGTTTCAAGAATATATGTTAAGAATAAGACGGGACACGCTGACACGTGATAGTATTTAAGTGTAATCTGAGGTGTAATGTACACGGCAACTCAGTAAAGTGCCAGTAAAGTGTTCATGCTTCATAGACTATTGCAAATTAACAAACTTTTAAGAGGTTAGAAATGGAAGTGGTGGTAACTTTCCATCCACATTTGTGTACAAATTTTATATAATAATCAGCAAGGTACTTTCGATATAATGGTATAATTTGTACAAAAATGGTCATTTTTTCGGTTGTACCCACTGGCCACTTTGCATCAAAAGTGAATTCTATGATCTTTCTCATATTTTCCCTTTCACTTGTTTTCCTTCTCTTTTATCTTGTTAGGTGTTCTAACCCAGATTTGGGTCCTTTTTAACTTGGTTTTCGATATAGATATATATCAATTCATCCCAACTTTGTAAAGTTTACCATACCCACTGGCCACTTTGCATCAAAAGTGAATTCTATGATCTTTCTCATATTTTCCCTTTCACTTCTTTTCCATCTCCTTTTTATCTTGTCAGGTGTACTAACCCAAATTTGGATCCTTTTTAACTTGGTTTTCGATATAGATATATATCAATTCATCCCAACTTTGTAAAGTTAACCATACCGATAGTGTCATTCAAAATTAACGTTTGAAACTTTCATTATACATAGTTCTAAATAAAAAAAGCATTGGTTGTTTAACATTTGAGGAAATGGTAAATGTTCGATTGTCTGAAAATACGAATAAATTGGCGTGGTTTGGTTTAAAGTATCTATTTACCTTCTGCAATAACTGTTGAATCAAACATTTTTCCCCTTGAATCCACATAATTGACCAACCTTACAAGAAATTTACACTATGGAGTAATTGTTATTTTCCCGCCTTCCCTACAAATATATTAACTACTCTCATCGTAATCAATACACCAAGTTCAATTCCAGCCACCATAGAAAACTAAAAATAGTACCCCAAAAATATTACCACATTAAAATTAACGTGTACAGGAACTCTATTAGGGTTCGTATACCATCG
Organism: Arachis hypogaea; assembly: GCF_003086295.3. Classification (NCBI taxonomy): domain Eukaryota; kingdom Viridiplantae; phylum Streptophyta; class Magnoliopsida; order Fabales; family Fabaceae; genus Arachis; species Arachis hypogaea. Next base: position 146,365,371 of record NC_092046.1, read on the forward strand.
ATAAACCGAATTGACCATAGGCATGCAGACCCTTTATGTGTCAATAAAAGATAAAAAAAATTTTAGGGAATGGATGGATCCCATATCCAGTGTTATGGAATATTTAGGGAGATCAAATTTGTGACGAAACAGCTTAACCAGTAGAAACAAAACAAATCAGTGTCCGAGTGCTTAACCAGTAAACAACCGGCAAACGTTGTAAACCAAACATCTTATAAACAAGCACACATAGAAATCCTCAATTACAAACCGCTAGCTAGAAAACCAAGTACTATATCTTCAATTTCAGGAAACATCATAACAAATATAAATAACGGATTCAGCACCAATTAACATCCATAGTATCATAAATATAAATTCTAAATAATCATGAAGCAAGACAATTGAGTATCATCACCAAAGTATCACATTGAAAACATCATAACAATTGTTCGTTTCACATAAATAGCAAACCAAAAAGATAACAGATCCATTGTGAAATGAAAATTAAACGAGTTGAAAACTGATAATGAGTTACAATCTTCGAATGTCATAGATTGTACTACAAATCTAAAACCCACTACAAAACTAGAATGGGAGAGGAAGATAGTTCCACCTTAGAACCCTAGTTTGGTGCGGCGCCAGTGCCTGCGCTTCGCATTATACCTGAAAAAACACACAGATACAACAATCAGTATTTCCGAGATTCTGATGAAGAAATTAACAAATAAATTTGAACGAAACGAAAAATAGGAACCTGATTGTATTATCCGTCCTCATGCGGATCCAGTAAGGAATAGGCCTGTTCTGCCTCATCTTCTTGGCCAACTTCTTCTTGATCCTAAAAGTCTTGTGTGAAGGCTGCACAGTAAATTAAGAACCATCAAACATTGAATCAAACAGAAGAGCCAGAAGCTTGCTAGAACTACAACACAGGAAAGAAGAACTATTGTCTTTTACCATTTTTCAGCGCCGATTATGGAACACGATGTGCTGCTCTGAACCTTCCTGGCGACGAAACCCTAATGAATTTGGTGGCAGCTGCAGAGGTATTTATAGTATAGAGAATGTTATAGGCCCATCTTGAATTGGCTACTGTTTGGGCCCTGGAGTCCATTGTTGGGCTTAGTTAAATGTACGAGGCTTTTCTTTGTAGAGTACTAGCCCAGTCCAAAATAAATAAATGTTCTAGCGAAATAAAAAACTAACTGAGATTAATTTATGAAGTTTTCAATCAAGGTGGATAAATTTTTATTTAGTAAGGTCAATAAGAAACTACCATTTTATGCAAATAAATTATTATTTATCTTATTTTTGCAGCTGATTTTTTTTCTAGTGATTAAGTATTATTATAATAAAAAATATGGAAAAAAAATGTTCACACTGAAATTTATTTACTATTTTACCACAACCTCTTCATGAATAGCAGACATTCTCAACTTAAACCAAAAATAAACAAATATTCATAACCTCTTATTGTATGACACTTCAAAGTCTAAACAATAGAAAGATTATTTTGAGACATTTTTGTCAAATGTTATGCATATTTTTGTACTAAATTAATAATGATTTACCTATTTAATTCCATTAAATTGAAAGTTGCATTTCAGAGAGAAAATTCATTAAGGAGGTAAGGTAATTTATTTTCTATAATGAAATAATGATCATTTTATTTAATTAAAGTTATAGTTTTTTTTTTTATAAATAACAAGGAGAGTGTTTAGAAAAAACTAAACAAAAATTATTTTAGAAAAATAGTCTTAATAGAGTCAATATGAAAAAATAAAATAACACAAGAAAGAAGAAAGAAAAATAAATGATATCCTAATTAAATATATGAGAAAGAATTTGAATGGTATGATAAGAGTTAGATATTGAAAACGTGACGGTGAATAGTTGGAAATTCACGCGGAGTAGGTTATATTAGGTTATAGGTTATAAAGGTTAATTTAAAAATTTTTACAAAATTTTAGGGTTGGAATAATTTTGTCAATAATTTTTTTTTAATATCTAAAATTAGTTTTATTTTTTGGTATTTAAATGTGTAAGTGTTGTTAATATTTATGGATATAAATGATAATTTATTTATTCTAATAATAATAATAATAATTTGTGGATATGAGATTTAATCTTAACTCTCATCCAAGTGATGTAACAGAACCTGTGTTGATCATGCGGATTTAAAATTAAATTTTAAAAGAAAAAGTGATTGCATTTTTCCGAAGCAATAAAACCTTGGTTAAACCTTGATCTGCGATGCTTCTTCCATCGTCTTCACGCTCGCCATTACTCTGCAAATAAGAGGTTTATGAGACACTCGCAACAGTTTCGAAGGATTTCGAATCGAATCAATTAGATTTCAATCGCCGATTTTAACTGTTTGTGATTGCACATTTTGCGAAGATGCCTCGCCCCAAGAGAAAAGCGGCCGTACCAACCAGATCTTCTGATGCTGATTCTTCTGCTCGTCCTGGTTCGTATTTGTGCTTCCGTTTATCCTCATTGCTTCCCGCGAAAAAAAAAAAACATCATAAACTTCACTAGCTGAAAACAAGAAGTTCACATTAACAATTTTTTAATTGCTGGGTCTGTGAACAAGTGCTGTTGTTAAGGAATTTCGGTTTTTCCTTGCTCCTTGATTGATTTCAAATCTTAATATCTTGTTTTTGTTGAACACGAACTGTTTGTGTTTATGCGCATTAAACCCTTCAATATTTAAAGAGTTAATGAGAAATAAGCTTTTTTCTTCCATATATAATTGAAAAGGCTTTTTCTTGGTGTTGTGATCCTGTAATAATTGAGACACATGTTATGAATGTTAAATGCATAAGTTGCTGATAGTGTTAAGTGGGAAATAAGTAGATATAGTTGTGGCTAATAGTACATCGAGTTAGATGTAATTTAAGGAGGAAAAAAAAAAACAAAATAACAAAAGCAAAGAGTAGAAGAAGAACTGCATTACTGCATCCAAGGTAAATCATACTGGTTCTGCTTCGCTGCTGATTTTGAGTATCATTATAAAAAAGAATAATAATAAAATAAAATAAAATAAAGGTGTTCAGAAAGTATGCCTCAATATGTAACAATATGTGTTGTCCTGAACAATTAGGCTTTGGTTATAACTTGTAAATGACTGTTTATAGCTTTCCTAAAATATGAAAACTTTCTTTTCATCTTCCTTTTTCTCCCCCTTGTAATATCTGCTATCTTCTTGCTGAGTTCTGGTGGTAATTATTTCATTTCATGTTATTATTCAGAACCAAAGAAGCCAAGGGGAAACCAATTTAATCGGATTGATCAACTGTTTGAATCATACGTGAATAAGACGCTGGGATTGATTGAGTAAGTATTTAGATGTTGAAATCATGCCTGCTGCCCTGCTCCCATCTTCCCTGCACCTGCATTTGCTGTTATTTGGTTCGTAGCCGAGAATTTGGCATGACTATGTATGAATTATTTTCAATTTTTTTTTTACTTAAAACTTTTCTTGTTTTACTAGCCATGTGCTCCTTTAGTGATTGTAGTTTGCAAAATTTTGTCCTATACTCGGCAAATAACTGATTGGTGGGAATTAGCATTTAGCATTAGAGGAAATGGTTTTGCATGAATGCTTGTTCATGTTTGACAATTTGTGCCTCCATCCTGGTTCAAGTTGATGCAACTCTTAATACAATGCTGTGTACTTTGGTTTGTCAGTCCAGAAGGAATTGAAGCACTTTGTAATGATGTGAATGTGAACCATACAGATGTTAGAATGCTGATATTTGCTTGGTACGTGACTGATGATGAATAAGTTTCTTCTTTACCTCTATCTAACTGACCTTTTTAACATTAATAAATATATGATTGTCTCAGGAAAATGAAAGCTGAAAAACAAGGTTATTTTTCCAAGGTAAGTAGAGGGAAGTATGGATTTACATTGATAATTTAATTACACTGCAGAAAACATTGAGATTTGCAACATGCATTATTAATTCCTAACTGTCAATTAAGCTAAATGATTTATTTTAAACCATTAACTTTGTGAAATATTTATATGCATAATCCTTGAGATGCCCTTCAATATTGGAGCCATCATGAGTTTTATTCTAAAATGTTTGTGAATCTAACAGTCAGAGTTTTTTTCTTTTCTTTTTTTTTTTTTAAAGAAAAGGAAAAAAACTTATATATTTTGACAATCCTGTTATATTTGGTTGTCAAAGTTTAGATTTTCTGTGTGAAAGCACAACACTATGCAGCTTAATGCCATGGCAAGGCCAAACCAATATTTTCATACTTAATACATCATTCTTGTCATCATCGGTTGAGACAGCTTGAATTCCCTGCCATATGTCACTTAGTTTCTGGATATATCTTGATCGCCAGTTTTTTCTTTCTCCATATAGGATGAGTGGCGAAGAGGCCTCAAGTGTTTAGGAGCCGACACACGCCCAAAATTAAAAAAAGCAATTGAAGGACTGGATAAAGAGGTATTGTTATAGTTTATTCAGTGAAGAAATTTCTTGATAATTTGTTGAGATTAACCATTGACTGTGGATGACCTCGATTGAAGATTTGTGGTGCTATTTATTCCCTTTATGTGTCTTGTTTAGTTGAAGGTGCCAGAGTGCTTCGAGGACTTCTATTCCTACGCATTTCAATACTGTTTAACAGGTAAGCTTAGTATTATATTTATTGGGCCTCTATTTGAAATATAATTTATATATTTTCCCTTGTTGCAATATTTCCTCCTATTCTTTTTCATCTGTCCAAAAGGTGTTAACATCGAATAATACTTTCAGAAGAGAAGCAAAGGAGTGTAGATATTGAGACCATCTGTGAGCTATTGAACATTGTTCTGAAATCCGAATTCCCCAATCAGGTCAATTTACTAGTTGAGTATCTAAAGGTGGGTAAGCAGTTATTTAAGCTTATTTATGTTTTCTTGCTTAATATGTGAAGTTACATGTAAATATTCTATCTGACAAATATATTAGGCTCTGAAGAATTTCAACATGTTATTTTTATTAGTTTATAATTTCACTCTTAATTATAGAAATGTTAAACTTTCATGCTTGGTTAATGATCTGAAATTTCAAATTTTTCATGTACTTCCCTTACCTACTTTAACTTGGAAGGTCTCTATTACAAAACCAAGTGATGGAATAGATTTCTCCGGATGACCCCTGGTGTTTATGCAGAGTTGTATAGTTTAGTTGATGGCTATGTATCAAACTATCTTTAATATCCATATACTTCAAACTATTTGCTGATGCTTGGAACAACTTTTTGACAGGTCCAGAATGACTACAGAGCTCTCAACATGGATCAATGGAGAAGCTTTTACCGGTTTTTTAAAGAGGTGACGCTTTACTTCTTCTCCCTTCTGTTTGGATTAATATCGCAATTAATTGCAGCTTCAAATTATAAATTCTCAAGTTTTGACATATTATGAGGTCCTAACTATATAATTTGGAAAATTAAACTTTCTTGAACTGAATTTACTTTTTTTCCCCGCTCCCCATTGTCAAATAAATCACTAGCTATCAACAAACACACTCATGGAGTTCATTTTGCTATCCGCATATGTGGTCTATGCTACAATGAATCGTGTTTAATTATTATGATGTGTTATGTTATTCATGAATCATGCACTTCAATTGTATAATTGAATGTTCGAAGTAGGGTAATTTCATTTCAAGAGGTCATAACTCATATGCATAACAACATTTGATATTTTGGTGGTTGTAGGTAGACTTCCATGACCTTGAAAATTATGACTCAAGTCAAGCTTGGACAGTTATCATCGACAATTTTGTTGAATGGTTGAAAGAAAAAGAGAAAAATTAGTTTCACTCCTTTAATCTGCCAACTCGAGACCAGAATACTTTGAAGCGGAATGCAACTGTATATGGCTCTTGTGAGTTATCCATCTGCAGTTTTTCTGCAGTAAGTTGTCACGATTGCTCCCTTTGTAACCTTTTCATATAGTATCAACGTCAAAGCAATTTTGAATCTTCTTTCCAAGAAATTTTATAATATAATATCGGTATTAAAATGCTTCATACAGCACCGTTTTCTTTTATATTCATGTGGAATAATATGCCTTAATCTTGTGTGTAAATTAAATATAGATAATAAAAAGCTAAACGAGGAGATAATATGCCTCGATGGTCTTATCACTGTTGTGCAATTGGAGACCTTTCTTATCTGTCACTTATTCAAGCTTTCAATTCCTTGGCTTCGGCTCAGCTTTTATATTCTCTCCAACAGTCCAAATAACACGTTTTTTTTATAAAGAATGCACAAATAACTTCACACAATCTCCAATCTCATGCAAGTATCCAAGCCCTGGAAGCTGCATTTGTTCGAACAAAAAACGTTATTTAGAACTAATGATAAAAATAGTACTTAAAATATCAAAATAAATGAAATTAATTTTCTTATCGGTTAAATAATGTCGTATTTCAAAATGATTTATATATCATGGTTACGATCTTTCGATGATTGGTTATCATTAACCTTAATTGTTTATATTTGCGATGATATGTGACTTTGTTTACCTTGCGTTGAGATTTTCCAGTCACTGGTATCAAAGCCAGCAGCCCAAAAAAAATAGCCACGAAGGCAAAGGGCTTGAGCATAAGCAACCTTAACTGTAACCGTCAAGGGATCATCGTAGCCAACCCAAGAACTCCCAGAATATGAATAAACCGACGCCGTTTCAACGTCATACGCAACCTTCGCACCACTTTGGTTATTAAATTCCACCACCTGAAAGTACGCCATTGCACCGTTCAACCCGGGACCCGGACCAGCAGCATCAGAACCAATTCCGTGCACGTTCGGATCCTGAAGCTGCCACGTCATCCCATAAAGCGGCAAGCCCATAACTACTTTCTCGGGAACAACTCCGCCCTGGATCCACGACTGCAACCCGAAACTAACGCTTATGTTTCGACCCGGGTCGAAAAGGCCGCTCGGAGCTCCGGTCACGTTGCCCCATGGCCCGCGAAGGCTGTAGCTCATGACGTTGACCCAGTCAACGTTCTGATTGATGGAGTCCACGGGGTACTTGTGCGGCGGAGTGGAGGACAGGAAGAAGTCCACCGCGAAGTACACGGCAGCGGTGAGCAGCAGCGGCGGGCGGCGGGTGGCGACGGCGTCGGCGGAGATTGCCAGGCGCCATTCATGAAAAAGCTGGCCGAGGTCGTTCATTTCGTTGGAGTCCCTAGGGAACTCCCAGTCGAGGTCGATACCGTCGAAGCCGAAGATTCTGGAAACTTGGATGGTGGAGTGGATGAAGGATGCGCGGGTGGCGGCGGTGGAAGCGATGAGGGCGAAGAGAGAGGCGTTGCTATTGGAACCGCCGATGGAAAGGATGGTCTTGACCGGAGGAGTTTTGGCTCGGAGTGTGGTGGTGAAGTTTGTGAGGGTTGCGGCGGTTGCGTCTGACACGTGGAGGGCATAGGTGAGGTTGTTTGGGAAGAGGAAAGCGTAGTAGACGTGGGTGAAGAGTGAAGTGTTAATGGATGATGGTGGGAATATTTGATTCTCGGACCAATATATTCCTTTTACTGGTGATGAAAGTGTTGTCTTGTGACAAGTAGCGAAAATGATAACTGCTGTTGTGAGGAGGATATGGTGAATCATGATTACGCTAACGTTTTGGTGTGTTTAATAACCATTTATGGAGCTCACATTTATATACTGCCATGCATGTTGTTGTTAGTTAAGGGCTGTCAGAAACAGTTGCCATGCATGCAAGCTAGTTAGTAATTAAGGTTTTGATCTCACAACTGCCGTCCGTGACAACTATATTCATTTGACCCATAAAGGGATCGGAATCTTTATGGGTGAATCATCATAATTATAAAATTAACATGTTGGAGAACTTAATTAGTTATATATACGTACCTTTGCTTGCCTCATTCATCAAATCAAATGAAGAACCAACGAAGGAGGTAGGAGGGGGTAGGTGTCTCTTTGCAACACTCGAGTGGGTGACTCAATGTTATTGTCGGCCATGGGATGCCTTTCTAGATTGGTAAAAGCCATAAAGAAATAGAATAACAGAAGATGAATCAATTAGTGGAAGAAACATGGTTGCAATATGTTTGGTTTACAACGTGTGTTGATGAGTTGACATTGACCGGCCACTCTAGTTATTATATTATTATGAAAGGTTTAAATTGACCGGAATGATATATACACTTTAATATTATAAAAGGAAAATATACAGAGTGGTGTAAATATAATTTCTCTGTGCACTGCATTGCATGTTCTGCTCCATGCAATCATCATCTTGGTATCATTTGAGAAATTGTAACATCATTAATTGAAACATATTTTATGGATCTTTCTTTCTCATCATCTTCATGTTTCTTCACTGAAAAACCAGGCATTTTGGGACTACCAATAGCTGCAGTTTCATTCTTGAGAATTGAATCAACTTCCAACATGGAAGGTCTATCTGCAGAGTTCTCTTGAACACACAAAAGAGCTACTTGCATGCATCTCATGAGTTTACATGCTGATGTTGTATCATCTAATGAAGGGTCTAAAAATTCCACACCTCTTCCCTCCATCCACAGCTCATATGCCTGAAATGATGAATCAAAACCATTTTATGGATCATAACACAAGAAACATATATTAGTCACAGAAAATAAAATATATAATCCAATAACTTACATATTCCAACAGGTTCATATTTTCATGTGGTCCATAGTAACATGAAGTCCTCTTCCCACTTATGATTTGCAACAGAAGAACTCCAAAGCTATAAACATCGTACTTCGTCGAGTATATGCCTTTTCTCACATACTCAGGAGGTACATAACCGCTGCAAAAACAAGTATGAACTCATTAGAGACATGAATGATTAAGCATGATAAGTCATCATCAGTTCTAATTTACATACTATGTCCCAACAATCCTGCTTGTGTTTGCTTCAAGGTCATATTTCCTGAAAATTCTTGCCATGCCAAAATCTGATATCTTGGGATTCATATTATGGTCTAATAAAATATTACTGGCTTTGAGATCTCGGTGGATTATGGTGAAATTTGAGTACTCTTGGAGATAAAGAAGGCCTTGAGTAACCCCTTCAATGATGTTGGCACGCTTGCTCCAGTCTAAAAGAATTGATTTCCTTGGATCTGCATTGAGTTTAATTCTGAATTATTACTCTACAGAATATAGATGCAAAAACACTAGGTCTAAGAATAAACTCTGATTTCAACTCTGATCGAGTTTTCCAGCAAGACTAAAAGAATGAGGTATACATGTAATAATTTAATAGGGGGGCAAGTAATGTAACAGACCAAAGAGAAAATGATCTAAGCTTTTGTTTGGTAGGTATTCATAGATCAAAATCTTCTCATCCCTTTTTGTGCAGTAACCCAGAAGTCTAACCAAATTCACATGTTGTAATCTTGCCGTAAGCGCGATTTCATTTTTGAACTCTTCTAGGCCTTGATTCGAGCTTTCTGAGAGCCTTTTCACAGCTATCTCCTGCCCCTTTGGTAATTTTCCCTGAAAATATTAACATATAAGTATATGAATAGCTAGTTATCCAAGAGCAGAAGAAATGGGGGTAAAAAAGACAGTTTATTTCCAGGAAACAGAAGCAGAACTGCATTATTTGAAGGGAATTGAAAAGCCTGAAGTATTCAAATTTTACCTTATAAACCGTGCCAAATCCACCCTCTCCAAGTTTATGATCTCTTGAGAAGTTATTTGTTGCCATTTTGATTGTGAGATAACTGAATGCAGTCAAGTCAGAACCATTCCCTTCTACATGATCTTGTTCAGCTCCTGATAAACATTTCCTTATTTTGTATAATGCTTTTGTAATGGTGGCTGCGGTTCCTGCAAAATACAAAAGAATGAGAAATAAATCTTATGGGAAATTGCAAAATATGTCAATCTTGTTATATGATTAATAGGGTGTTACTTTGCTTCATCCTTACCTCTGTGGCAGTAGCAAAACACTATTCCCAACAGAATTATGACAGTTACTGTTGATAGCAGAACAATTATCAACAACCTCCTCTTATGATGATCTTCATCTACTTCTTGAGCAGCAGGATATTGTTGCAAAATGAAGGGATGAAAATGTTATTGTAGAAACTAAGAAGAACATTGTACACACAGCACCACAAATATACAACCAATTATTTGCTATGCTGAAAAACATGATCATAATCCAATTTTGAGCAATGTTTTTTGGTAATTAAACTCACCTGCCTTTGAAAGGACCCAATTGTCATCGTTGGCAAGTTGGAACACATTGTAGCCAAGAAGTCCCTTTTCCTTGGCATAAGAAACTTTGGCTCTGATTGAATCCACATCATCAAAATCAACCCAAACGGTGGCTGCAACTGTGAACTCATCCACCACAAAATTGTTATTAAATCTTGAAACAACTCCATTATTCCCGAAGCTTCTAAGAAAACTCTTTATAAACTTATAACCCATAGAACCGTCCCTTGTAGTGGCAGGTCCCGATGCTGGTGCCGCGATGCAATTCTCCCCTTGATTCACAAGTGTCCATGCATATCCATGATAAGGCAACCCAATTACAAGCTTGTTAGATGAGAATCCCCTTCTTCTCCATTCTTTGATACCAGAATCAGTGTTGTCCCAATTCGTTGGACCATACAAAGCTGCATGAAAACCCGTGATATTGTTCTTTGTAGGAACATAGTAATCATATGCCAGAAAATGCACCCAATCCAAGTTCCTCTGCATTGAATCAAAAGGGTAACTCGTTGAATCTGAAGCTCTAAGGTAGTAACCCGCCATCACTAACAGTAACTCTGGTTTACTGGAGTTTCTTGCCTCAGAAGTTATGGCAGCTCGCCACTCCTCCAGAAGTTTCCCGAAATCGGCAAGCTCCGAAGCCGGTACTGGGGATGCTCCAATAAGATCTATGCCTTGAAAACCATGTGACCTTGCTGTTGTAATAGAAGAATGAATGAAGGATTTTCTATGAGAAGATTGGTTTAGCATTGAGAAAAGAAAAGTGTTGTCTCTGCCACCAGCCCAGATGGATAGAAGCGTTGAAACGGTTGGGTTTTGGGACTTAACTGTTTGGGTGAAGGCTGAGAACTTGTGAAGTTCAGAAGCGTTGATGAAGATGTTATAGTTGGTCCAGTTAATGAAAGAAAAAGCGCATAAGAGGTGAGTGAAGAGTGTGGATTTGATGTCTGAAGCGGAGATTTCACTGGCAGAATTGTAATAACCAGCTTTGACCCATGTCGATGATGATGCAGTGTGTGCAGCAGTGAGAGGAAGGAAGAAGAGTAAGAAGAAGCAACTAAGCATTGATGTTGAAGCCATCACTAGTGGCAAAGTTGTATGTGAAAAGTTATGATTCAAGTCCACATCAAGTATTTCTAGATTCCAGAAGGAAGCAGGTTATGGGAACTAAATTTATCAATGGACACTCCTATAACAAATTAGGTGTATTTGTAAACTGCAAAACTCCTGTCACAATTTACATAGATTATAAAAAAATATATTTTGGTATCTATTTTTTATTTTATATATTCTAATAAATTTGGTACCATATTATTTATTATAATAAATTGACCCAGGTTCCACGTTGAGGAAAATTTGCATCCTTATTCCTTCACCGCCCAAGTCTTCATTTGATAGATTTGAAGGGACCGCTTTGAGTTTATCTCCGTGGAAAGTGGAATTTTCTAAGAGGCTGCCAATAAAAATATCAAACATGCTGGTACAGTGTATACACACCACAAACTAATTATTACGTATTTATATATAAATATAAATATATTATTTGCATGATTTTAATATATATTGATATTTTAATATGTCTTTTTAATTTTTAATGTACCAATTTCATAGTTATGAAGTCAATTTAAAAGTGCAATTTACTGTTCCCAGTCTTTGTTACATTTGACCTTTAACGTATTATAAGGTTTTTTGGTCAACATATTTTTAATCAATATTCAATACTAAGGAGTAAGGAGTAAATACTCAATTCGGTCTTTGTCCATTTTACGAATGACAAAATAATTTTTATCTAAAAAAAAGAACACTTGGATCCTTAACCTTTTTATTTTGGAACAATACGATCTCTTTGTTAAAAAATTATTTAAATAATAATAAAAAATTGATTTTATGAGAGTTTTATTTGTATTTTGTGGGAGTTTTAAACCTTCACAAAATTATTTTTAATAATATAGCTAATTACTACCACTACTACCACTACCTTCTTCATCCTTATTATTATGGATCTTACTTCTATTATTTTTATTGATTTATCATCATTAATATCTCCTCTACCATCATCATCACTAATATCAATATTATCAACATTAAAGTTCTCTTTTTTCATTTTTTATTCGATATTTTTTTCTTTTAAAAAGTATTTGTACTACAATTACTATTTTTTGTGGTATCATTTTCATTGATAGTTTTTCTTCACTTAACCCCCATTCGTAAAGGAATTTTTCAAAAATAAATTTATTAATAGTTTGTGGAGGTTTAAAACCCCCACAAAATACAAATAAAACTGTCACAAAACCAATTTTTATTATTATTTAAATAAATTTTTGAGAAAAGGACAAATAGGTCCCTGACTTTTTGTCCCGCGGATATTTTCGTCCCTGACAATTGAAAAATACTTTTAAGTCCCTGATTTTCACAAAACTTGGACGGATCGGTCCCTCACGAAGGCATTTGGACGGATCAGTCCCTGACGGAGGCATTTGGATGGAGAGACTGATCCGTCCAAATTTTGTGAATATCAGGGACTTAAAAGTATTTTTCAATGGTCAGGAACGAAAATGTCCGCGGGACAAAAGATCAAGGACCTATTGTCCTTTTCTCAAATTTTTAACAAAGAAATCGTATTGTCCCAAAAAAAAAAAATTGAGGATCGAAGTGTCTCTTTTTTTAGACAAAAATAACTTTGTCCTTTGTAAAAATGGATAAAAACTGAATTAAATGTTTACTCCAATACTAAGCAAGTTATTCTCCATTCCAGTTGTGTTAGGTTTAAGCTCTCTCTCTCTTTTTTTTTTTTTTCAATACGATTCCCTACACATCTAAAGATTTTAAGTTCGATTAAGTTGATTTGAACCCAATAAAAATTTCTCACGTACAGTGAATCATAAACTTTTTTTTTCTTCATGTAATTCCTCTTTATTATCGTTCTTTCTTGTTGTTGTTTTTATTTTTTGTCCTCTCCTCTTTTATATATATTGCATATTTTTTATTTGTTTTTCATTTTTATTAAAAATATAAAGCAAACATATTTATGAGTTAATAAAACAAAAATAAAATAATTAAAAAAATAAATTTTTTTTAATTATACAGAATTTATTTAGAACAGTAGCACCACTCATACTAAAAGCTCTAAAATTCTAATACCATGTCATGAAACCACTCATTCAAAAACTTAAGTTGATAGGAAAAGATAACACTAATGATTATATATCTAAGAGGAAGTATAAGAAACCAATAAAATATATGTACAATGTGTACAATGAAGGTTTAAGAATGTCCGATTCAGTATTAGAGATATAACCATCAGTGTTACATTTTCCTATTAGCTTAAGTTCTTGGGATGAGTGATTTCATAACATGGTATCAGAACTCTAAATTCAAAAGGTCAAAAGTTCGATCATTACACATTTGATAAATTTAAAGGGACCGCTTCGAGTTTATCTCTGTGAAAAGTGAAACTTTCTAGGACGCTGCCAATAAAAATTTTAAATACCAGTATATACACACCAAAAATTCCTTTCTAATTTCTTCAACTCCCATCCTCTTTCTGATTATTGTATCATTTTTATTTTTGTTCTTCTTAAAAAAATGAAATAAGACAAATTATGAGTAGATAAAAAAAAAGACTGTGACAAAGAAAAAGAGGAAGATAGAGTTTTTAATTATATAAAAATTATCTAAAAAATTGACATAAATTCTTACTAAAAGATAAAAAGAATTATGAAAATATAAAATAAAAAAAGGTGATAATAAAAAAGAAGAGAAAGAAGAAGGAAAGTTTTAAATTGTATTAAATTTATTAAGAATATATTATTAAAATTTTTTAATTTTGACATTAAAATTTTTTAACCGTAATATATAAAAATTTAACTAATTTTGTTATCATTGAACTAATTGAGTATTATTGAACTCATATATAAGAGGTGTAGCTATTTTGGTATTATTTGTAACGTTTGATTCTAAAGCACATTTAAATTTATTACGGTACTAAGTCATTGATTAATGAGTTATTGTATACACAAAGTGTAACCTCAAGCATAAGCGAACTAGTGACTAATGAGTTAATCACTAGACTAACCCAACTTAATTATAAATTTAACTTAATTAAAAAAGTTAGTTGTATAGTATTTTTATTTTTAATAATATTATTTTTAATTTTAATCCATCTTGTCATTTTCAAAACTAATCCTTCCACTTATTTAGATTTTAATGCGAAATAGATAAATACAATTGAAAATGTTTGATAACAAAAAAAAATTAACTAAAAAAAAATTATAATTTATCTTATTTAATATTTATTAATTGTTGCGATAATTAATAAATATTAAATAAGACAAGTTCTATCTGTATTTTTTGTCTCTTTAACATTATATTATCATATACAACAAGTTAAGAGGGTAAAAGTATAAGTGTGTAACAGATCACGCACCAAAAAATCACTACTCTATTATTTGGTGGTTATTAGGTCATAATAATTAATTAGTTATAAATGCCATTAAAATCGAGTGAAACGTTTTCTTATTTATTTGAATGAGGTGATTGGCCAAATGAATGTAATAAGATGATTTGAAATAACGCGAGTGAGTGAGTGGAATAATGGTTTTTTTATTTTAATAAATAAAATAATTATAATAATTATCGAAATAAATAATTTAAAAAATATTTATCAAAATAAATATTTTTTTCATATAAATAAGATAATTTTGCATGTATTTTGTTTACTGTGTAAACGAGATAAGACAGGTAGACGTGATATCTATATATTTCGTTTACTTTTTTTTTTAAATATTTAAAAATAATAACAAATATTAATAATATCAATAATTCAAAATTGTAGCATGTAATCAGTACATAAAAAATGTTAGTAGAAGAGATTAAAATTATTTAAATGGGAGCATGAAGTTGATACACGATGAATTAAACATAGAAAGATAAAATAACCATTTGTCAATTGTTAGGAGAAGTTGATGGGGACAGTATCTCCATCAATCTCTCCGCAAACTGTTATTTCTTCTTTTTGTATTTTATTTATCGTACATCAACTTCACGCTTCCATTATTTCAATTTTTAGAAGTGGACACAATTACCTAATTTATTCTCATCATGGAATTTTTTTTGAACATGTACTAATTTTTTATTTTTCAAATTTAAATCAATCAAATTGAATCATAATTTATTCTAAAAATTTTTATGTACTCTTTTTGAGTACTAATTGATCAAACATATTCATTTTACTCTCTTTTACTAACTTGTTTATGTACAAACTACATGCTAAAAATTTAGATTATTGATATTATTAATATTTTTTATTATTTTTAAACAAAATTATTTTTTTAAAAATACATTTATCCTGTGGATAAGATAAAAGAGGAGTATTTATTTCGACAAATATTTTTTAAATTATTTATTTCGATAATTATTATATTTATTTAATTTATAAAAATAAAAGATTTCAAAAAAAAAAAAAATCCAACTGATTAATCATGGAATTACCAATTACTAATCACCAACACTTACCGACAACTCTTCTAATAATTTGTGCCACCTCTGAATAGGTAATTTAAAAAAGTGTATTATTATTATTATTATTATTATTATTATTATTATAATAATAATAATAATAATAATAATAATAATAATAATAACACTTTTTTTTGTTAGAAATAAATAAAATGAATAATAATGTTTTAAAATTTAAATTAAAATATTTTTTTAATACAAACATAAAGGATATCTTTTAATTATATTAAATACAAAAATATCAAATAATTTTAATTTTAAAATTTTTAGAATAATCTTTAATAATTTTATTATTATTATTATTATTATTATTATTATTATTATTATTATTATTATTTAGTGACTATATATATATATATACATAAAAATTTAATAAATAAATTTATTATTATTTTTATAAAAAAATACAAAAAATTATGGTACAATATTATTATACAATTAATAATAATAAAAAATTATTTTATTTTTTTCGTCAGAGGATGGTTATGTTTAATAGAGAAAAACATTGGAAATTGACCTGTGTTTTAGTTTTTTTAGGGACTAAAATGTTCATTTTAAAAATATTTAGGGACTAATTTGGGTAATTATTCTGTCGAAAAATGAACTAGAGACCGATTTGCCTGTCGAAGTAAAACTTTAAGAATTGATTTGCGTATTAATTTTGTTTGGGAACTAAAATGTCTACTTTTAAAATATTTGAAGACTGATTTAGATAATTACTCGAAATAATATGATTTGCGAGAGTAAAGTGAACATTAAAAGCCCAACTTAATTATATGGGCCAAGCCCAAGAAAAATCAATATTCCTTAACATAGTTATAAGAATCGGATCTTGACCAATATGTTGGCCTCGTAGAAACCACATCCCAAGTTCGAATCCCAACTATGGCTGGGTAGTGATGAAACTTTTAGTGTGTGAGTGTGTATGACAAAAAAAAAAAGAATCGGATCAAATCAGAAAGAATAGAACATAGAATCTGATTGAACTGTTCGGTTTGATGAAAATCAGAGAATCGGCGGTTTTTATGATCCGACCGGTTTGAAACTTGTTTTTTTTTTTAATTTTCTAAAAGGACTTCCCTTGGTTTTAAGAAAAAGGGGAAAGATTCTAAAAATCGGATCGGACCGTCTGGTTCAACCAGATTAATCGGAAATCGGTCATTTGACCGGTCCAATTAACGTTCAAACCTATTTAACAAAAAGTCGGTTAAAAAACAGGTCAAATTGGCGGTTAACCGGTGAACTGGCTGAACCGGCCGGATTTTATAAAAGCCCGATTCTCCTCCTTCGGCGGCAAAACACAGTCGTTTTGATGAAAGGAAAAAAATAAAATAAAATCCACCCCCAAACAGCACACCCTACGTCCCACCCCTCTCTCTTCTCTCTCACTCTCACATTCGCCAAAATGAATCCCTAATTTAACCCAATTAACCCTATCAGAGCCCCCAGCCGCCGCTACCGTCAGCCCCCCGCCGCCGCCACTCTTCTCTTCCTCATTGTCTCTGTGCTCGTCGCGAAGCCCCACCAGCCCCGCCACTCTTCTCCTCCTCACCGTCTCTGTGCTCGTCGTGAAACCCGTCTCTGTGATCGTCGTCGTCGGCAGTGACAGAGGGTGCCGTCGTCGTCATCCTCCTCGATCCTCTTCTCCTCTACGTCACGAGAACGGTTGCTCAATCCTCTTCAAGCGCGTCCTCTCCTCCGTGAATCTCTGCCCGGAGCCTCGCCGTGGAATCTCTGCTCGGTTCCTCGCCGTCGCAAACTGATCCTCTTCTGAGCTCACTGTCACCGTCGTTCCTCCCTCGCAGTGTCTCCAGTAAGCCGCTGCTTCTTTAGTTTCGATTTCTAAGATTCTGGCTTCTGAGTTTGATTTTTTGTACTAGATTTTGAGTTGGGATTGTGTTCTGAGTTGGGTTGTTGCTTAATGTGATTCTGAATTTAATTTGGATTGTTTCTCTTAGTTTTTCTGTTTCTGGATTTGGAGATTGAGTTGTCTGTATTCTAAGTTTTTGTTGTTGAAAAGCATTGAATTTGTTGAACCTAGTTAGGGTTTGGTTAGTTATAAGAGGCTTGTTGCACAATAAGAGATTTCATCAATGTGTTATTCAATTGAATTGTATAAGAGAATAATTAGCCTTGGCTTGACAATGTTGCCTGCAAGATCACTTCTTTGATGCAGCAATAGCCAGTAAAGTCCTAATCTTCACAAACTGAAGTTAAGGTTTCCTCCAAATCTATCCAATATTTATTCTTGAGCAAAGCCTGGAACAGGACGATAGGAATAATAGCCTACCTCAGGGTTGTTGTTTGGAATTGGATCATGGCTTGAGTCTGGAGAGGGAGAAGCGTTGGTTTACTGATCTCTTTCAGGTCCTGGCTGAGCTTCAACAAGATCTGGTGTTAGATGAAGTTTCTTTCTGGTATACACTAATTTTTAGCAGTTTGAGTGGAAATTCTGCCTCAGTTAGTTGTTTTTAAAGTCATCAATAAATTTAACTCAATCTGAATACTATCAATGGACTTTTCATCTTCAATTTTATTATATCTTAAATTTTTAATATACTAATGGATATATTATAGTAACATGTATTATTCCCCAATGGTCATAATCATAATAATATATTATTTAAAGAACAATATTTAAAATTGTGAAATTATGAACCTCTAATGTCTTTAATGTATCGAGTGTGTGTTTTTAAGAAAACTACCAATGTTTAATCTTGAGGTATAACACCAGTCTCATGTTGAAGTATAACTTTAAAATTATTTTCATATTAAAATTTTTTTACTTAAAAATTAATGAATTTAAATATGTAAAATTATATATTAAATTTTTAATAACTTTATTTAATATTTAATTAAATCGGTTGAACCCTGATTGAACCATTGAACCAGTGAACCAGTCGCCTCACCGGTTCATTGACCGATCCGGTTCTCGCAACCTTCAGACGAACGCCGAATAACCGGTACCCCATCCCCATTCCCCCCAATCCTAATTCCGTAAAGTTCCAAACGGCAGCACCCAGGGGCAAGTAACCTTCACGACCTCACCTCACCGCAACACCGCCGGCCGTGTCGTCTTCTTCGTGTCGCAGGACACGGTGCGGCTCCGACGACATCACCTGCACCGCGGCTCCTTTGTCTTCTTCGTCGCTTCTCGTTTCTCCGCGGCTCCTTGCTCCGCTTCGTCGTCGCGTTCTCTCCGTCGTCTGCGTCCTCTGCTCTCTCGGACAGGTTGGTGGTCTCCTCATATTCCTAACTGATTTATCTTCTTCTAATGCAGTGGCAATATGTTAAATTTGAGCATGAATCTGTTTGGTTGTGGTCTCTTAATTTCTTGAATTTTTTGAATTTGTTGAATTTTTTAGTATGAATTAATTTCCTGAATTCTGAATTTGTTGAGTATGAATCTGGTTGTTGAATTTCTTGGATTTATTGAGTTTGTTGAATTTTTTAGTATGAATCTGTTTAGGATAATTTCTTGAATTTGTTGAGTATAAATCTGTTTATTGAATTTCTTGAATTTGTTGAATTTTTTAGTATGAATTAATTTCTTGAATTTCTGAATTTATTGATTATGAATCTGTTGGTTGAATTTTTTGAATTTGTTAAATTTTTTAGTATGAATCTGTTTAGGATAATTTCTTGAATTTGTTGAGTATGAATCTGTTTGTTGAGTATGAATCTATTTAGGATAATTTCTTGAATCTGTTTATTTACGTGGACTACAACGAAATACATGTCACTTTGAAACAGGGAGATAGGAACAAGCTAGATAAGCTATTTTCTCTCCTGTTTCTTATATCAATCCAACAATCATGATATGACCCAAGAAATTTATATAAAAGCTCGAGTAAAGTTTTAAGAAGTATTTATGAGTTGGGATTCGCTAATGAGAAAAAGAAAATGGAAAGACCTAAAGTGTGTAGACTATACCATATCTTTTTCTTTGTATTTACTGTGTGTCACTTCCCTATTGTCAGAGGATAAAATGATAAATGCATAATGAATATAGAAGAAAAGAATCGTGATGTGCAAGTGTTTTCAGTATATTAATATGAGAAAAATGTAAATGTAACCCCCTGGGGGGACAATTTATAGTTGTTTATAGAAACATTCTGTTTTTGGTCAATTGAAAATATAGATTTATTTATTTATTTATTTATTTGGTTTAGAATCGGGGTATAATCTAGATTTAGTTAACCTTAATTATCATTGACCAAGATGTACTTGTATAATGCTAGATCAATTGATTTGGAAGATGATCTGGATGATGATGGAGCTAATAATTATGTGGAAAATGCAAATCAAAATGAAACCAATCAGGATGTAGCTTCACATTTGTCAGATGAAGAACAATTCCCCGACTTTGAAATCACTCCTTGGATATAGTTCATGGATTGTTATTCTTATTGTGTCTAATTAAGATACTATTGTAGTAGTACTAACTAATTTCATGTCTATCTTTAACACTACAGCTTTGATCCATTGGATCCCGGAGTCGCAGTGTTCTCCTCCATGGATCGCCGGAAAAAGAGAGAGAAAACGACGGTAACTAAACCCTCAACGGTAGATGCTCCCTCGCCACCGAAAATCTCACCTTCAGAGGCATTCCTCGTCACACTTTCTACTGTTTTTGGGTTGGGTTTAGCGTTCTATGTTGCTAATAGTGGCTTCTCAATAGACCTTGTCACTGATCCTTCTCGCACTATCTTCTTCATCTGGGTACCTTCTATTCCTCCCTAGTTAATCACTTTTCATTGTTTTTGTAATGCTCCGTTTATTCCATTTTTTGGAAGGAAAAAAAACCCTTTCTTATTGCCTTATTCTGCATCGTTTTTCTTTTTTAAATCCCAGATTGTGGAGCTTCCAATTGTGATCCTTCTCTACAGTCGCTATCGACAGAATCCCCGGCAATGCATGGTAGCTTACATTTTCTTCAAAATTTTCCCCCTTATATGATGGTCTGAACTTAGTCGGAAGCACATAAGGAAAAAAGAAAAAGGAAAAAAAATGGAAAAAAAGCCTTTATCTTCATCTGATAGTGATAACAATCTAGTAGGAAATTCATGTTCATTGGACTTCAAAATTTTTTTTCCCTTATATTTTATATATATGTATGTTGTTTAATTTATCAATAATACAGCAATTTCGAACACATGCGGGTTCCTCGTCTGGAGGATCTAATTTCTTAGTGTTTGGTTTTCGTGTGTCATGTGCAGTACCTGCGAGCCGTTGGACGTGGCTTGCTAGCAGTTCCAATAGGTTAGTTGAAACTTATGCTTCCTCTTTTGTCCTTGTTCTTGATTAATTTGGATGTCACTGCTTTTTGTGTTTGTACTATCCTTTTTGAGTTTTTCTTCACAGCCACTGCACTGCTGGCCTGTTTCAATAACCTGAAATAGTTTTCTTTTGGGAAGTCAATGTATTATAGATTGAGCCATAAAAGTGTTTTCTGGCATTAGAGTAGTTAAATCAAGGTCATAGGTTCAAGCCGTGTAAAGGCCACCGATGTGATTATCAGGTTAGGCTGCATATATTACAATCTTTGGATGCGGCCATTCTCCGGATTCTGCATTAATGCGGGATACCTCTGAACCGGACTGCTTTTCTTTAGAGTAGTTAAAATTAAACAAAGTTATTAACAATCCTTTTCTCATTTTTATTTCACCTTTGTATTTTCCTCATCCCTATTTGTGTTGTGCTCTTTCTTGGCCGACTCATTTTAAATTTTTTAAGCTAACTGATTCACTGTTTTTATTACAGGGGCGCTACTAAATTGTTTAGGAGCTATTGCTTTGGGGGCACCTGTCACCTTTCAGTATGTGAAATAAGTGGTATATACAGTTTTTTGTTTTATGTTATTTCAGTCTGCATAAGACTGCAATGCTATCGCTGTTGAGGAGGAAATAAGAGGTTAAAAGTATGTATGTATATTCTAATTGAAGCAAAATGTGTGGTATTTTATATAATTCTAACTTCCGCAAGTCTCTGTAACTCAGGTTTCTCCCAAAGACTGTAAATTGGTCTCTTATGATGTCATTGTTCACAGTGAGTGTCTATTTTATTACCATTTGCTTATTTTACATCTTCTTGAAGACTACACTATTGTTGTTTTAAATTTGACTTGTGTGGTGTAATGTATTTTTGTCCATTGATTTTGCGGGGATACTTTGCATTCTTGAAAACATTTTTCAGATGTATGATTACCAGATTTCTTTTAGGCCTGTGGCTCGTGATTGTTTATAAATTAAGTGTATAAACTCACATTTTGTACTATAACAGACAGTTCCAGCATCATGTGTTCTTGGTTCATCATGGGCTCATTGGAAGCGGATCTTTGCACAAACACAGTATGATTCATGTATTTTTTGTTTCCTTACCATGTTTCTTCATTAAAAAAAAAAAGAAAAAAAACATTCTTACCATGCTGCACAAACACAGACATCCTTGTATTTTCCTTACATTTCCCCCCCTCTCCTTGTATTCACATTTAGGCCAAATGGATCTGTAGAGTATTTGATTTGTTTGCCAGCTCATGGAGCAGTTATTGGGGGCTGGTTTGGGGCTTGGCCAATGCCACTTGACTGGGAGAGGCCATGGCAGGTAATCTCCTTTTTATAAACTCTTCTCCCATCTCAACTCACAAGTTACTTACCACTGGTCATGTGTCTATAATTTCTTCTATTCCCATGAAGAGAGTTCACTTTAGATGTAACATTACTCTTATACTAACTAAAACTATTTTTAATCTGTTTGGCCATCATGATCTTAATAATGTTCCATTATTTGTTAGGAATGGCCTATTTGTGTGAGCTATGGAGCAATAGGTGGGTACATGGTGGGATTGGTAGCATCATGTGTCTTTGTTCTTGCTTGTGCTAGATCGCAGCATGTCAAACAAACATGAAGTCCCGATTGGCCACAGGAAATTTTGATTCATCTTCTCATTTTTCCTTGTGAATGAAAAATGGAAAAATTAACTAGTATTGGTTCAAATGCAAGTTAAGCGCAAGGAAAAAATGTTTGTCCCCTAACATTTTAGTTTTTTTTTTGGTTGAATTTAATGTATTTTTCTAATTGAAATCATGTACACATGTGGACAATTTCTTGTGCAAGTTTGTTCTTGGATATTTGGTTAAATCTTAATTCAGAATTTTTGTGAAACTTCTAATATTAGTCCAATCAATCAACAAAATGAGAATTGTAAGCAAAGCTTTGCATGAACATTACTGACATTGTACAAGAATGAAAATAAAAAATAAAAAAATAAAAAATTACTCGTCCAAAAGTTTTTTCCAGCACTATCTTGCTACAATCTGAGACATTGTTGCTTCGTTAACCGAATAATGTTCTTGCTTCATAACAAATTCACCGTGCTCCTGCATGTCTTTTTCTCTTGAAAACGCTGGCTTCTTTGGTGTAGCAAGAACAGTTTCACTTCTTAACATAGAAGAAATTTCCAACACAGAAGGCCTGTCATTGGCATCTTCTTGCACACATAATAGACCTATTTGTATGCACCTCAATATTTTGCAGCCTGAAGCTGTGTCATCAAGAAAAGGATCCGCAAACTCCATGCCTCTTCCTTCTTTCCACAATTCATAAGCCTGAAGAAACCAATTCCTCATTAGTCACAACCATGGACTTCTTCATTAAAATCAAACGAAACTATATAAAACATTAATCACATGCTATAGATAGTATCTTTACTTACATATTCCATCAAGGTTAAGTTTTCGTGCTCGCCATAATATCTTGTTACTTTGCCACCTATAATCTGCAGAAGTAGAACTCCAAAGCTATACACATCGGATTTTACTGAATACAAGCCTTTTTTAAGGTATTCAGGAGAGACATAACCACTGCATTAGAGAAAGAAAAGCAATATGATGCATTAGAAAGCTAGATGGAAAGAAAAAATCTTCTAGAGGAAATGTTTTAATTAGGTCCAATAAAAAGCTTACTATGTTCCAACAATCTTAGCCGTGTTTGCTTCTTGCTCATCTTTTGAGAATATTCTTGCCATACCAAAATCTGAAATCTTTGGTTTCATCTCACCATCTAACAGAATGTTGCTAGCTTTTATATCTCTATGAATTATTGTTAATCTCGAATATTCTTGTAGATAAAGTAGTCCCTGAGTAACACCCTCAATAATAGCTACACGCTTGCTCCAATCCAGAAGAAGCCGCCTGATAGGGTCTGATATAGAAGCAATTCATGGATCAAAATACTGGTTAATTGTCTTGTCCATAATTTATCCTTTGATCATAGATCATATATGTGAGCATCTACTATAACATCAAAACTTCAAACAATATGTTACATATTCACTCATTTAGTGTTTAGACAAGTGAAGATTACTGACCAAATAGATAGTAGTCAAGGCTTTTGTTTGGCATGTACTCATACACCAGCATCTGTTCTTCTCTATCAATGTAGAATCCCAACAACTGAACAAGATTCACATGCTGTAGTCTTGCAGTGAGTGTTACCTCATTCTTGAATTCTTCAAACCCTTGTGTTGAAGTCTTTGATAACTTCTTCACTGCTATTTCCCTGCCATCTGGTAATATTCCCTGTAGAAATCAAATAGGCACTGTACTTAATATCAGTAATTAGATATCATTATCTTAGGATTAATGTGCTGTAGTTAGATTCTGTACCTTGTAAACAGGACCATAGCCACCCTGACCAAGCTTGTTTTCAATCGAAAATCTATCAGTGGCTAACTCAATATCACATAAGCTAAAGACTTGCACATCAGGAACACAATCAGGAAAATGTCCTGCATCTCTAGCCGCAATTATGATTCCTAAGTAACAAATGAATAAACAAAATTCAGTGTCTTAGTTTCAACCAAGAGCACCACCAATGTTGAGTAATCTCAGGTCAACAAGAACTTACCCTTTGGTTTTACTAGTCTCCTTCTTATGTAGTAAATTATGAAACCCAACAGAATAATACATACAACACTTGTCAAAGTGATCACCACCGGTAACCGCCAATTATGGTGTTCTCCGCCGCCAACCACCTGTTGAGCTGAGAAAAAATAATATCCATAATAATAAGTAACGAGGAATACTAGAAGGTCATCGGAATTTATTGTTTTAGGCCGTTAAGTTAGTTAGATATATTGTTACTCGATTAAAGGAATTAGGTTGATGGCTAAAAATGACGGTAAAAAACAGTAAATTTTGATCATGGAATAGCATTTCTCACAAGTAATTATGCAGAAAAAAGAAAGGGATCAAATTAGTTATTAATTTTCAGTGTTGGTTTCTTTACCTGCAGCACTAGAAAGTTGCCATTTGTCATCATCATAGGGAACTTGCCATACAACATAACCACCTAGTTTCTTTTCTTTAGCATAAGACACCTTGGTTTTAACAGCATCGGCATCATCAAATCCTATCCAATTTGACCCAATTGAAAAATAATTGACCACGTAAGTAGCATTATACAACACAGTTGCTTCATATCTTTGAACATAATCCTTGATTTCCTTGTAGGTCATGTCTCCTCCTTTTGTGATTGCTGGACCTGTTGCTGCTGCACCTATTCCATTCTCCCTTTGGTTCCTAAGCTTCCATGCATATCCATAGAATGGTAACGACAAAACCAACTTACTAGCAGATACCCCACTATCTATCCATCGCTTGATTCCGGTGTCTGTGTTGACATCACTAGAAGGATCATACAAGGCTGAATGAGCTCCAGTAAAATTTGTTGATTGAGGTGTGTAGTAATCATAATCCAAAACATTTACCCAATTCAAGTTATCACTAATAGACTCCACAGGGTAAGAACCAAAATCAGAACCTGGTTGATATGGAACAGCCGCAGTTAAAATAAGTTCTTGATTATTATTGTTGGTGGAGTTTATTGCCTCAGATTTTGCAGCTTCTCTCCACTCTTGAAAGAGCAGTCCCATGTTTTTCAAGTCATTGGTAGTGTTAGCAGAAACCCATGAAAGATCAAGGCCTTGGAAGCCATAGGTTCTAGCGAGTGTTATTGAAGAGTGAATGAATGATTTTCTTGAAGAAGCATTGCTTACCATGGAAGATAAGACAGTGTAGTCAGCAGTACCACCACCGATGGAAAGAAGTGTAGAGAGAGATGGATTGGTGTGCTTGAGAGTGGCTGTGAAAGAAGGAAATGATGCTGCAGCATCGGAAGGGATGGAAAGTTCATAGGTTGAAGCGTTGACATCAGCAAAAGCGCATAGGAGGTGAGTGTAGAGAGAAGTTTCTATGTTAGAAACGGGAAATTCAGAACCGTAAAACCAGTAACCAGCTTTTATCCAACAGTGTGCTTGGTAGAAGAGAATCTGGAAGTGGAAGATGAGAAAGAGGAAGAGGAAGATGGGAGTTTTTGTGGTACAAGAACACCGCAGCATTTTGACTTAATTATCGTTGGTACTAAGAGAACAGAGAATAGAGATGAGAAATAAAGGTATATGCATGGTTATTAGTTATTACTTCATTTTTATTATTATTATTATTACCTTTTAATTTTTTGTTATTCAAGGATAATCGTTTTTTAATTTCAATATGGAGGCAAAGGTTGGGTTGGACATGGTTATGGAGAAGAGAGGTGCTTGACCTGTGTGTGGTATCAGAACACCACAAATCGGACCATGCGAGTTCTTCATAATTTGTCGGACGGTCCGAGTTGTAGCTAAAAATACGGATTCATACAAAAATTCGTATATATATACAAAACGCACAATCCGATTTGCATGCTGTGAAATTCAAATTTTCGCCCCTTCCAAATCGGACCCTCCGATTTATTAAGCAATTTTTGCTAACACAGAACTCGCAGGGTCTGAGTTCTAACTGTCCCACAATTTTGTCTAACACGCCCTATTTCCATATCCAGACACATCACATTCATGGGTTTCATAACGAAAAAATTGAGCCGAGGATAATTGGCGGTGTGGGAATGTTGAATTTATTTGATCTGATTTTATTGTTAATTATTTCTTTGGAATAAACCAAAAAGGATTCAAATGTGACAACAATACATAATAATATGATGACCGGGTCTATCTCCTTATTCTTTTGTATTTGAAGTGGTTAGTTAAAATGTTCAATAATGTATATACTTTTTCATATACTATATAGTATCTCGTATTATGTATGTATTTATTTTATTTATAATTATTCATATAAAATTGGTTGAAGTAATTTGTATATAAAGAAAATATAAATATTCAGCTTGCCACTCTAGTACTCGATCACTCTATCTCTGAGGTTCTCTTAACAAGAGAGAAGCTCCATACAGTAGCAGTTGACATCCGTGGTACGTGCTTAACAGCCATAAACAAGTTAAGTTAAAATAAACAAATTTAGATTTCAAGATCTTTTCTCTCTATTATTATTTAGTATTTTTTTGTTGGTGTCGTATTATTATTTAGTATGATACGAAATGCATAATTTTCTTTGGTTATTTAGTAGGAAAAGTAATATATTCAACAATAGGCGAGGAAGTCGCGTCAACGTAGGACCTAGGAGGCTCCAAACTTAATTGCACCCATGGATTATACTAGCAGAAGATTCGTCCAATGCACGGGTTGAAAAATTGGCCCAAAATACATAAGTAGTCTAATGTGTTGAATTATTAATTAAATGTAATAAATTTTTTTATTCTATCACAACTCAAAATATATAAGTATCCTTTTTTAATTTCTCACAGTTTGCATAAATATTTATGTTTTTTGAAACATTCATTTTGATTAGCACTTTTTAAAATTGACTATACATGTCTTGTTTCAAAGTATATTGTATCTTGTTCAACTTCATAAATTATGCGAATACAACTTAAAAATATAAACAATATAATTCAGAAGGTAAACATGAATAAGAACCATAACCAATATAATTTATGTATATTAAATTTTTTTTTGATTTATCGTGTTAAGATAATTTATTTTACAAAAATATAAGTCGTCATTTTTGAATGCTAATAGAGGTCTATTAAAAAGAGAGAGCCAAATGCATAAAAAGACAAAAAATTTAAGGATTTAAAAAAATATTACTTTGACCTTTTATTCTGTTTAAATACTAATTGAAGAAAGAGAAAAAAAAAATGAATATTTAAAATATCTCATCAAACTTGTTATTTTCTAAGATCAAAGAAAGAAGAAGAATGATAAGTGTAAAACTTCTTTGTCCAACTTCAACTCGTTCCTACAAATCTCTCAACCATTACCTTTTAATCAAAATCATGAGAATGGGTTAAAAAATTTTAATGAATTGTTATTTAAAAAGGCACACAGGTGAATTTGAAACTCAATTTGGTTGTAACAAAAAAAAAGACAAACAGAAATTACGAAAATAAAAAATAGTAAAATAACAGGTAACAACTTTTCAAGATACAAAATAAGGACGACAGCAGTTAGAATTGAAACATTAAATTTTATAGATTTTCTCACTTTTTACAACAAAAATATTTTATTATTCCAAAGACATAAAATTATATCTTTTAAAAATCAAAGAAATAGAAAGGTCAAAATTAAGAAATATGGCATGAGTAATCCAAAGATTAAAAAAGTTATTTAATAAAAAAAAAATTATTTTATATATTGCATTCCTCAAACATATCTAGATGTCTCAAAATTAAAATTTTTTAATAATTAATATTTTTTCAAAAAAAAATAGGTTTCTTTTCTCCGATTTTAAATATTAAATAATAAAAAAAATTATCACCCCCTATCAATCCAACAATTAATAGTACCTCACTGTAATACAAATATACAAACATATTATATAAATACAAACTTAGTTGTTGTAGAATACATTGTGTGCTTCAAAATGTGAAAATACGTCTCAAACAAAGAAGAGAGTGTTTCAGATTGCATTTGTCTCCTCTCCGTAACATTTGGGACAAACGATGCAGCCTTGTACCCAGCTTCAACCTATAGAAAGCATCAATTTAATGTTATCTCAAAAATAACCAGAACAATCATAATATGTAATTTATCATTTATATATAAAAATTACCTCCTTCTTTGCCTTAGAGATCAATTCATGCTTACTTCTCTTTCTGTCATTATCTGGCAACTGATTTGATGTTTTCATGTTTTTTCTCCTTATTTTTCTTATTTTTAAATTTTTGATCCTCGTCGTTTTTCTCAGACTTTCCAAGATCTTTTTAAGATTGCCAATAAACATAGTGCCATTAAACATCACTGCGAACTTGGGTATAACTTTTAAGATTTTCAATTCAGAAGCTATGGTAATGTGATCACTATCCTATTTCTATGTGCAGAATGAAAGGTAGAAAAAATATTAAAAGACAAGGTATACATTCCAAATCACAATATGCAAGATCAGGACAATCAATTAAGTATATTGTGTGCCTTTTAAGTAAATGGGTATATTTTTTTCAACTATAACTTGCAATCTAGTACCTATTATATGGTGCCTTTTAAATTGTAAATGGGTATATTTTTTCCAACTATAACTTACAATCCAATTCTACTTATATACCCTTAGAGAGAAGTTCTTTGAAATTATAAATCATAGTCTTTCGAACAGTAGTTTGTATTTTGCATCCCTACCAATCAACACAAATTACAACAAATATTTGATAAATGACAAATGGAATAAAGAGAAAAATAAATTTAAATGAAATAAAATTTGAGACATCGATATAAAAAAAGTAAGGAGAAACACATCTAAATACAAAAAAAAATCCAAAAAAATTTAATAGATTTAGACCACTATAACTCACAGATTCATCAACCAAAATTATCTCCATAAAATTTGGGAGAAGCTGACCAGTAAAAATAGGAACAGTCCAAAGCCTAATCACCCTAACTT
This sequence comes from Arachis hypogaea, assembly GCF_003086295.3. Taxonomy (NCBI): domain Eukaryota; kingdom Viridiplantae; phylum Streptophyta; class Magnoliopsida; order Fabales; family Fabaceae; genus Arachis; species Arachis hypogaea. Next base: position 146,394,938 of record NC_092046.1, read on the forward strand.
TGAAGTTCCATGCTTCTTTTTCAGGATTAATCTTATTAACCATATTCACGACAGTTCTCATCTTAAAATGTAATTAAAGGAGTGAAAGAGAAAACAGATTTCAGTCAATAAAACAGCAACTAAAACACATACAATAGCAACATGAATGTGAGAAAAATGTGACATGATCAAGAAATTTTGCCTTTATTTATAAACACACATCAATTGAGTAATTTGAATTTTGAAATATATAGAATCCTTATTTTTGGAGAAAAAAAAACAAGATAGAGATTTGAAAGATATTGATTGACCTTAGATATCAATCAAAAGATATTTGCGGACTCCACTAAATAATCCTATATATAGGCCCTAAGCTAACAACAATTGATACACAAATAAGGTATATAATAAATAGTAAGCTATATTATATTAATCTTAAGTTATCATCTATATAAATTATGAGCTAACAGCAAGAGAGAGGATGAGAGAGAAGAAAAAGATAACAAAAAGAACATGAAGCAACACTTAGAGAAAAGGGAGAACCAAAATAAAAAAAAAAAACTTATGCATAGATCCAAGAGTGGTAGACTTAGATGAGGACATCTTCTAGTATAGACATCATTATTTTATTAGGCTTTCTTTCTATATTATTAGATTTTCAATCAAAATAATATCATATTCCCAATGAAGATATACACAAACTAATTATCTATGTAGTTAAATACCAAAAAACAAAGTACCCCATCAATAAAATTCAAAAATTGTGCTCAAAAGAAAAAAAATACAATCATAGAATGAAGATATAAACAAAAAAGAGTAACAAATAGGGATAAATTTCTTACTAATTTTATTTACGAAAATATGACAACAGAATCAAATACTCAAACTTCTCAAAAAAAGAATCAACATAAGCTTGATAGTTAAATAGACCAACTACTCAGGCCACTCTCCAGACAGCTCCAAGATTACGAATCTCATTAGCTCCATCAATTCATAAGCTTAAAGCTACTTGAAGAGTGGTCTGACCAACCCAAGGGACAGATCAATCCAATAATCCCAACCTCGAAAACTTCAAAAAAATCATGTGACTAATATAAGAAGTTGTAGTATTTGATTCTCATAACACAATGTTCATTACTAAAGAAACAAAAGAAACAAAGACAACAAAAAAGAATGAAAAAAAAAGTTTGAATTAATCTTCTAACAACCATAACAAAATCTCCAGCCAAAAGTATTTATAGATTAAAAATTAAATAAATAAGGAGTATTTCTAAAATTAAAAACCAAGCAAATAAAAACTTAAAAATGAGCAGATGAAACAAAGAACAAAATGTAAAATAGTAACAAAATACACAACGACTCTACATAAAACAACTTAAGAAAGCTAGCATCTAAAATTGAACAAAAAAAATGTGTCACTGATCAACATTTTTCAAAATTTTCCAATAGCACTTTATAGAACAGTATTCTAATTATTTTTCACAATCTAATTATTATACAAACAAAATCTAGTTACCAATAACACACAAGAAAAAAACTAAAAACAAAAAAAGTACAAAGATATATTTGGCTCTCAATTCTTTTGTGTGGGACAATTAAAAAAAATGGATATATAAACTCAAGTACAATTCAAACACCGTAGGATAACCAAAAAAAAAAAAAGATAAACACTTACTCATCTTATTTCAAAAGAATGACGAACAAAACCGAGAAATAAAATTAGTAGGTGCTTATCTTTTTTGTTATAAATCACATTTTTGTAAATAAAATTAATAAAATTGTACCCCAAATTTCATAAAAACAAATAACTAAATCCAAATAACATCGATATACAATTCAATTGGTGTAATAATACAAATCAACCTAATCTTGTTACTAATTTTATTTTAGAAAAGAAAAAAATAAAATATGTATTTCTAAAGTAAATAACCAAGAAGATAAAAACCAGCACAACAGTAAAACAAAGAAAAAAAAAATAAAGAATTACATCAAATCACAAACCAAAAATATGATTTTCTAATAAAGTCAACATCATCATCTATAAAGTATAAAATATTTTTTAACAAAAATCAACACTAACCAAAATAAAAAGACACACATATCACTATCTTCTAAATATATTACCAATACTCAAGGAATGAAGAAACAATTCAATCAATTGTAACCAAAATTACAAAAAAAAATAAATAAATAACTAAGTTTAAAACAAAATCTAATTACAAAAAACACACAAGAAAAAAAAACTAAAAAACAAAAAAGGTAGATAGATAAATTTGACTTCAATTCCATTGTGTGGAATAATTGAAAAAAATAGACATATGAAAAATTGAAGTACAATTCAAGCTCTGTAGGATAATTAAAAAATAAATAAATACTTACTCATCTTATTTTAAAAGAATGTTAAATAAAACCAAAAAAAAAAAAAATTAGCAAGTGGTTATCTTTTTTTGATATAAAAGAGAAATTGCAATATATAGAATCTCAACGTATAGAATTTCATGGGTTTTCCAAATTTTTCACCAAAAATTTATTATTTAATTGCATAAAATTATATCATTTAAGATTGAAGAAAATAAATTTTAAAATTAAGAAATATGACATTCATAATAAAAAGATTAAAACTGATTTAGTATCAACAGTGAAGATAAAATAAATATGTAGAGAAGATAAAAACTAAAAAAATTAGGAGTCTTTCTAAAATAAATAACCAAGCAGAGAAGAACTTAATCATGAGACGAACAAACAAAGAACAAAATAAATAATAATAATAAGACACATAACTTTTCAAAATACAACTTAAACGAATGAAACAACTGAAATTGGACCCTATAAATTGGGAGAAAATATTTCTTGCAGGGATAGGGAGAAGACACGGTTTGAATTTGAGGGATATGGAGGCATTGTGACGCAGGAGCAAGTACGGTTAGTAAGTTAATTATATTAGTTAATTGTAATAAGAGAATACAAGTCCCATATTGTTTAGGATAGTGAACTTTGTGTTATATTTTAGTCCCACATCGTCCGAGTCATGAAGGTTTTTCCTTCTCCCACTAGTATAAATAACTTATGTACCTTTTATTTATGAAATAGAGTTGAAGTTTATTTTTGAATACGAAATAAGGTTTGTGCTTATTTTCCTCTAGATTTTTTGAGAGTAAGAGGTGCATCCTTGACTTGGCCAACCAAGGTGGGTCTATGGCTATTTTCACCATAGTGGGGTTGCTAACCTCGCCAAGATTGGTGAATCTAAACTATGTCACCATATTGGGGTTGTTAACTGATGCACCACTATTTCGTGGTACATCTTGTGCTTAACTTAGGGGATTTTATCACCTTTTACCCACATTTATTCAATGAAATAGCATGGTTTCATGACTGTCTCCTATAGTGTGCTAAAGTGTGAAAACATGCTTTTTAGACCCTTAATTGGTTGATCTTAATTCACCTTTGATTCCACTAGATGCCTTGATGTGTTTGTTAGTGAATTCAGGTTGGAAAGGATAGGAATGGATCAAAGGGATGGAGAGGAAAAGTGATGCACCACTATTTCGTGATACATCTTGTGCTTAATTGAGTGGATTTTATCCACTATTCTTACACTTATTCATATAAATTGCATAGTTTTACAATTCCTCCCTTATTCCTTAATATATGTGAAAATATGTTTCCTAGACCCATAGAATTATTAATTTTAATTGTCCTTTATTACTATTCGATGCCGTGATCTGTGTGTTGAGTATTTTCAGGCTTTATAAGGCAGGAATGACTTAGAGAACAGAAAGGAAACATGCAAAAGTGGAAGGAACGCACGAAAATGAAGTTTTGACGGAAATGGCAGCGACGCGCACGCATGGACGACGCGGACGCGTGACTCGCGCAGAACCCAAGCGACGCGCACGCGTGGACGACGCGAACGCATGTCTAGCGCAAAGCACAAGCAACGTGTATGCGTGACTGACGCGTACGCGTGACAAGGAAAACTTTTCAATGACGCGCACGCGTGACCCACGCGCAAGCGTGACGGACGCCACGTGCAGAAAATTACATAAAACGTCCCCAGCGATTTCTAGACTCCTTTTCGGCCCAAATCCAAGCCCAGAAAACACAGATTAGAGACTATAAAGTGGGAGAATGCATCCATTCAAGGAACAAGAGACACAACATTCATTATTCACAATTTTAGTTTTAGATGTAGTTTTTCTAGAGAGAGAGGCTCTCTCATCTCTCTTAGCTTTTAGGATTTAGGATTTCTCTTAGGTTAGGTTTACTTCTTCTTCATTGCAGGTTCAATGTTCCTTTACTTTGGTTTCTCTTCTATTTTTATTTATTTTATTACTTTGATTTATGAATTCTCATGTTAGATTTGATTTTCTTATTTAATACACATTGAGGTATTTCAGATTTATGATTGCTTTCTTCTCTTTAGGATATAAATAATTTGGATTTTTCTACATTTGCTTTGGTTGAGTAATTGGTGACACTTGAGTTATCAAACTCAGCTGTTATTAAAAATTGGAATTTGCTGATTGATTTGGATCCCTCTAAAACTAGTCTTTCTATAAGAGTTGACTAGGACTTGAGGAATCAAATTGATTAGTCCACTTGACTTTCCTTTATTTAGTAAGGGTTAACTAAGTGAGAGCAATAAACAATTTTTTTCACACCTGATAAGGATAACTAGGATGGAAATTCCAGTTCTTATACCTTGCAATGGTTTTCATGATAATTAATTTACTTTATTGCCAGTTTATTTTCCTGTTCCCTATTTCAAAACCCAAGAATATACTTTTTCCATAACCAATAATAAACACACATCCCTGCAATTCTTTGAGAGACAACCAAAGGTTTCAATACTTCGGTTATAAATTTTATTGGGTTTTGTTACTTGTGACAACCAAAATTTTTGTACGAAAGAATTCTCTGTTGGTTTAGAAACTATACTTACAACGTGATTATTCTGATCAAGTTAACCCTTACTAAATAAAGGAAAGTCAAGTGGACTAATCAACTTGATTCTTCAAGTCCTAGTCAACTTCTATGGAAAGACTAACTTTAGAGGGATCCAAATCAATCAGCAAATTCCAATTTTTAATCAACAGCTGAGTTTGATAACTCAAGTATCACCAATTACTCAACCAAAGCAAAGGGAGAAAAATCCAAATTATTTATATCCTAAAGAGAAGAAAGCAATCATAAATCTGAAATACCTCAATGTGTATTAAATAAGAAAATCAAATTCAACATAGGGATTCATAAACCATATTGAGAAAATAAACAAATAAAGTAATAGAATAAATAAAAGTAGAAAACAACATAAATTAAGGAACATTGAACTTGGAATGAAGAAGAAGTAAACCTAACCTTTAAGAGGAATCCTAATCCTAAATCCTAAGAGAGAGGAGAGAGCCTCTCTCTCTAGAAACTACATCTAAACCCTAAAATTGTAAATTATGAATGTTGTTTTATGAATTGATGCATTCCCCCACTTTATAGCCTATAATATGTGTTTTTTGGACAAAAAACTGGATTAAAAACAGCCCAGAAATCGCTAGGGGCGAATTCTGCAACTTTCTGCACGTGGCGTCCGTCACGCGTGCGCGTAGGTCATGCGTGCACGTCATTTGGAAGTTTTCCTTGTCACAGGTACGCGTCAGTCACGCGTACGTGTCGCTTGGGTTCTGCGCGAGTCACGCGTTCGCGTCGTCCATGCGTGCGCATCACTGCCATTTCTGTCAAAACTTCATTTTCGCGTGTTCCTTCCTCTTTTGCATGTTTCCTTCCTATTCTCTAAGCCATTCCTGCCCTATAAAGCCTGAAAATACTCAACACACAGATCACGACATCGAATGATAATAAAGGACAATTAAAATTAATAATTTTATGGTCTAGGAAACATATTTTCACATATATTAAGGAATAAGGGAGGAATTGTAAAACCATGCAATTTATATGAATAAGTGAGCAAAGACTTGATAGAAATCACTCAATTGAGCATAATATAAATCATAAAATAGTGGTTTATCAACCTCCCCACACTTAAACATTAGCATGTCCTCATGCTAAGTTCAAGAGAACTAAAAAAGTGAAGAGGAATGGTAGGATGTCTGAAATCCAACCTATTTATATGAATGCAACTACATCCAAAATGCTTTTACCTACTTGGTCAAAGTAAACAAATCTTCCAAGAACAGACATGAACTGGATTTCACTAATTCAAATTATAAAAAATGAAGTATAAATAACTTGCAAGAAGAAAATATCTCATGAAAGCCGGAAACAAGGAATCGAACATCGAATTTGTTCTTAGTCTTATTTCATTTTATTTTTATTAGTGTTCATTCATAAATTCTGCATATTCATCTGCATTTTACATTCTGCATAAAAAAAGGGATCGACACGCAAGCGTCTACAACGCGCACGCATCGTTTGTATATGCGCAACCAAACAGAGAGTTGCGCGAGAGACGCGTGGGAAGGGTGTGTGGCGCACAAGCCACCCACGCGTACGCATACCCCACGCATACGCGTCCCCTACAAAAAGTTCAACCCACACGTAAGCGTCAGCGACCCGTACGCGTGGGCATGAAAATCGGCGTAAAACCGTGTTGAACAGAGAGTTGTGATGGTCTGGGGTTGGCACTGTGCTAGAGGCACAACATCATACGCGTGCGCGTCCTTTCACTTCCCGACGCGTACGCGTCACATGGTTAATGTAGTTTTCATGCGCACGCGAGCCCTGTGTGCGCGCGTCGCGTCCCTTTCTCATCCCCTTCTCCTTTCTTCTCTCCTTTCTTCTTCTTTCTTCCTTCTTTCTTACTTTCTTCTTCTTCATTCCTTTAACCTCTCATCCTTATTCTCTTTTATTCTATTTTACTTAACTTATTTGCATACTTTCATTCATTGTATTTTGATTTTGTGCATGTTCTTATTTTTTCATTGGTGTTAAATTTTCTTATTCAATTGTTGCACCTTTTCTTGAATTATTCTAGTGCTTCATAACTTGTTTTATTCTGATCGGGTATTATTATTCATAAGTCAATGCTAATTTTTGTAATACTAGTATTCCTTTTGCATTGATATGCACTTATACTATCTTGTATTACCCACACTCTCTCCCCTGTTGTTGCAATTTTTGTACTATTGATATGCCGTTTGCTTCTATTATCTTCTCACATACATGTTGTAGCTACCATGTAATTGAGACTCATTATTTGGTATTAACCCAACCATATTTTATCTGTTTTCTATCTTTGTTTTTGGGTTACTTTTCTTTTTTTTCCTCTTCTTTCAGGATGGCCACCAAGAAGGGAGAGGAAAAATTTCTTAATGGGGAGACAAACAAGTCTATCTGCACATTCTTTAGAGAAAGAGCAGCAGTTGTAACTCACAACCCCTGTCCACTTGCACGTCTCAGCATGCACTGAGGACGGTGCAACCTTTAAGTGTGGGGAGGTCGATATCGACTTCCGCGGGTTAGTACTTCCTGACTCAACACCAATGTTTAACTTTTTTTTTTGTTAAATTAGTTGTTGCATTTGCATGTTTGTTTGATTTTGTGCATATTTTACTACTTGGTTGAAGTAATGTTTTCTTTTTCAAGAAACTTTTTTATAGCATTTCACTAATTTGAATTAAACTTTTTGAAAAACTTGTTTGAAAAAATATTACATTGGAATATGGTTTAGAGCTCGAACACACAAAACCAGTGAGATTTTGAGCTTATTTGATTGATTGTATTTTATCAACCAATATTTTTTTTTTTTTTGTTGTTCTCTCTAAAATTGTGATCTATATCTTGCTTGATTCTATATTTCCATGGTTTAATGTATGCATATACTTATATGATTGAGACCTTGTTTCACTTAGCTTACATACCCATATGATCTTACCCTTTCATTATCCTTTGCAAACCAAAGTTGAGCCTATTTTATCCCTATGTTCTTTACTTTAGCTCATCACTAACTCTAAGCGAAAAACAATAAGATCCTTAATTTGAATCCTTGATTAGCTTAGACTAGTGAAAGTGCTCATGAATTAAGTGTGAAAAAAGTGGGTTTGGAAACGTTTGGTTTGGGAACTGAGTATGTTAGACTTTGTGTGAAAATGTGAAAAATGTTAAGAACATGTTTATGCATTCAATACCTTAATCATATGCATTGAAAAAGGAAAGAAAAAATAGATTAAGAAAAGAAAATAGAAAAAGAAAAAAAAAAGAGAAAATAAATAAATAAATAAATAAATAAATAAATAAAAAGGGGACAAAATGCCCCAAAGTAAATAGTGATAGCAATGCATATGTACTGTACTAAAAAATTAGAATGTATGAATATGTAGTAAACACATTTAATGGGTAGTTATTGATTTTATATTATGATTATATGGATTGTCCTAAGTTAAGTGGGAAGTTTAGGTTAATTAAGGATTCAGATTTCAGTCCACTTGACCAAATACAATCCTACCTTGACCTTGACTCCATTACAACCCTCAAAAGACCTCTTGATTTGTGTATATGTGAATTAAATTTTTGTTGATTGGTAGAAAAAGAGCAAGTCTTAGAAAGCAAAATTAGTAGAGAATTGAGAGAATCGAACCTTAAACACTTGAGTGATTAGAGTGTATACACTTTCGATGAGGGTTCGATGCTCGATTCTTTGTTCCCGGCTTTCATAAGCTATTTTCTTCTGCAAATCTATTTGTACTTCATTTTTATGATTTGAATTAGTGAAATCCAGTTCATATTTGTTCTTGAAAGGTTTATTTACTTTTCACCAAGTAGGTAAAAGCATTTTGCATGTAATTGCATTCATATAGATAGGTTGCATTTCATACTTTCTACCATTCCCCTTCACTCTTTATAGCTTCTCTTGAGCTTAGCATGAGGACATGCTAATGTTTAAGTGTGGGGAGATTTGATGCACCACTATTTTGTGGGACATCTTGTGCTTAATTGAGTGAATTTTATCCACTATTCTCACACTTATTCATATAAATTGCATGGTCTTACAATTCCTCCCTTATTCCTTAATATATGTGAAAATATGTTTCCTAGACCATAAAATTATTAATTTTAATTGTCCTTTATTACCATTCGATGCCGTGTGTTGAGTATTTTCAGGCTTTATAAGGCAGAAATGGCTTAGAGAACAGAAAGAAAACATGCAAAAGTGGAAGGAACGCGCGAAAATGAAGTTTTGACGGAAATGGCAGCGACGCGCACGCGTGGACGATGGAACGCATGTCTAGCGCAAAGCACAAGCGACGCGTACGCGTGACTGACGCGTACGTGTGACAAGAAAAACTTCCAAATGACGTGCGCACGTGACGGACGCCACGTGCAGAAAATTGCAGAAAATGTCCCCAGCGATTTCTGGACTCCTTTCCGGCCCAAACCCAAACCCAGAAAATACAGATTAGAGACTATAACGTGGGAGAATGCATCCATTCAAGGAACAACAGAGACACAACATTCATTATTCACAATTTTAGTTTTAGAAGTAGTTTTTCTAGAGAGAGAAGCTCTCTCCTCTCTTTTAGTTTTTAGGATTTAGGATTTCTCTTAGGTTAGGTTTACTTCTTCTTCATTCCAGATTCAATGTTTCTTTACTTTGGTTTTTCTTCTATTTTTATTTATTTTATTACTTTGATTTATGAATTCTCATGTTAGATTTGATTTTCTTATTTAATACACATTGAGCTATTTTAGATTTATGATTGCTTTCTTCTCTTTAGGATATAAATAATTTGGATTTTTCTCTCTTTACTTTGGTTGAGTAATTGGTGATACTTGAGTTATCAAACTCATCTGTTGATTGAAAATTGGAATTTGCTTATTGATTTGGATTCCTCTAAAGCTAGTCTTTCCATAGGAGTTGACTAGGACTTGAGGAATCAAATTGATTAGTCCACTTGACTTTTCTTTATTTAGTAAGGGTTAACTAAGTGGGAGCAATAAACAATTTTCGTCACACCTGATAAGGATAACTAGGATGGGATTTCCAGTTCTTATACCTTGCAATGGTTTTCATGATAATTAATTTACTTTATTGCCAGTTTATTTTTCTGTTCCCTATTTCAAAACCCAAGAATATAATTTTTCCATAACCAATAATAAACACACCTCCCTGCAATTCCTTGAGAGACGACCCGAGGTTTCAATACTTCGGTTATAAATTTTATTGGGTTTTGTTACTTGTGACAACCAAAACTTTTGTACGAAAGGATTCTCTGTTGGTTTAGAAACTATACTTACAACATGATTATTCTGATGAAATTCTTTACCAGCAAAAGTCCTCTCGTCAAAAAGCATGCAAGTGGAGAACTCATGAAGAAATAAGGATTTGGGATGCTGAGATCGACACGCACGCGCAGTAGACGAGCACGCGTGGATTGTGGAGTCGCATGGCGACGCGTACGCGCACATGACGCGTACGCATGGAAGCAAAATGTCAAGCGACGCGTACGCGTGACCCACGCATACGCGTCGATGCTCGCACGTGACTCACTTAAAGGCAAAACGGTGGGGCGAATTCTGGGCTTCCCAAGCCCAGATCCAACTTATTTCTGAGGCTATTTAAGGCAGAATTCAAGGGGGAGTCAACACCTTCCAACACATTAGTTTTTGTTTAGTTTAGTTTTGGAGAAAAAGTTAGTTTTTAGAGAGAGAAGCTCTCTCTTCTCTCTAGAATTAGGTTAGAGGTAGATTAGAATTTCTTAGATCTAGGTTAATTTCATGCTTTGATTTACTTTTCCTTTTGTAATTCTTGTTCTTCTACATCTTCTCTATCTAGTTTAGCATTTAATTGTTGTAATTCTTTACTTTTATGTTGATGCACTTTTGTCTCTCCTATTTTCCTTCTAATGCACTTCATGTCTTGATTTTCTTTATTGCTTAATTGAATTATTGTTATTAATTTCCTTGTAATTGAGTAGTGTAGAATTACTTTTATTGCAATGTTATTATGCTTTCTTTTTATGCCTTCCAAGTGTTTGATGAAATGCTTGGAAGGATGTTAGAGTAGATTTTAGTGCTCTTGACTTGGGAAGGTAACTTAGGAATTCTTGAGTCACTAATGTCCAAGTGATTGATAATTGGTAGCCATTGACTCTAGCTTTCATCAATTCAATTAGTGAGTGGCTAGGACTTATGAACCTGGATTGATATAGCTCATTTGACTTTCCTTTACTTGTTAGAGGATGACTTAATGGGATTGATCCTTGTAATTATCATGTTGTGGTTAGTGATAAGGATAGAGATCCTTGACCACCAAACCTTGCCAAGACCTCTTTTGTCATTTGATTTCCTTTGCCATTTATATTTCTTGTCTATTATCTCAAAACCCCAAAACATACTTCATAGCCAATAACAAGAACACTTTATTGCAATTCTTAGGGAGAACGACCCGGAGTTTGAATACTTCGGTTATTAATTTTAGGGGTTTGTACTTGTGACAAACAAATTTTTGCGTGAAAGGATTTTAGTTGGTTTAGAAACTATACTTGCAACGAGAATTTATTTGTGAATTCTTTACCAACCAAAAATCCATTCATCATTAACCTCGCCAAGATTGGTGACCCAAGCGACGTCCTGGCGTTAGTTTGGTATCAGAGCAAGATCGGTTCTTATGGCCTTCACCTTACTTTAGTAGAATTTTATTTGATTTGTGGCTGCAGGTTTTTAGTGTGGATTTTGCTAATGGGATCTTTTGGTTTGGATTCATCAATAAGATCATCTGCTACGAATTTTGTAAAATTTCATCTGATTTGTGAGTGCGAGCCTTTAGTGTGGAGTCACCAATAGAATTTTTTGGTGTGGGTTCATCAATGGGATTGATCATCTGCTGTCACAAGTCTTTTCACGTAAGAGATCTTTCAATAACCCAGAGAGAATGACGCATGAGCAAGTAGGGTTAGTAGGTTAATTATATTAGTTAATTATAATAAGGAAATACAAGTCCCATATTGTTTAGAATAGTGAACTTTGTGTTATATTTTAGTCCCACATCGTCTGAGTCATGAAGGTTTTTCCTTCCCCAACTAGTATAAATAACTTATGTACCTTTTATTTATGAAATAGAGTTGACGTTTATTTTTGAATATGAAATAAGTTTTGTGCTTATTTTTCTCTAGACTTTTTGAGAGTAAGAGGTGTATCCTTGGCTTGGCTAACCAATGTGGATTTATGGCTATTTTCACCATAATGGCCAGGTTGCTAACCTCGCCAAGATTGGTAAATCTAAACTATGTTACCATAGTGGAATTGTTAACCTCACTAAGATTGGTGACCCAAGCGACGTCCCGGCGACGTCACGTTACCAATCGACAACAAAGATGCCTGAAAAAATGATGATTGGACCTTTGTAGCTGCAACCGCCGTTGTCGAGGAAGTGAGATGTGATTCCTCAATTGCCTTGAAGTAAGCCGCCAGGCTAATGCTCTTCGTGAGCGTGTGAAGCCCGCAACAGAGATCTCTATCTCTCAGCATCGCTGGTATTTTTCCGCTTAGCTCGGTGGATTAGAGTTTTCAGATGGAGGTTGACAAAAACGATGTTGAACATACGGTGTTCGGTAGCGAGAGATATGCCTTACGAAAATGAAGAGTGTTAGGACCAGTTTTGTCACATTCGGCCGTCCTTCATTGACTTTTAGATAAGAGTAGATCATGATTTAGCGTTTCAAACGGCTCTACCAAGATATTATATGTTCATTCTGTTGTTTTCTTACTAATTAAGTAATTAATTGATGCATTATTAAAGGATTGATGGAGAGTTTTGGATAAATTAATATTGAGCATCATTGTTTTTATTAATAGAATATGTACTACCTCATACATTATTAGAAAAATAATTAAACTTATTATTTGTATATGTATCGTAACTATTATTATTTATTAATTTGCTTTTTGATAGGAGATTTAATCTCTTTGCAAAATTACTTTTACGGTTGAGTGGTAACACTTGAGACTTCATTTAATTATTATATTAAGGAAACGAAATAATAAATAAGTAGATATTTTTATAATGATATTTTTACATAAAAATATTATTAAATAATTTAATATATTTAGTTAAATATATTTGACTAATCATTTAAAAATTTATAATATTATTTTTATATAAAAATATCATCACGTAAATATTTCTCTAATAAATATTAAGTCAAAGGAATAAAATGTGCCTCCAATAATAATAAAAGGCTTGCTTACGATTATGTAAAAGAAAAACACCCACAAGACCATAAGACATGAAACACAAATACTTAGGCTTAGTTTGGTAAAGCTTTTACTTTTTAAAAGTAGCTTATAAAAGTTAACTTTTAAAAGATAGCTTTTTAAAAGTTGTAACATTTATGTTTGGTAAATCAAATTAAAAATTACTTTTAATAATCACAAGCAACAACAATTGCATTTGGTAAAATAGCTTTTAAAATTTAAAAATACTATAATACATATAAATACAAGCATTAAATTTGAAAATTAGTTAACATATAAGGTTATATTAGACTTTTAAATTTTGAAAAGTACAAGCCAACTTTGAAAAGCTCTATCTTAGGTGCTTTCAAAAGTACCCCAATCTTTTAAAAGCTGCAAGCACAAGCACATGATCTTTTTTATTTACCAAACACAAAATGAGGAGCTTGAGCTTTTAAAAAACACAAGCACCTCTTTGAAAAGCTTTACCAAACCAAGCTTTATTCGATCAATAATTTTTGTGATTTGTAGTCATTAAATAATTATTAATATTTTTAATAGTATAAAATTTCATCCAATAATATAAAATTACTTATTTTTTTTTTATTAATTACATACCAACCAAAATTTAATAAAATTACTAATTCCTAAACTTTTTCAAACTCATTATTATTCTTTCATTGGCTTCATCAAACTAATTATTTAGCTTCTGTCAACCTCTGAGCTGAACCCTGTTGCTCTCCGCGTAAGCTGCTATCCCAAGTATTATAAGCTGCATATATATTCAAATTAAAACGTATATTAATTAAACCATATATATTTAATATTTGATAATAAAGAAAAAATAGCCAAAAACAATCAAAATTTATCTTAAATTAACGAATGTTTGGATATTTATATTAGTATGTATTGATTGAGAAAAGAGAAAACACTAACCGGTTGTAGCAAGGGTGGAAGAGGTGTCATCCCCACTAACCTGCCATGAAAAATATCCAACCATTCCTCTGCCCTTGGCGTATCTGATCTTAGCAGAGACACTCTGAGTATCATCATAACCAATCCAGGTATTCCCAGAATAACAATAATTAGTCACATAAGCTGAGTGATACACTTGTTGTGGCCTTTGATTGTTTATGAAATCTCTAATCTGCCTATACGTCATGCTCCCGGTGGAACTTTGAGCAGGACCAGCAGCAGGAGCAAACAATCCATTATTATTAGGGTTCACCAAATTCCATGCATATCCATAAAACGGCAACCCAAAAGTCAACCTATTAGCGGCAATTCCGAGTCCAATCCACGACGAAACCCCTTCATCTGCACTGAACACTCCTCCAGGGTTGTACAACGGTGCAGGTGGCTGTGTCGAAGAACGATACTGTTCCGGAATGAACAGATCGTACACCATAAGGTTCAACCAGTCCGTGTAGTCGTTAATGGCGGCGATAGGGTAATACTGCAACGAAGATATCTGGTTAGATCCAGCAACGGCAGCTGTCAAAAGCAACGAAGCTCTCCCGGTGTTTCTAGAATCTTCTTGATTAGCTGCTTGCCATTCTTGGAGGAGGAGAGCTAAGTTGTTCCTGTCGGCGTCGGAGGAAGGGTACTCCCAGTCGAGATCCACGCCTCCGAAGCCGTTGGATCTGGCTAGCTGGATGGTGGAGTCTATAAAGGCCTTGCGGGTGCTGCTTTGGCTGGCCATGGCGGAGAAGCGAAGGGACAAGTTGCGGCCGAAGCCTCCGCCAACGGAGAGAAAGGTGTTGACGTTAGGGTTCCGGCGCTTGACGGTCTGAGTGAAGGTAGAGAAGACATTGGAGGGTAAGGTGGCTTGGAAGGTGTTGGCATCAAGGGCGGCGAAAGCACAGTAGAGGTGAGTGTAGAGGGATGAGTCAATAGATGAAGCATCCACCCCACTGTCATAGTACCAGTAACCTCCCTTAACTTGTCCCCATGCTAACCAACTTTGCTGGAATAACAACACAACAATGGTTGTGAAACTCGCTATTGCTATCTTTTTTATGCCCATTTTTCTTGTTCATTATGCATATTTTGTTCGCTAGTCATTACTATATATACATAGACTCTCTAGTAAGTTCACTTAGTAAGAAGAAAATGAAATCAATTAATTAAGTAAGCAAAGCAAGTGGATGGATTTGAAAATTGTAGATCTATGGATAATGTTAAGATGGTGACGTCTGTGGTGAATATAGAGAATCGGTGGCTAAGGTGGTTAAGGAAAAAGAGCCAATCTATAGATGACATCTGTCCTGGAGGGGGGGTAGAAGACCATATTCGTTGACTGTGGTGATACACAATGAAGCCGCTAATTGAGTCACGGTAAATGGTTACGACGCTAAACATAATAATTAACTAAATCAGTGAATCATGGGAATAATAAAAACAGAAATTAAAAGGTAAAATTTAAAAATTCCCAAATGTATAAGCTGTTTGAACAAACATTCAAATCCTTTAGGGAAATTAGAGTTCTATCTTGAATTCGGAGCTCAGTTGTCGGAGGTGGAGGTGAAGGCCATCTTCGATGCCCGCTTCAGTGAGGAAGGTTTCGGAGCACGTTAGCGTCGTTGGTGGAGGAGGCCTCACCCGGCAGCAACATCAGAATCGGCATTTTCATTGGCGACTTGTAGAGAAGAGCGGAAATCGCAGGTTTTGCTCCATTATCGCCTCTTCTCTGTCTCCTTCCCTCTTCCGGTGTCTATCTCTCTCCAAGCTGGAAACCCTGAATCCTGGCAATCGGTGCAGGCACTTTGCCTCCTGCAGTGGTCGTCGTCTCTCTTCCTATCTGCTGCTGGTGTTTTGATCTGTGGAGTGAAAATGTGACAACACCGCTACTGTTACGGAGTTAAAAACGTCATTGCTTACCGGGATTCAAGTGTTTTGGCTATAAGAACAGCGAATAGTTCCGAGAAAAACCAAAATAAGGGTTCAAAAACTAACCGTAAAGGTGGTTGGCAGGTATCATTGCAGCCTTATGGAGTCTAAGGCAAGCATCCTTGCCAACAGAATCAGCACCTATGTATGTATAACAAAACACGGACATTAGAATGAAAGCATTGGGTCTTCAAAAGATAATTGGCATTCAATTTAGATAGTTAGAGATGTGTGACATACATAGTCAACTACTTGCCTCCCCGGTTCTAAAGTCTTTAGGACCTTGCGCGTCATGGCGAAAGTGCAAATTTGGAACAAGTATCTCCTTGAACAAAGTGGAAAGGCCTTTAAATAGCTGCCCATACTTACAATATTTATAAGAGTCAGGTGACTCTTAAAATATCAATTATTAGTGTCAAAATTTGGTTATAGAGTTAGTAAGGGTTTACGAACATGATTAAATAAGAGAAGAAAACCAGAAAAAAGATAATGGTAACAAACGACTAAGTAAGGAAAATAACAATTATAAGGAAATACAAAAGGATATAGGAACATGCCAACAACAGTGAACAGATCCTAAAAAAATAATAATAAGGTACTATTAATCTATTATATTGTGGAAAAATAAATCAGGTTCGGGAAATGAGAAAAAAGTCATACGGCAAAATATAAATCATTATTTATATTCCATAGTTTAATTAGTAACTAAGTAATGGCTTCTGTTGATACATCAGGTATTTGTAATAAACACTTATACTTCGTTGTTGTGATCAGTTAGTTTTTTCCATTCCTGTCTTATATGTAGTAGAAGAATTTTTTCATATATTTATTATTCAAAAATTAATTTTATTTTGTATGTGTACTCAATAACTAAATAAATGAAACATGCAGCTGTGGATAGGCTAACTTTATCTTGTATTCTCTTACCTTTAAGAATTGAATTTCTTTATTTATTCTCTTTACCACAGAAAAAGTCTCGTTTGGTTACATCTCTTTCTTATAGCAAACGAAAATTATCATTTTTTCTTTTTATTTTGGCATACCGAAACTCAATCAAAACCACACCATAGTCCTAGCGATTAAGCGGAGAGTCAAGAAAATAACTTATGCTGCTGTGTCAATCATACAGTGACAAGTAATAATTTCGTTTCAACCAATACTCACTCTGGGTCCAACGCAGTATTAAAGATGTAGGATGCGTTAGCTAGGTGCAATCCATTTATCTCCATGTCCAGAGTAGGTTGAAATGAGACCAGCATACCCTGGACATTGACATCAATAAGTAAAATCAAATCTCATGCAGCAATGGTTCACAGTAAATATAACCAATACCAATAGCTCATCCATATTTAACGAACGAACCTTGGGAATTTTGCTACCAATATTCTCTGCCATAAAATTGCTATCTAGGTGCCTCAATTGCATGAATTTCTGTTGAAGGACTCGAGCCCGAGCAATCTTCACGATCGTATTGGTGACACACGAGCAGTGGGGTTCGTCGCATCCAGTTGAAACCATCGAAGCCGGGAACAGATTTCGCCTCCCCCTAAGACCAGACTTCGTGTTGCTTTCGGTCTTGGAGTTATGCCGTTTGTATGTTCTAAACCTTGGCTGATCCCTCGTAGCAGCGTGTTCGGTTGTAGTATTAATCCTGTTCTTGAACCGGATTGGGTGCGGAGAATTGCTACCCACAATCGGCGATCCGTCCTGCCCACCTATGGCCTAGTGCAGCGTTGCGAGGACATCCTAGTTGAATTGTCCCTGCTTCACAACTATAGCTTTTAAATCCTCTATCTATTGCTGGATCTGCTCAAACTGTGAAGCCATATTTAAGCAGATACCTCCATACCGAGGACGGTTGCTGTGTTTCTTCCTACAAAAGGACAAACCACTATTCTAATCCCGCAGCAAAGATAAATAAATTATTACGTAACCACATTGCAACATATGCGACACACATGGAAATAGGCAAGTAGACGACATAAAGAGACAAGAATTACTTCTGCGAAACCCCCAGGATTGGGGTCTTGCTAAAGCAAGTTTTTTGGCGTCTGGTGTTATACACAAAAGCCGTTGCTGCCCGTTCCTGAACCTCGTCGGAGGAAGAGGAAACGACGACAGGCCCATCAAGTATCTCGATTTCGTTCTCCATTGTGCACGTAACCTGCATACCACCTCAGTCGTCATCATTCAAGGTCGACGGCTTTAGCTGCTATTACTAGGATGGAAGATAGTGTGTGTTCGGGGCTAGAGGAGTTGTGGCATCAAATTCATCTTAACTGGCCTGGTAATGCCAACATTTGTTGGTAATGAACCCTAGGTGAAATTAGAAGATGGGAATAGGCTTGGTTTTTATTGCCTATTTGGGTTGCACATATTCTACTTCTTTTGGAAGCCGAATGAAGGTGTTACGGCCCATCTTTATTATTTTTTTTAGGCTGAGCTACCTTTTTTCATTACTATGTTTTTGTAGTTTTGTTTATGTTCTTTCCTAAAATAAAAATACCGGACAAGGCCTGAGGAGTTAGGCCAACAAAAAGTTTATCTGCAACCCTATTAAAAAAATTAAACTACAACAACAATTCAATTTGGGCCGGACTACAATATATTATAATTTAACATATTAACATATCCAATTCACATTACTTTATATTTCTTTATCGTAGTCTAACAGAAAAGAATATTTAGTTTTTTTTTAAAGAAAAAAATTAAAAGATTATTTAGTTAAGGTAAAAACCTACTTATTAATTGTCAGGGTTAAAACCTACTTAATTAACATATTTTGAATTTCACAAAGCCATTTTAAAATTTTTTGTACTATATTTACACTCAGTACTTAATATTTTTGGATCTCATCTAACTTTGAAATAGAAAAAAATTAACCGACTGTTTAAGAGGAATATATAAACCCAAGTGAATGAATACTAATTATAATAAATTCTTCAGTATTATAATGGTTTCATCGTACATATGGGAAAACACAAGATTAAATTAGTTAGGAACCTGTGTAGGATTCATAGGATGAAAATTTGGCTTTTGTGGTTTGTATGAAAAAATTTGTCTGATATATACTACATGATATAATACTCTCAGGATATGTATCCCACT
Source organism: Arachis hypogaea (assembly GCF_003086295.3). Classification (NCBI taxonomy): domain Eukaryota; kingdom Viridiplantae; phylum Streptophyta; class Magnoliopsida; order Fabales; family Fabaceae; genus Arachis; species Arachis hypogaea. The sequence goes on from NC_092046.1 coordinate 146,414,099, forward strand.
TGACTCTAAGGGATACAATAACCTATGACATATATCCCTAATGAATCCTCACCGATACTAGTCTCGCTGAAGCATAAATGATATAAAAAGTCTAATAGTGTCAGTAGACGCATGCTTAATCATGTAATGGAATAAGTTTTTCAGGCTCATGCAAAGGACACATGGCCATCGCCTGTGTGCAACCGTATCAATGATAGATAGACTGGTCAGAGACTCGAGAATATCTGTTAATGGTCAGCTACTAATGGTAGCCAAGAATATATTCTCTGACGACAACTTTCCTAACCCAAGAAAATTATACTCGTTGCAGAGAATTGGAGAATCAAATATTTGGGACGCCGGTGCTTCTTTATTCAATGGGAGTCTCCCACCATGGTAGCACGAAGAAAGTTGTGAAAAATGGAGTATGAAGCTTGCGTGAGTTACTGTGGGATATGTGACAAATAAATTAACCATTTTAAAAATCGATGACCGAAAGTCCGCAGTCATTTAGCGCGGACATTATTCAACCCGGGTAAAAGACTGCTTTCATTCGGGCCACAAAAGAGAAGATGTAATGCCATTTGTGATTGGACAATTCTCTTATTCCGGATAAAAGGTGTTGTTCAGTCCTTCCCATACATCTCATTCCAAACTATAGAAGTAATTGTCGCAATTTTTTATCACATAAATTAAAGTTTTCTGAAAAGAAATGACAGACAAAGGTAGGGACAAAACAATATTATGTGGTTAGTTTAATGTTCTTACCGCTGTCAAATATTTAGAACCCATAAAAAGTTTTCTGCAACTAAAAAAGTTTAGCCAACACTTTTACTTTATGTTTTAAAAGTAGGTTCATGAAAATTTTTTTCTTCAACGTCTCAAGTCATTCATTTTTCTTCCATATAGAGATACACAAAATAATTTATCTCACGATTTATTAATCTCACAGGTTTATTTCAACTAAATTAAAAAATAAACATACAATAACAATAATAGTATAACAAGAAAAAAAATTTTGTATACAATGCTATTATAATCAGGAGACATTAATATCATCACAACAGATTCGAAGGAACAAGTTGGAAAACACTAACAATACTAACCATACAATCACAATTAATAAAAAACTATGATTCAAAACGGTTTTCAAAACTAATTTAAAGTAACTAAACAAATTTCAAGTTTAAATTTGATTTGTTATGTCTTGATTTTATTGTTCTTGTGTGTTGATTTTGTTATTAAATTTGATGTTGTTTAATATGAATGACGTCCTTTGCCAGTTGACCCTAGCGGACCGGCACGAAAACGATACGTCTCTGTCATCATCCACCTACAACAACAGCCCCATTTCGCACCTGCAGTACGTGTCTGACCCCATCTTTCTTTGCAGGGATCGAATTCATTCCAAATCGTGATTGGAGTCATGTGGCTCTTTACAAGAGCCGCCAAACCTCACTCCATCAAGTGTGTACTAGTCTACATGAACCTCCGCCTGTCTACCACATGCAGACGTTCAAATCCGCCACCAGGGGCACTGTTCACAGATTTCTGGTTGCCGTTCCCAATGCCTCGGAGTATTCTTCTTGCAGTGCCACCGGGAGATATTTGCACGATGAACATCTTGCTCGGGAAGATGCTGCAGCGGCCTTGCTGAGAAAATTGCTGGAGTTACATGCCATGGTCGTTGATGACTTCAACCAGGACTTGTCAGAGGAGGAGAAAGTCGTCCACTACGAGACCCGCAACCCTTGAACGACTCCGTGCATGTTATCGCAACATGGCCTCATCATTCAGGAATTATCGACACCTGAATCACCCTGACTACGTGTCCTCAAGCTCAGAGTCTGCCTCGGATTAGACGGTCCCTATGTCTCCATTGGCTACAACCACATCATTCTCCCAACCTATCAAGTCATGTTCGTTAATAGGAGAACCGTACGACATTTGGAACAATGCCTTTTATTTTGCTTTGATGCCAACTTAGAAGCTGGCCTTTCTTTACCTAGGATATCTAGCATCACTCTCTATCAGTGTACTCTTCCCGTTTTAACTTTTTTTTTGGTATTTAAATTAGAAACTACTTTTATCATAATCTGACTTGTTTGTTGAAAATTTGGTTTTATTTTTTCTTTTTGGAGGTTAACATTTGATTTTAAATTTTATTTCAATTTCTGAAAATATTTTTTGGTCACAAAGCAAAACATAATCGCTCTGTTTACATTTAAACACATATCTTATGTTGGAGGTCTAAAAAAATTCATTTATCTAAAGTTTTTTCAAAAACGTTACCATTTAATTGTCCTTCTTTCTAATAACTTGCACGGCAATTATCAACTAATGGTTATCTATTTCAAAGTGCATCAGGAATTATCAACGTTAAAAAATTATATTGGTTTGTAAATAGATTAAATTATTCCATTTAAATGTTAATTTTAACCATTTAAATATCTGTTTGAACATTAATTAATAAAAAGATAAAAATATCTTTGTCAGTATTTTTGTCTTTTAAATGCGCTAAAATTACAAATTAAATTTTTCATAATTGCAATTACGCAATATCATGTTTAACTTTATCAAAAATTTATTGTCAAATTTATAAGTATTCATTTATAACTAAATATAAGACATATATGGTAGGTAAACAAATGAGAGAGACAAAAAAAAGAATAGAAGAGAACAGAATTCGTTATTTTCTTCAACAAAAGATTTCATCTCAACATAGAGCAATAATAGAGTCAATCGTGACACATTAACAGCTACAGCATAAAGATAACTGTTATACCCGTTCCGTCCTATGAAAGTTATAAGCTCCCATATTTATATACGTAAATCTTTTTAGCTACCTAAGAGACGATTTATGTATCTACTAATATAATATCAAAAGATGATTAAATTTTATAAATTTATTTTTTTATCATCTTCTGTCCAAAATACTGGCCATCAAATAATAGTTAAGTCTTTACATATCCTATAATTTTAGCTACTCCTGATTTTCATTATTATATTTTTATTTGTAATAAAAACTGTATGATACAATAAATATATTTTTAATAAATACTGATTACTTCATATTTTCTATGATCCATGAAAATGTTGATTTTATGTTTTTTTTCTATCCGTTATGCAAATGTTTTTAAATTAAACAGATTAAAATATAATAAAAAATAGCATCGTTAATTCAATATTTATCAACAAATAATTATAAAAAAAATATTGCATAAATAATACAAATAATTTAATAATATATAAATTATTTTACATCATTAAAAAAGAATAATATAGGTAACAAAAAATAAATATATATTTCTAAATTCTATTATATGGTACATTGTTAATTTATAATGTAATAAGTCATAATCTTCTTATAGATAAGAATATTCAATCTAATATTACTATTTTCTAAAATTCATATCTGTGCAAAGAATAATAATAACAGAAATCAATAATATACGATGTAATGAGAGAATATGATTAAAAAGAATATTAGTAGTAGAAAAGAATTGATTTGTACCGAATGGTGCTTCATATTTAAACACCTCTCCTCAAAGAAGGAGACATAATGCATGAATAACCACCGAACTGTCATGCTTGTCTTATATATATGCAAATCATAATACATTTATAGATATCTTTTATTAAAAAATTTACTTCTATTTAACTTATTTTAATTTTATCTATAAATTCACACATTTTTTATTTAATTATAATTTTATTTAACAATAATTATAAACTCACTTATAATTTTTTTCATAATTATATAATAACTATTAATTATATATTTTTGTAAAGTCCAATATTGGTTAGAGAGGAGAACGAAGCATGCCTTATAAGGGTGTGGATACCTCTTTCTAGCATGACGCGTTTTGACGAGTGAGTGTGGAGGGTTTCGACTATCGTCCCTATCGTCAAAGGCAAAACCGTGAGACCTTGAGTGCCAAAGCGAACAATATCGTGCTAACAGGTGATCTAGGCTGTTACAATTTTTAATAATCACTTCTACTATATAATACTATAATAGATAAATTAATTAATAAATTATTAAAATTTCAAAATAATAGTTATTACATATAAAAACAAAATAAAAATACTTATCATATAGTACAAATAATATAATATTTACTATTCATTATCCATATTGTTTTAGAATAGTTTGATTATTCTTAACATATTAGTGAATAAATATATATTTTAAATTTTAATTTTAAAATTTTTAACTATTTCATATTTTTCATTCTCGTAAGACCGGATCAATTGATTCAACCAGTGACTTATTGGTTTAATCAGTCACCCAATAATCTGATCCGGTCGATCATTGATTCGATTTACACAATGATAGCACATAGGTAAAAACGAGACGTGGCTGAAAGAAACTTCTACCGCAGCCTGTAGCGAGTCCACAAAGGACATTATCTTCTTCAACTTTCATTAAGCTCTCATATGTTGCTAAGGAAGAAAGAGAGTCTGCATTGGGATGGATGGGAACCAAATCGGAGGTATGGGTCTGCTGGAAAGGGTAAAATTCTTGGGGTTGGATATGCTTTTATGTACTTTATCCCAAATTCAAAAAAAAAAAAAAAAATTATTCATTAAACTAATAAATCTTATTCCTTCATCTATTTCAATTATTTTATCTTCTCGAAAAACATAAAAATTTTATTCTTTTCATTTTATGCATAATTTTAATTGTTCTTTTGGTTTTTTAATTTTCAAAATATACAAAAAAAAATAATACATAATTATACTTTGCAATTTTAATTCTTTTGTTGAAAATTTCTGACATTATTTAAATTATCTACAACGTAAATGATTTTATTTTTTCAAAATTATCAGGAGGATACGAAATTAATATGAATTATTTAAATTAAATTCATGTCATTCGATAACAAAAAATAGTAAAAAAAAATTATACAAAAAAGAGCTATTTCATACAAATAAATTTATATTAAATTTTTAGGTAAATAACACGACAGAACAATGGAATTTATTAAATTAAAATATATTATCCATTCTTTAACGAAAGTGACACATTTTAATTATTAATTTTTAATAATAAGAATCATAATAAAATAATAATAATTATAATTATAACATTAATAAAAATGATGATAATAATACTAATAATATTATTCGAGTCTTTTCGTAGTATACAAAAATTTTATAGTAACGGGACAAACGATCCATCTTTTTTAGTTGTATACAAAAATTCTATAAATTTTTAGTATCTAATTACTACGGTCCATTTTATATCCATAATGACTTTGAAATTTTCAAAAAGTTCCAACAATAAACAAAAAATAGTTACTGCACTTAACGGATAATTTATTTGGAATAAGTCTTCACCAACTTAATCCAACAACCCAGATATCTAAAACTTATTAGATGGTCAATCAAAAGTCAACCTTAGTTATTCTTAGCCACCAAATACAAATTCATCACAGAACTCACCTGTTAAGATACGCACGGTAAGTTAATTGCTTGAATCTCTGTACTTATCAAATAAGATTAGTTACGTCTCTCCTAAAATATAATTATGGTCCTTGTCTTAATAAAAGTGGTAAAGTAAGGGCATTATCTTTAGATCAATAGAATACATCGTCACATACACATGGACATGCATGTGAATGGGACTTGGCTAGATATGAAAATTTTGTGTGTGAGGAGACTCAATGCATAATCTCGCTGTGTGTTATTTATTATTTCGTTAGTTTAAGAGAAAGTCTAAGATTAATAATTTTATTAAAATTTGGTTAGTATTTAATTAGTAAAATAAAAGTAGATAATTTTATACTATTAAATATAATTTCATATTATTAAAAATATTATTGATGGTTAATTAATATCTACAAATTACAAAAATTATTGTCCCATAACACTCTTTGTTAATTTAATGTTCAAAATTTAAAATTTGAGATTTATAATTTTATTTTTATTAATATTTGTTAATTTAACTTAAAAATGATAGTAAACTTATAATATTAATGTGAAAGCCAATTAATTATAAGAACAAAAACACTAATTTATTCTTAGATTACCTAAGAATTTTTCATTACATGTATAATTTTTTGTTATCAAGTTGATTTGAACAAATAATATGTATCACTTTATCATTATTACTTATAAGAATATTTCTTTAAAAAATTAACTTCTATGTATCTTTAAAATATATATTAAGACTATTTTTAAAAAAAAATAAATCTATTTATTTTAATAAATATAGAATAAATGTTTAAAAAAATTAAAATTTTGTATATTTTATAAAAATATTTCTTAATTAATAATGTTGACGTAGCTGAACTTTTCACTTAAAATATTAGAAAAGTATATGGAACCAAGAAGTTACCAGCCAAAAAGTAAACAAAATCACATTAATTTATATTAATAATTAATTAATTTTGCGGCTATGGGTATGGGGCTTGAGAGAGAGAGAGAGAGAGAGAGAGAGAGAGAGAGAGAGAGAGAGAGAGAGAGAGAGAGAGAGAGAGAGAGAGAGAGAGAGAGAGAGAGAGAGAAGAGAGTCTTACGAGGAGGGTGCGCTTCCGCCGTTGCTGCAGGCTACACCACCGCGGCTCTGGTCACTGGAAACTGCACTGACGTCACCAGAAGCCACCGCCGGAAACTCTACAAATTTGCCCTAGCTTCGTTTTGCTTCTGCCGGTTCTGTCCTTGCCGGTAAGGATCAGTAGAGCTGCCGATGCTTCATCCTCTTGTTTATGTTACAGTGAGAATTGAGGTTATTGCTACTGTCCCAGTCTAAATTATGTGCTTTTTCGTACCTTTAATGGGTTTAGTATCTTCGGTCCTTAGAACCACGCTATAAGTAAGCTTTACATTTATAATTATTTGGCTTTATATTTATCATTATTTTGATATATGCTACTTGAATTTATGATTATACTTACAAGTTACCAGCAAAGGATTTGAATTTGATTTTAATAATGGATTTATTAGAATTAAATATTTATTTTTGTAAAATTCAGATTTTCAATATTCACATGAGACTGTATACATGTTTGATGAAGTTTTGTATTACTTTAGAATATTCGATTTTATTTGTATGTGTTTTTGACTTTCTGGAACATTGAAGCATTGTTGATACTCACTTGTATACTCTGAATTTGTAAAATATATTCGAAATTTCATATGATTGAAAATGATTTTTTTATGAGAAAGTATTATTTGATTTGATTTGATACTGTATATATTTGAAAGATCAAAGATTGGTTGTATTTGAAACTTATATGTTTTGAATTGGTTTGGGAGGCTCGTATTAAAAAACCGTAGTTAACGGCGGTTATGACGTTAACCTAGATGCATCTGGCTCAGACCTCAGTTAGCAGGGGCGTTGCTAGTCTAACGTGTAGGCCACATGTTGGATCTGTTATCCCGTACGGACACACAAGAGGAAAGGGCTACCCATAGAGGTAGAGCCGCCCAACGGCCCAAGTGTGAATTTTTTTTATTTGATTTCTGTATGAGAATTCCCTTATGGATTCACTTATTCATATAAATTATTATTTTCTAATTAAAATTATTTTTATAATAATGTTTATATGGTCTTATGTGAATTATAGATGTACTGTCTAGTCACTGGGTTGCAAGAGTTTTTCTAAAAATATTTTTCAGGAATAAATATTTGATTATGTGAGCCTTTTTATTCAAGAGTAATATCTGCAATGGGTATCTATTCTTTGTTGAGTTCTTAGACGTCATCTGCTCTATATGTCACAAGCACAATCCATCCATATTTATTTATTTTATTTTTGTTAAAAATATGTAATTATTCATTCTAGAAACTGTAAATTTATCAAAAATATTTATAACCTTCTTATTTATCTTACATTCGAATTTGTTAGGTTTGCTAGGGGACTATTTTCCTAAGCGCCAGTCATGACTCATTTTGGGCCGTGACAATTCGTTAGTTATATGACAAATTGATAAGTCAATCACTTAGTTACAATTCGTTAGTTATATGACAAGTTGATAAGTCGATCACTTAGTTATTAAAAGTATATAGGAACTTGTATAATTTTTTTAGTGACTTAAAAAAATTAAACAATTAACAAAAAAGAAAAATTAAAAGTATAGAAATTGCTTAGACAAAGGTACAATCTCGTTTAAAATTACTCTCAAACTCCTTTCAAAAAGAAATTTACTTGATGATGATATAACTTTGTTCCAAGTGTTATCTAAAATTGGGTTGTTTTTTGCCTGAACGTGAGGCCCAGACTCCTTTTGGGATAGCGTCCGATGTCTACTGGTATCAAGGTGCCGCCGTCCGAGTTCCTCGTGAGGAGAAGAAGGGGTGGTACCTGCAAATAGGGGTGAGCACGGGTAGCGGGTACCCGATTACTCGTCCGAACTCAAACCGAACCAAACCGATGACCTTTATTTTTTTTTTTTTTTGAACATAGATAGCTCAACACAATAAAGTGAAGCGGCAGGAACGAAGGACAAACAAAACAAAATATAAACATCAATAAAATTGTAATCCGTTGTCATCTCCGGCATTGCCATCAACAACCAAACGGATCAACTCCACACCATTCTTTGTAACTCAAGAAGGACAGAATCTTTACTCCTTCAACATTTGTCTCTACTCTCTGGAAAGTTCTGCTATTCCGCTCTAACCAGATATTCCAAACAACCGCACAGAGTCCTATCAGCTATTTCTTTTGTTCAGACTTTTCACATGTTACTCCAGTCCAACTCTCAAAGAACTCTTTAACAGTTCCTGGGATGGCCCATGCTCTATCAATAAACATCAACCAAGCACACCACACCTGCCACGTAAACTCACAAGCAAAAAATAAATGATGTACAAATTCTATGTCCTTTTTACACAATACACAAATATTATCATGGTGATTAATAATGCCAAGTCTACTGAGTCCCTCCTTCGTGTTGACCCTGCCTACTAGCACAAACCAAGCAAATAGTTCAACTCTTCGAGGAACCAAGCCTTTACAAATGGAGCTTGTGAAGTTGTAACTTGTGATGTCGGCTGCGAGAGTCTCTTTCTGAAGCACCTGCACTAAAGAATTAGTAGAAAAAATACCAGTTTTATCATATTTCCAAACAACTGAATCCTCTCTATCAACCGATAACCTTACAACCTGTAACCGGTCGTGAAGTTGATTGAGCAACTCTAACTCCCACTGGAAGAGATCTCTCCTCCATTGGAAGTTCCATACCCACTCTAACCCGTTCCAAAACCCACAGCCCCTATTACGGATCCTTATTGATTTGAAACAGAGAAGAGTCTCGGAAAATAATCTTTCAAAGAACCACCTTGTAACCAATCATCCTCCCAAAAACGAATGTTTCTGGCATTTCCCACCTCCATGGACAGACCCCTGATCATCATATCTCTTGCCTGTTGCTCCTTAATATTAAGCTGGCATATATCTTTCCACGGCCCCCTCTTGATGGCAAAGGTTGGTTTGATAACATTACCGTCGGGTCCAACTGATTACAAGAGCAAACAACCTTCTTCCACAGCGGGCAGTCCTCCTTTGAAAAGCGTCACCACCACTTGAACAGAAGCGACGCATTCCTAATTAGAGCATCTCCCACCCCCAAACTACCTAACTTTTTCGGAGCTTGAACTACCTCCCATTTCACCAGAGGTATCCCGTTTTTCCCATCTTCTTTACTCCACAAGAACCTTCTTTGAAGCCCAATGATCTTTTCGGCAATCCCCTTTCGGCAACCGATTACCTTTGTTAGTGATCGGTTCGGGTATTGGTTCTAGGGGTGCGAAACTCGAACCAACCCATGAACTTGATCATATCTTAATTAAATAAAAAAATGGCTTTTAGTGAGTTTTGCAACTCGTAACCCTAACACTTTGAAAATTAGACAAATATTTCTATTGCCATTATGTATTTAGCTTCTAATGTTTGGATTTTAATGTATTTTGATTTAGCTTCTTTGAATGATTATTCACTAGACTTTTGTATTTAGCTTCTAATATTTTTATTGCACTTTTGTATATCCATTAGACAAAGATTATTCGCTATTAATATGTTTGGATTTTAATGAGTTTAGTTTTTAATGTATTTGGTGTTTAACATGTTTAGATTATTTCTATTGATGTCATACATTTATTGTACTTGTTGAATTTTTAAGATAAAATTTTGTTTTTTTTTTTTATGAATTTCAAACTCATTGGGTATCCAATTACCCGAACCGAACCAATCTGTTCTTAATCGGTTTGGTTTGGTTCGGGTACATGACAAAAAAAGTAAATTCGAACCAATTATATTTTGACCGGTTCGGTTCTAATTTTACCTTGAACTCGAACTAAACCAACCCGTACTCACCTCTACCTGCAAAAAGATTCCAATACTTAAATTAGCAAGGATTTTAGGCAGATTTTTAGTAGACTACTGGGTTCGAAGTATACTTGAAGTTGTCAGGATATTTATAACAGTAAATGTAGAGTTGATAACTACCTTTTAGAGTAGTTCCACCTTTGATGGTGGATAACCAAACTTCCATTTAATAGAAAAGTTGTCGAGATCTCTTTTTTAAATGAAAAAGATAATATATAGGAATAAATTACTTATTCAAATAAATAGGACTAACGTAATATTATCGCGTCCCACTTCTATAAAATCGAGTAGATGTCGATCTAACTAATATCTATTTAATTGAGTTTTACCTATTTTAAATCTAGTTAAAGAATGGACTAAGATATAAGCAAACTTCATTGTGATCTTTATCATGATACCGCTAGGGATGGCAAAGCGGGCCGGCCCGCCCCAACTCACCCTGTCCCGCCTAGGCCCGACACATAAACGGAGCGGACCGACCCACCCGCCAACTAAAATGGGTTCAAAATGCTAGCCCGCCCCGCTTTATGGCGGATTGGCGGGCTAGCCCGCTTGACTCTTTTTTTTTTTTTTTGAAAAATAAAATTCATTAAAATTAACTAAAAAATAATAATTAAAAAATCAAATACAAATAAAAAATAGTCAAATTATAATATAATTTTTTTACTATTTTTTTTTAATTTTTAACTTCAATAAAATTGTTCAAAATAATATTTGTCAATAGAATCATCTTTATTTTAAAAAATAAGTCACATAATTTGAGCATATATACGAAATTGTAAAATAAAATAAATAAAGTTAATAACTCAAAAAAGAATAAAAACAAAAAATGAAAAAAAGTGTTTAAAAATTCTATAATTATTAATTTTATAATAGTAATCACTCTTTTATTTAATTAAAAAAAAGAAAAATAAAAATCTTCGGCCCGGCGGATCGGCCCGCCCCGCCTCGCCAAAATCCGCCAATTTAGCGGTGCGGATTTGGCGGATTTTTTAAATTTGGCGGGCTCCCATTTCTAGCTCGACCCGCTTTTTTTAGCGGGTTTAGCGGATCGGCCCGACGGGCTCGACCCGTTTTGTCATCCCTAGATACTGCCATTGTATTTACATTAATCATGTAGTACAGAGGAACTTGTATAATGATCTATTTCCAACGAGATTTTACACACACTTTGCTCCATTCCTTTCATTCTAGTTCTAGTAATAACAAGTTGCCATGCTTTAAAATCATCATAAAAAATGATACATATTGAAAGAAATAAAAATATTGTCGGCCCCGGTGGTCCAAAATCTCGTTCCTTCAATTGGAAAATTTTAAGATTGTATGGTATTGTCAAAACTTTTCAAAAATCAGTTATTATTTAAAAAATAGCGACACAACTCTCTGCACACGAAACTAATTAATACTTATTATTATTATAAACATATATTAAAATATAAATACATATTAAAAATATAATAAATTTAGTAACACATATATTAAAATATATGTATCTTAAAAATACATAATAAATTTATTATTAATGGAATATTTTAAAATTTTTTATTCAATAAATATAAAATAAATGTGTTAAAAATTAATTTTTTTGTATTTTTAATTTTTTTTAATTTGTAAACTTAATATATGTCCTTAGAACATAAGATACATGTGTCTTTAATTTTAATAATTATTTTTAGCATAAAAAAATATTTTTTTTAATACTTAATACCATACCGATGAAAGTTGTGAACAACTTGAACAAGAGATTGTACTTGCAAACCCGATAACACCTTCACTTATTTTCACTTTTACCTCTCCTAAATCCTATTTTCACCACAACCATTTCATCGCCGCAGTCCCTGTGACGACGCTCATCGTCGCCTCCCCTGTGACGCCGTTCATTGTCGCCGGCATGAAGCTTCTCACCGCATTCGCCCGCTGTCACCGCAACTAAGCCACTTTCTTCTTTTTTGTTCTGCCGTTGCCCCAGCGCACCTTTGCCCAGTGTCCTCCCAAACGTCGTGTCCCTGCTCAGCGTCGTCGCTGTCGCAGCCTTGAACCAGTGTCGGTTGTCCTCCTTGCCGCGCATCTTCACGGCCAAGTCCGATCCAGTCCGTCATTACACCACCATCCTCCCCACCAAGAGTCCCATGTGCTTTTATTGCGTTCGTACCCTTTTTTTTCCAGACTATATTGGAGGGAGAAGAAATTGAGAATTTTCTTTGATGAGCGGTGTTTAATAATGAACATCCACGTCTTAGTGAAAAGAACCATTCGCATATATAGTAAAATGAATATCCTGCGGAGTATGTATATGTAGAATCAAGCAAATCAAGTAACATACTAACGGTATACTCAAATAAACATCCACTTTAGAATGAAAAGAACCATTTGTATACATAATAAAAATAAACATCCAATTTAGTTAATATAAAACAACTAACAAGACAGCAGCAGCGGACGGCACTGGAATCGCGATACAACAGCAGTGCCAATGACACAGGATTGCGAGAGAACAGTTATGGCAAAATTAAAAAAAAAAGAAAGAATTCAAAATTATAATTAAATTTAATTAATTCAAAATTTAATTTTTAAAATTAAAATTAATTTTTTATTATGATTAAACTTAATTAATTCAAAATTTGATTTTTAAAACTAAAATTAATTTTTTTTAACCTATTGTTTAGATTGTTAAAAAAAAAGTATTGTTTCCTGTACTTTCTCATATTTAATTTAGCATTTATAGTTTGATGTGAATCTTATATTACATGTTATTACACGGATAATATGCAAATGGCTTTTACATATATAGTAGTATTATTGACGAAAGTTTGAAGGTCACATATCGAAACGTCTGTATAGTGTATACAAAGCTAAAAATTAAAAGTGGTTAGATTATTTATGGGAAAGTATAAGGAGACAATATTTTTATTGTACAATGTACGTATATAATGGGGTTTAGTTGAAATTAAAATTAAATTATGGGTAATTAATTAATTTTGATTTTTTTTAATTTGAAATTTGAAACAAATTAGAATTACCGTCAGTTATAGAACCAGAACAACAAACTCTCTCTCTCAAAACGGCGTGACCTCCATTCTCTCGATTAATCCGAGAATCTCGTCACTTCAGCCCTCCGTCCGGCACCACCGCCATCGCCACCGGCAACCACCGTTGCCTACCCTCTCTCTCTTCCCTCTCTTCTCTTTTTCTTCCCTTTTTCTTCATTTCTCCTCAATCCCCTGTACGTTACCCCTGGTCTTTGTGCAAAGCCCAATCCCAGCAAGAAACCTCAATGCAACCCAGCAGTGGTTGAGCTCTGTGCCGCTGCAACACCGCCTCTGCTACCCCTCTTTTTTCATTCTTCCCTTTTCACCAACGTAGGTTCCATGCTTCCTCCTATCCGTGTTCTTTCGTTTATTTATTTTAACTAATTTTTAATTCTGCTTTTAGTGTTTAGATTAGGTTTAGATTAATAGATTGATACTTTTTGAATTCCAAAATATTTAATGGCCGATTTTTCTGGATTGATTGCTGCTTAAATTGAGTTTAAAATTCCTGTTTACATATTGTGCACACCATATGCTCGATGAAATGTTTGAGTGAAACTTTTTGTTTAATTCTTATGTTTGGCCAGCATTTGTCTTAAATTTTGTTATCTTTAGGCATTATAATTCAGAATTGTGTAATGTTAGGTTATTTTTAATGATGTTTAGATTGCGTTTTGACATGGCACTTGATTATTAGTTTTGTTTAAACACCAAATTGGTTTAAAATTTTAAATTTGGTCATTTGATTAGTGTAATTTAAGAAGTGCATATCATGTTTAGTTAAGTGAATTGAATAAAACTACCTATTCATGTATGTTTTAAACATTCCACATAGTTGCCATTAGATTATTTTAAATTCCTATCCTTATGCCTCCATGCCATGCAAAAACAAATAAATTTGGTCACAACTCACTTCACAATTGAAAATATATGCTCTAAGTGACTAGTTGATAAGTAATCACCCATGATATGCTTAATGCTTAGAGACCTGCATGAATCTTATTAGTGTAGTATATTTTTAAATAATATAAAAGAGAACTTACTGCATTATTATTGTTAAGAGTTTTGATGAAAATGTAAATTAAATAGAATAAAAAGAAGCATGCATGTTTAGATTATGAATATATGTATGAGTATACATGATAGATAACCTATGCATTAACAATACAACTGAGTAATGAAATAAGTGCATGGTAGTTGCATGTGTTGCCTTTTGATATTGGTGGTACACAGTGTGATGTAACACAGAGAATATGGGTAGTTAAAATGCTTATATAATAGGTAAAATAAAATAAGTAATTTAGTTACTATCAATAGGTGATGTTGATGCATTTTTTTCCAAGTTAATATGGGTAGGATGATGTGGTTCAGTTACATTTGTGTATCTTTCTCTATGGAGTTTAGAGAGGATTTTTTTGCATCTCATTTATTAATTGTTTATCTAAATAGTTTCCATTATTTGATTTGAGTGTTTATTTCGTGATTATAGGTCATGCTACTATTGAATGTTACTGAGGTTGAAAGTGAAGAGATGAATTTTGGCTACATGGTTATCTTCAAACAGACACGTGAGATGTTCATTTCTGTAGGCGATCAGATGTTCAATTTACTTGTGAATGCGGATGGTTATTATTGGCTCCCTATTTCTATGTGAAGAATATTATTTATGACTTAACTAACTATCGTGGTTTGCAAAAGCTTTTTCATTAACACGTTAATTTAGTGAATATCTGGTCGTGATAGGAAAAAAAATAACGCTACAGTATTTTCAGTCAATCTGGATGTTCATTTCTGCTTGATTTTGGATGTTCATTTTCTTCATATAACTGGATGTTCATTATCATAGAACAAGGAATTGTCAGTTTTCACATTCATCCATTAGCTCACTGTTGCATCTGTTCAAAATGAATCAAATTAACTAGTCCCAAGATCAAATATCATGAGGGCAATGTTTTACCAATTCAACTCATTCAAAATAGAAAAATGAAAAACATATATCCTTGAATACATTCATAATTAAAAAAATGTCATAATAGCAACTCTCTAGATGGTAACTTTCACTTTCAATCATTATGCTTAAGAGAATCCAAAAAAATACAATCACAACAACTTAACAATAGTTATATAGGATCCACGGTTATGTCCCTCTAATTGCACAGGAAAAAAAATAAAAACCAATCTAATGTCACGTCGCTGATACCTGCAATATGTTTTCAAATTAATAATCAATAAACAAGATAGATAACACGACAATGTAACATTTAAAGAATCCAGTCAATATTTGACTAATTCAGTCAATATTTTGTTGTGTTGCTTTATAGGCATTTAGACTTCGACTAATATAGGAAAGCAAAAAGGCTTGGTATTTTATGGCTTAGATTTTGGCTTGCGTTGTGACATAACTAAGGGTAGAAAACTGAGTTAAGTGGGGTTATTGTTATATTTGTGCAAGTATGGTCTGAACTAAAATTATAAAATGGGCTCGAAGCTTTACATGTTTAAATAAAGCCAAAATATAATGACATATATACTACCATAATTGGATTAAGAATAGCTGAGTCCAGAAGTAAAACTGAATCCATAAACATCTGATTTTTCTAACCCTATACGGTTAAACACTTAAACCTGTTATTATATAGTAAACCTGGAAATGGCAGAAACTTGCTTAGCCAAACATATTGAAATTCTTAAAAAAATATTGCTCACGTAATCATCTATTAGGCACTTCCTTCAGCAATATTTATTCATTTTTGGAAATTGGTGTATTAATATTGACCTCACTACCTTGTACTGTTTAATATTGGATGCTGTCTATGGTAATTAGTAAGTAGTACCTATATCACTTAAAATTGGTATTTGATATCTCATATCAGAAGCCAGTATTCGTATCATACATGCATTATTTTACAAAAAAATACAAACCATGAAAGAATTAACAAAAAAGAAAAACATCTAAATAAAATAAAAACTATAATAAGCATGGATACATGTGAATGTGAAAACTAACAATCTGATTACTTACTACAGTTTTCATCCAATTAAAGGGACAAAAAAAATATATCATGAACACCAAAAATCTATCATGAACACCAAACATCCAATACCCTGGCGGCAGTTCTGATCGGCAGCGTCTCGCCCGGCAACTAGGTTGCAGTGAAGGCCAGATGTTCAGCGACGGCGCCGAGCTTGAGGGCAACGCACAGGTCGCTTGCGTTCACCTGTGACCTTCCTCGGTTGCAGGTTGCGGGGCTCAGGGTTCTAGCGCCGTCAAGGGGCTCTGCAGCGAATTGGGAGGGTTTGAGTGAGAGGAGGGAGGAGAAACAGCGTAACAAAAGGGATTGGGAATTTGGGAAAAAAGTGAAAATAGCAAAAACTTGGTAGTGTATTAAAGTAAACAGCTATAATAGGATTAGAATTAATTTTCAGCTTTAATTTCAATTTGGGCCTAATAAAGAGCCCATTGTAGGGATTGTATGCATATTTCATTAGGGGAATCCTTTATTTATATGTTTGATATAACATTGTCCACCTTTAACATTAAGAAATAGAAACATTTATTTACTTATTTATTTTCCCTCGCCTGGCCTTTGTTATAGCTTACATCAGTTAGGCCCTGTCCCCTGATCTGATGAGCCGTGGCCTTCGTTCTTAAGGTCCCCAAATACTAGAAGCTGCAAATACAATGAAAAGTTATCATCTAATTAGAATGTGAAAACAGAACCAAAGAAATTTGATATTGTAACAAAGAATTAATTAATTCGAATATTAGCACAGAACTCACCAGTTTTGGAAAGTGTCCAATTATTATCGTCCCCACCAACTTGCCATGCAAAATATCCAATCAATCCAATGCTCTTAGCATAACTAACCTTAGCAGAAACACTCTGAGTATCATCATAACCAACCCAAGTAGTTCCAGAATAACAATAATTCGTCACATAAGTTGAATTATACACAGTTTGTGCCCCATTATTTATGAAACTCCTGATATCCCTATACACAGGAGTTGAACCTCCAGAAGGAATTGAACCAGCACCATTAGCACCCGCAAACAATCCATGAACATTAGCATTCACCAAAGTCCATGCATAACCATAAAAGGGTAACCCAATTGCTAGTTTGTTGGGTGGAACTTTAAGCTGGTTAATCCATGAAACATTGATTCCTTCAGATCCACTGAATATTCCACTTGGATTGTACAACGGTGCTGGTGGCTGTGTTGAGTTTCTATACCCATCTGGAATGAAAAGATCATAGACCATAACGTTGATCCAATCCATGTTGTTGGTGATACCTTGAGCAGGGTAATATTGCAATGGTGATATCTGGTTAGAGCCAGAAACTGCACCAGACAACAAAAGTTGTGTTTTTCCTGAGATTCTAGCTTCTTGTTTAATGGCTGCTCTCCACTCATTGAGGAGAAAACCAAGGTTGGTCTTGTCTGTGTTTGAGTTAGGGTACTCCCAATCAAGATCAAGGCCATGGAAGTTATTTGCTCTTGCTACTTGAATCGAAGAGTCTATGAAGGTCTTGCGGGAGCTGTTCTGTGTAGCCATTGTAGAAAACTTTGATGCTAAAGTAGGACCTCCACCTCCTCCTATGGAGAGAAGGGTTTTCACTGCAGGGTTCTTTTTCTGAACGGTTTGTGTGAAGGTTGAGAAGGTGGATGAAGGTAATGTGATCTTGTTGGTGTTTGAATCTAAATCTGCAAAAGCACAGAAGAGATGTGTGAAGTAAGAGGAATCAATGGCTGAAGCATCAAGACCACTGTCATAATACCAGTACCCTCCTTTCACTCCTGCAGCTTCTGCATTTGATGAGAAGAAATCGAGTTGCAGCATCAACACAAGGATTGTGAAGATGGAAAGTGAGAGAGTATTGGAGTAAGCCATAGTTTTTTTTTTTTTTTTTTTGTATGGGGTGTATAGGTTCTGATATTTGTTTATTTATTTATAAAGAAGAATTGGATGTGAAGTTTTTGACCAGTGAAGCAAATGTGTGATCATTTGTCAAAGCTAATTTATTTACTTATGCAAGGTGTCCACACCAAGTGAATGGGTTTGAAATTTTTAACAATCTAGATATAGCTTCACATTAATGCTGCAGCTGTATTAATTTAATTGTATGCATTTTTGCATTTTTGTATTTTTCTTATTAAATGCTTCACACCCAATTTGACTATACTATTACTATATGTTAAATAACACTTTTTAATTTGAATATGGAAGTAAAGGGAGTGTTGGACTCGTGTATGGGGAGGAGGGGTGCTTCACAGCTTCACCTTGTTGTGGGATCAGAGGAAGCAGAAGTTGGACCCTGCGAGTTATGTCTCTCAAAATGTAAAAGAAAAATTAATCAAAACAAGAAAAACGGAGGGTCCGAATTTCACGTTTCAGATTTCAAATTCCATCAGCTGCAAATTGGACTATGCGATTTGTGAAGCAAAATTTCATGACCAAAGAATTCGTATGGTCCGAGTTGTGTACTCTGAGTGTTTTCAATTTTTTAACACAAATCGGACCCTCCGATTTGTGTACTCTGAATTTTTTTTCAACTTATTAAACACGAATCGAAGGTCCGATTTGCGTACTCCCACAATTTTAAAAAACACCTAAAATTACCATGTTAAAGTATATCATTTATTTTGCTTCCATATCAAAATTTTTTAGCCGTTAAATAATCCTTTAGCATTGCATATCCCTGATTTGTATTATTGATGAAGTTTGATATAGGGACAACTTTAACTTCCAATCTCTAGTGCAACTCAGAGAAAATACATGCTATATTTAATGTGGAACACAAGTAGATAGAAAACATTATTATTTCATATTATTGTATCACTCTCAGAACTGAGCCTTGCCCTTCATCCTTAAGATCCCCAAGCATTAGAAGCTGCACCGTACCAAAAAGGTTATCTTTTAATAAGTGTTAAAATATAAAAATAACAACCAACTAGTTTAACTACATTTTAATCAACACAAGACTATAACTAAACACCCTGATTAAAAGAAATGCAGAGCACTAACCCGCTTTAGAAAGTGTCCAGCTGTCATCTCCACCAATCTGCCAAGCAAAATAGCCAAGCAATCCTCTTCCCTTGGCATAATTAACCTTAGCAGACACACTTTGAGTATCATCATAACCAACCCAAGTAGTTCCAGAGTAACAATAATTTGTGACATAAGTTGAATTATACACACTCTTTGCCCCCTGATTCTTTATGAAACTCCTTATATCAGTATATAAAGGAGTCCCATCTCCAGAAGGAGTAGAACCGCCGCCATTAGCCGCCGCAAACAATCCATGGTTATTAGCATTCACCAACTTCCATGCATACCCATAAAACGGCAACCCTATTGCAAGTTTCTTAGCGCCAACTCCAACTTGATTAATCCACGCCGTTATCCCTTGATCTCCGCTGAACTGTCCTCCCGGATTGTACAACGGCGCCGGTGGCCTCGTCGTTGTTTTGGACCCACTTGGAATGAAGAGATCATAGACCATAACGTTGACCCAGTCCAAGTTCTTCGAGATAGCTTCACCGTTGTAATATTTCAGCGGTGATATCTGATCAGAGCCAGCAACTGCAGCTGATAACAGCAATGGTATCTTCCCTGAGGTTCTGGATTCTTGGGTAATGGCGGTTCTCCATTCACTGAGGAGTAAGCCAAAGTTGGTCTTTTCTTTTTCTGAACTGGGGTACTCCCAATCAAGATCAAGGCCATGGAAGTTGTTTGATCTTGCTACTTGAATTGAAGAATCTATGAATATCTTGCGGGAAGCGCTACTGTTAGCCATTGTAGGAAAAGGAGCAGAGCCTTCACCACCTCCTCCTATGGAGAGAAGGGTCTTCACGGAAGGGTTCTTTTTCTGTACAGTTTGTGTGAAGGTTGAGAAGGTGGATGAAGGTAACGTGATCTTGTTGGTGTTGGGATTTAGTTTGGCAAAAGCGCAGAAGAGATGTGTGAAGTAAGAGGAATCAATGGCTGAAGGAACAAGGCCACTGTCATAGTACCAGTACCCTCCTTTGACTGCAGCTTCTGCATTGAGAACAAGGATTGTGAATATTGCAAGTGAAAGCGTTTTGGTATTGATGGCCATTGTTGTGTTTTTGTGTGTCAATGTTGGAGTTAACTTGATCCGTCATATATATAATGACGTTTGTTTGACCCATCATTGTTTATGCTAAAATCATGGAATGAATGAATGAATTTAGAAATCTGAATTGCATATCTGTCTTATGTTTGTCATTATATTTTAGCAATGACATAATAAATAAGCAAATTACTTGTACCATACCGCCATAATTATTTGACTTGTTTCTTGTCATATTATCTTATTATTTTCTCGTGAAGTAAATGGACCGCTACCAATGTCATTCTTGCTTACCACACCAACCACTATAATAATAAATTAATAATAATACAACTTAATAAACATCTTATTGTGGTTTAATCAACTTAGAAATGTCACAGATTACAGAATGATAGAAAAAAAATATTCCCTTAAATTATATAACTATGCGTTGCAGCGTTGATCCAATTTCATTGCTTTAATGGAAAAACCATTTATAGGATAAGCCGAAAATTTTTTTCGTCCCTAACCTTTTTTCGGCTTATACCTTAAGAACCAAAATCGTACTTAACCCTAAAAGAAAATACTTTTAACATACATAAGACATGGCAATGAAATCAAGGTACTTATTTCTTCACTGGCCTTGGCCTTGTTATTACTTATTAGAAACCACACTTATTCGTATATTGCACATCATATATCATTCTGTGAACTGTGTCCGGACCTTCCTCCTTAAGATCCCCAAGCATCCGAAGCTGCAATATTATCAGAATTTCAAAATATAAAATAACAGAAAATCGTTGAACATATATTGTAAAGCATGAAATAAAACAAATTCATATAAAACTCACCAGTTTTGGAAAGTGTCCAATTATTATCGTCCCCACCAATTTGCCATGCAAAATATCCAATCAATCCTCTTTCCTTGGCATAATTAACCTTAGCAGAGACACTTTGAGTATCATCATAACCAACCCAAGTAGTTCCAGAATAACAATAATTTGTCACATAAGTTGAGTTATACACAGTTTGTGCCCCATTATTTATGAAACTCCTGATATCCCTATACACAGGAGTTGAACCTCCAGAAGGAATTGAACCCGCACCATTAGCAGCAGCAAACAATCCATGAACATTATCATCCACCAAACTCCATGCATAACCATAAAAGGGTAACCCAATTGCTAGTTTGTTGGGTGGAACACCAAGCTGATTGATCCATGAACCATTGATTCCTTGATCTCCACTGAATAGTCCTGTTGGATTGTACAATGGTGCTGGTGGCTGTGTAGAACCAGCCCCATCTGGAACAAAAAGATCATACACCATCACGTTGACCCAGTCCATGTTACTTGCAATTTCTTCAGCAGGGTAGTATTGTAAATTTGTAATCTGGTTAGAACCGGCAACCGCAGCAGATAAGAGCAATGGTGTATTGCCAGAGGAGCTAGCTTCTTGAGCAATGGCTGCGCGCCACTCGTTGAGGAGGAGGCCGAGGTTGGTCTTGTCTGTGTCTGAACTGGGATACTCCCAATCAAGATCAAGGCCATGGAATTTGTTTGATCTTGCTACTTGAATTGAAGAATCTATGAAGGCTTTTCGGGAAGTGCTATTGTTAGCCATTGTAGAAAAAGGAGCAGAGCCATCACCACCTCCTCCTATGGAGAGAAGGGTCTTGAGTGAAGGGTTGTTCTGCAAAACGGTTTGTGTGAAGGTTGAGAATGCGGTTGAAGGTAAAGTGAGGTGGTTGGTGGTGGAATCTAATTGTGCAAAAGCGCAGAAGAGATGTGTGAAGTAAGAGGAATCAATGTCTGAAGGATCAAGGCCACTGTCATAATACCAATATCCTCCTTTCACTGCAGCTTCTGCATTTGATAAGAACAGTAACAAAAGGATTGTGAAAATGGAAAACAATGCCATTGTTTTCTTCCCTTTGATGAATGAAAGATATTGAGTTAATTTGTATATATATCAAATATTTCAATGTATCTTTAGTTTCCATGAGTTTGACTTGATTTTCATTCGTCGTAAGCTAATTGATCTCTTCAAGTTATGTATACCAAGTGAATGAATTGGAAATTTCAAACAATCTAGACATCCAAACACTTGGCACTAGTTTTTTTGGACTAAAAAATTTGGATACGGAAGTAGAATAGTATTATACTTTAACATGATAATATTTTGTATTTATTAAAATTATGGGAGGTACATAAATCGGATCCTCTGATGTTTAAAAAATTTTAAAAGTTTGAAGTACACAAATCAGACTCAACGATTTGTGTGAAAAATTAAAAAAATTTGGAGTACACAAATCGGATAAACACAAATCGGACGGTCCGAGTATAAAAATCGGACGGTCCAATTTGTGAACCTAAAAATCGGACAGTCCGATTTTTGTATCTCTTAAAAATCGGACGGTCCGATTTATACTCCGTACATTAAATCATCTCACATTTTAAAAAAAATACCACAGTAGATCACAATTTAAAAAAACACCATTGTTAATTCAATATTAAAAATAAAAGAGTGTTTTTTTTATCTTTTAATTTTTTTTAAAGAAAAAGAAAAGAAATAAAAGAAAGTCAACTTGCATGTTGTAATAACGTGTCAGGTTCCAAAGTCCAAAGAGTAAGGTGAGCGCGTGAAGATAGAGCAAAGGTTTTCCGCCGCACCTATGTTTGGCGCGTCTTGTCACGCGCTAACCATTTCCTCTTCCAGCTTCAGTTTGAGCTGCAGGAACAACTCTTCACGCTCTTCAATGGCCGCATCCACTGTTCGTATTGCCGTCGTCGGCGATGTGGTAAACTCTCTTTCTCTTCCTATTTACGAACTCAGCTTCTATTTTTCTCCATTACTCAAAAAAACTTGCTATTTTTACAACAATTCTACAAGTAATGCTCTTCGTGTTTTTCTTAAGCACGATTGCTGGAACTTAGAAGAAGATTCTAAGGCACTTGAGTTTTTGCAGGTACTATTGTTGTTTCCTCTTTCTAATTTTGTTCATGTTGATCAGAAAAACTTTTTCCTTTTGCATATATATATAAAGTACTAATACAGGGATTCTCAAATTCCTATCTTTTTTCATGCAAAACAAAATAATAAATAAATATTTTTAACTTTTCATATCAACTTATTTAACAAGCATTAGATGTAAATCCCACCTATCTATCAATCTAATTTAGACTTATATTGAAGTGCAGCCAGATTTGGTGCTGTTTACAGGCAAGTTTTTTTGTTTCAGCTGATCAACAACCTAAAGCACTGTGATGAGTTTCCTAAATGCATTTTGGTGCCATTGTTCAAGAGACTGAGACCTAGAAAGGCACAAGCTGCAAGGATAAGGCTATATACATAATCCACCCTCCCCTTACCCCACTAGGTGTTAGTCTCATGCAGCCACTGCTTCATCATGGACTAATTGGTACATATAAAGCTGGTGTAACCTGTGAAAAATCTGCATTTAGATAACTGAGGAGTATTCTAGTACTATGACTTACATTACTAGTCAGACCCTTGAATAAATCATCATGTCACTTCATGTTGTGTTTATGTCCAGTTAATTTATCTTCATTATGTAACTGTTAAGGTTAACTATGATTTTTTTATTATGTGAGCCATCGCTTTCTTATTGTTTCTTTCTTCTTTTGATTGTCCTCCTGTATTGAATTTTATTAGGTGATTTTGGTGATGAAAATGTTGAAGTTGTTCAGAGTGTAGCCAATCTTGAATTTCCTAAAGCAGTTATACTGGGAAACCATGATTCCTGGTTTACTAAGCAATTTTCTGGAAGGTAAAATTGACATGTTTGTCATAAAGTTGTTGTGAATCTATTTCTGTCCAGATAAATTTACTTTCTGGAGAGGTTCATGTGGTGAATCTAGTTCTATTTTGAACTAACACTTCAATTTACATGCCAGTGAGAAGGATAATGTGCAGCTTCAGCTAGAATGGTAAGAGTCTACAAGGAATATATTTATTCTGGGATATTCTTTTCCCCCTTCCATCTGTTAGTGTTACGCTGTGTATATTTACCTTATAAGTATATTCTTGTTGATGCAATCTGTTGCTGAAATGCATTTTACAATGCCATGGGTGGCTAAAGAATTATCCTGTTATCAAAAGATAAAATAGTAGTGACATGATGGACCATTTTTCCTGGTCCATTAGAAGGTTCAAAAGATATTTTAAGACACTGATGTCTAGTTTCTCACTGGGCATGAAACTTCCCATTAGAAGTTACAATTACTGTGGTGGAACATGAATACTTAGCACCTTTTCCATTTTTTATTAAAAACGAAAAAAAAAAAACCCCTCCTTTCATGGCTAGTTTCCTTCATAGATCACAATAATAATTTGCATTTTCCATAGTGTTCCTTAATCAATTTGTTGATTGCTGAATCTATTATTGTAAAACTCAGCCTTGGCGAGGAGCATGTGGCCTATCAACGTTTAGACTTTCCCATGATAAAAGTGAGTGTTGTTGGTGGACGGCCATTTTCCTGTGGGGGTAAAGCTTTGTTCCCCAAAAAGCTCCTGGCTGCAAGGTGTGTATTGTACCAAAAGCAATTTGATTTTCAAAAGTCATATGGTCTCTTGTGCCTTGGCAAGTAGTGGATCATGTTATGTGAAAAGTTCTATAATTACTGAAGTCCCCATTATTGCTCAAAATCAACTCATCAAATTTAAGCTTTCTCTTAGATATGGAATTAAAGACATGGATGGAAGTGCTAGGAGAATCCATAAAGCTGCTCATGGCACACCAGAGGATCATTTTCTTATATTACTAGCACATAATGGACCTACAGGTGCAATTGCTTGCCAACTTTGATATAATAATATCAACTCCAAAGGTGCTTGCTAGTTTGGGTATATAAAGATTGATTTTTTTTTTTATCTTTTTTGTAGGCCTTGGTTCTGCTGTGAATGATATATGCGGCAAAGATTGGGAATTTAAGGGTAATGGTGATCATGGTGACCCAGGTAAAAACATAAGTTCGAGCTAGGTTGTAATTAAAGGCATCCCCTATTGTGTGTTTGGGTAGTCAGAATCAAGTTAGCTATCAAGTCTAGATTGTCTTTCGTTTCTATCAAGGCCCTTTCAATTTTGGTGGAACTATGCCTTGATTATTAAAATGCAAACTGCGAATATGATGTAAGAGACACAATGCATGCCACGAGAAATGAGATATTGTTTTGACTTAGTTTATTGTATAACAGATCTAGCACAAGCAATATCCATGATAAAGGAGAACAATCAAGTCTCTATTCCATTGGTTGTGTTTGGCCACATGCACAAAGAGCTGGCATATGGCAAAGGCTTTAGGAAAATGGTTGTAGCCGGCACTGACAACACCATATATTTGAATGGGGCCATAGTTCCTAGAGTCAAAACGTCGCTAGACGAAGTCAAGGGGAACTCGGATGATCAAAGTTCCCTTAACTCACCACCAGAGGCTGGTGGTACAACAAGAGTCTTTACTTTGGTTGTGATTTCAGAAGGAAGAGTTGTGAAGATAATAGAGAGTTGGGTCTCGGTTGTCAAAGACAGGACCACTTTAGAAGAAGAGCATATATTATTCGAAGGGAGTTAGGAACATCATTCCTCATCCTCCACATTTTAGGTCCTTTGCTTAAGTCACATCATATCATACTTGATTCATACACAAACACATGGTATTTAATGTTGACACCACGGTGTAGAATTGACATGTCTTGATAATAATTCTCATCTATATGGTGCTTTATAATTATTATACTTGTATTGGTACCTTTTTATTTATGTGGTAATCCAAATATGCAGGCTCTCTGTCTTTAATGTGTTACTTGCAGATAGAGGATACCCATATGTTTTGGTTAGTGATACAAATTTGGTTAAATTACATGTTGAATGATGTATGTGGGTCTATTGGATTATCCAGGTTGTTCCATATGCCGCCATGGTGCACATTATTTTTTAACCTGGTCCTGTCTCATGTCATGTGATGCCATTTTGTTGGCCAAATTTCACTTTCTTTTGCAACAAGTACTACTGTACATGGATTCTGGGGTTGATGATAGGCCTGGTACTGGAATAGATCATTTTCCAGTTTGCTTTTTTCTCTGGACCCAATGACATTTTCAGTGGCTTTGGCTAAGGGGTTTGGGATCCCATTTGGTCATGAAATGAAATGCTTCCCATGACTTTATTTATTAGGTCCCCAAGGTAAAGGGGTAAAGAGTGCTGTGACGCTGAAGGTTGACCAACCTTTTTATTGATTTGATACTGGGATATTTCATCTTTCTCTTTTATTTTTCTATAGAAAAATGTGTTACTCACTTGAAGCTTGAAAGTAATGTCCCATTCTCTAGACTTCTTGAATTAACCATGCAAATTAGTGATTGACACATTTAAACTAATACCATTTACTGCCTTATTTTAATCATTCCTTTCTTTTTGTCAACACTAGCCTGTCATACACAGCAATAGCATAGCATCTCCATTATATTCCATTCTAAAGCATTGTCATTCTGTAAAAGTGTCTACTAGTATTATTTTTGCAGTGTCGTTTCTATCTTGCTTTCTAAGGTCTGGTTTGGTGCACCGAATTCCAAGCAGTCTATGGAACTTTTTTTGACTCGTCTAGTTCCCTTTACAGCATTGTATAACAGGGAGAGGGGGGAAAAAGTGTTAAAAGAAAACTTAAAACACTAATCACTTTCCTTGGTGCAACCATTGACATTGCCAAAAATTTGTTAATGACTTTATTATATAAATTTGGAGCATCATTTTATAATTGTGTAGTGAATGTGACAGCAATTGCCCCCACTCTGCTGGCCTTACTTTACTGTCCAAGTGTCCTTACATCTTTGATAGAGAAGAGGGTGTTGAGCAATTAGCATACTCCAAGTGAAGGACTCTCATTCATTCAAAATATTTGATAGAACATTAACATTATACCTTCATTTATTAGGATTCCTACTTTTCTATGCTCTAGGCCCCTCCTATTAAAGATTAGTCAATTAAATTTCTCAGTCACCTTCCTATCTAGCTTTCCTACCATAAAGCCAACATTTTGGCCTATCTACAATTATATATAACAGTACATTAATAGATATTAACGTGTCTATTTATATATTCTTTTATTGAAGATGTATAAAAATAATACAAATAAAATATTTATAATCCAATTAAGATATCTTCAGTTTTAAAAATAACAAAAATAATGTTTTTTATGAATTATTTATAATAATATTTTTTTTAAAAAAGTTGTACATTATTTTTTTTTATCTCCATTATTATATATATATATACGACCAAGACAAATTGCCGACTAAACTAGATACTTCGATTTGCTTCGTCAGAATTAGTTGATTGCTTCGTTTTCCCTTATCATTGTAGGAAGATTATCCCTTATCCCATTGTCACTATCGAGTGCCATCGAATGTAGGGAATGGCCTATAAAACTATGAGTTTATATATAGAAATCATTAAATGAATTGAGTGGAGATAAAAGGAAGAGAAATGTTGGTCATGCATATATTTGTGACCATTTAAGACTATCAAATATAGTTAGATAATCATTGACAGAAAATCAATCATTTTATCTCAATTATTTTGAGTGTTATGCCATATAAAAAATGACTGTTATATTATCCAACCGAAGGAGTAACTTGCCAATTATGTCAAAGCAAGTTTATTATGAACATTATAGCAGGTTGCCATAAAAGGGATAAGCTTGGTAATTATGTTGAGGATAATAGGGCCATCATAAACAATAATATGATCAAATATCTATTCACAAAGCAGAAAAATCAGCTAATCAAGTACCATTGTTTGGTAAACCATTGAGCTTTCAAATGTTGAGGTTGACAGGGCACTTTTCCACGCTTTGAATGTTTTTACCATTGAAACGTTGTTAAAACTAAAGTATATATTAGCAGCATTTGAAATAATTACTCCTCTGATCTTTTTTTTTTTACCTCTTAATGTGAAATTTGGTATATCATTAAATAATGATATATTGAATTATTGATTTAATGATGTATTATTATTATTATTATTATTATTAGCTCTTTCACAGTGTTAACGCAAAAATAAGAGATGATTAAATTGTATCGTTCTTTATTTTAAAAAAAGGTTACTTAGCTTTATGTTGACTAAATTATTTTCAGTCCTCCTTTCGTTAATACATAAATAGCATAATTGAGTGAAGTATACCAAATATAAGTGTAAAACTTAAAAAAAATATTCATAAAATATATTAATAAATTATAGAAAGAGTTTTAAGTATACCGAAAATACTGGTATTCCAGTTGTTTCAACCGTTGATCTGAATTATAAAAAATATATATAATATATATTAATTAAAATCAACGGTTAAAACAACTGGAACACCGGTATTCCCAATATACCTGGTAACTTTCCTAAATTATAATCAATCTTAAAGAAAAACTTAGTACCAGTTTTTAAGAAGTCATCACCCAAACAAGTAGTTATCAATAATAAAAGGTAAAATGTTTTTTATGTTTAAAAAAAATAATTTTGTTAACTTTACCTTTAAAACACCGTTAATAATATTAGGGGATAAGTATTGTTTTGGTCCCTAACGTTGAGGGTCAGAATCGAAACCGTCCCCAACGTAATTGTCGATTTAGAATCATCCTTAACATTTTTTTTTTGTATTAAAATCGTTCTTTTTAATAAAATTTTAAATTTCATTCATAAACTACCCATATTTTAATAAAAAATTATAAAATTTAAAAAAAATAAAAAAAAACGCGTTTTGGGAGAGGGGGAAGAAAGGAAACGCGTTTAGCCGCCGCTCATGCATTCTTCTTACGCCGCCGTGGAATGCGTCGCCGAGAAGGGGAGCCCGACGCAAGGAGGGTGGCGCGCGAAGGAGAGAGAGGAATCTGAGGCTGAGCTGGGTTCCTGCCACCACCAATCTACCCAACCACCGTCGCTCCGTCGCCCACGAGCTGTCGTCGGCTTCTGCATCTGCTTCTTTTTCTTGCTTCGGCTTCTGCTCCTTGCTTTGCCTCTGCTTTCTGTTTTTGCTTGAACTTCTGCTTGAGTTTCTGCTTCTGCTTCTTCTGCTTTGGCCTCTTCTGCTTCTGCTTCTTGGTTTTGTGCTTGAGCTTTTGCATCTCTTTTGTGTTGATTTTTTTAGGGGTGTCCGCGGATCGGATCGGATCGGATATGACCAAAATTTTGATCCGATCCGCACTAAAATCATCGGATCGGATCGGATCCAATATCCGCAGTTTTTAAGGTTGGATCCGATCCGATCCGATCCGCACATTTGCGGATCGGATCGGATCGGATATCGGATATATCCGCAAAAGACAAAAATATTTTTAAAAGCTTATTTTTATTAAAAAAATATCAATAAAATTTATTTTTTCTATTCTTTTAAATATGTTTA
The DNA here is from genome assembly GCF_003086295.3 of Arachis hypogaea. Classification (NCBI taxonomy): domain Eukaryota; kingdom Viridiplantae; phylum Streptophyta; class Magnoliopsida; order Fabales; family Fabaceae; genus Arachis; species Arachis hypogaea. The sequence continues at coordinate 146,443,922 of NC_092046.1, forward strand.
CTCTTAAAATAATATTAAACATACTTTTCTTGAATAATAAATTAAAATAATTTAACATATATGATAATTATTAGTTAAAATAAAACATAAAAAGAATATTTTACTTATTTATTTATTTATTTTTGCGGATACGCGGATATGCGGATACCAACACAAAATCCGCAATCCGATCCGATCCGATCCGAAAGCCTTGCGGATCGGATCCATATCCGCAATTTTCGGATCGGATTCGGATAAACACCGCGGATATGCGGATCGGATCCGATCCATGGACACCCCTAGATTTTTTCTGCTTTCTGCTTCTGCTTGTGTTGGTATTGGTGTTGGTGTTGGTGCTGGTAAGGGTATTTTTGTCCAAAAAAATTAAAAGGACGATTTTAATACGAGAAAAATGTTAAGATTGATTCTAAATCGACAATTACGTTGGGGACGGTTTCGATTTTGACCCTCAACGTTAGAGACCAAAACAATACTTATCCATAATATTAAAGTATAAATTTTATATAAAAAAGTGGTAGAGAAGTATTTTTTGTACTATTATGCAAGATGACAAAATTTTCCTAAATTTATCTAAAGACATATTTTTAAAATATATAAGAATTAAAAATATATTATTTTAATATTTTTTAATAAAATATTTTTTGCAATGCTTTTAAAATATATTCTTACGAGCATATGTTTAGTAAAATGTATTTTTCATTCACTTATAATTACTTTGATTTGACGAATAAAACATTCAATTTAAACTCAAAATTTTAATATGTTTCCTATTAAAATAGAATCAACTCCCCTCAAATATGTTTAAAAAATAGAGTTAATAGTCAAAATCGTCCCTGAAAAATACTCTAATCTCTATTTTCGTCTTCAAAAGATAAATTTAATCAAAATTGTCCTCGAAAGATTTAAAATTAATCACGTTAGTTCCTCCGCCTATTTTGTCACTAACAACGTTAATTTTTCTGACGTGGCACGTTTGTTTTTTTTGTCTTTTTGGTCATGGGCTGTTAAGCCCAAAAAATAGAAACAGAACCCTAACTACCCAGAACCCAACCCACCCGTACCTATCCCGAAAATCCCTCCTCAACCCGTCTGAATAGCTTCAAGCCTCCATTCCCGTCCGCTGCAACACAACCCCCACAATGGTGGTTCTTCAAGCATTCCTTCATCATTCTCAATTGGCAAGCCATCACATCTTTGAGCTATTCTCCAGTGCATTCGATAGCAGGTATTATGCTCAATAACTGGTCGTTTGCTCCAGTCCCCTCTTAATCGAGAATTCAGGTGAAGAATCTTCAGACGATCTTCCCCTTCAACTGACTTTAGTCCTTGTAACTCAACCATGAACCGTGAAACTACAACCAATCCATCACTTTTCCTCAACTTCCCAAGCTTAGGAATATATTCCTTATGAGCAAAATGGGGTGTCCCCACCCCAGTGATTGAGGAACCTGCTGCTAGCCCGCAAGGTAGAAACATCAAGCCATCTCTCTTCTGCAATTCATCCCTAGTCATTGATATCCAAGAAGGACAAGACTCAGGCTTTCTTTCAATGATAGATTTCTCTCCAGACTCCACGTCATCAGCCGTGTCTAATTCTCCCCAAGCCTTCAGCCCCCAGTGAAACTTTGTTGGGTCTCAAGGGAGCATCCTTGTCCGTGCTATCCTCTAGCCTCCGGTGAAGTGAATCGATAAACAGAACTAACAAAAGGCTTGCTCAACTTTGAACCTTTTGAGCCACCAACAATAGCGGCACCATCCAATCCATCATAAATATCATCCCTACTTATCGTTGACACAATCTTCAGAATTTGAGGAAACGTGCACGAAATGAAAACCAAATATAACACTCTAATAGCAAACAAAAATTGGGACAACCTAAACCTCCTCGAATTGGAAGGTTCAGTTTTCTGCCTCCTCATAGTCTTCAAAATCAACAAACTAAAGAAAAAACGATACAATCTACACTACAGCAAGTTATCAACTACAATAATACCCTACACTGCAAATGTTTTATGCGAATAAAACCATAAAGAACTACATCAACGTGAAGAAGCACGCAAACGACAACAAAACTGTAAGTTTGAAAGCAAACTCTAAGTCCAAAATTTCCACTAAAAGCGACAGGACAACGAATTGGATTGGGAGTGAAAAGCGAGCACTATACCATTGATGCGGCGGTGGCAGCAGCTGTGGAGTAGGGGATCTAAGACGCTTGATAGGTGGCGGAGGTTGGCATTCAGGCAAGGCGTGGTATCTCTGCAACATCCGACGACGACGGCGGTGGTTACTGGAGACAGTGCGCAACGTGAAGCTTGAAGAACCACTATTGCGGGGGTTATGTTGCAGCGGGACGAGAATGGAGGCTCGAAGCAACTCAGATGGGTTGAGGAGGGATTTTCGGGGTGGATACGAGTGGGTCGGATTTTGGGTAGTTAGAGTTCTGTTTCTGTTTTTTGGGCTTAACAGTCCATGACCAAAAAGCCAAAAAAATTAACGTGCTACGTCAGCAAAATTAACGTTATTAGTGACAGAATAGACGGAGGGACTAACGTGATTAATTTTAAATCTTTCGAAGACGATTTTGATTAAATTTATTTTTTGGGCGAAAATAGAGATCGAAATATCTTTTAGAGACAATTTTAACTATTAACTCTTAAAAAATATTAATAGTTTTCTTTTTTTTTCTTTGGGTACATAAATATTCATAGTTTTGATTCCTTCGCTAATATACCATACTTTGATGTACCATATAAAAAAATCAAGTGTTCAAATAATTTCATCAGATTTGATGAAAGAAAAGAAAAGAAAAGGTGAACAAGGAATGTCTGACTCTGACAATCTTGACTGCCCCTGCCACTTTGACCTCTCTTAGAAGATCCGCTACTCCATTTGACCAAATCTTAGCCGTCCATCGTCTCAAATCCTCTTTTCTCGTTCTTTCTTTTGTCGCCGTTCCTCTTATCCACAGTCCCTTGTTTTTGTATGATCCCCTGGAGTATTAGCTAATTTATTTAAGTCAATTGTCCAAATCGCCCCCACAAGCCTTTAGTATTTAGAAATGTGCATTTTTTGACCCCAATAAATTCCCAAATATAGTCAAAAGAATTTGTTCCATACTAGTAAATTTATCATTACAAAAATGAGCATGTGAAAATGAATAACATGGAATATCATTTTATGCTTATATATTTTCATTTAAATTTATGCATTATACATTGGATTGTACTTCTGGCTTAGGAATAAAATGTCGTTAACTTGAGTCTTATCCTTATCTATTTTGGTGTAAGGATTGATTTTCCCGCTGGTAGCTATCTCAAGGGGACAATAAATATTAAATATGCCCCTCTGCACCTTGGGGGCAAGAAAATCCATATCAAGCCATAATCAATGAAGAAGGGTAAGTTTGACTTTTCATTACAGTAACCCCACAAAACCAAAGGGTAGACACGCAGAAACTCAACACCCCACCTAGCTTTTCTCTTTTATCAAAATCACGTGTAGTTAAATCTAGAATTCGAAATTAAATACATTGATTTTTTCCAAATTAAATCCCGAATGAGCATAAAGCAAGCATGAATGAAAGAATAAGAAACCTTAAACTAGGTTATTAATTAGTATAATCTGAATAATGAATGAATTAATTAACGTAAATGAATGAAGGGGAGAGAGAGAGAGAGAAAGATGATGTTATGTGTAGGAAGCAGAAGTAGTTGTTGGTAGTTCCAGCTCAGGCGCTTAGGTCGGATCTATATCCATCTCTCACACACAATAAACAAGTTCCAAGACCTTTCTTCTTTCTTACTACACACCTCTCTTTCTTTCATGTGAGTGATTAATGGGGAATGTGACGGGCACTGTGGCGGCTAAATTTGCCTTCTTCCCGCCAGAGCCCCCCACTTACGACGTCTACAGGGACGACGACGGCACCGTGGTGTTCTCCGGTCTCACCGCTGACAAGAACGTCGACGTCCACTTGCTCGACACCAAGGCCGGCAACAAGATAGTCGCTACCTTCTGGAAACATCCATTCGCCAGGTTCACCTTCCTCTACTCCCATGGCAATGCCGCTGACTTGGGCCAGATGCACGACCTTTTCATTGAGCTCAGAGCTCACCTCCGTGTCAATATCATGAGGCACGTTTCTATTTCTTTTCTTTTCCTTTCTTCTCTGTTTCCGTTCCTTTTTCTAACTGCCTTCTACGTGTTTGCAGTTATGACTATTCCGGTTATGGAGCATCTACAGGTAAGGTAAGTCAAAGTCAAACTGCATTCATTCATTCATTTCCTTTTGTATTCTTAAATATTTGATTTTATTCGAAACTATTACTGTGGCAGCCATCTGAGTTCAACACATATTACGACATAGAAGCTGTATATAGTTGTTTGAAGAACGAGTATGGGATTAAGCAAGAAGAGTTGATTCTGTACGGTCAATCTGTGGGGAGTGGACCCACACTGCACTTGGCTTCAAAGCTACACAAGTTGAGAGGTGTTGTCCTTCACAGTGCCATTCTATCTGGGATAAGGGTCCTCTACCCTGTCAAAATGACATTTTGGTTTGACATTTTCAAAGTAAGTTTCTCTGTTTCTGTTCTTCTTCTTTCATGATTGTTAATTAATTGCTCTCATAATATTCACCTCTGTGTTGTTTCTGTATTCACAAAATAATCTCTTTTCATCATTTCAGAATATAGACAAAATACGGCATGTCAATTGTCCAGTGTTTGTTATACATGTGAGTATAGTGTATCCCTTTCTATTTACGTTTCTGCAATTATGTCTTTTTCTTTGCTTAAACTTCACAATCACCTTCTTTAGTGATGCTTTTATTTGTTGCTAGCTCTGACAACGGTTTCTTCGTATAGAGGCTTTGTTAGGCCTAAATAATAAAAGGTGGGGAGGGGTGGATTCTGGGAATTATTTAGATTGATTTGTAAAAACAGATGAGAATGTTAATTAATTAAGCTGAAGGCTTGATTTGATTGCAAATGTCCCACAAAGCAAATCAATGATCCTTAACCATATTAGACTTTTCCTTTCCAGTTTCAGCTGATTTGGTTGGACTTTAACTTTTCTACTTTTCCAACGCTTTCTTGGTGCTTGTATCCAAGTTGTACTTCTCTTTTGCTTTTGGTTGTTCCACTTGTCTGCAAAATGTCCTTTAGATTATTTTACCAAGATGGTAAAATTTTGACTCAATCTCTTCACTTTCATAAATTATAAGACCCAAGATGAATTACTGCTGCAAGTAAAAACAATGTGCTGTCGGTTCTAGGGTGAAATTGAAACATCAGAAACTTGAGATATCAATTAATATTATTTGAAATTGTCATGCTTTCAAAGAGTTTGACTATATGAGTACTACTCAACGTTTACATTCATTAGTGAATTTACGATGGCAATATACAGTTGAACCACAAATATAAAACATGTATATGTTATCCAGTATCATGCGTGTTTGATTTGAAGGTTGATAGTCATACTTCGATTGTATCATAACATAGAAGGGAGTGGTAAAAAGTATTTACTATGTAGATAATATCTGTCATCAGATTAAAACTCTGTACATTTAGACACGTGCTTTTGATACATTCCTTTTCCGGATGCTTCTCCCATCATACTTTTTAGGGGTATTGTTACTTTAGTTAGTATGGCCTACTGATATTGGAGTTGCTAGCACTTTGTGCTTTTGTCCTATTGTGGAAGAAAGTAGAATATTGCCTTAGAATACATAATTCAAGCATGTGACGAAGAAGCCTCAATAAGGAGAGTAGAGCAGATGCAGTTGTAGAAGCCTTTCCCATGTGGCTATGGGAGATTAGATATGTTCTATTGTGTTTCCTTGTGTGATTGTTCATTAATTCAATACTCCATAAAGCTGACATAGTAACATGGATATTTGTCTTCATGGTATATGCAGTATCTTAACGAAATAAATCAACACCTTGTACCACTAATAATTTTTTGTGTGGTAATGGATTATGTGCAGGGAACGAATGACGACATTGTTGATTGGTCTCATGGAAAAAGGTTGTGGGAACTGTCCAAGGAAAAATATGACCCCTTATGGGTTAAGGGTGGAGGCCATTGCAACCTTGAGACATTTCCAGAGTACATAAAGTATTTGCGCAAGTTTCTAAATGCAATGGAGAAACTCTCACTCACAAAGCAGACAAACAAACAACTCACTCAAAATCCTAGTATTACTGAATCTAGACATAACAAATGCTTAAGATTTGGTAAAAAATAGGTTGATGTTTTATGAGGTTTTTGCATGCAGGGAATCACAGCCAAGGTTTAATTGGTTGTTGAACAAAATGACAGTAGTACCTTGCTGTGCTACTTTGATTCACTATTATGCAGATAATCAATTGATTGATTAGATTTAAATCCAAAAAAATGATGTCATGTCTTTAGATCCAAATCCTGTTACCATATTTAGGTGGAGAACTGTTTGCTTGGTTAATATAATTTAAACTTTTGATTTTGGTTAAAAAGTTATGTATAGATTATCATCATTCTCCGGAAAACATGTCTCCTCCCTCTCTATCTTTAGGCTAATCTCACTGTGGTTTGTTATGTAATTACATTTTATATGATAGGCATGTCTTAAAATGCATGGTTACTTAACCAACTTGGGACATAGTTTAAAAACACTGAAAGCTGTTATTTAAGTTCAAATTTATTAGCATTGTATGGTTTAACCTAAAATTCGAAGGAAAGAGTAATCTAGACAGCTTTTATGCATCAATTCATAGAAGAGATAGAAGAATCATTGTAGAAGGTAACCTATTAAAAGTCCTGGACATGATCAAATGAATGAGTGCCATATCTAATAAAAGTCCTGAACTAACAAATGAATGATTTCTAACAAATCAAATAGATTTTTGTACAACAAGCCTTCCTATAATCAAATGATTTCTAACAGAATGATTATGATTACACGACAGAACATAGATCAACTTCCTATAATCAAATGATTTCTAACAGAATGATTATGATTACACGACAGAACATAGATCAACGTGGAAAAGAACCAGATCATACTCTCAGCACCTGATAACAATTAGCTGGTGAAAAATTGCATCATTCAAAGGGAAATCTTTTTGCACCATCTCTGCCCTAAATTAAAAAGGCCAACTTTGCATCATTCTCCATCTTATCCATTCCAAAAGATTTTCCCTTTCTGAATCCTTGATTCAATTACGATCAAAACACATTAACAGAACAGTACAATTGGAAAGCACTTGGGAACAAGTCAAAGCTTTTGTGGTTTAATGAAAAAAGAGAACAAATGAATGCATAAAGAGAAGAAGATTAGTTCACAAAAAGAAGAGCAACGGATTAGACCAGAATGAAAACAAGTTTGAGTGGTTATCTATCGGATAAGGAGGAAGAACACGTAGTGGGTTTTATGGGAGTTCTAGTCAACGAGATTTCAAGCAGTGCAACAATACTAATAGGAGTGCTACAGGCTTTACAAGTCCTATTAGAGGAAGCTAACATCAAACAGGAGGAACTAGAATTCGCCACAAGTTGTAAGAGAATAGTGGAATGGATCAATGAAAGCGAGAACGCGAAGGGGAGTAGAGGTTTGAATAAAGCTGGAAGTGCAAAGCATATGTTTCAAAATGTGGCTATCCAATTTAAAAGATATGTGACAATATATAGTAATGTTATAAGGTGGGTGGGCATCACGATTGACATTATCATGGTAGAGGAAGTGAGAATATGAATGCTAGTGTAGGTGTGGGCATCTCAATGTTATGTGTTTCGGTTTGCAGTAAGTGAGGTTCATTTAGTTGGCATTTTGATATTAAAATACTTTGAAACAGGTAGTGATAGGTGAGACTTTGGTTGTTTTGTGAATTAGTCATTGTAGTTTTATTTATCTTTGATGGCAATGCCAAAGAGAATAAACTGGTTTCCGATACTAATTTTTTTTAGAGGGAATACCCATCCGTGACAATTATCTCGAAAGGATGAGACCCCCAAAAAAAAAAAAAAAAACACCAAATCCGGTCCCTGATCTTTTGTTTTTGGAACTTATTAACTTCTGGGCCAAAAAAAACAACATTGACTTTTTCTTGGCACAGGGACCTCGTTGTCCTTTCGAGGTAATTATCAGGGACCGAGTTGAATTTTTTTTTTGTCAAAAGCCTCGTTGTCTTTCGAAGTAATTATCAGGGACTGTTTTGAGTTTTTCTCTTTTTTTTTTTTATAAATTGTCTCATCTTTTAGAATCGAGCTTGTAACAAACAATCTAAAAAAATAAAAATTTATTAAACAAAAAATATGAAAACTAAAATAAAAATTCCAATTTCAGATAAAACTCAAGAAAACAAAAGAGAGGGAAAGAATGATTGTGTCCAAAAATTCCAATTTTAGATAAAATTCAAGAAAACAAAAATCCCAATCAAGTGTATGATGAGGCCAGAGATAGGAAAAAATATTGGATTTCGAAACAATGAATAAAATTTACACGAACATAACTTTTTTTCTTTCTTTAAAATTTCTCGAGTCTAGAAGATGAGGGGAAAAGTGCACATCTTGAGAGAAGCAAAGGAACAAAAAAAAAAAAAAAGTACCAATAAACAAAAAAATAGAACAAGAACACGATAACATAAGAAGCAATCAATAAGGTTCACAATAATCCATGGGTAAATGTGATAGAAGTTAAACAAAGAAAAAAACATAGTAGTATACCTTGATATTGTTTGAATCAGAATTGAAATGTTTGAACTATTTGCTTTATTCTCTTTTGTAAGTAAAAAGAATAGGTTCAAATGTTCTGCACGTGACTATAATTTTACCAAATTTTTAATTATTAAATTTTTATATCATATAATTTTTTTTTTTAAATTTGGTCTCTATTAACGTTAAATATCTAAAAAAAACGTTTGTAAATTATAAATTTACTTATCTATCCATGTCTCCCACTGTCATTGCTCCCCGTTACTTTTCCCACTCAACTCTTGTTCCATCACAATTCCATAGTCAATTTCATCTCCTATAACCTCATCATCATTAAGCATTCTCCCTGCCGAATTCTCCTCGTCTATTTCTTGATCATCTTTCTTAGAGACATTAAGTCGAGCATCTGGTGAACGTGATCATCATCCTTCACAATCCCTTGTTCCAAACTACCATTTGATGATATCACACATTTCTCATAATTCTTAATCACATTTTCAAGACCATCCTTTCCAAATTGTTCCTCATCTTCATCAAGAAGCATAGGATATTTATGATGATAAGGAATAGGGAGCAACGTACTCATCAGTATCTGGGTACAAATACGGCTTGCCAAGAAGAATGCATAGCAATGGCCTCCCCTTCCCCACACTCTCGTTCTTCCTCTTCTTATAGGTGGAAAAGAATCATACTCTCGGCACCTAATAACAATTAGCTAGTGAGAAATTGCATCATTCAAAGGGAAATCTTTTTGTACCATCTTTGCCCTAAAAATTAAAAAGGCCAACTTTGCATCATTCTACATCTTATCCATTCCAAAAGATTTTCCCTTTCTGAATCCTTGATTCAATTACAATCAAAATACATTAACCAATCAATCTACATATATATTATATATATAAATAGAGCACGTTCAAACTCAAATGCAATTAAACAATCAAATATCAAAACAAGATCAACATACAGTTTAAACTATGCTATGATTGGGCGGCACCAGCCTCCTCTTCGAGCTTCTTGACATAGGCCTTGAGAACCATCACAACGTCCCTGGCCGGAGCCTGAAGAGTGCTGACGAGAGCAGAGGCGGGGCTCTTCAATGATCCCAATAAATTGGCATAAATCTCAGCGCGCGTGGGCAAAGTCTCAAGCGTTTTGAACTCATCGGGGCCGTAGTACTTGCCTTCGAAGACTCCACCGGTGAAATCGTTGTCTTCGAGCTTCTTCTCTTTCTGGAAGTCTCTGTAGGGTTTAATGGCAGCAGGGATCTCCTCCGTGTGGACGAAGAGCCACACGTTCATGCCCTTCATGCAGGGTTTCAGGGTCTCCCAGCGCGTGCCCTCCACCGCCTTGTACACGAGCGTGTTCTTCGCGACGATGAGCTTCGTGGTTTCGGGGAGGGATTTTCGGAGCTCCTGGAACTGCTTCACGGTGAATCCCTTATAGTTGATGCCGGCGAGGAGGTAGCAATTCTCGAGCTGCTGTTTCACGGTTTCGACGGTGGCTTCCTTCTTGGTGCGGGAAATGGCGGCGGTTATGGTGGGGAGGCGGTGGTTGTGGGGGCGGGGGACGCGGAGATGGATTTTGGAGGATGGGGGAAGAGTGAATGGATTAATGGGTCGTGTGAGGAGGTGGCAAGTTTGTGTCTTGGAATTGGTGGAGGGAAGGGCAAAACTCATTACGGCGGTGGCTGTGGCTTCCATGGGGTAGTGCTGATAACGGAGATTAGGAAGAAGGAGGAGGGGAAGAAGAAGAAAAATTGGGAGGCTCTCTTATCTTATCGTTACTTCTAATTTCTCACTCTCAGTTGTGGTGCTGACTTGGCTATACTACGGTGTCCATTTTTTTTTTTTTTTTTGTAATTTTCGCTAATTAAAATTGCAACATTTTGTAATTTTATTTTAAATTAAATTTTGATACAATAAATAAATGATAAAAAATAATAATAAAAAATACTAAAATTTTCTCATAAATTATCTATACCAATACCATTAATCAATCACATTTTAATACCTTGACATTCATGTATCAATACTTTTATTTTCAGTCACATTTACTTAGAAAATATTTTGAAAAAAAAAGGATAGAAGTGGAACATAAAAATTTAGACTTAACAATTAACATATGAATAATTTATGGTATGGGGTTATTTATTGTGAGGAGATGGAAAAGTTTAGAGGACCAGCAACTTTATTAAATTTTGGTCAACATGTAATTAGCAAAAAAAAGTGAGCCATTAAATGAAATTTCATACCAATCTCATACCATTAAAATCATCATTGAGAATTATTTGATGGCTACAAATCACAAAAGTTACTGTTTCCTATCCTCGTGAGGACATTATGGCCTAGCAAACTGTCTTGCATGGTCACATGTGACATGTTTGAGTTGCAGCAATGCATTTCTCTGCTTCACTATGTCACTCATATGTCATTAAAGTTATCTTCATATATGATCACTTCTCTTGCAACTTGAGCTCCTCAGTCACAAGCTTGTATATGACGACTTTACTCTCGTATTATTATTAAGACTGAACTAAACCAACATTCACAAGATATTAATAAATTCCGTTATCTTACCGAACTTTTCAAGTGTCAACTGTCAACACCTCATTTCACGCTCAACTTGTAGCTCTATCGCATCATAATGGTAGCCATCCTAGGACTAGCCATAAAAGATTTGTGCGATTTCATCGAAAATTAATTGAAGAAAAATAGAGAATATAGGAATTATCCAAAGTTGCTGCAAATTATGGTACCAAATGATACAAGTGCAAGGCCTCAAATTCTCCACGCCAACACGCTCGCCGCAAATTAAATACTTAAAGAAAATCTCATGAATTCATTACCCAAAACAACCTTAGCTTATGAAACCTCAGAAAGAACTAAGAAACCTTGCAATGGCAGAAAAACCTATGTTTCACTGTTTATTTCTTCTAGCTTCACTACTGCTGTTTACCGCGGTGGCTACTAGCAACGCCACAACGGTGGTGAAGAACCTAGATCTAAAGAGGTTCATGGGTAGATGGTACGAAATAGCGAGTTTCCCTTCATTCTTTGAGAAGAGCGATGCTGTGGACACTAGGGCCACATACACACTCAATGATAATGGAACAGTTCATGTGCTCAATGAGAATTGGATTGATGGCAAGAGGAACTATATTGAAGGAATTGCATACAAGGCTGATCCAAATAGCGATGAGGCCAAGCTTAAGGTCAAGTTCTATGTGCCTCCCTCCTTTCCCATATTCCCTGTTATTGGAGATTACTGGGTTCTCTATATCGACCAGGATTATCAATATGCTGTCATTGGTGGACCAACTAAGATATTTCTTTGGGTAAGCCTTTCTTAATTACTTTTCTAATTTCCATGTCAAGTTGTTATCTTTTTTCTGATATAAAAAATGGGGTGAAAGAAAGTTTTAATTTTCTCAAAAAAAAAAGGTCCAAAATTTTGCTATGCTATGATATGCATGCTCATTTTCCGTTCTCTGTTTTTTCTGACTATGTATATGATCAATATGTTTCGGGGGGTTAGATATTATCAAGGAAGAGCCATATAGATGATGCGACCTACAATGAGCTTGTAGAGAAAGCAAAGGATGAGGGTTATGATGTGAGCAAACTCCATAAGACTCCACAGAGTGAGACACCACCACCACCAGTGGATGAAGGCGTTTTTAGTTTGGATGATCAAATCCTTTCTGGTGAACTGAAATAAACATTTTGTTGTATTGGCAAATATATGATCATGCTCAGAACTATCTTATGAATAAATAAAGTGGTCAATAATGAAAGGTCTCTTACGTTTGGATCTTAGTAATTAATGAATTAGTTTGTTCTTTAGATATATAGACCTAGCTCTGGCTGATTTTGGTACTTATTACCTTCTTGAACAATGCTACTTTACTTGAACAAGTCTAATAAGCCATCATGTGCATAAATAAGGGGTAAGGTCATGGAAATTTCTTATATTCTTTCAAGTGCATATTGTAACATCCTAATTACCCTAAACCTTACCTCGCATTGTAAAGCAAAGGTTAACCAAAGGTTACGACAATTCTAAAAGCGCATACATATTTATATAGAAGGAAATTAATATATTCTATAAGCCCAATAAAGAATTAAGTTCAAAAACAGATTTTGAAAAACGCAAACGTACTCACGAAGCTATATTAAACGAAGCACAAAATATACGTACGGATATCAAGGTATATGTATATATATCAAAAGATAACAATATAGAGATCTAGCTGCTGCTCGCGGAGTTTAAGCCGGCTAGTTACAAATACACATACAGAGTTTAGACAGTTAAAACAGCTTATACAAACTTCCTCTCAAAGTAAGTCTCTAGGCAAAATAAATACAAAAGTGAGAGATCTTAAACAAAATAATAAAAAATATTTCAAAACAAGATAGCAATCCTCCGCTCTGTCACCACCAAGCAACTCATCGAGGTGGGTTGCGACCTGCATCTGAAAAACAAGAACAGAATATGATATGAGAACCAGAGGTTCTCAGTATGGTAACAGTGCCCAGTGATGTAAGATATAAGACTCCGGGACGCCAGAGGCAATCCTAGAACTTCATATCTATCACAAGATTCAAATTAAAACATAACTAAAACATTAAAACATCACTTAAAACCATAATGATAAAGGGTAATCTAACTTAGTGGATTTCTAAACTAACAACTCTCCACTGTCCCACAGCCTTCACCAACCTATCCTCCATGCGATTCCATCGCCACCGCCTTCCGAACCTCCTCAATAATAGTAAAATACACAATTAATACAATGCAAGGAAAACACAAGTATAAGTATGTATATAAACTAATTCAATTAGGCAATTAGGCATGTTATACAATTAGGCATACAATTCAAGTCGGCAAAGCAAGCAAGCAGATAAAAATGCACATGATGAATGCCTGTCCTATTGGTTGTGATATCACATTGTCGGTTTAACTGCCAACCCGACACATCTCCATGGAGATGTCGCCCTTCGGTCTCATAATGGGAACCCCCGAGATATCGTGCTCGGATCACGGTCCAGGATGTCAGTGCCTGCACACTATAGTGATTCCGAAGGGATGCGAGCGGGATACTCTTGCCACAGACCTTACATCTCAGCGTAAGTGGGATAAACCTACCGTCCTTACGCCGCCGCCGCCGCGACCTCGACAGGCGGGATTAACCTACCGTCCTTGCCAGGCGCATAGCGTCTCAACAATCTCATTAAAATATTTCATCAGTGGTTTTAAAAAATTATTTCATTCAGAACTCATTAGTTCACCACTTTCACAATTCATTCCGAATTCATGAGTTCACCACTTTCACAATTCATTCAGAACTCATCAGTTCACCACTTTCACAATTCCTTATCAATAATCACCAATACCATACGCCGCCTTCTCACTCAACCAAAACCATCCTCAGTATTCAAGAAACCTAAGCCTCATTCACTAACTTTTTACCAGAATCAGAATTACCGAATTAGATTGCCTAGGACCTTTTCCATATTTTGACACCCAAAAATAAGCCAAAGAGTCTTATATAAGTGTCACGGAAGTTTACAAGCTTGCTGGGAAGCTGAAACAGTTAAAAACAAAGTTTTTATTGAAAAACAGGGCAGTGTGCGTACACATAGGGTTGAGCGTACGCACGCCCATAGAAATTTTCAAGAAGTGTGCGTACGCATAGAGGTGTGTACGCACAGTAAGTAAAAATTTTCATTTTGCTAATACGCACGAGGCGTGCGAACGCCCTCAACAGAATGCACATTCCATCGTGTGCGTACGCACAAGGCTGTGCGTGCGCACAGCTTGCAAAACTTTGTAGGTTGTGTGTGCGCACAGAGCGTGCTAGCGCTCCCAACAGTAGGCCTCCCCCTGTGTGTGCGTGCACACACAAACCAGAAATCACAAATTCTGCAGCATTCACAGAATTCAGATTTCAGACACCAACTTTCAATAATCATATCTTTCTCTACAAAATTTAGATTTCTACCTAATTGATACGGTTTTAAAGCTCTTTGAATTATCTTTGATTTGATATAAAATTTATTCCATTTCAAAAACGGTAGCTCAAGATATGATCCGTCAAAGTTCACCAAAATCTATTTTTTACCAAAGATCACTAAATTCTCAAATCCTTAGAGTTCATAATCAAAACCAACTTAAAATCACACCAAACTCCAATTTACCTCATAACTTACCCTTTGTGTCATAAATCACCATTTACACCAATTTCCCTTCACATTACATATTCCTCAACATCAATTATCAATTATTTCACACTATAACATTTCTCAACCAACACAATCATCCATCATCATTATATCACCAACAATCATCATGATCAATCTCAATCTCAATCTTCAACACCATTTTATCAACATCAACATCACAATTCATCAAAACTACCCAAAATCATCAAATCATCATACATGATCATACAACAATTTCAACAATCAATTTAATTCAATCCTATCCTATAGGTCACTAGCCTAAGTGTCCATAAATATTATATATTACATAGAGAAAACCGAAACCATACCTTGGCTGATTTCCAATATGCACTAAATCACCAAATTGACCTCCACCAAGTTTCCACAAGCTCTCTTAGACTCAATCAAGCCACCAAGTCCACTTTCAAGTCACCAACATTCTCCATATAACACCAATTCAAGCTATATACACATAATTCATAGCTAATCAACCTAGGGTTTATCATAATCACAATTTCACAAGGGTCGAGAATAAACTCACCTTATCCAAGATTAATTGGGTCAAACCCAATAAGAACCAAAGGCTAGAGTGTACCTAAACTTCCAAAATCACAAAATTTTACTCAATACAAAACCCAAAAACTCGAAATTCTTAGGGCAGGAAACTGGACAGGAAATTTCGAGAAGCTTACCACAAGGATTAGCAAGAAGTGACGGACTCGACGAGAGCTTTGCGTAGCCGCTGACGGCACGCGAATCGGAGCACGTAGTTCGAGTTTTGGTCAATTGAGTGATGAGATGAATAATGTTTCTTGTAAACCCCCACTCTCTTCTCACTTCAGCAGCTCTCCCTCTCTTGAAAGTAGAAAATGAGCTGAAGTGTGTGCATTTAAGTGCTTATATATGTTAGACTTGGCCCAACTTGGGCCCAGTCCAACCCGTTAGCGTTTTTGGTTCGTTTGGCCCAATTTCGGGCCAAACCTTTAAAATTAACGTCCGATTTTTTACTTTAAATATTTTCCTAAGGTTTTCTACTGTTTTTAATTATTTTCGTACAGTATCAGACAGACTTAAACCGGTTTTGCTAGTTCATCTACCGGTTCAAGTTTTTATGCGATTTTTCGCAAAAAATTACATTTTCCAACTCAGAAAAATATATTGAGTCTAGATATCATATTTAAATTCTCTAATTCACAATCTAAATTTTTGGATCCTATTTTGGGCAATTAATTTAATTAATTAAGCGATTAATTAATCGCGGTTCTTACATTCTCCCCGCCAAATAAGAAATTTTGTCTCCAAAATTTAGTGATTACCTGAGAATAGCTCGGGATAATCCTTCTGCATCTCAGACTCCAATTCCCAAGTATGCTCTTCCACTCCTGCTCTCTTCCAAGCAACTTTAACTAATGAAACTTCATTTTCTCGCAGTTTCTTCACACTAGTGTCATCAATCCGCACTGGTGTTACTTGAAAAGTCAAGTTCTCCCTCAACTCGACCGACTCGGGCTCTAACACATGAGCCACATCCGGCATGTACTTACGGAGTTGTGACACGTAGAATACGTCATGCAAGTTAGACAAGTGTGGCGGCAAAGCTACTTGATATGTCATCGGCCCGAATCACCTCAGAATCTCAAATGGTCCAATGAACCACGGATTCAACTTCTTTGTTTTGATTGCTCTTCGGAGCCCACTTGTCAGGGTAACCCTCAGAAATACATGCTCTCGCACTTCAAATTCCAACGGTTTCTTTCTCTGATCCGCATAACTCTTCTGTCGGCTCTGTGCAGTTAAAATCCTTGCTCGAATCTTCTTAATCTTCTTAGTAGTCTCGGCTACCGAATTAGGACCTAAAACACTTGCTTCACCGGCTTCATACCAACACAGTGGAGACTGGCACCTCAGTCAATACAAAGCCTCATACGGAGCCATCCCAATGCTCGTATGAAAGCTGTTGTTGTATGCAAACTCCACTAATGGCATGTAACGGTCCCAACTTCCTAGTTGATCCAAGACACACACCCTTAGCATATCTTTCAACGTCTGAATAGTCCTTTCCGACTGTCCATCCATTTGCGGATGATATGCTGTGCTGAGACATAGCCTCGTACCGAAAGCTCTTTGAAAAGCTCCCCAAAACCTTGATGTGAATCGGGGATCCCGGTCCGAAACTATGCTCGATGGCACACCGTGCAATCTTACTATCTCCTAGATATACAACCTCGCCAACTCCTCCAAAGAATAGTTTACTCGGATAGATAGGAAATGAGCGGACTTGGTTAAGCGATCCACGATCACCCAAACGGCATTAAATCACGACCTAGTCCTTGGTAAACCGGTCACAAAGTTCATCGCAATTCCTTCCCACTTCCACTGAGGAATCTCAAGTGGCTATAACATTCCCGACAGTTTTTTATGCTTTATCTTCACCTTTTGCCACGTCAGACACGCACTTAGCTACAATTGTAGCTACGTCATTCTTCATACCAGGCCACCAGAACATCTTCTTTAAATCATAGTACATCTTCGTACTTCCTGGATGATAGAAAAGCCGCTATTGTAAGCTTCCGACAACAACTCTTGTCTTAAACTTCCGACATCCGGCACACAAATTCTCCCTTTATACCTCCACAATCCTTCATCATCTTTAGTGAATTTTGCATGCCTCTTCTTACCAACTGGTTGAAATAATCATTGAAGTCCTTGCTCATTTTGTTGAGCCCTCTGAATCTCTGACTTAAAGGTACTTGAAATCTACAACTGATTCAAACAAGCTCTTCCGGCAACTTCACTAATATCCAACTTGAGATCTACAAACTTATCCACTAACTCTTCTTACTTGATCCTCATCCAAACAATTGTCAAAGACTTCCGACTCAATGCATCCGCCACCACGTTCGCCTTTTCGGGGTGATAAATTAATTCAAAATCATAATCCTTCAGAAGCTCCATCCACCTCCTTTGATGCATATTGAGCTATTTCTGATCAAAGATGTACTTGAGACTCTTGTGATCAGAAAAGACGCTAAACCTTACTCCGTACAAGTGGTGCCTTCAAATCTTCAATGCAAACACAATCGCCGCCAATTTCAAGTCATGAGTTGGGTAATTTACCTCATGCGGTCTCAACTGACGCGATGTGTAAGCCACCACGTTTCGGTGTTGCATCAACACGCAACCTAAACCCTTTAAAGAAGCATCACAGTATACTTCAAATGGTTCATGTGGTTCCGGCAAAATCAGAATAGGCGCTGAAGTTAACTTTTGTTTCAAGGTCTGAAAACTCTCCTCACATTCCGACATCCACACAAACAGCACCTCCTTCCGGGTTAACTTGGTCATCGGTAATGCAATCCGGGAAAATCCCTCAATGAATCTCCGGTAATATCCGGCTAAGTCCAAGAAACTTCTAACCTCTGTTACCATAGTCGGTCTCTCCCATTCCATCACCGCCTCCACTTTTGAAGGATCTACAACTATTCCTCCTTTGCTCACCACGTGACCTAAGAACTTCACTTCTTCCTTCCAAAACTCGTATTTAGACAACTTAGCATACAATTTTCGCTCCTTCAGGATTTGCAACACAATTCTCAAGTGTTCCTCGTGCTCCTTCGCCGTCTTAGAATAAACTAAGATGTCGTCTATGAAAACCACAATAAATTTGTCCAAAAAGGGACGAAATACTCTGTTAATGTAATCCATGAACACAGCAGGGGCAATCGTCAACCCAAAGGACATCACCGTAAACTTGTAGTGCCATAGCACGTCCTAAACGCAGTTTTTGGAATGTCATCCTCCTTCACCCTTATCTGATGATAACCGGATCTTAAGTCAATATTAGAAAACACTCCAGCTCCTTGCAGTTGATCTATTAAGTCATCTATCCTTGGCATCGGGCACTTGTTCTTCACAGTCACTCTATTTAACTGCCGGTAATCCACGCAAAGTCGCATTCCTCCGTCCTTCTTCTTCACCAATAAAGCTGGCGCTCCCTATGGAGATACACTCGGTTGAATGAACCTCTTGTTCAGAAGCTCTTCCAACCGAGCCTTTAGTTCGGCCAGCTCTATCGGAGCCATTCGATACGGCGCAATCAACACTGGTCCGGCTACCAACACCAAGTCAATCTCAAATTCAATTTCCCTTTGAGGTGGGAATTCAGGAATATCTTCCCGGAATACTTCTGGAAAGTCTCTAACTACCAAAATCTGATATAAGTTCTGTGCGTCACCCAAAGCATTAGCAGCCAACAATATATAACCCTGACACTCTTCCCACTGCAGTTCACCATTACAGAGTTAAGGTAATAACCCTCGGCTACCACTGCTCCTCCTTCTCCTTCCAGCATAAACTGAATAGATCGCTCAAAGCAATCCAACAAAACTCGATTCTTGGACATCCAGTCAAACCTCAAAATCATCTCCAACCCAACCATTGGCAAACAAATTAAGTCATGGATAAATTCTCTATTCTCAAGCTTGAAACCTACTTGCCTACAACCTGACTTAGTCATAACTGTCTGATACGGGGTATGCACATGTAAATCAAATGCTAACTCTGACACCTTCAATCCTAATTCCTCAACCTTATCAAATGAAATAAAAGAATACGAAGCTCCAGTATCATATAATGCAACTAATGTTTTATCACCAATTAAGCATATACCTCCCATCAGAGGATCCGCCTTCGCCGCATCCTGGGCGTTTACAGCAAACACCCGACCTTGTTGGTTCTGGCCCGCATTCTGAGTCTTCTTCCCACAAGTACAATCTCTCTCAATGTGACCAGGCAATCCCCAGTTGAAGCAACCACCTATATCAATATTGCAAGAGTCATTCAGATGAAAATGCCCACAACGATCACAAGTTAAACCCGGGAAAGCCTTACTCTGATTACCTCTCCCTCTCGCCTGGTGGTACTGATCAAAAGTGGGCCTGCTAACATTGCCTTGACCTTGAGGCACATGTCCTCCTCTCTTGAAGCTTTAGGCTCTTGGTTGAAAGTACTTTCTGCGCCCACGGTTAGTGTTTCCTCCACGAGTGTCCCTTGACGAAGCTACCTTCTTTGCACACTCCTCAACCACTCTCGCTTTATTTACCAGTTCTAAAAAGATTCGGATCTCAAGAGGAGCCACAGCAGTCATAATAGCTTCCTGGTGCACAAAATTGTGATCTCAAGTAACGGCGCCAAAAACTCTGTACGCACGTCTTAATAAATCATTTTTCATTCACAACTTCGATACAACTAACCAGCAAGTGCACTGGGTCGTCCAAGTAATAAAACCTTACGTGAGTAAGGGTCGATCCCACGGAGATTGTTGGTATGAAGCAAGCTATGGTCATCTTGTAAATCTCAGTCAGGCGGATAATAATTGATTATGGAGTTTTCAAAAATAATACTAATTAAACAGAAAATAAAGATAGAAATACTTATGTATATCACTGGTGAGAATTTCAGATAAGCGTATAGAGATGCTTTCGTCCCTCTGAATCTCTGCTTTCCTGCTGTCTTCATCCAATCAGTCCTACTCCTTTCCATGGCTGGCTTTATGTAAGGACATCACCATTGTCAATGGCTACTTTTCATCCTCTCTGGAAAATGGTCCGATGCGCTGTCACTGCATGGCTAATCGTCTGGAGGCATCACCGTGGTCAATGGCTGCATCCTATCCTCTTGTGAAAATGGTCCAAATGCTCTGTCACAGCATGGCTAATCATCTGAGGTTCTCGATCATACTAGAATAGGATTCACCCTCCTTTTGCGTCTGTCACTACGCCCAGCACTCGCGAGTTTGAAGTTCGTCACAGTCATTCAATCCCAGAATCCTACTCGGAATACCACAGACAAGGTTTAGACTTTCCGGATTCTCATGAATGCCGCCATCAATCTAGCTTACACCACGAAGATTCTGATTAAGAGATCCAAGAGATAATCATCCAATCTAAGGTGGAACGGAAGTGGTTGTCAGGCACGCGTTCGTGGGAGAATGATGATGATTGTCACGTTCATCACATTCATGTTGAAGTGCGAATGAATATCTTAGAAGCGGAATAAGTTGAGTTGAATAGAAAAACAGTAGTACTTTGCATTAATTCATGAGGAACAGCAGAGCTCCACACCTTAATCTATGGAGTGTAGAAACTCTACCGTTTGAAAATACATAAGTGAGAGGTCCAGGCATGGCCGAATGGCCAGCCCCCATGATCTAAGAACTAGGCGTCCCAAGATGTCTAATACAATAGTAAAAAGTTCTATTTATAATAAACTAGCTACTAGGGTTTACAGAAGTAAGTAATTGATGCATAAATCCACTTCTGGGGCCCACTTGGTGTGTGCTTGGGCTGAGCTTGAATGTTACACGTGCAAAGGTTCTTTTTGGAGTTGAACGCCAGGTTGTAACGTGTTTCTGGCGTTCAACTCTGGTTTGTGACGTGTTTCTGGCGTTTAACTCCAGACAGCAGCGTAGAACTGGCGTTCAACGCCCTTTTACGTCGTCTAAACTCGGCCAAAGTATGGACTATTATATATTTCTGGAAAGCCCTGGATGTCTAATTTCCAACGCAATTGGAAGCGCGCCATTTTGAGTTCTGTAGCTCCAGAAAATTCACTTTGAGTGCAGGGAGGTCAGAATCCAACAGCATCAGCAGTCCTTCTTCAACCTCTGAATCTGATTTTTGCTCAAGTCCCTCAATTTCAGCCAGAAAATACCTGAAATCATAGAAAAACACACAAACTCATAGTAAAGTCCAGAAATGTGAATTTAACATAAAAACTAATGAAAACATCCCTAAAAGTAACTAGATCCTACTAAAAACATACTAAAAACAATGCCAAAAAGCGTATAAATTATCCGCTCATCACAACACCAAACTTAAATTGTTGCTTGTTCCCAAGCAACTGAAAATCAAATAGGATAAAAAGAAGAGAATATACTATAAATTCCAAAATATCAATGAAACATAGCTCCAATAAGATGAGTGGGACTTGTAGCTTTTTGCCTCTTGAATAGTTTTGACATCTCACTTTATCCATTGAGGTTCAGAATGATTGGCATCTATAGGAACTCAGAGTTCAGATAGTGTTATTGATTCTTCTAGTTCAGTATGTTGATTCTTGAACACAGCTACTTTATGAGTCTTGGCCGTGGCCCTAAGCACTTTGTTTTCCAGTATTACCACCGGATACATAAATGCCACAGACACATAATTGGGTGAACCTTTTCAGATTGTGACTCAGCTTTGCTAAAGTCCCCAATTAGAGGTGTCCAGGGTTCTTAAGCACACTCTATTTTTGCTTTGGACCTTGACTTTAACCGCTCAGTCTCAAGTTTTCACTTGACACCTTCACGCCACAAGCACATGGTTAGGGACAGCTTGGTTTAGCCGCTTAGGCCAGGATTTTATTCCTTTAGGCCCTCCTATCCACTGATGCTCAAAGCCTTGGGATCCTTTTTATTACCCTTGCCTTTTGGTTTTAAGGGCTATTGGCTTTTTGCTCTTGCCTTTTGGTTTTAAGAGCTTTGGCTTTTTCTGCTTGCTTTTTCTCTTTTTTTTTTCTTTTTTTTTCGCCATTTTTTTTCTGCAAGCTTTGTTCTTTGCTGCTTTTTCTTGCTTCAAGAATCATTTTTATGATTTTTCAAATTATCAAATAACATGTCTCCTTGTCTTGGTTGCTCCTCCCTCATTGCTTTTTGATCTTCTCTAATTTCATGAAGGATGATGGAGTGCTCTTGATGTTCCACCCTTAATTGTCCCATGTTGGAACTTAATTCTCCTAGGGAGGTGTTGATTTGCTCCCAATAATTTTGTAGAGGAAAATGCATTTGAGGTATCTCCGGGATCTCATGGTGATGAGCTTCATGCGTCTCTTGAGCTCCATGAATGGGCTCTCTTGTTTGCTCCATCCTTTTCTTAGTGATGGGCTTCTCTTCCTCAATCGGAATGTCTCCTTCTATGTCAATCCCAGCCGAATTGCATAGATGGCAAATGAGGTGAGGACAAGCTAACCTTACCATAGTGGAGGACTTGTCAGCCACCTTGTAGAGTTCTTGAGGTATAATCTCATGAACCTCCACCTCTTCTCCAATCATGATGCTATGGATCATGATGGCCCGGTCTATAGTAACTTCAGACCGGTTACTAGTGGGAATGATTGAGCGTTGAAGGAACTCCAACCATCCTCTAGCTACAAGCTTAAGGTCCAGTCTTCTCAGTTGAACCGGTTTGCCTTTTGAGTCAACCTTCCATTGAGCTCCTTCCACACATATGTCCATGAGGACTTGGTCCAACCTTTGATCAAAGTTGACTCTCCTTGTGTAGGGGCGTGCATTCTCTTCCATCATTGGTAAATTGAACGCCAACCTTACATTTTTCGGACTAAAATCTAAGTAATTCCCCCGAACCATGGTGAGATAATTCTTTGGGTTCGGGTTCTTACTTTGATCATAGTTCCTTGTGATCCATGCATTAGCATAGAACTCTTGAACCATTAGAATTCCGACTTGTTGGATGGGGTTTGTTAGAACTTCCCAACCTCTTCTATGGATCTCATGTCGGATCTCCGGATACTCATTTCTCTTGAGTTTGAAAGGGACCTCGGAGATCACCTTCTTCTTGGCCACAACATCATAGAAGTGGTCTTGATGAGCTTTGGAGATGAATCTTTCCATCTCCCATGACTCGAAGGTGGAAGCTTTTGTCTTCTCTTTCCCTTTTCTAGAGGATTCTCCGGTCTTAGGTGCCATCAATTGTAATGGAAAAACAAAAAGCTTATGCTTTTACCACACCAAACTTAGAATATTGCTCGCCCTCGAGCAAGAGAAGAAAGAATAGATGAAGAAGAAGAAGAAATGGAGAAGAGGGAGAGAGAGGGATGTGTTTCGGCCAAGAAGGGGAAGAGAGGGTTGTGTTGTGTGAATTTGAAGAAGAATGGAGGGCTTTATATAGGGAAGGGAGGGGGGTAAGGTTCGGCCATATGGGTGGGTTTGGGTGGGAAATTGATTTTGAATTTTGAAGGTAGGTGGAGTTTATGAGGTAGGTTTATGGGGAAGAGTGGATGGATGTGAGTGATGAAGTGGTGATAGGGAAGAGAGATTGAGGTGATTGGTGAAGAGTTTTGGGGAAGAGTGTTTATTGGGAAGAGAGGATGAACATTGAGAAGAGGGAAGAGAGTGAGTAGTGGTAGGTGGGGATCCTATGGGGTCCACAGATCCTGAGGTGTCAAGGAATTGCATCCATGCACCAATTAGGCATGTAAAATGCCTTTGCATGCAATTCTGGCGTTTAAACGCCGAACTGATGCTTATTCTGGGCGTTCAACGCCCAGATGCAGCATATTTCTGGCGTTGAACGCCAGCCAGATGCTTGTTTCTGGCGTTCAGCGCCAGCTCTTCTTCACTGTGCATTTCTGGCGTCTGAACGCCAGGATGCTGCTTGTTTCTGGCGTTCAATGCCAGAAACATGCTCTGTTCTGGCGTTGAACGCCAGACAGATGCTCCTTACTGGCGTTTAAACGCCAGTGAGATCCTCCTCCAGGGTGTGATTTTTCTTCTGCTGTTTTTGATTCCGTTTTCAATTTTTTTATTTATTTTGTGACTCCACATGATCATGAACCTAATAAAACATGAAAAACAATAAAAATAAAAATAGAATTAGATAAATAAAAATTGGGTTGCCTCCCAACAAGCGCTTCTTTAATGTCAATAGCTTGACAGTGGGCTCTCATGGAGCCTCACAGATGTTTAGAGCATTGTTGATACTCCCCAACACCAAACTTAGAGTTTGGATATGGGAGTTCAACACCAAACTTAGAGTTTGGTTGTGGCCTCCCAACACCAAACTTAGAGTTTGACTGTGGGGGGCTCTGGTTGACTCTGTTTTGAGAGAAGCTTACTGTGTCTCTTTTCCATGTTTACAGAAGGATGTCCTTGAGTTTTAAACTCAAGGGAGTCCTCATTCAATTGAAGGACTAGTTCACCTCTGTCAACATCAATCACAGCTCTTGCTGTGGCTAGGAAGGGTCTTCCAAGGATGATGGATTCATCCTCATCCTTCCCAGTATCTAGGACTATAAAATCAGCAGGGATGTAAAGGCCTTCAACCTTTACTAACATGTCCTCTACTTGTCCATAAGCCTGTTTTCTGGAATTGTCTGCCATCTCTAATGAGATTTTAGCAGCTTGTACCTCAAAGATTTCCAATTTCTCCATTACAGAGAGTGGCATGAGGTTTATCCCTGAACCAAGGTCACACAGAGCTTTTTCAAAGGTCATGGTGCCTATGGTACAAGGTATTAGGAACTTTCCAGGATCCTGTTTCTTCTGAGGCAATGTCAGTTGATCCAGATCACTCAGTTCATTGGTGAACAAGGGAGGTTCATCTTCCCAAGTCTCAATACCAAATAATTTGGCATTCAGCTTCATGATTGCACCAAGGTACTTGGTAACTTGCTCCTTAGTAACATCCTCATTCTCTTCAGAAGAGGAATACTCATCAGAGCTCATGAATGGCATAAGGAGGTTTAATGGAATCTCTATGGTCTCTAAATGAGCCTCAGATTCCTTTGGTTCCTCAGAGGGAAGCTCCTTATTGATCACTGGACGTCCCAGGAGGTCTTCCTCCTTGGGATTCATGTCCTCCCCTTCCTCTCTAGGTTCGGCCGTGTTGACTATGTCAATGGCCTTGCACTCTCCTTTTGGATTTTCTTCTGTATTGCTTAGGAGAGTACTAGGAGGGATTTCAGTGATCCTTTTACTCAGCTGGCCCACTTGTGCTTCCAAATTTCTAATGGAGGACCTTGTTTCATTCATGAAACTTACAGTGGCCTTAGATAGATCAGAGACTAAGTTTGCTAAATTAGAGGTATTTTGTTCAGAGTTCTCTGTCTGTTGCTGAGTGGATGATGGAAAAGGTTTACTATTGTTAAACATATTTCTTCCACCATTATTAAAGCCTTGTTGAGGCTTTTGTTGATCCTTCCATGAGAGATTTGGGTGATTTCTCCATGAGGGATTATAGGTGTTTCCATATGGTTCACCCATGTAATTCACCTCTGCTATTGCAGGGTTTTTAGGATCATAGGCCTCTTCTTCAGAAGGCGCCTCTTGAGTACTGTTGGATGCGGCTTGCATTCCATTCAGACTCTGAGAAATCATATTGACTTTCTGAGTCAATATTTTGTTTTGAGCCAATATGGCATTCAGAGTATCAATTTCAAGAACTCCCTTCTTCTGAGGCGTCCCATTACTCACAGGGTTCCTCTCAGAAGTGTACATGAACTGGTTATTAGCAACCATGTCAATGAGTTCTTGAGCTTCTGCAGGCGTTTTCTTTAGGTGAATGGATCCACCTGCAGAAGTATCCAATGACATTTTAGCTAATTCAGATAAACCATCATAGAATATATCCAGGATGGTCCATTCTGAAAGCATGTCAGAAGGACACTTTTTGGTCAATTGCTTGTATCTCTCCCAAGCTTCATAGAGGGATCCACCTTCTTTTTGTCTGAAGGTTTGAACATCCACTCTAAGCTTGCTCAGCTTTTGAGGAGGAAAGAACTTGGCTAAGAAAGCCTTGACCAGCTTATCCCAAGAGTTCAGGCTATCCTTAGGTTGAGAGTCCAACCATATTCTAGCTCTGTCTCTTACAGCAAAAGGGAAAAGCATGAGCCTGTAGACTTTAGGATCTACTCCATTAGTCTTAACAGTATCACAGATCTGCAAAAATTCAGTTAAGAACTGAAAAGGATCTTCAGATGGAAGTCCATGAAACTTGCAGTTCTGCTGCATAAGAGAAACTAATTGAGGTTTCAGCTCAAAGTTGTTTGCTCCAATGGTGAGGATGGAGATGCTTCTTCCATGTAAATTGGAATTAGATGCAGTAAAGTCACCAAGCATCCTCCTTGCATTATTA
This sequence comes from Arachis hypogaea, assembly GCF_003086295.3. Lineage (NCBI taxonomy): Eukaryota > Viridiplantae > Streptophyta > Magnoliopsida > Fabales > Fabaceae > Arachis > Arachis hypogaea. Next base: position 146,470,749 of record NC_092046.1, read on the forward strand.
TTATTTTTGGCTGCCATCTCCTCTTCCTGTTCGAAAATTTCTGAAAGGTGCTTGCTGGATTGTTGTAATTTAGCTTCTCTTAGTTTCCTCTTCAGAGTCCTTTCAGGTTCTGGATCTGCTTCAACAAGAGTATTATTGTTCTTGCTCCTGCTCATATGAAAAAGAGGGAACAAAAGTATTATTGTCCTTGCTCCTGCTCATATGAAAAAGAGGGAACAAAAAAATAATAATAATAGGATCCTTTTTACCACAGTATAGAGGTCCCTGTGTGGGTAGAAGAAAAGAAGAAGAAAAGAATGTAATGTAAGGAAAGAAACACAAGGGTGAGGAGAGCAGAGATGTGAGATGAAGAGAAGTGTTAGTAGATGAATAAATAAATAGAATGAGATGAGAGAGAGAGAGAGGATTTTCGAAAATAATTTTTGAAAAAGGTTAGTAATTTTTGAAAATTAAAATAGAAAATTAAAATAATTAGTTAATTAAAAAGAAATTTTGAAAAAGAGGGAGATATTTTCGAAAATTAGAGAGAGAGAGTTAGTTAGGTAGTTTTGAAAAAGATAAGAAACAAACAAAAAGTTAGTTAGTTAGTTGAAACAAATTTTGAAAATCAATTTTGAAAAGATAAGAAGATAAGAAGTTAGAAAAGATATTTTAAAATCAAATTTTTGAAAAAGATATGATTTTGAAAAAGATAAGATAAAAAGATATTTTTGAAAAGATATGATTGAAATTAGTTTTGCAAAAGATTTGATTTTTAAAATCACAATTAATGACTTAATTCACAAGAAATCACAAAATATGATTCTAGAACTTAAAGTTTGAATCTTTCTTAACAAGTAAGTAACAAACTTGAAATTTTTGAATCAAAACATTAATTGATGATGTTATTTTCGAAAATTATGTGATAAAGATAAGAAAAATGAAAAAGATTTGATTTTTGAAAAAGATTTTGGAAAGATAAGATTTTTAAATTGAAAATTTGATTTGACTCATAAAAACAACTAGATTTTAAAATTTTTTGAAAAAGTCAAATATAATTTTCGAAATTTTAAGAGAGAAAAAAGGGAAAGATATTTTTTTGATTTTTTTTGAATTTTTATGATGAGAGAGAAAAACATAAAAATGATGCAATGCATGAAAATTTTTAGATCAAAACAATGAATGCATGCAAGAATGCTATGAATGTCAAGATGAACACCAAGAACACTTTGAATGTCAAGATGAACATCAAGACTTATTTTTGAAAATTTTTATATGCAAAGAAAACATGCAAGACACCAAACTTAGAAATCTTTCATGTTCAGACACTATGAATGCAAAAATGCACATGAAAAACAAGAAAAGATGCAAAACAAGAAAACATCAAGATCAAACAAGAAGACTTACCAAGAACAACTTGAAGATCATGAAAAACACTATGAATGCATGATTTTTTCGAAAAATGCAAGATGAGTATGCAACTGACACCAAACTTAAAAATTGACTCAAGACTCAAACAAGAAACACAAAATATTTTTGATTTTTATGATTTTATAAATTTTTTTTTTTTTGGATTTTTTCGAAAATTATATATGAAAAAGAAAAATAAGGATTCCAAAATTTTTTATATGAATTCCAGGAATCTTTGTACTCTTAGTCTAAAGCTCCAATCTGAGGGTTAGGCATGCCTTAATAGCCAGCCAAGCTTTAGTATGTAACTCAGACATGCCACAGCTGACATTCCAATTAACTTGCCTCTATGCTGATGGTTGGAAGCCCTTATCCAAAAGAATTAGACATGGCTTTACAGCCAGCCAGGCTTCAACATGCTTCATGAAACTCTAGAATTCATTCTTAAAAATTTTGAAGAACAATATATTTTTGAAAAGATTTATAATTTTTTTTTTCGAAAATAAAGGAAAAATTTTTGAAGATTTTTGAAAAATTTTCAAAAATAAAACAAAAAGAAAATTACCTAATCTGAGCAACAAGATGAACCGTCAGTTGTCCAAACTCGAACAATCCCCGGCAACGGCACAAAAAACTTGGTGCACGAAATTGTGATCTCAGGTAACGGCGCCAAAAAATCTGTACGCACGTCTTAATAAATCATTTTTCATTCACAACTTCGATATAACTAACCAGTAAGTGCACTGGGTCGTCCAAGTAATAAAACCTTACGTGAGTAAGGGTCGATCCCACGGAGATTGTTGGTATGAAGCAAGCTATGGTCATCTTGTAAATCTCAGTCAGGAGGATAATAATAGATTATGGAGTTTTCGAAAATAATATTAATTAAACAGAAAATAAAGATAGAAATACTTATGTATATCATTGGTGAGAATTTCAGATAAGCGTATAGAGATGCTTTCGTCCCTCTGAATCTCTGCTTTCCTGCTGTCTTCATCCAATCAGTCCTACTCCTTTCCATGGCTGGCTTTATGTAAGGACATCACCATTGTCAATGGCTACTTTTCATCCTCTCTGGAAAATGGTCTGATGTGCTGTCACTGCATGGCTAATCGTCTGGAGGCATCACCGTGGTCAATGGCTGCATCCTATCCTCTTGTGAAAATGGTCCAAATGCTCTATCACAGCATGGCTAATCATCTGAGGTTCTCGATCATACTGGAATAGGATTCACCCTCCTTTTGCATCTGTCACTACGCCCAGCACTCGCGAGTTTGAAGTTCGTCACAGTCATTCAATCCCAGAATCCTACTCGGAATACCACAGACAAGGTTTAGACTTTCCGGATTCTCATGAATGCCGCCATCAATCTAGCTTACACCACGAAGATTCTGATTAAGAGATCCAAGAGATAATCATCCAATCTAAGGTGGAACGGAAGTGGTTGTCAGGCACGCGTTCGTGGGAGAATGATGATGATTGTCACGTTCATCACATTCATGTTGAAGTGCGAATGAATATCTTAGAAGCGGAATAAGTTGAGTTGAATAGAAAAACAGTAGTACTTTGCATTAATTCATGAGGAACAGCAGAGCTCCACACCTTAATCTATGGAGTGTAGAAACTCTACCGTTTGAAAATACATAAGTGAGAGGTCCAGGCATGGCCGAATGGCCAGCCCCCATGATCTAAGAACTAGGCATCCCAAGATGTCTAATACAATAGTAAAAAGTTCTATTTATAATAAACTAGCTACTAGGGTTTACAGAAGTAAGTAATTGATGCATAAATCCACTTCTGGGGCCCGCTTGGTGTGTGCTTGGGCTGAGCTTGAATGTCACACGTGCAGAGGTTCTTTCTGAAGTTGAACGCCAGGTTGTAACGTGTTTCTGGCGTTCAACTCTGGTTTGTGACGTGTTTTTGGCGTTTAACTCCAGACAGCAGCGTAGAACTGGCGTTCAATGCCCTTTTACGTCGTCTAAACTCGGCCAAAGTATGGACTATTATATATTGCTGGAAAGCCCTGGATGTCTAATTTCCAACGCAATTGGAAGCGCACCATTTTGAGTTCTGTAGCTCCAGAAAATCCACTTTGAGTGCAAGGAGGTCAGAATCCAACAGCATCAGTAGTCCTTCTTCAACCTCTGAATCTGATTTTTGCTCAAGTCCCTCAATTTCAGCCAGAAAATACCTGAAATTATAGAAAAACACACAAACTCATAGTAAAGTCCAGAAATGTGAATTTAACATAAAAACTAATGAAAACATCCCTAAAAGTAACTAGATCCTACTAAAAACAATGCCAAAAAGCGTATAAATTATCCGCTCATCACATCCCTCTAGCCTCCTTGGTACTTAATACACTTCCAGCTCTCATAGGTCTCTGGGGCACCTTGACACACCCTAGAGAACCTACAGAGCTCCTCAAATCGGCTAGTGTAGTCCGCCACAGTCAAAGAGCCTTGCTTCAGCTGCATAAGCTCCAATTCTCTCGCCTCTCTGTCTGTTTCAGAAAAATATTTCTTGTAGAAGGCTGTCTGGAATACATCCCAAGGAATCTCTGCATTCGAAAGTTGTATCAACTGGCACTCTCCTTGCCACCAATGTTGCACCTCTCCTAACAATTGATAGACCGCGAACTCTACATACTGATTAGCCGGGACATGCTAAGCTTGTAGTGCGCATTCCATAGCTCGAAACCAATTGTCCGCTTCAGTCGGGTTGTTCGAACCTCTGAAAGTCGGTGGGTGAACTTTTAGAAATGAAGCCAACGTCATCGGGGCGCCTCCCAAGTCATTATCATTTTCTTCCCCATTATTATTCTAGTTTCCATCACCATTTCCGTTTTCATCTGGTTGACCTAACCTCTGCACAGCTTGCAGAGTCGCAGCAGCATTCGCCTCCATGGTATTCGCAAGATTAGGCATTGCCGCCATGAACTCGGCATGGTTATCGGCCGGTTGTTCATTTCCAATCTCTCATTGTGAACGCGTATGACCTCGTCCGCGAGTAGCCATTAGGGTTCCTGTCTACACCAAATAATCGATATCAAGGTGATCAGTCTCAATATCAAAAGCCTAGTGCTTCAATTATCCCAAAAAGACACTCACAAACAAGCATGCTATGCAATATCAATGAGATAACCTAAATAGCATCAAGGAAAAAGACATAAAGTATGTAATGAAGCACAATCAGTCCATCCCCCAGGCTCACGAGGACGAACCACTTTGATACCACTAAATGTAACACCCTAATTACCCTAAGCCTTATCTCGCGTCGTAAAGCAAAGGTTAATCAAAGGTTACGACAATTCTAAAAGCGCATAGATATTTATATAGGAGGAAATTAAAATATTTTAGAAGCCCGATGAAGAATTAAGCTAAAAAATAGAGTTCGAAAAGCGTAAACGTATTCACGAAGCTATACTAAACGAAGCACAAGATATACGTATGGATATCAAGGAATATGTATGTGTGTGTGTGTGTGTGTGTGTGTGTATATATTTATATATATATATATATATATATATTGTTGAGTTAAGAAATTAATTAATAAAATTGATGATGACAAACATTTGATTAGTGGGCTAATCACCCAATTAGTTTTGATTATTTTTGATAAGTGATGCAGGCTAAAAACAAGTGTTGCAGCAGCCCAACATCAAACAAAAGATATATGCCAATGGGCTGAATGGTAAGTGAAAATAAAGACAAGCCCAAGTCTTTCATCTCAAGCAAAAAGTCTTCCAAGAAGCAACACAAGGTACCAACGGGCTGAACTTGAGAAGAACCCGATCCAAGCCCAAATTGCTTTTCAATTCCCTCCATCTTGCCTTACCAGAAGCAACGTTCCTCTCCTCTCTAATCAAGTCAAATCAAAGCTTCAAAAAAGTAAGAAAGAGAAAGAGAGAAAAAGCTTCTTCCCTAAGCTAGTAACCAAAGAAGCAAGAGAGAGAAAGTTTAAGCTTGAAACACAGAAGCTAAAACAGAAAATCCAAACCAAATCAAGCTTAAGTTAAAGGTAATCCATCTCATCTTGCATGCATCAGATCTTCTTCTCTTCTTCTCAACTCTCTGCTCTATCCGAAAATAGCATTCAAGGGAAAGTTGGTCTCTGCCCTATTCTGCTTCACATCTACGGTCACAAGTGATACTTGGGGACCAAGTAGTTTCTCAATGGCTAAGATCAAGTTGACCATGAGAATATTTCTATGGTTACTGCTTTGTGGCTTTCGGCCAAGATGAAGGAGTCAGAAGCAAAGTTTCTACTTTAAGGTTTAATGTGAAAAAGTGAATCTGTGGGTTGGTGAAGCTCAAGGCTCAAGGTGTTGACCTTGGAAGAAGAACCCAGCAACATGCAAGGAGATAAATGAAGCTTGCTGTTCATTCAGAAGGCAAGGAGAGAAAACCAGAGTTTGAGAGTTGTGTTCTGAAAAGAAGTTCCTCTACTTGGATAATGCTTTCTTTCAAAGAAGCATTCAGCCAATACTGAAGAACTGCATCTGAGGTTTGCAAATCTGGTTTTGCACATAGCAAAGAGGCTGCTGATGAAGTCAATCTCCTTCATGTTTTACTGATTGTAATGTACTTTTCTAAGTTTATCTTTCTGTAATTTCTTGAGAGAAAAGGCATTGTGAGAAAGGTTAAGAAAAAGCCATGAGTGAAAAAAAAAGGCTGAGAGATACACTTGAGAGAAAAGCCTAGAGTTATTTTCTGATTTCTTTAGGTTGATTAAGTGTCTTGTATCTTGTACCTGTAAGGTATCCCTTCCTTAGTTGGGTTAGCACTAAGGGTGATTAGTTAGGTATTAGCATAGCCAATGTCAAGTTAGGTTAGAACTTGAGAGTGAAAGGATTGGGTCAATCCTGTGAAATTGGTGTATGTAATACTGTTAACTATAGTGAAATTCTTCCATAGTTGTGGAGGAGACTGGATGTAGGTTGCATAGCACAAGGCAACCGAACCAGGATACATGCTGGTGTTAGCTTTTCTCTTCTCTGCTGAGTTCTGTTTTCTGATATTCATGAGACAAAAATAAATTGTCTCATAAATTTCCGCTGCTGAGTTCAAACAGAACCTGAATTGAAAGTTTGTTTTAAAAGGGTAATAACAGCAATTAAAAAGGAAGGCATAGATTCAACCCCCCTTCTCTAAGCCTACCACAACCTTTAATTGGTATCAGGGCTAAGGTCTCAAGAATTAAGCTTAACTGCTTGGAGCAAAGATCCAATGGTGAACAACTTGGGCACAACCACAGTTGCCTACACCCTCACTGAAGGCCAGTCAAACAACCGGCCACCTTTCTTCAACGGGAAGAACTACTCCTACTGGAAAGAAAGGATAAGAATTTTCATCCAATTCATTGACTACAACATATGGAAGATTGTTGTGAGCGGTCCCAAGATCCCAACAAAAATAAGTGCTGATGGAGTGGTGACTCCAAAAGAAGAAGCTGAATGGAATGAAGATGATAAGAAGAAGATAGAGCTGAATGCCAAAGCAATCAATCTTATTCACTGTGTAATCAGCTTTGAAGAGTACCGGAAGGTGTCTAGATGCAAGACAGCCAAAGAAATCTGGGAAAAACTCCAGGTTACACATGAAGGCACCAAACAAGTAAAAGAAACGAGGATTGATATGCTGCGAAAAGAGTACGAGATGTTTAGCATGAAGGATGGAGAAAGCATTGATGAAGCGTTTGAGAGATTCTCAATCATAATCAACAACCTTGATGCTATGGGTACAAACTATGCAGAACAAACCTTGGTGAGAAAACTCCTTAGAAGCCTCACAAAAGAATGGGAAACCACTGCCACTGTCCTAACCGAAAGTAACAACCTAAGTTCCATAACCTATGATGAGCTGAGAGGAAAACTCCTTGCCTATGAAGCCACACACACAAACACAGACTCAAAGAAAAAGGGAATAGCCCTCAAGTCACAAATAGAACCGAAAGAGAGTGAGTCTAGTGATGGTATTTCAGATGACGAGCTTTTGTTTTTTGCTAGGAGATTTAGAAGGATGATGAAGAACAATGGCAAATACAAAGGTTCAAGTTCAAAGGAGCACAAGATCGACTTGAGCAAAGTGACGTGCCATCACTGCAAGGAGGCTGGACACTTCAAGCTAAACTGTCCAAAGCTCAAAAAGGAGGACAAAGGAAAGAAGGAAAGGAAGAGAGTACTCATGGCAGCTTGGGAGGATCTTGAGAATGACTCAAATGAAGAAGAAGAATCTGAAGGAGATGACAAAGACTGCTTCATGGCTGGAAACAACAATCTTGATGAGGTAAACTATTATGATTTGACCATTGAGGACTTGCATGCTATTATTGATGATCTCACTTTAAACACATCAAAACTGCTTGATAAATACAATGAATGCAGATCTGAAAGAGATGTGTTAAGAGCTGAAAATGATTTTTTAAAAGAAAAAGTGAAGGAAACTGAATGTGCTTTGGACATCATTGAAGAAAACAGATTTCTAAAATCTGAACTTGAAAAATTAAAAGGAAAGCACATTGTGGATCCTTCTCATGAGTTAATTGCTGAAAATGAAAGATTAAATGATATGATTAAAAGGCTGAATGGTGACTTAGCAAAATTTGCTCAAGGTTCTAGCAACTTGGACAAATTACTTGCAAGTCAAAGACCATTATTTGAAAAATCTGGTTTAGGCTACATAGCCAAGGAAGATGCAGTTTCTAATACTTCCTCTATAAAATTTGTGGCTTCTTCATCAAATACCAAATCCATACCAAGCAAATCAGGTATCGGATATGTTTCAACTTGTGAAGAAAAATTTGATGAAGCATACACAAGTGAAACTGAGCCTTCACCAAGAACTGGTCTGAGTTCAAACCGGCCAGGTTTGGGTTACATTTCAAAAAATGAGGCTATTTTTAAGAAACCACCATTTTACAACAAAACCTCATATTCGAAAGGTAAAAATGTTCAAAGAAATTCTGATGAAAATGCTTTTGCAAAGAGGAACAACCTTAATAAAAATCAGTTTGTCAAAAGAAATGCATCTCCTCCAAGAACCAGAAAATTTCAACACTTTAATCATTTCAAGCAATATAACTCACCTCAATTTCAGCGACACACATCTGAAAATCATTGTGTCAATTGCAAGAAATTTGGTCACTCATATGAACAATGTTTCATTGAAAAAAGAGTTGTTGGAAACAAAGTTTACAATGTTGTTTGTGATTTCAATGCACTTGGGTAACCAAGATGGATTAACTTCAAAGGATCCAAATTAATTTGGATACTTAAGGCTACTTGAAACTCATCATGCAGATTTGCCTAGCATCCAAGAACAAAAAGGACATGTGGTACATGGATAGTGGATGTTCAAGGCACATGATTGGAAGGTCAACCTACTTCATCAAACTAAACAAGTATGATGGAGGTTTTGTGACCTTTGGAGATGATGGTAAAGGTAAAATCATTGCTGTTGGAAAAGTAGGTAATGAGCAATCTACTTTCATTGATGATGTACTTTTGGTATGTGGTTTGAAGCACAATCTTTTGATTATAAGTCAGCTGTGTGATTTGGGATATTTAGTTGTTTTCAAAAGGCTTGAATGCTGTGTTGTTAATGAAAAGACAAATGAAGTGATGTTTGTTGCCAAGCGTTTCAATAATATGTATGGACTTACTCTTGATGAACTAAAAGATCAAAATGTAGCTTGTCTTCACTCTAAAGAATCTGAAAAGTGGTTATGGCACAAGAGATTGGGCCATGCAAGTATGTTTCAAATAAACAAACTTGTAAAGAAAGAATTAGTAAGAGGTCTTCCTTTGATAAAGTTTGACAAAGACATCACTTGTGATGCTTGCCAAATGGGAAAACAAACAAAAAGTTCTTTTAAACCAAAGGAAGATATCTCTACTAAAAGACCACTTGAGTTGCTACACATTGATTTATTTGGTCCAACAAGAACTCAAAGCCTAGGTGGTAAACATTATGGTTTAGTAATTGTGGATGACTATACTAGGTTTGGTTGGGTTTTATTTCTTGCACACAAAAATGAAGCCTTTTCGGCCTTTGAACCTTTTTGCAAGAAAATTCAAAATGAAAAGGATTTGAAAATCTCTTCTATAAGAAGTGATCATGGAACTGAATTTGAAAATAATTTGTTTGAATCCTTTTGTGAGGAATTTGGAATATCTCACAACTTCTCTTGTCCAAGAACACCACAACAAAATGGTGTTGTGGAAAGAAGAAATAGAAGCATACAAGAAATGGCAAGAGCTATGCTTTGTGAGAGTAATGTTCCAAAATTCCTTTGGGCTGAAGCGGTTAACACGGCTTGCCACATTTTGAATAGAACAATCATAAGGAAATTTTTGAAGAAAACCCCTTATGAACTTTGGAAAGGCTACCCACCAAACTTAGATTACTTACACATCTTTGAATGCAAATGTTTTGTATTGAATAACAAAGAAAATTTTGGTAAGTTTGATCCAAAGGCGTATGAGTGTTTGTTTGTAGGATATTCCACAACTAGTAAAGCCTATAGGGTTTATCATCAAGATGCTAGGATTATTGAAGAGTCCATACATGTTACATTCTGTGATACTAACTTGGTGCAAAGCATTTTGGAAGATTGTGATGCAAGAAATCAAGCTCAAAATGAAGTTGAAACTGTGCAAAATCAAGAGAAAGGACATTCTGGTCAAACTGAACCAGAAACTACAACTGCTGAAAATTCGAGAGACAATTCCATTTTGTCTCATGAATCTGAAGGAAATCCTGAAGCCAGCATCACCCAGAATCCCTTGGTATCTCAATCTGCATCCAAGTCCACCAGACCTCATGAATGGAGATTCTTAAAGAATTATCCTGAGGAATTTGTCATTGGAGACATCTCTCATGGAGTGCAAACAAGGTCTTCCACTAGAAAGGCAAATGAAGGATCAAACATTGCCCTTCTTTCACAAATTGAGCCTCAAAATGTCAAGGAAGCACTCAGTGACCCTTCTTGGGTTAAAGTTATGGAGGATGAGCTTCTTGAATTTGAAAAGAACCAAGTATGGACTTTGGTTCCAAGGCCAAGTGGAAAGAAAGTGACCGGCACCAAGTGAATTTTTCGGAACAAGTTGGGAGAAGATGGTAGCATTGCAAGAAACAAGGCAAGGCTAGTGGCTCAAGAATATGACCAAGAAGAAGGAATAGAGTTTGATGAGTCCTTTGCCCCTGTTACCCGAATGGAAGCCATAAGACTTCTCTTAGCTTATGCTGCATTTTGTGGTTTTAAATTATATCAAATGGATGTGAAATGTGCATTTTTGAACGGTGTGATAGATAGAGAGGTGTATGTGGAGCAGCCTCCTGGTTTTGAAAATAAAGAGCATTTTGATCATGTTTTCAAATTATCTAAAGCTCTCTATGGTTTAAGACAAGCTCCTAGAGCTTGGTATGAGAGACTTAGCTCTTTTCTTTTGAAAAAATGGTTTTCAAAGAGGCACCACTGACACAACTCTATTTATCAAGAACTCTAATGATTCTTTCATTCTAGTCCAAATATATGTTGATGACATTATTTTTGGATCAGCCAATGAATCCCTTTGTTCTGAATTTGGAAAACTCATGACAAGTGAATTTGACATGAGTATGATGGGTGAACTTAATTTCTTCCTTGGGCTGCAAATTAAACAAACTGAAAAAGGTATTTTCATTCATCAAGAAAAGTATGCCAAGGAATTAGTTAAGAAATTTGGTATGGAAAATGCCAAACCCATGGGAACTCCCATGCATCCTAGTTCTAAATTAGATAAGGGAGAAACTAAGAAAGATGTTGATGAGACTAGGTATAGAGGAATGATTGGTTCCCTTATGTACTTAACTTCCTCTAGGCTCGATATTGTGCAAAGTGTTGGATTGTGTTCTAGGTTCCAATCCAAACCAAAAGAGTCACATCTTTCTGCAGTTAAGAGGATCATTAGATATGTTCATGGCACATCCAATTTTGGTCTTTGGTATCCTAAGTTTGATGATTTTTCTGCAGTTGGTTATTGTGATGCAGATTTTGCTGGTGATAGAGTTGATAGAAGGAGCACTTCTGGTTTATGTTGCTTCCTTGGGAAGTCCTTAAATGTTTGGTCAAGTAAGAAGCAACCAACAGTGGCCTTATCCACTGCAGAGACTGAGTATATAGCTGCTTCTTCTTGTTGTTCTCAGCTTTTATGGTTAAAAACACAGCTTGCTGATTACAAATTAAATGCTGAAAATATTCCCTTAATGTGTGATAATATGAGTGCCATTAATATTTCTAAAAATCCAGTTTTGCACTCTAGGACTAAGCATATTGAAGTGAAATTTCACTCAATAAGAGAACATGTCCAAAAGGGGGATATTTGCATTCAATTTGTTAAATCAGAGGAGCAATTAGTAGATATTTTTACAAAACCATTAGCTGAGGATAGATTCTACATGCTTAGGGATTGTCTAGAAATTTTGAGTTATGATTCTTTATTTGAAAAATGCTAATATATTTGCTGGAGCTTTTTGTCTCATAAACAGGTATGAGACAATTCTGGGCAGGTGATGAACGTTCCCCTTAATCAGCGTAATCTGGGCTTATTTCAAGTGAAAAATGATTTGGGCCAACCTTAAATATCAGATCTAGAGTGGTCCAATGTGTTTCCTTAAATCCAACCATCTCTGGGCCCTAATATGAATGTTACAATTTCTGTTTGGTTGTTAAATTTTTGTTGGGCTGTGTGTTTAATTTTTTTTGAAAATATTTTCATGCTTTTGATCCAAAAAGATTTTCAGTTTTGATTTATTGTTTCTCAAAATTTAAAATTAACTTCCAGTTTTATTTTAAAATCAAATAAAATCTTACTTTTATGAGGTCATGTCTTTTCAAGTCTTTTCAAATGGTGATGCAGTTGCATGGTTTTGGAAATCCACTTTTAGGTACGGTTACCAACACTCCCTCTCTTCCCTCCATAACTTCTCCTCAAACTCTTCGGTTTCTTCCCACTCACTTCACTGCCACTCTCCTCAAAAGACTGAAACCAACCAAATGAGGAAGAAGACCATTGCTAAAAGGACCTCTCCTCCTCGCTCTGTTCCCATGGCGCGAACCAAAACCACTCCAAGGTACCCTGCTCCTGCCAAGCCGATGCCACCACCTAAGACGACGCCCTCCAAACCAAGCTCTTCGAAACCTGGCTCATCCAAGGGGAAGCGTCCTGCTGTTGAAGAACCTGTTCCTGAGACAGCAAAATCTAAGTCAAGGTCTGTCCTTGTTCGATCACAAAGAGGTAACCCTCATCACCCTCTCAAATCTGTTAGAGAACTAGACATTGATCCTTTTGCTCACAAATCACACTACATGACGTCTCACTCAGACTTTAACCCCCATCGTTTCAAATTTGCCATGAACCACGAATTTTATGAGGGAGTTATTCAGTATCGTACTTTATGTCCATCTTTTCTGGCTGATTTACCTGATTTGAAAAAGAAAGGCTTTCCTTTTGTTGAAAATTTGGAGTTTTTAGACTGGAATCACCTTTTCAAATTCAAAAAACCTGTATATCCTCAGTTAGTCAAAGAATTTTATGCAAACATGACTTACCATGAAGGAAGTGTGCATTCTTATGTTAAGGGCAGAGACATTATCTTGAATAATGAAACTATCAGTGACTCCTTGAAGTACACTGATGTTGGGCCGTGTGCTTATACATCTGTAAAGTGGGATGATGGAGTTGGTATCTCTTACCATGATGCTTTGGCTCATATTTGTGAACATGTTTCCTTAATTGATAGCATCACACCCACTCACAAAGCCCTAGGATATGAACGTGCTCAGTTCCATCGAATTGTTAATCACATCTTGATTCCTCAAAGTGGTTCATATCAAAGGGTTTCCTACATGGACACACTTGTTTTGTATGCCCTAATCACTAAAACAGAAATCTCTTTTGCCTATTTGATGGCTAGATACATGTTCGATTCTGTTAGAAGTGTGAAAGATAAAGCACTACCTTATGGCATGTTTTTAACTTGCATATTTGAGAATTTTGGTGTTGATCTGTCAAATGAGGCTTATGAAAACAGACATTCATACTTAAAAGGGGGTGGTTCAGTGAAACAGAACAAAGGACCCACTAGATCTGAAAGAGTGGTTCTAGATGATGATGATGAAGAGTTCATTCCAGATGACTCTCCTCCTCCTTCCACCGAGGGAACTTCCATCTCAACTGGGAAGAAATCTGCTCTACTGAATATGGTCAAGGATATTTCTCAAGAATTTGTTTCCCAATCAAACCACGTGATTGCCATGAGCAAGGAACAAAGGAAGCTAGCTAGCAAGCATGAGAACTTTCTGAGAAAATCAAGGGACAGGGTGGCTGTGCTCATGACCTTCATTGATAACCTTCACAATGATGAAGACATTGCCACTGATGTTGAAGAGGAAGCTGCTTCGGAGGGGAATGGTTCTGATGCCTAGGATTTATCTTATAAAAACTGCTGCTGCTGCTCATTTTTTGTCTCATAAACTCTGTTTTATTTTGCTACTGTTTGCTCTACGTTTGATGTCTTGGATAACTGTAATAACTTTAAATACTGATGCACTTATGGTAGTTTAGTTAGTACTTTGGACTGTGCACTAACCTTTCTTGCAGGGTTTATAGTGATGTTTTTGTTATTCATGCTTATTGTCCGCCCTTGATGACAAAAGGGGGAGTAAAAGCAATAGGATGATGTTTTACTAGGATGATGTTTTACTACTAGGATGATGTTGGGATTGTTGTCTGTTTGCTGCACTAATACTTGATTTCACTTGCTGATGATATTAGCTTAATGTTGGGCTGATTACATAGTGTTGTTTGTTTGATATCCCTTAGACAAGATAATTGTGTATAGCTCTCTATTGTGTTATCTTTAAGTACAATGTAAAACAGGAATAAAGAAGAAAGCATAATTCCAGGGGGAGCTAATCTTGAAAAGGAAAGGGGGAGCAACACTAAAGCAAGAAACATCAAAGGGAAGTCTTCTAACTTTATCAAAATTTTAATTCCTTTGATCATTGCTTGATTATGTTTGTCATCAAGGGAGAGATTGTTGAGTTAAAAAATTAATTAATAAAATTGATGATGACAAATATTTGATTAACGGGCTAATCACCCAATTAGTTTTGATTATTTTTTATAAGTGATGCAGGCTAAAAATAAGTGTTGCAGCAGCCCAACATCAAACAAAAGATATATGCCAATGGGCTAAATGGTAAGTGAAAATAAAGACAAGCCCAAGTCTTTCATCTCAAGCAAAAAGTCTTCCAAGAAGCAACACAAGGCACCAACGGGCTGAACTTGAGAAGAACCCGATCCAAGCCCAAATTGCTTTTCAATTCCCTCCATCTTGCCTTACCAGAAGCAACGTTCCTCTCCTCTCTAATCAAGTCAAATCAAAGCTTCAGAAAAGTAAGAAAGAGAAAGAGAGAAAAAGCTTCTTCCCTAAGCTAGTAACCAAAGAAGCAAGAGAGAGAAAGTTTAAGCTTGAAACACAGAAGCTAAAACAGAAAATCCAAACCAAATCAAGCTTAAGTTAAAGGTAATCCATCTCATCTTGCATGCATCAGATCTTCTTCTCTTCTTCCCAACTCTCTACTCTATCCGAAAATGGCATTCAAGGGAAAGTTGGTCTCTGCCCTATTCTGCTTCACATCTACGGTCACAAGTGATACTTGGGGACCAAGTAGTTTCTTAATGGCTAAGATCAAGTTGACCATAAGAAGATTTCTATGGTTACTGCTTTGTGGTTTTCGGCCAAGATGAAGGAGTCAGAAGCAAAGTTTCTACTCTAAGGTTTAATGTGAAAAAGTGAATCTGTGGGTTGGTGAAGCTCAAGGCTCAAGGTGTTGACCTTGGAAGAAGAACCCAGCAACATGCAATGAGATAAATGAAGCTTGCTGTTCATTCAAAAGGCAAGAAGAGAAAACCAGAGTTTGAGAGTTGTGTTCTGAAAAGAAGTTCCTCTACTTGGATAATGCTTTCTTTCAAAGAAGCATTCGGCCAATACTGAAGAACTACATCTGAGGTTTGCAAATCTGGTTTTGCACATAGCAAAGAGGCTGCTGATGAAGTCAATCTCCTTCATGTTTTACTGATTGTAATGTACTTTTCTAAGTTTATCTTTCTGTAATTTCTTGAGAGAAAAGGCATTGTGAGAAAGGTTAAGAAAAAGCCATGAGTGAAAAAAAAGGCTGAGAGATACACTTGAGAGAAAAGCCTAGAGTTATTTTCTGATTTCTTTAGGTTGATTAAGTGTCTTGTATCTTGTACCTGTAAGGTATCCCTTCCTTAGTTGGGTTAGCACTAAGGGTGATTAGTTAGGTATTAGCATAGCCAATGTCAAGTTAGGTTAGAACTTGAAAGTGAAAAGATTGGGTCAATCCTGTGAAATTTGTGTATGTAATACTGTTAACTATAGTGAAATTCTTCCATAGTTGTAGAGGAGACTGGATGTAGGTTGCATAGCACAAGGCAACCGAACCAGGATACATGCTGTTGTTAGCTTTTCTCTTCTCTGCTGAGTTCTGTTTTCTGATATTCATGAGACAAAAATAAATTGTCTCATAAATTTCCGCTGCTGAGTTCAAACAGAACCTGAATTGAAAGTTTGTTTTAAAAGGGAATAACATCAATTAAAAAGGAAGGCATAGAT
This sequence comes from Arachis hypogaea, assembly GCF_003086295.3. Classification (NCBI taxonomy): domain Eukaryota; kingdom Viridiplantae; phylum Streptophyta; class Magnoliopsida; order Fabales; family Fabaceae; genus Arachis; species Arachis hypogaea. Next base: position 146,486,822 of record NC_092046.1, read on the forward strand.
TCAACCCCCTTCTCTAAGCCTACCACAACCTTCATATATATATATATACAAAAGATAACAATATAGAGATCTAGCCGCCGCTCGCGGAGTTTAAGCCGGCTAGTTACAAATACACATACAGAGTTTAGATAGTTAAAATAACTTATACAAACTTCCTCTCAAAGTAAGCCTCTAGGCAAAATAAATACAAAAGTGAGAGATCTTAAACAAAATAATAAAAAATATTTCAAAACAAGAGAGCAATCCTCTGCTCTGTCACCACCAAGCAACTCACCGAGGTGGGTTGCGACCTGCATCTGAAAAACAACAACAGAATATGATATGAGAACCGGAGGTTCTCAGTATGGTAACAGTGTCCAGTGATGTAAGATATAAGACTCCGGGACGCTAGAGGCAATCCTAGAACTTCATATCCATCACAAGATTCAACTTAAAGCATAACTAACACATTAAAACATCACTTAAAACCATAATGATAAAGGGTAATCTAACTTAGTGGATTTCTAAACTAACAACTCTCCGTTGTCCCACAGCCTTCACCATCTTATCCTCCATGCAATCCCATCGTCACCGCCTTCTGAACCTCCTCAATACCAGTAGAATACACAATTAATACAATGCAAGGAAAACACAAGTATAAGTATGTATATAAACTAATTCAATTAGGCAATTAGGCATGTTATACAATTAAGCATACAATTCAAGTCGGCAAAGCAAGCAAGCAGATAAAAATGCACATGATGAATGCCTGTCCTATTGGCTGTGATATCACATTGTCGGTTCAACTGCCAACCCGACACATCTCCATGGAGATGTCGCCCTTTGGTCTCATAACGGGAACCCCCGAGATATCGTGCTCGGATCACGGTCCAGGATGTCAGTGCCTGCACACTATAGTGATTCCGAAGGGATGCGAGTGGGATACTCTTGCCACAGACCTTACATCTCAGCGTAAGCGGGATAAACCTACCATCCTTACGACGCCGCCGCCGCGACCTCGACAGGCGGGATTAACCTACCGTCCCTGCCAGGCGCATAGCGTCTCAACAATCTCATTAAAGTATTTCATCAGTGGTTTTCAAAAATTATTTCATTTAGAACTCATTAGTTCACCACGTTCACAAGGCATTCCGAACTCATTAGTTCACCACTTTCACAATTCATTCCGAATTCATGAGTTCACCACTTTCACAATTCATTCAGAACTCATCAGTTCACCACTTTCACAATTCCTTATCAATAATCACCTATACCATATGCCGCCTTCTCACTCTACCAAAACCATCCTCAGTACTCCAGAAACCTAAGTCTCCTTCACTAACTTTTTACCAGAATTACCGAATTAGATTGTCTAGGACCTTTTCTATGTTTTGACACCCAAAAACAAGCCAAAGAGTCTTATATAAGTGTCACGGAAGTTTACAAGCTTGCTGGGAAGGTGAAACAGTTAAAAACAAGATTTTTATTAAAAAACAGGGCAATGTGCGTACGCATAGGGTTGTGCGTACGCACGCCCACATAAATTTTCAAGAAGTGTGCGTACGCATAGAGGTGTGTACGCACAGTAAGTAAAAATTTTCATTCTGCTCATACGCACGAGGCGTGCGAACGCTCTCAACAGAATGCACCTTCCATCGTGTACGTACGCACAAGGTTGTGCGTGCGCACAGCTTGCAAAACTTTGTAGGTTGTGTGTGCGTACAGAGCGTGCTAGTGCTCCCAACAGTAGGCCTCCCCCTGTATGTGCGTGCGCACACAAACCAGAAATCACAAATTCTGCAGCATTCACAGAATTCAGATTTCAGACACCAACTTTCAATGATCATATCTTTCTCTACAAAATTCATATTTCTACAAAATTGACACGGTTTTAAAGCTCTTTGAATTATCTTTGATTTGATATAAAATTCATTCCATTTCAAAAACAGTAGCTCAAGATATGATCCGTCAAAGTTCACCAAAATCTATTTTTTACCAAAGATCACTAAATTCTCAAATCCTTAAAGTTCATAACCAAAACCAACTTAAAATCACACCAAACTCCAATTTACCTCATAACTTACCCTTTGTGTCACAAATCACCATTTACACAAATTTCCCTTCACATTACATATTCCTCAACCTCAATTATCAATTATTTCACACTATAACATTTCTCAACCAACACAATCATCCATCATCATTATATCACCAACAATCATCAGGATCAATCTCAATCTCAATCTTCAACACCATTTTATCAACATCAACATCACAATTAATCAAAACTACCCAAAATCATCAAATCATCATACATGATCATACAACAATTTCAACAACCAATTTAATCCAATCCTATCCTATAGGTCACTAGCCTAAGTGTCCATAAATATTATATATTACATAGAGAAAACCGAAACCATACCTTGGCTGATTCCCAATATGCACTAAATCACCAAATTGACCTCCACCAAGTTTCCACAAGTTCTCTTAGACTCAATCAAGCCACCAAGTCCACTTTCAAGTCACCAACATTCTCCATATAACACCAATTCAAGCTATATACACATAATTCATAGCTAATCAACCTAGGGTTTATCATAATCACAATTTCACAAGGGTCGAGAATAAACTCACCTTATCCAAGATTAATTGGGTCAAACCCAATAAGAACCAAAGGCTAGAGTGTACCTAAACTTCCAAAATCACAAAATTTTACTCAATACAAAACCCAAAAACTCGAAATTCTTAGGGCAGAAAACTGGGCAGGGAATTTCGAGAAGCTTACCACAAGGATTAGCAAGAAGTGACGGGCTCGACGAGAGCTTTGCGTAGCCGCTGACGGCACGCGAATCGGAGCACGTAGTTCGAGTTTTGGTCAATTGAGTGATGAGATGAATAGTGTTTCTTGTAAACCCTCACTCTCTTCTCACTTCAGCAGCTCTCCCTCTCTTGAAAGTAGAAAATGAGCTTAAGTGTATGCATTTAAGTGCTTATATATGTTGGGCTTGGCCCAACTTGGGCCCAGTCCAACCCGTTAGCGTTTTTGGTTCATTTGGCCTAATTTCGGGCCAAACCTTTAAAATTAACGTTCGGTTTTCGACTTAAACCAGTTCGGCCGATTCATCTGCCGGTTCGAGTTTTTATGCGATTTGTCGCAGAAAATTACATTTTCCAACTCAGAAAAATCCACTGAGTCCAAATATCATATTTAAATTCTCTAATTCACATTCTAATTTTTTGGATCTTATTTTAGACAATTAATTTAATTAACTAAGTGGTTATTTAATTGCGGTTCTTAGACATATGGCACCAATATACACCTGGGTTACCTTTATTTGACTATTTGGCTATGGTGGATGATAATAAGTGTTAAAACATTAGGGTGTACTTTTAGTATGTATGTATAACATATTAACATTCGTTCATGCTTTAGTGAAAAATAATGCATTATTTTCCCAATTCTACCACTCAGGAGGAAATTGAATGTGTTCATGGCCAAGGTGAGAAAAGAAGTTGGACAAAACCAGATCTGATAGATGACATTATGTACTTCTCCGATCTTTCGCCTTGTAACTTACTAATTCAGGTGTGTATATGCATGCCTCTTGAGGAAGAAAACATTCACTTCACTTTGTGAGTTGCCACTTGCCATAAGGTTAATAATAATATAAAGGAAAAAGTCCCAAAAGAAAAATTTTCCTTTTCTCATTTAAGTGGTCCATATTAATGTTCACATTTGAGCTCCAATTTTTGTTCACGTCGACAATAATTCAATATTCTTTTCAAAACGGTTTAACGGTATATAAGAATTGTGTGAATTCATTGACAGAGAATATAAGAATTTTCCAAGGCTGTTGCAAATTACTGTATCAATTGATACACGTGCAAGGCCTTAAATTCTCCTGGCCGACAAGCGATGACAATATATAATATGGACTATGAATATTAGTGTTTTCGTAATTTTAATTGTTAATTTTTGTTATAATATATATAAAATTAAAATTAATAGTTAACATTATTAAAACATTAATACTTTTAAAACATTTAAAATTTTTTTATAATATGTATTTGCAGGTATTTAACTCCTCTATTAAGCTTAGGTAAGGATATAAGATCAACATAAAATTGTATCTGTGACTATATATAAACTAAGATATATATAAAAATAAAAATAAATATTATCATTTTTATTTTGATAATATTATTATTTTTACAAATTTATTTAAACATATAATATAAAAATTATATAAAATAATATTAAAAAATAGTGAAAATACTTTTTTTTTAATTAATATAAAAATAAACATAAGAAATTATTATAAGTTCGGAGTGGTATGGTGAATTATTATAGGATGAAAATGGGCCAAGTTTAATTTTGACGGGTCTAATTTATATGGTAAATAAATAGTTCAAATCTAGGTTTGTTATTTTTTATAGGTTTTTTTTTTCAGATTCGAGTCCAGCTTATTTAAAATTTGATAAGCTATGAACTTATTTAAAAAGTCTATTTTATGAATTATATATAACTCAAAATAATAAACTTAAAAAAATTTTAAATAAACATTAAATACGTTCTAAAATTTATAATTTATAATTTATAAAGTATAATTCATTTATATATGTTAATCTTTAGACATACATCATAACCATATTTAGAATTCATAAATTTCTTTTTTAAAAAAAGAATTACTATTTTAACTAATTTTGATTATTAATTCTTTTTAGTTTTGTTTTGCCTTTAATATAAATAAATAAATAAATAAAATTTAAACTAATAATAATTTATTTTTATAAAAAAATATTTTGACAAATAATGAAATAATTCAATAAATCTATTTTTTTTAATTAATAAATTTTGCAAAAAAATAAAATCTGACCTATTTAATAAAACAAACCAAATTTAAACAAGCCTAAAATGAGCTGAACTATTCATTCACATATAGTAGCAAGACGGAGTCAAATAGTACAAAAATTTGTTCATACCAACACCTTGACCCAAATATGTGAAAAAAATTAATACTTATACTATTTTTTTATAAAAATATTATCTATATATTAAAATTATTTGTTATATATTTATATATATTATTTAATTTATTTTTAATATATATTTTATACTAATAATTTAACACACAGCATAATTAATTTTGTTATTACCTCCTCTGCATATTTTTTTATGGTATAAAAAATAAATCTTTTATATTTTCCAATCTTTTTAATTCAACAATCCTTAATAATTAATATATTAATAGACCTTGATAACGACGATTCTGATAAGGAATGTCATTTAAACAGATCATGAAACGTTAGACTCCCGATATCTCCTTAATGACAGCGATTTGAGGCACATACGTTCTAATCGAGTATCTATTCCAACTTAATATATATATATATATAAGATCTCCTGCAAGAAGTACTATACTAACAAACCCTGCAACTGCAATGGCTGAAAGACCCATGCGCCACTGTTTATTTCTTCTAGCTTCACTACTACTGCTCACCACGGTGGCTACTAGCAACGCCACAACCGTGGTGAAGAACCTAGACCTAAAGAGGTACATGGGTAGATGGTATGAGATAGCGCGTTTCCCTACATTCTTTGAGAAGAGTAATGCTGTGGACACTAGGGCCAGATACACACTCAATGATAATGGAACCGTTCATGTTCTCAATGAAGATTTTGTTGATGGCAAGAGGAGTTATGTTGAAGGAATTGCATACAAGGCTGATCCCAATAGCGATGAAGCCAAGCTTAAGGTCAAGTTCTATGTGCCTCCCTCCGTTCCCTTATTCCCTGTTATTGGCGATTATTGGGTTCTCTATATCGATCAGGATTATCAGAATGCTGTCGTTGGTGGACCAACTAAGATATTTCTTTGGGTAAGCCTTTCTTTTTATTATTTTTCCATCTCAATTTCTTATCTTCTTTCAAACATATAAAAAATAGATTAATTTTGATGTATTAATGTAAAATTTTATTGTCTAATGAGAAATGTTCGAGAGTCATCCGAATTTATTATTAAGGAAAGAGGAGTGCTAGGGAGCCAGCAGAATTTGTGAGTTGTAGTCATCAATTAGCCATCAATAGTGTATTTAATGGTGTGAGATTTCATCTAATGGTGGAGAATCACTCATTTTCTTTTTGCTGGCTAAGTGCTGGCCAGATTTTAATAAATCTGCTGGCCCCCTAGACTTTCCCTTAAGGAAAAGTATAGATAATCAACAACATTTTTGAATAATGTGTGAATGATGTAAATTAATAAGGTTAAAAGAGTAAATTAATCTTAAATTTAATTAGTAGCATTGTTACGGTGGGTAACCAGAGATTGGTGGGCCGGATGACGTTGGTAGGCCCAAACGTGTGAGGGAGGAGACTATCGCGTTTGCCTGAAACTCGGTGTTCCTCCGTCCGACTTGTACGTGTAAAAGAATGGGGGGTGGTACCTGCAAAGACACTCCGATGCCTAAGTTAGCAAGGGTGTAAGCAAGTTTAGAATGTATTGGACTTAGTGATACCTGAGGGATGTCAGGGTATTTATGGTGGTGAACCAATAACCACCGCTGAAGTAGTGCCACCTTTCTAGGGTGTTAACCGTCCCTTTATCTTAGGGAAGTTAAGATATGGCTCGTGGAAGGGGTTAGAGAGATTCTAGGGACAGTTACTCATTCAAGTGAGTGCTTATCTGCCAGCTAACCCTCGTTCCCGACTTCCTTGGAGCAGGTCGTGCCCTGTACCGACTTCTGGGGGTGAAGGCTGGTACTGGGTGAGGACCAACCCTTTGGGCTGGGCCTTTCGCTTGGATCCTGGACCTTTATTATTGGGCCAGGGTATGAACAGTGCCCCTACTCGAGCCCAATTTCTTTTTAGGATTTGGGTTCGAGTATTCAACTCGGGGTCGTAGCCGATTTGCAAGAGGACCGACGTGATGGTTAAGAACCGACGTGATTTTCCTTAGACCTTTCGGTTCTGACGGTTACGTCTAATCAATCGTCGTGTCCGTTGGGTATGCGTAGGGATTTAATGGCCTTGGTAACGGTGCACTTTTACTAAAAGTTACCTCAGTTTTACCATTATGTCCCTAACGTCTTTATAAATACTTTCCCTCTCTTTCGTTGTTTCGTTTCTGCAATCTTTCAAATTTCCCTTGCATTTGTTCGTGCTGTATTGTTGCATTTCGAAGGTTCTTACTTCCTCCTGTCTTGATTTCAGACTCAAAGGTTAGTTTTTCCCTTCTGTGACGCGTTTTCTATTTGCGTGCCTTTATCTTGTAGGTAGATTTGGTTTGTAGGCCTTAGTTCCGTGCCCCTTCCCTTAGAGACCGTGTGTTGATTTTTCTTTTCTTTTGTAGGTTTCTTGTCACCCCCTTTTTTAAGAAAAGAAAATGGCTTCCGTAGATGCTCTCTCCCAGTGGGTAGACGTTACGGTTCTAGGGGAGGAGCCCTCCGTTGACACTGAATTTATCACCCACCTTCGTACTCACTATAGAATTTGTACTTCGGAAGAAGATGAGCCCAAGTACGAGTTGGTAGTCCCGGGTCCAGAAGACCGGGTTTGTTTCGGGAGGGCTGACGAGACGGCCCCTCATTTCTTTTTTATGTATGAGAGTATGGTCACTCGTTTGGGCGTTTTCCTCCCTTTTTCAGAGTTTGAAATGTCTGTATTGCGTCATTGCCGAGTGGCTCCCACCCAGCTTCACCCCAACTCTTGGGGTTTTCTAAAAATTTATCAATTTATCAGCCAGGCTCTAGAGTTTCCGACTTCTCTAAGGATTTTCTTTTACCTTTTCCATATGACCAAACCCTTCAGTGGGCTAAATAATAAGCAACAGTGGGTGTCCTTTCGAGCCATTCAAGGTCGGAGGCTTTTTACCCTTTTTGACGAATCCTTTCACGACTTCAAGAACTACTTTTTCAAAGTGCAAGCTGTAGAGGGTCACCACCCCTTTTTCCTGGATGAGCATTCCTCTCCCCGATTTCCTTTATATTGGCTGGAGGCCTCCCCCTGCGAGAAATATGGTCTAGATGACCTAAATGAGGTCGAGGCAGCCATTGTGGGGTTCCTCCGAGAAGTGTGGGGGAGGGCCCCATACTTGGATACTAAAAAATTTCTCCAGGGGTCGCCGGCCTTTGTCCAGCCACAATTAGGTAGCTTTTTGCACTTCTTGCTTATTTCCGACTTGCGATTTCCTTTACCGACTTTGTCTGATTTTAGCTATCATTTGTTTTTGCAGAGATGGCAAAGAAAAATGCTCAAGAGTCTTATCAGAGGGTTCAGGAAGCCAAGGCAAAGTCTCGAGCCAGGTCTGGAGGTGTTAGGACAGTTGTCTCTCCCCCTCCTCCTCCTCGGAACGTCGGGACTTCCTCTCAACCTATTGTAATTTCTTCCTCTGCTTCCTCTCTGCCGCCCCCTCCCGTCCGACCTACTCCTGAACCAGAGCCAAAGAAGCGCAAGACCTTAGAGTCTGGCGCTTCTGGTGAGGCGGACGCTCTTGCGTTCGTCCGAAAGAACATCTATCCTCATGCTCGCATGAGTATGGATGATGTTTCTGTTCGGCACTACCTCACTACTGTGGTTGAGGAGAGTCTCAAGACGGCAGGGGTTTGTGGCAAACTCTTGGATATATTTGAGAAGACTCCCATCAGCTCTTTAGGGACGACCTCGAGGGTCGAGGAGCTGGAGGGTAGGCTTCGTATATATCAGGAGCATGAGAGGGAGTTGGAGGGGAAAGTCGCCAAACTGACGGAGGAAAGGGACAGTCTCAGAGAGAAAGGGAAGGAATTGCAGGCCCGATGCAACATGGAGATGGATTTGAGGAAGGCAGCGCAAGCCAGCTACAACAGTTTGTTTGCTGATCTTGTGTCTGTAAAGAACGACTTGCTGAATGCTCGGAAGGCCTACACCGAGTTGGAGGACTCTATTGCGGATGGTGCTGATGAGGCCTGGAGGATCTTCAAGGAACAGGTCGGAGTTATTGCTCCTGACTTGGACCTTTCTCCTTTGGACCCTGATAAGATTGTTGTTGATGGTGCCATCGTGGATCCTCCTGTCCCCATAGTGGAGTCTGAGTCTGATTTAAAGACTCGGGGGCAGAGGATCGTAGAGTCCCCTCCTCGCTCTAAGGACGCTCCGAGTTCCTCTACCATCCTCCCGACTTCCTCTTCAACTCCTGCTCCTGGCGTTCCCCCTGACTCTGCTGGTGGTGATCCTCTTTGAAAAGTGATTTTGGCTATTGGGGCCCGGCCTGTGGGCCCCTCTTTTTTAAACTCTTTATTTATTTGTTTGGTGTTCTGAACAATTTTTTGGCCTTTTAAGGCCGTAAACGAAACACTTTATAATACCCTTTAATAAGGGTTTTGTAGGTCAAAAATAAGTACCCTTTTTGGATAAGGGTTTTGAGTTACCTTATGTGCGCATGCTTTTTCTGTTCACGGTTCTTTTGACTCTTTGATCTTTTCTAGGAAAAACCTTTTCTTAGGGGCTTGCCTGCTTTTCTGAATTTCCTTGATTCTCAAGGCAGCCTTACTATTTTTTCGTAGTTTTTCCTTATCTCTTTTTGTTATTCCTAGTACTCAATTTTGTTTTATTGAGTTTTTCGTGACTTAGGCTACTTTTGCGATTCATTTTAACTTTACTCGGCTTCGTTTTCCGACTTATGAGTCGGATTGCTTCCGAGTTTATCATGATCGACTTCTATAGCCTCTTTACACCGACTTGTACCTCGTCGTTTTATCCTGACGACCATCTAGGTCGGTTCATGGGATTTTCACGTTTTGTCGAGCTTAAATCGGTGCGTTTCGTAGAAGGAAAATAAAAAGGGAATTTAAAAGAGATATTTAAAATGAAAAAGATCTTTATTAATTGAGGGGGTACCTTATTGCTACTAAGGGCTTTTGATAATTTATTTCCCTTAGCCCCTACTATGATGCCTCGTTAAAAACCCTTCTCCAGAAAAAACCCTTTGATTCTGGGAAAAAATCATGAAGCTGGGAAAAGAGTACATCAGGGAGTAGAGTTCGCTTTTAGCTGTAGTACCTTTTCATATTACAAGCATGCCATGACCTTGGTAACTCGGTTCCGCCTAAGTCGGTCACCTTATAATAGCCTTTTCCTAAGACCTCCTTGACTTTGTATGGTCCTTTCCAATTAGCAGCGAGTTTTCCCTCCCCCGATTTGTTGATTCCAATGTCGTTTCTGATTAAGACTAAGTCGTCAGGGGTGAAACTCCTTCGAATGACTTTTTTGTTGTACCTTGTAGTCATCCTTTGTTTCAACGCTGCTTCTCTTATCTGAGCTTCTTCTCGGACTTCAGGGAGCAAGTCGAGTTCTTCTTTGTGCCCCTGTATATTCCTGATCTCATCGTGGAAAATCACTCTCGGGCTTTGCTCATTGACCTCTATTGGGATCATGGCTTCTACGCCATAGACTAGTCGGAAGGGTGTTTCTCCAGTGGCGGATTGGGGGGTTGTTCTGTAAGCCCATAGTACTTGTTGGAGCTCTTCAGCCCAAGCTCCTTTCGCATCTTGTAATCTTTTCTTCAGTCCGGCTAGTATGACTTTGTTGGCTGCTTCAGCTTGCCCATTGGCTTGTGGGTGTTCCACCGAGGTGAACTGGTGTTTTATTTTCATACTGGCTACCAGGCTTCTAAAGGTGGAGTCCGTGAACTGGGTCCCATTATCTGTAGTGATGGAGTAAGGTATCCCATACCTTGTGATGATATTTTTGTAGAGGAACCTCCGACTTCTTTGTGCAGTGATGGTGGCCAGTGGTTCTGCTTCTATCCACTTTGTGAAGTAATCTATTCCCACTATTAGGTATTTGACTTGTCCTGGCGCCTGGGGAAAAGGACCTAACAAATCCATTCCCCATTTTGCAAAGGGCCATGGAGAAGTGATACTAATGAGCTCTTCTGGGGGAGCCACGTGGAAATTTGCATGCATTTGACATGGCTGGCACTTTTTCGCAAATTCTGTGGCATCTTTCTGTAAGGTTGACCAGTAGAATCCTGCTCGGATCACTTTCCTGGCCAATGACCTGGCTCCGAGATGATTCCCGCAGATTCCACTATGTACCTCCTCCAACACCTCGGTGGTTTTTGAGGTCGGCACACACTTTAGCAATGGTGTTGATATCCCCCTTCTATAGAGAACATTTTTCACCAAGGTATAGTGTTGTGCTTCCCTTCGGATTTTTTGGGCTTCTTTTTCCTCCTTAGGGAGGATGTCGAATTTTAGGTATTCGACTAAGGGGTTCATCCATCCGAGGTTCAATCCGATCATTTCAAGGACTTCTAGTGTGTCTTCCATTTTTACCACTGAAGGTTCCTGGAGAGTCTCTTGAATCAGGCTTTTGTTATTTCCACCTGGCTTGGTACTTGCTAGCTTGGATAGGGCGTCTGCTCTGCTGTTTAGATCTCGAGTTATGTGCTTCACCTCGGTTTCTGCAAAGCGCCCCAAGAGCTCCGAGGCTTTCTCCAAGTACCTTTTCATAGTTGGGTCTTTTGCCTGGTACTCCCCACTTATTTGAGAGGTCACCACTTGGGAGTCGCTGTATACCATCACTTTCGTAGCACCGACTTCTTCAGCCAGCTTCAATCCTGCGATCAAGGCTTCGTATTCGGCCTGATTATTTGAAGCTGGGAATTCGAACTTGAGGGAAACTTCTATCTGGGTTCCCCTTTCATCTACCAATATTATGCCTGCGCCGCTTCCTGCTTTATTGGAGGATCCATCCACATAGAGTTCCCAGGTAGTCGGTTTGTCCTCTTTATCCCCTGCATATTCAGCAACGAAGTCGGCGAGGCACTGGGCTTTAATCGCCGTCCGAGTTTCATACTTTAAGTCGAACTCGGAGAGCTCTATTGCCCATTGTACCATTCTTCCTGCAATATCTGTTTTTTGGAGGATCTGCTTCATGGGTTGGTTCGTGCGGACTCTTATTGTGTGAGCCTGAAAGTAAGGTCGTAGCCTTCGAGAGGCTATTACTAAGGAGTAGGCGAACTTTTCTAGTTTGTGGTACCTTAGCTCAGGGCCCTGTAGAACTTTACTGGTGAAGTAGATTGGGTGTTGCCTGACCTCCTCTTCTCTTATCAAGGCTGCTGAGACAGCCCTGTCTGCCACGGAAAGGTATAGGATGAGGTCTTTTCCGGCTATAGGTCGGGTCAAGATTGGAGGCTGGCTCAAAAACTTCTTGAACTCCTGGAACGCCTCCTCGCATTCGGGAGTCCACTCAAACTGATGCCCCTTTCTCAGTAGGGAGAACAGCGGAAGGGATCTTAGTGCTGATCCTGCCAAAAATCTGGAGAGGGCTGCTAGTCGGCCATTCAGCTGTTGGACCTCTCTCAAACAAGTCGGGCTTTTCATCTCTAGGATAGCTCTACACTTGTCGGGATTGGCTTCAATCCCTCTTTGTGTTAGCATGAATCCTAGAAATTTTCCTGCCTCCACTGCGAAGGCGCACTTTGCAGGATTTAGTCTCATCCCGTGCAATCTTATGGTGTCAAAGACTTGTGAGAGGTCAGACAAGAGGTCGACTTCCTTCTTGGTTTTTACCAACATATCGTCGACGTATACTTCCATTAAGTTTCCTAAGTGAGGGGAAAACACCTTGTTCATCAGCCTCTGATATGTGGCCCCTGCATTTTTCAATCCAAATGGCATGACCACGTAGCAAAAGTTAGCTCTGGGCGTGATGAATGATGTTTTTTCCTGGTCTGGTTCATACATCGGGATTTGGTTATATCCCGAGTAGGCGTCCATAAACGACAAGTATTGATAACCCGAGCTAGAGTCTACTAGGACATCAATGCTTGGTAGTGGATAAGGGTCTTTGGGACATGCCTTATTTAAGTCGGTATAGTCGACGCACATTCTCCATTTGCCATTTTGTTTTTTGACTAGCACTACATTGGCTAGCCATGTTGGGTATTTAACTTCTCTGATGAAGCCGGCTTCTAGGAGCGCCTGCACTTGCTCTTCTACTACTAGGGCTCGTTCTGGGCCGAGCTTGCGTCTTCTTTGTTGCACAGGTCGGGACCCTGAGTAGACCGAGAGCTTGTGAGACATGAGCTTGGGATCTATCCCAGGCATGTCGGAGGCCTTCCAGGCGAAGAGATCGGAGTTATCTCTTAGGAGCTTAGTCAACCCTTGTCTTAGGGTTTCCCTTAGGTTGGCTCCTATGTGAGTATTTTTTCCTTCCTCTTCGCCGACCTGAATCTCCTCGGTTTTTCCTCCGGGCTGGGGTCGCAGTTCTTCTTTAATCCTTGCTCCACCGAGCTCTATTGTGTGAACTTCTTTGCCTTTTCCTCTCAGGTTTAGGCTTTCATTGTAGCACTTTCTTGCCAGCTTCTGATCTCCCCTCACCGTTGCTATCCCTGCTGGGGTCGGGAATTTCATGCAAAGGTGGGGTGTCGATACCACCGCTCCGAGTCGATTAAGGGTAGTCCTGCCGATTAAAGCGTTATAGGCCGACCCTACGTCGATGACTATGAAGTCTATACTCAGAGTCTTTGATTTCTCCCCCTTTCCAAAGGTGGTGTGGAGGGGCAAGAATCCTAGTGGCTTTATTGGCGTGTCACCTAATCCGTACAAGGTGTCGGGGTAGGCTCTCAACTCTTTCTCATCTAAATCTAGCTTGTCGAAGGCGGGCTTGAATAGGATGTCCGCCGAGCTTCCTTGGTCTACTAGTGTTCTGTGTAGATGGGCATTTGCCAGGATCATGGTGATTACCACTGGGTCGTCGTGCCCAGGGATTATTCCTCGCCCATCTTCCTTTGTGAATGAAATGGTTGGGAGGTCGGAGGACCCCTCTTCAACCTGGTACACTCTCTTGAGGTGTCTCTTACGAGAGGATTTCGTGAGTCCCCCTCCTGCAAACCCTCCTGAGATCATATGGATATGTCTTTCCGGAGTTTGCGGTGGTGGGTCTCTTTTGTCCATATCATCTCGCTTTCTTTTTCCATGATTGTCCGGCCTTTCTATGAGATATCTGTCAAGCCGACCTTCTCTGGCCAGCTTTTCTATCACATTTTTAAGGTCGTAACAGTCGTTTGTAGAGTGCCCATATATCTTATGGTACTCACAGTAATCCCCGCGGCTCCCCCCTTTTTTATTCTTAATGGGTCTGGGGGAGGCAGCCTTTCGGTATTGCAAATTTCTCTGTATACATCCACTACAGGGACTTTCAATGGAGTATAAGAGTGATATCTTCTTGGCCTATCAAGGCCGAGTTCTTCCTTCTTCTTCGCTTCCCTCTCCCTCTCTTTTGTTGAGGGATGGTGCCCGAGTCGCAAACTCGGGTCTCTTAGCCTAGCGTTTTCTTCCATATTGATGTACTTTTCGGCTCTTTCCTGCACATCATTTAAAGAGGCGGGGTGTCTTTTTGATATGGACTGTGAGAAAGGTCCTTCTCGAAGGCCATTGACTAGCCCCATGATGACTGCCTCAGTGGGCAGGTCCTGAATCTCCAAACATGCTTTGTTGAATCTTTCCATATAGGCTCGTAAGGACTCCCCGACCTCCTGTTTTATTCCCAGGAGGCTTGGTGCATGTTTTACTTTGTCCTTCTGGATGGAGAACCTCATCAGGAATTTTCTTGAGAGGTCTTCAAAACTGGTAATTGACCTCGGAGGGAGACTGTCGAACCACTTCATCGCAGCTTTTGACAAGGTTGTCGGGAAAGCTTTGCATCGCGTAGCGTCAGATGCGTCGGTCAGATACATCCGACTTTTAAAGTTGCTCAGATGATGCTTTGGATCGGTGGTTCCATCGTAGAGGTCCATATCGGGGCTTCTAAAGTTTCTCGGAACTTTTGCCCTCATTATGTCCTCGCTAAACGGATCTTTTTCTCCTAGGGGAGAATCTTCTCTACCGTCGTGGGAATTCCGCCTTTTGAGGGAGGATTCTAACTTCAAGAGTTTTCTTTCTAACTCTTTCCGTCGCTCCATCTCCTCTTTTAGGCTCCTTTCAGCTTCCCTTTGTCGTTCCCGCTCCTGTTCTAGCTGCTCGAGGCGGCTATGGATTAGTCCCATAAGCTCGCTAGCGGGAGGGGGTCCTTCCTTTTCTGATTCGCGCCCCTCCGAGGAGTTCGTCTTCGGATTTTTGATTCCGGAGGTGCCTTCCTTATTTTGATCATTGGCTTCCTGGTGGAGGTTCTGATCTGCTTCATTGTTTCCAATGTTCAAATTCTCTTGATCAGAATCTGTCTCCACATGGCCTTCTTCAGGGGATCTTTCCGCCATCACTGGTTAATCTCTCGGTTCCCCGGCAACGGCGCCAATGTTACGGTGGGTAACCAGAGATTGGTGGGCCGGATGACGTTGGTAGGCCCAAACGTGTGAGGGAGGAGACTATCGCGTTTGCCTGAAACTCGGTGTTCCTCCGTCCGACTTGTACGTGTAAAAGAATGGGGGGGGTGGTACCTGCAAAGACACTCCGATGCCTAAGTTAGCAAGGGTGTAAGCAAGTTTAGAATGTATTGGACTTAGTGATACCTGAGGGATGTCAGGGTATTTATGGTGGTGAACCAATAACCACCGCTGAAGTAGTGCCACCTTTCTAGGGTGTTAACTGTCCCTTTATCTTAGGGAAGTTAAGATATGGCTCGTGGAAGGGGTTAGAGAGATTCTAGGGACAGTTACTCATTCAAGTGAGTGCTTATCTGCCAGCTAACCCTCGTTCCCGACTTCCTTGGAGCAGGTCGTGCCCTGTACCGACTTCTGGGGGTGAAGGCTGGTACTGGGTGAGGACCAACCCTTTGGGCTGGGCCTTTCGCTTGGATCCTGGACCTTTATTATTGGGCCAGGGTATGAACAAGCATTAAATTTGGATTTTTTAAAGTTTGAATTTTACTTTAGAGAATAAAGTGTGATCTCTCACTATTTATTTTATAGATAGGATCAAAAATAAATATGAGAGAAATCATTCGAGGGAAGAAGGTCACACTTTACCCTCTAAAATACAAATTTAAAATTTAGAGGATCCAAATTCCATTAAATTAGAATGTAGTGTATTTTTATTTAAAAGTGTAAGCTAAAATATGTTATTGAATTGATAAGTGATGGCTAAAAATAATAAATTTTGATAATTTTTTAATATTTTTTATTTAATTATATTTATTATTTTAAATTATTATTCACACCGTTAATATGCTAATTTCTTTTTTTTTAATGTGGCTTTGGGGTCTAGATATTATCAAGGAAGAGCCATATAGATGATGCAACGTACAAGGAGCTCGTTGAGAAAGCAAAGAATGAGGGTTATGACGTGAGCAAACTCCGTAAGACTCCACAGAGTGAGAAACCACCACCAGCAGCGGAAGAAGGCGTTTAATTTGGATGATCAAGTATTATGTTGTATGCATGGGAAATATATGATCACATGTTCAAGAACAAGTAACTATTCCATGTTAAATATATTTATGTTATGAATAAAAGGTGTCAATGCAAGAACTCTAGCTGAAAGGTGTTGAAGTTGAAGTTTATTGTACTTTAATTTGGTTGTCTAGTCTTATTGTAATATTGTCTTAGTGAGAACCCAATACTTTGATATGAGGCTAATTTTTTTTTTGTTATGGGAGTAGAAGTGGTGATATACCTTAACATTGTAATTTTTGGTGTTTTTTAAAACTGTGGAAGTACACGAATTGGAGGGTCCAAGGGTCCAATTTCTGTACCTAATTTTTTTTTACCACAAATCGGACGGTTCGATTTGTGTACCTCCCACAAATCGGACGGTCCGATTTCTGTACCTCTAGAAATCGGACGGTCCGATTTCTGTACCTCTAATAAATCGGACGGTCCGATTTCTGCTTCTCTAATTAAACAATTCCACATTTGAATATAACACCCCAACAATCCACATTTTAAAAAAACACCACTACCACTTCAATATTAAAAATAAAAAATTCTTGATATTTCACACCAATTCCTACCAGCTTTGTTCCTTCTTTATTCATACAACTCTAAATAATAATAATAATAATAATAATAATAATAATAATAATAATAATAATAATTTGTTGAAAGCTTTGGGATATCATTTAGGTATTTGAAGATCTTTTTTCTTTTTTTAATTTCATCAAATCATATTATTCTTCTGGGGACTATACAAAAGTATGTATGTGAATATGTGAATGATTCATACCATAAGTTTCCACTATAGCTGCTCCTCCTTTCTAGCTGAAGCCAACCGTGATGACTTGGTGTGCAAGCATTAAAATGAGACGAGTCTAGTACAGTCTATTATCTTACTTGGACAGTACGCATTTACACTTGGTCTTCAAGGCTTCACACTTGAATGAATAGACATAATTTTGGAACATACCACCAATCAAGCCAATTAACTTTAATGCAAAGGAGAAAATGACAATTTTCACACCCCCACTCTCATTCCCTGTCTAGATGTGTGTCTTGCATAGATTGATTATTTGATTTATTTCTTATATATTCTCCATCGGTTACACGATGTATGTTCTCTGATCAATGATTTGAAAATAATACTTGTACCATATTTTAGTATAATTTAATTATATATATTATTTTAAAATATTTTTTTTTGTATTTTTAAACAAATACTCACTTCGAATAGTAAGGAGATGTGGATTAACAAGGTATATAAAAACAAAAAATATTTTATATATATTAAAAATCAATTATCGAATAAATTATTTTAAATGCATATAATTATTTATATATCTTTTAATTAAATAATTAATTACTAAAATAATAAATTTCTAATAGATAAATACTTAATTTTTTAAAATAATATAAATAAAAAATATAAAATATTTAATACATATTTTTATATGTGATAACTACTGATTGATAATTAATTTTTTATTTATACATTAAGATTATACAAAAATAATATATATGAATTTTTAGTGTACTTGAAACACCGGTGTTTTAGTTATTTTAATCGTTGATCTGAATTATAAAAAATATATAATATATATTAATTAAAATCAACTATTAAAACAACTAGAATACTGATGTTCTAGATACACTTCAAATTTTTCTTATAATTTTTTGGTGACTGAACATAACACAAAGAAAAAAGACCTAAGAAAAATAGTAGTACTCCTCTCTAATAATAATGTCTAAATTATTAGGAGGCAGTAATCACTCTAGATACACCTGCTTGTTTAAACACAGCAGTCGTAGCCATTAAATTAGCCGCTCTGTTTACTGTTCGCTGGATGAGCACTAAAGTAGCTGTCCAATTGCGCTGGAGCATCTCTTTAATTTTGTCAAGCAGATCAGAATCATTCCTAATCATGCTGGTTGTGCCTCGCGAAACAAGAAGAAACGCATCAAGATTATCAATTTCACATATGACCTCTTTGCACTCGCAATCCCAAACCATAACAAGCCCTCTCCAAATAGCATGAAACTCACAACAGAAAACACTAAAAAAAAGTATACTGACAGAACAACCTTTTATCCAAATTCTCATACTATCTCTAATAATTTATATAGGCAAGGAAGGGTATGATGTTTTACATTTTCCCAAAACACTTAAATGATATAATTGTTTTTTTTAAATCTTTTAAAATGACAGGTATTTTGATAGAAGATACTAGAAAGTACCATATGGAAAGGTACACGTGGAAGGCCTGAAATTGCCCACGACAACACCCCTTACCCAAATATCGCTGAGAGAATCTGAAATTCATTATCCAAATTCAACAACTTTATTAAATAAAGAGAACCTTATTCATCTCATGAACTCATAAATCATAATCATAAACCGTAAACCCTTTTGCAACAACAACAACAACTACAACAAAACCCCTCTTTTATTCTGTTCTTTCAATGGCGGAGAAAGAGATGTCTGTGGTGAGGAACCTGGATGTGAAACGTTACATGGGTCGGTGGTACGAGATAGCGTCCTTCCCATCAAGGTTCCAACCTAAAAATGGTGTTGACACGAGAGCCACCTACACTCTCAACGAGGATGGAACCGTGCACGTGCTCAATGAGACTTGGAGTGATGGCAAAAGAGGCTTCATTGAAGGTACTGCATACAAGGCTGATCCCAATAGCGATGAAGCTAAGCTCAAGGTCAAGTTCTATGTTCCTCCATTCTTGCCTATCATCCCTGTTACTGGTGACTATTGGGTTCTCTTCATTGATGATGATTATCAGTATGCTCTCATTGGCCAACCCAGTAGGAGATATCTTTGGGTAAGTTAATTTCTCTCTCTTTTTTTCACTTTTCCATGTCAAAGTTGTTATCTTTTCACAAATGGGTGTGTTGGTTTGGAATGGGAAGATCAAAGGTGAAACATTTGGATTTCTCAATTGGGGTTGTCATTTGAAAATATGTTGGAATGTTGAATAAGGTGAATCAAAGGTAGTGAAATAGTGGGAATTGATTATGATGTGCTCATTTCTTCTCATCTGGTATTTTGCTTTAGATATTGTCAAGGCAGAACCGATTAGATGAGGAGATCTTCAATGAGCTTGTTCAGAAAGCTAAGGATGTGGGGTATGATGTGAGCAAACTCCACAAGACTCCACAGAGTGAGACACCACCAGAGGGAGAAGAAGGCCCCAAAGACACCAAAGGCATTTGGTGGATCAAATCCATTCTGGGGAGATAGATATCATGTGCTATATATGATGATGAGGTTCGAGAGTTATTCCATGTTATAAATAAAGGGGTCAAGAAGTCTGAATTGTAGTAGTTATGTTTGGATCTTGGTGATGAATGTATTGGTTTGTCCTGTATATAGACTAAGCTGATAGGTTGAAGTTGAAATTTGATGCTTTGCTTGTGTATGTTCTTATTGTTTTTGTTGAAAGCTTTAGGGTATCAATGAAGTAATTGGAACTTAAAAGTGCTTGTATATGCTGAATCTGGGTTGTGAAATATATGTTGCATAGAGACTTATGAATACGTCCATGAACAAAACTACTTGCCACCTAAACTATACGAAAACTTGAGATAGTGTTTTGAATTTTTGCTAGAACCACGCATCAATGATGTAATAAGAATATAAGATCTCATAGCAAGCGCACACAAATTTCATGGCAGATTCAGATAGATATCGTAAGGGTGATTATAAACCTTACGAGCTTGGCCTGGTAATTCAGTAGTGATACCAGTGTAACAATATGTCCCAAAGAAAAAAGAATCATCATCATGTGTGCTTTGGCAATTCTATTTTACATTTCATTGTGAAATTTCACGTTTTGTATGGTTGAAAATGAGTCCAACTCATGAGGGTAAAGTGCTAAAGGCCTCTACCTAGTACTCATGTAGTATTATTCTGTTTGTTGCTGTTGTTAGTAATATGAGGTGGGAACCAAAGAAAGAAAAGAAAAATAGGTAAGGAGTAGTCTCTGAAGCAAAGTGTGGCTTGAGGTGCACGCATCTGTTAGAGTTTTGAGATGACAGTGGTCCATGTTGTTGTGTTCGCACTTGAATAGACGTAGTTTTGTCATTATTTCAATCAGTTCTATTAGCTTTTTCTATCAAAGATAAAGGAGGAAAAGAAAATATGAACATCAGAGTCTTGTTCTGTTTGTGAGAGGGTCCTAGAAACTCCACTACCATACATATGAACCATGGGCACATCGGCACATGTATGTACACGAGTAAGGCCTATAATTCTCCAAGCCAACGTGCTTCATTCACACACTTCCAAGTACTTTCATCAAAAGAATCTGAATCCATTATCCAACCCTTATCAAAAACCATCACCAGCACAAAGAAACTAAACCTACCGAAGGTACAAAACTGTTTTCTGTTGTGTCTAAGAGTAAGAGATGAAGGTGGTGAAGGGCCTTGATGTGGAGAGGTACATGGGTAGATGGTATGAGATAGCGAGTTTCCCTTCATTCTTTCAGCCAAAGAATGGTGAGAACACAAGAGCCACATACACACTCAATGATGATGGAACTGTGCATGTGCTCAATGAGACTTATGCTAATGGCAAGAAGGTCTCCATTGAAGGAACTGCATACAAGGCCGATCCGAAAAACGATGAGGCGAAGCTCAAGGTCAAGTTCTATGTCCCTCCATTCTTACCCATCATCCCTGTTGTTGGAGACTACTGGGTTTTGTACATCGATGATGATTATCAATATGCTGTGATTGGAGGGCCAACCACCAAATATCTTTGGGTAAACAAAATTTTCTGTTTGAATTTATTTTAGTTTATCTCTCACCTTGTTACTTGGAGAAAAATGTATTAATCAATGAAAAAGTATTCCCATGATTTTCATCATGTTTTGATTTTAGAATTTTGAGTAGGAAGTAAATAATAAGTCACTAGTACAATCTCTATATAATATCAAAACAGATTAGAGCCAAACAACTTGATAAGCTAGATATGATGATTATCAGTATGCTCTCATTGGCCAACCCCTGTAGGAAATATCTTTGGGTAAGTGAATTTCTCTCTCTATTTTCACTTTTCCATGTCAAAGATGTTATCTTTTCACAATCACAAATGGGTGTGTTGGTTTGGAATGGGAAGATCAAAGGTGAAGCATCTAGATTTCTCAATTGGGGTTGTCATTTGAAAATATGTTGGTATGTTGAATAAGGTGAATCAAAGGTAGTGAAATATTGGGAATGGATTATGATGTGCTCATTTCTTCTCATCTGGTATTTTGCTTTAGATATTGTCAAGGCAGAACCGATTAGATGAGGAGATCTTCAATATGCTTGTTCAGAAAGCTAAGGATGAGGGGTATGATGTGAGCAAACTCCACAAGACTCCACAGAGTGAGACACCACCAGAGGGAGAAGAAGGCCCCAAAGACACCAAAGGCATTTGGTGGATCAAATCCCTTTTAGGGAAATAGGCATTAGATTGAAGAAATATCTCATGCTGCAATTATGTCTGAATCTCATGTATTGGTTGTTTTGGTTGTGTTAAGTACTTGAATGGTTTCAGTATCGCTTGTGTTTTGTAAAAAATAGACTATATAAGCCCAAAGGTTAAAGTTGATGGTTGAATGCTTTGGTTGTTATAGAAGTTTCTTTACAGTGATTTGTAAGAGAGATGTGGAAAATCATCACATTATGAATATGCTGATGATGAACAAAATTGAAAAGAAAATGTTAATATCATACTAAAAATATATTGCATGTTCTTTCAACATTCAGTTCCGTGTCTGAAATCCAGAATTTGACCAAGCAAACCAAACACTTCAGAATGATAAAGAAAAAGAAGCAGCTCTTTTGTCCTAAACAATTAACCACCTCGTTGTCAAGATCAGGTGGAATGAGTGGATCATGATATTAAAACTTAAGTCTACAAAACCGTACAACACTGGTTGGTTTGTTTTGCCTGCTTGTAGAACATCTGTTTCAAAATTCACACCAGCATCGGTTACTTGTTTCAGCAACAATGTTCAATGATGCATATAATGTCTATCTACAAAAGTCACACCCATTAAATGCAATCTTAATGTACCTGTGATGCTGCACTTAGATCAGAACTCTTCTCAACTAAGCTATCTAGCTTCTCCCCTCTTGCAAGAACACTCTCAATAGTCTGGTGCTGTTTACAAAGTAACAAAGGAAATACATACATAACCATCTTTTACAATACTAGTATATGTATGAGAGCATTAATTGTTGCATGATTATGTAACACTTACAAGAATGATTTTTGTTTCATCTAAATCCTTCTGAATTTTCAATAACTTGTCAGCTTCATGAGGGTCCTGAAAATTGGACCATAGCAACAAGCAAATTGAAAGCAATATATACTTGATTATAATATATAACGAGTATCGGATCAGATTGGATTGGAGAAGATTGCATGCCTGGAATTTGATCAAAGCTTCATCCAGAAAGGGCCATGATTGAGTACTATCTTTGTCAACAGTTCTCCATGACTCGCCAAAACTTTTCTGATACTCATCCATCACCTGAAACATTCAATTTACTATGACCTAAAAAATCAACAGACATGAACCAACCAAAAGGAAAATCACAGATCAGAGAGAGGTGTGAACCTT
Organism: Arachis hypogaea; assembly: GCF_003086295.3. Classification (NCBI taxonomy): domain Eukaryota; kingdom Viridiplantae; phylum Streptophyta; class Magnoliopsida; order Fabales; family Fabaceae; genus Arachis; species Arachis hypogaea. The sequence goes on from NC_092046.1 coordinate 146,509,780, forward strand.
GTTGAGAAGAGAGAATGCACTTCGAACTGGATAGTGATCATCCATAACCCCCAAAGCACAGAGGCCATTACGGTTGTAAGCATGAACCTTATACTCTGCAATCAACAAGCCAATAAACATTGACAGACATGAAAATAATCGCATCAAGAAATTCAGAAATCAGAATTTATCGACGTACCTTCGTGTTGGACGGATTGGCGTTGGCCTTGAGGAGTGCGTTTGGCGACGGTGCGAGCGATGAAGACGATGAATTCTCGGACGGAGGAACGCTGAAAATAACCGAACTGGCTTACGTCGGTGGCGTTAGCCAGAATTGGTGGATCCGATCCATCAGTGGTGGTAGTGGCGTTGCATTTCAAAACGAATAGAGCTGTGATCTTCATCTCTTTCCTTTGGATCTTGGGAATGGGAAACTAACCGTTATTCGTTAACCAATAACTACCACTCCATAACAGAAAGCAAGCTAACGCTACTACTTTTATTTTATTTGATTTATTATTACTATTTATTTTTGTCCCAATAAAATAAAATCAAATCAAGTGAATGAAAGTTGAAAGTTTATAATATATTACCTTCGTTGAAATCAAGCAGTACGTTAAATGGGGCGGGTTCATGTTATTTATTCATTATAGAAAATGTCACGTGCATATTTCGTATTTTAATATTTTTTTATAAATAATGGATTTAGTTGTTAATTTTTTATGTATATGTAACATGATTGATTATTATTAATTATTAATTATTACGTATATATTTGAAGCTAAATTCAAGGGCTAGATTATTTCAAATTAAGATCACTAGTAGAAAAGAAAAAGATATATTAGAATGTGTCATATTTATTTAAAAAAAAAAAAAAAAGCTAATAAATCTTAAGTTCTTAACATGATTCTTTGAATTCTCACATAAAGAAGAAACAAAAAGAAAATCAAGTACAAAAAACACCTTATCATTCTGAATAGCAAATCCTAAATTATTATGGAATAACAAAGATAAGAATAAATATCAAATATAGGCATATAGCATAATCAGTGTTTTAATGCATGCAAGTTAGTACAATGCTGTGGAGCTGGAACTATCCAAAGTGGTGGAGGATTAATTTTATTTGTACATTGCATGAGACTCTTAACATATTTTTTTTGAAGATTGAAAATACTCCAATCATGTCTATTATATATGTAGTCTAAAGTTATTTCTTTTCACCTATCATCTGTAAAGTAGATTGATCTCTTCACACTCCAAGCAAGTTTTGGCATCCATTAATACAGACTCATTAGCACCCAAGAACAGAATTTTATCATGTAAAAATTTCATCTTTTTTCATTTCTTATCTCCAATATCAAGTTTATAAACAGTAAAATATTTTATTCTATAAGAATAAATCAATGATTGTGTATCTTCAGAGGATAAAAGATCTCCTTCTTCTATTACTAGTCGATCATCATTCACAAAATTTCTAATAAATCTTATCAGATTTCTTCCACAAATATCACCAAGTACAAATTTTTTGAGAAGCTATCTCTTAAATATGGTTTCTCCTCTTTATAATTTGCCTCCATAGTTAGTGTTAAAAGAATCAATCTTTTAGGAATTGGCTCCCAAATATTCCAAACTTCAATAAAACTATCTTGTGTTAAGGCATAAAGATAGTTGTTGCTGAATACACAATAAGATTGCTTATCATTAAAGAGCTCAACCCAAGTTGTAGAATTGTAATAAACAATCTTATAGTTAGAACCATATGTGATGGCAAAAATGTAGCTTGAAGGAGAGGAACAACACATCAAAACTGCTTTGACTATGAAGGTTTTTCTTAAGTATTCAGCAAAGTAAAAATATCTGACAGGGTACAAGAATGAAAGGGAAGAGGTGATAGGTTAATGGTAGTGGAAGAAGAAGAGTTTAAAAGAAGTGGAACTCCATTCTCATCCAAAAGTACAATCCAACCATGAGAATAACCAACACACCATGCTCCAACATGTCCCTCCAACATGTTATTCCATTCATAACGCTTGTTCTCTGATAAATTGAAGATGCTTCGGTCAATGGTTATAGAATCATCATCGTCATCAATGAGGTTTGTTTGTTGAATGCTTGGAAGAAGGGCGTAGGAAACTGAGAGAGAAGGAGAAGCCATTGAAATGTGAGTAGTGTTTTTCACTATTTTTTTTTTTTTTGATAATATTCAATTTTATGGAAGAGAACTTTGATAAATCTTTAAATAGACTGAGATATCTATATTAAAATAGGAAACTGAGATCTTTTCAAATTTTAAAATCTCATTAATGAGAAAAAATATATTGTTAAAAAAGATTAACACATAAATAATATATAATATCTCAATATTATTATAATAATATAATTCAAGATTAAGAAGGATTCGGTAAAAGATATATGTCAATCTTAACAAGCTAAATTGCTCTTAAAACTTTGTTAATTAATGGTCCGCTATATCAAAGTATATCAATTTTAATTTACATTATCCTGATGAATATTTCTCGATGGATCGAAACAATGTAATGTTTTGCAATTTTCTGATGTTTTTAATAAAATGAACAAAATAAACAAAGTTAGACACTAGATATGATGGATGTAAATTTCGACCGTAGTTATACACTTATATGGGAATATAATAATAATGAGTTGGATGAAAAGGAAGCATGGTATTTTAAAGTATTGAAATCCAAAAGTGTCAGTTGCAACTTGCAACGAGTTTCAGTTTTTGGTTAGTTAGCAACAAAGTTTCAGTTTGACAAAACTAACATTGAACAAGAGTAACCAAAATCAGCAAATAATGAAAAATCATATTCCAAAAATGACATTGGATTGGTTGTCCCTAGAAAACAAATACTAACCAGCTATTTATGCGTGAAAATTTGTGTGGATTTAAATTGTGAAAAATAGAATCTCATTTCTGCATTGATCTTAGACACCAATTTATTTCTTCCTCTTATATTTTCCTAATCACATTCCCTCGAGGGTTTTACTCATCAAAAACTCTGGGGAATGCCAGTTTCCTTCGTCGAATAAATCAAGATATGAGTATACATTTTGGGGTACGCATCTACTGTTTCATAGAATTAACTTCTGTTTACTTTATAGTGTCATCAAATTTAATTAAATTAATTCCTTCTGATCTCTATTCTTTAGATAAGCGAAGAGAGAACTTTACCGTAAATGAGATTGAATGAATGAATGAATTATATAACATGTGGGAAACTTGATATATGAATGATTATTATTATTATTATTACCATCATTGTTTGTTCTTTGTAATTTGATTCAATGGGTAGGTTTGATTGAAATTGAGGTTAAACTCTGTGACAGGGAATGAACAAAATGATCACAAGCTTGTTTCTTTATTCCTTGTTGGTGCATGCAACGGTTGCCCAACAAGTTCCACTTCCAAAACCACCTTTGAGAAAGTGGACAACCTTAAGCGGTTTGTAATCTCTGCACTTTTGTTTCTCATACTAGGATGCTTTTGATCATATAATGGTTCTAGGAGATGAAATGTATATAATGGGTGATTGGTGAATTATGCAGGGAATGAACCTCTTGTAGTATCCCGCGGAGGGTTCTCGGGTCTGTTCCCAGAAGGCACACCAAATGCATTGGCATTTGCTAAGGACACCACCATCTTGTGCAATCTTCAACTGACGAAAGATGGTGGTGCCTTTTGTGTCACCGGCACCACGCTTGACAAATCAACAAATATAAATGTTTTCGATCCGAATAAGACAAGAACCTACAATATCAATGGCAAGAATGTGGAAGGATACTTTGCTGTCGATTACACTGCAAAAGATATTGACCAGAATGTGTTTAGTGAGTCTTTCAGTCAATCTACAATTTCTTTCTTTTCTCATTAATTAATGTAACAAAATTGTAGGTTTGGAACTGATGTTACCTTTTTGCTATGTGTTGCCACAGTGGTTCAGTCCATTTATACTAGACCTGATTTTTATGACCAATCCCTCCCAGTTCTTAATGTTGATGCTGTCCTAGGCGACCAGTCCCCACCCAAGTTTTGGTTGAATGCTCAGGTTCTTAATCATTTCTTAGTAGCAAATGTGAAAAGCTGAAAATCCTTGAGCTTTGCTTTTCTTGAATGTTATAATTGATGGAATGTTCTGTTGCTGCAGTATGAAGCATTTTACACTCAGAAAGGTGTGAAGTTTGTGGATAGGGTTGTTGAATTGGTGACCCAGTATCAGATAAACTATGTTTCTTCTCCAGAGATTGGTTTCTTAAAGAGCATCAACGGGAAAGTGAGCAAGACAACTAAGATCATATTTCAGCTTCTGGGTGCAAATGAGGTTGAACCCACAACAAAGCAGCCATATGGTACCATTGTGAAGGATCTTTTGGCAATTAAGTCATATGCCTCAGCCATAATGGTTCCAAAGGAGTACATATGGCCGGTTAAGCCAGACAATTATCTTGGGCTTCCCACAACACTTGTATCTGATGCACATAAATTAGGACTAGAAGTATATGCTTCTGGTTTTGCTAATGACTTCACCTTAAGTTATAATTACAGTTACGATCCTACTGCTGAGTACATGCAATTCACAGACAAGGGGGATTCTGTTGATGGTGTTGTCACTGATTTCCCAACAACAGCATCGAATGCCATCGGTGAGATGACAAATCCTTCTACCTTCAATTCAGAGTCATTTTGCAAATACCAAACACTCCTTTAACCTTAACTGACAATTGTTTTCGCAGCATGCTTTGCAAATAACCAAAGCTTGCCCAAAAAAGGTATGTTGCTAAGCTTGAAACCACAATTTTCGCATCCATAGATGAGATGCCCTCAATCACAAATCTGTAAACTTACACATTTGCTTCTGCAGGACCAACTCTGATCATAAGCAACAACGGAGCAAGCAGTGTTTATCCAGGCAGCACTGATCTAGCATATCAACAAGCAATAGATGACGGTTCTGACATTATAGATTGCTCGGTTCAAATGTCAAAAGATGGAACAGCCTTCTGCTCCGGTGCTGCAGACCTGATACAAGAAACAACTGCAGTGACAAAGTTTATGCCTCGAACTTCCACCGTCCCAGAAGTTCAAGCAAAAAGTGGAATTTTCTCCTTTGACCTTACATGGAGCGAGATTCAGACCTTGAAACGTAAATTCCTTTGCTAAACTTGATAATAACTTTCCACAAGATCTGAATAATGAAGAACTTAAAGTATAAATTTATCATTTCAGCTCAAATCTATAATGCTGAAGGCCCAGATTTCCCAAGAAACCCAGCAGCGAAGAACAGTGGTAAATTTGTCACCCTGGCTGAATTTTTGGAATTGGCCAAGACAAAGGCAGTTCCTGGCATTTTGATAAACATACAGGTAAGTTAGCAGCAAGAAAAGCATGATATAGTGCTTCTCAATGGTTAATATCTGTTGCTGCTACTACAATTGCAACTAAATCTCTCTGTTTACCTCACAGAACGCCGCCTACCTTGCATCAAATAGAAGCCTCGACATTGTGGGAACGGTCAGCAGTGCTTTGAGTAACGCTAGCTTTGATAAGGAATCCACAAAGCAAGTGTTGATCCAATCAGATGACAGCCAAGTGTTAACCAAGTTTAAGGATATCCCATCCTACAAAAGAGTGTTGTTAGTTGATGACAGAATAGGTGACATTCCAAGGCCAACAGCCGATGAAATTAAGAAGTACGCTGATGCGGTGAATCTTGTGAAAAGCGCTGTTTTTAGTGTTGAGGGAGGAGGTTCATTGTTAGCAGGAATGACTAATGTTGTCCGGGAATTGAAAGATGCAAACCTCACAGTATTCGTTCATAATCTCAAAAACGAATTCATAACCTTGGCATTTGACTTCTGGTCTGATCCTAATATAGCCATGGCTACTTTTATCCAAAATGCTAAGGTCGATGGCATTGTGACCGATTTTCCTGCCACTGCAAGTAGATATATGAGTAAGTAATCACAATCTAGCTCTTTCAACTCTCTTAGTTTCATTCATTCTAATGAGATAAACATGAAACAAAATTTTCCTAGAAACTATTAAGTTCTTACGTTACCTTTTTCTTGGTTGCAGGAAGCCCATGTAGCGATCCAAACCATGTGCCTACCATCTTACCAGCTCAACCTGGTGACCTGATGAGCACTGTTGATCCTCAGACTCTACCACCAGCAGAATCACCACTTCCACCTCTTGAGGTTGACAACGTTGTCGATCCACCGCTTCCTGCGGTCTCTAATTCTAAAGATGAACCAAGTGCTCATCCTCCACCCACCAAACCTGCATCCTCTTCAAGTTTCCGGGCAAATAAGGTCAACATTGGTCTCTCCCTGGTGGTATACCTGGTGTTTGCTCTTCTCTTCACTGGCCATTAATGCAAAATTCTAACTGAGATGAACATTTTGGTCTTCATTTTTATTCCAACATCATGTGTGCCATCTCAAACTGTACTATATATAGAATGCCTATGATATTAGTTCGGTTAATCAGCTTATACATACTCGCCATTTCCTTAACTTCGTTAACCAATATATATCCGCATATAGATGTTTCAAAAGGTAATCTCCCAATTATATTTGGCAAATTTTAAACAGAATCACGCATATATTATATATACATATACCATCAATCGTAAATCAAGGAATCGAGCTGTCATACTAATATTAAACTGACTAACTTACATTGAACCACAAGATCAAATATCTTTGAATTGAAAGAATAATTATCACTCTAAGTCTTAGGACTTATGCAAAACCAAAAGTTACATATTCATGTCTACACTATACAGCAACAATATACTTCGCGTAGCAAGCAGCAACCACTTGGGGAAGATTCAATGCAAGCAATCTTCTGGTACATTGTAATCTTTCAATTGGCCAATCCTCTTCCAGATCCCTTAATACATTGCAGGCATGGTCTTGAGTTGCTGCCTTCAAGAACTATAAGTCATTGAACATTTCCAGTAGCTGCCAACTTCTCTGCAATGACATAACATTTTAGTGAGAACCAACAAACCTACCTAAAATGAACGTTATGATGAAAAAGAAGCCATTCCAAAATTAAACTAGTTTCAGACAATTAGCTCAACCAAGCTCATGAAGCTAAACTATAAGTCTATAACTACTTTAATAAAATCTGAGGATTAGTAAATTATAGTTTCAGTTTGAGGGTTGCGTTCGGTGATAAACATAATAGGATTGAATCTATTAAGACAATGTTAGATAGATGATGTATGGAATGAAAAAGGGGAAGTTCATGAAGTCAACCGAAAACGCCCTTCCCATTTCTCATTCCATACACCTCTACCAAACATAGTACTCACAACATGCCGCCAAAATACAGAGAGAATAGGGTTAGGGTTAGGGTTCCAGTGGAGGCTCAGATTTGGTATCAGAAAGGGACCGGCCATCGAAAAGCAAGGCCGCCGTGGATGGCTGCAATAGAATTGCCCCGCCACCGGCGAGCATTGCTTGACGGCGACCGGTCCTTCGATTCCACACTCTGCAACCATCGTCACAGCCTCATTGGGATCAGAGAGAAAGAGAGAGAACGAAAGATAAGAAAAGATCCAAAGAAAGCAAAAGGCTTATGCTAAATCGAAACTGCGTCTGTGCGAGAGAGAAAGAGAGAGAGACAGAAGCAGTTCATAGTTTCCATGAATGTTTCCCTTTGTTTTTTTTTTTTTTTTTTTGATCAAAGTGAGAGATTAGGGATTTTGTAACATCATAGATAGATAGCACTTTCAGTATCAGAGTGTGGCTCAAGAACCCTAACCCTGCTTTTGCACGGGTGTAACTCCAACAGTTATATAGGCCTAAGGCCGTTGTTTTCTCAATTATGCCCCTGGTGCGATAACTAGTTCTAGAAAGGCTCAAATCTTCTCACTTACTTGCCCGTCAAAAATGCGCTTGTTATTTTTTATGTGGGAGAGAGAGAAGTGTATAACAAGAAACTGTGAGCAGAAGTGTGTTTCATATTAGTATAGGATGTACAAATCGGATGCACCGATTTGTTTGTTTTATTTTTTTTTTCAAACAAACAATCACAAATCGGACGGTCCGATTTGTGAATTCAAAAATAAAAAAATTCTTAATGTTGAAATCGGACCATCCGATTTTTATTTTAAAAAATAAAAAAAATAAAAAATGCAAAACGGATCCTCCGATTTGTAGTTTATTTTTTTCTCCAAACAAATCGGACCTTTCGATTTGTAATTTATTTTTCTCTTCAAACAAATCGGACCGTCTGATTTGAATAAAACACCATATCAAAAAAATAACACCTAATCTTCCAATAATGATGTATTACACATATATTTAAACAATATAAAAAAAAATTAGCCTCAAAAATGTGTAGATCACGATAAATATAATGTGTGCAATAATTTGATTTAAGATTTTCATTCAATCCTACTCTGAAAATAAATTAGATCCATCTCAGTTTCTCCCACTTAGGTAAGTCCACAGTATAACTCAGACTCTCAACAGTCTCAAACCCAATAATTCAAATGTATACGAGATCAAAATTTTAAATCCAAATTATCTAGCACTATCCTTCAGATTTGTCACTAACATTCTTAAATTATACTTAATCATTTTTCTCTTCATTTGTAGAATAATTAATTAATGAATCCATTTATAACAACACGCATTATTTTCCTGCGAAAAAATATGTTGCATACTTCCATTGATAGGGAAATTTCCTATATTTCTAGTTTATGAACGTAAAAAAAATCACCTATATTTCTAGTTTATGAACGTAAAAAAATCACGGCATTTTTTTAAAGGCCAATTCTATAATGCCTATTATTTAGTGTCTAAATTTTGCTTAATTTTCTTTTTATAGTAAATTTTAAATTTTAAAAAATTATTTATTTTTATATTTTTTAAATTAAATATTAATTTTTAACTTCTTTTAATAAATAAGCACCATAGCATTCATCTTTTTTAAATTTTAAATTGCATAAAATGGCACCAATTTTATAGAAAATAAAGTTTTGAAAGAAATTGTCTTTATACTGCATTATTGCATCACATAAGCCTCAACAAACATATACACTGAAAACTGAAAAAAGTATCAAAGATTATTATTAGGTGAACACTCATATGAAGTTCTAGATAATAACAAAATATCTAATCCTTCTCAAGTAAAAGAAAGCTACAAGTGAAATTTCCCCTCATTAATATTGTACAAAATACTCCTTAGACATTGTTTGGAACGAGAAAATTTAAAAAGAAAAAAAATAAAAGGAGAGAAAATGAATGAAAAATAAATTTTTTGTTGTTTGGATGAAAAAAAAAAATATAAATCCTACTAAATTATTTTCTCCTCACAAATAAAAAAAAATAAAAAAATATAATAATATGAATAAAATTACACATCTATTCTTTATCCTTAATAAATTATAATTTACAAATAATAAATTAAAAATATTAATATAATATAATTTTATATTATTAGAATTTTCTTTTTTCTCACTTTTCTTTCAATACAAATCAAAAAAATTTCTCTCTATTTTTTTCGGTCTATTTTTTCTTAATTCAAATAACATACAAATAATTTTATTTTTCTTTTTATTTTCTTTCCTCTCATATTTTCTTTCCTATATCCAATCCAAACAAAGTCGTAACTTAAAATTGAATAATACAATTATCGGGCTAGTTATTTCATCTAATTATCGGGCTAAACTAGCCCCATACAATGTAGGATAAATGTCTATGCCTATAATATACATGACAGAATATGGATCCAAGAAACTTCAGGCCTTCATAGTCTAATCAAGCAAGTTGAAATCTTTTACGGGGCCAATCTACACTTTGCTCAAACCACGTGCGAAGCCACCTAACCTGAACAACCTAGTAAAACAAGTTAATAATCATAATCAATATGAGAAAGTAGCAAAATCCCAGTTGTTACAATTAAAGCTCACAGTTATCAAGTGGAAAAAAAGGAATCACAAAATTAGGGATTTCATGGACTATAGATCTGGCGAAAAATAAAGAAAACCGGATCCCATATAACTTATTAATTAACACCGTGTTTGTTAGATGATGTATGGAACGAGGGAGGGAAGTAAAGGAACTCGGTGGAAAAAACCACCACCCACCGTTCCCATCTCTCGTTCCATACATCTCTACCAAACAGCGCGTCAACAGAGAGCATGGATCTAGGGTTTCGGTGAGGCTCAGATTTGGCTCAACAAAAGGATCGACCTTCGAAAAGCAACGCCATCCATGGATGGCTGCAACTGATTAGGTTACCACGCCACCGGCGAACGTTGCTTAACGGCGACCGATCCTTCGATTCCACACTCCGCAACCATCGTCACGGCCTCTTTGAGATCGGAGACACTGAGAGAGAGTGAAAGTAAGGAAACAGAAAAGCTTAGCTATCATAATCAAAGGTACATAGATAGATATATAGATAGATATCGATAACCGGACTAAGAGAGAGAGAGAGAGAAAGAAAGACAGTAATTAATTTATTTATTTATTTTATTTCATTCCTTATGTACTCCATTTTGGAAGGTTTGAGAAGTTAGGGTTTTTTGAGAGCATCAACTAGACAGAGCCAGTTCAGAGGCGGAGTGCGGTAGGTAAAAAACCCTAATCCTGCTCTCACATATCCCAAACCTAAAGAATATATAGGAGATTCAACAAGTTATATTCCAATTATGCCCTTGGGCCTTGGGACTTTTGGGAGTCACACCACTTCATCCGTACTTCTTCTGTTTTTGTTGTCAACTGAATGTGTTCCACTAAACCGAAACTACTTCTGAGTTCTGACAAAAACTTCTCAAAACTATTCGTGTATGTGGGTTTTTTTATTATTGACTACCAGGTTAAAAGTCCAACAATAATCAGGGGAAAGCAATTGCCCATTAAGTTAGCATCAAACTAATATAGGAGGTGGTGGTGTTTGGCTAAGAGAGGTCCAAAGAAGCCATAATCCAAAAAAAAAAGCTAGATAAAATGAGCTATTGAGCTGGAGTTGCACCTTGAATAAGATCCATTGGAAGTTGGGAGTCTGTTTAAATAGTTGGGAGTCTGTTTGAATAAGATGTTGGAACCTTGATAAAGAAGAAGAAGATTGCGGAACGTAGTGCTGGTGTCCCGTTGTGTTGCTGGAAGGGGCCTCGAGCTTGTTTGGTTCGGGTTGGGCTTCCCAGCCTGGACTTTGTCCAAAAAAACTTAGAGGGGAATCATTCGCATTTGTAACTATGTAATGCGTAGTTACAAAAAAAAAAAAACTATGTAATGCGCGACTCTGTAGTAGCTAAACACAGGTGGATTAGTTAGGGAATCAATAGCATCCTAGTTAACTTCTTTGATTGTTGAGTGGAAAGATTGGCTTATATTTTTACTAATTTTAATGAGTTTAATTTTAAAACATGTCTGTCAAGAAAATTAAAAATTGTAACACGGGTGTAATACACTATCAATAAATGAATCATGTTAATATGTTTTCAATAAGCATGATCTTCTAGTGATATCAAATAGACTGCTCCAAATTGATTCTTGACTTCGAATAATGACTAAATCATCTTAATCCTGCTAATTTGTCAAATATTGTAAATACAAAAACTAACTAATACTTAAAATCTTTTAAATTGTTTTAACTGATTTCGTGAACCTAACTATCATAGGAGTGTTGAATGAAAATTTCATGCATAAATGACCAACACATGCATAAGTTATCAGGTAAAGATGGAATTCAGTTAAGTAGGGTAAAGAACTATTCTTCATATTGCTTGGGAAGTTGCACAATTAATCCAACCGAATAACAAACAAGTATATATAAATCGATTTTCTAATTTCTTACTCATAAAGGAAAGATAAATCTCAACATAATTGTTCATTCTTTCCTATTATGAGGGCGAAAAAGTTCGACATATCTATATATTAAATAAATCAACACACATCTTGCATTTGTTTTATGGGTTTTGCTAGTGTGTAGATATGTTATTCCTTCTATATATATAGAAACCACGTGCCATGTATAAAAATAGGACAGTTGGACAATATAGAAATGTGTGTTCAGGAGCAGCTTTATAAAAACTGTGAAAAGCCGTGATTTGAAGAAAAGTAGGCCCCACATGTTTTTGTGATCAAGCTTTAATGAAAGCTATGACAAAGCGCTAATAGCTAAAATTAAGAAATAATTTTTTATGCAAAATTTTTTGTTCGAAGAGCGTAAATTGTGGCCTTGAAAAAAATTAAATCCCTTCCCTAAATTAGGCTTAATAGGAGGCCCATAGAAACAAATAAACCCACGTCTTTTGAAACAAATTTAACCCAAGAAAAAAAATTCTATTATCCCCTTTACTCAAAATCAATAGCAGCCCTAGCAGCCCATTCACTCACCGGTACTTAGATCTAGGAATATATAATTGATCGTAGCAAACATATGGTTTATCATGAAAAAAGGTTTAAGTACTCCGATGGTCATTATAATTTTACCAAATTTTTAATTAGATTATTGTTACGATGGGTAACCGGAGATTGTTGGGCTGGACTCGCTGGGTTGACCCAATCGTCTGAGGAAGAAAGCCTTCGAGCGGGTCTGCGCCTTGGGGGCCTCCGTCCGACTCGTGAGTATGAACGAATGGGGGTGGTACCTACAATGACACTCTGATGCTTAAGTCAGCAAGGGTGTGAGCAGGTCTAGAGAGTATTGGGACTTAGTGATACCTGAGGGATGTCAGTGTACTTATAGTGGTGAACCAATAACCACCGTTGAAGTAGTGCCACTTTTTTAGGGTGTTAACCGTCCCTTTATCTCAGGGAGGTTAAGATATGGCTCTTGGAAGTAGTTAGAGAGATTCTAGGGGCAGTTACTCATTCAAACGAATGTTTATCTGCCAGCTAACTCTCGTCCCCGACTTTTTTAGAGTAAGTCGTGGTAAGAACCGATTTCGCAGGAGGAAGGTCGGTGCTAAGTGAGGCTCAACCCTTCGGATTGGACCTTTTATTTGTACCTGGGCATTATCGTTGGGTCAGGGTATGAACAATTATTATATTTTTTCTTTCAGTTAGATTTCGATATTACTTTAATTTTGTAATTAAGTCCTTCTTAATGTAAAAAATATTAGACTTAACTGAATATTTCTTTGCAAATTAAAGGTATTCATAATTCAAAACTTAATTAATTCTTTAACTTCATATATCTTCCTAAAAACATTATGTTACTCTTAACATTTTTAACACGAAAAGGACCTTATTACAAACTTAACAGTAGTGTAGAGATCTAATTGAAAAAAAAAAAAATATAAGGACCTAATTAAAAATTTTAAAATTCTATAGAAATTAACAGAATATTTAATTTAAAAAAAATATTTTAAAAATATCAAAATACCTAGAATTAATTTACCGAAATTATTAAATATTATTTAAATTATAATTTATTTATCATCATTATTGATAAATTCACAGCTATTATACCTGCAACTTATTATTATTATTATTATTATTATTATTATTATTATTATTATTATTATTATTATTATTCAACACCAAAGTTTTACCTAAATTCTACGTATTTTGAAAAAGGTATTTTAAAAATATCAAAATACGTAAAATTTACGTAAAACTTTGGTGTTGAATAATAATAATAATAATAATAATAATAATAATAATAATAGTAGGTTGCGGGTATAGTAGCTGTGAATTTATCAATAATGACGATAAATAAATTATAATTTAAATAATATTTAATAATTTCAGTAAATTAATTCTACCTATTTTGATATTTTTAAAATATCTTTTCTTAAAATTAAATATTCTGTTAGTCCTTATAGAATTTTGAAATTTTTAATTAGGTCTTTGTACTTTTTTTTAATTAGATCTCTACACTTCTGTTAAGTTTGTAATGACGTCCTTTTCGTGTTAAAAATGTTAAGAGTAACATAATGTTTTTACGAAGATATATGCGGTTAAAGAATTAATTAATTAAGCTTTGAATTATAAATACTTTCAATTTGCAAAAAAATATTCAATTAAGTTTAATATTTTTTATATTAAGAAGGATTTAATTATAAAATTAAAACAATATCAAAATTTTACTGAAAGAAAAAATATAAGAATCTAATTAAAAAATTGGTAAAATTATAATGATCATCGGAGTAATTAAACTTTTTTCATGATAAACCATATGTTTGCTACGATCAATTATATATTCCTAGATCTGAGTACTGGTGAGTGAATGGGCTGCTAGGGCTGCTATTGATTTTGAGTAAAGGGAAGAAAGTTTTTTTTCCTGGGTTAAATTTGTTTCAAAAGACGTGGGTTTATTTGTTTCTATGGGCCTCCTATTAAGCCTAATTTAGAGAAGGGATTTAATTTTTTTCACGGTCACAATTTACGCTCTTTGAACAAAAAATTTTGCATAAAAAATTATTTCTTAATTTTAGTTATTAGCGCTTTGTCACAGCTTTCATTAGAGCTTGATCACAAAAACATGTGGGGCCTACTTTTCTTCAAATCACAGCTTTTCACAGTTTTTATAAAGCTGCTCCTCAACACACATTTCTATATTGTCCAGCTGCCCTATTTCTATACATGGCACGTGGTTTCTATACATATAGAAGGCATAACATATCTACACACTAGTAAAACCCTTGTTTTATACAAGGAGGCGCTCTGCTCATCCAAAGTTTCAACAAATGCCAAACTCTATTCATAGTTCATACCCTAGAAGAAAACATGACTTTCTGATGCTTTACCCAAATGGATTGCAATTTTCACTCTCAACTTAGTAAGCTTCATTAAAATTGTCCAACCAAAGCCTGATGCTTTTTGTTCGGTCCCATGTTTTGATCTTCCATTTATTCCATCCCGTGTATAATTTCCACATCTTCATTGGAATGGCGTTAGGCAGAACATAAGCAACTCAATAACGAACTTATCCTGGTAAATCTGGAGAGAGAAAAAAAATGTGAGAGGTAGCAAGGTGTCTCCATGTTGAAAAAATGTAATTCCCAAAACAAAACAAAAAAGTGAATCCTGAAAATAATGTCTTTTTAATTGTTTTGGGAATTACATTTCTTTTATATTTATAAAAGGAAAAAAAAAATTCCTCGGCAGGCTTGTTAGCAGAAGCGTTGATGATGGTAGGCGAGGTTTGCACAACCAATCAACCATTGCTGTGCTATCAGCAGAACTTGCAGAGTTTGTGTTGTCAGCAATGGATCATTGAAGCTCTTGATACCATGTGAAAGTAATAAAAAATCTTCTAGAAAGAAAATAGAAATTGAGAGAAAACTGAACAGTGTGTAATATTGCATTATTCTGAACCATAACATACACTAGTATATATAGATGCTAGAGTCACTATGAAGCTCTTATTGTAACTGATAGTCTTGATCAAGAATGAGTAACTATAACAGTCAAGGCTAACATCTTTTTAATAATAGCATATAGGTATAAGTAATATATCTCTCACAAAAAAAAAGTGAAAACAGAAATTGAAGCAACATCCTGTAAACAAGGGACAAAGCATATCAACAAAAGTGATCATCCTCATAAACGATGGCAGCAGCATCACAAGACCGTAGAATCTTATTTATCAAAAGATACATCTATGGACACTATAAAAATACCCGTTTCATGTCTTGTGCAATAATATAAAAATGAATGAACATCATCTAGAACTATAACACTTTATATAAATCAAGTGATGTTTTGACACAAACCTTTGAGTAAAGCCACCTAAGCTGAAGCCTTTAATAATAAATAAGTAGATAGAGAAGCAAATAACACAAATTAACAAAACCCCAATCATTTAACACAAAACAACTTGGCAAAACTGGAATGTAAATAAAAAATACCATCTTTCGGGGACAAAAAATGGGGAAAACTTGAAAAGGCATAATCTTAGGGCTGAAAATTGAAGCAAAAAGAATGGATCAGATTAACGTTGTGTTTGTTAGATGACATGTGGAGTAAGAGAGTGAGAGTGCACGAATTCGGTGGAAAACACACTTCACATCTCTTCCTCCACATGTATCTACCAAACACAGCATTAAAAGCACGCCGCCAAATAGAAACAGAACCGGTTAGGGTTTCGGTTGTGGAGGCTCAGATTTGATACAACACGAGGCCAGGCCGTCGCAAACCAACGCAGCCATGGATGGCTGCAACAGGATCCACCGCGGTGGGGTTGCCCCGCCACCGGCGAGCATTGCTTCACGACGATGGAGCCTTTAGTTCCGCACTCCGCTACCATCGTCACTGCCTCTTTGAGTTAAGAGAGAGCCAGAAAGCGAAAGAATGAATTAATGGAAATGGAACATTGAATTGAATTGAAATTGGAACTGAAAGGGAAACTAATCAACTCAGCGACCGACCGAGAGTGAGAGAGAGAGATAGAGAGAGACGAAGAAACATTTTCCTTTTTTTTCTTTTTATTTCTTTCTTATTTTGGGTATGAGAAACTGAGAGAGATTAGAGTTCTTGGAGAGCATCAACGAGATTGAAGCAATCTCCTTCTGAAATGGAGTGCGGATAGAGAAACCCTAACTCTGCCCTAACATGGTGTAACCCTAAAACATAAATAGGAGGCTTAATTACTTCTTTTCCAAATATACCCCTAATGCGAGTTTCATTTTATTATTTGGGCCTTTTGAGCCCAATCTGATGAATTCTTCCAAACAAAACGAAAAACCCAAACTACACAGGAAAATAGAATGGGCCCAGCCCAAATTGCAAGAGAAGTAGAAGCGCGCTGCTTCCTGAAGCTGTAACTGTCTGTCTGTACGCTCAAAATCAGGGTTTAACGTTCTCTCGCGTGCATCGTGGCCTCTGTTTTCGCTGTTTCCTCTCTTGCTTTTTCTCTGGTAATGCTTCTTCTCGGTAGTTTTGCGTTTGGAGTATTAGCAGAATCTTCATTTCGCTTATTTGATTATTTGATTTGTGTTTGTGTGTTTGTGACTGTGTGTGTCCCATGAATGGTGAACTATTTTGCCTTTTTAGATTAGCTTCAAATGGCTGCTCTGCGCTGTTTTTCTGGGTGTTAATCGTCAATTCAAACTGACGTTAAAATGAACATGCTAAAACAAATTAATAAAATAAGGCAAATAATAGGTTCTTCTGCTTGGTGCTCAATTTTTGTTTTTTCTTTGAACTTAAGAGCTCATGAGGAACCACGAAAAACTGGAAATGTTGTGAAAGAATGCTAATGTAGCTTAGGTTTTGTTCATTTCTGTATGTATTGGCTATAACTGCTGTATATAGGTTTGTGGCATCATGCGGATGTCATTGGTTTGGCCATAGATGTTCACCGGCCTGCCAACTCTTTTCCAGGTTGTTGAACATTTTGGGTTTTAAACATTGCCTTCTGCTGCCCAAATTCTTATCAGTTCTAAAAAAATGGAAAACTCAGATACATCTCTAACAAGTTCATCCCTGCCACCACCTCCACCTCCACCGCCACCAGCACTAGTTGTTACGGAAGAGCCAGAGCCGAAGAAGCAGAAGATGTCCACCAGTACCTCTGATGATGAAGAATGCACAACTGCCACAGACACCAAGAAAAGGTACAAGCGTCGTAAGATTGCTATATTCTTTGCTTATTGTGGCGTTGGCTATCAGGGTATGCAGAAAAACCCCGGGGCCAAGACCATTGAAGGTGACATGGAAGAAGCCTTGTATGTGTCTGGAGCCGTCCCTGAACAGGATCGTGGAATTGCTAAACGGTATGACTGGGCTCGCTCAGCTAGAACAGATAAGGGAGTCAGTGCTGTTGGTCAGGTTGTTTCAGGCAGGTTCTATATTGACCCCCCTGGTCTTGTTGATCGCCTTAATTCAAATCTTCCAGATCAGATACGGATCTTTGGTTACAAGCGTGTAACAGCATCTTTTAATGCCAAGAGGTTCTGTGACCGCAGGAGGTATGTCTATCTCATTCCTGTGTTTGCTCTTGATCCATCTTGTCATCGGGATAGAGAGACCGTCCTAGCTAGTTTGGGAACCGGAAATGAGCTTGTTAAATGTTTGGAGTGTTCTGAGAGAGGTCGTAAGGTGGTAGGGCTTGTTGGTAATGCAAAGCACAATCTAACACAAGAAGCTATGGATGTGGATTCATTCAGAAAAGACGATAAAGTTAATGCTGGGCTGACAGAGGATATTGATGTATCTTTGAGCAAAGGTGAAGAAGGTAAGTGTTTAAATGAAGAATCTGGTCATGAGGATAAGGTTGTAGTTGACAATTTGAACTCTAAAACTGAGGAATCCAGTAATGAGGTTAAGGTTTTAGTTGACAATGTGAACTCGAAAACCGATCTTGAAACTATGGTTCCTGTTCAAGATGCGGATACCCCTGTGAATGGTGGATCAGTGAACACAGCCATAGTCGAGGAAGAGAAAGTTAATGGAGAGGATAGGCCTACCAAAGGAAGCGGATTCAGTTACGGTGAGGAGGAGAAAGAGAGATTTAATAGGATCTTGAAGTACTATGTAGGTACTCACAACTTCCACAACTTCACCACTAGAACAAAAGCTGAGGACCCTGCTGCCCGACGCTTCATTATTTCATTTGAGGCAAAGACTACTGTTGTTGTTGAGGGCATGGAATTTGTAAAGTGTGAGATTGTTGGACAGAGCTTTATGCTTCATCAAATACGGAAGATGGTTGGGCTTGCAGTGGCAATCATGAGAAATTGTGCACCAGAATCTCTTATCAATAAAGCTTTGCAGAAGTGAGTAATTACCTTTGTAGCTTGTGTTATATTCAAATTTGATTTGATATACAGGTCATGCTCATCTAACTTTATTTTTTTGACCTCCAAACAAAAAAATGCAGGGATGTTAACATTAATGTGCCTACTGCCCCTGAGGTAGGACTATATTTGGATGAGTGCTTCTTTGCTTCATACAACCAGAAATGGAAAGATAGCCACGAGGAATTGTCAATGAAGGCATACGAGAAAGAAGCTGAGGATTTCAAAATGAAGTACATATATTCTCATATTGCTTCTACGGAACAGAGGGATGGAACTGTGGCTCTCTGGTTGCATTCATTGAACCATAGAAATTATCCTGATCTGCGTCTTGTTGATGAGGAAGCGATCACTGATAATGGGAAGACAGAAATAAAGGTTGAGGACAAGAGAACTGAGAAAACCGAAATAGGTGATGAGGGAGCTAATAAAATTGAAACACAAGTTGGTGACATGAGAACTGAAATAGAAGTAGATGATGACAAGAGAACTAAAATAGAAGTTGATAACAAGCAAGCTGAAACAGAAGTTGCGACTGATTGAACCGAATAACCAGCCCTTTAATATAACTCTACTTTCAAATTGATTTACTACTTTGGAGTGAACATTTATTTGCCTAGCACACCTGGCTTACTATCATTTAGAATACTGTTGCTTAGTTCATTAAAATGAAAAGTATGTTTGCTACATTTTTTCTGTTGTTTTAGATTTTTCTTTTATATTTTTTGGGAGGGGGTGTTCAAATATGACCCCTCTTTTTGTCCCAAATTCAAAATTTGATTGATCAATGGTAATCGCTAGCACAGTTCTGTAAAAAGTTGATCTATTTGAAGGAAGCTCTAGATGATATATACATACTATTGTTTCTTTCAAATTCAAGTTTCATTCCGCTTGTATTACTCAGACGTGTAGATGCATTTTACAACTTCTAAGATTCTATATCAAGAAGTCAAAAACTCTTATTTCAGCAACAAAAGGAGTGAATGCTAGTTAAATATCGTAAAGTGAAGTCAACATACGATTTCGACTTCTTGAAAGAAACATGATGTTTCTTCATATTTGCACACAAATGGTTGGTTGTTTACTAAAAAGTAAATAAACAAACGTGGTTATTAGCAGTCAAACTGTCAAAGTACCTCCCTCAGTGATGAACTAATGATAATACCAATGGAAATATCCAAATACAGGATCTTACACATTGTCGTTCATTGTACTGACAAGCACAAATGATAAGAATTATATTGATCATTAACAAGGGATAAAAATAGTAGTACTAGCACATATTTTGTTGAGTAGAGAAAGTAAACAGAACTTTGATATGTGTCATGCTCTCAGATCAATATTAAAGGTTGACTATAGCATGTAGAGAGCAAAAATGGAGGGATGGAACCTGTTTAATTTTGCTCAACTTAACAACAGAGAATGAAGATAGCTAATAATACACAGCAGAACATTACCATTCCATAAACATTATTTTGTACAGTCAGACTTAGGAAAAAAAAAGTAACTTCAATGATCAATGAATATCTGCTGCCTCTGTTCACATGATGTGAGATATCAAAAGCCAACATTTTCTGTAACCTCAAAGCAGAATTAAGAACACCAAAATCAGAACAGTGGAGATAATTGTACACCACTAATACCAGAAAATCAGTTTCTAGTTTCTACCAAGGGGGAGAGATCTACAACTATAAGTTTCTTTGAAATCAGACTTCCTGGACGAAGTGAAAATGGAGGCATACACCTCCTTTGTGGCATTGGCGGGTGCCAAATCAGAAGCCTTGAAACGCTTTGCAGCAGCGGCAGAAGCATCATTCACTCCCTTCAAACTAACCTTACCATTATTATTAGCTTCAACTTTAGCAGAAGCCTTTTCGACAGCCTTAACATCAATGCCATGCTTGGTACCACTCAACCTCGACCCTTCCAAATCATCCCCATTAACACCACCACCATTTTTGACCTTCTTGCTCTTCTTCTCCTTCGTCGTCTTTGCCTTCTCCTCCTCCATCTTCTCCCTCAGAACCGCCACCTCCTCTTCGCTCCCATTGATCGGAATCTTATCCCCTTCCCGAAACTCTGAATGACAAACCAAACAGCTCGAAGATTTTACCTCCTTCAACGCCTTGGCACTCAGAACATGCCCACAATTCCTCAAGGCGAAAAATTTATACTTTCCATTGAATTCAAGCCCAGCAATAGGGCACTGAAACCTAGCACCACTACCCATATTACCAACACCAGGAATCAGAGAGAGATGAACCTTGATCATGTCCTTCAAGCCCTTTATGTGGCCGAATTCTTTGGGGAGCTTCTTCCCGATCAAGGCCTCGACCAGTGATTCCTTGTTGAAGATGTTTCCAAGCTTGTCGATGACGCAGGGCTCTGTCAGAGGCTCGTTCGAGAGAGCGCAATTGAGCCACTTGGACAGCCTCTGCTCGTTCGGGTCAACCTTGTCGGGCTTCTTGACGGCGTACATGTTCAGGTAGCAGTCGCGGGACTCTGCGCCAGTGGCTCCGCCATCCCCTCCGCCGCCGAGGAGGCGAGATCGGAGGAGGAGGTGGGAGAATGGGGGGATTTGGGAGCTAGAGAGAAGGGTTTCGTCGGGGAGAGTTTTGCCATTGAGGGTGAAGTAGAAGAAGGATGAGTATTGTGATTTGGGGAGAAGAGAGCGTTTGAGATGGGAAAGAGAGTGGATTTCGTTATGGGTGGTGGCGGAGGACACCGTTACGGATTGGGAGGAGATTTGGAGCTCCGGCGATTGGACAAAGAATTGGTGCGATTTGGGATGCATTTTTGGGAGGTTTCTTTTTACAAATTTGGGGATTGAAGTAGTTTTTGTTGCTTTGAATTGTATTGTTGTGGAGATGATCGGAACCCTAACCCTAACTTCCGCGGATATAAGATCGCTGGTGAGTTAACCGACTTTGCTATGATCCCACGAACACGATGACTTCCTTGGATCACGGTGTAAGTTGGTAATTATAGGTGTAGTTTTTTGTTTTGGACAAAAATATAGTTTGAGGCCCAGAAAATTTATCAAGCCCTAGATCAACCCTTGTTTTTTATTCGGAAGAAACACCCAACCCGCCTTGTCCAAAAAAAAAAACACCCAACCCGGTCCATTCTAAAATAAGACAAGACGATCTCTGTCTAGAGCTGGCAATGGTAGGGTAGGGTAGGGTTTAGACTCTATCCTAACCCTATCTGCAGGTTGAAAACTTTCTTAAAATTCTATCATACTTTATCCGCGGGTTGAGAATCTCTCAACCCTAACCCTATCCGTACCTTAAAGTTTTAAACCTTACCCTACCCTACCCGACCCTACCCGCATAAACAAAAATTTTTTTAAATAAATATAAAATTCAACCATTCCAAATTTCACACATATTAATAAAATAAAAAATAAAAAACTAAGTTCAAATTAAAATTAAAAACAATAAAACCTTAAAGAAATTCAACATAAAATTATAAATAATATGATCATCAATTAACTTAGTAATTATTTCAACTTTTTATAAGAAGAAGATTGTGAGGACAAGACTCACTTTCTTCACTATATACATATATATATATATTAAGAGTGCGGGTAGGGTAGGGTAGGGTATACCCTAAACCCGTACCCTACCCTACCCGAATGGGTTGGTCCGGGTTGAATACCCACGGGTAGGGTATATATTACCAGCCCTATGACTCTGTCGAAAAAAAATATGTGAGTTACGACTAGGAGTGACAAACAGGCCGAAATTTGCTGAGTCGGATTGCGTAACTCGCTAAAAAAGACAGACTAGGCTAGAATTTGAGATCGCCATAATAAAAAAGCCTGCTTAACTCGCACCGCCTAACCCACGAATATTGGCGGGTTTCAGCGCGGCAGGGGGAGGTGGGCTAACCATTTTGCCATTCCTAGTCATGGCGGCCCCTGTAACACCCTAATTAGCCTAAGCTTTACCTCGCGTCGTAAAGTAAAGGTTAATCAGAGATTACGACAATTCTAAGCTCATACATATAATATATAGAAGAAAATAATATAATCTAGAAGCCCGATGAAGGATATAGCTCAAAAACAGGATTTGAAAAGCGCAAAACGTACTAACGAAGCTACTAACTTAAAGCACAAGATATAGACAAGATATAGCAAAATATAATAGTATAATATCATAGAAATCTAGCCACGGCTCGCGGAGTTTAAGCCAGCTAGCCATATACAGACCATACATGAAGCCAGACATTAAAAATAGCTTATACAAGTTTTTTTCTCTCAATACATGCATCTAGGCTAAACAAAATACAAAATGAGAGATATATATACAAAACAAATCAAAAGAACTCCAAAAGAATCCAAGATCCTCCGCTTCTGTCACCATCCAAGTAACTCACCGAGGTGGGTTGCGACCTGCATCTGAAAAATACAACAGAAATATGGTATGACAACCGGAGGTTCTCAGTATGGTAACAGTGCACAGTGATATAGGATAAGACCCTGGGATGTCAAAGGCAATCCTAGACTTCATATCCATCACAAGATTTCAATCTTAAGGCATACTAAAACAGATAAGCATGATTATATAAATCTTAACATAAATAAACAGGGTATTCTATCTTAAGAGATTTCTATTCTAACCACACACTGCTGTTCCATAGCCTTCACCAACCTATCCTCCATGCGATCCCATCGCCACCGCCTTCCGAACCTCCTCAATCCCAGTAGAAATCACAATTAATTACAATGCAAGTAAGACACAAGTAGAAGCATATAAGGCAAGTAATTCAAGTAAGCAAATAGGCATGTTATTCAATTAGGCATACAATTTCAAGTCGGCAAAGCATACAAACAGATAGAAGATGCACATGATGAATGCCTGCCCTATTGGCTGTGATATCACATTGTCGGTTCAACTGCCAACCCGACACATCTCCATGGAGATGTTTCCCCTCAGAATCATCATTGAGAACCCCCGAGATATAGTGCTCGGATCACTATCCAGGCTTTTGCGCCTGCACGCTCTATTGATCCGAAGGGATGTGAGCGGGATACTCTTGCCACAGACCTCACATCTCAACGCAAGCGGGACGAACCACCGCCCTTAGACCGCCGCCGCTACCTCGACAGGCGAGATCCAACCGCCGTCCCTGCCGGGCGCATAGCGTCTCATAATCTCAATTTAAAATAGTAGTTCAGTGGTTTTTCATAAGACATTTTCAATACAGCAATGATTCATCATTGCACATTCGAGTCCTCGACTCATCTCAACCACTGTCACATCAACATTTCTATTTCCGAGTCCTCGACTCATCACAACTACTGTCAATTCACATTTTTCATTCCGAACTCAACGGTTCATCAGTTCTCATCTCATATACCAATCATTCTTTTCACGTCATCAAACACATCCTCAATACACCAGAAACCTAAGCCTCCATTTTTTAATTTTTCATAATAATATCAACTAAAACTCTAAAGTTCTTTCCCTTGTTCTTATACTCAAAATCAAGCCCAAAAGTGTTAAAATGGTGTCATAGAAGCTTGCAATCTTGTTGGAAAGGTGGAGTAGTTGAAAAACAAAGTTAAATTTGTGAAACAGGGCGTGTGTGTATGCACAGGGTTGTGTGCGCGCACGCCCTGGAGAAGTTTTAAAATGTGTGCGTACGCATAGAGGTGTGCATACGCACAGGTGCCAAAATTCACAATATATGTTCGCTCGCACAACCTGTGCTAGCGCCCTCAACAGAATGACCTTCCCAACGTGTGCGTGCACACAAGGCTGTGCATACGCGCAGGTTACAATTCCTCATTAGGTATGTTCGTGCACGAGCTGTGCCAGCGCTGTGAACAGATTGCCTGCCTCTGCATGTGCGTGCGCACAGGTTAAAAATTTCGCAGAGGTGTGCGTGCGCACAAGCACATACTAGAATTCACAAAATTCTGCCACTTTACAGAATTTCAGATTTTTACACCAATCTTTGAATGATCATAACTTCCTCTACAAAAATCCAAATCTTACAATCTTTATATCGATTTGAAGAGTTTTCAATAAGCTTTAATTTCATACAATTTTCAACCAATTTTGAAAAACTGAGGCATAAGTTATGATCAGAAAAAGTTCACCAAAAATTAACTTTTACCAAAAATCACAATTTAGCAAATTTTCCAAAATCCTCAAACCACATCCAACCAAAACAATACCAAACTCCCATTTTCAGCACAATCTACCCTCTTGGGTCACAATTTACCATTTATATCAAATTTTCCACCACACTTCATCATTTTTAATCTCAATTATCCAACATATACATCATAAACAGTTTTCCCACCATCACATACATCCATCCTCATTATATCACTATCAATCTCCATCATCAAACTCATTCATGCTTTATGTTAATACTCAATAATATTCATTCATCCAAACACATAATACATCATATCTCAACATCATTAATCAACAACATTACCAATATTAGTTCATCAAACCTCATTCAACCAATCAACATCAACAACCACATCAAATCAACCCTATCCTATAGGTCACTAGTCTAAGTGTCCATGAATATTATATACTACATAGAGAAAACTGAAACCATACCTTGGACGATTTCCAATATATCCTTAACCTAAAATGAGCACAACAATGATCACCAACAAGCTTTCCAACATAATCCAAGCCACCAACAAGCACCGAAGGCCTCCAAACTCACAATTATTCAAGCTATATATACATAAACCATCCCAATTCAACCCAAGGCTCATAAAAATTGAAATTTCACAAGGGTTCAAGAGTAACTCACCTTACCCAACAGTTTTGGAAGCCAAAACCATAAGCAATCAAGTGCTAGAGTGTACCTAAACACCCAAAACACAAGATTTTGCTCAAAACCAAACTCTAAAACTTGAATTTATCAAAGGCACGAAAAATGGGCAGGGAAACTTGAGAAACTTACCACAGTGCTTAGATAGAAAGGACAGACTCGGCAAGAGCTTCGCGTAGCCGCTGACGGCACGTGAATCGGAGCACCGTAGCTCGAGATATCGCGGATTAAAGTGATGTGTGAATAGTGCTCTTCTCTCTTCTCCCTCTTCTCTTTCTCAGCTGGTGTGTGTGAGTTATGAGAGTGTTGTGTGCTGAATTGGCTTTTAATGAGGGTATATATATGTTGGGCTTAGGCTCGGTCCAACCCGTTAGCGTTTTTAGCACATTCGGCCCAACTTCGGGCCAAACCTTTAAAACCGGTTCAATCGATTGCTGGTTCGCGGTTTGTCACGGTTTTTCGCAGAAAAGACATTTTCTAACTTAGAAAAACTTACTGAGTCCAAAAATCATATTTAAATCTTCAAATTCTCACTCTAACTTTTTGGAACCTAGTTTGGGCAATATTGATTACTTAATTAACCGGTTGATTAGTTGCGGTTTTTACATTCTCCCCACTAAATAAGAAATTTTACCCTCAAAATTTAGTGATTACCTGAGAAAAGCTCGGGGTAATCCTTTCGCATCTCGGACTCCAATTACCAAGTATGCTCTTCAATTCCTGCTCGCTCCCAAGCTACTTTAACCAACTGAACTTCCTTTCCTCGCAGCTTCTTCACGCTAGTCTCGTCAATACACACCGGTGTTACTTGAAAAGTCAAGTTCTCCCTCAAATCAACCGACTCAGGCTCTAACACATGGGCCTTATCCGACGTGTACTTACGGAGCTGTGACACGTGGAATACGTCATGCAAGTTAGACAAGTGAGGTGGCAAAGCTACTTAATACGCCACCAGCCCGAATCGCCTTAGAATCTCAAACGGTCTAATGAACTTCAAATTCAACTTCTTAGTTTTTATAGCTCTTCCAATCCCAGTCGTCGGTGTAACCCTCAAGAATACATGTTCTCCTACATCAAACTCCAACGGCTTCCTTCTCTGATCTACATAGCTCTTCTGTTGACTCTGTGCTGTTAGAGTTCTCTCCGAAATCTTCTTTATCTTCTCAGTAGTCTCTGCTACCAAATTAGGACCCAAAACACTTACTTCACCAGTCTCATACCAACAAAGTGGAGATTGGCACTTCCGTCCATACAAGGCCTCATACGGAGCCATCCCAATACTCGCATGAAAGCTATTGTTGTACGCAAACTTCACCAATGGCATGTAACGATCCCAACTCCCAGGTTGATCCAATACACATGCTCTCAGCATATCCTCCAACATTTGAATAGTCCCTTTCGAGTGTCCATCAGTTTGCGGATGATATGCGGTACTGAGTCATAGCTTTGTACCGAAAGCTCTTTGAAAAGCTCCCCAAAACTTTGATGTGAATCGGGGATCACGGTCTGACACTATGCTCGATGGCACACCATGCAACCTTACTATCTCCTTGATGTACAACCTTGCTAACTCTTCCATAGAACAGTTCACTCGAATAGGCAGAAAATGAGCAGATTTGGTTAAGCAATCCACGATCACCCAAAACGCATTAAATCCCGACCTAGTCCTCGATAAACCAATCACAAAGTCCATCGCAATTTCTTCCCATTTCCACTGAGGAATCTCGAGTGGCTGTAGCATTCCTGATAACTTCTGATGCTCTATCTTCACTTTCTGACACGTCAGGCACTTGGATACCACTGTTGCTACATCACCTTTCATCACAGGCCACCAGAACATCTTCTTTAAGTCATAATACATCTTCGTACTTCCGGGATGAATGGAAAATCCACTGTTATGAGCTTCCAACAATAAGTCTTACCTCAAACTCTCGATATTCGGTATACAAATCCTTCATTTGTATCTCCATAATCCTTCACCATCCTTAGTGAATTCTTCACGCCTCTTATCACCAACTGGTTGAAAACATCATTGAAGCTGTTGCTCATCTTGCTGAGCCTTCTGGATATCTGTTTTAAAGGTACTCAAAATCTGCAACTGATTCAAGCAAGCTCTTTCGGCAACTTCACCAATATCTAGCTTAAGATCCACAAACTTATCCACTAACTCCTCCTCCTTGATTCTCATCCAAGCTATTGTTAAGGACTTCCGACTCAAAGCGTCTGCTACCACATTTGCCTTTCCAAGGTGATAACTCAACTCAAAATCATAATCTTTAAGCAACTCCATCCACCTTCTCTGGCGCATATTAAGCTCTTTCTGATCAAAGATGTACTTGAGACTCTTATGATCAGAAAAGACGCTAAACCTTACTCCGTACAAGTGATGTCTCTAAATCTTTAAGGCAAACACAATCGCCACTAATTCCAAATCATGAGTGGGGTAATTCACCTCATGCGGTCTCAGCTGACGCGATGCATAAGCCACCATATTCCGGTGTTGCATCAACACGCAACCCAAATCCTTCAGTGACGCATCATAATATACTTCAAACGGTTCATGCGATTCTGGTAAAATCAAAATAGGTGCCGAAGTTAACTTCTTCTTCAAGGTTTGAAAACTTTCTTCATACTCCGATGTCTACACAAAAGGCACTTCCTTCCTTGTCAACTTAGTCATCGGGAGTGCTATCCGGGAAAATCCTTCAATGAATCTCCGGTAATATTCGGCTAAGCCCAAGAAGCTTCAGACTTCCATCACTGTCATCGGTCTTTCCCATTCCATCACCGCTTCTACCTTAGAAGGATCCACCGCTATTCCCTCTTTGCTCACTACGTGACCTAAGAACTTTACTTCCTCCTTCCATAACTCACACTTCAACAACTTAGCATACAATTTCCGTTCCTTTAAGATTTGCAACACAATCCTCAGGTGTTCCTCATGCTTCTTTACCGTCTTAGAGTAAACCAAGATGTCGTCTATGAAAACCACCATGAATTTGTCCAAAAATAGACGAAAGACTCTGTTCATGTAGTCCATGAAAAATAGCAGGTGCATTCATTAACCCAAAGGACATCACCGCAAACTCGTAGTGTCCATAGCGCATCCTAAACGCAGTCTTACAGATATCATCCTCTTTCACCCTTATCTGATGGTAACCGGATCTCAAATAAATCTTGGAAAACACTCTGGCTCCTTGCAGTTGATCCATCAAGTCATCTATCCTTGGCAACGGGTACTTATTCTTCACGGCCACCTTGTTCAACTGCGGGTAATCCACACACAGTTGCATTCCTCCATCTTTCTTCTTCACCAATAAAACTGGCGCTCCCCACGGTGATACACTCAGTCGAATGAACCTCTTGTTCAGAAGCTCTTCCAACTGAGTCTTTAATTCAGTCAACTCTATCGGAACCATCCTATACGGCGCAATCGACACTGGTCCGACTCCCGACACCAATTCAATCACAAATTCAATCTCCCTTTGAGGTGGGAACTCAGGGATATCTTCTGGAAATACCTCTAGAAAGTCTCTAACTACCGGAATTTGATCTAGTTCCTGATTATCACCTAGCGTATTCGCAGCTAACAGAATATAACCCTGACACTCTTTCCTACTATAGTGCACTATTACCGAGTTCAGGTAATACCCTTCAGCTATCACTGCTCCATTTTCTTCTTCCGGCATAAACCGAATTGACCGCTCAAAGCAATCCAACAACACTCGATTCTTTGACAACCAATCAAATCCCAATATCATCTCCAACCCAACCATTGGTAAACAGATCAAATAATGCATGAAGTCTCTACCCTCAAGCTTGAAACCTACTTGCCTACACCCTGACCTAGTCATAACCGTTTGATGCGGAGTATATACATGCAGATCAAATGCTAACTCTGACACTTTCAATCCTAGTTCCTCAACTTTAGCAAACGAAATAAACGAATGCGAAGCTCCAGTATCATACAATGCAACTAAGGATTTATCACCAATTAGACATATACCTCTCATCAAAGGATCCGCCTTAGAAGCATCCTTGGTGTTCACAGCAAAAACTCGACCTTGGTGCTGACTTTGACCCGCATTTGGGTTCCTCCCACAAGTGCAATCCCTCGCAATATGGCCAGGCAACCCACAGTTGAAGCAACCACCTAAACCAATCTTGCATGAGTCATATGGAT
Organism: Arachis hypogaea; assembly: GCF_003086295.3. Taxonomy (NCBI): domain Eukaryota; kingdom Viridiplantae; phylum Streptophyta; class Magnoliopsida; order Fabales; family Fabaceae; genus Arachis; species Arachis hypogaea. The sequence goes on from NC_092046.1 coordinate 146,539,480, forward strand.
GAAAACACCCACAATGCACACAAGTCAAATCCGGGGAATTCTTACTCTGATTTCCTCTCCCTTTGCCACGCTGAAACTGATCCTGAGTGTTCTTTCTGAAGCCTCCTTGACCTTGAGGCACATATCCTCCTCTCTTGAAACTTTGACCCCTCGGATGAAAATACTTGCCACGTCCCCGACTAGAACTTCCTCCGTGAGTTTTCTTGGACGAAGCTACCGTCTTGGCATACTCTTCCACCTCTCTCGCCTTGTTCACCAAGTCAGAAAAAGTACGAATCTCCATTGGAGCCACAGTAGTCATAATATTGTCCTTCAACCCCCTCTGGTACTTGATGCACTTCCAGCTCTTGTAGGTCTCCGGAGAACCCTGACACACCCTTGAAAACCTACAAAGCTCCTCAAACTTGCTGGTGTAGTCGGCCACAGATAAGGAACCTTGCTTCAGCAGACTCAGGAAAGTACTTATTGTAGAAGGCTGTCTGGAATACGTCCCACGGAACATCAGCATTCTGAAGCTGTAGCAAGCGGCACTCGGCTTGCCACCAATGCTGGGACTCTCCCGCAAGCTGATAAGCGGCAAATTTAACATATTGATTATTCAGAACATGCTGCGCCTGTAAAGCACGATCCATGGCCTGAAACCAGTTGTCCCCTTCTGTAGGATTGGTTGATCCTCGGAAAATTGGCAGATGAACCTTGAGAAAAGTCACCAAGGTCATCGGAACACCTTTCGTGTTATCGCCGTTTCCCTCAGCATTATTATTGGCATTCCCTTCGCTATTCCCATTCCCGTTTTCGGTTGGTTGGCCTAACCTCTGCACAGCTTGCAGGGTCGCAGTAGCATTAGCTTCCATGGTATTCGCTAAGTTAGCCATGGCCGCCATGAATTCGGTATGGTTATCAGCCAGTTGCTCATTCCTACTTTCTCATGAACGTGCTCGACCTCGTCTGCGAGTGGCCATTAGGGTTCCTGTCTACACCAAACAATCGATATCAAGGTGATCAATCTCAATATCAAAAGCCTAGTGCTTTAATTATCCCAAACAGGCACTCACAAACAAGCATGCTATGCATATATCAAACAGATAACATAATAGCATCAAAAGAAAAGACACACAGAGTATGCAATGAAGCACAATCGGTCCATCCCTCAGGCTCACGAGGATGAACCGCTCTGATACCACTAAATGTAACACCCTAATTAGCCTAAGCTTTACTCTGCGTCGTAAAGCAAAGGTTAATCAGAGATTACGATAATTCTAAGCTCATACATATAATATATAGAAGAAAATAATATAATCTAGAAGCCCGATGAAGGATATAGCTCAAAAACAGGATTTGAAAAGCGCAAAACGTACTAACGAAGCTACTAACTTAAAGCACAAGATATAGACAAGATATAGCAAAAGATAATAGTATAATACCATAGAAATCTAGCCACGACTCGCAAAGTTTAAGCCGGCTAGCCATATACAGACCATACATGAAACCAGACAATAAAAATAGCTTATACAAGTTTTGTTCTCTTAATACATGCCTCTGGACTAAACAAAATACAAAATGAGAGATGTATAAACAAAACAAATCAAAAGAACTCCAAAAGAATCCAAGATCCTCCGCTTCTGTCACTATCCAGGCAACTCACTGAGGTGGGTTGCAACCTGCATCTAAAAAACACAACAGAAATATGGTATGACAACCAGAGGTTCTCAGTATGGTAACAGTGCCCAGTGATGTAGGATATAAGACCCCGGGATGCCAAAAACAATCCTGGACTTCATATCCATCACAATATTTCAATCTTAAGGCATACTAAAACAGATAAGCATGATTATATAAATCTTAACATAAATAAATAGGGTATTCTATCTTAAGGGATTTCTATTCTAACCACACACTGCTGTCCCACAGCCTTCACCAACCTATCCTCTATGCGATCACATTGCCACCGCCTTTCGAACCTCCTCAATCCCAGTAGAAATCACAATTAATTACAATGCAAGTAAGACACAAGTAGAAGCATATAAGGCAAGTAATTCAAGTAAGCAAATAGGCATGTTATTCAATTAGGCATGCAATTTCAAGTCAGAAAAGCATACAAACAGATAGAAGATGCACATGATAAATGCCTGCCCTATTGGCTGTGATATCACATTGTCGGTTCAACTGCCAACCTGACACATCTCCATGGAGATGTCGCCCTTCAGAATCATCATTGGGAACCCCCGAGATATAGTGCTCGGATTACTGTCCAGGGTTTTGCGCCTGTACGCTCTATTGATCCGAAGGGATGCGAGCGGGATACTCTTGCCACAGATCTCACATTTAAATGCAAGCGGGACGAACCACCGCCCTTACACCGCCGCCGCTACCTCGACAGGCAGGATCCAACCGCCGTCCCTGCCGGGCGCATAGCGTCTCATAATCTCAATTTAAAACAGTAGTTCAGTGGTTTTTCATAAGACATTTTTAATACAGCAATGATTCATCATTGCACATTCGAGTCATTGACTCATCTCAACCACTGTCACATCAACATTTCCATTTTTGAGTCCTCGACGCATCACAACTACTGTCAATTCACATTTTTCATTCCGAACTCAACGGTTCATCAGTTCTCATCTCATATACCAATCATCCTTTTCACATCATCAAACCCATCCTCAGTACACCAAAAACCTAAGCCTCCATTTTCTAATTTTTCATAATAATATCAACTAAAACTCTAAAGTTCTTTCCCATGTTCTTATACTCAAAATCAAGCCCAAAAGTGTTAAAATGGTGTCATAGAAGCTTGAAATCTTGTTGAGTAGGTGGAGTAGTTGAAAAACAAAGTTAAATTTGGAAGGGTTCAAGAGTAACTCACCTTATCCAACAGTTTTGAAAGCCAAAACTACAAGCAATCAAGTGCTAGAGTGTACCTAAACACCCAAAACACAAGATTTCACTCAAAACCAAACCCTAAAACTTGAATTTATCAAAGACACAAAAACTGGGCAGGGAAACTCGGAAAACTTACCACAATGGTTAGATAGAAAGGACGGGCTCGGCGAGAGCTTCGCGTAGCCGCTGACGGCACGCAAATCGGAGCATCGTAGCTTGAGATATCGCGGATTAAAGTGATGTGTGAATAGTGCTCTTCTCTCTTCTCCCTTTTCTCTTTCTCAGCTGGTGTGTGTGATTTGTGAGAGTGTTGTGTGCTGAATTGGCTTTTAATGAGGGTATATATATGTTGGGCTTGGGCCCGGTCCAATCCGTTAGCATTTTTAGCCCGTTCGGCTCAACTTCGGGCCAAACCTTTAAAATTAACGCCCGATTTCTGACTTCTATTATTTTTCTAAGGTTTTTGACTGTTTTCATTTTTTCTCGCGCAGCACCGGGCAGACTTGAACCGGTTTAGCCGATTCGACTGCCGGTTCGTGGTTTTTCACGGTTTTTTGCAGAAAACACCTTTTCTAACTCAGAAAAATCTACTGAGTCTAAAAATCATATTTAAATCCTCAAATTCTCACTCTAACTTTTCGGAACCTAATTTGGGCAATATTAATTACTTAATTAAATGGTTGATTAGCTGCGGTTGATTAACCGATTGCTTCTTTTGGAATAAGACTGGTGCGCCATAAGGTGCCTTCGATGGACGGATGAACCTAGCATCTAGCAAATCCTTGAGTTGCTTCTTCAAATCCTCGAGTTCTGGCGGTGCCATTCTATACGGTGTTGAGGCGGGCGGCTTTGCTCCTAACTCAAATTCAATCTTGTGGTCCACCTTCCTCCTAGGTGGTAGTTGTTTTGGCAACTCGGGAGGCATGACATCCTTATTTTCTTCAAGGACTTCCTTGATTTCGGGAGGAACGTCTTCTCTTTCAAGTGTTGACTCCTCTTGTAGTAGAGCCAAATATGTAATCTCTCCCTTCTTGAACCCTTTCTTGAGTTGCATAGCGGAGAGTATCGGTGGTCCTCCAACTTTAGAGACTACAGGGACCATGCATGGAGACCCTTTCTCCATGACGCATACTACGTCGTAGTATGGCATAGGTATTATATTTGCCTTCCTTTGCAAATCGAGCCCGATGACTATTTTAAAATCGTCCATAGGTGCTACTGAGAAATCCACAAGGCCCTTCCAAGAACCAAGAGTCATCTCAACCCCTTTTGCTACTCCCTTAAGGGGTTCACCCTTGGTATTCACGGGTTTGAACCAACCATTCTTTTCGGTGATCTTCAACCCAAGCCTCCTTGCTTCATCAGGCGTGATGAAGTTGTGTGTAGCACCAGTGTCGATCATAGCCATGACAGGTTTTTCATTGATAAAGGCTTTGACATACATCAAGCCTTTCTTTTCTGCAGTACTTGCCTCTTTGGTCTTCACAGCATTTATGTGTTGGATAGATCCAACACACTCAGTTACTTGAGTTTGAGCTTCTCGTTCCTCAGCGATAGATGCCAAAGTCCCTAGCTTGGGACAATCCTTCATTTGGTGCGGTCCCTTGCACACGAAGCATCCTCCTTTGGGCACGAAAGCCTTCTTCTTTTCTTCGTACTCTTTTTTTGAAGAGTATTTTCCTTCCTTCTTGGTTGAGAAGCTCTTTCCCTTGTCTCCCCCACCTTTAGCAGAACTAGGCTTGGAGGAAGACTTGGGTTTAGAGTCTCCCCTATGATACTCAGTGAGTGATTCGGCCACCACGATGGCCTCATCGACATCCTTAACATTCCTTCTTTGTAGTTCTTGCTTTGCCCAAGGTTGGAGTCCATCAATGAAGAAGAACAATGCATCCTCTGATGCTAAGTTGGGGATTTGAAGCGTGAGAGTAGTAAAGTCCTTTACGTAGTCGCTAATCGTACTCTTGTGTTTCAACTCCCTCAACTTCTTCCTTGCTTCATAAACCACATTCTCAGGGAAGAATTGTCTTTTCAATTCCCTTTTGAAATCTTCCCATGTGGCTATGTTGCAAGTACCCTTTTCCATATCTACGCACTTTCTCCTCCACCACAAAGTAGCATTATCAGAAAGGTAGAGAGCTGCAGTGCGTACCTTTATTGCTTCTTCGACCACCCCTTGGCCTTCGAAGTACCTCTCCATTTGCCATAGGAAGTTATCCACCTTGCGAGCGTCCCTTACGCCCTTGAACTCCTTTGGCTTGGGGAGATCAATCTTTGTCGTCTCCCTTATAATGGTTGGTCGAGATTTTGCCTCCTCGAACTTCCTCAAATAGCTTTAAGGAATTCTCAAGCTTCTCTTCGATTTGGAGCATGCTTTCTTTAAAAGCATCTAGTTCTCCTAACACGTGAGCCTCGAGGGTCTCCTTATCATGTTCTATCCTTTGGAAACGCTCATCCATAGAGGATAGAACATTCTCCAACACAGAAACTCTCTCTTCTAGGAAGTTAGAGTCCTTACCTCTAGGCTCACTTGAAGAACGGACCTTCTTGCCTCCCCATTGAGAAGGAATAGCATTCCTTCCCCTTTGAGACTCAATATGCTCCATGGTGATACTAGAAGCCATACCCACAAATCACTTGTGCTCCCTCTCGAACCAGGCTCTGATACCAAATTGTCACGGCCTTGGACACACTCCAACGCTACCGTGCCGGCACTCGGACTTACTCAACCTCTTGAGTTAAGACCAAGTCAGCCTAACCCTCAATACTTAGCAAGAAAGCTAAGAACACAAGAGAACACAAGAGAAAGGAAGCTTTGGTGAAAGAACACTTTATTGCTCAAGTGTGGTTACAAATGATTCACACACACCCAAACTCTAACTCTCACCCCTATTTATAGCCATCCACCTCCTCAATGGATGGTTAGGATTAAATCTAATCAACGGTCCAGATTAATCATCCAGAACCTTCTTTACAAATATCTATCCTACCACAACTCTCTAAATGTTTCTAGATTATTCTATACCACTCTTTATACTTCTATATACATCTACACTCTTCTAGAATACTCTATGACCTTCCAGAGTCTTCTAGAACCTTTTAGGGTATTCCGGGACCTTCTAGGACATTCTAGAACGTTCCGAAACCATCTAGAGTATTCTCAAACACTCCAAAAAACTATACAAATACTGTTAAATCTAACCCTCTAAAATTTACCGTGACACAAGTCTATCTATACGTTTAAATAACACTTGAAAAATGACCTTTCATTTTGAGTATGGTATTTATTTATTTGTCATAATGAGTATAACATTTCTCTTTTGGTCAAAGAAATAATATTTAATGACAATATAGTAAAAAGTTTGGGCTAGCATGTGGTTGGATGACTATGAATAAGAGCAAAACATGAGCCCCTAGAAATGATCAAAGTCTTGGTGGTAGGGTAGGCCATCTTTTAATTTAAAACAAAGCAATGTCGTATGCGTGGTGGTCCATTTTCTTTACTTTGCCAAAAACTCTCTAGTTTGCCTTCAATGGTCACAAGGCCCATAACGCAGCATTTATTGTAACCACAAATTCGCCAAAGGAAATGAGGATTGGAGGTAGACTTGCCAACCATCAACCACGTGTTGTCTTACTAATAATAAGTGTAAGTATCTAATTCAGTTGGGTTGGTATAGTAAATAACCTATTAACAAATGTTAGAGTTTAAATTCTGCCTTTGTGCATAAAGCACCAACAATTTAGTAGCCAATAACAAATTTTTAAATGAAACTCCAATTTGCCGCGAATTGAAAAATACCATAATATATATATAAGTAACTTATAGAAAAACTAGTGGCTCTTGCTACAATTGCGACTTTTCACCACTGCATGTTGATGATGGTGCTATATATTTTGTGCTTTGGGTATTTTTATTAGCTTCGAACCAACCCCATCACCCAACGACCCTTCTTTCTTGTGTCCATGTATATTTTTGGTGATGTATGTTTCCTAATTATTAGATATAATTGAACTCACATAGAAGGAGTCTCATGTGATTTAATAATAAAAAGTGATGTATTAATTTAGAAGAATTATACTATATGTACATCAAAATCAGCTATTAAAGTCAGTCATCATTATAAAATATATATTAGAATATAAATACACATTGAAAATAAATAAAACCACACATGTATTTATACACAAATACATTAGTAACTAATTTTAGTGACCAATTTTAATGTATAAATATCATTTTTAAATTTGGAATAAGGTGAAAGCTACAAATAATTCGTCTGGTTTTTGTTACATTTGTGTTCCGGCGTGAATTGATCGGTTCACTTCTTTTTCTTTGTCATATTTTGATTGCATTTGCTTGAATTGAAGTATAATAATAATGCAACATTTTTCGCAAAGTTCAACTTAATAAACTTAGATAAAATCATAAAAATAAGCTGTATACCCTTAACATTTGAGGATGATTTGAACGCATTGAACTAGTCATAATATTTTTTTAATAAACAAATGGATGATTTTGAAGGAGGATATATGAGATAGGAGTTATATCAAAATCTTCAAGCAATATTAATTGTAGAACAAATGTCTAATTACTAATAAAATATCTACTACAAAAGAAAAATGTAAACATATGTAAAAATCCCAGACATAATCTTAACACACAAACCTTAGAATTAAGAGCTCGTGTACACATCTTTCCTCTCTCATATGATCTTTCTTCTTTAACCATCTTTAGTAATATACACCTTTTGCATTCCTTAATTTGTTGCACATTGAATACTGTGAAGATGTCTTATTAGTTATGATGTAGCGGTTTGGGTTGGGTCATTGTTCTCGCTCTTAATGCTTGCTTTATGGGACTCCAGTTTCTTAACTTATTATCAACCTATCTAATAATAATATCTCATCTTATCCTATCACAATCTTCCTATATACTTCTTTGCACCATTATTGTTCATTTTTTTCCGATATGGCAGGAGAGTGTGTTGTGCGTGGATGTAGAGAACATGAGTATTAGACATGGGTGTGGAACAGTTTGTTCTGAAATAATGGGATCCTATTTTTTTGTTAAAAAAAATTTGTTCTCTAATCGGACCTCGAGTTGTGTGAGAGAGAGAATTTGAATTTTGGCTAAGTTAATTGGACTTTCTGATTTGTGTATTCTAATTTTTTTTTAATTATTTAAACACAAATCGAAGGATTCGATATTTATGCCAAAAAATCAGACGATCTGATTTTTGTTTCTTATTTCTATATCTAGATTAAAAAGTGCCATCTTACATATAAATAATTCTTCGCATTTTAATTTTGAAAAATACTCGCGTGATGATATTTTCATATAAAAATAACATTATAAATTATTAGATAATTTAATTAAATATATTCGATAAAATATATTAAATTATTTAAGGATCCATAATATTATCCTTATATAAAAATGTGGCCACGAGAATATCACCTTCAATTTTTTTCCCATTATTTATCTCACAAAACATTTCTCTCCTGTCATTATCATGAACTCATCAAGCACGCACTAGTAATTATATATATACACACACTTGTTTTCTTTACGCATATCAAAATAAATCATTTTTTATTATGGGATGATATATAATATAATAAGAGATCCATTTTTTATATATAGTTCCTAATTCCTACATCATATTACATAAGAAAAATATATGATTTGCATAAATAAATATAACAATACAATAAAGAAATATAAAAATGATTTCAAATGTTATCTTTCACATATCCAAAAATGAGGCTTCATGACAAATCTTAACATCTATCAGATGGCTAAAAGAAATCGGTATTCTCATATTTAGCAATGCTGATATGTTTCACACGTGTAATAATAATAATAATAATAATAATAATAATTAAAAAGGTTTTACAAAGTAGTATCAATTTTAAAACCCCCCTAATTAGATAGTCAATTTCCTACTAGTTTGTCTCCTAGATTTTAGCATGCTCTACTAAGTCCACTCTATATTAATCGCAGTAGTGTTAGAAGTTTTGCATCAATGAGTATAACCTAGTTAAGTAGTTATTACCACTCCATTTCTTTTTCTTTTTTTTTTCTGGTAACATGATGATATCATCATCATGGACACACTCATGCATATACTTCCAGAGCATGAACACCACTTTTGCTGTGAATAAGGTGCCAACAAAGAAACTTTCTCTTCCCAAACGCTATATCATCACTAACTCCTTGCAGTGCACATTGGAAGCTCCAATTTCTGTAGTTAAAGGTAAATTGATTTAAGATAATTTTGTGTGCATTAATCATATAAAATTTCTTTCATTTTGAAATATTTACAAGGTCATGAAGATCTGTTATTTTTTTAGACATTGTAAAATAAAGAACAATTACTATCCGAAATTGTCGATAATTAACGATCAAAACTGTTATTTGTACGTCAAAATCAGTATTAATGTATTTGTGTATAAATATATGTGTTCAATTTATTTTTTAACATATATTTTATACTAGGGAGCTACTCAAATAAAGACGTCTAAAACGTCCTTTTTAAAGGTATTTTCTAATAATTAAAATTTAACATATATAATCGATTAAATTGGGTTATTTTTGTCAAAATTATGCCAGACAAATTACTTTAGCCGAAAAAATAATGAATCAAATTTTGAATTGGTCTACATTAATATTATTTTTTATAGAAAATGAGTACAATACCCGTACTATATATATATATATATATAAATTAGGGGTAATTTAGTTATTTTTTATAATAGGAATATTGTAGTAATTTTTTATAAAAAAATATTAATTTAACTGGTTTAAAATTTAATTTATTGGTTTTTCGACTAAACTGATTTGTCCGGTCAAATTTTAATAAAAATAACACAGTTTAATCGGTTGTGTTAAATTTTAATTATTAAAAAATATCTTTTAAAAAAAGACGTTTTTGACATTTTTATTTGAGTGATTTTCTTTATACTATTAGCTAATTTTAATATACACCTAAGAGATTGATTAACAATAACAAATTATTTATAGAACCCCTCCAAAACATTGTTGTTAGAAAAATATTAATTAAGGTTGTTGCTAGCCATATAGACATTGTAGTAGCTCAGCCGAAAAATTTTAATTTCACAAAATTAAAACATTCGTCTTTCTACCATTTTCATTGATTCGGTTTTGGCCCCTTTATTGTTTCACAAAATGCAATCTTGATGCAAACCAAACATTAGGTTCAGGTGATACTGTGATACATTCTTTTTCCTTTAGTTAGGCCATATTGTTAGTACTTAGTATAATGTAATGCACATTGAATTGTGTGTTTTTTTTGTGGATACTATAACGAAGACTTTATAATTGTCTTTATGTGAAAATATTCTCTTTTGACCTTTGGATGATAGATTGAATGGTTAGATTTTAATATTTATAAAAGTGTTGTCTTTGTTTAAAGTGTGGCTAAATAAATAAATCACACTTTTTAACAAAACATCTTCATAAAAAGATGTTTTTGCCATCTTCATTTGAGTAATTGCCTTTTTTTTTGGTGACTACATTAAATTGTGTTTGTTAATAGTATTTAAAATTAGAATTTAATTTTAACACGTTAACAATATAAAAAATTTTATACTACTATTCAATTAGATTTATGTATTTAGATAATTGTTTTAATAATAAATTTAAAAAATTACTTATTTTTATTAAAAAATTTATATGCTGTACATAAAAATTAAATTCATAAAATTAAGAATATCTTTATATCTTGAAATAAGGACGAGAATCCCACCCCACCATTCCTTTGTCAGAATGATAAATTGATAGAGACATTTTTCGATAATATTCAAGACTAACTTGTTTCATTTTGACAAACGTGTAGCTCCTGTACCGTTCTGTTTAATTAGCACCACATAAAGTAATCAGAAATTAGAAAGAGAAAAATAATAATTCAAATTTATCAACCACACAAGCAAATACAGTTTTGTCTCAACTTGTCAGTATCTTCTTATTGTTATAATGTTATTTGATTATAGCCGAATTATTACTTAACACACTCCTCATTACTTTATGTGTAAGTTATTTGATTATTTATACCTCATACTCAAACTTTCCTGCATGGATTAGATTTTAAGGAATAAGCCACTACTAACAGATTCTTTAATTTCTGCCACACAAACACACTCTTAGTAGAGGAGATATCTCTTATTGACTTAAATAAATCAACTAATAAGTTCTTCTTATGATATATACATGCCAATAACTAATATGGCATATTCTGTTTGAGAAATTTTTTATTATACTTTATACTTTTTATAAGGTGGAAACTCAAATACAGTTAACTTCACGTGAAGTTGATACCTGAGAGTCGTTAGATGATTTGACTGATTTGACTAAATTTTCATCTAACAGCTCTGTCAACTTTACGTGAAGTTGACTTCACTTGAGTTTTCACCTTTTATAATTACTATTTTCTTGATCAATATATACTCATATTTCTCTAATTTACCTTATGTAATAGAAAGTTTGAAGATAGAAGAAAGTGATTGAGATAAATTAGAGGTGAGATGGCAATGTAAGAGCCACCTAACAAAATGAGGATTGTTCTGAGTCACAAACTTGTGAAACAGAATAATGCGTGGTTCACCTTCTCTTTATATATATATATATATATATATTTACACTCTCATAGCTCATTTCCTCAATCACCAAACCATTACCCAAATAACCAAACCAAACTACACCAGACACTTCTCCTAACCTTCAAATTCACCTCTACTTGTTCCTACTCTCTCTGCATTCTATATAGATAGTATATACATGCATATACAGCTTGCTGTGTAAAAGGACAAAAGTTAAAGTGCTTCTAAGTCCTAAGCAGAAGCCATTTAGTTTCTCTTAAATCCTACTAACATGGCTGGGAATGGAGTTTTTGCAGAGATTTTGGATGGAGAAGTGTTCAAGTACTATGCAGATGGAGAGTGGAAGAAATCTTCTTCTGGCAAGAGTGTTGCTATCATCAACCCCACTACCAGAAAGACTCAATACAAAGTTCAAGGTAATTCAACATCTATTAAAGTTAAACATGTTTAATTGTTTATTGTTATCACATATCAACTGATTTCTCTTGCATTTTAAGTCCTTTGTGAATACCATTATTGTTAACTTATATACATACTAGTTTACTGCATGAATTAGATTAGGCATATTATAGGGTCTAAGAATAATGTTGGTTGGTTGATGCAGCTTGTTCACAAGAAGAGGTTAATAAGGTGATGGATTCTGCAAAATCTGCACAAAAGTTATGGGCGAAGACTCCGCTATGGAAGCGTGCCGAGCTTCTCCACAAGGCAGCAGCAATCCTCAAGGAACACAAAGCTCCAATTGCAGAGAGCCTAGTGAAAGAGATAGCAAAGCCAGCCAAAGATGCTGTCACTGAGGTGCTTATATATTATGCATATTAGAATTACAATAAAGAATAATTGATATATCAAGTTAACATTGTTTTTAATTTTGTCCTTGAAGGTTGTAAGATCTGGTGATCTTGTTTCTTACTGTGCTGAAGAAGGGGTTAGAATTCTAGGAGAAGGAAAATTTTTGGTATCAGATAGCTTCCCTGGAAATGAAAGGACCAAGTATTGCCTCACATCCAAGGTTTCATTTTCACTACTTATGTTCCTTTTTGGTTATCAGTAATCATTTGTTTTTACTATTTTACTTACAAGTCACAATTTTACAATTCTTATATTACTGGTTTGGAAACATATTATGTATAACAGTACCAACTGTTTTCCTTGTTTCTTATACATACTCTTGGAAAAGATACTTAGAGATAAAGGAAGAAAAAATGAACATTGTTGTATTGCTGATTTTAGATAAAAAACCATGGTGTCTGTTATTCTGTTACAGGATGACATTTACCACCATCTTCTACAACTTATTGGATCAGATGTCTGATTTCTTTTTCACTTGTCTTTTGTCTATTTTCCACCACTTGTTCCATATGTGACTTTCTTTAAGATTCTATCTTCATTTATTTAATTAAAGGCTTCTTGGTCTAAATTTAAGAAATAACTTTTTTTAACAAAAAAATAAAAGGGCAGCTGATCACAAAGTATTGCAGAATCATATTCTTATGAACCTTTTCATTTATAAAATTTATACATCAGAGTTACTCTACTTGTCATAATAACATTCAAAGTCAATGAAATAAGACAACATAGTTCATGAAACAACATCAGACACATTTTCATAATATTGAATACATTCAACATGTCAATAACTAAGGAAGGTCCAATGCAAACTGAATTTCAGATTCCACTAGGAGTGATTTTGGCCATTCCACCTTTTAACTATCCTGTCAACCTTGCTGTCTCAAAAATTGCTCCTGCTCTTATTGCTGGAAACTCCATTGTGCTCAAGCCTCCAACTCAGGTAATCAATCATATCCTCCATTCACATATTCTCATAGTTCATGCCATTGAAAGAAAGTGCAACACTTGATTCTTTTTCCAGGGGGCTGTTTCTGCTCTTCACATGGTTCATTGCTTTCACTTGGCTGGTTTTCCCAAAGGCCTAATCAACTGTGTTACCGGCAAAGGCTCGGAGATCGGTGACTTCCTTACAATGCATCCAGGTGTGAACTGCATAAGGTGAGTGAGAGTTTAATTTGTTCCCTTGTGAATTCTGATATGAATCATGCTGCCATTAAATAAAAAAAAAATTGACTTTTACTTTCTTGGTGTGTGTGTGAGAATAGCTTCACTGGTGGAGACACCGGCATTGCAATTTCAAAGAAGGCAGGGATGATTCCTCTGCAAATGGAGTTGGGAGGAAAAGATGCATGCATTGTACTTGAGGATGCTGATCTTGATTTGGTAGCTGGAAACATTATTAAAGGAGGTTTTTCATACAGGTGAATTGCATGCATATATATATATATATATATATATCTGAACTAGTAATTTTCTTGAATCATTGAATGGCTGCTAACTTGATCTATTATTTATAATAAAATTGAGAGAGAAGAATGACTAACTATATATATACACAAAAACAAAACAAACTAACAGAGTTTTGAATTTTAAACTTCTTTATGAGCTTCTGAAGGTAGTTGATTCAATAATTTATTTGTTCTTGTGAATGAAAGTGGACAGAGGTGCACTGCTGTAAAGGTAGTCCTGGTAATGGAATCAGTGGCAGATGCATTGGTAGAGAAAGTGAAAGCTAAGGTGGCAAAACTAAGTGTTGGAGCACCTGAGAATGACTGTGATATTACTCCAGTTGTGTCGGAATCGTCGGCGAATTTCATCGAAGGACTAGTCATGGATGCAAAGGAGAAAGGAGCAACATTCTGCCAAGAATACAAAAGAGAAGGGAATCTGATTTGGCCTTTGCTTCTTGACAATGTTAGGCCTGATATGAGAATTGCATGGGAAGAGCCATTTGGTCCTGTTTTGCCTCTCATTAGGATCAATTCCATTGAAGAAGGAATCCATCACTGCAATGCCAGCAACTTTGGACTTCAGGTACACAAACAAACAACTTCATTCAACATTGCTTTTCTTTCTATTATCTGGATTATTTTTTTTATTAATAGTAGATGTAGGCTTACTTGTTGTAATTCTTTCTAGTAAGAATACATAAAGAGTACATAATATATAAGGTGTAATAATTTCACCAATAATTTTTTATGAGATTTTTCATTCTTTTCAAATTGAGAAGAACTTGTTTTTTCCCTCTTTTAATCTCTTCTGATTCATCAAACTATCAGCATCACAGCTTGAACAGCTTAGGCCATGAAATTTTCTTCACTTTCTTCTTATTATGTAATCTTACAATCAACTTGTGTATGTAGGGATGTGTCTTTACAAAAGATATCAACAAAGCAATAATGATCGGTGATGCAATGGAAACTGGAACAGTTCAAATCAATTCTGCTCCGGCTCGAGGACCTGATCATTTTCCTTTCCAGGTAAACACTTCTGCGGAGGCATATAAATGGTTATATTTTTAAAATGTTAGTTTAAATAGATAGAAAGAGACACATAAATAGTTATATTTCTAATAAACAATACACGCATAATGCAAACATGTGTATGTAATATTGACTAACAAAAGGGTTAATAACTTGCAGGGTATAAAGGACAGTGGAATTGGATCACAAGGAATTACCAACAGCATAAACATGATGACTAAGATCAAAACGACTGTCATAAACTTACCAAGCCCTTCTTATACCATGGGCTAGAATTAGTATAGTTAAGTTACACATATATGCATGGTATGGCAAAAACCATTTACAGTGATGGTAATTAAGATTACAATGCAAACAGCATGCATTTGTTCACCATTGCATTTTCTTTAGCAGCAGCTGGAATTATTGAAACCAGATAGATAATAACGACCACTGCGTCACTTGTGTCTACTATTATTGTACTATTATTATTTAGAATCCATGGTAACATTTATCTAGTGCCTTGTCAATAAGAGTTAGCTTAATGTGATTCTCTTTTGGTTAAATTCAGTGAAACGAGTATCATATATTTCAGTTGAATTTCGCCAGGGAGCTAATGGAATATTTGTACAATGTGTACAATAGGCTATGAGTTAAAAAATGAAAATCACCCATACTATCCAAAATAACCATCTGGGTACTAGGAATAAGAAACATCTCATGTCGTGAAATCACTCATCCCAAAAGCTTAAGCTGATTTTGGGGTTCGGATCTAGAACTCTGATACTATGTCATAAAACCACTCATTCCAAAAGTTTAAACTAACAGAAAAAGGTAACACTAATGGTTATATCTCTAATACTGAATCGAACATCTCTAAACCTTTATTGTACACATTGTACAGATATTCCATTGGTTACCTATCCTTCCTCATTTCAGTTTTATCTTTAATTATGAAAAAATTGATCCATACTCTTAACAAGAAAGGAAATTAAAGCGTAACTAGTTTGAATGATTAAAATCAAAGGTGGTAAATATCGAAAAGTTTCCCAAATCATTTCAAATTGATAGTAAGTGGGAATTGAGGTGTAAAGAGGAAGACGTGATTGCTACAAGACAAGGACATATACCAACAAATTATTGCCAAGACATAAGTAAAGATTTTTTTGTCTATTCTAATTTTTTAGCCAGAATTTCAACCCCCCTAATTCTTCTTAACATAAAGGAACCAATTTAACGTTCTGTAATTAAGATTTGATGTTCTCTATTGTGTCACGAATATTTATGAAGATTTCATTCCATTGAACATTGGTTTAATCAACGTCCTATCGTTTAACGATGCCAACATGTCTTTTGCACTAGTCAATCACAAAAGAAGAAAGAATATAATCAATGAGGTCAGAGCTCTGGTTCTTTTTTTTTTATTCTTCTTGATCGATTATAATGTGTATGATAGGAATAAGATCAATGAGCAACGCTTTGAGACGGTACTAAAGGGGGTACATTTGATTGATTCAGCATATAGTATGGGATCCAATTATAAGACCAATGATGTAACATATGCTGAAATGGGTATGTTAACTTTGTCGCTTTCTAAGCTTCGATCTTGACACAAGTAAAAATAGATAGAACCATAGGATCTTTAATTAACCATGTGAACTGTCAAGTGATTCAATTATTAATTAAGGGAATAAACTCTATGACTCGTAACACCCCTGCCTAAAACTATATGTTTAATTTACATGCAGATTAAGGGCTAAGAGATGCAATATGTGAATTTTTGTGACTGTACATCCACTTAACGGATATATATATATCAACTATTACATGTACCTAAAATTAACTAATAAAATCAGTCATCAATATACTAATGAATTATAACTCAAATGACATCATCTTTCCATACTTACTTAAAAGATTCTAAATTTGAGTTTTCTTATCTTTATTAAAAATAAATAAATTAATTAAATTATATATATATATATATATATATACAAATAAAAAAAAACTAATTTTACTGATTGATTTTAATATATATAAAAAAAATATTTTTGATATTTATTAACTGTCCAACACTGAACTGAAACTCAGTTTTTCCTGTAGGATTCGCGAAAATTGGGGCACAAGAAAAGGTTCAATAAAAACTAAAAAGCTAGTTCTCATTCCAACCGTTGAGCCAGCCCAAGTTAAATTGGTCTTTTTCTCTTCAGTTTTCTCACTTAATAATAATAACCTTACAATAAAAATGGACGCTGCTATTAAAAATAAAAATAGTTTATATAATTATTATAATTATAAGGGAAAACTATTTCAAATGTATCATAATTTTAAATATTTTAGTATTTTTAGCTATTGATTCTCAATTATAAAATTAATCTTAATTATTAAAAAAGAATAGCTAAAAAAATATTATAATAATAAAATTGTGGGACACTTGAAAATAGCAGGAGAGTTGACGCGTAAGTGAAGTAGAGTAATCCAGCTGTGACAACCTGAGGAGAGGATTTTATGGTTGTTTTGGCGTTTTGTGAAAATGACATGACATGATAGGAGGAAGAAAAAAAGAGAATTGGAATTGAGAAGGAAAAAGAAAATTTAATTAATTAGAATGAAATATGAAATATGTGTTGGGTGTTCCAATAGTTAGTAGAGTTGAACGACAGTAAAAGCCTGGTCTCACTCTAAACTCTTTAATAAGAGAAGAGAAGTTGGTCCAGAAAAAACGCAAACCGCTATGCCACTGTGAGTAAGCAAAAGAAAAAGAATCATCATGCAACCTTGTAGCAGAGAAATGCAAAGCCTCAACTCCCTCTTCAACAATCAGCAGCAGATCCAAATGGACCCTGCTACTTCTCAAGAAGACGATTTCATCAAGCAGATGCTTTCTACTATCCCTCCTCCACCACCTCCTTCATGGAACCTTGACCATACTCCTCCTAACCCTAAGCCTTACTGGCTTGACAACGACAATGTCGCTTTCCCTAACTACGACGATCCTTCCACTCTCGCTTCCAAGTTCCGTAACCACCAGATCACCGCTAATTCCTCCTCCAAGGCCGCCGCCGCCGCTCTCTTGCTCCAACAGCAGCTTCTCATGACCAGAGGCCTCTCCGGTGCTGATTCCGCCATCCTTCATCACATGTTTGACTCTTCCCAAAACGACGTCGTCGACGCCTCCTCCTCCTCCTTCAAATCTCCCAATCCAGTTAGTCTTTTTCGTTTTCAGTTTCTGATTCGAGTTTTGAGTCATTTTTTGTAACTGAATATGAGGTCAATTGACAGACCTCTGCCGACGGTTCCGTTCAAGCTCTGTACGACGGTTTCACCGGATCTCTCCAGGGCGCTGCTCTAGCATCCAATCAGA
This sequence comes from Arachis hypogaea, assembly GCF_003086295.3. Classification (NCBI taxonomy): domain Eukaryota; kingdom Viridiplantae; phylum Streptophyta; class Magnoliopsida; order Fabales; family Fabaceae; genus Arachis; species Arachis hypogaea. Next base: position 146,557,660 of record NC_092046.1, read on the forward strand.
CTCACCATTTTCAGCATCCACAGGTTCAATATTATATATTAAAAAAAACATGTTGCTATTATTATTCACTGTGAATATGATTGTGATTTAAAATTATTATGAATTTCAGGTTCAGACAAGTTCAAATCCGAATCAGATGCAGGGGCAGGGGCAGGGAACGAGCCAAGGTGGGAACCCGAACCCGAACCCGAACCCGGGTCAGCCGAAACAGAGGGTTAGGGCGAGGAGAGGTCAAGCCACGGACCCACACAGCATCGCTGAGAGGGTACGCTTTCTCTATCTTCTCTCTTTGACTTCATTCATTCCACTTCAAATACGTTCGGAATTTGGATCTCCAGAAATTAATTGAACACCTACCAATAATTTCACCTGTCATTTTCCTCGTGTTATTATCGCTAATACGTCAACCGCAACGCCTTAATCTCACTTATTATTATTATTAACAAAATTTGCAAAACAGGGAAACGAACACAAACAGCAATTTTTTTTTTTCATTTTTTTTTACCGGTCTTTGTTGTGAAGCTGATTCTGAAATTTTGTGTGTATGATATGGCAGTTGCGAAGGGAAAGGATCGCGGAGAGAATGAAGGCCTTGCAGGAATTGGTTCCCAACGCCAACAAGGTAGTAACTTCCTATTTACTTTTACTTCCGTTTCTTTATTTACGAGCTCCTATGAATTTCTCTGATAAGTCTGATAAGCATTTCTTTCTCAATTATGTCTTCTTTTATTGATTTATTAATAGTTAGTCACATTCCCATTAATTATATCTTATATTTTCCTGCGTGACTTGAAACATGAAATTTTTATACGAAGCTTATTGGAAAGCACAATGGAGACGGTGAACAACTGGTTTTTGAATAGTTGTTCGTTCGTTGTTGCATCATGTACTAATGTGTATAAAGAAAACCCTTCTTTTTATTTATTTATTAGTTAGTAAACCCATATGAACATAATAGAACACGTTTTATACTTTAATATTAAAAAAAAAAAAACGAAAAGAGAGCATCTGAATTCCTAAACATCTAGGTTTACCATTCTTTTTATTTTTGTCTTTATCTTCCTCAACTTTCCTGTCATATTCAATCTCATATGTCACCCTAGATTTCTATAGTGCTTAGTTTTTGACTCTTTTTGTCTAATATATCTTTTATAATAAATTTTAAAATTTTAAAAATTATTTATTTTTATACTTTTTAAACTAAATATTAATTATTAATTATTTTTTGTCAAGTTAAACACTATTTTTTAGACACTATAATGATCACCTTGCATATATTACTTTTCACTCGAGTTTACATGATTTGTTTATTAATTTGTGGAATGGCAGACAGACAAGGCCTCCATGCTAGATGAGATCATCGACTATGTGAAATTCCTACAGCTCCAAGTCAAGGTGAGCTAAATATTTCAGATAAAATTTGGAATAATGCAATTTTAAATTAAAATAATTTCACTTAAGATTGTTATCATATGATAAATAACTTGACAAGTTTCTCAAAACAATTTTTTTGTTGCCACACTTTTGATTGTCCTTTTTATTACCGGAATTGAATTACAGGTTCTTAGCATGAGCAGATTGGGAGGTGCAGCTGCTGTTGCTCCGCTTGTTGCTGATATAAACTCTGAGGTAATTAATTACACGAGATTCTTTTTATTTTCATCCCATACTTTCCTAGAAATGATAACAATAGAGAATTTTCGTTTTGTCCTTCCCCGAATTTCGTCAATAGTATATTAGGTAGGTAGTATTTAGAAGAGAGACAGAAATTGAAAGACTATAAATCTCAGTATTGTGTTTAGTGTAAAATAAAAAATAAAGATTAAAATAAAAATGAAGTTTTAATTTAATTTGTATAAAAAATAAAGTTAGAATCAATTAATTAAAATGAGAGTATTTTAAATATAAAATATTATTAAAATTTTAATCTTTTATCTCCAAAATTTCAATCTTTTGTGTCTTCACTTTTTAAAAATATTAAAATACTAAAATTTTAGTAAAATTTTAGAAACAGATACTGAAATTTTAATACCAGTAGTGAGCCAACAAACACATGATACTGAGTTTCATTGGTATCCGTATTTATTGATTCACATTTTTTTCCAACCAAACAGAACGTGGAAGACAACAAAATGAGGGAGAGATATTTATTTTCTAAATTAAGAAATAAAAAATAAAAAGGAGGAATGAGTAAAATTTGGAAAACAGAAATACAGCAGCAAATATTGTGGGAGAGGACAATGATGAATGATGAGTGTTGTTTCACTCTGGTCTCTCTCTCTAGTCTTTACCTACTACTTTTTTTCTTTTTATGTTGGATTTGGCTTCTATCAATTCTAAAATTCTCAATCACTGCAAAACGACAATCACAAAGTAGCACGCGTGCCCACTTTCTTAGATTCCTTTTCTCTTTCTCTCTCACACTCCTACTTTCTTCCATGTCTATCCTTAACTAACACCGTGACGTGTTACATTTCTTGTGTTGCCAGGGAGGCGGTGACTGCGTCCAAACCAACGGCAACCAAACGGCAGGGGCTTCATCCTCCAACGACAGCCTCACCATGACGGAGCAACAGGTGGCTAAGCTCATGGAGGAGGACATGGGTTCCGCCATGCAGTACCTCCAGGGTAAGGGCCTCTGCCTCATGCCAATCTCCCTAGCCACCGCCATCTCCACCGCCACTGCCACGTGTCACCCCAGGAACCCCATCATGAACCCCACTGATGGACCCTCCTCTCCCGGCATGTCTGTCCTCACGGTGCAGTCTGCTAACGGCGACGCCGTCAAGGACGCCACCTCCGTTTCCAAGCCCTAATGACGCCGCTTAGCTGACTTTGTTTTCTTCCGACACAAAACGACAAGAATTTTCTGAAGTCTAGGAAAATAAAGCGTCAGTGACGGGGTCACTACACTACACGACGTCGTATTTGCCTAGACTTTGGCAGATGCTACTAACTCTCAAGTTTCAACCACCCATTTCCCATCCCCACACCCTACCTAGACCACAGTCCTTTTCCTTTCTTTTTTTCCCTCCTTTTTTAACAGTACTTTCTTCAGAAAAGAATTATAGTTCATGTTTTGTTTTCTTCCCCACTTTTACCCTTCGCACTATAAGTGGGTCTGTCATGTACTAGCGTTTATTTATTTAATTTTATGTGTTCATCAATCATCAGTCAATACCTTTATAAAGCTATTATTACATTAATTTTATTTAAGCCAACTTTATTTACAAATTAATAATTCTGGAAAACCTGTAATAAATTAATAATTACTAATTAGAGAATAATCGTGGATCAGGATGACTTTCCCAAAAGGAATTGGCAGCTTTAAGTAGCAATTTTATTACTTTTAAGTGGATGAGACGTACTAAGAAAGAATTCTTTTTCGTTTCTTTTTTTTTTTTATTGGGTCAGAAAGAATTATTTCTTAACGTGCATTTATCTATACTTTTATCATCAAAACTCAAAGGCTAATTGTTTCGTGTTGCGGGCTCTGAAAACTTTGGACTTTAAGCAGAAAAGTTTACCAAAATACAGCCTCGGCTGCTCGCTGTGGATTAGGTTATTTTATCCATGTCAACGTCCCCTATGCCTTTTAATAATTTAAGAGAATTATGGTATTTGTTTCTGGTAGTCCGGAGGCCTCGTTTATCTAAATATTTTTTTTAAAGAAAGTTTAACACAATAACAAAATAATGTTTATTACAATTATATAAAAAAATGAATAAATGATCATTTGTACCCATAAAAGATGAAAATACTGACATATGTATTTATATTAAATCGAAACTAAACTTGTACCCATGCAAGATGCCTTCTGTGTGACAAAAGTACCCTACGTGACACTCTAACCCTTTAAAGACAGGATACTTTTGTCACACGGAGGGCATCTTACGTGGTACAAGTTTAGTTTCGATCTAGCGTGGGTACATATGTCAGCATTTTCATCTTTTATGGATATAAATGGTCATTTATTCTAAAAAAATTTAATCAGCAACACACAATTCATATACAAATACCCTAAATGCTAAACAGTAACGCATAATTCATCACCAAGGTTATATTGCACCATATACAAGTGATTTGGCCTTATATTTTCAAATTAAAGGGGTGTATTATGTAACACATGTTGAAAAATAAAATTTAAATGTTTTCTATTAAACAAATTAATTATGTATATCATGCATACTAACACTTATTGCAACACAGCAATAAGTGGTTCTGCTGAAATGTGGAATACACGTATTTAATCCGTCAACTTATACGTGCATAGAACATTGCCATTTTGTCATCGATAACAAATTTTGTCAATGATAAAGACGGGATAATAAAATAATTTTCATTTGGTGGTTACTACTGAATCAATTGACCATTCTAAGAGAGACCAAAGAAACAAAAGTAAGAAGAATTTACTTCACTCTCGTGTTGTTCGACTATTGGGTTTAGACTTCTACGTTTAAGTGCGTCTTCTTTCAGATTATAATAAGTTGAATTTTATATGCTTATGTTCGTAACTTTCTAGATTCAGAATTAACCAGCCTATGGGAGTTTAGCCGAGCAATGTTCTGCAGTTGCATTTCTGTGTCTCCATGATGCACCAAATAACATTGATGGTGTATCGCAAATAATGAATTCCTCTCTCAAAATTAAAAAAGTAAAATAAAATAAAAGAATAAAAGTCTCCTTATATTTTTCTATAGTTCACATATTTTCTATATAAGCGTGATTTCTTTTATTAAAAATAATAATTAAAGGGGTGGATATTTAATCATAGGAAAAGGGAATTAAAGTTGGAGCACGAGAAGATATAGTAGATAACATAAACAAAGTGGGTAGTGGGCAACGAGTAACGAGTCACGTTGTGGGGAACACGAAACTGTAACAATGCAAGGCAGACCAGCGAGTTGACAGACACATGTAAACAGCGTGTTTATATTCGATCCGACTAGAAAATCTGATACAACCTGTTGTGTTTTTTTGGTCCAATTCGAGTTTATAAATTTGACCATGAATAATTTAGATTATGCTTGGAAGGTAATTACTTTCATGAAGACATCTTTATGTAAAAATAATACTGTAATCCAATAAATAATTTAATTCAATCAAATAGATCAAATCATCAAACAATTCACTATATTATTTTTATATAAAAATATCTTTACTAAAATAACCATCTATTTTGAATTGTTCAGACTCAATTTGGATGTATATAATTATTTAGACATTTTTAAAAAAATTGACCATAAATTACTAAACTTTCATATACTTCAACAAATATTTTTTATATGGTGAATGCTATCTTACCCTCTCTAAAGTAACATGTAAGTTACTCTGATATGTCATGTTTTAATTGGATGTTTATTTTAACTTGAGTTACTTTAATCTCATGAGAGTTAATAATATCTTGGAAGACGGTGACGGCTTAACAGAAGAAAATAGAACACCCAATAAGACAGTGATACTTAGGAGGCACAGCGACAATGACAAAAGAGTGGGAAAGAGTAAACGCAATTAGAGAGAGTTGGAGTACCTTTTCTGGAAGAATGATTTGGGAAGAGAAAACAAGACACCCAATGAGACGGTGATGTTTGGGAGGCGTAATGACAACGATGAAGGAGTACAATGGGGAGGAGTAAACGCAATTAGAGAGAGTTGGAGTACCTTTTTTGAAAGAATGATTTGGGAAGAGAAAATAAGACACACAATGAGATAGTGATACTTGGGAGACGTAATGACGACGACGAAGGAGTGGGGGAGAGTAAACGCAATTAGAGAGAGTTGAAATACCTTTTCTAGAAGAATGATTTGGGAAGAGAAAACGAAACACCAATGAGACGGTGATGCTTGGGAGGCGCAACGACGACCAAAGAGTGGAGAATGTAACTCAAGTTAAAATTAACACCCAATTAAAATGTGACACATCAGAAAGGATAACTTACATGTTACTTTAGCTTTAGATAGGGTAGGATAGTGTTCACCTTTTTATATTACATATTAAGGATGAGGATAAGCATGGTTTGTGGTTTCTTTGTTTTTACCAATAGGTAGTGCTATCAGCTTTTAAATCTTGACATACTGTTTTGTCTATAAGATGTGCTCTCAGTCGTTGTCTTTCATATGATAACAATTGTATGACTCATTACTCCATTGTCTTTTAGGGCTTGAAATTATTCCCGAGCTTTACCTTCGATCTTGCATTTTTATTTCATTTGATTGATGTTGTTTTCTTTAATTGTCATTCTTTCTTACAAAAGAAGAAATAAAAATCAACAAGTATGCTTTAAAAATTTATCAACAAAATAGCAAGGGCTAACCACTATAGTTCATATATCATACACTGAAACTTTAATTTGATAATGATAAACTGACAGTTAAAGAAAAGCTTGTAGTAAATAAGATCCCAATGTCAAGTGTTTTGAAACTGAGACTTGGCCGTCGTTTTTTCTTTTTTTTTGGAAACAGCATAAAATAAAGAGCCTTGACTTAAAAAAAAAAAAACTAAAATAAGAGGAACGATGATGGAGAGGAGAGAAAAAGGGAGGATTGTGGAATTAAAAAAAGTTCGGCCTTTTGATAATTTGAAAAAAAGAGAAAGCCCAAACCTAGAGTTCATTATAAGCCCACAGCAAAGTTCATGATCTCTTTGGTTAGAATTGCAGAGTGGGTTTAAGCAAAGCTAAAGGGTTCCAGTTTTTTGATAACCCTCCTGGCAATTTAGAGCAAATTCTCGATGATGTAAAAGGAATGTATACATCCCATATAGTACTTTGGGTAGCGTTTGATGGAGACAGAGACGGAAAGACTGAGACTGAGACACAGAGACTAAGAGACAGAAATTGAAATAAATCTCAGTATTCTGTTTGGTGCAAAATAAGAGACAGAAATTGAAACAAGAATGAAACTCTAATTTAATTTGCACAAAGGGTAAAATTGGAATTAATTAATTGAAATGAGGATATTTTAAGTATAAAATGTTATTAAAATTTCAGTCTCCATCTCTAAAAATTTTAGTCTTCTGTGTCCTTACTTTTTGGAGATACTGAAAAATTGAAATTTTGGAGATAGAAACAGAAATTTTAGTACCAGTCTATAAACCAACAAACATGATACCGAGTCTCAGTCTCAGTACCTCAAAACAAACGCTACCTTGTGGATAGTTTTTTTTTTTTTGGGCTTCCGCCCGATTACCAACAAAAAAAAAAGAATTGCAGAGTGACGCCCTGCAAGGTTTGGTCTAGTGACATTTGTGTATGCCTTGCTAGAGAGTGCATCAGGGTTCAAATCCTAGCTATGACTAGGAAGTGGTTATATGGAATCTATGGGGAGAGAAGAGGGGGGTGTGTGTCAGGGTGTATGATCAAAAAGAAAATTGCAGAGTGATGACCAAATGAAAAACAGATTCTTCAAGCATCAAGAGGTCCAGAATTGAATCATTCATTCGGTTCACATATCATAACAACTAAGAGGGAAGAGCATTATGACAGCATTAACAATGATCAGTTCGGTTCTACCAAACCTAAAATTACCCAACAAATCAGTGATGGATATCTGAATAAAATGAATCATGGGAAATGCATTTCAACAATTAAAGCACATCGACAAGTTCCCAATTTTTTACATACTGGTTTTCTTATTTGGGGTGAAGACATTTGGTTAATACTTATAGGTCTTAGCTTGGTATAATGCCATGTACATGTTACCGATTTTAGCAAACTTTCTACTCTACCTATTTTAGCAAAATGGATATCAGTCCAACAGCTTGCATGGTAGAGAAAATATTCAGGCATTCAGAGATGAATTTGTGAACTGAATGTTTAGAAGAAACAAAAAAATGTGATTTTTTCAAAACAGGAAAATAACTATGAAGAAGTGGAGTCACTAATCAAACTAGACCTTCAGATAGTACTAGCCATTCAAGATCAAACTATCCGCCTCAAGGGCATAAGAAAATTTAAAGGCTTACACGGTAAACAACTATTAATACCAATCATCTTCACAAATTTGAATCTAAACCAAAAGTAATTTCACAGCTTCAAACATAAGTAATGCAAGTGGATTACTAATGATCATGGAACCATTTTCAGCCACAATTGGATTTTACCTTTTCCTAGTATCTAGGTATCTATACATGAGAGGAATTACATGGAAGCCAAGCAAAAGCCTAAGGAAGAAAACAGAAGTGCAGCTTAGGGTTTGGCAAGAAGATTCAGAATTGAATAAAAGAAAAGAGTAATGACTAATGAACTAAGCATGCAACATTTGCCAATATGTTATCTCATATAGTTTAGTTTATGATAAAACAATCTGCCACTGTATAACATGGGTCGATCACTTTGTCATATAATATTAGTTTTAAAGTACACAGAACAATATTGCCTCCTCTTATTAACTATTACATCGGTTCAGTCATTCAGAGCCTCAAACCAGGACATATAAGCTACCCTTTTCAAGGAGATACATTAGTAATCGCAAGAAAGAGGCTATGCAGTAAGTCGCTTACAAGACAGAACCAGGATGTATGTTATATGTGCTATTTCTCTCAACCGATGCATGGATATCCAACGTTCAGTACAGAGAAAAGCCAGCATAACAGGATTACAGGAACCATGACGAGTGGAGGAAACTATGTAATTGTTGAAGTGTGTGTAAACTTATAAAACAAGTCTTGAGGAATTGAATACATATTATCATGTCCAAGCTAATCAATAAAACAATGCTACAGGCACAAAGAAGTAAAGCAACACGGACAGTGCTTAAGTTCCAACTTCCAAACAATGGTTCGACCAATTAGAACCCGGTTTGCAACCAACAGAGATAAATGAGTATTCCACATCCACCCATCACCCATCTTGGACAGGGGCCAAGGCAGTGAGTCAATATTATACCCCTGCCAAAAATGAATAAACTCAACCTAGTGAGATTATTCATCTCTCAAGTGGTAGTACTAGGACTTGTATATCCTAAGTCCTACCTAAATACACACATAACACTAATACTAGTACTTGATAAATCATCAAAATTCATCAATCGATCCCAATATAAAACAGATCATTCATTTTCATTTTTATTTCCATATGACGACTGTACAACTAGAAGCAAAATTGGTGCAGATGGTGGAGTACTATAAGAATGATGGAGAATTGACATAGCAATGAATGAGTGAAATGAAAATTAAGGAGAGGTCTTGAAAGTGTAAGGCTGTGGGAGAGACAACGGACCTCTTCTTGAGGCATTGTCATCGAGAAGCCTCTGAACCCTCTTGTTCTGGCAGTACTGCCTGTCAAAGTGTTTCACCTGACACAACAACACAAATAACAGATTAGAAAGAAAAAGAATTAGAAAGAAGAAGAAGAAGAATGTGTTCCCCTACCCAAGAAGAACGGCATTGTTTAACAAATTGATCCCTTGATGGCTTGCATTCCACCGGGTAAAGCAAACCCACCGATGCAATCTCCGTCGGCTTCTTATCACACTCCTTCTCCAGGCACGCGTAGAATGCATCACGTGCCTTTATTCCAGTTCCCAATCAATAATCAAATAAATAAATTCAGAAGAAGAAGAAGAAGAAGAAGAGAGACCTTGTAACAATCTTCCCTAGCTTTTGTGAGAACGTCGGTGTGGACTTTGTCGGAGTTTCCGTCTGCAAAAGCTTCTAGAGCCATCGGACTTTGATGAACGCACAGCACTGTCAGCACAGCACAACCCTTCTAAACCAGAACGAGAACGAGCTCACTGCTCGGCTTAGGGCTTAAGCACAAGTCACGTTCTCTTGTCCCAAAACATTGTAATGGGCCAGAGTTTACGCTTTCACCAAAATGGACTCATAAAACCAGGCCCATCACCACGGGTTGTGAACTTGTGTTCGTATCCCTTGCCAATATTTTTGTTTTTAAGAATATTTTTGTCACTCTTTCTAAAATAAACTTTTTCAATAGTTTATAAAAATTCACGTGCATTTTTTTTATCAGTTGTGTTACAAACCTGATTTAAATGGAAAAAAAAAATTTAGGTACCTTATACACAATTAATATTCTCTTTCCGGATTCCATCAGGGATTAGGGATATCAATAATTCAAAAGACAACTTCAAGGTTCAAACAAACCTGCAATTATACAAGAAGGCTAATAAATTCAGCTACATATAACAGAATATCTAAGATACCTATAACTATTCAAAATTCCATAAAATCCAATAATAATTAAGATTTTGAAAATCGGCTCGAACTGGCCGGTCAAACCGTAAACTGATGAAAACAACAAATCAATCATATGCCAAAACTAAAAGTTTCAAAAATCATCATTGGACCGTTGAATTGGCTAGAAATCGATCAGTCAAACCGAACTAAAACTTGGCTGATTTTTTGAATTTTGCTCAAGACGGCGCCGTTTGGTTTAGATTTAGAGGAACCTTAACCAAAACACGCAGCAGTGATCACCCTCGAGCCACTCTTCTTCTCCTTCCTCTCATCGAGCTCCTCCCTCACTCCCTTACTTCCGTACAACCACCGGCTTGTCGCCACTTCAAACTTCGAACTTCGAAACCACCGTCGCAACTTCACTCCCCTCCATCGTGCAGCCACCGTTTGAAATTCGAAACCACCGTCACCACTACAACTGGTCTCTCCCCTGCCTCCATCGCGCAGCCACTGTCCCGTTGGCGCCAGCTCTGTTCCACCGCGCTCCTACCCCTTCAGTCCTTCGGTCGTGTCCTGTCCCCATCTTGCTCAGTCTACTCTGTTCTAGCTTGTAAGTATTAATTTTTTTGTAACTATAATTGAATAATTGTCGAAAAATTATTGTTAGTTAATCTGTGAATCTTGCTGTTGTTACTGAGTTGAATAATTGTTGTTAGTTAATCTGTGAACCTTGCTATTGTTACTGGGTTGAATAACTGTTGAATAATTTTGAATAATTGTTGTTAGTTAATCTGTGAACCTTGTTGTTGTTACTGGGTTGAATAGTTATTGAATAATTTTGACTCTTGAGATTACTGGGTTGCTGTGGGTTGCTGTGATATTGTAATTGGATTGTATTATTATTGGATTGCTGGAAACTTTTAGGTATGGATGAGAGTATCAACCAAGAAACAACTAGGAATAATAATGCAGAGAATAATTTGGCTTCGAATCCTATTGCTTCGAATGAAGCTTCTCTTTCTCCTAAATCTAACGATAGTCAAGCACAAACTTCTAATGTTCGGTGAAAAATTGATCCAGCTTGGAGATGTGTTGCTTTACAAGAAATAAACAAAAAACCACATTACAAATACTTTTTTGTCTGAGTACTTTTGGAGGAGGAAAAATTAATAGAATGAAGAAATATTTGACAAAGATAGGTGAAGATATTAAAAAGTGTTCTAAAGTCCCTTATGACATAGAAAAATAAATGGAATGTTTATTGAAAGAAATTCAGAAAAGTAAAACTAATAAAAGGAAATTAAGTTTTAATGAAGAGAGTAGTGATGAGATATAGTATGCAATTGACGAAGCAATAGCGTAAGAAGAATAACAAACTCCGAGTCACTTACCAACTAAGTAAGTGATTGGAGGCGATCCAAAATAAAAAGCAAAAATTATTGTTCCTCCTATGTTTGCACCAAGATCAATTCCGGGAGATCAACCAAGTCTGAAAAGTATGTTTCAAAACAACGAGGTGCTTCATGAGGTTGATAAGCGAGTAGCAAGATGACTTTTGGATTGTAGGATTCTTTTCAATGCGGTTATGTCACCATTTTTTTCAAGATATGTTGGATGGTGTTGCTGGCATTGAGCCTGATTATAAAGGTCCTTCTTATGATTAGTTGAGGGTTCACTTATTAGCCAATCTCAGAAGAGAGTCACAACTAGAAAATTGATTAATACAGACAGATTTACAGATAGATTTAGTCTTTATTACAGACGGATTTTTGGTTACCGACGAAATTACCGACGGATTCTGTCCCTCTGTAAAAGTCCTATCGGAAATTATTTACCGACGGATTTTTACCAGTTACCGATGGATTTTCCCTCTGTAAATTCTCCATCCATTTCCCGCAGGCGACGAACTTTCTGACGGATTTCCGTCTGTAATTACAGACGGATTTTTCGACGGATTTTCTACCTGTAATAACAGACAAATTTTCAGACGGATTTTCTGTCTGTAATTACAGAAGGAATTTCCGACAGATTTTTCGTCTGTAATTTGAACCTTGAAAAATCATCTCACACTCTGATTACAGACAAAAAATTCGTCTGTAAATCCATCAGTAAGGTAAAATAGAATTTTTTTTTAATTTTTTCATTGCAAAATGAATACTTTAGGTTTGTTTTCTAAATTTACTCCATCAAACACTGTAAATTGAAAAAAAAAAGCCAAAAATTACATAAATAAACATAATATTCATTACATGATACCTATAAAATTGGATGTTATTTTTCAACATCATTGGCCAATATCTCACTGTCTTAATAAAAAGATATCCAAAAAAAATAAGATGACCATCCTAATGTTACATGAATGTCACAAATTACACTTAGCACTTAAAGATAGAATAATCTAAAATATTAATAGATAACTAAATTGCATCGACAGCATCAAGCTTCACATTGAAAGTTAATCTTGACATCTCCTGACTGAAATAGAATCAAAACCCGAATTGAAATTGGAGTGAATTGGAATGCTTGAATAAAAATAAAGTATATTATTTAAAGCATTTTGCACTCCAGAAGTAGTCTCTTTTTGCATGAACAATTCTATAAAAGAATCAGTAAATAGAGAATCACATCTCTTCTTAAAAAGCAAGAACCATGAGCTTCTTAAAGGAGGGTAAAGGAGGAACTGTAGTAAAATTTGAAGACATAATACCTCCACATAATAGCTGAATGCAAGCTTGCTAAGTAGTAGCATTATCCAAAATAAAGTATACCTGCCATAACAAAGTACAATCATATACTTTAATAACAAAATATACGAAAAGCTAAACGAAAACTCTCAATTGAACCATTATCAAATAGTGGTTGTATACTTTAATGCCCCATTATCACTGCCAACTTCACTTCTCTATATTAAATGTACACATGACAAATTTTGCTTCACTCATAAAGGTACCTCTAGAACAATTTATGCCAAAGAATCAAAACAGAGAAAAACAGATATCAGAACAAAAATAAACATTGCAGTGTTAGTAAAAGTTGAGAAAGCTTGATTGAACTCCTACAGATGGAAAGAAAGAATAAGAGATTGTGATTGGGGATGGAAACTCTTTGTTCCTCAAATTACTCAAAACTTATTAAGTGTGTCAAAATTACTCAAAACTTATTAATTGTGTCAAAACTCATCTAGCATGACTAGAGATTCTATTTGTAATCAGTTTACTGCACAAACACAAACTAAATTAAGAAATGAAAATATAACCGAATTGCATAAATTATGTATATATAATTGAAAATTATTATTTAATTATATAAAATTAAAAATCTAGATTGATTATAATAAAAAAAGGAACAAGAAGAAAAAGAACAAAAGATGTAGATCGGAGGAATACAAGAATGAAAAATAAAAGAGCACATTCCTGTTGACAAAAACAAAGAAAGGTGCATCACATTAAAACTAAATAAATAAAGAAAGGTGTACATGTTCATATATAGTCTAACAGTTATGCATAAGTAATAAACACTAAGCAAGCATAAATTCACGAGAAGAGAATATAATCTAAAGGCATGAAGTTGTAAACATAAATAGCCTAAATTCTAATAATATACTAATCTATTGCTCATTATTTTCTTCAATGTAAACTTGATCAGTAGTGGGGCATATTCCTCTTCCTCTTTTCCACTTTTTTCCCACACACTTTTCTTACACTCATATACCAACCATTACCAAATGTGTCATTCCAAATCAATATCCCGTTTCTGAGACTTTTCATCAAACATCTTACGTGCATCATTTCAAATGCTTTGATTAAATAAAAAATTCACCATAGCAACCAAATAAATCACAAAATCAAAATCAAACGCTAGCTTAATCCCAAATCAAAAATGAAATTAAGCAGAAATTAAACTAATACGACATGAAAATTATATTGTAATAATAGAATTTTATTATATCAAAAACTGGAAGAAAATATAGTAGAAAACTCAAATACTTACCATCGGTGTTAGGTTTGAAGAGAAGAAAAAGTCGTTGAAGGAGGATTAGGGTTTATCCTTGTAAAAGAGGGGAAGAGAAGGGACAGGACGGGAACATCGATAATTGACGACGAGGAGAGTGATGGAAGTCCCAAAGGTGTTGATGATGGAAAAATGCGGTGGATGAAGGCGCTGAGGAGAAAGGTTTGGAGCGTGAATGGAGAGGAAGAATGGACTGTGAAGCTCACGTTTGGAGTGTGGATCGTTAGGTTTAACTCAAAATTAGAGGGAGAGTTAGGTTTAACTCAAAATTACCGACGGAAAATTTTAAATTACAGATGGAAAATCTGTTTGTAATCATTTTCCACGAAAAAAATTAATTTTTCCGACGGAAATATCGACGGATTCTCTTTTCCGTCTATAATTTATGCTATTTCTTTTTGTTTTCCGACAAAAAATTCCTCTGAAATTCCGTCTGTATTTCGGTGGGATAAAATCTGTTGGAAATATCTGTCTGTAATAATTAGTTTTCTAGTAGTGAGTGTCAAATAGTTGTTGATAGCTATAGGACTACGTGAAAAGAAACTGGATGTACCCTCACGGTTGATGATTGGACAGATCAAAGATAAAGAACGCTGATTAATTTTTTGGTTTATTATTCGAAAGGGATGTACTTTGTGAAATCTGTAGATGCTTCAAATGTGGTAAAAAATGCTTGAAGCTTGTGTCACTTGTTTTCAAGGTGACTAAATGGACTAGGCCTGATAATATTGCACATGTAGTGACCGATATATAATAAGGCAAATTTTGTTGCAGCTGGTAAGCTTATCAATTAGAAATTTGAGAATATCCACTGATCACCTTGTGCTGCTCATTGTTTGAATTTTATTCTAAAAGATATAAGTAGCATGCCGCATATTTCTAACATTGCATCACGTGCTTCAAATATTACAGTGTTTGTGTATAATCATACGATGTTCTTATCCTGGCTAAGACAAAAAACTACTTGGAAGGAGATTGTTCATCCAGGTGCAACTCGTTTTGCCAATGTCTTCATCACATTGAAGAGTATCTTTGAGCACAAAGCGGATTTGCAAGCATTGGTTGTGGATGTACACTTTAGTGAACACAAATTAGGAAGGAGTGTTAATGATAGAGCTGTTAGTGCAATTATCATGGACAATAAATTTTGGGGTGATTGTTTTACTGCATGCAAACTTATGAGTCCGTTGATTAAATTGTTGAGGATTGTAGATACTGATGATAAACCATCATTGGGATATGTCTATGAAGGTATGATGAGAGCAGGAAATGCAATAAAGAAATGTTTAAGCATAATAAAATTGCATATCAGCCTTACATAGAGATTATCAACTCAAGATGGGACAAACATTTAAAAAAAATATCTTCATGCAACGACTTATTTCTTGAATAATCCTGCTTTCTTTTTCGATGAAAATTATAAAGAAGCACATGATGTCATGCGATGTTTACTTGATCTTGTTACATTGCATTACAAGGTTAATTATTTACATTCAGTTGAGACAATGAAAGAAGTACACTTATATAGAGATCGAAAGGGAAGCTTTGATAGGCTTGAAGCTTTTCGAGCTGCAAAAAAACTTTAACCTGGTAAAAATATTTGTTTGATAGTAATTTATTTTATATTTTCATTTCTTTAATTTTATAATTGATAGTTGGGTTATGGGATTGTAACCTGTAGATAAATGGTGGAGGTTGTTTAATTTGGTGGTTCTGCTTTATGTTTACAAAATATGGCAATTCGCATTCTTAGCCAAGCATATGCTTTTTCAAGGGTGTGAAAAGAATTGGAGTCTTTTTTTATCAGATTCATACGAAAAGAGGGAATAGATTGGAGCATAATAGGCTAAATGATATTGTGTATGTTACATATAATTTGCGTTTTAAATCCAGATAATATATGTTTCATACTTTCATTTCATATCATTAGATCTTGTGTAGTTAATATGGTATATTATTTTTCATATATTGTATTTAATTTGTTAGGAAAGAAAGGCAAAATGAAAGCAAAAGGTGCAATATGATCCAATTGATTTTGAAAGTATCAATTTGGTTGACTTTTGGGTGACAGAAGAGGTTGTTGAAAAAGAGCCTGATCTTCCTAGTAATGTTAAAGACTTTCTTTGCGAGTATTATAGTTTATTTTCTGATCATCTATTTCAATAACTTTAATCTTTAATTTATTGATAATGTGTTATATATTTCGTGAGATGATACTGAAGTTGATTTTGAACAAGGTGGTAATGGTGGTAGTAGTAGTACATTTTATGCTGCATCACTTGATTTTTCTGGTCTAAGTAGTGAAAATGAAGGTGATGATCTCAATGAAGCAAATCTGTATCAAATTACGGTGGATTTTGATGATTGATTACAAACTTGGATGTTGGCATTTTATGTTTGTTTTTTTTATTAGGGTAAAGTATATTTTTTTTCCTTGAAGTTTGGCAAAAGTTTAAAAAATGCCCTAAGTTTTATTTTATTTCAATTTTATCCCAAAAATTTTCGATTTGCATCAAATATATCATCGACGGCTAAATTTTCAAAAAATTTAAGATCAATCTAACAATAATGCATGAAAATTAAGCTTGATTTTCTTGTGTTGAGTGTTGTTCTTTGAAATTGTTGTTAAATTGGTCTTAATTTTTTTGAAAAATTAGCCGTCAGTAGTATATTTGATGTAAATAAAAAATTTTTGAGACAAAATTGAAACAAAATAAAACTTAGGAATATTTTTGAAACTTTTATGAAATAGGGACAAAAAGTATACTTAACCATTTTTTTTTATTATTTGACTTTTGAGTTTTGTATTTGAATGAGATCATAACATTGTGGTTTATGTACTACTTTTAATTTGGATGATATTTTAAAGTTTATATTAGACTATAATTATGTTTTAGTGTGTTTATTTATATTTTATTTATTATTTTATTATAAAATAGTTTTTCCGATTAAGCCATCATCGAATCAGTTGAATGACTAGTTCAGTTTTCATTACCTTGATAATAATTTATACTTGATACCAACGGTTCCCATTTGTCTTCCTGTTTGAAGTTTTTGTCCACCCTATAAACAACTTCAGTATTATGAAATAAATGTTCCATGCACTTTGTCTTGTTCCTTAGAAATCTTTGCTCCCAACTTGTTTTATTATTTCCGTTAACCCAACCCACTATTCTTTTGTAGTTCACCATCATTTTTATATCTCTCTCTCTCGCATCAAGCTCCTCAATCAAGAATTGAACTGCTTCTTGAACGCCTTTAAATAAAGTTTCTCTTCTTTTTTTTAGCTGCAACATTGCCCATGAAGCATTCAAATTCACCTACAGAGTTTGTTACATATCTTTCTACGATATACATATTTATCTCTGATTTGTACATCACACACTGTCACTACACCTACTTTTTTCCTTCCCCAGCATCAGCATTAGCAACTCTGTAATCTACCCTTTTTTTTTCTCATACTCCATTGTAAAACTAAATTCCTAATATGTTCCCAAGCACAATTCTAAGATATTAGCTAATTTTCAAAAATCATCCAATTTCTACACCTCTAAACAATCCATATAATACCAAAGAAATAAATTATTTAGTTTTTTTTTATTTTGGACACACATTGATCTATCAAACCCTCAAACCAAGTTCTAATATCCCAAGATTCCACCCAACACTCATTTTTCCAACATAGAGCCATCCGCCACAGTTTAGATACATACTTACAATGTAAAAAAATGTGGTTCACTGTCTCTGGTTTGTTACCACAAAGTATACAAATATCTTCACATTAAAAATTTGGTGGTCAACGCTCCCAAAATCACGAATCATGTTAGCATTTCTACTCTTAGTGGAACAACACCTTGCCAAACATTATCAAAAACATAGTTCATCGGCGGCTCTGCGTATGTCTTTTCCATGGCAATGGTCATGAAACTCTTTGTTGTGTACTTCTCATCCTCTCCAAATGTCCACGCCAAGATATTCCTATAACTTACACAAAGATACACACTTTTCAATAAATATTGTAACTTTGTTAATTGTGTTTTTTCTCTCTCAAAAAATTTTCTTCGCCATTGAAAATTCTAAATTCAAGATGTTCTCATCCACACACAGTCATAGATGCAATGATTTTTCAAATTTGACACACTGAAGAGTCTAAAGAATCTTGCGTGTAATAATATATCTCCTATCTATGTGTCCTTTCAGAATTTGACCCTCTTATCATCATCCACACACATCTTCTATCATTCTCTATTTATTTCACGAAAAAAATCGCTTTTATTTGCAATATTAACAATATCCTTCCATAGTCCAGTCGCATCTTTACACTCATGCTCAATCATATGTGAATTCATCTCAATGTCATAACACGACACCACTTTCTTCTACAAGGACTCATCCACGTGAATTCATCTCAATGTTAGAAAATTTCCACCAATATTTAAACAACATAGTTATATTTCTCATTGCTAAATCCTCGATGCCCAAGCCACCATGCTCTTTTGGCTGTTGCAGTTATTTTTATGTAAAGATATTTAAAAATCGTTAGATAATTTGATCAATTTCACTAAATCATAATTCTCAACTTCATGTGAGTGTTCACCGTAATAGTTTAAATTTTTTTTCTAAATAAAATAAAAAATATTTATTTTTAGATTGTCTTGAAAATGAATTTTTGTTACAAATAAACCTCTCTTTTCATATAAATTATTATAATGTACATGGTTTTAAAATTTTTATAATATACCTTTTGCAACGATTTAATATGAAAAAAATGTAATGTTTAGTATTAAATCATGATGTCCTACCACCGGCTAAGATTTAGTTGGAGTCATCTTAAAGCTATTAAATTGTATTCTCTACCAGAATTTAACATGATATTTAATATTAAAAAAAGTGAATTTGTGTGATATAAATATTATAATAATAAAAATATAATGAAGTGTTTTTATTAATAATGTAAGTTTTCATTTTTTTTAAGATATTTTTTTTTCTCATGAACTTCCTAAAATTAGTTAACACTTAACACTATTAGTCCACTGGAAAATGTTGGCCGTAGACCTTCATTACAAAGTTAACCCTGACAAAAAAATAGTTGACTTTCAAAATAATAGCGTAATATAACAAATTTTATTGATTATTAATAATCAATATACAACAGTCATACATACATAAAATAATATCTGGCAATGATTTTTTTCCCCCTTACTCCATCACCATTCAACAAAATGTTTGTCGCTTATAAAAGTATAATGCAATAGTGCAAGTAATTTTTGTATAGATTATTTATATTCAACAACAACAAACAACAACAAAGCATTATCTCACTAGGTGGGCTCGACTACATGAATCAAACGATATTATTGAACTCTATTATATATCATGTCTACAAAGAGACTGTTTACATGTAGACTCATTTGACCACTTCATGGATGGTTTTCCTAGGTCTTCTTCTGCCTTTTACCCCTTATTCATTTTCTATCTCATCCACCTTCCTGACTGGGTGTTCTGTCGGTCTTCTTCTCACATGTCCAAGCCACCTAAGATACGATTCTGCATCTTTTTCACAATAGATTCTACTCCAACTCTCTCTCATATCTTCGTTCCTTATTTTATCTAATCGCATATGACCACTCATCTATCTCAATATTTTCATCTCTGCCACACTTAACTTATGTTGGTGCTCCCCTTTGGCCGCCCAACACTTTGTACTATAAAGCATAGCCGGTCTGATAGCAGTGCGATAGAATTTACTTTTAAGTTTTAAAGGCACTTTTTTGTCACATATAAAACCAGACGCATTCCGTCATTTTGACCAACCTGCTTAGATCCTATAATTTACATCCTGTTCAATCTTTCCATTATCTTGTATGATGCATCCAAGATGCTTACAATTTTTAACTTTTCGTAGGATATTTTCTCCAAACTTCACCTCTGTATTAGAGTTTTTTCTTCGGCGGCTGAACTTACATTCCATATATTCCGTCTTGCTACGGCTTATGCGCAGGCCATACACTTTTAGAGCTTCTCTTCAAAACTAATGTGAAAAGGTATAGACTTAAGGATGATCCCTAGTGTAATCCTATACTAATAGAAAATTCTTCTGTCACACCACCTTGAGTTTTCACACTAGTTGTAGTCCCATCATACATGTCTTTAATTGTACGAAGGAAAAGTCTAGGGGCCAGCAACTTTGTTAAATTTTGGCTCGCATGTAACCAGCAAAGAAAAGTGAGCCATTGGATGAAATCTCACACTAATCTCACACCATTAAAACCATCATTGATGGCTATTTGATAGCTACAAATCACAAGGTCCCCTAGCATTCCTCATGTACGAATATATGTTATTCTTACTCTCTTCATTTCCAAAACCTTCCATAAGACCTCCCTTGACATCCTATCGTAGGCTTTTTCCAAATCAATAAACACCATATGTAGATCCCTTTTATTAATATGATACATCTCCATCATCCTTCTTAATAGTTATATCATTTCAATGGTAGATCTGCCTGTCATAAAATCAAATTAATTCTCTGTTACTTGTATCTATTGTCTGAGCCTCTTTTCTATCACCCATTTTTCATAACTTCATGTTATGACTCATGAGTTTGATTATTCTATAATTTTTTGTAATTTTGTATATTTTCTTTATTTTTGTAGATAGGTACCAATATGGTCTTTCTCTATTTATCTGATATCTTTTTTACCTTAAAATCTCATTAAAAAGTCTGGTTAACCAACTGATGTCTTTCTCTACAAGACGCTTTTAAACTTCAATCAAATTATTGGTCTTACTTTTTTGCCATTTTTTATCGGTTTTAAAGTTTCTTTTACCCAAAATAATATAATAAAAATAATATCACCATCTTACGAAACAAATATCTGTCATAGAAAAATATAAATTCATTATCGTTAGATAAATAAAAAGGAAGAGAGTCTATTAATATATATATAGAAGTTGTTGTCTATCTGACAAACTTAGACATTATTGATTTTGTAATCAAATGGTTTGAAGACTAATTCTAAAGTAGTCTACCACATGTGAATGAACTTTTAGAATTGTAAAAGTAATATTAAAAGATATGATATCTGTATTACTTTTATAATATAAAACTGAAATATAATGAGTATAAAAAGCTGAATAAAATGTACTCTTGTCCAAACAAAAAAAAATTACATATTAAAGAATGTGACTCAACCGACAATTAAATTACATCTTTTTTTTTTTCTATTATATGTATTTATTATTTGAGAATTTGACTTTTTTTTTTTTTTATATATTTATAAAGACAATCTATTTAGTGGATACATTAGTACTATCCACCATGTATTAGTAGTAGCAACTGAATTAAAGTAAAATTATTGTATGCTGCAAACTTTATTAAGATTACTACGGAAAATCACTTCTCTGGTTAAGAAAATATAACACTGAAATTTAACTTATCAAAGTATCATTGTTAAATTTAGTAAACTTTCAAGGATTGACAAAATTCTATGTATTCTAATATAGAACTTGAGTAGAAACATGATAAAAAAAACTTAATAAGAAGAAAGATGGTTCATATGGTAGTTTTAGTAAAGAGAAGATTTATAAGCTAAATCCAGCTCTTAAATTATGTGAAAACAAATAATTCTTCTTCACAAGATGGTTGTTTCTAGTTGCAACCCAAATGTATAATATGCTTTCATCTTCATTTGTCTAGATATATCAGTTAATAAATATAAATTGTCTTTTCTGCTGTCCCTTTAGCGCAATAAACATGCTGATAAAATGTCCAACGTGCACCACTTGCTGTACCTAAAAGGTGAAGGCTTGCAGCCTTACGCAACTTGCAGAGTTTGAACGGACAAAATGACATTTCAAATCAAACCATCAATAAGTTAAAGTAATATTATTGGAAACATTTCAGGTGCACCGGGAGTACCGGTGCACCAATTGTTTTAACCGTTAAGAAATATATATAATATATATTAATTGAAATCAACGGTTAAAACAACTGGTGCACCGGTATTCCCGATGCACTTGAAATGTTTCCAATATTATTTGTATGTTGTAATATTCAAATCATTATTTTAAATATCAAATAAATTAATTTTGTTTCTCATTATTAGTACTCATAAGTCATAAGTATTATTATAATTTTTTTTTTATTTTTTGTCTGTTAAAATTTGTGTACTAACAAAAATTCAAAAAACAATTTAGTCAGAGTGTAAAACAATTATATGTGGATTAAATTCTTTAAATTAATCAAATACAATTATATTTTGTACATTGTATTTAAAATTTAATAAATAAGTACATAATTTTATAAGTGTGAATAATTATTAAAAAAATACAATTGATATCAAATAATATTTTAAAAGTAACCTCTTATAATAATCTAAAACTAAACTAAATCAAAATGAAAATAAAACTTATAATTCAATTACTAAACAAACTTTTTTAATCAATCATCAATCAAATTTAGATATAACTTAAAAATTTCTTTTTTATATTCAACCATTAGAAATCAATTCTCAGAAAATAACTTAAACAATGTATTATACGTTGTTGTTAGTCCAAAAACTCAAGAACAATGTTTTGTCTATTTTATACTTTTTCTTTAATTATAAAATATTTGTAATGTTTCATCCTTACGTAATTAAAAAAATTCATTACAAAACATTATAACGTTTTGTTTTACATTATTTTAAAAAAAATATTCACATTTGTTTTATAAAATAAAAAATTATAATATAATATGTCATTGCAATATAATATCAAAATTATTAAATATTTTTGTTTTTTATAAAAAAATAACTATATATAAACAATTTAACCACTTAAGAATCCTATAAAAGACCTCAAAAGAAAAAAAAATATTAGGTGAAAGATGTGTAGAAAATAAAGAATGGCAAAGAGACGTCCCAGCACATGGAGTAATCTCAGAGTCGACCAATAGATACTTGACATGTCGATATCGTATCCTTTCCTTTCTCTCTGTCAGTGCAGATATGTGTGTTTGTGTACTCTTTTGTCTTGCATTGCCGCTTGCCATCTTCTTCAACAGTACCCTTACATTGCCGCGGAAAGCCAACACCTCCATTTTCTCTGTATCGTTTAATTTAAGCCGTCACTGTTGCAAAGTTGAAACTTCAAACTCATGAAATAATACTAAATAATAAAAATATTTAACAGATTATGCCGGATTCAGTTTACTGTGTGAGAAGGACTTGGTACAGGAAGTCAAAATGAGCTAATAATTAAAATCATTTTGAGTGGGAAACAGTATTTTATATTTTTAATTTAAAAAAAAATAAAATAAAAATTTTATTAAAAAAAGAGTGAATACCTAATCCGACCGACCCTAGTTTTCTAAAAAAAACATTCAACCCGGTCTTTAAACTTTACATTTATAGGATTGATTAGCCTGCAAAAAAACAATAAAACACTGCCATAAGGACTAATCAGTCTCCTAAAAATAAATTTCCGAAGTCAGGTTGGATATTTTTTTTTTGTTAAGGGTTTCGTTGTCTTTTGAGATAATTGTAAGGGCCGTTTATCTAAAAAGATTATCCAATATTCTAATAATATTGCTATTTTAATAATTTTAAATAGGTTGCGTTTCCATGTTTAAAATTTTATAGAAAAATAAAAAACAAAAAATAAAATTTTACTATTTATTTTATTTATTTTATAAATTTTAAAAATAAAAATATTAAAAATAAAAATATTAATACTCTTTATATATATTGATTTCAGTTATGTATATTTTTTATAATAAAAATTTATAATTAAAATAACTATAACACTAATTGAGAATGAATTTTTAAAATTTTTTTAATTAAAGAGTTAGGTACAAATTATTTTTTATATTTTTTCTTAGTCTTACCTATAAAATATATAGTGAGTGATTATACTTTATTCTTTTAAGATTTAATTTCTTGTGTAATATTTAAAAGAGAGACTAAAATTGAAATTAAAAAAATTAAGATTTAATATTATATTTAATAATTTAAAATTAAAATTTTAATTTTAGAATATAAAATTTCAGTCTCTTTAATATTTTTAGAAAATAAAAATTGATTAAAATTTTAATAATATTTATTTTTAAGTTTTAACTAATTTGTGTCTAAGGACACTTTTTAAAAATATAATAATAAATTTTATTAATACTTTCGATATATTTAATATATTAAAAACATACAAAAAAATAAATTTTATAATATACTTAATCTATATTCTTAACACACAAATAATTAACAAAACCTGATCATAACTTATTTTTTATTTTTTTTACTAAAGATGAGAGACTCGAAACCCACGACCTTTAATTGAGTATGAAAATACTATGTCATTTGAGTTATAATTCATTGACAAATCATAACTTATTTTTATATATTTTACATTAAATACAATATAAAAATTTAATTTAATTTCGGTTTTTCAATTTCTGTCGGTCTTCCAAACACAAACCTAATATTCATGTATCACTTAAAAATCCTCCATTATTATGATATAATGGCTAGAATTATTAAGTGTTGGTGGTTAGCGAAAAGAAAATAGACAAGGACAGAAAGCAGACAACAACCCTAATTCATTCATTTAATGGGAAGGAAAAAAAGAGTGGTTTCAGGTAGCTAGAGCTCTAGAGGCTCCTGCACTTATATATACATATGTGAATCCCATAACAAAGATGTGTGAGCATGAATGTGAGGATCTTTCAGATCTGACTCACTAATCACAGAGAACACACATGCTTGGGAAAGAAAAGAGAGAGAGAGAGAGAGAGAGGGGGGGGGGGGAGGAGGGGAGCATGATGATGAGATCAAAGAGAAGAGACTGAGTCACTGAGATATGGGGAGTAGAGAGGAGTGTGGAGCTACAGAGATGGATAAAAAGAGACTGACAGAAGAGAGTGAGCACACGCTCTCAGGTGATTGTATGAGGGCATGCAATTGCGGGTGCGTGCTCACTTCTCTATCTGTCAGTTACTTGTTCTCTTAGCTTCCTTCTCTTCCTCCCTTTCTCTGTGTCTAAACTCTATTCTCGTGCCTTTTTATTTTCGGTTCTTACTCTCTAATTATTTTTCTTTATTGTTATTATTATATGTCTCAACTCTCATGTATATATGTATTTTCTGGAACTGATGAACCCTGATAATTAATTATTATTAGTTCGCAGCACACTTGAATATGACATACGAATAGGTTTTTGACACATGCTCCTGTCATCTCTCTTTGACGCCTTTTTCCCGATAAGGATGAGAAAAAGAAAAGCATCTATCTTCATTATATTGGCATTTGTCCACTGTGTTTTTGCAGTTTCAAGTTGATTCATCTCATTTCTTTCTCTCCCCTCTGTATATATATTTTTTCTTTTTTTCATCTATTTAACATATTACATACTATTTTTTAAAATTTTTTTATAGCACACAATATCTATATTATAATATAGAAAAGCTTTCAAATATGTCGGTACGTATTTTAATAAATTTTAATAATTGATCTTAATTATATATATTTTTTATAATCAAGATTAATAATTAAAAATTATTAAAACACTAATATTTGCATATAGGTGGGTGGTGGTGGTGGGAGGTTCAAAGCGTGACTTTTGATGGTACTTTCTTTTCATTGGGATGGAACAAGAAGGGTTGAAGTCGAAACCCAAATCCAAATTGAGTTCGTCAAGGCTGTTGTACGGTTTGTCGATTCAGTGTTTTTACTTAACTGTTCATATCTTAACGGAAAAAATCAATGTTGAAAGGAAGTTTTATGATCTTAAACCGTTGCTTTTTCATACTATTGTCCGTCTTCTTGTTCCTTCTTATCAACCATGCTACTATTTTCATTCTCCAACTTCAATCTGGCCAAGAATTTGGGGCTGAACCTTCAGAATCAGATGATGACAAGTTTCTTGTGTCCTTGAATGCCTTATAATATTTTTCAAGTAACATTTGAAGTAAAACCCTTCAAGAAAGTGTGTCTTCTTGGAATCTAATCAATCTATATATATAAAAAGATAGATTTTAGATTTTCCTCTTTCCCTTTGTGGGATGAACGGTTCTAAGAGGATTTCAAGTAACAGCCTTTTCTTATTAAGGTTAGATATTCTTGGATTCAGCTCATTCTCACCGATTTGCTTTAATTTTAATTACCTTCAGAAAATATTTAATTACTTTTTCAGCTTTGCTGATTGGGTTTCATTATTCATGTCCATTGAAGGGTTGTCTAAGTTAGATTTGTCTTTTATCACAGATTCACAAAGTAAGTCGGTTTTGCCACTGAACTGATCTGTAAAGAACTCCAAGCACTGAAACCACTACTTAGGTAACCATTTTTGTATGCTGCTGAGTTAGTTTCATTTGTTAAATCATTGAACAGTGAGTGGTCATGAGCAAAGAGCAATAATAGATTCTTCAGTAACTGTGTAGCATATGGTTCTTTATGTGATTTAGAATAATCACCATTAATAGGATGGAGAATATGAAAATTGTTGTGTATTGGGAATTTTCTACTATTAAACTGGCCAAGATAATTTACGGCTTGGCTGCTTACTTCTACTTTTTTGGGCTGCAGTTGAAGGCTGATACTCTCACTTAAACAAATATATACATATATATGTCCATAGAAGATTGATATATAGTTTAAAGTGAACATGTGATGATTTATTGGTAATTCATATTGATTGATCATGCATGAACTTAAAATAGCTCAAACTAAGAAATGAAATATGCATGCTGGAAACAATTGTTTAATATTTTTAAAAGACTCAATCAAGCAGTGGTAATGAGAAAATTGTTTGCATTAATTATCTTTTACTGTACCAGTAAAGAGTAACAGGCTGATTGAGTGTAATTTATTAATTATTGCATATTATTGTAGATTACTTTGCTTGTTTTTACTATTTTTCAAAAGATACCTATGTATCATACTCTCTTAGTAAATTATCATTTAGCAAACCACTTACTAGAGTATTTTTGAGTGTAATGCAAATTGAGGAGATTTTGTTTCTCTTCATGGCATAAGTTTAAGAAGGCTAAAATTGAGGTGCTTCAATGACATCCTAACAGCATAAGTAGAGTGCTTTTTTGCCTCTTTGTTTTTTTAATAAAAAGCTTACTTAGCTTTGAGTGTAGTTTTAATAGGATAACTATTAGTTGTTCACTAAAAGAATTTAATTTAATATGAATACTATATATCCTACAATATAAAATATCAGAGTAAATTATATCATTATGAATCGTTATGAATATGAATGATCTGATCTGAATTGATTGTATGAAATTTCAGTAACAGAAGTACTGGTAAGTCAAAAGATTTAATCTTAATGAATGAGATATAAAAAAAATATGAATTTTTTTAATGTAGAAACATCAAGCTTGTCCAAGTAAAATTTGTATCATATAGTTATAAAGAAGTGTTTTTTTTTGTTAGAACATAATTATATTAAGTCTAGCAATATGGAATGGTTATTCAACATTGTGTGGTGGTTGAAGACAAGAAAATAAGCTTGATATTGCATTGATAAGTATATATATTAATGGATGAGTGGATACTCTATAGAAGCAGACACTTACAATTGGAGTAAGTATTAGGATAAACAAAAAATAAAAATTATCGACAGAATGTCTCATTGAAAAAAATCATTATCTGCAGATTCAATGTTTAAAGTGTATAAGTAATAAGATAGAATAATTATGCTAAAATGAGATTCAAATTCAAAGATAAAAGTATATAAATATAAGACAGAATAGCCAATCTTAAAAAATTATCTTTTATGTTAGTTTGTTTGCTTTAATTTTGTTTTATTAAAGAATTTTAAAAAATAAAATTTTCTCTGAGTACTTCAGGTACTCAATGATGTTAGTATTTGTTTATGCATAAGATAAGTAAAGAATTATTTTGTTTTAGAGAATAAATACTAATGTCATAATTGACATTTATAAATTTCTCTATGTAGAATTCATCTAAAATAAATACCTATCCCTTAATTTTAATGATTGGCAATAATTTTATAATGAAAAATTGTATATATATACTGACAGAATCAGATAAGATACTCTGACTTATAATGTGCAGAGAAGTCATGGTTAAAACAGAATATTTAAATTTGATTATTCATCTCTTACTATTTTAGAAATTTCTGAAACAGGAATGTTGAAATGTCAGGTTGACATCTGTAAATAACTGATGAAATAAATTTTTTTTATCTTGAATAAAGAAGGATTTAGATGCTAATGTTATCTATGCTGCAAGTATTTTGTGCACAAATTGATGCATTTCTGTGTCATGACACAGGTACATGTGAACACTACTTATATTAGATCATGAAGAATGATTTGGTGACCTATTTCCTAACTCTGATTTCTGATTCAAGGGTAGAGTTTGGTGAATTTAATTCAATGCAGCAACAAACACATATTCAAGTGGACTAGTATTTTGTCATGAGCTGTGGATTTCTGAGTTTCCTGCAAGATTTAATTTGATTATCAAAACTGTGTTGGCACAAAATCATACACTCTAGGTTAGTTGTACACTAATTCATATGTAAAGGCTGAAGCTGCTTGTAAAGCTGCACATTCTATATACGGTGTAGCTTTTATCATAACATGTACATTCATCTCTTTCAATAAAGCTTATAGAGGGAGTTAAGTTTCAAAAAGTCCCAAATAGGTTAACCAGCTTGCTAATTAAAAGAAAATCAAACTAAATATAAGAAGAATATTATGAGATCTTCATCATAACATTTACATTCATCTCTTTTAATAAAGCTTATAAAGGGAGTTAAGTTTCAAAAAGTCCCAAATAAAACTCATGTGAAACTAAATCTTCAAAAGAAAAAGGGAAAAAACAACAGATGATGTTGAATTCTATTGTGATAATAGCAGTTATCGGATTAGTTATAGTAACAGATTATCAATTAGGGAAGGGCATGAATCCTATTGCGATAACTATTTATCTTAAAATTGTTTTTTACCTCAATTTTTAACATAAATCAACCGTGTGTAAAACTAGCAATTACAAGAATACATTTGATTTTATAATTCCCCAAGTGTATATTCAGTGATAATTTTCAAGTATAAAGAACTCACTACAATTATGCTGGAGTTGGCGATGCAATAATTCTGGTAGGTGCATCTGTGCTGGAGTGGGAGATGCAATAATTGAGTGCAATTGCCTAGGGCAGGCACCATTTTGGGAAGTGCAATTACCAAATGAATTTTCTCATTATTTTTCCAATTGAGCATGGCGGTTAACCACTTAGAAAGGAAATGCACCATTTTTATGCATATTTTTTTATTTTTTATATTAAAAATAAAAATTTAGCAATCTTGTACCATAAAGATTAAAGACACATTTTAAGAGGATAATAATAGAAATTTCATAAGTTTTTCATGCATCCAATATATTAAAAGTGTAAAAATATTTATTTTTTTTAATAGAATATTTCCTTTTTAGTATAATTAAAATGTGTTCGTAGCACATATATTAACAAAATCTTAAAAATAATGATAAAATATTAAAACAATGTTATTTTTAAACCATAGAAATTATATTAAAAAAAAATTAAAAGAAAATGGTACAATTAACCAAAATCCTTATAACCCCACAAGTTCAATAATTCGCCTGGCATCACTCAGGGGTGCCTTGAATCATCATCTTGATGTGGATAAAGCAAGAACAATTCATGATCACAAGTTTAAAACTACAAAAATCTACAGTGAAAAGTAACAAAAAGAAAGAAAAAAGGGATCTAAGCGCCCACAAATTTCCAATAATAATTCTCATACAAACGGTCGTCAACAACAATAATAATATATACACTTCAAATCATTAGCATAAGTACGTAGTTATGGATTCCCGATTCATTCCTTAGCTTACAATTTTTGAATCCTTAACACTGGGCACTGCGAATTCCCAAGACAATAATACTAATAAAATGAGAGATTACTACACGGTAGTAACACAGTAGCAGTGGAGAATATTCAAATATTCAATACTAATACAAAAAACAAATCCTGAATCTCGAACCTCTAAACAAGATTAATAAATAAATTAAAGAGAGAAGCACACAAATTCAAATGGTGATATTAAAGTTTGTCTAATTAAGCAGGTGTGGTATTCTCAGGTGGGGAAGTCCAGAAGATATCCTTGAGTGCAGGGCGAAGCTCCTTGCTGCAGAACTGGTTGTACTCCAAAGTGTCACCGTTGTCTTTCTTCACCTCCACCACCAGGAACGACGGCGTCACGGCGTATATATCCGCCGCAATTGCCAGCTTCCCCTTCCTTCCTCTCTGCTGCCCCTGCAGCCTCACCTTCGTCTCATCGCTGCTCCTCTTCACGTCGAACTTCACCGCCTTCGCCACCTCCTCCAGTCGAGATATCACGCTGCTCGCCGTCCCCGCCGTCGCAAACCTCATCTCCTCCCTCTCCTCCCTCTTCTTCTCCTCGAACAACCTCGACAAATCAAATCCTTCCGATAACGATATTATGTGAAACGCGTTCATCGTCGATGGCTGCTTCATCTTCTCCTCTATGTCTTTCTCCTTCTCCTCTTCATCTTCATCCTTCATCCCCCGTAGCATGTTCTTCGGAACAGGTTTCTTGAACCACGGTGACTCCATGATTTTCGAAATGGTGATGCGAGAATTCGGATTCGGATCGAGCAGCTTGGTGATGAGCCTCCTTGCATCGCCGGAGAACCACGGCGGACACTTGAAATCTCCTCTGTAAATCTTCTTGTACATCGCAACAAGGTTATCGTCCTGAAAAGGCAAGCAACCTGCAAGAAGCACAAACAGGATGACGCCGCAGGACCATATATCGGCCTTGGCGCCGTCGTATCCCTTCCGCCCGAGCACCTCCGGCGAGACGTATGCCGGAGTGCCGCAAGTTGTGTGCAATAAGCCGTCCTGGCGGAGATGCTCGGAGAAAGTGCTGAGTCCGAAGTCAGAGACCTTGAGGTTGCCGTTGTGGTCAAGGAGGAGATTCTCCGGCTTGAGATCGCGGTGGTAGACGCCACGGCTGTGGCAGAAATCGACGGCGGAGATAAGCTGGTGAAAGTAGAGCCTCGCAAGGTCCTCCCTCATGCGTCCCCTTGTGGCAATTTTGTTGAAGAGCTCGCCGCCGCGGACGAGCTCCATGGCGATGTAGATCTTGGATTTGGAGGCCATTACTTCGTGGAGCGCAACGATATGAGGATGCTTCATCATCTTCATGACCGAGATCTCTCTCTTAATCTGCTCCATCATCCCAACCTTTATCACCTTCTCTTTCCCAACCACTTTCATCGCCACGCTCTTCCCGGTTTCCACGTTCCGCGCGTGGTACACCTTCGCGAACGTCCCCGTTCCAAGAAGCCTCCCTAACTCATACTTCCCCTGCAGCAGCGTCGACGCTGAACCCTCACTCCGTCTATCTCCCATTCTAATAACAATAATAACTAATCACACGACAATTACAGCCTTGCCGTCAGCTCGCTAGTATATATTATATATGTTTCCGTGAAAAATAGTAGTGTACTAGCCTGCACTACCCGTCTTCGACGTGTTTGCGGTGGCAATTTCTGCCGGCGATGGTGGCGGTGGAGAGTTTTGGAGGGTCGGCGACCTTAGTGGGAGGAAGGAAAGGGCTTATCATCTCTCTGCATTACAAAGAGTGATTTGGGGAATGGAGGTGAAGAAATGAGTGTAGACTGAAGGATTGTTTGATTTCCCTTTTTTTTTTTGGCCAAACCAGCGTTATCATCCGACTGCTTACCTAATGTTTGGTATGAATTTATAAACAAGTGTGTGGGGTTTGCGGTTTTGGACTTTTTCTTAGATTTGATCGGACGGTTGTGAATGGAGATGGACACGTGTATGGACTATGGTAGGTCTGTCATCGTTCTTTATGTTTTGATGCCGACTCTACCGTGGGAGGTTAGTTACATGACTGTACACGGATTGGATCCGATTGGATAAATAGTCTAAAATTCTATCCGATTGGATCGGATCGAATTGGATATTGTGTATATTGTATAATTTTAAAAAAAATATTTTAAGATTCTATTTGATTATTTTTATAAAAAAAAATCAATAAAATTATTTTTTACCTGAGCCTATCTACTCCTAAAATATTATCAATAAAAATTCTATTGAATAACAAAAAAAATAATAACACAAGATTTAAGTTTAATTATTTTAAGTTGAAGTACAACATAAAAAATTGAAAATAAGATATCATAAAATTCATAAAACAACACACTAAAATTCATATCACATTAGAGTTTACTTTCTTAAACTATACTATTTATATGAGACGTGTGGATATGCGGATTTGCGGATCGAATCCGCAGATATCACTGCTAAATCTACAATTCGATCCTACTATAGTGCGATTCATGTACAGCCCTAGTTAGTTACTTAGTTAAATATAAAGAAGATTCTGGGCCGGGCTGAACCGAGCTGAATGCATGCATGAATGATAATCAAGAAAATAATATTTTGAATGGGAACAATTAGGAAGATAGGAAATATGATAAAAATATTTGCTTCTTTTGTTTGATAATAAATTAATAATAATAATAGTCACCAAAAAAAATTAATAATAATAATGAGAATAATATTAAAATTAATACTACCAATAAAAACGAGATTTATTCTATATGTCAAGTGATTAAAAAAGAATTGCCAATGAATTATAGCTCAAATAACATAATCTCTTTATATTCAATTAAGAGGTTATGGGCTCGAATCTTCTATCTTTGATAAAAAAAAGTGATTAAAAAAGAATTGTGCCTCTCTTACATTAATAAAAATTACAAGGATAAATATATAAATATAAAATAATGCTACGCATTCAAGCCTTTTTGTTAATAAGTCTAACCAAGTTGATTTAATATAATAAAAATTAATTATAACTAGCATTATTTCATATCTTATTGTTTAACTTAGTTGAACTTAATTCTTAAAAAAATTTAGATGTGTAGTATTACTCATAAATATATACAATAAATAATGGTTTAAATGGTATAACTCGGTAATCGTTAGCAAGTTCAGATGATATCCATATCATTACTTATTTCTAAATTATTACGAAATAGTTAAAGTACGAACATGAATTGATCAGTTGGCTATAATTCGGCTAAGCTAAAACTATAAATCAGAATATGGTTAAAACTAAATACATAAAGTTTGAATTATATTCGAGTTTTTTAACCAAATTTAACAATTTTTTACAATATTTTTTAATAAATTTTTATAAACTTATCATTTATTCTATCCTTTTAGTGATAATGAATCTTTTTTATGTTCATTTTAAATTCACGTGAATGAGTATTCGCTTTATTCCTTATTTTACATTGCTTTGCTCTATTCATAATATTTATTATTATGCCAAATTCCTCTTTTTTCTTCTTATATTGTCGACAATAAAAAATTTAAGCAACTTACAATCATAACGACACTTTTTCATTGATTTTTAGCAAAGTAGCATAATACATAACTACTTTTTATTCCTATTGATGAATTATACAAAAAAATGTTATATGATTGATTCAACAAAACTTAGCCACATTTCTAGTAGATGAAATTGTCATTATCATTCATAGTGTCATGAATTGGGACTTATCTAATCCAAATCTCCAAAAATAAAGGCTTGACTTTAATGTTGTTCCACATTTTTTTCAATTTGTTATTTCTTTTTTTGTAGACTTATAACTTATGAACCTATAAGTCAACATTGACAATTCTACTTCGGTAAAATTATGTATATGCATGATCTAATTTGCTTTACTACTTTATATATTCGAATTGCTTCGTATTATGTATGATCAAAATCAATCAATAAAGCCAAAAACAAAATTGGCTATTAATCAATCCGATAAAAAAATGATTTTTTACCAATCAAAAAACAAACTCAATTACTTGATACATGGATGATTGGCTCATCCCTTTTATTTTTCTATTTTACAATAATTTATGTATGTTTACTTTCAATTCATTTTATTTATGTTACAAATCTTTATTATTCATTCAATATTTAATAATTAATTACTTTGGACAAGAAATTCGTCAATAAGTTGTTGTGGGTTGGAAAAATTCTCAATACAATTGATTATTACATCCTCGGATCATACAATCGATTCGGTCATCATACAATCGATTCGGTTAATGAATACATATTTTCGAACGAACTTTTCAGTTCGCATCAATCAAATACTATATATCATCCATTAAAAATTGTTCTCAAGCAGAAAAGTATCCCCACATACAATTATATTGATCGAACAACTCTTACCATTCAATTGGTTTTGAATAAATATTGACTAACTGACTAAGTTTGGGGGCTATCACTCATTGAATAGCCATAACTTTTTTACTACCAATTTTTTTCATTTTTCTCTCTTTTCAATCTAACAAGTTGAGCTTGGGGGCTGCCATAATCACAATTCTGATTTATAGGTCAGAAGCTCAACCTGTTTAATAGGTCAAGCTTGGGGCTATGGGGCTATGATCCATCTGTTGGCTATAATTCGGCTCAGGTAAAACTATAAATTGGAATCTGGTTAAAATTAAAGACACATGCTACGTGGAGAGTATGTGTTTTGCTCTGCTAACTGACTTATCCTATAAAATCAAATAACTACATGCCAACACAGATGGACACGTGAATCTCTCTACAAATCTTTATAAACAAGCTCACTAAAGAGCAGTTATCACATAATTAGACCCACTACGTAACAGCTCCATAATATTAGACCCATTAAGTAATTGCATGTAGCACAATAATTCTATAAATAAATTCACTCCTGACATGAAAGAGGAACGTTATTCATTCTGAATAACTCATATTTATCTTCTACTCTTACTAACTTTAGCGTTGGAGTGCCTTTACAGGTGCCAACCGCCGCCGTTCTTCGAGAAAACCGACGTATCATCCTTCTTGTTCAAGGAGAGGCGAGCTTGAACTTGTAACTCAACTAGTTATACCTTGTAACTTATAAAGGAAACTAGATTTCATCACATGGCCACAGAAAGCTTGCAGCAACTTGGGATGTCCCGTATCAAATTGAAAAGATATTAAAATTGGGGGCTTATTCACTCCAAACAATATATGGAAGACATATACATGATACATGGAATGTTCCATCTTTAAAGTCATATTATAGTTAATTTTAAGCGGTGAATGAACTATTTTTTTCTACTTGTAAGTTTGTTCTCACATTGAATTTTGCTTGGAGAAGTTTTAACGGGACTTGATACCACAAATATGTATACTATCAAGTCTTTATTTAGCATGCATTGCATATTAATTAGAATATAACCTGTTTTACTCTCTAGCGTCATAACAAATGCCCAAACCAACATCCCAAAGTTGGATATCAACATATTCAAAACGAAATAACATTACACAAAATTTGGTTACAAATTTGTCCATCAGTCAATTATCAATATTAATACTAACCCAAACCAACCACATAAGTCGGATCAAAACAGAATTACCAAACTAAATAGTTCAAACTCAAATACAAACAAAAGTATTAGAGAGACTATCAATCTTTTTTCTCCAAAATAGCAGCACTTTGCCTTTATCCTCAGCAAGCACATCATCATCAACGAGCTCACCATTGATGGCAACCTTGGTGACATCTAACTTCCTGACGTCCACCTTGGGTGTAATAGCCTTAATCTGCACTATAGCTCGATCAAAACTTGCACGAACACCTCATAAACCTCACCTTCCAATTCTTGCACACTAGCAACTAGTTTACCTTTTCCTTCTCCAAATCCTTTTCCTTTTCATCCGCAGACCCTAACCAATTCTTCAAATTATGCAGCTCCTCATCCTTGGCCTTCAATAACAAGGTCATTTTAGCAATCACCTTTTCCTTTTTCTCCACGGCCTGGGATAACTCCTCAGACGATTTTATTTTTTTTTCTCTTTTATAAAAACTATCTCCTACATACGCCCTATGGATAGCAACCGAGCACCCATAACCTGTAACTAGCAACCATATATAAGTATACTTAATGAAACAAAAATATAACATCAATACGACAAATATAAGCTAACATACCTGGAGATATTGACTCACTCCAACAAGACCTACATCATCTACAAGCTTTATAACTACAGGACATTGCTCTACCTTATCTTCCAAATTAACAAATGAGAAATGCTGAAACCAAAGGGACCCAAAATTCTCAATACCACTATACCCATCAAGAGCTTGACCTTTAACAATGTCTTCATCCCCAACATCTTTAACTTGCACTACTTTCACAGGATTTCGCTACGATGGCTCTACGTTTAGTATTCTCTTCATACTAATTCGGGGACCAATCTCGGATTGGACAACATCCCCACGTCTTTGTCAATATTGACAGCAAAACTCTCTTTCTCATTCTTTTTCTTCCTATTAGAATAAGATTTCAAACCTGCAGTAGTGGTATTGGATGCTTTCTTACCTGTAGCACAAGTATAAGCGATTCAATTAAACAAAATCCAATCAACCTAAACACACGAAAACCCACACGCTGCAAAAGCCTAATTACCTAGATAATCTTCAATAGCCTTCCTATATAAATCCAATTTTAACATTTTCAAAACTAACAATAGCTTTGACATTGCCATCTCAGACACTAAGAAGTCTAACACCAATTTATCCTCATCACTCAATTCCTCAACATTTAACACCTAAGTAGATTCAGGTGACCAATACAAGGAGAATTTTAAAGTGGTCCCTGAATTTGGTGTATCTACAATGAGTCACTTAATGAGTTACTTCATTAAAATGAGTCACTTAATGTAAAGTGATGGACTAATTTGGTCTATCTACAATGATGGCATAATGGATGACACGTAGACGAATACTGTTGTGACACATGGCACAAACGGACACGTGGTCAAATAGCATTGTGACATGTGGCACAACCATCCACATCAGCATGCCATGTGTCACTGGTCACCACATCAACATATCATTACACCTGGCCGAACTATGGAGTGACATATGTCACTAACAACCCACGTCATCAAGCCATGTCGTTAATGAAAAATGGGTCAGGGACTAACATGATGCACTTTTGTCAATCTTAGAGATGTAATTAGTACAATTAAAATCTCAGAGAGGATTTTAGTGCACGATGTCAATCTCAGGACCATTTTAGGATTTAACTCCAAGATGATCATCAAGATAAAAAGGAAAGTCATCCTCACATAATTTTACCTTCACAAACATTTTTTTTGAAGTATTTAATGAAGATTTGTACAAAGCAAAGACTAGCCAACCAGGATGGCTACTCAAATTCACCCACAACCCCCGCCTAACACTAACACACCTTAGCTTGAAATAACTAAAAAAATCCCATATGATAATAGATACTTAAGTAAATGCATCAGATTTTCAAATGCACGAAGAAACCCCACTAAGAAACCACAGTTCAACAACATTAACGCACCACATTCAAAGTCAGTAAAGGAGAGACGTATAATTAACTCGGCCAGTATATAGCTATAAATATAGAAATAACACCAATCATCATGTCTCTCGTACACTCTATCATTCTTAGCATAAGCTAAAAATTCTACACTAGCATTAGAACCTTACCTAACCCAAACACTAGTTTCTAGCTCCTTTATTCACTCATCATGCTCAAACACTTTCTAAAAAAACTCTTGAAGAGTTACGAGGGAAGTAACCCCCTTTTCAGTTTAATTCAATTCATAACCATTAATTACACACCATACAAATAATTACACAAATCTACAGCAACTATCATTAGTAACTGTGCAACATGTCACATCCGTTTATTGATAGGACAACACAAAGAAGTCAAAGACTAAAATGCTCCTACTTCGAAGAGAGAGCTTGGGAGCTCCCTCTACGATCCTCAATTTTTTTTTTACAAAAGGTCAACCTGCCATCTTGAAATAAATAGGTCAAATTT
This sequence comes from Arachis hypogaea, assembly GCF_003086295.3. NCBI lineage: Eukaryota > Viridiplantae > Streptophyta > Magnoliopsida > Fabales > Fabaceae > Arachis > Arachis hypogaea. Next base: position 146,595,720 of record NC_092046.1, read on the forward strand.
AGGGACTATGATTTAGATGGTATAGTTTGGCAATTGTTAGTAAATATCTTGAATAATGGCTACATAACAAACACGTATAGCTCTGCAATGTCATCTCATTTTTGAGTTGTTACAAGTAGTCAAAGCGCGAACACGTACAGTGATTCCGCCACTAAAAGTTCAATAACCAAATACATTTTAAAATAACTAAGATCATAAGATCTATATAATAAAGAAGAAGGATAACGTAAGGGGATGAACAATTTATACAATTGACTGCTTCTCTCTTATTTTCATAAAATTCTAGTATAGATTTGAGTGTTGTAATGTTATTTGTAGATATTCACCTCGCTGTGTTCCAAAAAAGACCCACGTATAGATAGCCTAGAAGTAACAAGGGAGCTCGAGTAGACTTTAGAGAGCCTCTCACCTCGAACCAATCAACCAACATATAAGATATTAATATATATTATATTCAATAATTTATTCAAATATTTTATAATTTTGTTTCAAAAGTGTGCGCCACCACAAGGCAAAAGCCAATCTCCTGCCTTACAACAAAAAACAACTGTGGCTAGTAAAAATGGCTTTATAAAATGAAAATGGCTTTTGATGGTATATATTTTAATTTAAAAGAGAATAATAGTTATGTAAAAGTAAGATAACTTTGGGAGATGAACCATTCACATAATTGACTCTCTCTCTTAAATCTATTATCTTATTCTCATAAAATATTAGTATTGATTTGAATATCAAATTTTTTTTGTAGATACTCACTTAACTTGTGTTTAAAAATAAATCGACGTATAGCTTATCTGAAGATAACAACGAAATTTGGATACACTTTCCAGAGCCTCTCACCTCTAAATATTTAACAATTATTCTTTTAAAAGTACGTGTTACCGCCACAAATTTATAGAGTAAAAGTCAATCTCCTATCTTCTAACAAAAGTAACTGTGACTGATAAAAATAGCTTTATAAAATGAAAATGAATTTTAATAGTATATTATTTAATTTGAGAGAGAATAGCAGTTAAACAAGAGAAAACCAATAAAAATAAAAGTTCCAAGATTTACTCAAATTATAGAGTTATGTTACCACCTTTAATCATTTATTCCAAACAAATTTTGAATATTTAGTGAAGATACATATTAACAAATACTAATTTGGATAATTAATAATCTTTATTGTTAATAAGAACCTACAAAATCTAATAATTAACTTCATGCATGATTTTCCTCTCATAATGCTAACAGATGAAATATATATTTACATGTATAAGATAGGGTTAACCACCAAAAATGTCCCTGAATTATTTAAACGCTGACAAAAACATATTCGAATTTTACTATTGACAAAAATGCCTTCAAATAATTTAAAAGCACAACAACAATACCCAACAGTAAATATATTTTTTCAAAAAATACCTTAGAGATTGGATTTTGAGGTAATTTTTTGTAAGTATGATTATAAAAATAAGATATTATTATACATAAAAATTGGTGATTTTTCGTTTAGTATATATATTTTTATAATTTTTTTTTGTTAACAACCAATAATACTTTTAAAAAATCACAAAACAATATATACTTAACAAAAAATTACCAAATTTTAAGAATAATAACATCTCATTTTTCTAATCATGCTTGCAAAAAATTGCATCAAAATTTAATCTATAATATATTTTTTGAGAAATACATATTTAATGTTAGATAAATATTAGTTTTTTTGTAAGATTATCTAACATTAAATATGTATTTCTCAAAAAATATATTAGAAATTAAATTTTGATATAATTTTTTGCAAACATGATTAAAAAAAGATTATTTATTACCCTTAAAATTTGGTGATTTTTCGTTGGGTATATATTTTTCTTGTAATTTTTTTTGTTAACATCTAATAATACTTTTAAAAAATCACAAAAATATATATATATACTTAGAAAAAAATTACCAAATTTTAAGATTAATAATATCTCATTTTTTTAATTATGCTTGTAAAAAATCACATCAAAATTCAATCTCTAAGACATTTTTTAAAAATATATATTTACTGTTGGGTATTGTTGTGTTTTTAAATTATTTAAAAGTAATTTTGTCGATAATAAAATTCGGGTGCATTTTTGTCCGCATTTGAATAATTCGGAGACGTTTTTGGTAGTTAACCCTACAAGATAATACATTTTAAATATGTAATTATTACTGGCTTAATTTTTATCTAAAATAATACATAGTTTATTAATTATATATATATAACATAGTATAAATAGAGTTGGCTAGTTGAATCTGGAAGAATAACCATAGAGAGATGGATAGCTGAGAACATGCAACTTATCATTAAGCTGCAAGTGGCTTCAGCACCACCGATCGGTTGATGAGGATCAAGCTGCAATTGATGGGGACCTGTGATCGAGTTGACGAGGACTTGCATGCTCTTCTTGTCTCTCTCTATTTTTAACTTTTTAGTATGAGAATTAATTTATGTTATTTAGATTATTTTTTATTAGTTTAATGTTGATGATAATTAATTATAGCAAGAATACATAAAAAATGAGTTAACCACCAAAAATATTTTCAAATTATTCAAATGCTGACAAAAATGCATTCGAATTTTACTATCGATAAAAATGTCTTTAAATAATTTAAAAACACAACAACAATATCTAATAGTAAATATATATTTTCAAAAAATATTTTAGAGATTGAATTTTGATGTCATTTTTTACAAATATAATTAAAAAAATGAGATATTATTATTTTTAAAATTTGGTTATTTTTTTCTAAGTATATATTTTTTTGTAATTTTTTAAAAGTATTATTAGTTGTTAACAAAAAAATTACAAAAAAATATATACTCAACGAAAAATTACCAAAATTTAAGGATAATAATATCTTATTTTTTTAATCATTTTTATAAAAAATTGTATCAAAATTCAATCTTTAATATATTTTTTGAGAAATACATATTTAATGTTAGATAATATTACAAAAAAACTAACATTAAATATGTATTTCTCAAAAAATACATTAGAGATTGAATTTTGATGCAATTTTTTATAAACATGATTAAAAAATGAGATATTATTATTCTTAAAATTTGGTGATTTTTTGGTAAGTATATAATGTTTTGTAATTTTTTAAATATATTATTGGTTGTTAACAAAAAAATTATTAAAAAATATATACTTAACGAAAAATCACTCATTTTACGTATAATAACATATTATTTTTATAATCATGCTTGCAAAAAATTGCATTAAAATTCAATTTCTAAGGTACTTTTTGAAAATATATATTTATTATTGGGTATTGTTGTTGTGTTTTTAAATTCTTTGAAGACATTTTTGTCAATAGTAAAATTCGAATGTATTTTTATCAATGTTTAAATAATTCGAGAGCATTTTTGATGGTTAACCCTAAAAAATTTTTATATCCTAACTTATTCGATCTGTGATGTAAATAATTTGACGAACCAAAAAAGAAAGAGGAAGAGTGAAAGTCAAGAGAGAAAAAAAATTAGTTATTCTTATTTTTGATAATTTTCAATAAATAAAAAAATGGAAAAATAAAAAAGTTTATGTATTCTTTAGTACTCCTCGTGTTAAATTCAACTTTAACATTTTCGAACGTGACATCAGTTTTGACATTACCAGACGCTAAGAAGTCTAACACCAATATATTCTCATCATTCAATTTCTTAACATCTGACACCTATCTAGGTTCGGGTGACCAATTCAAGGAGAATTTCAAAGCAAGATGAGCATCATGATAAAAAGAGAAGTCACCCTTGCATGGATTTACTTTCACAAACATTTTTTTAAGTATTTAAATAAAAATTTTTATAAAACAAAGAATAGCTGACCCGGATGGCTACTCAAATTTTTATTCCACTTGGTTAAATTTTTATTTTAAAAAATTTAGAAGATACATATTTATCATTGTGTCTTGTGTTATATACGGCGTTTTGTTGCCAAGTTAATTAATTAATTTCGCTGCGAAAAACTGTTCCAATAAGACACAAATCATCATCATCATGTAATAAAAGTAAGTCTTCTTTCACTTCTCTTTGACGTTCACTGGCTTTGTGAGATACAAAAATTGCATAAAAGAAAAAAAAAGAAAATAATAATGTTTAATTTTAATAATATTTATCTTTTGAAAATTAAATATTTAAATTCATTGTGCACTGATGTACATAATCATGTTGGAATTTAATATTTGATCATTTGTCTTATAAAATTACATTTTTTTTAACATGAAATCGTAATCAAGTTGTTTTCTTAATTTCTTTTTCTGTAGCAATTTTTGGAGTTGGCGGACAATAATGTAAAATAGATTAAGATGTAATTTTTATTTTAAAAAATAAACTATTGATAAATTTATTTATAAATAAATTAATTAATTATTCAAAAATATTAACCTGCTATCTCAAAATAAATAGGTCAAAGTTTAGGGACTATGATCTATATAATATAGTTTGGCATAACAAATATCTCGAATAATAGCCACATAACAAACACACAACATTATAGCTCCGCAATGTCATTACCCATTTTTGAGTTGTTACGAAGTAGTCAAAGCTGCGAGCATGTACAGTGGTTTCCACCACTAAAAATTTGATAACCGAATATATTTTAAAATAAATAAGATCGCAAGATCTATATAATAAAGAATAAAGATAACATAGGAAATGAACAATTTACACAATTGACTCTCTCTCACTTATTTTCATAAAATTCTAGTACTGATTTGAGTGTTAGAGTGTCTTTTGTAAATATTCATTTCGTTATATTTCAAAAAAAAACCGACATATAGCTTAACCTAGAGATAACAACGAAGTTCGAGTAGACTTCTAAGAGCCTCTCACCTCGAACCAATCAAACAATGGACGGAACATGTAAGATATTAATATATATTATATTCAATAATTTATTCAAATATTTTATAATTATTTTTTTCAAAAGTAGGTGCCACCGCCACAAGCTTGTAGGGTAGAAGCCAATCTCTTACCTTACAACAAAAGCAACTGTGACTAACAAAAATAGCTTTATAAAATAAAAATAGTTTTTGATGGTATATTATTTAATTTAAAAGAGAATAATAGTTATGTAAAAGTAAGATAACGTTAGGGAACTCAGTTTACATGTAATTCGTCTCACATAGATTCAAACTACACACACGCACACACTCACTAATTCGAATCAACCTGATTCGAATTACACAAAGCTAAATTCGAATCAGGTTGATTCGAATTACTCGTTTGTTAGCTCTAGTAGTAATTCGAATTGGGTTGTTTCGAGTTACACTTGGTTCGCATATAAAAGGAGTTCGAACCATCCTCATTCAAATCACTTTTTCAAACTCATACCCCACCAAATTCTAGAGAAAATGACCCAGATTTGCTCCGACAAAGGCTCGAGCAGGATACTGAGGCGATGGGGGACGATCCGAAAAGACTATATCGTTTGGATGGAGTTGCTCATATAGCCGGGGTCATCAACGACGAGGTTAGTAGTTAAAGTTGTTTTTTTTAGTGGTTTGTTTTTAGTGGTTTTGCAAGTGGTTTTGTAAGTGGTTTATGTTAGTGGTTAATTAAGTGATTTTGTAAGTGGTTTTTCATGTGGTTTATCATAGTGGTTTATGTTAGTCGTTTTGGAAGTGGTTTTGTAAGTGGTTTTTCATGTGGTCTATTGTAGTGGTTTATGTTAGTGATTTTGCAAGTGGTTCTGTAAGTAGTTTTGCATGTGGAGGCAAACGACGAGGGCGTGGAGGCCGACGCAGGGCACGTGCTGCGGTGGACGATCACGGTGATCATGGTGACGATGACGATGATGGTGACCAGCACGGGCCTGGTGGGAGAGACGCTGGAGGCCATGCTGGTGTAGAGGGTGTTAGTCCTCATCATGGCGGTCATGGTGGAGAGTGGTACGGGTCCGGTGTGGGAGATGGTTCGGCCCAGGGTGACGGTGGACTTGGATCAGGGCCACTCGGGGATTACTTCGTTGGTGTCCCTGCTGATGACTACGCACTTCATGAGAGTCAGCCATGGGTTAGTCCGGAGACGCTATTTTCAGACTTGCTGGCTAGTGATGGTCTTGATGCGGAGTTCGGCGGTTCACACTTCATAGATGAGACCAGTGCCATTATGCAGGAGGATGATGCGGCACGTCGGCGGGATCAGATGACGGGGACACAGGCACCCTTAGATGTCCATCTGAACGAGCCTCCTTCCGTGCCTGCTCATGAATATTTTGCATTGGGTGGTACCCCTCCTTCCGCCTATACTGCTGGGTCACATTCGGTTGCCGGACCGTCTAGGACACCCATCCGCAGAGAGTCAGTTCCTTCAGGGTCTTCCTCACGTCCTTTGCCAGTCCAGCCTAGGCCACCTCCACAGGCAGACCCGGATGATGACGAGGATGACATTGAGGACGAGGAGCCACTCGTCCGGAGAGGCCAGAGGACACGGGTTCCCCGTCGTTGCTTCACTGGTTCGTATCTATTTAGATGACCTCATTCTGTTGTATGACTTATGTTTATGATCGGTGTTGTATGTTAGCTTGCTTTGTTTATTTAAGTTATGTATGTGTAGGATTGTAGTTGTATTTTGTTATTTATGTTACGTACCTTATTGACTTCTCGTGTATCAGTTACTTTGAAAATTTGTGTACCTTGTTTATTTAAGTTATTTAAAAATCGATCCAAACATAATGTCACAAACTAGTAATTGATTCCTCGGTCCAACTTATACATGAAAGAAAAGAAACATGGGATCAAATAAAAAGTTCGCATCCCTCGAAGAAACAAGAAAATTGCTCGCCGTTAGATTTATAAAGGAAACTAGATTTCATCACATGGCCACAGAAAGCTTGCAGCAACTTGGGATGTCCCGTATCGAATTGAAAAGGTATTAAAATTGGGGGCTTATTCACTCCAAACAATATATGGAAGACATATACATGATACCTGGAACGTTCCATCTTTAAAGTCATATTATAGCTAATTTTAAGCAGTGAATGAACTACTTTTTTTTTTCTACTCATAAGTTTGTTCTCACATTGGATTTTGTTTGGAGAGGTTTTAACGGGACTTGATACCACAAATATGTATGCTATCAAGTCATTATTTAGCATGCATTGCATATTAATTAGAATATAACTTGTTTTACTCTCTAACGTCATAACAAATCCCCAAGCCAACATCCCAAAGCTGGATATCAACATATTCAAAATGAAATAACATTACACAAAATTTGGTTACAAATTTGTCCATCAGTCAATTATCAATATTAATACTAACACAAACCAACCACATAAGTCGGATCAAAACAGAATTACCAAACTAAATAGTTCAAACTCAAATACAAACAAAAGTATTAAAAGGACTATCAATCTTTTTTCTCCAAAATAGCAGCACTTTGCCCTTATCCTCAGCAAGCACATCATCATCAACGAGCTCACCATTGATGGTAACCTTGGTGACATCTAACTTCCTGACGTCCACCTTGGGTGTAATAGCCTTAATCTGCACTATAGCTCGATCAAAACTTGCACGAACACCTCATAAACCTCACCTTCCAATTCTTGCACACTAGCAACTAGTTTACCTTTTCCTTCTCCAAATCCTTTTCCTTTTCATCCGTAGACCCTAACCAATTCTTCAAATTATGCAGCTCCTCGTCCTTGGCCTTCAATAACAAGGTCATTTCAGCAATCACCTTTTTCTTTTTCTCCACTGCTTGGGATAACTTCTCAGACGATTTTATTTTTTTCTCTTTTATAAAAACTACCTCCTACATACGCCCTATGGAAAGCAACCGAGCACCCATAACCTGTAACTAGCAACCATATATAAGTATACTTAATGAAACAAAAATATAACATCAATACGACAAACATAAGCTAACATACCTGGAGATATTGACTCACTCCAACAAGACCTACATCATCTACAAGCTTTATATCTACAGGACATTGCCCTACCTTATCTTCCAAATTAGAAAATGAGAAATGCTGAAACCAAAGGGACCCAAAATCCTCAATACCACTATACCCATCAAGAGCTTGACCTTTAACAATGTCTTCATCCCCAACATCTTTAACTTGCACTACTTTCACAGGATTTCGCTGCGATGCCTTTACGTTTAGTCTTCTCTTCATACTAATTTGGGGACCAATCTTGGATTGGACAACATCCCCACGTCTTTGTCAATATTGACAGCAAAACTCTCTTTCTCATTCTTTTTCTTCCTATTAGAATAAGATTTCAAACCTGTAGTAGTGGTATTGGATGCTTTCTTACCTGCAGCACAAGCATTAGCGATTCAATTAAACAAAATTCAATCAACCTAAACACACGAAAACCCACACGCTGCAAAAGCCTAATTACCTAGATAATCTTCAATAGCCTTCCTATCTAAATCTAATTTTAACATTTTTCGAAACTAACAAGAGCTTTGACATGTGACATAACCATCCACATCAGCATGCCACGTGTCACTGGTTACCACATCAACAGACCATTACACGTGGCCGAACTATGGAGTGACATGTGTCACTAACAACCCACGTCATCAAGCCATGTCGTTCATGAAAAATGGGTCAGGGACTAACATGGTACACTTTTGTCAATTTTAGAGATGTAATTAGTGCAATTAAAATCTCAGAGAGAATTTTAGTGCACGATGCCAATCTCAGGACCATTTTAGGATTTATCTCCAAGATGATCATCAAGTAAAAAGGAAGTCATCCTCGCATAGTTTTACCTTCACAAACATTTTTTTAAAGTATTTAAATGAAGATTGTACAAAGCCAAGACTAGCCGACCAGGATGGCTACTCAAATTCACCCACAACCCCGCCTAACACTAACATACCTTAGCTTGAAATAACTAAAAAAATCTCATATAATAATGGATACTTAAGTACATGCATCGGATTTTCAAATGCATGAAGAAACCCCACAAAGAAACCACAGTTCAACAACATTAACACACCACATTCAATGTCAGTAAAGGGGAGACGTATAATTAACTCGGCCAGTATATAGGTATAAATATAGAAATAACACCAATCATCATGTCTCTCATACACTCTATCATTCTTAGCACAAGCTAAAAATTCTACACTAGCATTAGGACCTTACCTAACCTAAACACTAGTTTCTAGCTCCTTTATTCACTCATCATGCTCAAACACTTTCTAAAAAAACTCTTGAAGAGTTACGAGGGAAGTAACCCCTTCCAATTTAATTTAATTCATAACCATTAATTACACACCATACAAACAATTACACAAATCTACAACAACTATCATTAGTAACTGTGCAACGTGTCACATCTATTTATTGACAAGGCAACATAAAGAAGTCAAAGACTAAAATGCTCCTACTTCGAAGAGAGAGATTGGGAGCTCTCTCTACAATCGTCGATTTTTTTTTTTACAAAAGGTCAACCTGCCATCTTGAAATAAATAGGTCAAATTTAGGGACTATGATTTAGATGGTATAGTTTGGCAATTGTTAGCAAATATCTCGAATAATGGCCACATAACAAATACGTATAGCTCTGCAATGTCATCCCATTTCTGAGTTGTTACAAGTAGTCAAAGCGCGAACACGCACAGTGATTTCCGCCACTAAAAGTTCAATAACCAAATACATTTTAAAATAACTAAGATCATAAGATCTATATAATAAAGAAGAAGGATAATATAAGGGATGAACAATTTATACAATTGACTCCTTCTCTTATTTTCATAAAATTCTAGTATAGATTTGAGTGTTGTAATGTCATTTGTAGATATTCATCTCGCTGTGTTCCAAAAAAAACCCACGTATAGATAGCCTAGAAGTAACAAGGAAGCTCGAGTAGACTTCAAGGAGCCTCTCACCTCGGACCAATCAACCAACATGTAAGATATTAATATATATTATATTTAATAATTTATTCAAATATTTTGTAATTTTTTTAAAAGTGCGCGCCACCACTACAAGCTGCAGTGCAAAAGCCAATCTCTTGCCTTACAACAAAAACAACTATGGCTGATAAAAATGGCTTTATAAAATGAAAATCGCTTTTGATGGTATATTATTTAATTTAAAAGAGAATAATAGTTATGTAAAAGTAAGATAACGTTGGGGATGAACCATTCACATAATTGACTCTCTCTCCTAAATCTATTCTCTTATTCTTATAAAATATTAGTATTGATTTGAATATCAAATTTTTTTTTGTAGATACTCACTTAACTTGTGTTTAAAAATAAATCAACGTATAGTTTATCTAGAGATAACAACGAAATTTGGGTACAATTTTCAAAGCCTCTCACCTCTAAATATTTAACAATTATTTTTTTTAAAAGTATGTGCCACCGTCACAAATTTGTAGAGTAAAAGTCAATCTCCTATCTTTCAACAAAAGCAATTGTGACTGGTAAAAATGACTTTATAAAATGAAAATAAATTTTAATAGTATATTATTTAATTTGAGAGAGAATAGCAGTTAAACAGGAGAAAACCAATAAAAATAAGAGTTCAAAGATTTACTCAAATTATAGAGTTATATTACCATCTTTAATCATTCATTCCAAATAAATTTTGAATATTTAGTGAAGATATATATTAACAAATACTAATTTGGATAATTAATAATTTTTATTGTTAATAAGAACCTGTAAAATCCAATAATTGACTTCATGCATGATTTTTCTCTCATAATGCTGAAATATATATTTACATGTATAAGATAGGGTTAACCATAAAAAATATCCTTGAATTATTTAAACATTGACAAAAATACACTTGAATTTTACTATTGACAAAAATGCCTTCAAGTAATTTAAAAACACAACAACAACACCCAACAATAAATATATTTTTTCAAAAAATACCTTAGAAATTGAATTTTGAGGCAATTTTTTGTAAGTATATTTATAAAAATAATATATTATTATACATAAAAATTGGTGATTTTTCGTTAAGTATATATATTTTTATAATTTTTTTTTTGTTAACAACTAATAATACTTTTAAAAAATCACAAAACAATATATACATAACAAAAAATCATAAAATTTTAAGAATAGTAACATCTCATTTTTCTAATTATGCTTGTAAAAAATTGCATCAAAATTCATTCTCTAATATATTTTTTGAGAAATACATATTTAATGTTAGATAAATGTTAGTTTGTTTGCAAGATTATCTAACATTAAATATGTATTTCTCAAAAAATATATTAGAAATTGAATTTTGATACAATTTTTTGCAAGCATTATTAGAAAAAAGAGATATTATTATCCTTAAAATTTGGTGATTTTTCATTGAGTATATATTTTTCTTGTAATTTTTTTGTTAACAACTAATAATACTTTTAAAAAATCACAAAAATATATATACTTAGAAAAAAATTACCAAATTTTAAGATTAATAATATCTCATTTTTTTAATTATGCTTGTAAAAAATTACATCAAAATTATATATCTAAGATATTTTTAAAAATATATATTTACTGTTGGGTATTGTGTTTTTAAATTATTTAAAAGTAATTTTGTCAATAATAAAATTCGGGTACATTTTTGTCAGCGTTTGAATAATTCAGAGACGTTTTTAGTGGTTAAACCTATAAGATAATACATTTTAAATATGTAATTATTACTGGCTTAATTTTTATCAAAAATAATACATAGTTTATTAATATATATATATATATATATATATATATATATATATATATATATATATATATATATATATATATATAAATAGAGTTGGCTAGTTGAATCTGGAAGAATAACCATAAAGAGATGGATATCTGAGAACGTGCAGCTTGTCATTAAACTGCAAGTGGCTTCAGCGCCATCGATCGATTGATGAGGATCAAGCTGCAATTGATGGGGATCTGTGATCGGTTGACGAGGACTTGCATGTTCTTCTTGTCTCTCTATTTTTAAGTTTTTATTATGAGAATTAATTTATGTTATTTAGATTATTTTTTTAGTTTAATATTGATGGTAATTAATTATGGTAAGAATACATATAAAAATGAGTTAATCACTAAAAATGTCCCTAAATTATTCAAACACTGATAAAAATGCATCCGAATTTTACTATCAACAAAAATGCTTTTAAATAATTTAAAAACACAACAACAATACCTAATAGTAAATATATATTTTCAAAAAATATTTTAGAGATTGAATTTTGATGTCATTTTTTACAAGTATAATTAAAAAAATGAGATATTATTATTTTTAAAATTGGGTGATTTTTTTATAAGTATATATTTTTTGTGATTTTTTAAAAGTATTATTAGTTGTTAACAAAAAAATTACAAAAAAAATATATACTCAACGAAAAATCACCAAATTTTAAAGATAATAATATCTCATTTTTTAATCATGCTTGCAAAAAATTGTATCAAAATTCAATTTTTAATATATTTTTTGAGAAATACATATTTAATGTTAGATAATATTACAAAAAAACTAACATTAAATATGTATTTCTCAAAAAATATTTTAGAGATTTAATTTTGATACAATTTTTTACAAGCATGATTAAAAAAATGAGATATTATTATTTTTAAAATTTGGTAATTTTTTGGTAAGTATATAATGTTTTGTGATTTTTTAAATGTATTATTGGTTGTTAACAAAAAAAATTATAAAAAAAAATATATACTTAACGAAAAATCACTCATTTTTACGTATAATAATATATTATTTTTATAATAATGCTTGCAAAAAATTGCATCAAAATTTAATTTCTAAGGTACTTTTTGAAAATATATATTTACTATTGGATATTGTTGTTGTGTTTTTAAATTCTTTGAAGGCATTTTTGTCGATAGTAAAATTCGAGTGTATTTTTATCGGTGTTTAAATAATTCGAGAACATTTTTTATGGTTAATCCTAAAAAAATTTTATATCCTAAATTATTCAAGCTGTGATGTAAATAATTTGACGAACCAAAAAAAAGAGAAAGAGTGAAAGTCAAGAGAGGAAAAAAATTAGTTCTTCTTATTTTTGATAATTTTCAATAAATAAAAAAATAGAAAAGTAAAAAAGTTTATGAACTCTTTATTATTCTTCATGTTAAATTCAACTTTAACATTTTCGAACGTGACATCAGTTTTGACATTACCAGACACTAAGAAGTCTAACACCAATATATCCTCATCATTCAATTTCTCAACATCTGACACCTATCTAGATTCGGGTGACCAATTCAAAGAGAATTTTAAAGCAAGATGATCATCAAGATAAAAAGAGAAGTCATCCTTGCATGGTTTTACTTTCATAAACATTTTTTTAAGTATTTAAATAAAAATTTGTATAAAGCAAATACTAGCTGACCCGGATAGCTACTCAAATTTTTATTCTACATGATTAAATTTTTATTTGAGAAAATTTAGAGGATACATATTTATCATTGTGCCTTGTGTCATATACGACGTTCTGTTACCAAGTTAATTAATTAATTTCGCTACGAAAAACTGTTCCAATAAGATACAAATCAAGTAACAAAAGTAAGTCTTCTTTCACTTCTCTTCGACGTTCATTGACTTTGTGAGATACAGAAATTGCATAAAAAAAAAGTAATAATGTTTAATTTTAATAATATTTATTTTTTGAAAATTAAATATTTGAATTCATCATGCACTAATGTACGTAATTATGTTGGAATTTAATATTTGATCATTTGCCTTACTCATCAAATTACATTTTTTTAACATGAAATCGTAATCAAGTTGTTTTCTTAATTTCTTTTTCTGCAGGAATTTTTGGAGTTGGCGGACAATAATAAAAAATAAATTAAGATATAATTTTTATCTGAAAAAAAATTAAACTATTGATAAATTTATTTATAAATAAATAAATAAATTATTCAAAAAATTAACCTGCTATCTTAAAAGATTAACCTGACATCTCAAAATAAATAGGTCAAAATTTAGGGACTATGATCTATATAATATAATTTGGCAACTGTTAACAAATATCTCGAATAATAACCACATAACAAACACACTGTATTATAGCTCCGCAATGTCATTATCCATTTTTGAGTTGTTACAAAGTAGTCAAAGCTGCGAACATGTATAATGATTTCTACCACTAAAAATTCGATAACCGAATATATTTTAAAATAAATAAGATCACAAGACCTATATAATAAAGAATAAAGATAACATAGGGAATGAACAATTTACACAATTGACTCTTTCTCTTATTTTCATAAAATTCTAGTACTGATTTGAGTGTTAGAGTGTCTTTTGTAAATATTCATCTCGTTATATTTCAAAAAAGACCGACGTATAGCTTAACCTAGAGATAACAATGAAGTTCGAGTAGACTTCTGAGAGCCTCTCACCTCGAACCAATCAAACAACGGACGGAACATGTAAGATATTAATATATATTATATTCAATAATTTATTCAAATATTTTATAATATTTTTTTCAAAAGTAAGCGCCACCGCCACAAGCTTGTAGGGTAGAAGCCAATCTCTTATCTTACAATAAAAGCAACTGTGGCTAATAAAAATAGCTTTATAAAATGAAAATGGCTTTTGATGGTATATTATTTAATTTAAAAGAGAATAATAGTTATGTAAAAGTAAGATAACTTTAGGGGATGAACAATTCACATAATTAACTCTCTCTCTTAAATTTATTCTCTTATTTTCATAAGATCTTAGTGTTAATTTGAGTATCAGAATATTTTTTGTAGGTATTCACTTAGTTTGTGTTTAAAAAAATCGATGTATAACTAATCTAGAGATAACAACTAAATTTAGGTAGACTTTTTCGAGCTTCTCACTTCTAAATATTTTATAATTTTTTTAAAAGTGTGTGTCACCACCACAAGTTTGTAGAGAAAAACCAATCTCCTACTTTTTAACAAAAATAACTGTGGTTAATAAAAATGACTTTTAATGGTATATTATTTAATTTGGGGGAGAATAGCAGTCATGTAAAAATAAAATTCAAACAAGTCTCACACTCTTACTCTCGGACTTGTATCAAAATAACATTGCCAGAAATAAATGAGATAGTATCTCCATTTATTCATCAAAAAAGGCGCATTCTTTGAAGCCAGAATGGATTTTCCTTGATATCTTGCTTTGGCTAGTATCCAATCACTTCTAAATATTTTATAATTATTTTTTTAAAGTGCATACCACCACCACAAGTTTGTAGAGTAAAAGTTAATCTCCTACTTTTTTAACAAAAACAACTATATTTACTGTTTAGTAAAAATAGCTTTATAAAATAAAAATAGTTGATGGTATATTAAACAAGTCTCACACTCTTATTCTCAAGCTTGCTCTGACTAGTACCCAATTAGACTTCAAAGAATTCTAACTTTCTTTAATTTTTTTAAATAAACATTAATTGAAAATAATAGCCTTTTATTTGTTTTGAGAGATAATGATCCAAAATGATCAAATCTGTTGGCCTTATATTATTATTGGCCATCTAAGAGATTTTAGAAAAGAATATAAAATAAAATGATATTATATTCAA
This sequence comes from Arachis hypogaea, assembly GCF_003086295.3. NCBI lineage: Eukaryota > Viridiplantae > Streptophyta > Magnoliopsida > Fabales > Fabaceae > Arachis > Arachis hypogaea. Next base: position 146,611,227 of record NC_092046.1, read on the forward strand.
CTTAATCTTAAGATATTTTATAAATTCATCTTATTTTATAATTTTTTTAAATATAAAACTAATTTTATATTCTCTCACATATGTAATTAACCTTAACACTTAAATAGTAGAAAACCAATGAAAATAAAAGCTCAACCATTTACTCAAATGGTAAAGTTTTGTTATCCCTTTTAATCATCTATTCCAAACAAATTTTGAATATTTAGTAAAAATATATATTAATAAATAATAATTTAAATTATTAATAAAAATATGCAACGTGCAAAATCTAATCATTGACTCTACAGATGATCTTTTTTTCAGTAGCTAATAATTAACTAGCTATTAATAATAATAAATAAAATATATATTTACATGTATAAAATAATATATTTTAAATATGTAATATTACTGGCTTAATTTTTATCTAAAATAATACATATTTTATAAATAATGAGTATATATATATATATATATAGCTGTAGTCACCAAAAAAAAAAATATATATATATATATAGCTGACTAATTGAATCTAAAAAAATAACAACAAAGAAAGATACATAGTTGAGAACGTACAATTTGTTATTAAACTGCAAGTGAATTCAGCACTACTGATCTATTGATGAGGATCTGCATATTCTTCTTATCTCTCTGTTTTTAAATTTTTATTATGAGAATTAACTTAATTAGTTATTAACAATTATAATTATTAATCATTTTATATTTAAAATACTCTAAACTTTCCAATATTTCAATATTATTAATATTACAAAGTGGTTATCTAAATTATTTTTTATTAGAAACAATATATATTTAAGGGCAAATCACTATATTAAGCCAAGGGTAGAAGGAAATTACGCAAATCAGCCAATTGAAAAACTGGTTCATGAATCCACCAATGCACATTACTATATAGTTCAAATTAGCTTGTTTCGAACTCAGTTTACATGTAATTCGAACTACACACACACGCACACACTCACTAATTCGAATCAACCTTATTCGAATTACACCCAAGGACGAAACCCTAAGTAATTCGAATCGGGTTGATTCGAATTACTCGTTTGTTAGCTCTAGTAGTAATTCGAATTGGGTTGTTTTGAGTTACACTTGGTTCGCATATAAAAGGAGTTCGAACCACCCTCATTCAAATCACTTTTTCAAACTCATACCCCATCAAATCCCAGAGAAAATGACCCAGATTCGCTCCAACAAAGGCTTGAGCAGGATACTGAGGCGATGGGGGATGATCCGGAAAGACTATATCGTTTGGATGGAGTTGCTCATATAGCAGGGGTCATCAACGATGAGGTTAGTAGTTAAAGTTATTTTTTTAGTGGTTTGTTTTAGTGGTTTTGCATGTGGTTTATTATAGTAGTTTATGTTAGTGGTTTATTAAGTGGTTTTGTAAGTGGTTTTGCATGTGGTTTATCGTAGTGGTTTATGTTACTGATTTATGTTAGTTGTTTTGGAAGTGGTTTTGTAAGTGGTTTTCCATGTGGTCTATTGTAGCGGTTTATGTTAGTGATTTTGCAAGTGGTTCTGTAAGTGGTTTTGCATGTGGAGACCGACGTAGGGCACGTGCTGCGGTGGACGATTACGGTGATCATGGTGACGATGACGACGATGGTGACTAGCACGGGCCTGGTGGGAGAGACGCTGGAGGCCATGCTGGTGTAGATGGTGTTAGTTCTCATCATGGCGGTCATGGTGGATGTACAGGTCCAGTGTGGGAGATGGTTCGGCCCAGGGTGACGGTGGACTTGGATCAGGGCCACTCGGGAATTACTTCGTTGATGTCCCCGCTGACGACCACGCACTTCATGAGAGTCAGCCATGGGTTAGTCCGGGGACACTATTTTCAGACTTGCTGGCCAGTGATGGTCTTCATGCGGAGTTCGGCGGTTCATACTTCCTAGATGAGACCAGTGCCATTATGCAGGAGGATGATGCGGCACGTCGGCGGGGTTAGATGACGGGGACACAGGCACCCTTAGATGTCGATCTGAACGAGCCTCCTTCCGTGCCTGCTCATGACTATTTTGCATTGGGTGGTACCCCTCCTTCCGCCTATACTGCTGGGTCACATTCAGTTGCCAGACCGTCTAGGACACCCGTCCGCGGAGAGTCAGTTCCTTTAGGGTCTTCCTCACGTCTTTTGCCAGTCCAGTCTAGGCCACATCCACAGGCAGACCCGGATGATGACGAGGATGACATTGAGGACGAGGAGCCGCTCGTCCAGAGAGGCCAGAGGACACGGGTTCCCCGTCGTTTCTTCACCGGTTCGCATCTATTTAGATGACCTCATTATGTTATATGACTTATGTTTATGATCAGTGTTGTATGTTAGCTTGCTTTGTTCATTTAAGTTATGTATGTGTAGGATCGTAGTTGTATTTTGTTATTTATCTTACATACCTTATTGACTTATCGTGTATCAGTTACTTTGAAAATTTGTGTACCTTGTTTATTTAAGTTATTTAGATGTTTTGCTTATCCTGTTGCAGTTACTTTCAAGATTGCACTATTGCCTTATTTATTTTAGTTAATTTTATATTTCACTTCAGAAATGGAACACATTGATTAATTAATAACCCACGCGAAATACATCACATTAACTGAAACAAAGTTTTTCACTTAACAACTTCAAGTAACAAATCCTAAACCAGTGGACTCTAAATACAAAAGTGATAACAACGTAATAATAAAGCTAAGAATATACCTACTCATCTCCTCCCCCGCGTGACTTAGTCCTCCGACCTGTGGGCAACTCTGACGTGTGTGTCCTGGTTACCGACAGAGCCCACATCTCTTCGGCCTGTTCGGATCCGCCTTGTCCATAGTAGTCAGTATCCTGGTAGACCTGGGACGTCCCTCGCTTGCACGCCTCTTGTTGGGGTATGGTATCACTGTCGGCCCATTGTACGGTGGCCAGAAACTCTCGGGAATGGAAGGTGTGAACCCCATCCGGTACACACTGAACACGGAGCTAAGACGATACACCTGGTGGACATACGGCTGCCAAGTTAACCGTGAATAGGCACAGCATGCCAGGGCGTGAGGACACGGGAAATGAAGTGCCTGAAAGTATCCACAGTCACATGTCTGAGACCTGAGTGACATCCTGTAGCTACCGAGTGAGAACGAACCAGTAGGAGTCGTCTCCGAAACGGTGAACTTCGAGTTATCTCTGTCGTACAAAGTCACCGTGAAGCACCTCGCCGTCTTCAGATTGGCCTCTATACACTTCACCAGATGTTGACTGAATTGTTGTCCGGTTCCCAGTTGGGCCTCAGTCTCTCTCCCCTTGCGAACGAATAGTTCAGCCAACCTCCCGTAAGTTGCCTTCACCAGTGAGAACACAAGGAGATTCCTGACCCCCTTCAGGATTGAATTAACACACTCGGAGATATTTGTCGTCATGTGACCAAATCTCCGACCCTCATCCCGATGCTGTGTCCACAATGAATACTCAATCTGGTTCGCCCACTCACACATGACAGGGTCTTCAGACCGTAGAATATCAAACCAGTAATCGAACTCCACTTTAGTCTTAGCATAGGCTGCATTCATAAGAAGCCTCATTGCGTCCTTGCCCTTGAAGGTCAGGGCGAAATTTGCTGTGACATGTCGAATGCAAAATGCACGGTAGGCAGCTGGAGGTAGCCATCCTCCGTCCGGAGCCTCAAGGGCAGCCTTGATGCCGTTATGCCTGTCTGATATAACCAACAGACCCGGCTACGGGGTCACGTGCTGACGCAGGTGGGAGAGAAAGAAGGACCAAGACTCGGCATTCTCACCCTCAACCAGTGCAAATGCAACAGGCAGAATGTTGGAGTTCCCGTCCTGTGCAATCGCGACGAGCAACGTTCCCCCATACTTGCCATACAGATGGGTGCCGTCAATACTGACCAAGGGCTTGCAATGACGGAATGCCTCAATACATGGTGAAAACGTCCAGAACAGTCGGTGAAAATAAGCTTGTGACTCGTCCACCTGACCCCCAACTCGAATAGGGCTCGTCCTAAGGACTGCAACAGTACCAGGCATCGTCAGCTGAACTCCTAACACCCACCTAGGGAGCTCGTTGTATGACTCATCCCAATCACCATAGATGTGAGCAACGGCCTTCTACTTCGCCAACCAAATCCTCCTGTACGTCGGCCTGAACTCAAAGTGTGCTGTCGTCGCACTCAGGAGCACCTTGATGCTGACGGATGCATCAGCCCTAACCATTGGCATGATGAATGCCGAGATCACATGATAATCCAAACTCCTGTGGTCGCTGGAGATGGACGTCGCGAGACACGTATGTGGTCCGTTGTACCGTTTGACTTCCCAAATGCCCTTGTGCTGCCGGAGACTAAGCCTAATCAACCATGTGCACCCATTCCCAAACTCAGAACACTTTCCAACATACCAGCGATAGTCAGACTCCACCACCTTGTACTGTACCCCACGTCGGATGCTGTACGTCTTCACACTTAACACAGCCTCATCTTTATCCTGAAACTGCTGACCAACCTGAAACTTTGTCAGACCTGCAGACCCTTCGGCATCTCTAGCACCAAATCCAGCAGGCTCCCCAGGAATCCCCTCCTGCCTCATGGCATCCAAGTCCAAAGATGAAAAGTGCGGAGGGTATTGCTGTGTGCCAGAGTTAGAACCTCCTCCCGCCCAAACTGGCTCACTCGCTCCAATATCATTGCCACTGTCATCAGCAATGATATCCGGCTTCACATCATCATCATCTGGATCATCCAACAATGCATCTCCCAGACCAGCCGGTGCAGCACACTGTAAAGAGGTCGGCACAGTATCCCCTATTCCAACCTCGCCCCCTCCACTACAGTTGAGATTAGCAGCGAACGGAGGGGAGGCGACAGGGTCGACCAGAGGTTCATACACAGGGACGGAGGAAGATGCACCAGCAAGTCTGGAACTAGAACCCACCGAGCTGGATACCACATCAACCAACTTCGCCAACAGTTCAGATGTCCTAACTTCGGAAAACTGCCGACGACAATGAAAATGACCTGCAAGTCCTCATCACTCCCGATCGTGAAACAATCATACTTCACGATTTCTTGCAGCACCGAGATTGGAATGCGATAGAAAAACTTCTTAACCCGTTTCAAGCCTTCCAGACAAAGTTTCTGTAGTACAGAATTAACTAGGTCATCATAGCTCGTGGTAGGCCTCATAAAAATACTGAGAGGATCCTTATCAATGAACTTCACACCGGATCGTGTTTTCCTCTTAATCGATCCTCTGTGGTGAACCAACACTACAAAACTCTCCTCACTAGCCATTTTTCCACTCTAATGAGATCAATTCACGTTCACACCATATTTATACACGTCTGGTCTTATATAATTCGAACCAACCTAATTCGAACTATACATTGTGTAATTCGAATCAGCCAGTTTTGAATTACTTGGGATTGCGTGCTGGGGAGTAATTCGAATCACCCTGATTCGAATTACTGTGTGTGTAATTCGAATCAGGCTGATTCGAATTAGTGTGTGTTTGCGTGTGTGTATGGTTCGAATCGAATTGATTCGAATTATATGTAAATGGAGTTCAAATTGATCTGGTTCGAACTACATAAAAACCTGCATTGGTTGATTCATGAACCAGATTTTGGTTTGACGGATTTGTATAAATTTTCTTCTCCTTGACTTAGTTAAGTGATTTGCCCTATATTTAATTGTAATTAATTTTATAGTAAAAATACATAAAAAATATATAAAATATCATCATCAAACAAATATGTTTTAGGTTTTTAAAAAACCTTATTTTTTTGTGTTTTCATTTTAAAAACATAAAAAATAAAATTAATTATATCTTAATTTTTTAAAATATTTATTAAATAATTATATCTTACGTATTTTTTTATGTATTTTTACTATAAAATTAGTTACAAGTAAACTTATTTTATTACTAATAAAAAATAATTTAAGCAACAGAAAATTTTATAGAATTCTTTTTTATTATATATGAATATGATTGTAAAATTATGGTCCCACTTGGTCAAATTTTTATTTGATAAAATTTAGAGAATACATATTTATTATTGTGCCTTGTGTCGTATACGGCGTTCTGTTACTAAGTTAATTAATTAATTTCGCTGCGAAGAACTGTTCCAATTAGACACAAACCAACAGAAAATATCATCATCATGTAACAAAAGTAAATCTTCTTTCACTTCTTTTTGACATCCAGTGATTTTGTGAGATACAAAAATTGCATAAAAGAAAAAAAAGTAATAATGTTTAATTTAATAATATTTATTTTTTGAAAATTACGTTTTTTTTAACATGAAATCATAATAAAGTTATTTTCTTAATTTCTTTTCCTGCAGCAACTTTTGGAGTTGGTGGACAATAATATAAAATAAATTAAGATGTAATTTTTATCTGAAAAAAATAAAATGTTGATAAACTTATTTATAACTAAATAAATTAGTTATTCAAAAAAGATAAATAAATTATTATTTTTATTTATAAATATTCAGAATATGGTTAAATACACATATAATTTAAATTAATATTTAAATATTTTATCAAACAAAAATATTTTTCATAGATATAAAACAAATTTTATTTATTTATAGACAAATTTGTCGATATTCTAAATTTTTTTAGATAAAAATAATGGTTTATTTTATAAAATAATAACAATAAAATAAAAAATGTCTCAAAAAAATTACATTCTCAAAAAATTTTAATATATAATAAAAATGTTTTTACAAAAAGTAATTATATCGAGATAGACTGAAGCGAAATATTTCTGGACTCAGTTTTCAATTCGTTAAGATATTTTTTGCCATTTCTATTTTTTAGAAAATATTTTTGTTAACAAGTAAATTTTTAGATCATATCGTAATAAAAATATTCTTTAAAAAAAAGGTTCTTAGTTGGTTCAGCAAAAGTTTGGTTCTTGTCCTCATTAATGTGGGAAAAAAAATCTCTGCCAAAATAATAATTAGTGAATTAAGTACTGTCCGTAATTATCTCACTATACACGCGCAAATTAAAAGTTTTAGTAAGTGCAAGAGAGAAATATAAAGATCTTTTGCATTTTTTTTATTCCTTTTAATTTGACAAAGATTAAACCGTTCAAAGTGACACAGAAATTTGGTTTTTTACAACTAACCTTAACACTTAAATAGGAGAAAATCAATGAAAATGAAAGTTCAAATATTTATTCAAATTATAGGGTTATGTTACTATTTTTAATCATTCATTCCAAACAAATTTTGAATATTTAGTGAAGATATATATTAATAAATACTAATTTGGATGATTAATAATCTTTATTGTTAATAAGAATATACAATCTACAAAATTCAATAATTAATTCCATGCATAATTTTTTTCATAATGCTAATAGATAAAATATATATTTACATATATAAGATAATACATTCTAAATATATAATTATTATTGGCTTAATTTTTATCTAAAATAATACATATTTTATTAATAATAAGTATATATATAATGTAGTATAAATAGAACTGACTAGTTAAATCTAAAAGAATAACAACGGAGAAATGGATAGCTGAAAATGTGCAATTTATCATTAAACTGCAAGTGGCTTCAGCACTCCTGAAGCTTCAGCACCACAGAATTGATTGATGAGGATCAAGCTGCAAGTGGCTTCAACACTACTGACAATTGATAAGGATCAAGCTGCAATTGATGAGGACCTGTGATTAATTGATGAGGACCTGCATGCTCTTTTTGTCTTTTTCTATTTTTAACTTTTTATTATGGAAATTAGTTTATGTTATTTAGATTATTTTTTATTAATTTAATATTAGTGATAATTAATTATAATAAGAGTACATAAGAAAATTTTATATCTTAAGTTATTTAAACTGTGATGTTAATAATTTGACAAATCAAAAGAGAGAAAGAGAAAAAATAGTTCTTTTTATTTTAATAATTTTCAATAAATAAAAAAAACAAAAAAATAAAAAATCTTATGTACTCTTTATGTAATTAAAATAACTAAAATACATTTTAAAATAACTAAAATCACAATATCTATGTAATAAAGAAGAAAGATAAAATAGGGAATAAACAATTTACATAATTGACTCTCTCTTATTCTCATAAAATTTTAGTGCTGATTTGAGTGTTGGAGTATCTTTTGTAATATTCATCTCGTTATGTTTCAAAAAAGATCAACATATAACTTAGTTTAGAGGTAACAATGAAGTTAGAGTAGACATTTGAGAGCCTCTCACCTCAGACCAATCAAACAACGGATGGAACATATAAGATATTAATATATGGGTTAACGATAAAAAACGTCTCGAATTATTCAAACGCGGACAAAAATACACCTAAATTTTACTATCGACAAAAATATTTTTAAATAATTTAAAAACGCGACAAAAATGTCCAACAGTAAATATATATTTTCAAAATATACCTTAGAGATTGAATTTTGATATGATTTTTTGCAAGTAAAATTAAAAAATGAGATATTATTATTCTTAAAATTTGGTGATTTTTTTTAAGTATATATTTTTTTTGTGGTTTTTTAAAAGTATTATTAGTTGTTACAAAAAAAATTACAAAAAAGAATATATACTTAACGAAAAATCACCAAATTTTAAGGATAATAATATCTCATTTTTTTAAGCATACTTACAAAAAATTGTATCAAAATTCAATCTTTAATGTATTTTTTTGAACAATACATATTTAATGTTAGATAATCTTGCAAAAAAAACTAACATTAAATATGTATTTCTCAAAAAATACCTTAGAGATTGAATTTTGATCCGATTTTTTGCAAGAATAATTAGAAAATGGAGATATTATTATTCTTAAAATTTGGTGGTTTTTTGTTAAGTATATATTGTTTTGTGATTTTTTAAAAATATTATTAGTTGTTAACAAAAAATTATAAAAACTATATACTTAACGAAAAAATTACCAAATTTTAAGTATAATAATATCTTATTTTTATAATCATGATTGTAAAAAATTGAATCAAAATTTAATCTCTAAGGTATTTTTTGAAAATATATATTTACTATTAGGTATTTTTGTTATATTTTAAAATTATTTAAAAGTATTTTTATCGATAGTAAAATTTGAGTGTATTTTTATCAACGTTTAAATAATTTAAAAATATTTTTGATAGTTAACCCTTAATATATATTATATTCAGTAATTTATTCAAATATTTTATAATTATTTTTTTCCAAAAATATGAGCCACCCCACAAGTTTATAGGGTAGAAGCCAATCTTTTGCCTTACAACAAAAGCAACTGTGGCCAGTAAAAATGACTTTATAAAATAAAAATAACTTTTGATGATATATTATTTAATTTAAAAGAGAATAACAGTTATATAAAAGTAAGATAACATCGAAAAATAAACAATTCACACAATTCACTCTCTCTCTCTTAATTTTGTTCTCTTATTTTCATAAAATCTTAGTGTTAATTTGAATATCAGAATACTTTTTGTAGGTATTCGTTTAGCTTGTGTTTTAAAAATATCGACGTATAGCTAATCTAGACATAACAACGAAATTCGAATAGATTTCTGGAAGTCTTTCACCTCTAAATATTTTATAATTATTTTTTAAAAATGCGTGTCACCGCCACAAACTTGTAAAGCAAAAGCTAATCTACTTTTTAACAAAAACAATTGTGATGGGTAAAGATGACTTTATAAAATAAAAATGACTTTTAAATTTTGATAGTATATTATTTAATTTGAGAGAGAATAACATTCATGTAAAAATAAAAATCAAATAAGTCTCACATTCTTATTCTCAAACTCGCTCTGACTAGTATTTGGACTTCCGAAGATTATAATTTTCTTTAGTTTTTTTCTTTTAGATAAACATTAATTGAACAGAATAGTCTTTTATTTGTTTTGAGAGATAATGATCTAAAATGATAAAATCTGTTGGCCTTATAATATTATTGACCATCTAAGAGATTTTAAAAAATAATAAAATAAGAAATATAAAATAAAAAAATATTATATCCAATTCAATCTTAAAATATTTTATAAACCCATCTTATTTTATGAACTCTTATTTATTTTTTAAATATAAAACTAATTTTATATTTCTCTCACGTTTATAATTAACCTTAACACTTAAAAAAAAAACCAAGTCACCGAAAAAAAAAAACAATAAAAAACCGATAAAAATAAAAGTTTAAATATTTACTCAAATTGTAGATTTATGTTACTGCCTTTAATCATTCATTCCAAACAAATTTTGAATATTTAGTAAAAATATATATTAATAAATATTAATTTAGTTGATTAATAATCTTTATTGTTAATAAAAATATGAACCTGCAAAATCCAATAATTAACTCTATGCATAATTTTTCTCTCAGTAGCTAACTAATTATTAATACAAACAGATGAAATATATATTTACATGTATAAATAATATATTTTAAATATGTAATTATTATGGGTTTAATTTTTATCTAAGATAATATATATTTTATTAATAATGAGTATATACATAAAATGTAATATATATAGAATTGACTACTTGAATCTAAAAGAATAATAACAGAAAGAGATAAATAGTTAAAAACGTACAATTTGTCATTAAACTGTAAGTGACTTCAAGACTACTAATCAGTTAATGAGAAACTGCATACTATTCTTAACTCTTTGTTTTTAACTTTTTATTATGAAAATTAATTTAATTAGTTATTAACAATTATAATTATTAATCATTTTATATTTAAAATATTCTAAACTTTTTAATATTTCAATATTATTAATATAACGAAATGGTTGTCTAAATTATTTTTATTAGTAATAATATATATTTAATTGTAATTAATTTTATAGTTAATGTACATAAAAAATACATAAAATATAATCATCAAACTAATATATTTTAGGTTTCTAAAAAATTTTATTTTTTGTGTTTTCATTTTAAAAACATAAAAAATAAAATTAATTATATCATAATTTTTTAAAATATTTGTTAAGCAATTATATCTTACGTATTTTTTATGTATTTTTACTATAAAATTAATTATAAATAAATTTATATTATTACTAATAAAAAATAATTTAAACAACAGAAAACTTTATAGAATTCTTTTTTATTATATATGATTGTAAAATTATGGTCTACTTGATCAAATTTTTATTTGATAAAATTTAGAGGATACATATTTATCATCGTGCCCTGTCTCATATACGACGTTCTGTTATTAAGTTAATTAAATAATTTTGCTGCGAAGAACTGTTCTAATAAGACACAAACCAACAAAAAATATCATTATCATATAATAAAAGCAAGTCTTTTTTCACTTCTCTTTGACGTTTACTGGCTTTGTAACTTTATGAGATACAGAAATTACATAAAAAAAAGAAAATAATAATGTTTAATTTTAATAATATTTATTTTTTGGAAATTACGTTTTTTTTTACATGAAATCGTAATCAAGTTGTTTTCTTAATTTCTTTTTCTGCAGCAACTTTTGGATTTGGTGGACAATAATATAAAATAGATTAAGATGTAATTTTTATTTGAAAAAAAAATGTTGATAAACTTATTTATAAATAAATAAATTAGTTATTCAAAAAGATACATAAATATAAAACAAATTTTATATAAATATTGTTAAATACACATATAATTTAAATTAATATTTAAATATTTTATCAAACAAAAATATTTTTCATAAATATAAAACAAATTTTTTTTTTTTTTTTGGTGACTAAACAAATTTTATTTATTTATAGACAAATTTGTCGATATTCTAAAATTTTATTATATATGATTGTAAAATTAAGATCCCACTTGGTCAAATTTTTATTTGATAAAATTTAGAGGATACATACTTATCACTGTGCTTGTGTCATATACGGCGTTTTGTTACCTAATAACAAATATTTATCACTGTGCCTTATATTCTTGAAAATATATAAAATTTCTATTTTTAAAAAATATTTTTGTTAACAAGTAAATTTTTAGATCATATCGTAATAATAATATTCTTTAAAAAAAAAGCTCGTAGTTGGTGATTCAGCAAAAGTTTGGTTTTTGTCCTTATTAAAGTGAAAAAAAAAATTTGGCAAAATAATAATTAGTGAATGAAGTGCTGTCTGTGATGATCTCACCATACACGCGCAAATTAAAAGTTTTAGTAAGTGCAAGAGAAAAATATAAAAATCTTTTGTATCTTTTTTATTCCTTTTAATTTGACAAAAAAAAAAAGTCAAAAAAATTCTTCTAGAAATATTAATAACATTAAACCGTTCAAAGTGACACAAGGATTTTTAGTTTTTTACTAGCTTCGGTTATATACTATTATATTATACTCTTTCCATGTAGCACGCAATTTGAACACTATGTTTTCGTTCTCAACTCAAACACAATGACTATAGCAAAATTAAATACATAAATCTAAAGGCGGCTTCCCGAAAAACATGTGAAAAATTTGTATGAAAATATTTCTACATGAAGCAAACTATTTTGATGTTAGTACTCTTAACAACCATATATGGCGGTTTAAGTATGGACGGGTAAACATTAAACAATGCGTAACAAACTAAAGGGGAGTTCGGGGAATCAGCGGAGATTATTGTATTCATAATTTTAATTTTTTTATTATTTAATGTTTAATGAAAGAGAGATGTAAGACTCTGTATTTAAAAGAAAAAATTGAGACTAAAAAATAAAAATTAAATTAAGTCTTTATGTTAAATTTAGTGTAAAATATATTTAGTTTAAGATAAAATATGAAGACTAAATTAAATAATAAATTTAAAATTTAAAAATTAAATAAAAATATTTTTTAAATGATTAAAATTTTTATTTTCGTCACTTAAAATCTTAATTTTTTATGTCTTTATTTTCTAGAGATATTAAAGAGATTAGATTTTTGTGTACAAAACAAAAATTTTAGTTCCAAATACAATCCGTAAGAGAGAGTCATTAAAGACTTAAAGTAACTATCTTATTAGAGACAAAAAGCAATTAATTAAATAGAATAAGGTACTCTAATTATTTTTAGATATAGATATGAATATGTCGCACATTTTGATAACCATAAATATTGACTGAAATTAATTTTGAGACAATTCTATCAATTCAAATAATAAATTTAATTTTTATTTTATTTTATCCATACCTTATTTTTAATCAGTTTGATTTAATTTAAAAAATTCCAAAATAAATTAAAAAACTTATTTAAAATTAATATATATATTCATATCCTAATCCATAATAAAAATCAGGCCCAATAAATTTAAAAGCTCGCTTAAAAGGGTGGCCTTCACTGCATACCCGACTTTCTTAAAGAGGTCGAACATGTTAAAAGGGGCAGCTTATGCTTATCTAAGTAAGTAATTGTCTCGAATCTCTCCAACTATTTTTATCTTCTCTAAAAGATAGATCCGAACAAACTCCCAAGATAAAGGGAACGGTTATCCATTAATAAAGATAGAACTACTCTACTATAAATACACTGACATCCCACAGGTATAATTCACTTTCCAATCTACTAAAAATATGCATAAAGCCCTTACTAACTTAAGTATCGGAGTCTCTTGCAAGTACCATCCCCCACCTCCTCATGAGTAACTCGGACGGCGGCACCTCGACTCCTAAACAAGTCGGACGCTGCCTCACAAGGGATTTGGACCTCACGTCCAAACCTAAATCAACGTTTCAGGTAACTCTTGGAATATCAGTGCTATTGACGAGGGCCTGGAGCTCAACCCTTGATAATGGAGAATGATCAACAAAATGGTCAGACAACCACCCGACATGAATAGGATGCAAGCATATTAAAAAGACTTTGGAATACAATTTCTATGGATACCAGAAATTTTGTAAAAAATTCTCCTAATAGGCAGAAGATATCAAATAGGGATGATGATTCTGTTTCTATAATTAAATTAGATTAAATATACCAAACGGCAGAGACGAGGATAATGCACTCGTAGACACCAAACATGGTAGATGGGAAGCCGCATATTCATCACTGTCGTAAAAAAAAAAAAAGAAGAAAAGGGGAACGTAACTGATCCCAATCTCCTCGTGGAATATGATGGACAACGAGATCTGTGCTAACTTACATCCACGGAAAGAATCATGATACACACTCGTAATGGAGCGGTTGTTCCAAATACACAGGTTTTATGAAAAATAAATACATAAATAAAATGTCTCATATTGGTTAGTAATTGAAGGAAGAATGGAAAAATATTATTGGTAAAAACAATGAAACCTTTCTTCCCAATTTATGCAAAAAATATAACATCAGCCAATTTGAATGCTACTCAATCAGACAATGCATTGATGAATCCAGTTTCTTTTTCATTGGATTCACAAATTAATTACAACAGATCAATGAATAACACCAGAAATCTTCATGGCACATCTTTTATTGGTTGCTCACAAATTGCATTACTGCCAATGAATTTGAAGTTGTTTGCACACCAATAAAAATAGATGGTTTCCAGAAAGAAGAGCTCAATCTCCTCCCCAAAGTTCGAGAAATAGCTCGGATTAGGGAGAAAGCTCAAAAGTAAAGATGGCTCTAAAATAAAATCAAAAGGTGATCAGAAGGAGTTTCGCCACCAACGACCTCATCTGATCCGAATGATATCGGAGTACATAAATCAGGAGAAGAAAATATGACTGCTAATTGAAATGGACCTTACAAAATAGTGAGGTCCTAAGCAAAGGTTACTACAAAGTGTCCGACCTCCAAGGATGGGAGCTCCTGAGGTCTTGGCATGCTTGTAACCTAAAGAAGTACTACAGTTAAGTAGCAAATCTCGTGTATCGGTGTACTCTTTTTTCCGATTATAAGGGTTTTTTAACGAGGCACTAGCATGAGAACTAGGGGCACCCAAGGCCCTAGCGTGTAGATTTGTAAACGAATTTCTTAATAAAAAATTCATATCTCTTTCTTCAAAAGTTTCCATTTTAAAACACGTTAATTTAAGCTTGACAAACCGCAAAAATCATTGCCCGACCTCGAATGGTTGGCAAGATAAAGCGACGAGATACAAATTAATGTAAGAAGTTATATAAACAACTCGTATAAAGTGACCTCAATGAAATCGGATAAAAAACGAGATGTAAAAGTAACTTAATAAAAATCGACTACTCGAAGTCGGAACTAGGAAAGGAAACTAATAACCTAACAAAGTTGCAAAGGCTTAAGTCTCTGTCCAAGCAGAAGTCACAAAATGCTTGGGCCCGACATATGAAAAGATCAGGATTCAAGTAGGGGCACTGTTCATACCCTGACCCATAACAAAAATTAGGTCCAATAAAAATGAAAGGTCTGCCTAAAAGGGTGGCCTCCACCGCATACCCGACCTCCTTAAAGAGGTCGGACATGTTGAAAAGGGGTAGCTTATGCTTATCTAAGTAAGTAACTATCTCCCCGAATCTCTATAACTATTTATCTTTCCTAAAAGATAGATCTTAACAAACTCGCAAGATAAACGGAACGGTTATCTATCAATAAAGATGGAACTACTCTAACAAATGTGGTTATCTACTCTACTATAAATATACTGACACTCCTCAGGTATAATAATCCACTCTCCAATCTACTAAAAATCTTTATAAAATCCTTACTAACTTAAGTATTGAAGTCTCTTATAAGTACCATCCCTCACCTCCGAGTGATGTTACAAAATTTATGTCAAATTTGGTGATTTTATAATTTAAATTTTGTTACGATTTAATATTTTACGTACTTAATTTATTTTTTTAATTCATCAAATATCGATTTTCTCTATTTGTTTGGGTGAGCTATTGTGAGATATTATATAATTATTAAATCTGGAGTTATAGATAATGTATATATTTAATTTAATAATGATATTAAATATACATTAAAATTAATTATTAATATAAAATATATTAAAATATAAAATATATATTAAAAATAAGTCAAATTATATATATATTATAATAAATATTTAGTGTGTATAAAATATTTTTATTAATTTAATTAATTAATTATTGCAGAAATTAAAAGGAAAGTGATAAAAAAAATTTTGAGGTGATGATGCAACATAAAGCTTGTCGAACAGGAAATTAGCAATAATGTAGAGGAGGTATTATTGCAATTCCTTGTTGCTTGGAGTCTTCATTAAATTCGGCGAAGCAACATGCATGGTATAATATTATTGGACTCTTGCTCTTTTATAATTATTCTTCAATCAAACTATCATGAGCTATTTTAGCTTCTTGTATCTTACTTTAATTTGTAGCAGACACATCTTTAGGCTATGTAGCCTTATTTTGATATAAATTCTACATATTACTGTTCTTAATTATGTGAATACTGTATTTATTTGTCAATCAGTTATAATTCAAATAATATAATTTTTTCATACTCACTTAATACAGTTATAACTCAAATAATATAATCTTTTTGTTAGAGATATAACCATTAATGTTACCTTCTCCTATCAGCTTAAACTTTTGGGATGGGTAGTTTCATGACATGGTATCAGAGCTCTATGTTCAAAAGGTTAAGAGTTCGATCCTTGGAGAACCCCAAAAAGTGAAAAAGAATAGAAAATCAAGCAAACCCAAAAGAGAGGCTCTTGCTTGAGGGGAAATGTTAGAGATATAACTATTAATGTTACTTTCTCCTATCAGCTTAAGGCCTATGCAAGGGGAGTGTTAGAGATATAACCATTACTGTTACCTTCTCCTATCAGTTTAAACTTTTGGGATGAGTAGTTTCATCATACTTTTCATACTCACTTAAGAGATTGTGAATTTAAATTTTTCTATTTTTAATAGAAAAAATACCGTGTTTGTCAAAAAACCAATATAAAATTCAAAATATATAAAACCCTGGTTGTTAATTGGTTTCAAAACTATGGACGCATTTGTATGCTACTTTCCGCTAAAAACAATAATAGTAGCTATTTCATTTAACTAACCCGCATTTTTAGCGAGTTAATTTCGATTCGTTTACCACCCTAACCATGCATATAATATTGATATAATGATATTTGAACAGTTGAACATGTATAAATTGATACCTGATGATTTTTAAATATGATTAGATAGTTTTTATTATCATTCACTCTTTCTTGTTTCATTTTAAATACGTTTAAATAAAAGTTTATCTCATATATAGAGACCAATATATAATATTTAAATATATAAATATGATTATTTTGATTAACTACTATAATAGAAATACAAATAGAAATCTAAGGTAAGTAAAAATGCGTCGTCCTTATTAATTATGGATCCTCATTCACGGCTAATACGTCGTTGTCACATTTATTTTTTTAATTTTAGCTACGATTTTTTCATAGCTAAAGCCCGCTTTTTTATATATATATATAGTGACAGTGTCACAAGCTGATGCTCAGTGCATGTCGCAATACCATTAGATTTTATCTTTTTAATAAGTATAGCGAAAATAAATAAATAAATAAATAAAACAGATGAAGAATTAAAAAGACTAGCTGTATAAATTTAAAAAATACACAATAATTATATGGTGCAAGTATACGTACAAATGTATGAATTATTTCTGTCTTTATTTGCTAGCTAGAAGAACAAATAATTAATCCAATTGAATTCATCGTTCTCTGATCGATCTGGGCGAGTTGCCCACTAATCTGATCCTTCAGAAAAACAATTACGTAACTAGCACATGTATGTTTTAAAAAAATTGTGTAACAACTTACAATCATTATTTTTTTTATATTATCTTGTAAATTATTTAACATTAATAATTTTTTTGTATGCTTCTCAAATCACACACATGCACACGCAAACATACACACATATATATAATATAATTTTATTATTGCAGCATGTATCGTTTTATTATCGAAATATAATTAATTATGAGTTGAATTATTACTAAATTAATATTATATCATAAATAGAATTAATAAAAACGTAATTACACATATGATTATGATTATATATATAGTCAATGGATTATATGATTTAAAACAGTACTTACTAATTATAATATATTATTGCAAAATTATTATGATCTACGCGTACTTGTTATAATCCACATTGTATTTTTTATTTTTAAGAAGTCCACATTGTATATATATGGACATGTTTAAAACTCCACGAATCAAAATAACATATATATATATATATATATATATATATATATATATATATATATATATATATATATATATATATATTACAATGTATATATGAATTTGTACAATTAGAAGGTTTATGATAGAATTAGTTAGAGATTTTTAGAGCAGATATTCTAATTTTTTGATTTTTTTACTACTATTATACGTTTTATTATGTTTTGTGTTCGATTATTTTCTTTTTATCTATTATGTGGAATATAATAGTTCCAAACTTAAAGAGTTTTTTTTTTTTTAGAGATTTTAGACAAAAAAATCCTATGTTTCTTATTTATTCGTTTTTTGCATGGAGCTCCTAGTTTATTTTATTAGTAAAAAAGTGGAAGATGATTTGTGGGAGTCGGTTGCGATGTCTAGAGGAGGGTTTCGAATTTTTTACCTTATTTTTGCTGATGATCTGCTTTTTTTTTTGCAAGGCAACAAAATCCCAGGTTTAACTTGTCATGAATATGCTTCACTTCTTTAGCAAGGCCTCAGGATTAAAGGTGAATGTGGATAAATCCAAGGCTTTTTGCTCCAGAAGTATTTTAAATAGAAGAAGAGACTTATTTATTGTCATTTCATTTATTCGTTTTACTCAAAATCTAAAAAAATATTTGGGGATAAATTTGAATCATGAGAGGGCTAATAGAGCTTCTTTTTAAGGAGTTTTGGACAAGATTTGGTCTAGACTAGCCGAATGAAAAGGTAAGCTTTTTAATAAGGCAAGCAGACTTTGTCTCATTAATTCTGTTACTGCATCTATTCCCGTTTACCATATACAAATTGCTTTTTTTCCTGCTTATGTCGGTAACAAAATAAATTCTATCTATAATGCGTCAATTCTTGTGAAAGAAAAATACTGAGGGGAGAAGACTGAGTTTGGTTAACTGGAAAATTGTTGTTACTCTCAAGAAGTGTGATGGTCTTGGTGTTAGGGATGCTTACTGTGTTAACATTGCTCTATTGAAAAAAACTGGTTTAGCATCTTTTATACAGCAAAGAGAAGCTCTGGGTTCAAATGATGATAACTAAGTATTTATCTAATACTTCATTTTGGGAGCTTTCTTCTGTCCATAACCTATCTTATACTTGGTGTAGTATTAAGAAAGCTAGCAGATAACTTAAAGAAGGGTATTCTTGGTGTATTGGACCGTTGGACTAATCTTTCTAGTTTGACAAATGAAAACTAGAAGGCTCTTTGGCAGTGAATATTCTTTATGTTCATATTAGTGATTCAGATTTCAAGGTGCAAGATGTTTGGAGGGATAGCAGGTGGTGTTTAGAGAAGTGTTATTCTTCTATTCCTGATAATGTGCGAATTGAGCTCAGCAGATACAATCTTATTGTTCAATGTAGACCACAAGTTGGTTGGATCTGGGAACATTCTAACTTTTATACAACTAAAAATTAGTATGAATAGATTACGCAAAGAATTTTTAATTGGTAGCATAACAATAATTGACAGCGGGTGTAGAGATTAAAAATTTTGAAAAAGATCAAATTTCTTGTATGGCTTGCTCTTCATGAAACTTTGACTACGGTGTCTTTCCAAGCTAAAAGAGATCTTATTAATTCTAATATTTGTCCTTGTTATAATAAAGGGGAGTCTGTTTTTTATTATTTGTGTGACTGTAGTATGGCTATAAATATGTGGCATATGATCGACTTTTTTCTCAATCTTTTTTCTCGAACTATAACTTGTAGGATTGATTTGCTTTAAATGTTAAGAAGGATTATTTCATTTTCTTGTCTGCTGTGTGGTGGATTTGGCGAAGCCGCAACAATGACATTTTTAATTCTGGTCAACCTTGGTCTCCAACTAAATTTCAAATCCTTATATATAATTCTTGTCAAAATTTCAATAAATCAATTCATGCCTGAGAAGTCAATGCACCTCCTTTTTTGTTGATTGATTGGGTAGTTCTACCAGTGAATAAGTTCAAGATAAACTATAATACCAATTTTATAGGAGAAATTGGTTCAACGATTTTGGTTGTATCATCAGAAACTCAGCTGGCGAGTGCGTAAAATATTGTGCTGGTCCTCTTCTATTTAGTTCAGTTCTTAGAGGGGAGCTTTTTACTATTTGGCGGGATTTGGCTCTGGCTTGGGAGATGAGTCTTTGTGAAGTCATTTGTGAAACAGATTGTTTCGAGGCTGTTCTTTTTATACAAGCTACAAATGCCACTGTTCATGCCTTGGATAAAGATATTGTAGAAAAAAAATCAATATATGTTAGTTAGAGACTAGCGTGTTTCGCTTAATTCGATGCTACGTTCTACTAATATTGTTACTGACTCTTTAGCTAAAGAAGTTGCAAAGCATAATAAGCCTTATAAAGAATGAACTATTGGTACTGAGAATATTAGAAGGCTAATTCAAGAAGATTTAGAAAAACTTTTAACTTTTTAATTAGTGATGTACTTATATGGATACTTGAAGGGAGAGCTTGGTTCCTGGGAATTGATGCTGAGTTGTTATCTTCGGTGCCGACCTTTGAGCTTTGTGGAAGTCCGAGCTTTTCTTCGGGGAGATGTCCAATCGCGCAGAGCGTGAGCAAGGAACAAGGAGGGAGTGTACCTGCAAAGACACTCTAAAGCTTAAATCAGTATTGAGAATTCAATGTCCCCTTCTAGGATGGAAGATCCATAGTTGTAAGAACCGGACCGGACCGGCCGGTTCGACCGGAAAACCGGTGAACCGGACCCATAACCGGTCCGGTTGAGTGCTGTAACCGGATAAGGAAGAGAGCCGTTTCGAACCGGGTTGAACCGGCCGGTTTTGATGAAAACCAGAAAACCGGCGGTTTCTGGTTAACCGACCGGTTCGGAAATGTTTTTTTTTTTTCTTTTCCAAAACGACGTCGTTTTGGTTTATTTTTTTTTAAAAAAAAAAAGAAAAGTCCTACGGCGCCTAAGCCCCCCACCCCAGTTTTCAGTTTTCACTTTCCCCTTTTCCCCCCAAGGCCCCAACCCTAACGGCGCCTAAGCCCCCCTCACCTCACTCACCCAGCCCCCAGCCCCCAGCCGCCCGCCGTCATCCTCTTCGTCTCACCGCCGGTCTGAACTCTGAAGGAACCAACTCAACCAAGGGAGTAGGAACAGGACAGACCCGCGACGGCGCCACCCGCAAACTCGTCGTTGCCGCGAAGTCGCCGTTGCCGCCCAGTCGAAGTCGCCGTTCCATCGCCGTCGCCCTCGCTCTGTCGAACTCGCCGTTCCAGCGCCGTCGCCGTCGCCCAGTCGAACTCGCCGTTCCAGCGCCGTCGCCGTCGCCCAGTCGCCGTTGCTTTTCCGGTCGAACTCGCCGTTGCCTCGCCCTTCTGCTCTGTGACTCTGTGAAACAGGTAAGCTCCAGTTGACCAGTTCTGTAATGAGTAATCTGCTTCTGCTCTGTTCTGCACTAGAAGTTTAAATTTAATGATTGTTCTGTGAAAAATGCATTACACCCGCTCTGTTCTGTGAAAAATTTACTTTGTTTCTACACTTCTTGCTGACTTGCTGTTATGAATATGAATATGCTTGTTGAAATTGTTAAGCTGAATATCCTTGTTGAAAGCTTGAAATATGAAATTGTTGAATATGCTTATTGAAATTGTTAAGCTGAATATCCTTGCTGACTTGTAAGTTGTAAATTTGTTGTTTACTTGTTTTGTTGATTTGTACTGGAAATATGAAACTGTTGAATTATATGCTTGATTTGAATCTATGAAATATGAATATGTTTGTCTTGCTGAATAAGGAATTTAACTATTTAAGCATTTAAGGTTGCTGTCTTGGTGAATAGGAAATAGGAACTAGGGAATTTACTAATTTAGGATTGTTATTGTTTTATAATTTTGCGGTTTTGCTACTCCATATTCTTTTAGAATGTCTGCTGCGAATACACCATCAGAAACACCATCTTCGCAAGAACAAGGATCAACTGCTGATGCATCAATCGGAACCCAAAAAAACAATAATAGAGCAAAAAACGATCCTGCATGGGGTCATTGTAAACAAGTTGTGGAGTCTCGAAAAACAATTCTGCTATGCATATATTGTGAGAAGCTTATTAGGGGTGGAGGAATTCATCGGTTTAAGCTTCATTTGGCTGGAAAAGGAGGAGATGTTGAGTCTTGTCGAAAGGTGCCAGCTGCAGTGAGACACCAATTCCATGAAAGTATTGAAGAGCTTCGAAGCAAGAAAAGAAAAACTCAAGAACAATATGCCGAAAGTTATAATGCTTGTGATGATGTTGAAAGAGAATTTGACGAGATCGAACGTAATGAGATGCAACAACAACAAAAATCCAGGGTTCCAACACCTAACTCTAGAAAAGGAAAACAAGTCAAAGGTTTACAATCCTATTTTCCACCGGCAACAACACCCGGAGCTCAACCAACTATCAAAAGCGTTCTTCAAAGCAAAGAAATTGTGGAGAAGTGTGATATTGCTATTGCGAAATGGATGGTGGATGCCTCTGTCCCATTTAATGCGGTTAATTCAGCTTACTATCAGCCAATGATTGATGCTATTGCAAGCATGGGTGCAGGGTATAAAGGGCCAAGTTATCCAAGAGTCCGTGGGTATTTGTTGAGTAAATTAGTTGAGGATGTGAGGAAAATGATTGATGGTTATCGTGAGATTTGGAAGCAAACTGGATGCACTATTATGGCTGATGGATGGACTGATCGTTGTAGGCGTACTTTGATTAATTTTTTAGTTTATTGTCCTAAAGGAACTGTTTTTCTAAAGTCGGTTGATGCTTCTAATATCTCAAAAACTGCTGAAAATTTGTTTAAGTTGTTTAGGGATGTTGTATTGTTTGTTGGTCCTGAGAATGTTGTGCATATTGTAACGGACAATGCTGCAAACTATGTTGCTGTGGGAAGGTTGTTGGAGGCTGAGTTTCCTAAATTATATTGGTCCCCTTGTGCAGCTCATTGTGTTAATCTGATGTTTCAAGATATTGGGAAGTTGCAAGAAGTGAGTCAAACTGTGTCACAAGCTTCACTGATCACTAAGTATATCTATAATCATTGCTATCCACTGTTCTTGATGAGAAAGTTTACAGGTGGGCGGGAAATACTTCGTCCAGCTCCAACTCGGTTTGCTACTAATTTCATTGCTTTGCAAAGTATTTTAGCTCAAAAGGATCCTTTGAGAGCTATGGTGACTTCTAAAGAATTTACAAGCTCGGCTTACTCCAAAGAAGCCAAAGCTAAGAAATTCGTGGATCAAGTCTTGGATTCTAAATTTTGGAGTCAATGCACTGATATTGTTAAGCTTACTGAGCCACTTGTTCGTGTTTTACGTATTGTGGATAGTGAAGACAGACCTGCCATGGGTTTTCTTTATCAAGCTATTTATAAGGCTAGAGAAGAAATGGTGAAGAGGTTTCAGAAAAGAAAGAAGGTTGTTGATCCTTATTTGAAGATTTTGGATACCCGTTGGGATGCACAACTTAAGAAAAATCTTCATGCCGCTGGTTATTGGTTAAATCCAGCTTTTCGATTTAATGCTGGAGAATTTGAAAAGCACAAAGAAACGATTTCTGGCTTGTTGGATGTCATTGAGAAATATGCTTATGATGATCCTGTACTGAATTCTAAGCTGACAAGTGAGAAGAGGATCTTTAAGAATGCTGAGAAAGATTTTGGAAGACCCTCTGCAATACGTGAACGAAACACTGTTATGCCAGGTGAAATTTCTTCATAAATTTGGTCTTTTACTATTGTGATGTATTAATTATGTGATATTATGATTGTGATAAATTATTTATCTGTCTTTTTATGTTAAGATCAATGGTGGGAATCTTATGGTTGTGGAGCCCCAAATTTGCAAAAGTTGGCTATTCGTTTTTTAAGCCAGACTTGTAGCTCTTCAGGTTGTGAGCGTAACTGGAGTATTTTTGAACACATTCACTCAAAGAAGAGGAATCGATTAGAGCATCAAAAACTTAATGATCTTGTTTATGTTCATTACAACTTAAGGTTACAACAAAGGTACTTTTTTGATTGTTTTAAGTTGAAAGCATTATTTTAAAATCTTAATCATCACATGAGTAACGAAATATATTGATAACATAGGAACCAAATGAGAAACCAAGTTTATGATCCAATTTGTCTTGATGCATTTGAGGATCATTCGGAATGGATACTGGAAGATTCACCACCATTTTTAACTCCTGAAGAAATTGATGCTTTACGAAATGATCTTGCAAATATGTCTCTTCAATCACCTTTAGATGATTTAGGTATGCTTTTATTTATTTATGAATTTTGATCAACTATGATTTTTGTATGCCTTATAACATGTTTTATATTATTTTTTATCTTGATTTGTGAAACATTATCTATAATGCTAGATCAATTGGATTTGGAAGATGATCGGGATGAAGATGGAGCTAATAATTCTGTGGAAAATGCAAATCAAAATGAAACCAATCAGGATGTAGCTCCACATTTGTCAGATGAAGAGCAACTTGCCGACTTTGAAATCACTCCTTGGATTTAGTTTATGAATTGTTATCCATATTGTGTTTAATTAAGATACTAATGTACTAGTACTAACTACTTTCATGTTTATCTTTGTATTAGTTATATTTAGACTTTGAAACTTGGTTGTTTTTAAAATGTTGGTGAAGAACTAACGATATGTATTTTGAATTTATTAATTTTATGACTATTTTTAGTATTTTATATTTTTTATTTATGTGAAACTGGTTTTACCGGTTCAACCAGCGGTTTATCGGTTGAACCAATAAACCAGTGAACCAGTGACCTGACCGGTTCGATTATCGGTCCGGTTCTTACAACTATGGGAAGATCATACCTTTTTATGGGTGAAAATGTGCGAGTCGGTTACGCTTCTGCTTTATTACCTGTATTAAAGAGCAATAATAAGGGTGAAATGTTAGGTTGGACGTTTCACTTTTGGAAAGCAGTCCGTTAAACTGAGTTGTAACGTAAGTTGTCGATTAATGACGTTGAATGCCGATTAATAACTGTAATGCCGAACTATAACACCAGCTTTTTGAATAATAACGTGAATAATGCTGAGTTATGAATGATAATGCTGAGTTTATGATGTTGGATTTGTAACGGCCGGATCAGGTGAGTTTGCTGTTTTCTTTTTTTTTTTTCTTTGTCAGACACCAAAAGAGAAGACTACAAAATTTAAATTCTTTAAATTAAAGAATAAATGAACAAAAATACACATTTAAAATTTTTTAAAATAATAAAAATACACACAACAGAATCAAAATTATAATATCCACATTAAAGATAAATAACAATGGACAAAACTAATTCACTGTTAGAGCAGTTCCATTTTTGTTAAATGTAGTGTACTGTATATATGCGGCCAATAATAAAATGATGTAACGCTCTTTAGAATATTTGATGTGAAATTTCAATTCTATCGTATGTATTTTTGTTATCTCAAAAATCTTTCATATATATTTTTATTTATTTATTCTAAATTAAATTACCAGTAAGATATATATAGTGTAGAAGTAGAACTGTCTCTAATTTGTTGTTATTATGCATTAATTGATATTGATTCTTTAAAACTATATATTGGGAATGGGCAGCATGTGAAATATAATGATGATGCATGAGTTGTTATGTTTGCTTGTGTAGTTGTGTTGATAGCAATAATCTTCTGTCCAAATCAGGGTTAAGTAGTTTTGGTGGTGGTTTTTTTCTGATGTTTGATTAAGCATTTTTTTATAGGAAAAAAATTTAAAACGGTCCTGAAAATTATTTCGAAAAACAACGAGGTCTTTAACAAAAATAAAACTCAATTTGGTCTTTGACAATTACTTCAAAAGAATAATAAGGTTCCTGTGTAAAAAAAAATTAATATTATTTTTTTTGCACAGAAACTAATCAATCCAAAAAAAAATCAGAAACCAAATTGAATATTTTTTTTGAATCTCATTATCCTTTCGAAATAATTGTAAGGAGAGGGGAGTGGGGTATTCACTCTTCTTTATATGGTCCCTTCAATTCCCATCTTCTATTGATGTTTCTTCCATCACATGCATTGCCCTCTTTAGTCACCATCTATATAAATATATTGAGCAGTGTTTCTTTTTGGTTTTGCTCCTAGGTAAAATATGCCATGAATTTGAGTTTCCAACCTACCCAACAATTTAGCTATACAATAATAATAAATTCCTGGATCTAAATAATCAAATAGAAAGCCAATGAATAATAGCTCAAATGGCATAGTCTTCCCATATTCAATTAAGAAGTTGCGGGTTCGAGTCTCATATCTTTGATAAAAAAAAAAAAAACCAAATAAAAAATATTACTTAATTCCTATGTTCGGCATTTATCATCGATTTATATATTAAAGATTTTAATTAGAAAGAATATTAAAGACCATTATAAAATCTGAGAAGTTGACTAGTATTGTTTTGTATATTAGATAAAAATAAAACAAAATATTTTTTAATTATTCGGTTAGTTTTTATAATTTTTAAAATCTTTATAATAAGTATTTATAATTTAAAAATTTATATTGAATTTTTATACTAAATATAAAATTTTAATTAAATCATTATCCCTATTAACCCTTATCTTTCAAAAAGAACACAATAATTATGCATAATATTTGCTTTTAGAATATTTTATAATTCATCTTACAACAACACACGAAATTAAATATTCTAAAATATTTTGTATTTTTTAACAAAAAATAGTTGGTAAAGTTATAATTTAATTTTTTTTATTTCATATGAAAAGTTAATTATAAACTTTTAAACATAAATATTTTACAATTCATCATACAAAATTTTTAGTCGTTAGTTTAATATTTTTATTTTAACAATCTAACAACATATTTTTAGTCTATATTTTTAAAAATTATTAGTTAACTGCTGACTAAAAATAATAAATTATACTAATTCTTTAACATTTTGTAGCAAATAAATGTTATTCAAAATTTTGTGAGAATATAAATTAATTTAGACTAGTCCATTAAAGTATTGAGAATTCAAATTTTACCTTATATATACAATAATTAATTAATTAATAATAAATTTTTAAATAAAACTATAATTTGTGACTAATTAATACTTGGTCGCACACACTATTTAGGCCACATTTTATTGGGAGAGCACATTAAGGCTCAGAAGGACGTTAATTACTTCAATTATGGAGTAGATTTTGATCATGTTTATTAATTCATTTTTAATTTGTCACTCATTCAAAAGCTCTTCATTAGTTCTCTTTTCCCTTTGTTTTTTTTCTCTCCATGCATTATATTATTATGGTTTCTCATGTCCAGATTATGAAATCTGAGTGTCACATCTACTCTCTATACCCTTCTCAAGTTAGCTTGCATGCTTATACGATTCCATATCAAAAACTTTGGCACCATCTTATAATTCGTGTCACATGTATATGTTCACATACATACATTCGATGGCCACATACATTTGACAGATGTCAAGATCCTAAATGTCTAAAAATTGACCTATTTTAGTTTCAAGCTCATACATAACAAATCACACTATTAGGCCAAGGAGGAGTGTTTTGGAACAACAGAATTTGTGATGTGTAGTTATCAATTAGTTATCATTAATATTTTTAATGATGTGAGATAATATTTAATGGTATAAAATTACTTATTTTTCTTTTAATGGTTAAGTCTGGACAAATTTTAATAAAAATATTTGCCCCCTAAATTTTCTCTAAATATACGAGATATTTAAAATTATGTAATAATATTTATATATCTAATTTGGTGTTTATTTTAGAATTATGATAATTAGATATATAATTATTTATATATTTTTATTCAATTGTTTTAATTTTTGAAATAAATAATTTTATAATATAATATTAAAATTTTTATGACTAAAATTAAATGTCTAAATTTCAAACAAAATTTTTTAAAAAGAGATAAAACATAAGAGAGATATAATATGCCTATTTCTCTATCTAACCACTTCCATTTTTAAAATAAGTGGTAAAATAGAGAAGATATAAATAAATAAATAAAAATTATATATACACTAAAAGTCAACCACCAAAAAATAATTTTATACGTGCATCCAATTATGTAATACAACATCAGTAAAATATAATTATTTTTTATAATGACAACATGAATAGTCATCCAAAAAAATAAATATATTTAAAACCTTTACTCTATCAATGCATCAAAATATTTAACCATATTGAAATAATAAAACATGTCATGTTAGAATAATTAAATCTATAAGAATTTTTTTTCTAAAGTTAAGAGTGAGACTTAAACTCAAAATCTCTAGATGAGAATAAGAAGACTATACTATTTGAGCTCTAACTTGTTAGCTAATAATAAGATTTATTTATTAGTATATAATATGATAAAAAAATTTATAAGATATCATATATGTATTTTAATACATGATAACTTATTAATGATTGATTTTTTTTTTTAAATATAAGTTTCTTTTGCAATTATTTGCACCATATATGATATATTATAGGATGGATGCGAGTGACATTATTGGAGGTCGGAGTAGGGTATATGTGTAGATGAATTTCCATGGGACATGTGGTGTAGAAACAGTGATACAATGTATATGTTTTTGTCATTTGAGATAAGAAGATATGTCAAATTTTGGCCACTCAAATTTCAACTGTTTTCAGTTGACAAATATCTATCATTGTTTGTCCTTAACAACAGATAATTAATCAAATACAAATACAAATACAAAAACCAATACATCGTAGTCACGTATAAATAGCATAATGGGGAAGTTAGGAATTGGTATTATTGTCGTAACGACCATTTTCCAAAATTCAGTAACATCATATCACAATCTCGTCACATGGCACGTGGCACTCCACGTGCATGGGCACAAATCGTGTCTTGGCTTTCTGCTTTTATTGAGGCAAACATGTAGGTGCATTGCGCAATCACAATTGGTTTTAGTTCTTTAATTAGCTAATATCTAAATCAAATGTATATATATAATATAATCTTGAATGCCATGGTGATTAGTTAAATTACGACAAAGTGTAACAATTACATGTGATAACATGTGAATGATAACGTTGATGTGAAATTACATAGGAAAAACTCATCATTATTAAGATTATTGATTAATTATTCTTTCAATGTATGAACATTCTAAGGCGGCTAAGAAGAAAAGAAGCGTTTAATTAGTTCTCAAATGTTCAAATTCCATATGTTAGTATTCCTCTTTTTTCTTTTTCTTTTTTTGGTGGTGGGGTATTTAATTTTAATAGATTTTTTTTTTGAGAAGAAATGATAAATTCTCTTAGTTTATGCGCTTAAAGTAAAACATAAATTGAAATCTTACTCATATCTATTGAATCACATAAATTACAACATATGTCACTGTGAGTAGAGTTTTAAATGACCAAGATTGTTGGGTATATTATTAGGATATTTAATTACTCCACTAACAAAGTGCGTCGAATTTGTCTAACTTTTCTTTTAAGATAAATTTGTAACATTTTAAAATTAGATATTTTTATATTATTTAAATTATATATTAACTTATAATTTTTTTTAATAAATTAGACACTAAAATTTAGATACTATAAGTCTATAACCATCACCAAAATACACACCAACACAAGAAGCACCAAAGGCAAAAAGCAATTGGGAAATGGATGCTACAGCTGAATCAGTATTTTTATGGCTATTTTCAGAATTATCGGAGATGGGCTTTTATATTGGGCCATCTTACAAGCTGAAACATAGTTGGGCCGAGCCCTTTCGATCATTAAGAAATTCAGTAGGCCGAAAAACAAAATTGAATCAAACTATGATTTAGGGGTGGCAATGGGTAGGGTAAGGTAGGTTTGGAGCCAACCCTAACCCTACCCGCGGGTTGATAATATCTCAACCTTAATCTTACCCGCTCTTAACACGCGGGTACCCGACTCTACCCGCGGGTTGAAAAAAAGAAACAACATTATTATATAACTTGATGATAATTTAAAATAGAACTGACTTTTATGTAAAAAAAGTTTATTAAATTTCAATTAATGATCTTCTTTTAATGACTAAGGATTTTTTGCATTTAATGAGAGGTCTTTGGTTCAACATCCACTTAAAACATATTTTTATATAAGTATATAACATATGCATATATAGAGTGCGGGTTGGTCGGGTAGGATTGAGGCTCAACCCGCACCCTACCCGACCCGCACGAGAACCCTACCCGCACCCTACCCTACCCGCTGCGGATCGGGTTGGCAACCCTACCCGACCGGGTGGGGTCGGGTTGGGTACCCGCGGGTAGGGTACATGTTGCCACCCCTACTATGATTGTTGGTTATGTTATTCATAGTTGCCTACGGTATCCTCTAACCTGACAAGCCAATGACTAATTTGTCGCGGATTGGATCTCCATTTAAGGGTTTGTCGCTGGCCAATGAGTTGGAACCCTGACACTTGCTTAAGCGGACGAGTGAGTTGACCACTCGACCAACCCAAGTTGGTTATCTTGTCATGACAAAAGCAAAAGTAATTGTTTATTTTGTAGAAATTTGTAGTGGAATAAATGACAATTTGTACTCATGAGAGATGAAAACACTGACATTTGTACTCATGATAGCCTGAAACTAAAGTTATACCCATGACAAATGCCCTCCGTGTGACAAAAGTGCCCTGACTTGGGTCTGAGCTTGGTTCGTGGGAATCCGATCCTAGGCGGCACTCCAAACCCCCAAATCCATATCTTAGTTGTCCATCTAAGGGTATTCCAAACCCCGTGGCCGCCAGATCCAGAAGACCTTCAACAACATCAAGATCTCCGTCCTCTGCGGTTTCGTCACCAGCCTTGTCCTTCGCGGCACCATCGGCGTCAACCTCTCCTCCTCCGACGCTGATGCCGTCAACCAGAGCCTCATTGAGGAGACCAACCGCATTCTCGCTGAGATCCGCTCTGACTCCGACCCCGACGACAACGACACTCCCTTTCAGTCCCAATGCCACCGCCGCCTTATCCCTAGGCCCCAAGATCTCCGATTGGGATCGACAATGCCAACAATGGCTCCAGCAAAACTCTGAATACCCTAATTTCGTGAGAGGTAAAGCTCGAATCTTGCTCCTCACTAGTTCACCTCCAAAACCCTGTGACAACCATCTTTGGATTCTCCATTCCACCGTAAGAAAAACTCGGCGACAGCACCAAAAGATCAAACCTTTGCTAGTCGTATTTTTCGAAGAGCTTCTCTTATTCCCCAATCATATCCTCTCTTCCCTCGAACTCTTTCGCCGTTGAGTCCAGCACTGTCGAACACTCCTCCGCATAAACCCTAGTCTAGGTCCCAACCGCGAAGGCAAAGAGATAACGAGGCACTGGCTGCTCCATCACAAACTCCTCCACCACGCGGTCTTGGCTACACCAATTCAAGTTTAATGAGGCGAGGGCAGTGGTGTTGTCGCCACGCGGAGGGCGTTGTCATCACGCAGTTTGCAGCCATGACTGCGGAGAGTTCGGAAGGGATGCTGAGGATGGCAGAGTAACAAATCGTTCGGACAGAAATGTTGTGGGAGGGAAAGATAGAGCGCGCATGGATGGCTTGGCACTGAGTGTAGACGTAAGGGTGGGTTTTGTTGCAGATTTGTGGAGGAAAGAGCCGTTGGAGTGCGGAAGAGGAAGGGGAGGTGGAGAAGGTGAGGATGAAGGAAGAATGGTTGGAAAGCATGAGAGTGAGGAGGGTGTCCTTGATGGGGTCAGAGGTGGTGGGGAGGGAGAAGAGGATGGCTTCGTCGGCGTGAAGGGCGGAGTGGATGGTGAGGGAGCGAGTATTGAGGAAGAAAGGGCCAGAGTGGGGTTTGGAGAGTGAAGAGTGCAGAGGCGTGAATGGTGGAGAAGGGGAAGTCGAAGTGCTGAGTTAAAGCTGTGTGAGTTGTGGCTGGCTAAGTTGACTCAGTAAATATGTGAGAATCAATAGCCATTATGAGAGAGAGAGAGAGAGAGAGAGAGAGAGAGAGAGAGAGAGAGAGAGAGAGAGAGAGAGATGTGTGTGTGAGAGAAAGAGGGGTTGAAGATAAGGGAGGGAGTGCCACCTAGGATTGGATTCCCACGAACCAGGCTCAGATCTAAGTCAGGGCACTTTTGTCACACGGAGGACATCTATCATGAGTATAACTTTAGTTTCAGGCTATCATGAGTACAAATGTCAGCGTTTTCATCTCTCATAGGTACAAATGGTTATTTATTCATTTGTAGTTCATCAGCGACAGTGAAGATAGAAAATACCGTCTCTTGAATGTTATTGTTTAATAAAATTTAGATGTCATTAGAAAAAAAAAAATGATTGTGAAACACTAAAATCATCCAGAAAGAAGTAAAACTGATATCTCCTATAATTATGATTTTATCATCCATAATAAAAAGTCATTTTATCCACATTTAGTGCTCATTTTGGATTGCCTTTTTCGAAGAAAAAAGTAATTTTATATAATTATCAAAGTGTTTGAAGATAAATATTTAATACATTAATTTTATTAAAAAAGGAAAAAATATGTTAAAATATGTTTATTTTTTTAAAAAAAAATTAAGATTTTAATTAACGATCCGGTTAGGAAACTAACTAGGGTGTAGCAAACTTAGAGCTAACTAGTTAAAAAATAAGCCAATTACAAAAAAAAAAAAAAAACTTACTATCCTAATTTTTTTAATTTTAAAATTTAAAAAAATATTTTTCAATTAGTTGACTCCAAATTTATTACACTCTAATTGATTCTCTAGACTTTTTCTTTAATTATCTACTTAAAAAAATAATATTTATATTTTCTATACAAAGAAAAATTGTTTTTTAATAAAAAATTAATACTTTTTGTAAAGGCCGATCTAAACTCGCCTTTAATTCTTGAATCAACAACTCATTGATATTTGATACAATTCATCTTTTAAGCTTTATTTTTTTTTTATTACTTTTTTGCATTAAACACCTTGTTATATATATACAAAAAGAGAAATAAAATTCAGAGAAAAATACGTTATTCATATATTACAAACCATAAATATCCAAGTGGGTTTTCATTTCCACTTGTACTTATGGATCTTTTTTCCTTCTAAACTTGAATAATCTTTGTAATGACTAAAAGATTATATAATATATGGAAATTAAAAAAACTATAGATATAGGTAAAGAAAAATAATTTGAGAAAGTAGAAAATGAAAAAAGATATTGTCACTGAGCGAATGGGTAAGCCTGCTAAATGTGGTACCCACAACACATACACACACTATAAATTATTAGTATCCTTTCTTTAGTTTATTGTGTGTGTCAACAACTAAATTAGGTGCACGCCTTTGTCTCTGCACTCCAACATGTTGTTCATGCCATGTTTCATCACATCCTGCTTCATCTTCCTCCCATTCATCTCTCACCAAATAATGTTGTTGATAATATCTGAACGCCACAAATAGCACGAACACTGCATAGGCAAAATATGTTATTATTCATGTTTAAGGCACCAAAACTTTAGCACTTTGAGTGGAGAGGACTATACTACTAGCACATTTGAAAAATGTGACCTATAATGCCAAATGTAATATTCGTTAATCATCTCTACTTTTATCAACTAAAATGGACTAGCTTAGCCTGTTTAGGTCTGGTCGTGGGTTAAAATGAGTCGGCCCATTTAAACTCAATTTGTTCACGCGGGCGATAACTTTTTAACCCAGACCATTTATGACTAATTTAATGGGTTAAACGGACTGATCCGTTTGCCTTTTTATTTTATTTTTTAAAAAAATATTTTAACAAAAAATATTATTTTTGGACCCAAAAAACTTTAAATAGATATTTTTGTTGATGGGTCGGAATAAAAACACTATTGGCCAAATGTGCTACTTCTTTTGAAAAATGTAAAAAAAGTTAAACAGGCTGTCCGTCAACTCGCGAGCTGGCCCATTTAACCCGCCATTTTTTCAAGTTAATTGGGTTTAGTCCGTTTAATCCAAAATTTAAACGGACCTAGTTTTAAGGCTAAAGTCCATCCGTTTGGTTCCGACAAGTTATAAAAAGACATTTATTAAGTTTTTTTCTTTTTGGTATTAAAAGAGGGCTTAAAAGCCCACGGAAAACAAAGCGAAACTTACATGATAGTTACTAATCTGGTCGTAGTCTCTCTACAATTAATACTACTACTTTTTGTAAGTCAAAGACTCAAAAAAAATTGAAGCTTTTCAAACTGAGTCCTTATTATAAGACATTTATTAGTTGTTACCTGCCCAAATGCGTGCAACAACTGATGACAAATTCCATACGAGGCCGAAGATGCCCAGAGCCACAGCCTTTTTATGAGAGCATGAATCCCATGCGTCCCGGAATCGACGAATCCAAAAATTTGCTAAAATATAATAACAATTACAATTAATGAACAAACATGTCATTCAAAATTCTTAATGCAACTTATATTGAATGCAAGGTTTTTTTTTTTTAAGATCTTGGTAGTTAAATTTAAATCTCCTTAAAGCTAGTGGAGGCCCATTGAATGGCCCATTATAACAAGCCTACAAAGTAATATTTATATTTGACTTTGTTGGTGGGGATCACGAGGAATATGGAGGACCATTATTATTTCATTATTGTGCTCCTAAGTCTCAGCCTTCTAATGGGCCCAAAACTGTGTGAGGGATAAAAAGAAAAAGTTGCTCATGCTTATCCATGTGATGCATTAAATTATGAATGATAATAGCCAAAGAGACTACATTAAAGTGAGTTTAGGGTTTAATTATGCCTGTGGAGGATTCATAATTGGACCTTATCTGCATATACATTCGGTAATAATAGGGAAAACAAAACGGAAATATTTGGTAACCAAAGAAAATTAGCCAAAAACAGCCATAATTTGCCTTATTTAGCATTCATTAATTGTCGTGACAATTAATGAATGTTAAATAAGGCAAGTTCTGGCTGGATTTTTTGTCTCCCTAGCATTACCTAAAAAAAAGCTTCTTCATAAAGGACCCACTAAATCTAGAATGGTGGATCTGAGAAAAACACAGTAATAGAAGTAGTAGTACCACTCCATAAAATCAAGAGTACAAAGGAGCCGTTTTATGAATACATATGCATGAAAAAACTAACTATAGTGGGCCAACTGCAACGTTTACATTTGACATTTAAGTGTCAAAATTTGCCCCAACCACATTCAATGAGCATTTGCCATTTTGCAGCAACTTGTTTCATGAAAATACTTGTATGTTTCTAGAACAATTTCACTATGCATACAACTTTTATAGTTACTGTGTGGAAACTCACGTGCATTTGTCTTTATGTGAAATTAATAGCTACAAATTGTTAGATCTCAATTTAGTGAAACATGTCAAATTATTTAATAATTTTTAACTATTAACTTTACGTGAAGACAACTGCACGTGAGGCTCCATCATGAATAATATTATTGTTTTAAGAATATGCAAGTATTTTATCGAAATTGGGTTGTGTCTGTTCACATTTCAAAGTGTTGTGTCATATAAAGCATGCATTAAAATAATGCTACTATATATGAATTTCAGAATATGTTACCATATGCAGTTATCTGTGTAGAATACAAGGAGCAGATTTTTGGCAGGGTAAATACTCCAAAGAAGCCTGAAGCAGAAAAAGAATAAATTCAGTGACTGGAATGACATGTGAATTGCTTCTGCATCTTTTGCTTCATTGAGATGCTAATTTAGAAAACTTACCGAATTTGGCCATCTTCCAAATAGTTATGGAGCTGCCACATCTGGCTAAAACAAAGAGCAAAACTGCCAACTACAATTCACAAAGCACTACCAAGATTTAACAATGTAAAAAGTGCAACAAAATGGAGAAATTATGTGATCATTGAGCAAATAATAATGTACCTTCATTGTGGTACCAGGATCTCCAGAGAACATAGCTCTAAGTCTTAACAGGAACTCATTCAAGTAAGGCAGAATCAACTTTAGCAACCAAATGGCTTCTTCTTCTCCCAGCACATAATTTGTGTTATCTACATCTATGATTCCCCTGGAAAAATTTGATTCCAAATAAAGAAAGTTTACAGGAGTATCTCCGTTCGGTAAGCCTCGGACTAAAAAATATAGACACTGGAATACACAAACTTGTTTAGAGAAGGAGCATCTCCGTTTCCGTTGTGTCAATATCTCTATACTTTTTGTTTTGAAATTCTTACTAAACATGATCATTAACTTAATTAATATGCAATGCTTGGATTATTACCTGCAAATTAGAGATCTGTAGAGAAAGATAACAGCTAGATACACTAGACCGAAATAGGAAGATACCGAAATAAGACTGCACAAACAAGTATCAACAAGTGTTAATCCTGTGTTACTCTTAATTCTAAGACAAAAGAAGTATATACAGAAGAAGATATTTATTCTCTTTTTTGTGTGGAATTCTAACCTCAGGTTAATATCCTTTGCATAAGAAGATGATACTATAAGGAATGTTCCAGTCCCAAACATAAATGCTGATCTTGAGATATCTCTCCACATGATTAAATCCACTGAGGAATGACATAAATTAAATAATAAATACCAGACATTACATCAAAGATTTTGAGTACAATTTTCTTTCTTGTATAATAATTCTGAAATGCAGATAAACAAATCACCTAGACTCTGCAATTTGCTCTGGGTTTGTGGAAAGCTTCTGTATGCTTCTGCCTTTGGAACTGCATGGTGATGATCAATCAATTAGGCTTCACAAAATCCAGATTGAAAGAACAAACTTATAAAACGAAAATCAAAAGACCTTACTTGAATTAGTTTTGGGGAAATTCTGATAAATTGTGGATTGTCTTCTAACTGGAGGAGATTGCTTCACAGTAATAGGGGAAGACACTGGCCTCTCATTCTTTTGATGAAATCGTGTAGTTGCAATCTTTTTAGGTTCTGATTCATTCACAATCTTGTGTTTTTCTTGTTCCTTCACAACCACCTTCTTTAATGGTTCCTTCACAATCTCTTTCTTTTCAGGTTCATTCACAATCACCTTCTTTTCTGGCTCATTAGCAACCATGGATTCCGGTACACTGATTTCCTTGACAACAAAGCTATTCTTCTCCATCTCAATATCAACAGCTTCATCCATATCTTCATCTTCCTCTTCCTCTTCGTCTGCATTGTCTGAAGTGCTTGAAATGACCTTGTCCTGGCACACACCAAAATCCTTGCAATTCTCATCCATTAGGACATTTCCACAAACACCATCTGGTCCTGATCCTGATTCATCAATTCCATTAATTGGTTCTTCAGCCAAATCACGATTGGATTCTGATTCTGTCTCCCTCGGCTGAATTGAACTTTCTCCATTCCCATCAGAAACACCCTTCACAGATTGATCCTCAGCCTTAACTGAATCTGGGTTCCCATTCTGTTCTTCTTTTTCTTCTTCCTCTTCAGATCTTATCTTTCTAGAAGCCTGAATTGGGCTGCTTCTTCCACCAACAGCAACCTCCTTGGCCCCTTGGGTCCTGATAATCTTCTTCCTCACCAGAATTGGGCTCTTCTTGGGGGTGATTTCATCAGAGGAAACGGTATTGCTCTGTTGTTGCTCTGTTTTTCCTCTGGCAATGTGAATTGGGGTCTTTTCTGATCCATCAGGGCTATCTGATTTCCAAGTTTTCCTCTTTCCGGTGGGAATAGCAACCCCAATTTGAGTTCTCTTGAATCTGGCGGTGCCACCTTCTTCAGAACCGTTTTCATCTGCATTGAAAACCTTAACTCCACCTCGAACTTGATCACTCTTCATTCTGGTTTCCCACACTGACCCTGCAACCACACTGCTTCTAACTCCAACTCTTCTTCTGCTCACATCCATATTTAAGTATCCTCCTTTTTCTCTTTCTCTCTCTCTTTTGCTAATAATCACTAACTACAGTAATGGGACATAGGGTGTGCTGGTTGTTGCATGAGACAGAGAGAGAGAGAAAGAAAGAAGCTTTCAGCTGAAGAAATGGCGGTTGGTGGGGTGCAACAACATTGGGATCCCTTTCTAAAGTTAGCTCAGAGAGAGAGAGAGAGAGAGTAAAAAAAAAAAAGAGAAAAGAGAAAGAGAGAATTGGGGGATTGTGTTATATTTGTGTGTTTGTGAATTGAGCAAGATACCTTCTTCTTGTTGATGGTTACTTTACTTTTTTCCTCTGTCTGTTGTTGCAGTTA
Organism: Arachis hypogaea; assembly: GCF_003086295.3. NCBI lineage: Eukaryota > Viridiplantae > Streptophyta > Magnoliopsida > Fabales > Fabaceae > Arachis > Arachis hypogaea. The sequence continues at coordinate 146,649,475 of NC_092046.1, forward strand.
TGTTATGAGAGAAAAGTTGTGAAGGGGTGTGTGGGGTTGAATAATTAAGGTATTGTGTAGTGATTTTTTATGCACATAATAGAATAGATTCTCCTAATATGGATATAGATCTTCTTTCTCATTTCATACTCTCACGTGCAGAAATGATAAACCTAACTACATCTTTCTACATGGTCCTGAAATCCTATATCCTATGATGTCCTTTGAGACTCTATTTGGTAAGTATTTGCTTAGTTCTGTGCTTTGGTTATGTTTATATATGTATGTATACTATAGAAAATAGATGCCTTCTGCAAGATTTTTGTTCTTTTCATTATCTGTGTATATGGATGTGAATTGCATCAGAAAGGTAACAACGTGATTCACATAAATTACTTACATATGCTTCTTGAACTTTCATTGTATGTGTAACTAAAAATAATGTGACTTCAAAGTCTTCATTTAGTGCTAAATATTAATAATTTGATGAAAAGTTGTTCCTGCCCTCAAATATTAAATTGGTGTTAAGTAAGGTTTACATAGTTTCTGACTACATCCCCAAACACATTAGCATAATATTAACGGTAGAAACTCGCCGGGAGTTGTTTACATATGAAGTTGTTAGTTAAAAACTGTTAGATGATTTGACATATTTAACTAAATTGTTATCTACGTCTCTTAATTATAAACTTCACACGAAAACAACTGTGAATATGCATCCGTATCAAATAGCTTGCAATTAATGCATTTTTGTACTTAGTGACATGCCAAGCCACTCAACTATGGAGACAGCATATACCAGAGCTTCGAATTAATTCGTCAGCGAAGTGTTTTCTTGATTCCAAACACTGCAACTTCCTACTTGCTACTTTGCTCTAGTACTACTTAATTTTTTTTTTGTTCAAATCATATTACATTTACGTGACTAATATCTACCAAAAAATTTGCACATCACTAACAATATTTTAAAAAAATTTACACCGATATTCAATTATATATTACCACATCGATAAAAATAATTAATTTTTAAATTTATTATTTAAAAAATTATTTAAGTACAAAAATCTGAATAGATAATTGAGTAAAATTCTTTATAATTTTAATTCATCAAAACTAAACCAATTTTACCGCCAATATATGAAAAAAATAAAGATCAATTAATTAATTGTACTTTATCCCCTTTTGACAAAAGATGGAGAACGAACAAAGAATTGTTAAATGCATGCTAATTGTTAATAATGCATGATAGACCCCTTTTTTTTTTAATGTATTATAGGTTCTGATGTTGATCTAATCACCCCTCACAAAATTCAGTCCAAAAAGGCTTCTAGTTTTGCTAGTTTTCCTAATTTAATTTTATAAAAGAGTTATACGTAATTAATTAATTGTATATTATTATATTACATTAGTAAAAATAATTATTTTAAAATTTATACATAAATTTAATTGAATAATTATACAAAATTTTTTACTGTGTATCAAAAATAGATTCTAATTTTCATATCTTGATAAGTATACCACAAAACATAAGCACAGAGTTATTTAAAAAGGTGGAAACTAACGACTCTCAACTATCAACTTCACATGAATTCGACTGCACCTGAGTTTTCACTATTTAAAAAATAAAAAGAAAAGAGAAAAGAATGCATGAAGAGAAGTTACTGCATGTGGGAATGTTTGGCGTGAAGGTAAATAAAGAATCACACGAACACTGAATAAGTGAATAATAAACCTTGGCTTTGCATTTGGGACCCCCACCCCACATGAATCAGTAGGCACACCGTTTTCTTTTCTTTTCTTTTGCTTTTCTTTTTTTGGTTGGATTAGGGATGCTGCCATGCATGTGAGATCTGGACAAATCATATAAATATTAAGAGTCCGCATTTTACGTCTAACGTACGTGACGACATTGATTTCTTTTGTTCTTGCATACGTATGTAAATACGTACATACATACGCTTGATAATACTCACCGACACAATTTGGAATGGTATTGTGATTCTCTTTTATTTGCTTTCTTCTACTATTCATCAATCATCATTATATATTATGGCCATGATTCCAACAGCATCAACATGATTTCAATACTTGGATCTATATATCCAAATTCCCATGATTCTGTCTGCTGCTTAAAAAAGATAGTACTAGCATTTTTTTTTCTTAATTTGAGTGAGGATATATTAGATAATTCGTTTTTAACTACTGATAATTTGTCTACTTGTTCATGAATCATGTTTGATATAGTGGAGTGTATCGATGACGTCAAAAGGGAAAATGCTATTAAACTCAAAGGAGAGGAGATTATTGAAGCTAAACTGATTACGATGTTGTTGTTTGCATTATGGAGCCTTAATTAACCATATGACATAGTCTCTCGCTCTTCACTTAGAGATTTCGGGTTCGATTGCAACCGATCAAAAAAATCTTAGCTGTTGCTACAACCATAAATGTGTAGATGTGTTATGTGATACTTAAAATTGAGAATTGTTCAATCTATCGAAGAAAAAAAAAATATGACAAATACATTTGTTTCATTATGAAAATAAGACACAATAAAATAGTACCTGATCTAAAATTACTATATTTCCTATGTTAAAAACAAAAGTAACGAAAATTATTACTGATTTTTCACGTAAAATTATCAAGCGTAAATTCTTATCTTCAAACTTCAATATCATGCCTTCTTAGGTCTCACATTTTACATGAATAATAAAAAAATCACACATGGTAATCTTGTCATGTGAAAAATAAATGAGAAATTTTTTTGTACACTAAAAAACAAATGTATAAATACACACATTACACAAGATGTTTCTTTTTACTTTTCTTTATCGGTTAAGCATTAAAATGGGAGAAGCAAAAGCTTAAGCCTTCTTTTTTTAAGAGTAAGAGGTTGCATAACTACATAAGTCAACTTTTTTTGGGATAGGCATGGATGAATTGGGAAGGTGAAAAAGTGAAAAAGAATAGTAATAATAATAATATATAGCTTGAAGCACTGCTTTTAATTAATTTAGACAAATGACCTCTTGGTTTTTAATCATTCTTGTTGGTATTATATGAGATGGGAGGAAGAGGGGACCGCAATCCCCACAAGAAGGTATAACGTTGAAGGCACGTGACCTCAGCGCCACCACACCACGTGCCGTTTGATGCTTCATAGTCTTTAGTATAAAAATGCTGTGATATCATATCCTCAACCCACGTGCCTGCTTATCCAATTATGTTAGCAAAGCTCCACTAATTAATTAATCTGTGCTATCTTCTGTCTCAATTATCACCAAGATCTACACAAGTACCCAAATCAATAATCAAAATACTTAATTAACCAAGTATTGGCTCCATAAAACACTATCTATGGTCAAGTCTGAAAATTGATTCTGCCATCCAACTCCGGCGGGGGCGGATTTTTCTGCTTTTATATCTAATCCTCATTCATTACATAGCACACAAACAAGAAGCACCATATATATTAATTATAATTAATAATCGATTATTCTTTCATTGTTCAGGATAACACCAACTTTTCATTAATTAATATTATAAACTTCACATTTTTTTCCAAGTCTATACAACTATACATTATAAAGTCAGTCAAGTCTACCACGTGTTGGGGGTAGTGCATAATATATTGGCATCTGTCTAGCAAAAGGATGCATTCAACTTGCATGCTTAATAATTTGTAAAGCAATCCTCTAATTTAATGGTGATTTAATTTATCAAATCAACAGTGGGCTTAGTGGCTAGTGAATACTGCAACCTGCTACGTAACACTGAAATATAGGTTGAAAATGCTAATATATAGTTCATCGATGATAATGTGGACAAATTAAATCATGCTCGGTGATGAAGCCACTGGCCACCGCAATAGACTCCAATTATTGGCTTGCCAATAATTTAATATTGAAGAATTGATTAACCCACTGCATAAATTTTCACCCTCTATAGTCTATATTTTCTCACCTAACTCAAAATTAAATCTTATTTATATGATAATACATGCTATGGCATTACAGATGGAAAAGCAGTCTTGCTAGCGGTGGGTGAAGGGCACAAACATGAATAATTTCAGAGCGGAGAGGAAAAAATATATACAGTTGCATGGCAAAATAACACAACTCATGCAAACTCTACCGTCTCTGGTGTAGGATATTTATGAACCAAAAACAACTAGAGTAAGATGATGATGAGAAAAGAATGTACAACCAAAGTGAGTTGGTCATGAAAAGTTACCTCGCCTTTGCAGTGCTATATGTAGTTCTATCCATGTTCTGGTTCTCAATGTCAGAGCTAAAAGTGCTGTGTCACTATACATGCACTCCCAAAATCATGAAACCATTTTTCTCCGATCAAATTGCTAGTCATGCTTAGTGGTTTCTGATTGTTGAAGCTAGTGTTACATCCAATTACCACTCATTGGACGTTGCCGGTCCGGATTGCTGCTGGTATTATCTTTTCTTGTTCACACTTCTTTTTGTCACCGTCTGCTGTTTTCTTCATTTCAAGCTCTAGCTGCTTGCTGTTCTCTTCATGTGCTTTGTTAAACATTCCAGTGAAGTTGAGCAGAGTATTGACAACTGCAGAAGTTTCAAAATTATCACAAGCCGTAGCAGGCAAAACTAAACAAAACTAAACGTATGGATAACAGAATCAAAGTAAAAGAATAAAAAACCGAACAAAGAGTTATAATAGAGTAATATATATATATATATATATATATATATATATATATATATATAACTTCTCACCTTGCTCAAAAGGGCACCGTGATGGATCTTCCCCAAAATAAAGAATCAACGTGTCTACATTCCTACCCTATAAAATATAAATATCCAAGTAAAGCATTGCCTATATATGGTCTAAACTTCAAAGACATACAGATACATCCACGAAAGCCTACCACGCGAGAATATAGTGAAGCCAATGAACGGACTTCAGCTTCAGCATGAGAGAGGAACCCTTTCAAATTCTAAAAGGAACAAAGAAAGAAATTATAGAATGAGAACGTCAATATTTCTTATGTCCGAGATCAAGAATGATTGGGTTCTTAACATCATATATTGGCATATGTATGCTTATTGACAAAGTGGATTTAACCAACAGATAGGTATGCACATTTTTTATCCTGATCAGTTTCCACATTTTTTTAAAGCCCAAGGTTTGAAACTCTCATATTAGAACAATGATAAACAAGCCTCAGTATCTCAATGATTACCTACACAGAATGGGGACACAAACTAGAATGCCATTATTCCTTCCTGACAGCACTTGATTACAAACTCAGTTGGCTCTAATTAAGATATGTTTATGCAGAGTTCACAAACAATTATGCATTCATTTTTTGTGGTGGAATTGTGGAAATATGAAATCTAAAAAATGAACAACAATATTTTTTCCCCTCTCTCTTTACGATGAACTCAAACAAAAGATGAGTTGGTGAATGAACCACATTAAACTGATGAAAAACTTCAGCAGAATTTGAGGTACAATGCCTATATACCTTGCGGAAAGTCTCTGACATCGGACCATCATTTTCAGAGATCGATAATTCCTGCACAACTTTCTCTAATCCTTTGCTTATAGCTTGCATCTCCTCTGCCAGAATCTTCAATTGGATCTGGATCAAAATTTTACAAGTCAGTGGTGATAAATATTCAATTCCCAACAACATATTCAACTGAATAGCCCTGGGATAAGTGCAGAACCTTTGCTGCTGGCTCTAGGTTAGCAACATCCTTGGAGAAGTCTAAAACTTCTGGTAGTTTATCAGACAGCACCTATGGTAGTTTCAAACCATCACTCATTAAAGATGCAAAATTCTCAGTACAAGAAAAGCTATCCATTACACTGACTTAATGTCAGAAGTTCAGAATTGATTAGGCACACAAGAAACATAATACTTAACAGGAACTAGAAAATATGACAACAATGAATAAGTAACTTTGTCTACCTTGCAAAGATAATGCATGAGAGTCATCTTCTTGTTCCGTGCACGTGTTTCAGTAAGCTTCAGAAGACTATCCAATCTGAATCCAATGGCAGAGCCTAAAAAAACATTGGTGTGTGTGAAAATATCTCAGCTATGAGACTCAACACTAAATACCAATTATGTCAATATAAAATGACGTCAAACAATGGGTTATATCAGTGTACTTTGTTTTAAGTTTCAACTTACCCCTGGCAGTTCCCTGGTTCAAAGCATTGCCCAGGGAAAGTATGGTTTGCATAACTCTCTTAAATTTGACAGAACCTCTGATCTGAAAAAGATAAAGAGGAATGACAAAGAAGCATCCAAAATTTTATTTCTTATTAGAAAAAAAAAGGGAAAGGAAGTAAATAAAAAATATTTGAGTATAAAAGAAGTTATCATGCCTCATCTGCTGCAGCATTCACAACATTCAGGTTATTTCTAAGGTCAGCAACCTACATAAAAATAACGAGTCATTCAACCTGCAAATTAATTTAAAATTCAATCTTATCAAGGATTCAAGTAATGGCAATTACCTGAGTTTGGAACTGAATTTTGAATGAAAAAACTCTGAGCTTGGATTCTACCCGTGGTACTTGCATCAACTCTAAGAAGAACTGTAATGAGAATGTTATGGAGATGTAAGCCAACTACATTCCAAGTCACGGTAGAAATGCAGTCTCCACCATTGAAGATAAGAAGTAATATTTGGGACCTTCTAAAGATTGCTTAAATTCAAATATTCGAACATCCTATGTCTACCAATGAGATCCCAAACTATAACCGTACATAAAAAAACTCATAAAAGCTTATGTACCTGTTCACACCTCCCTAACTTCTCCTTTTCCCCTGTATAACCCTGTCCAATTGATAAAAGTCGAGTGATTTTGAAAGGAAAGAGGATACTCATTATTTTAAGGAACTTGAGATCAGCATAATTATTGATCATTGTTTACCAACCTTAAGTAATTCCATCTCTTCTTTCGTAGGACAAAACTTTATGATATTCTCAACCTGATCAATGTCTAGTGCTGACTCTTCCAGTGCTAGCACTGAGCTCTATGAACATTCAAAAGAAGCAATGGTTGATGATAACTCTTATCAAAACTTATCATCTAGAATATTCCATATCATGAGCAAGACTAGAAAAAGAAAAGAGCAATGAAGCGTACAATGTTGAACAAGTCCTAGCCATTATTTTAAATGAGAACATTAATTCCACAGTCAAAACTTCAACTCATCATAGGGTACATCAATCTTACCATTAATTCATGCAATGGCACCTTCACTTTTGAAAGCATGATTTCACAATTGTATGCTCGCCTATGCTCAATCTGCAAGGAGGGATAACATCAAAATAAATATAAATGATATAGCAAGTTAGTGCCAACTTTATGTTGTGGCCAAATAAAAGATATAGCAGTTATAAAATCACAAATAAGTGCATAACCTATCTCAAACACAGTACCATACAGATTAATGTTCGTTGTTTGAAACACAGCACTCAACAACAGATCTCTCATAATTCCATGATAAGAAAAAGTGCAGGAAATAGCAAAGTAACTCTCTTCAAATCAATTTTGTTTTTATCATTTTTTATACTTCATCTTGTCATCTAAAATTTGGCGTGAATAGCAAGCTGACAGATGACAACTTGAAACGTTAATGTAATATGGTGCTGCCATAAATTGATAACCAATTAATAGATAGAGCTCCTAGAAACTATTTGTCGTAGATTTAGTTATCACATTCAGGTATAAACAACTAGATTATTTAGATAACCATAAGCTCTCTTTGTACTACTAGTAACCAGAGGTAACTTACCAGCTGCACTTTATCAGATTTAGGCCCAACTGAGCTTTGGGAATTTGATTTCTTGGTTGAACCTGAACTTGGGGCTGCTGCTGAGAAGAGACTCTCAAGCTCTGACATGTCAATCTCTGGGGCTCTACATAAAGATAACAAATGTAGAGGCACATGACACACTAGAATAATAGGAAGACTATTGGTCATAAAAATGAACACTATGGCCAAATCAACATTACTTGGAAGCTTCACCCGATTTCTGTGTCTCAGCCCACAAACTTCCTTGCACCGCCCTAGATAGTTTCAACCAGTGCAATGGCTTCAGCTTTTTGCCATTATTCTTTGAACTAATAGTACGTGACAGAATCCGTCCCTTTGAGCCGGACCCATCCGAAAGAGACCCTGGAAAACCATTGCTTGGGTTTGAACCTCCTTTGCCAAAGGGAGCAGGAGGTGGTGGAGCAGCTGGTGCAGAAGGAGGTCGTGGAGCAGTTGGTGCAGAAGGAGGTGGAGGGGCAGCTGGTGCAGAAGGAGGTGGAGGAGCAGCTGGGACAGAAGGATTAGGCTTATTGGAGGGAAATGATGCAGATGGTGGCGGTGGCGGCGGCGGCGGTGGTGCTGCTGATGGTGTACTAGGAGCTTCAGCTTTGACAGAGAGACAAGGAGGTGGCAGTGGTGGAGGGGATCTAGCTCTAACCTGTGAATCATCCTTTGCAGGAGGCGGAGGAGGAGGAGGAGGAGGAGGAGGGTGTCTAGCTTTTATCTGTGGCTCTTCCTTTAAAGCAGGTGATGCTGGAGGAGGGGCTCCTTCTATAACATGTAGATCGTTATTTGAAGGACGTGGCGGAGGTGGAGGAGATCTAACTATAGCTGGTTTATGATCCTTTGGAGGAGGAGTAGGAGGAAGAGGGGGTGGAGGCGGTGAGAATGACTCGAGTCTTGTTTTTACAGGTGGAATCTCCTTCAACGGTGTTCTGGGAGAAAGTGCAGGGGGTGGCTGAACTGAAGTAATACCTGAATTTGAAGCCAGGGTGATGGTATCAGTTGGTGACTTACTACAAGAGGTAGGTGACGATTGACTCTCAGGTGCAAACCTAGAAATAGATGACGGACTTCTATCTTGTAATTGGGCTTCAGTTTCATCAATAAGTTGATGACTGACTTCTGTATGGGGAAGAGAATCATGAAATGCTTTGCCTAATCTAGTTCGGGCAGGCCGTAAAGGAGGTGTTTCTGGGGAAAAAGAAGCATCCATAGAACCAGGCAAATAAGAAATATCAGATGCCTTTGGAGTAGCATCAACTTTGCTGGCCATGTCACCTTTTTTACTCTTCTCATTTTCCGGGGATTGCTTACTCATTTTCCCCTGAGGCATTGTGCCCATTTCTCCATGCTGATCAGAAACTGTATCCAACTTGTCGTTAATGATAGCCGAAGCAGTCATCTGTTGGAGAACATTTAGTGCAGCATCTGCATTGGGGTCCAACCAGTCCACATAGTTAAAAATCTCTTGAACCTTGGCAAATGCTTCCACTGGCAGTCCTTCCTTCTCCTCAAAGCATGAGGTGCGATCCACCATAACAGCTGCAGCAGCATCCATTTCTGAGAAAAGGATCTTCATCCAAATAAACCAAAGAATAAATTTGAAAGTTAGGTATTTCTAACCTATGTAGCCATTATAACAGACGGTTATATATGAGAAAAAGAAAAAAGAAAAAAGAAGATATACCTCGGCTCTGAAATCCTTTGGAAAGTGATCTTTACCATCCCATAAAATGTCAACTTCATCCCGGTTAAGCATCATAATATTAGATCTAACAAAAGCAGTGTTGAACATTACTCGGAACATCATCATTTCTTGCTCCATATCAGCGTTCAAGTTAGTGCTCTCAACCACAACATCACCTTGAATATGGCAACTGATATCAATCTTAATTAGTTCACTCTCTCCCTGCAGCACAGTTAGCAAGGAGTTCCAAAATAATTACACATCTACGATCAGATTCCATATGCATCTAGATCGAGTAATAAAAGTGTTGGGGGCACAATATTTTCTAGAACAACAAACATATCATTGTATCAATTCAAATTTTCATAGAACGGGCCCCTCTCGAACTAATCCAGGATTTTGTAAGACTGAAAAATAGTAGTCATGTTGAAACTTGACCAAAATTTGCTCATGTTAAACCTAGTAAATATGAACTTATATTCACTTCCTTATTTTGTCATATTTCTTCCTCTTATTCCTTTTAGAATTTTGGGATATTGATGCAACAGTCTCTTGTATCAAAGACTACGACCCACCTAAATGAAGCTTGCTTATTCATCAAATAACTTTTTTGCAAAATATCACTATTGAGAAACTTACCAATGGAAAGAATTGCTGGAAATGCTAACTATTACCAACTTTAAAGCTAAGACTACATTGGGCAAACAGAGTGCTCAAATATGAAATGAGTGCTCTACTTTTCAAAAAAGAGGACCCAGGAGCAAACAGAGCAACAAATCCATATGAAAGCCTAGGGGTTAGTTAATTTCACCTGCTTGTAACACCGGATATTCTTGCTTCTCTTGGGCGTTGAGTACAACATTTTCGGATTCTTGTCTCCACTAAAAGGGTCCTGCCCATAAATTCTAAACAAGGGATGGCAGCCTCCTTCTCCATCGAAATTGGGGATGAATCTAAGGATGATGCAGTCCAACATGAGCGCCCTGTCCAACGGTGGCCAATCTATGGCCACATTCCTTCTTGAAACATACTGCAGATACCTCAGCTGCGAAGGGATCGGATTCAAGGGTGTCAGCAAATGTAAAAGCTCGCGGGGAGACTGCTTATACACCATATCCAAAGTCCGTTGCTCCCCAGTATAAAGCTTCCGAAAAATCAACAATGCAGCTAGCATAAAGGCCAAAACAGGCCAACCTCCGCGCTCACAATGCATTAACAACACATTGTGCTGCCCAAGAGAGAGCCAACTCTCACCAGACCTTAAGAAATGGTGAATGAGCTCCATCTTGAGCACAGGACAACCCTCGTAGTGCCGCGGATAGTCCATAATAGTAATGTCATACTCAGATAATATGTCTGCCATAACGCTCTTGGTGTCTTCCTCTCTGAAATTGAAAACAAGAATTGAAGCATCTTGCAAGTTCTCCCTAAGATGACCAACTATACCATCAATGTAAACTTTGTAATTCTCTTCGCTCCAAGCATCAGTGGTGAAGCAGCAATCAAATACTACATTAATCAATTAATTGGTTAAGAAACCAACAATTCCATCAACAATTCCATTTCTACAAAACCTAATGTTCCTGGAATTAATCTACCTTATGCAATTACAAACATTTTAAATAAAGATAAAGAGAGAAAGAGAGCGAGAAGGTTACCATAGACTCGTTCACAGATCTCGAGAAGGCCATCGGGGGGTTTTCGAAAGAACAATTTTCGGAGCATAGCCATGTCTCTGAGAACAAGCTTCTTCGGGTTCAGCAAAAACGGAAACTCTCATTCAGCGCGCACATAAACCGGGTTATCTTTTCCCTTACGCTTAATCGCTGAGAAGCGGTTTCGTGAATGAGAGAATGAAAATCGAAAAGTGAGTGAGTGTGTGAAATGCTTTTGATCTCTCTTTCTCTTGTTTTGTTTTCAGTGAGAAACCGATGAGGAAGAAGAAGAGAAGATTGTGTTTTAAAAATAAAAAATAAAAAATAAAAGAGAGAGAGAGAGAGAGAGAGAGAGAATTGTGACGTGGCTCCGTTCAGTTTTTTGTTGTTGTTGTTTTTAGCTGAATTATGTGACTGCAGCTGTGGTTACTAACCGACTCACAGTGACCGGTCGCTTGCGTGGAGCTTCTGGGAGATGACACGTGTCATATTGTGCCCGCGACGGGTAATTTTGGTGCGAAATAGATAAATTACACTTGTGACTCTTTCATGCAGCGTTGGATTAGTTTGTGTTTTGTTGAAAAAGGGGGTTCCTTTGTTCCTCAACCAAAAGGAAACATCCCAAATATTCAAAACTACGCCATAAAATGACTGAGAATGATTCAACTAATACAAGCTATTAGTTTTAACTTATTTGTGCTTGACAAACTAATTAACTATGTTATGTTTTGTGGGCTTTTTAACCTAAATGCGCATCTAAAAAATATTAATTCCTAAAATGCGTATGACTGAAAATCTTTTTAAAAATACGCATTGCCATTTTTTGGTTTGTGCCCATGAAATAAATTTGAACTCCATTTTACTCAAGGTGTCCATGAAATGGATAATCTATATCAGGGCCAACTCCTACGAAATGGCTATCCCATTTTCATGGTGGCAGCAGCGAAATGGAAGGAAGAACTCTGGACAGGCAGGTGCGAAATAGGTGTACTGTCGAGTTAAGACTCCATATCTCTTGTACCGCACACGAAATGTGACAAATTTGTGTGTACTGCACACGAATTAAAACAACGGCTAGGCTATAAAAACCCTTCTCCAGCAGAACTAAAGCCACATTTCTAATTCTCACTTCTTCTACCCTTTCCTCTTCTCCGAAAATTCCACTCTCATAGAAGCTGCTTTTACTAATTTTTGGGTGTCATAATGGCATCTAGACATATTTATGTGGTCATATATTCCATGGGAGGTGGAATGTATGGGTCTCAAGACGCCATCTTTCTACAAGAGCGCTAATCATTGGGTTGTCGTACTCAAAACGCTTTATCAGAGACGCATAATAGAAGCCGGCTCTTCTTAGATACGGTTCAAGCATCTGCCTCCTAATCTCCATACTCGGATCTACTTTCTTTACAGAGAAAACATCGACCAGCGTGCCATGCGGAGTCAACACACGTGCCGGCTGAAATTGAAATAGAGCAAAACACAATTATTTAGTTTACAACAATTTTTTTAATCATTAACAAATTTTTATTTATTTATTAAAAAAAACTCACCTTAACATGTAAATGAGGAGAAATATGAAATTCATCCAACCTATTAAGATTTTTTTCCACATTAATTCTACTTCCACTCATTTTTTTAATAATAAAAATTATTCCTCCAGCACAAAATTTTTTTTTCACCCCACCAACAAATAAAACTTTCTCATGCAACCCACTACTTCTCTTCTCTTTTTTTACCTTTGAATTGGTCCCCTCCCTTCCCTTCACCTCCTTTTATATGCTTCACACTCACAAGACAACAATAAATTGTCTCCCAATCACCTAATGCATGCTCGTACAGGAACTGCAACACTGAGACTCGCTGCTTTGATTGGCCCCCTCCCCATTTCGTGCCTGCCACACGTGAGGATGGCCATTTCGTGTGTGCCTCCCATGAAGTGCCCAACTCGTGGATGTCATATGTGAGTTGGGCCATTTCGTGTGTGCCATGGGTGATATGGTGCATTTCGTGTGTGCCATGTGTGAGGTGCTCCATTTCGTTCCTGAAACAAATGAAATGGTTTGTGTCAGTGGCCAGAACCCATTTCGTGGACACCTCCTTGATCTGTATCCTATTTCCATTTTGTTTGTGATCCTTGCGAGTTGGCCGTGTGCATTTTCAAAAACATTTTCAGCCATGCGCATTTTGGGAATTAAAGTTATTTGCATGCGCATTTACATAAAAAAGTCATGCTTTGTGTACGTTAAAATTAATAGTACAATTATGTTTTTTTTTAAATATTATTTTTTATTTAATTTTTAGAAAAAAGAGAAAATAAAAAATAAATAACTTTTTTATTTTTTAAATAATTAATGCATAAAAATGAGTATTTAAATTAATTAAATAATAATAAATTTTTTTAAAAATTAATTAAAAATTGAATTTTAAAAGACAAAAAGTATTTTTTTAAAATTAATTATTAAATTATTTATATATACAAAATTTGTGTTGAAATAGAATTATATATTGGAAATATATAAAATAATATATGTATATATAAATATATAATAACTAATTTAAGAATATATATATATATATATATATATATATATATATATATAATATTTTTGTAAATCTATAACTAATTGAATCTGTGTCAGAAAGCTAAAATAAAAATTCGAGAATTGATTAATTGAATATATGTTTTAATATAGAAATTTATATATAATTGTTTTTATGTAAAGTTGTTAGTTGAGAATATATTTGATTAAATTATTATCTAGTGGTTTTTAACTAATAACTTCACATGAAGACAACTACAAGTGAATTTTCGTCATATCTTAGGGTGTGTTTGGGAAACACGTTTAAATTTTTTGAAAGTTTCAACTTTTGGTTTGGCAAATTTTTTTATCATGAACGCAGAAGTGATTCTGCTGCCAAAACCAGCGTTTACAAGAAGCAACTATTTTTAACTTCTGCGTTTTCTTAACGGGCTTTTAGCCATAGATACTAACCTTTTATTTACCTTTTACCAACTTTACCCTTTGTATATGTTATTGTATTATTTATAAAATTCTTGTTATTTTTATTTATATGAGCTCTATTTTTCTATTATTTATTTTTTTTATTTTTTTAACTATTTGTTTGACATTATACACTTTTATAATCGTGATTTTTGTGTATTATGTTTGTTATTATCTTTTTATAATATGATTTATTAATTCTATTAGGTAAAGTAAATTAAATAAAAAAATTAATTGTAAATAATAATAATATTAAAAAATTATAACATACTAAAAAAAAGTACTAAAAATACTAAAAATATATTATATAAAAAGATCATTAAGAACTTTTAAATTTGTTTCAATCACTATAAAGTAAATATTTAATTTTTTTTATTATTTTCAGTACTATCTTTTATAATTGTAATTCTCCTATACTATGTTTTAGTGTAATTTTTTATAATATAGATTAGGATTTCATTAAAAAAGATAAATTAAATAAAAAATTAATCATATATAATAATAAAATCATAAACGTTGGATTTCAAATTAATATTAAGAATAAGATTATTGAGAGTACTAAAATAAGAGTACGATGTAAAAAAATACTAAAGTAACATTTAATACTTAAAAAATGTAATATATTTGATTAAATATTCTTTTATATATATATATATATATATATATATATATATCTAAAATTTATATTTTTTATTTTATTTAAAAATATATTTTGTCTATTTTTATGTTATTTTTATTTTAATAAGTAAATATTAATTTTATTATAAAATTAACTAATAAAATCTATTTAAATATCTAAATTAAAACAATAGGATAATATAAAAAAAATCTAAGTTGATGTCCATTTTAGTAATTTTTTATCTAAAAGTGATTTTGAATGGTATAAACCAAACAACATTTATTTTATTATAATCCATTTTGATACAAAAATTACCAAACATAAATCACTTTAACACAAACCTACTTTTGATCAAAATCAAGTTTGCAAAATCAATTTTATGCAAACTCCCATTTGCAAACTGTAATCCAAACACACACTTAATATACATGTGTAAAATATATCAATTTTTTTTTAACTTTATCTTAAAATTTTGAGAAAAAGATAAATAGGTTTCTGATCTTTTGTTCGGTAGATATTTTTGTCCTTAACTATTAAAAAATACTTTTAAGTCCCTAACTTTTACAAAATTTGGACGGATCAGTCCCTGACAGAGGCATTTGGACGGATTGGTCCCATGAGGCATTTGGACGGAAGGACTGATCCGTCCAAATTTTGTGAAGGTCAGGAACTTAAAAGTATTTTTCAATGGTTAGAGACGAAAATGTCTGCGGACAAAAGGTCAGGACTTATTTATTATTTTTTTTAAATTTATTTAATTACTTTGTACTTTTCAACTCATGCGTTAGTAGAGTGATAAAAGTACTCCTTAAATTGGGGGCATTCATCATTAGTTATTTCTTCTCCTTGAAGCTTTATAAGTGGTTAGAGAAAAAAAGGGTTAAAGTCTTAACAAAAAAGGGGGGACACAAGGTAAATTGAAAACCAGATTTATTGTGGGATTTGAGGAATCTGTGAGGAAAAATCAAAGCAACTAAACTAAAGGGTTGTGGCTGTAGTTCCTTGAAAATTACGACACTAGCTTCTACCCTTCTACGACCAAAAAAAGCTACTAAAGTAATGCAGAGTTTAGAACGTGGATACGTGAATTTGATGTGTGAACTTCATATTAATTAATAGAAACGATCAAACTTCGCACCTACTTCTAATTATAAAACCAAATTAAATAAACAATTCTCAGCTACTCCACCGACAATTCATTTATTTTGTTATAATATGCACACATTAATTCGTTTTTAGTTCAACTCACTAAATTGTTTTCACTTCTACGGCCGATAATCTCGTTGCCTCTTCACGCTTGATAGGAATGGGATTACCTCCCATTTGTGATACTATCATTTTAATTATTTTGGTATATTTATAAATTAGTAGATTTAACATAAAGTTAATATTAATGTGAAATTAATTAAGAATCCATCCAAGTGGCAAAACATATCTTAATATATGAGAATCGTTTGTATGGGTTTGTCTCTAGTCGCTATAAAGATTGAGTGGCTAAGATGACTAAGATCAAGAAATAAATAAGAATTTGACATGTGGCAGAATTTGGAGTTGAATGAATCATGATGATTTGACTCTAATAAACATGATTGCTAAACACAAAAAAAAAAAAAAAATAGCTACTTTTTAAAAAGATCTTAGTAACACGTAAATTTAAAATTAATAGATAAACATAAACCTGTGATTAAATAAATTAAAATGTGTAATTAATTATTATTTGTTATTCTAATTAAATCTTTAATGTATAATTATATATATTTTCATGAATTTATTTTTGATACACTGTTAATATAAAATAATTTATACGAATATTTAATAATTATGTATTATCATATCAATAAAAATAATTACTTTTTTATTAACTGTAAAAATAATTGTCTAAAAAATATATAATTAAACTATATAAAATATTTTATATTCTCAATATAACAAAATTAAATTTAATTTTTATTAGTAAATCTTTCTTTTAATATATATTTCACAAGTATGATATATTTAAAAAAAAAGATATTTCATCATCATGTCTTTCTTTTATTTTTATATTAATTATTAACTAATGATTAGTCAATTTTCTTGATAATATTCGTAACTTTATTTTTTTATTTTTATTTAATTTCTTAAGTTATATTATTATTAGTTTAAACATTTTTGTTATTTTCGTAAAAATTTAAATTCAACGCATATTTAGAAATTTTTTCATAATTTTTAAATCAAAATTTTAATTCAATTTGCTAAGTTAAATTGTTATATAAATCACCATAAATTTATTATCCGTATGTGTAAAATTTAAATTCAAAATTTTATTAAAAATTTTATCATATTTTTTAAATCAAAATTTAAATTTATCTTGTTAAGTTAAAGTATTAGTTAAATCACCATAAATTTATTATCACTGTTTTTTAATTCTTTAAATTACAAAGTTACAAGGTGTTAATATTTTTTTCTCTCTTTTACTGTTTTAAATTGTGTGCTTTATACGTTAGTCTATAATACAAAATCTATCTACTAATGATACATACCACATGTCATCTGTTTATTGAATGTCAATTCTTAGTCATGTTTGGCCACCATTCTTTTGGCCACCAGAGGCTCCCCTTATTATATAAGTGGTATGAAACTGAAAGTAACATTGAAACTAAACATTATTGAGTGCGTTATGGCAGTTAGAGATGGCAATGGATATGGTAGGGTAGGGTTTGAAGCTAATCCTAACCTTATTTGCGGGTTGAAAATATCTCAATTTTAACTCTATCCGTTCTTAACCCGCGGATACCTGACTCTATTTGCGAGTTACAAAAAAGATGCATAATTATTATATAACTTCATGATAATTTAAAATAGAACTGACTTTTATATAAAAAAAATATTAAATTACTAATTAATGATCTTTTTTTAGTGACTAAAAATCTTTTACATTTAGTGAGTGGTTTTTTATTCAACATATAATTATAACATATATATATATATATATATATATATATATATATATATATATATATATATATATATATATATATATATATATTGCGGATTTGTCGGATAGGGTTGAGACTCCACCCACACCCTATTCGACCCGCACAAGAACCCAGCACTCTACCCTATCCGTTGCGGATTGGGTTGACAACCCTACCTGATCGGATAGAGTCGGATTGGGTACCCACAGATAGGGTACATGTTGCCACCCTTATTGGTAGTTGTAGATTGTCTTAACCTGTAGTGTTTGGTCGGAAGTTGTCAACATTTTTATACATAATGATTTTTGGTCGAGAAAAGAAACCACGAATGGTTGGCCCAATATTGATGACGGAGAAAAGTTGCTGTTGGATTAACATCCAAGCCTTCTTTTATTTTGGTCTAGGCCTTGTTAAAAAACAGACACAAGCCTAAGACTCATCTCATGCTCCTGCCCAATTACATTCTCGTTATGTTGATTCTAGTTTTTTTTTTTTTCCCCAAAGCCAAGGTAAATGCATTTCATTAGAAAATGAATTACAACACAGAAATCAACGGTAAAAAAACCCAAAATTCTTGTTTTGAAAAGAGATGTGCTATATTATTTTAACTAATTGAAAATGATATGAAGTGGATGAAAATATGAGGTTAAAATTTGAAATAAAGGGACGATTAAAAATATCTTTATATAAAAATAATAATTTTCTGTATCAACGTAAAAATAATAAGATATAAATATGTATTTTATTAAATAATTCAATTTAATTTATTAAATTATTTAATAATTTTCGACAATTTTCTGCAAATAAACTGTAAAGAGTAGTTAAAAATAAATGGAAAAGAATAGGGTACCAATATATTATCTGTCAACTTATTATCAACAATAATTAATTATTATATTTTAAACACATATATAAAGAGACATATTTATAAAATATATCTATAAAGACACTTCTATTAAACACATCCATCAAAAAGACATTTTTATTAGACACATCCACGAAGACACTTCCATTAAATACTCTTATAAATAAGAGTTGGCAGAAATTGACAGAAATGCTATTGGTAACGTAGCAAAACCGAAAATAAATTATAGTTCAAATGACATAACCTTACCTAAAAATTTCAGATTCGAATCTTACTCTTAATTTTAGAAAACTGTAAAGAGAAGTTAAAAATTAAAACAAAAATTGTGAAAATCATGCATCGGAAACTCCGAAGTTCAAACTTCAAAGAAGAGCAATATGCATGTGAATGTCATGCAGTAATCGCGCATAGCCATAAAGCAACCACTAAATTTCAAGTCAATGCACTGATTTGCTATGTGATGTAAATGAAATAAATGTGGAGTTCGGCAATCCACACAAATGCAAATCCCTTTCTGAACTACAGTGAAACTTACTCTGTTGGCAAAGCAAATTGCTAAGTTGCTATGGTTGAAGAACAAATTTTGTTAAAGTGATCCAATATTTACTTATATATATGGAATAAAATTTGTTGATTTTCACTTTATAAATTAAGACAATTTGATTTAAATTAGTGTATTCTTTTGCTAGAAAAATATATAGTATCAATTATCAAACTTGTTAAGCTCTTGATTTAGGATGAGAAAATAGAATTTAAAACTTTTTAGCGTACATTCACTAAATTAGTACAATCTATAGATAGATACTAGTTTATAAAGTATACTCATACTTTTTAACAAAATTATTAGTAACAACAAATTCAAACTAAAGAAGTGAAATTAATCCAAAAATTCAGTATTTTTACTGTAAATAATTCACTCACAACTCAATGCAAAAATCAATATTTTATGTAAAATAAAAAAAAATAAAGTAAACATGTAACACACAACATTGTAATATAATTTGAATATTGTTGAAAATTTCAAAGTCAATGGAAAAAAAATTAAACTACCTTTTTCAACACATCAACAACAACATAATGGAAAAAATATTTGCATACAACAAATAATAATAAAATTACTACAACTAACTTAGATTAGTTGAGTAACAAACTCAGAATTTTTTATTTTTAATATTGGAGTGGTAGTGATGTTTTTCTTAAATGTGGATTGTTGGGGTGTTATATTTAAATGTGGGATCTTTTAACTATAGAAGCAGAAATTGGACCGACCGATTTGTGAAATGTACACAAATCGGTCCCAGAAATTTGTTTTAAAAAAAATTAAAAAATTTTAAGTACAGAAATCGGATCCAGAGATTTATATACTTCCACAATTTTAAAAAACACCAAAAATTACTATGTTAAAGTATATCACCACTTTTACTTCCATAACAAAAAAAATTAGCCACCAACTCATTTATTTAAGTAAGTATTCGAAATTTAAATTTTATCCTGTATATGTAGTAACATGATAAATTAGTCTTTAACATGCAATGGACGGAGAAGGCTTTAATTGAAAGATGAGGCTGCAATATTGCGTATAACGGCGTCCACATTTGAGGGTGGGACCCACCAAACTACCACTAGATGAAAAGAGCACTCTCCTTCATTTTCATCATATAAAACTAAGCACATGGACGACGACCCTTTTGGATTTCCTCCATAACCCAAAAAAAAAGCGTTATCTCTTTCTTGTGAGCAGCGAGCTCAATGGCTTGCAGGCTTGCAGATTCATTTATCCTATTCAAGGTTCCATTTTCTCTTCTTTGCTCCAATTCATGTTGTTGCTGCTGTTGCCTTCTATGTGTTTGTGTTTTTGTTTGTTCCATTTTCTTATGGCTTTGGTTTTTGCAGGGCTCTCATCAGAAGCCACTTCAGAGTAAAAGGGCCATTATTGCCCAATATTCACCACGTATGCACCTCTTTCCCCTATTTAAATCAATTTGTTTTTGCAAATTGGGTTTTTTTTTTTTTATGCATTTTGCTCTAGTTATATTGTTGGAATGGCATTGCATGTGAAAATGGAGTGAAGAAAATTCTTAATGGACATTGATAATATGGTGCTTTTTGAGTAATTGGTTGTGGTTTTGGTACAGGTGTATGTAATCTTAAGGAATGCGGGCTTATCCAAAAAGGGTTTAGGCATCGTTTGAACTTTGTCCCTAGGAAGAAAGTTACTGTCATACAAGCTGTGGCGGTTCCGCTTGAACCATCTCCGGTTGAGAGTGCTGAGTACAGAAAACAACTAGCTGAAAGCTATGGTTTTAGGCAAATTGGAGAGCCACTGCCGGATGATATTACTTTGAAGGATGTCATTGATTCCCTTCCTAAGAAGGTTGCCAATTGCTAATCTTTTAACCACTTTCATCTTTTATATAATTAGCACTGAGTTAAATTGTAAAGTCACTTAAGCTTTTGCCAGCCTGCTAAATATTTGTCTGTGCATTAGAATAAATAAAAGAATCCGTTCCTTATAGCATGCTTAGATATGTTTACAACCAATCATCATTGATTATAGCAATATTTACTGCACATATGAAAAGGGACAGGATTTCGATGTAGTTATACGATTTCCCACTTCCCAGTCAATCACCATTTATTCTTTTTCTCCTGATTTGGTTGGAAGTATTTACTTTCTGTAATCTTTTCGAGTATATTTTTTCCTTTCTGAAGGTCTTCGAGATTGACGATACAAAGGCATGGAAAACAGTATTGATATCTGTTGCTTCCTATGCATTGGGGCTCTTTATGATTTCCAAAGCACCTTGGTACCTACTTCCTCTGGCTTGGGCATGGACAGGGACTGCAGTAACTGGGGTTAGTTCAACATGCATATTTTACTTAATCGTTATTGTCCGTTTAAAAAATTCTTCTCACTCCTATCCTTAAGAAACTCATCTGCCCTTAACATGTTTGTAATGCTCTTGTTTTGCTGTACAGTTCTTTGTTATAGGCCACGACTGTGCTCACAAATCATTCTCAAAGAACAAATTGGTCGAGGATATTGTTGGAACTCTAGCTTTCTTGCCACTAATTTATCCATATGAGCCATGGCGATTTAAGCATGACAGACACCATGCAAAGACGAACATGTAAGTAGTGTTTCTCAATAATGATTTTATTGGAAGATTATGTAATTATCAGCAGTTTCCTTATTGTTTTGTTGTGCTTTCAAAACTATAATATCTCCAATGTTATAGGTTGTATGAAGATACTGCTTGGCACCCAGTTTGGAAAGATGAGTTTGATTCATCTCCTGCTTTGCGGAATGCAATAATATATGGGTATGGTCCATTTCGGACTTGGATGTCTATAGCTCACTGGTATGGCACATTATGAGATTTTTATTCTATGTGATCAACTATGCCCTGTAATATCATTGTTTTGTTCCTCAAGAACTTCTTCGTTGACTTGAGCAGTGGGCAGTCTTAATTTTAATCTGTACTGAATCTTGATATAACCATGCCCTCTGGCAGGTTGATGTGGCACTTTGATTTGAAGAAGTTCAGGACAAATGAAGTAAAGAGGGTCAAGATAAGTTTAGCTTGTGTGTTTGCCTTTATGGCAATTGGATGGCCGTTAATTATTTATAAGACAGGAATCATGGGGTGGATCAAATTCTGGTTCATGCCGTGGCTGGGGTATCATTTCTGGGTAATTTTACTTCACTTGTAAAACTTGATATATGGTTATACCATTGGATTTTATATTTTCATTTCTTCCTTACTGTTTTCCACCTCGTGGGATAGGGCATATTTGTTGTATTTCTTACTTATTGTTTGGTTAGATTGTAGTAGCCATACGCTTATTTAGACAGAGTATGTTTAACTGATGGTATCTTGTAGTTACTGAAAGGCATATCTGAAAATAAAAAAGCAAGTACAAAAATGAGTTATTTACCTTAAATTGTAATTTTGCTGGTTTTTGTTGTTGATATAGTTAAATCATCACCTCCCTCTCATTCTCCCCCCCCCCCTTCTCTCTTTTTTTTTCCCCTTAAATCACCCCAAAATGAAAGATGGCTCAGCCTTAATACCTTTCCACTGGTATGCTGTGTTTTCTTGATATAACTATTATTATTTCCATGTGTCTATGTAGTAATAATATATGAACCTATAAAAATGAGTCCTGTATCTAAGTGGTGTTGTTTTGCTCCTAACTGTAGATGAGTACTTTCACCATGGTACACCATACTGCACCGCACATACCCTTCAAATACTCAGAAAACTGGAATGCTGCCCAAGCACAGCTTAATGGAACTGTTCATTGTGATTATCCCCAGTGGTATATGCATTCTTTCGGCTCCTCTTATTCTAAGTGTGTTTTCTGCCAATAAATTGACACATGGTGGTAGAATATATTGTATAACTGATAAGCTATTGATGAATTCTTTGTGCCCTTGCTCCTCTCAGAATGACTGACCTTAGATCTGTGGATAATTGTTGCATGTTTACGAAGTCATAAACATTTGCTTATTTCTATTTTGTTGGCATTATTTTACTTTCAAATTTGAGTGAATTACCATTGGATTGATTAGCTGCTGTATTCTTACTTTTGCCTTCTTTTTCTTAACAGGATCGAGATTCTATGCCACGATATTAATGTCCATATTCCGCACCACATATCCCCAAGAATACCAAGCTATAATTTACGAGCAGCCCACAAGTCTTTACAAGAAAACTGGGGAAAGGTAGTAAGATCAATAATGCCAAGTAATATACTTCTATCATGAAGAGTCCTTTACATTGAAAATATATTATTGTTGTCATCAACATGCAAAATGTTAAGAATATTTTTGTCATTATAACTTATTTGTACAAATTTTTTTATGCTTTAACACAGCATTAGGAATGTCCAACTAAACCACTATACTTCAATGTGGTTAAGTTTTTCTAATTACTGATGTTACTATTTTTTTTTTTTAATCTTATTTTGTTGTGATGTGATCAATAACAGTATCTGAATGAGGCTAGTTGGAACTGGAGACTGATGAAGACAATCATGACAGTGTGTCATGTGTATGATAAACAACAAAACTATGTTGCCTTCGACGAACTTGCCCCTGAAGATTCCCGTCCAATTACATTTTTGAAGGAAGTCATGCCTGATTATGCTTGATTAGGTCCTAGCTGGCCCTTGTTAAATGAATTTTATGTGTCAATAGTTAGGTATGGCATCCATTTTTTTCTCCATGTCCCTTCTTGTTGTATATGGTGCAAATTTTTTCAATCACATATGATTATATACCAAGTTAGAGAAAATTGCTTGGATCATGTACCCAAGTTGCGGATTATCTGAACGCAAGCAAGCACCCTCTAAGAGGTATTTATTAGGTTAAAGTAAATATTACAGTAATCTCAATAACAAGATTCTTGTTCCATGATCACGTTGAAAGAAATATTATATTATAGATTTACAGTTGTATAACGGATAAAAAACCACGTGGAGTGTATCAGTGGTTTGGGGTTTATATATGCTTACTGTTACTGACACTGTTTTATTATTGCAGGGTATCTCTATTGTTTGAAAATTTCTAAGTGGAACCATCTTCTAAACATAAAACAAGCATTTCCTTGTGAAGAAACCAAGGGTGCTCCGTCAAAACTATTAGTCTGCCAAATAATATTAAGAGTAAACAGCAAATAAGTCCTTGATATTTTATCTCAAAGATAAATAAGTACTCGATTAATTAAAAATACAAAAATGTCTCTTACTCTCTAAAACGTGAGATATCTAAGTCTATTTAGAAGACTGATTTATTCTTATATATTTTGGATAGAAGAATTTAAATGTCTTATATTTTAAAAAAAATTAGAGACATTTTTGTATTTTTAATTAATCAGAATCTTTATGTGTCTTAGAATTAAAAAGTTAGAGATTTATTTGTCTTTTTTTATTAATATTAAATTAAGATTTAGAACTTAGATACGGAAGAGCCTAGTCTCAGTTGGTTAGCTAGCTTCGTTACCTTGGGATTTATAAATGCATTTCATGGGATTTGGTGTAGTGTAGCTGAAAGAGTTAAGAGTTTTTTTTTTTAATGTGGTAGTAACAAATTGTTAAAGAAAGTGATGATAAAAGTTAAAATGAAAGCACTAACCCACCTCGCCCACCTTTAGCCAAAGTGTGATTCTATTTAAAGTAGATGAGGTGCAGCAGTTACAACTTCACAACTGCTCTCATGCATAGGAATTTTCCTTTATTCCCTTCATGCTTTTGAGGCAGGTGACTTAACTGCTTTTACTCCTCTTTGTTAGATGGGAATGAAGAAAGAAAAAGTCAATAGATTTCATCCAAAAAGAAAAAGGGAAAGGTCAATATAAGGTAAAAAAGAGCACATGATCATTCAAAAAGAATTTCAGAGAACAACTACAGGAGATTGCAAGTAATGTATAATCTCATTGGATATATGCTCAAAGCCTCAAACAAGTTATATATCTTTTACTCTCAAGATAAACATATATGGCTGGCTACATGTATGCCAGTTCAAAAAATCTACAATGTCCTATATACAAGCTATAGAATCATCACTATCTGCAAGATATGCAGATGCAATCTGGTTATACATCAAACTAAGTAAAAAAAAACTAGTTGTAACTAAGCAAGTCTCTGTATAAAACTAAATCATATAATTGGTGGTGTTGGAGTCTCCCATATATCAAACACATTCTCCTCACTATGAAGTGCAAAGAGCCTATCTCCCCCAATGGAGAAGTCACATATAGAACCACCATAACTTCTTCTAAGCCTTGAAGTTAAAACCCATTCAGGACCACAGAACACTGAAATGCAATCATTCATGGAAGAGAAGAGTTGCCCTCCATGAAGCGCGAGCTTCGGATAACACGGCTCCTCCGGCATCTTCCCCTTCATCAACCTACTCCTAGAACTCCACCTAATGCTTGTAGCAGCACCACCACTCCTCAAATCCATGAACCCCAAATCCTCAAACTCATTCACCACACAAATTGAATTGTTGTCTTCCATTGCTATTGCATCCCTCACTCTCTTCTCATCCACAGCTAAAGGAGCACCTACATCAGACCAACACCAAACCATCTTCTTCTCCCTAAAATCCAACAAACTAATGTAACAATTGTCCTTCCTAGGAAACATTGTTGCAACCAACAAACAGTTACTACCTTCCAACCACTGAACCCTATCAGCATCACCAAGTGACCAACCAATAGGTTCATAGAAGAAATCAATCATTTTTCCAGTGACTTGGTCCCAAACACCAACACCATACTCATTGCTCCTACCTTTGCAACTCGAAAAAATCTTGTAATCAGAACTAAAACTCAATGCACCAGCAGTGTAACTCTTAACTTGATTCTCATGACAAACCTGAAACTTGTACCTTAGTTCACCATTGTGGGAACTGAACAGCCCCATTCCACCATCGCCACGACCGAGCCTTTCGCTGACTCCGATGACTATGTTGTCGGAGTCAACCCAACCAACATCGTTGACTCTCTGGTAATCAAGATTCAATGGAGGGTGTTCATCCAGCATCCAATCATAGACATGAAGCATGCTGCCATGAGCAACACAGCAGCCGCCATCAGGGCCGGCTCGAATGGCGGTTCCATCGCCGGGAGCGTGGCCCTGTACGGATTTCGATAGGCCGAGACGGTTGCCGTCGAAATGGCCCCACTTGGCAGAACGAACATGGTCAAGGAGGCCATAGAACAGAGCCTCTCTGTATAGAAGCTTCTCTGGAATGTTCTGTGGGATGTGGATTTCGCCGGTTCGGAGGAGATCAAGGAGTACGGCGAAGCAATCGGGGTTCCGATCGATGAAGTGCTCCTCCGTGGTGGAATTTTGGTCCGTTAAGAGGCTCCAATTGTCATCGAACATTGCCCCGAACATGGAGTTGCGCCCTGCATTGGCGACAGTTGTTGATGTTGTCTCGAACACTCTGCCTCCAACGTTGAACTTCACTCTGTCTTTTTGGATGCCCATCATTGGTGTTCGCTCTTGCTTCCTCCAAAGTTATCAACTTTTTCAGAAACCCAGATGGGGATTGTGGTTCAACCGGTGAAAGATTGAAGGGAAGTCAATTGGGTCTTCGCTGCTTTGTATGGAAGAAGGGGAAAGCAGAGAATTTTGTTGGGTAACGAATAGGATTGAAGAGAGAGAGAGAGAAAGATGATATTTTTTTCAGGTTGAAAGGCTTGAAATTGAAGCAAGAGAAGAGGGATAAGTTTGTGTTCAGTTAAGGGATCACAAGCGAGAAAAAAAGAAGGTTGTTTAGGAAACTGGAGAAAAGAAAATGATGGAAAAACAGGACACGGACATTGAAGTTAAAATGGGTTTGGGTTTGGGTTTTTAAAATGCTGAGAAACATCGAATTGTGTTGGAGCGGGTGGAATTCAAAACACAGTTGACTGACTTTGATATTTTCATTCTATAAATCTATACACAACACAAATATACATATATATATATAATCACTCTCTGTGTGTCTGTCTTTTTGTTCCTTCTTCTTCTTCTATTGGTCGGGGCATAGTTGGGTACAAATTATAATCAATACAATATGGCTTAATATTTACATAAATATATTTATTTATGAGTTCTAATATCTGTACGTTTCCATATGTTGAGATGGTAGGACCTAATTTTCCTTCGCCATAAATATGCATTATTTATTTATTAATAAATATTACTACTAAAATGTAGTGTTATATGATTATATCTATGAAGGGGACCAAA
Organism: Arachis hypogaea; assembly: GCF_003086295.3. Lineage (NCBI taxonomy): Eukaryota > Viridiplantae > Streptophyta > Magnoliopsida > Fabales > Fabaceae > Arachis > Arachis hypogaea. The sequence continues at coordinate 146,676,809 of NC_092046.1, forward strand.
TCCAATCAAGTTAGACACTGTTTGGAGTTGTGCTATACCTATGTACATGACATCACATCACATCACATCAAAGGGCTCTAGTAAGTTAAAACATGGCTTGAGCCTTGAAGGAATAAAAGTACTATTGTTGGTGGAGAAGACGAAAATAGACCCCTTAGCAAATATGAAATTGAAATTTCTTTGCTGCTTATTTAATTTAAGCTAAGCTTCGTTGGCTCATCTTATATTAGTATTAGTGTATTACATACATTATTAATTACTCCTTCTACCCAACTAACTTAGGGTGTGTTTAGCAAACACGTTGGGGATGACAGAAGCCCATTTGAGCTTCTTGAAAGTTTCACTTTGATGTTTGACAATTTCTTTCTTTTTAAACGCAGAATTGATTCTGCCTCTAAACCCACGTTTAGGAGAAGCTAAAATTTGTAGCTTCTGCGTTTTACGTTTCACGTTTCACGTTTAGGAGAAGCTAAAATATTTCTTTTTTACCAACCCTACCCTTCATTTTCTTCTATAAGAATGATACTAGTAACTATTATCTTCACAGTCATTCTTTTATAGTTCTTCTTACTTCTTCATAGTATTTTCGTTCCATTTTTTTCATCAAAATCGTTCAGATTTATTTCAATCACTAACAAATTGGATATTTTAAATTTTTATTATTTTTAGTACTCATTTTCATATTTTAATTTTTATGTTTTTTATTGTATTTTTTATTTATATTTTTATTTATATGATAAATATTTTTATATTATTTGTGTAAGTCTTCTGAATTCTCATGTTATGTTTTTATATGGATTTTTTTTATCATTTACTATATTATTTTTTTATATGTATATTTTTTATGAAATTTTTTTTTTTATTTTTGGTTGGCTTTGTTTATATGATTTTTTATTTATTTTATTGTATTTCTTTTATTCATACGACAAATGTTGTTGACTTTTTTTTTTATTTTTATAGTGTTCTGATTTTTCAGGTATTTTATTAATTTTTATGATATTTTTATTATGTTTTTTATATGAATTATTTTTTTTATCCTTTACTGTATTGTATTTATGTTGTGTATGAAATTTTTTTATTTTTATTTGATTTTATTCATATGAATTTTATTTACGATTTATGGTATTTTTTTGTTCATATCATATATGTTGTTGGTTTTATGGAATTTTTATTATTTTTTATCTATATGATTTTTTTTCTATTCTTTGATGTACTCTATTTTTGTTTTGTATTAATTTTTTTATTTTTTATTCTGATTTTGTAAAATTTGTAATTGTAATTATTATATACTACGTTTATTATCAAAATTTTGACTAATATAAATTATGATCCTATAAAAAAAAGACAAAATAAATAAAAAATTAATTATAAGTAACAATAGAGTTATAAATAATAAAAATTTATAGTCTAAAATAATACTAAATTAAAGAGTACTGATGATACTAAAAAAATTATAGAATATTTTCTTTTTGTGTGACATTATAAAATTTATAGTACTCTCCTTTATATTTTTATTTTTTATTGTATTTATTTTATTTATATGATAAATATTTTTTATATTATTTTTTATAGTATTCTGATTTTGCAGGTATATAAAATTGATGTTTCTTTTAATAATTTTTCATTTAAAAGTGATTTTGAGTAGTATAATCCAAACAACATTTATTTTACTATAATCAATTTTGATATAAAGATTATCAAACATAAATCACGTTAACCTAAACTAACTTATTATCAAAATCAATTTTACAAAATCAATTTTATGCAAACTCCAGTTTGTAAACTGTAATCCAAACACACACTTAAGTTAGTTGAGTGGTAAGCTCATTTGTTTATTTAAATAAGTATTAAAAATTTGACAACCTATAAATGCAGCTTACATCCGTAACAGTTACAGATTAGTCCTTAATCTCACGAGTTAGAGAATTCTGCTGAACAACAAAAAACAAACCTACTTCTTGCCAAAGTCAACCTTCCTTCCTTCCTTGGCCTAAAGAAAGCGCGTTGTGACACCTTGGCTTTCTCTTAAATGTGCTCATGATATTTACATTGAGCTCGAATTTATAATTTAAACACAAGTAGTAAATTCAGATTTTATGAGCTACTTGTTCTGTTTTAGATTTATTAGTCTTTCAATTTCGTAACTAATTAATCGGGCCAATTAAGTTGACACTTAAACATGTGTGTACCATTGGAAAGCATCATTTCTTATCAAGTAATCAAGGTTGGGGAAATTAGCCCATCTTCTGAGTGATACTTGAAGTGCCCATCTTCTTCACTAGTAATAAATAGGAATTAATTATTATTATGAAAAGCAATCACCATTAAATAAATATATTTCTTTCTATTTAATATGCACTTAGTGATCGTCTTTAATTCTCCATAATAAACTTGATAGTTCCAACGTCACCATTAATCAAGTGGATATTATTACCTTTTTCCCATAGTCTTTATCATGTTAGATAACTAGATAACCACTACCACTTTGCACATATTAAGTTATGAATTTCGAGATTTCTATTTTTTTTTCCTTGATTTACTCAAGCATTTTTTTTCCATCCTACCCCACCTCCACGATAAGTTATAAGAGTAGCGGGACGTGTACGGCAAAATTTGAAAACTTGAATACTTATTCTTGAGTGCTGAACACTTCTTTTAAGAGACAGAGATTGAAATAAATTTTAGTATTCTGTTTAGTGTAAAATGGAAGACAGAAATTAAAACAACAATAAAATTTTAATTTAATTTGTATAAAGGATAAAATTAGAATTAATTAATTAAAATGAGGGTATTTTAAGTATAAAATGTTATTAAAGTTTCAGTCTTTATTTCTAAAAATTTTAGTCCCTTGTGTCCCTACTTTTTAGAGGTACTAAAATACTGAAATTTTGGAGACAGAGACAGAAATTTTAGTACCAATCTCTGAACTAACAAACATGATACTGAATCTTAATATACCTTAAAACAAACGCTACCTTAGAGCTTTGAAGTAGTCAAAAAATATCAACTCCTATTTGACTAAATCATAAAAAGAAAAAAAAACACACAACAAAAAACAAAAACAAAAAATAGCATTACATATGAATGGGAAATGGGTATTGTCTTGGCACAACTTTCCTTTCACATAAGCATGACATGGTGGACCTAGTATACTCTCCAAGTTGTTGATATGGTGATAAGGATAATTCAAATCATATAATTGCCACACACATATAGTTTTGATATTTGACAACGTTTGGTGGCTAAGTGATTGTCACAATCTTGCTCTCCATTTTAACTCTTTGAGATAGACGATGAGATTGAAATTGAATGCTTCACGTGAGGTTTATGCTATCTCATCAATACCAAACTAATTAAGATTGCATTTATATATAAAAAAGCTTAATATATACATTGCGTAATTGGGACTTCTAATTTTCTTAATCTCAAAGGCATTAAGGAAATCATAGTGTTTTTCCTCGTCTTAATCCCTTTTGTGGCAATGACAAAACATTTCACATCAACTCCTATTAATATATGTGTTTAAGAATCAAACTTGGTTTAACGAATTTTCTAGTTCCTCTTAGATTTTTATCTTTTAACCATGTGGGAGAGTATGTTATAGTATTGTGTATATATATGCGTTCAATCATACATGCTACTTTGAAGAGAAATTCTCATATATCTTTCTGGACTTGTTTTGATCTTTTAAGATTTGTTGCATTGTTTACCCCCCAAAAAATAAAAATTAAAAAGAATGTTGCATTAATTCTGTGAGTCACCAGTGTGTCTCATGATCACCCTTTTGTTGACTTGTAATATATGGACGACATAAAAATAATAAATGAGTTAGAATATTGTTAGAAGAAAAAGTATAGAGAATCAAGAAGTTATATTAATAATTAATTTTAAATTTTTAAATTCAAAATTTAAAAAATTTAAAATTGTTTAAGTAAATATAATTAAAACCTATAAAAATATTTTTCTTCTCTCTCACATTAACCTACCCACTTTCAATAATTACATACACAGATCTCTTTCTCTCACTGTCAGGTCCTCTCCACTTTCCCACCGCGACCCACTCTTCTTCTATCACTGACATCTGGCTCGTCGGATTTTCCACCGTCGACAAGAATGCTTCCCTTTCGTGAACCAGATGTGTTACCAGAGACGCAAAAATTTATCTTCACTGAAACATGGTTGTCCATTCCATGGCTATGTCCTCAAATTGAAAACCTTTGTTTCATGGAGCACTTTGATGAATGCCTACGGTCTTCATGGATATGGTGACTAAGCATTGCAACTTTTTCATGAAATGCAAGAGAGAGGAGTGAAGTCAGACGCAATTATCTTACTCGCCATATTATTTGCTTGTAATCATGTCGGTCTTGTAACTGAAGCGCAACTGGTATGTATTCAAACAAGTGCAGATTGTAAAATTCAATTAACCTTAGAGCACTATGCATGCCTAATTGATCTTCTTGGAAAGAAATATTAAAAAAAATATTCATTTAATATGAAAAAAAACATCCTAATATTTAACAAAAGAAATATCCAATTATATTTTAGTAAAAATAATAAAATATCTGTAAAATTTAAAAAAATATTAAATTCTTAAAGAAATAGGGATATTTATATTTGCAATACAAAAAAATTCGAAAAATATATAAAAGAACATCCATTTATTATGAAAAGAAACATTCTGATACTTTTGAATTCACCCAAAGACATTTGACTGATTTTTTACTAATACCCTTTTGATTCTCTAAAATTGTTGCTATTAGAAACATTCATTAGTCAAGGGTGTATAACAAATTAAAAATAGCTTTTTTTTTTGTGGAACCCTATCTTTGGTTTCCACCTCTTTTAGGGAATATATATATATAAAAAAAAGGTAAAATATAGTTTAAGTGGAGAATAGGGTTCAGATTGTTTATCTAGATTTATTAGATATTTATAGATTTATATATATAAACAAGGGTTTTGTTATTGTGTGCATTAAAAATATATATTAAGTATATTATAAAAAAAATATTTTACTGTTATTTAAAATGGGTTTAACAGAAATTATTATAAAGAAATGGATTCATGAGGATTTAATTATTTTAGAGATAATAGGCTAATCTTTCTCAATAGCTCACATTGACAGAAAGGTTTGGCATTTTGATATGGCTCTTTGTCATTTGAAGCTGTAGTATGTTTTAAGGGTTGGGCTGTTCGCCCATTAAAGCACCCTTATTGCCACTCTACATAATTGTAAATGAGATTTTCATCTCATACAGTTCATTGTTCAACTCTTTTCAAGTGATTTGGATCCTTTTTTTTTTTGTTACAAAAATATTTTTTCTATACTTTTAAATTTTTAATGTATAAAAACAATAAATAACATTAAAATATTTCATTTTTATGTTTATTTGAGAGAGAATGAAAAAAAATAAAAAAAATAAAAAATATAAAAAGATAGATGAAAAATCTACCAAATTTTATTCTCTCTAATATTAAAAAAAAAAACTCATTATATTTTTCTACTTCTAATATTATTTTTTTAAGTATATTTTATAATATAAAAATAAATTATTTTTTATAATTTTTTTATTTTTTTATTCAAATATATTTGAAAAAAATAAAATTTTATTTAATTTTTTTATCAGCATTTATTAATTATTATAATAATTAATAAAATTATTATAATTAATAGATATTAAATAAGATAAATTTAATAATTAATAACTATTAAATAAGATAAATTACGATTATTTTTATATTTATAGGGATATAGAACTCAACTCAATGAAAATTGCATACACTTTTTTTTGTTCACAAGAAAAAAGCCCAATTAGCCTTCCAAATTTTCATGAATATTCAAAGCTCACATATGTTGGGCATATAACTGAGTGGGAAAATTGTTGCCGAGCCCATATTTGATCCAAGTTATACATGGCCGGCACCAGATTGTGAACAGCCCTCTCACCCTTATCATTGTAGGCCTGAGCCCAGGCCCTACCACACATAATTGTAGAGAGAGAAAAAAACAGAGTTAGAGTGAGAAAGAAAGAGTGTGGTGAGTGTTGTAGGGTTTAATAGTAGCCAACGTTAAGCTGCCGCTCCTCTTTCGCAGAAGCCGAAACCCTTCGCTTCTGTTGTTCTCTTCTGCGCTTCCACACTCTCCTTCACACCACCGTACGCGTTATCTTTGTCTCTTTATTCGGACTCCGAAGCTTCTAGAAGAACAGGAATAAGAAACACCTTAACCAATGGTGGAGGCCTCGTCGATCCAAGCGGAAACGCTTAATCCTCTGGATCCTTCAACCACCAGCGCCTCTGTTCTATTCCACAGAGAAATTAAGTTCCAACTCGCCAAGAAACCTTTCAAGGGATTCTCTTCCGATTATCACATTGAGACGCTAAATCCTACTACCTCGGAACATCGCACACCTTCTTCTGCCATGTCTGTCACGCCGGCTAGGAGGCACGACGGTTCTGAATTCTCTGAGTTCGGCCTGGATCCGGAGCTCAGCTTTGGAATCACCGTTCGAAAAATAGTGAGCTTTTTTTCTTCCTTATTTTCCCTTCTCATCACTCGAATTTCATTTTTTGTTGGCTTCAGCTGAAATTTCGATATGCGAATTGGTGTCAGATCAACAATACGTATTAATTTAATTTTTCCTTCGTGATTTTGTCCTTTTATTGTTAGAATTTAAGTTTTTTTTTTCACTTGCTGCGTTTTCCACTGTTATGGATTTTGAGAATTATGCCATGCTCTGTTTTACGATGAAGCTTCTCTTATATGAAAAAAATTCAGGGAGCTGGATTGCGAAATCTTGGAAATACTTGCTTCCTCAATTCGGTGCTGCAGTGTTTGACCCATACAGAGCCTCTGGCTGCATATCTACAAAGCGGAAAGCACAAAAGTTCATGTGAGTTGCTCTCCTCTACTGCATTTTCCATTGTTTATTTATGTTTGTGTTTGTAGCTTTGCCTTGTTATGTTAATGCCAGATAATTTATTAATGTTTCACTTTTACTTTGGTGTTTGCTCTACGGTGTTAAATTAAGTTAACATGGTTACCGTTTTTTTTTTTAATTTTTTTACTTTTGGAAAACGGGCCTGCATGTGAAGGAAATCATTGTTGTGTTGAGTATCTTATTATGTTTTACCATAATTGTAGGCCATGTTGCTGGATTTTGTGCTCTGTGTGCAATACAGAATCATGTAAGTCGTGCACTGCATGCATCTGGAAGAACATTATCCCCCGAGGATCTGGTTGGGAATCTGCGGTGTATCCTTATGTTTTGAGTTGTTTGTTTATGGATAAGCAGTTAAGAATGTTTCTTTTATTTTCACCTTCATGTTTCTTTTTGGGAAATTTGATAAGGATTAGGTTGCCTTCCTAAAATATCCTGTTGCACTGTGTGTTTGTTCCTTTACTTGGTTTTTGACACTAAGTATATGGAAATAAACTCTTGGCTCATGCATACTTGATGTGCTATAATTTGTTAGCCGAGTAGTATCACTTATTTTCATATTAGCGTGAAATTTGTACTTCCTGACCTTAGATCAGGCATATCACGAAATTTCCAAAATGCAAGGCAGGAGGATGCACATGAGTATATGGTCAACTTACTTGAATCAATGCATAAATGCTGCCTGCCTTCTGGTGTACCAAGTGAATCACCTAGTGCTTATGAGAAAAGTTTTGTTCATAAAATATTTGGTGGTCATCTGCGAAGTCAGGTTAGATTTCTTGACTGCTTGTTTATTTTTTGTGAGCGAGGTCATTACTAATTGAGTTTAGAAATGGCCTGGTAAATATGTAACCCATAAATTGTGATCTGTATAGAACAATATTGCTCTATAATTTTTTCCCGTGTAATGACTGATTGTCGTATACTTATGTCGTTGCTTTCTCTTAGGTGAAATGTCAGCAGTGTTCCTTTTGCTCCAACAAGTTTGATCCATTCTTAGATCTAAGCCTTGAAATTTTCAAGGCAGAATCATTGCAGAAAGCACTTGCAAATTTCACTGCTGCAGAATGGTTGGATGGAGGGGAGAGGCAATACAATTGTCAAAGATGCAAGCAGAAAGTTAGGGCTCTGAAACAGCTTACAGTTCATAAGGCACCTTATGTGCTAACTATTCACTTAAAGCGGTTCCATGCACACAATCCTGGACAGAAGATTAAAAAGAAGGTTCGGTTTGACTGTGCTCTGGACCTAAAACCTTTTGTCAGCGGCTCATATGTAAGTTGTTCTTTTTTGCTTAGTTTTTGTGGGCATAAAATATCTCACCTTGTTAGAATTTCCTTTTTAGATGAAATAAGTAAATCGTGTTACTTTATATATCTTTTGCTAAAAGGAGATCTTTCTGTTTCTCATTGAAAATATTTGCTCTGCCGATTGAGTACCTTCAATCTGTGTATAAGTTTCTTCTTTTTAGCAGGAAGGAGATGTGAAGTACTCTCTCTATGGGGTTTTGGTTCATTCTGGTTCTAGCACTCATTCTGGACATTATTACTGCTATGTCCGCACATCAAATGACATGTGGTATACCTTGGATGACAATAGGGTGTTGCAAATTTCTATCTCTTTTTCTTCTGGTATTGTTTTTTTCTGTCTTTCATCCATTTGGGTGGGACGAAAGAGCATATAGTGTCTCTAGACTAGAGGAACTGAAGAAAAATTAAAGTATAAATCTTGTCTCGCAGAACTAGAACTTGAATAGCATCATTACTTTTTAAAAGATCTATCTTCTCTTGTGCTCTGTTTTTAATATTCAAAAGTTATTGTCTTCTCACTGATTATTGAAAATCAATAAACACTGAGCATTAGAATCTTCAGCAGAAACTCTGAATATATCCCATTGCATGAGTCAGGTTGTGCATGCTGATAATAAATAAGTACTAGTTCTTTTATTCACGTAAATTTGATGAATTAATAAATATAAGCTACGGAGATGTCCAGGAAAAATTGTGAATTGCTGTTTTGGTGAATGTTGTTTGGAGCTACTATCAACCATGTATGAACACTGTGTCATTGAATTGCCATTTTAACCCATTCGCACTAATGCATCAGGTATACAATGTCAGTGAGCGAGAAGTGTTAAATCAGCAGGCATACATGTTATTTTATGTTCGTGATAGAAAAAATATTGTTTCTAGGAAATCTGTTGATATTATTAAGAAAGAGAACGGAAATACGGATTCTGCTGCAGCAAACCAAGTATTGAAGGGTCTTTCCAATGGTCTGGCAGAAAATAAATCTCGTGAACCTTCTTTAAATGCTCAAGCTCAGATAAAAATGTCAAATTTTGACTCATCAGTTGTTTCCTTTACGAAGTACAGTCTGGTTCAGCAAAAAAGTTGCCCTTCATTAACAGGAAGCTTTGTTCAAAATAAAAAACCTATATCTGATCCTTCTTCCAAGGAGCAGCCACACAAAGGATCACAAGGAGGGCTCTCCATTGTTGGCTCAGAGCACGAATGCTTGTCAACACTAGATAATTCAAGAAAGGAGAACTGTCTCCCTAGTTGTGTGAAAAGTTTGGTTGATCCAGCTGGAGATAATACCGACAAGAATGTGATTTCGAAAGATGTTAAGAACGAATCTCTTTTGTCGACTCTTACCTTCAGTAGTCCACAGACTTCTGCAGTACACAGAACCAATGGGAGCTCCCAGTTTCATAAGGTAAATAATTTCAAGTAATTGCAGAGTTGTGCTTTGACCCGGACATTTAGTCATCAGCCCATTTTCTTTAGTCTAGTAACATACTTTTAGCCCATACTTTTAAATATTGCTAGCTAATTGTTGACCAAAAACAACAAATTCTGTTGACCCTCTAGCATTTCTCATTCTCAATTTTCCTCTTGGTTTAAAATAATGGCTTTAAGTTGATGCTGCACCTCAAGTATCAAGTCCTAATTGTTTTTATGTGTTAACCCCTCATTCAATCCAGGTTGAAGTTTCCACGGCTGCTTCTATGTGTGATGCAACAGTTAGTATAGAGTGTAAAAACTCTATTGGGTGTCAAGGATTGGTTCCTAATGAGTCGGCAAATAGCTCCTTGACTACAGAGAGTGTTAATCAAAAGACCATGAAAAAACCGAAAAAGAAGTTTTTGAAATATCATCCTTTAAGGATGAATATTCGTTCATCCTTGCTACTCATGACAGTTTTAAGCTCACGGAAGAAAATTCACAAAAGAAAGAAAATTCACAAAAGAAGCAAGTGCCACAATCTTAAAAAGAAAAAGATGGATAAACTCTCATCAAATGTTGGGCCATCTGATGATGGCACTGTGATAGAAAAACTTGTTGAAGGTGAATTTCAGAGGAGAGTCAATCAGAACTCTGCTGTGCTAGCAACAGCTGCACAAGGAGGAAATACATCATGTAGTGGTTCATCGACTAATCAATTTGAAGGTAGACAAGTACATAGTCTACAAGATGGTAAAAGGGATAAAATGCACAATAAATTTATGAGTATTCCTTCCCGAGGGTTTGAGGAGACAGTTGGTAAGTTTCTATTGATATTTCCCTCCTTTACGTCATCCTGCATTCCTGTTTATGGTAGAGTTTTATGTTTCTATGTCTTTGCCTTGTTTTTTGTGATGCTGTACTTACGTTGTCTATGGCCTAATAAATTCACCTGCTTGCACAAAGTGGTTTAAATTGGTCTGCCTTCCTTGAATATCTAAAGATAGCATGTTTCATAAAACATGTATTTTGGGGTATCTCTGAAACATGCATCACTGCACTCATCTACTTGTGCCCGAACAGTGGGTTGAGAATAGACTATCCCCTGTAAGGTAGGAACAGTCAGGAGAATACTGTGTGCCTAAATTTTCCTCTTTTTGAAGTAGTTGGGGCTGGTAGTTTATATTCATTTATCTCCTGTTGGGAATCCTGTTAAAGTTGCGGGGAATGACAGTTGTGTTGTGCCCACTCTTCCTTCCCTAATTTTGTTCATGCAACCTTGTTGATGGTTATCTAGGTCTTTCATGAATGTGGCCAGGCCTTTATATAGCTACGGCTGCATATGCCAATGTGGTTGGTGGTGGTTGCGGTGGTTACAATGATTATGAGTTCTGAATTTTAATTTTTTTTATGTGTGGGTCTGTATTTTGTTTTTTGGGTGCTGTATTTTTTTATAATTTTTTTTGCTATTCTCCTGTTTGAATCAAATTTAGTGATCATGATATCCATATTAGTTGAGAGTGCTTTAAGCTAGCCACATTTTTTTCAATTACTGTATGTATTAATAATGGGATAGTTCACTCCGAAAGTGGTTTGGAATGCCAATATTTCATTTCTACATTGAATGCCATGTAAATTTTAAATTTTTAACCCTCAAAATAAAGAGTCTTTCCTTCTACATTGTCCTTTCATTGTCAAGTTCGTGCTGAATATGACATGTTTGTTCATTATTTGTGCACAGTTCCACGGTGGGATGATGTAGAATTGCCTCGATCTCAGTTGTTGGAGTCAAGAAACAATAATCCTGTCACCATCGGATATGTTGGAGATGAATGGTGAGCTCAGATAAATGCTGCTGCATTTTCGCTTGTTATTGATAACTCCTGTGTATTAGCATGCGTATTGTGTGATAATCAACTAACTTCTGGAAGAAACATTTTCCCCAATCACATGAGTTCAAGAAATTGATAGTTTTTTTTATCGGATATATTGGATAGCTCTTAATCCTAGGCATTACATCACACATATTTAAGAGTTCTATCTACTATTTGACTACCACAAAGATTCAAATCCGGGTGCAACATATTAAGAGACACTATATTTACTCACTCAACCAAAGCCTAAGATGCAAGAAATTGATAGTTTGACTTGTTAGGATGAAAAATATGATATTATATTATTCCTCTTTTTTGGATTGTAGGGATGAAGAATATGATAAGGGGAAAAGAAAGAAGTTGAGGAGCAACAAGCCTAGCTTTGGTGGCCCAAATCTTTTCCAAGAAATTGCTACCGAGAAGTCAAAGTCAAAAAAGGCCAAGTTGGACCAATCTAGCTCAGGGAACGTGCCATTCAGGATATGATGTCTTTGCCTTAGATCTTGTGTTGGCTTGTAGCAAAATTATCAATTCCTCTACGCTGAGGGTATTGGAGTGGAGAGATCCCCTACCTTCTTATTTTTCTCTTCAGTACAAAATTTTGATGCACAATGTCCAAAAATCGTGTGCAGGATTCCTATTATTTTCCCTGGGGCGGAACCGCAGAGAGTTGGTTTCCTATTTCTCATATCAGCCTAAATTCTTACCTGCATGTTCTAGAACCGAATTGAACAAATTGCTTTTGTCGTAGCTGCATGTTGTAGCCCAGAAATTTTGATTGTTATATTTGTCAAGAGACTCATGTTGCCAACTCTTTCTGTATTCGTAGATTCTTTGTTACCAATAGTGTGTGATTAATAATTTAGCAAATCACCATGAGTTATGATCATTTACTTCAAATATTTTACTTTTTGGTGAAAGAAGATGCAAGGGTGGAAATTTTTTTTAAAGAAAAAAAAAAAGAGTAAATTGATAAATAAATTTTTGAAGATTTATATTTTGGATAGATTAGTCTTGAAAAAAAAAATACTAATAAAGTCTTTCAAAGATAACAAATGTGGATAAGATAATTTAAATTAAAATTTTTTACTCTAATTATAAATGATTAATTTGAAGATAGTGTATTTATATTTACTATTTTAATAGATTATTAATTTTTTTTAAAGACTAATCTATTTAAAATATAAATTTTAAAAAATTTATTTGTTAGTTTATTCAAAAAGAATTTGTTGAAACAAACTTCCCTACACAACAAAGGTTAGAGATAATTTGCTCTAGTTAATTGTGCCTCGTGAAAAGGTGCTGTAATATTCCAGACGTTGAAGCAGCTAAATATTAGCGGTGATTCTATCAAAGGGATGGATTTTAAGCTTTTTTTTTTTTTTTTTTTTTTTTTTATACACTAATCCATTTAATTGAATTTATTATTAACATAAACAAGCTAAAAAATTTAAATACGAAAAAATAATGTATTAAAGATATAACTATTTCATGTTTTTTTTATATCAGTTTAAGTTTTTTGGCTGAATAGTTTTATGTTATCATGGATGTATATACTATGAAATGATTTTAATGATGTGATTTACACATGTATGAGAGCATACAATTCAGTATGGACAATGAATTATAGTTCAACTGATATGTCTCTTCATTTCAGATATTCATAGATTTATACATATTAATAATGATTTTTCGCTAACAAACTATAATTTAAATTTAAGTGGCATTGTCTCCTCGTATTTACCTAAAAATCATGAATTCAAATTTCATTCTTATAAAAAAAATAAGAATTTTCCTATTGTGTGCACTAAAAACATATATTAAGCATATTATAAAAGGCATGCACTTTCTTTTTCCTCATAAGAAAACAAGCTCAATTAACCTTCCAAAAATTTCAATAATATTCAAAACTCACATATATTGGGTTAATATTCAAAGTTCACAGGTCCGTTTCCCCGGATCGAGCCGTTATACATGGGTGGCACCTGTGAACATTCTTTTCACTCTTATGATTGTCAGGGTTAAGCTAGCCGAAACCCTTGGCTTATGTTGTTCTCTTATGCGCTTCCACTTTCCCCTTCACACTACCGTACGCCCTTTTGTTTATCTCTCTATTCGGACTTCGAAGCTTCCAGAAGAACAGGAATAAAAGACACCTCAACTAATGGTGGATGTTTTGTTGATCTCAATGCTCTCGATCCTTCAACCACCAGCGCCTCCTGTTTCTTCCACAAAGAAATTAAATTCCAACTCGCCAAGCAGCCTTCCAAGGGATTCTCCTCCGATTACCACATTAAGTTTGTAATTAATAATTTAGCAAATCACCGTCAGTTATGATCATTTACTTCAAATATTTTACTTTTTTGAAAAAAGAAAATGTAAAGATGGAAATTAAAAAATATATAAATTAATAAATAAATTCTTAAAAATTTATATTTTAGATAGATTAATTTAAAAAAAAAAACTAATAAAATCTTTCGGAATAACAATGGTGAATAAGATAATTCAAATTAAAATTTTTTGTTCTAATTATAAAGGACTAATTTAAAAATAGTATATTTATATTTATTATTCTAAAAGATTATTGATATTTTTTTTTAATTAATCTGTTTAAAATATAAATTTTTAAAAATTTATTTATTATTTTACTCAAAAAAAAGTTCAAGTTAAAAACAAACATCCCTCACAATAAAGGTTAGAGATAATTGGCTCTAGTTAATTGAAACCTGACGAACATATCTTGATGAATAGTTAGCTAAATATTAGTGGTGATTCTATTACAGGCTAAAAAAATTTAAGAATTATGTTAACTATACATTAAAATCAGTCATTAAAATTAGTTATGAGTATAAAATATATGTTAGAATATAAATATATATTAAAAATAAATTAAATCACATATGTATTTATATACAAATATATTAATAACTAATTTTAATAGCTAATTTTAGTATATAAATAACATTTTAAAAAATTTAAATATAGAAAAATCATGTATATATTACTTCTTCGGTTTAAATTTTTGGAATGAATAATTACATGCAATTCAGAATGAAATGAGTAGTTACCTACTTACCTGACATATATTATGAAATGATTCTAATCATGTGATTTACACATATGTATAAGAACATGCAATTCAGTATGGACAAAAAGCCTTCTTAGTGGGGGCAAAAAGCTTTTTTTGTTGGAGCAAAAAGCCCTTTTTAATGAGGCAATAAGTCTTGCGAATTCAAGGTTTTAATGCATTTTGACCCAAAAAAAAAAAAAAAAAAGATTTTAATGCATTTGAACATTTGATAAAAATTATGTTCTCTTTCCGACGTTATCGGAATTCGGAAATACTCATTTTTTGCTCCCATAAAAAAATCTTTTTCATTCCTACTAAAATATCTTAATCCATATGATAGTATTTCATTATTCTAATTCACATTTAATATGGTAACAATTTTCTTGTGCTATCCATAAGGAATTTTGTAGCTAAGATCCAAGTGCATCAGAAAACTACCAGAACATGAAACAAGATTGCATTAATAGAAAGCACCGAAAAATTTAAAGGTATCTGAAGTGGAATTATTACAATTGGCTGATATGTCACATGTATGTCCTTCTCCAAGGACGTTGACCTCTCCATTAAGGACTCTACTTGTCCCAATTTTGTTGCCTCTCATTCTGTCATCTCATTTAATGTAAATAACTCAACTATCTTCTCGACACTGTTTTTTCTTCAGGTTTATTTTAGGGCTCCTCTCTTTGATCTTTATTATGACCCCAACTACTGCTTCTTATAGGACTCACTCTATCCTTAAATCTTTGTAACTTTGTTACATAATTACTTGAGTTTTAGTCTTCAAACATAGGACATTTTTTAATTTGTTTACAAATTAATCGTATTAATAATTTTCGTAACGATGGATGATGTAAAATGTTAATTGATATTCTACGTGATATCTAACATATTTAATTTAATATTGACCAAATATATTTTTAAAAATTTATTACTTTAGTCGATTTCTTCAATTATATAAACTATTTTTCTATATGACATAATGATTAAATTAATAGATTTTAATAAACATATTTAGTCAGCGTCCAATTAGACATATTAGATGTCATGTCTGCTATCAGTTCATATTTTATATCATTAATTGTTAACCGAAATTGTTAATAAAATAATTGAAAGACAAATATGATTAATTTGTAATTTTTAAAAGATCAATAATAAAATCTTTCAAAACACAAATTTAAAAAATACCTCATTTTTTAGAAATTAATTTGACTATTAATTTTTTTAATGTTCAAATTTACCTTCCGTAAGGTAGCGTTTGGTGGAGAGAGACAGAAAGACTGAGACTAAGAGACAGATACTAAAAGACAAATATTGAAATAAATCTCAGTATTCTGTTTGGTACAAAGTGGGTGACAGAAATTGAAACAAGAATAAAACTCTAATTTAATTTGCACAAAGGATAAAATTGAAATTAATTAATTGAAATGAATGTATTTTAGGTATAAAATATTATTAAAATTTTAGTTTTTATCTCTAAAAATTTTAGTCTTCTGTGTCCCCATTTTTTGAAGGTATTAAAATACTGAAAATTTAGGGACAGAAACAAAAATTTTAATATCATATTCTGAACCAACAAACATAATATTAAATCAGTCTCTCAATTTTTATCTCAATACCTTAAAACAAATACTACCTTTAACTGTGCATTTGTTCCACATATTAACTATTTGAAGATAACAAAAAGAAAACAATTGATATCGGTGATAATAATGGCTCAGTGTGGTTGTTATTCATGTTATTTGTTTAGTAATACATATGTGATTTGTAAGACATAATGACATATAAAATACATATATTTAGTGTATTTTCAGAAGGTGAAATTATAAATATTAATTATAAAACATAAATTTTTATTATAATTTTATTCCTTCAAAATTTTTATTGTTTCATTTTTTTAACTATCATCACCTTCATCACCATCAACCTTTTTCTTATTAGGAGTAAAATTAATTTTAAATGACAAATATGTTAATGTTTTCTTATTAATGTCTCAAGAACCAAACAAGTTGTATGTATTCAATTGCATCTGTGTTTTTGTATATATATGTCTTTGTATCAACGTCTTTATTATTCTAATACTCAAAAAATATTAACACTAGTATTGGACATTAAAAAAAAAAATTGAAATTCATCTTAAGAACTTAGCTTGTATAATTTTTTTATAGCTTTAAAATTAAGCATTTGGGACATTTATAAAATCACCGTCTTGAATTACTAAATAATTCATAAGTAAATAACGTTTGTTCAAAGAGATAATAAATAAATACACAAACTCAACAGCTAATAACTACTATAATATAATATAGGAAAAATTTCAAGTATACCGGAAACACCAATGTTCAAATTGTTTTAATCGTTGATTTTAATTAATATATATTATATATATTTTTTATAATTCAGATCAACGGTTAAAACAACTGGAACACTGGTGTTCCCGATACACTTAAAATTCTTCCTATAATATATATGTGTGTGTTCTTCATTTATAATTTGATTTATTAAGTTTTATTAATCAAAATGACTTCCTATAATTTCTCATCATTTCTGCACGAATAGGTTGCTTCAATTTTCTCTTAATGTGGTGATATGATGTTTGAGGATCGGATAGTGGAAAGTGATATCAAGTATTAGAACCTTCTCATATACTCCAAATTCCAAAATGTACTTCATTCAAGATTTTCACAAAGAAATAATGTAAATTCCACTACCAAAATTAAAGTATCATGATTCATTTTATTTTATTTTATTTTATTAATATGAAAAATTAGGGTAATCCTCACACTATGATCTCTCACACACTGAAATGATACAATGACATATACACACGTATCGACCAAGTAAATTACCTGTTATACTTATAGAAGATTTTTAAGTGTACTGTCGTACCGGTGTATCAGTGATTTTTAATCGTTGATCTTAATTATATATATTATATATTTTTTTTATAATTAAGATCAACGGTTAAAAATTACTGATACACCGGTATGACGATACACTTGAAATTTTTCCTATACTTATAATAAGTAAACCTTAAGTTGTATTGATTAAGAAGGAAAAAAGGTTATCCATGTATTTTATTTAATAAAGTAA
This sequence comes from Arachis hypogaea, assembly GCF_003086295.3. Lineage (NCBI taxonomy): Eukaryota > Viridiplantae > Streptophyta > Magnoliopsida > Fabales > Fabaceae > Arachis > Arachis hypogaea. The sequence goes on from NC_092046.1 coordinate 146,694,513, forward strand.
TTACTACTTGTTATAGAAGGTAATTAATTTACTTGGTACATGCACATATTTGTTACATGGAAAAAGAGTATCAATGAAATGATGAACACTATGTTTCATGGGATTGCATTGCTTACAAAGCTAAGGCACTCTTGGATTGGATCTAGATTGGGTTTCTGAGGACCATGATGATAAGAAATATTAATATTATATATTTATTTTTAAAAAAATATTTTATATACTTTTTTTTAAATTCCTTCACCAAGTAGATACTTATTTGTCTATTATTATTAGGGTATTAAAGCTATACAAAATATCTCTCTTTTATTTAATATAGTGAATTTTAAAATTGTACATCAAAATTAATAATACATATACATAATTAAAATTGAAGTAATTACAAAAATAACCAAACTTAATTATATAAATATTTTTTTTGTTTTCCACAATATTTCTTTATATGTCCTGTCGTGGATCGAAACTCCATTTAAGAGTTTGTTATTGACTAATAAATTGCTGCATACACAAAAGAAAATTTGAACCCCAACACTTACTTAAACGGATTAAGTTAGCCACTAGAATAATCTAACTTAGTTTTTAGGGCAATTTACATAAATAAATTGTTTGCCCTTTAAATTTACGCAATTGCATTCTTTCAAACATGAAGACGCAAATACATTGTTTCATATATCTATAGAAACAGCGGTTTTCGGAAGCACATAATCCGCTATAGCCAACCACATATTACATACAAAAATCGCCAATAGCAGTTTGTGTGTGTGGGAAAGTGTGCATAAACCGCTGGAGGTAGTAGCGATTTACGCTGAATAAGATATTTGCCGTTGTTTCTGTACCATTTCGGTGTCAACTTATATGTTATGATTTTTTCATATCTTGTCTTCATATACATGGGCATGTGGAGTAGTCTTAGTAAGATCGAATTTTAATAATAATCTTATATGGTGTTTTATTTGTATTTTTTATATGATGTTTTAATAATAAATAGAAACCGTGACAGCCTCTAGCGATTTTTATGTTCTCCTATTTGCATGTAATCTACGACTAATTATATTTATAGCAGATTATGTATTTTCATAAACTACTACTGTGAGTAATAATTTCTATAGATATATGAAACAATATATTTATATCTTCATATTTAAAAGAATATAATTACCGTAAATTTAAAGGACACAATTTATTTATGTAAATTGTCAAGGTTTTTATTTACAAAAACATACCAGTGCTCTTTTTGATATATATGATGGGCCTAATGAGTCCATGAAGTGGCCCCACCAATAAAGAAAAAGAAAGAAATAATTTATTTGACGTGGTTTGAAGTATAAGTATGATGGCATGATTAAGAATATGGATAATACACACAAGTGTCCCCATTAGTGGGCATGTTATTAATAAAATTTAATCATAGCAATTATATATGTCTCTTGTTTATAGTATCTCATTTCATGTTACTCATTAATAAACCCTCATCCCCTTAGCCCTTAATCAATGCAAATCATTAGACACTGACCCTCCATAGTTTCATTTTCCTACTGCACTCTTTTCTCTTTCACACACACTGTCACATAATATATATTCTTGCATGCCCAACCCAACTTGGAGCTTTATTTATATTTACGATTATGGTACGTGTATATTAAAATTAACCACTAAAATCAGCTACTAGTATAAAATACATATTAAAAATAAATTAAATTACATATATATTTATATACAAATACATTGGTGACTGATTTTAGTAGTGATTTTGGTGTACAAATAACATTTTCCTTATATTTATATATACATACATATTGATTTTTTATGTGCATGTTCCATGAGCATGCCAACTTGCCATGTGCATATACACCAAATAGTGTTAGTGTTAGACATTCAAAATAATGTTGGTGAAATTAAGAAGTAAAGGGATAGTGGGCCAAAAAGGTAGAACATATAGTACAACTAAGATTTTATACAAAAATAAAATAGCACTATATATATATATAGTCAAAAGTACCACTAGGGTCACTAGACAAAATCTGATTAACAATAAACATATGGTGGGGATTAGGGAAGAAAAAAAATAAACCATTAATTAGGATGCAGCTAGGGTGAATGTTAATAACATAATAAACAAGATAACATAGGGGTCCTTTTGGATATCTATATTCACATGATAATAGTAAAACAAAATATTGCTCAAAATTCTAGACAGAATGGATTAGTATTTAGCATAGTTCTGAAAATTAGATTAATCTCAGTTGGACTATAAACTGAGAGATTTGTAATTTGGTTCATCAATAAAAATTGTTATTTTAAAAGTTATTATTCTAAAATTATTGAATCAGTAAATCAATAATTAAAATGATTTGACTATAGATCTTATTTTTAGAATATTGATATTTGATAATTTGTAATATTGTTTAACTGTTTTAGGTAAGATAGAGAAATCAAGATTTTATGTAAAATTAAAAAAGTAAATTAAGAACATAAAACGTAAAATTTTAACAAAATTTAAATTATAAAATCGTCAAATCTAATATAAATTTCATAAAATTAATAGATTCATTTAAAATTGTAATATCAAAAAATTTTAAGAGTTAAATTGAAATTCTAACCTTTACTTTCAGGTTCTCAAAACCAAGAATAATGATCCACTTCTATTGCTACTAATTAAAAGGGGTCCACATTGTTGATTCTTGGTGATTGCCATTGTCCCTACCTTAGACTATATCCTTTTACACTTACAAATGGCCCGCATTATTTTTTTTTGTTTTTGTTTTTTTAAGTTAAGAGTGGGATTGGATTTCACAACTTTTAAATAAATATAAAAAAATTATGTTATTTTTGTATAATTATATTATTATATTTACTGTTTTATAGAAATTATTTTTATATATCTATTAGGTTGCTTTTATATTCTATTTTTAATAGGAGAATAAAATTAGTTCATTATAAAATAAAGTGAATATAAGTATAAATAACATTATTTAAAATAATAGATCAAATAAAAGAAAGATAAATGATAAAAGATATAAAAAAACTTGAAAGAATTATATACGAGATTGTTAAAAAAATTTATATATAATAGAATATAATAACATTATTTGATTTATGCAATTTGGAATAAGATTTTATTGTTGTTGTAAATAATGAAACATAATTTAATTGATTATTATGATCTAGTGAGAATAATTAAGCTGAGAAAATGACTGATTTGGAAAATCGGTGACAAAAGAACCTTGTTTTCTATGTTTCAATTTTCAAAGTCAAATAAAACACACAAAAAAGAATCCAGCTGCTCCAATGGAATGATCATTATCAATGGAAACATCAAACATTAGTATTATTTTTCTTTTTCTTTTTTTCCATGTTTTTGTGGGTGGAATAATGTAGGTTGGGACACCTCCAACATATAGTTAAATGTTAGTAACAACCAAAAGAGAGCTTGGTTGTGTATGTAACGACATTAATTTAATTGCACAACAAAGATCAACATCTTGCAACTTTCATGAACATGAAAAGCAAATCAATTTGGACTGATCGAGTGAACACTTTATTGTCTGTTTAAATAAATGTTGGAGTATTTGAATCTTCTTTTATGTATGTAGTAATTTTTTTTGTCAACGATAAACCTTTAAAATGTATATTCTTTTTTTCAATTAAAAAAAAATAAATTCTAAAATTTATCATTTTTGGATCATCAATTTAGTATTCCATTCAAATATTCCATTCAAAATAATTTTTCTTCTTATAAAATAAATAGATTTCAAAATAGATATTTATATGAGTTATAAGTAAAAAATTTTATTTAATAGAATTATTTTTATTTAAAAATTATATTAAATAAAAATAATTCTAAAATTCTGTTTCTTTAATTTTATTAAAAATTATAACTATTTTAAACTATTTTAGTAAAATTTAGATCATAGAAAAATTAATTATTAACCTGTCAAATTAAAAAATAAGGTGAACAAATAAAATTAACATAAAAAGCAGAATGAAAAGAAGATTGAAAAAATAAGTGACTTGTGTGATTAGGGAATTCTTAATTAATTCCTATAAACAGTGGTCAGAAATATTTTTAAAATATATTTTTTACTTGAATATCTAAAAATAACGTGTTCATTAACAAATGAACTCTAGTTTAAATACTAAAAACACGATCTTAAATTTTGTAAGCACATATTATTATGAAGAAATAAAATTGATATGACGAAAAACAAAAAGTCTTATTTCCCAGGTTGCAGTCATCGTGTTTTACTCTGTTAGCTGGACATTGCCTTGTTTTGAGGGTCAAATTAAAGGACCACATTTGTCATCTTTCAATTATTTATTTCTACTTCTCACTACTTAACAAATATAATATATTTAAGCTAAACTTTTTAATAATAATAATAATAATAATAATAATAATAATAATAATAATAATAATAATAACAGTTTAATTACGCTAACTTCCTGCAAACCACATCACATGCAAAGGAAAGGGACAAAGTAGCGTAGAGACTTGCATTGCATATTATATTGTCACCCAAAATAATAATAATAATAATAATAATGATGTCACGAAAATGAGTTTTTTTTTTAAAGGTTTACAATAATTATTATTATATAAACCAGAATTTAGTTAAATAATACATGTTGAAATTATTATTAAGAAAAAATTTTAAAATTTTATTCTAATAAATATAGAATAAAGTGACAAATAAATCTCTCCGAATTCATACTTCAGGTAAATTAGTCTCTAAAAAAAATACTAATAAAATCTTCTAAAATATATAGTATCTTTAAATTAGCCTCTATAATTAGAATTAGGATAAAATATCTTAATTTAAATTAATCTAAAAGATTTTATTAATATATTTTTTAATAACTAATCTATTCAAAATATAAATTTTTTAGAAATTTATTTATCTTTTACTCATAAATATATAATAAACTTAAACATTATATATATTCTCCATAAAAATTTTTCAATTAATACTTTTAAGGTATATGTTGAAGATTTTGTTTTTAATATTGGAGAAGCAACATTGTTTTTTCAAAATGTGGGTTGATAGGGTGTTATTCTCATATGTGGAACCGTTTAATTAGATAAACAAAAATTGGACCGTCCGATTTGTGAAAAGTACAGAAATTGGACCGTTCGATTTGTGAGAATACAGAAATCGGACCGAGAGATTTGTGACAGTACAGAAATCGAATCGAGGAATTTGTGAAATCGGACTGAGGGATTTGTGAGGGTACAGAAATCAGACCGAGGGATTTCTGTTAAAAAATTAAAAAATTTAAAGTATGCAAATCGGACAATCCAATTTGTGTATCTTCTACATTTTTAAAAAACACAAAAAATTATCATATTCAGGTATATTACTACTTTTACCTCCATAAAAAAAAAATAGCCGGTATATGTTAGTTAGCTAAATCCTATAAAAAGAATTAACAAAGTCATGGTTTCCCTTTCCCATAAATTCCATAAAAACAGAATAATTTTTTTCCATATTTTCCAATGAGACTAAGAAAAAAAAGATGGTGATACTAATAATAGACACTAGGCAGAGGCATGATCATCATTCAATTAAGAATCATTGAATTCCCACCAAGAAATGTTAGATATATTCACCTTCCCTTCTCTTCTTCCCATTTATGAATCCTCAAACCAGCTCCACTACACTCCCTCATTGCTCTTCACTTTTTCACTTTCTTTTTTCCCTTCCTTGGTTCTTACTCTGATCTGCATTTTCCACTTTAAAGGGTGAAAAAAAAATAGTGGGAAGAGAAAGTTTTGTAGCCAAAAAGTTGCTCTGCCACATAGATAGAAGTTAAGGAAGAAAGAATCACAACTTTTCAACAATCTAAGAGTGCAGACAAAGACAACATAGTTTTGGTTTTAGTTTTGCTTCTTGCATCAGTTGTTTCTTTATATGACCTTTTTTCTTTTTGTTGGTATTCTAGGATCTCCAAATCCAGCCAACACTTGTTCACATTCTCCTCTTCTACTCCACACCATTTCTTCTAGCAAAAATCACCCTAAAGTTTAGTGCTTTTTTTTCTTTTTTAACTCCCTCAGCTACTTATCCTTAGTTTTTGTGAACTGAGATTTCATTTTCTGTAATATTCTGTTAATTAAGTTCAAGTAGATTTGGCATGCATGAAAGAATTTCTAGCTTCTATAGGAAGAGTTTTTCATCATCTATCAATAAAATGGTGATGCTAGTTTTGTAGTATTTGATTTTCCCTGTGGTTGTGGAGGTTCTGGGGTTTGTTGTTGTTTTTTCTTTTTCTTGTTCTGAATCATTTGTCAGATGGGTTTGGGAGTGATTGGCACTGTTCTAATTTTGGGACTCTTGTTCAAGCATTTGGCTTCTCAGCAACCAAACACTGATGAGTTCTATGTGTCTGAGTTCTTGAAGAAAATGGTTTCCAATTCTTCTTCTTTTTCCTCCTACAATTTCTCAGCTTCAGTGTGTTCATGGCAAGGAGTTTTCTGTGACAACAACAAAGAACATGTTGTTGAGTTAAACTTTTCAGGTTTAGGCCTCTCTGGAACTATTCCTGATAACACCATAGGCAAGCTGAGCAAGCTTCAAACTTTGGATCTTAGCTGCAACAAGATCACAACTTTGCCTTCAGATTTTTGGAGTTTAAGCTCTATCAAGAGCCTCAACCTCTCCACCAATCAGATTTCAGGTTCATTGACCAACAACATTGGCAATTTTGGTATGCTTGAAACCATTGACTTGTCAAGCAACAACTTCACTGAAGAAATTCCAGAAGCTATTGGATCCCTTATGAGTTTGAGAATCCTCAAACTTGACCATAACAAATTCTCAAGAAGCATTCCTTCTGGGATTCTCAAGTGCCAGTCCCTGGTTTCAATTGATCTCTCATCAAATCAATTGAATGGAACACTTCCAAATGGTTTTGGTGCTGCTTTTCCCAAGCTCAAGAACTTGAACCTTGCTGCCAATGATATAGATGGCCGAATCTTGGATATTTCAGGTTTCAATTCCATTTTAAGTCTCAACATATCTGGAAATTCCTTTCAGGGTTCTATCATGGGTGTGTTTCAGGAAAAGTTGGAGGTATTGGACCTAAGCAGAAACCAATTTCAAGGCCACATTTCACAGGTACAATACTACAACTGGTCTCATTTGGTTTATCTTGATTTGTCAGGGAATCAGCTAAGTGGTGAAATTTTCCAGAACTTGTTGAGTTTGAGTGAGTCCTTGTTGAATCTAAAGCACCTCAATCTTGCACACAACAGATTTTCCAAACAGAAATTCCCAACAAAGATTGAAAAGCTCCAAGGATTGGAGTATCTGAACTTGTCCAAAACCAATCTTGTAGGCCTAATCCCTGATGAAATCTCAAAACTGAGTAATCTCAATGTTCTTGATCTGTCTATGAATCATCTTGCTGGTAAAGTTCCAATTTTGAGGAACAAACACCTCCAAATTCTTGACCTTTCAAACAACACCTTGAGTGGAACAATCCCTTTGTCTGTCTTGGGGAAACTACCATTCATGGAGAGATACAACTTCTCTTACAATAACTTAACACTGTGTGCTTCAGACATTCACCCTGATGTTCTTGAATCAGCATTCTTTGGATCAGTGAACAGTTGTCCAATTGCTGCAGACCCACATTTCTTCAGGAGAAAGAACAATGGACACAACAAGGGAATGAAGCTAGCATTGGTGTTAACCTTCTCAATGATCTTCATGCTTGCTGGCCTGTTGTTCTTAGCATTCGGCTGCCGAAGGAAGTCGAAAATGTGGCAAGTTAAACAAACTTCATACAAAGAAGAACAGAACATTTCCGGGCCTTTCTCATTCCAGACTGATTCAACAACCTGGGTGGCTGATGTTAAGCAGGCAACATCAGTTCCGGTGGTAATCTTTGAGAAGCCTTTGTTGAACATTACATTTGCAGACTTACTGGCTGCAACTTCAAATTTCGACCGAGGTACTCTTTTGGCCGAAGGAAAATTCGGTCCGGTCTATAGAGGCTTTCTTCCTGGTGGTATTCATGTGGCAGTTAAAGTTTTGGTGGTTGGTTCTACATTGACAGATCAAGAAGTGGCTAGAGAGCTTGAGTTTCTTGGCAGAATCAAGCATCCCAACCTTGTTCCTTTAACTGGATATTGTGTAGCAGGGGATCAAAGGATTGCTATATATGATTATATGGAGAATGGAAACTTGCAAAATCTGCTATATGACTTGCCACTTGGTGTGCAAAGCACTGATGATTGGAGCACAGATACATGGGATGAATCTGACAACAATGGAATTCAGAATGCTGGCTCTGAAGGATTGCTCACAACTTGGAGATTTCGTCACAAAATCGCCCTTGGAACCGCTCGAGCTCTCGCTTTCTTGCACCATGGATGCTCTCCTCCAATCATTCATAGAGCAGTCAAGGCCAGCAGTGTTTATTTGGACTTTGACCTCGAGCCCAGGCTGTCTGATTTCGGCCTGGCTAAGATCTTTGGAAGCGGCTTGGACGAGGAGATTGCTCTTGGTTCCTCTGGTTATGTTCCGCCGGAGTTTTCTCAACAAGAATTCGAGTCACCAACCACGAAATCTGATGTATATTGTTACGGAGTTGTGCTCTTTGAGCTAGTAACCGGAAAGAAGCCGGTCGGAGATGATTACCCTGATGACAAGGAATCAACTTTGGTTAGCTGGGTGAGAGGACTAGTTAGAAAGAATCAAGCTTCAATAGCAATTGATCCAAAGATTAGGGACACAGGACTAGATGAACAAATGGAGGAGGCTCTCAAGATTGGTTATCTTTGCACTGCTGACTTGCCGGCCAAGCGACCAACAATGCAGCAGATTGTTGGACTTCTAAAAGACATTGAACCTATTGCTTCTAATTAGCTTCAATGGTGACATGGATTTTGAGGTTGTTTTAATTTAGTTTTGTTTCTTTTCTATCATCCATGAAACAAATGTAAAGCAGTTAGATTCTGGAGTTTGAGTTTTTCTTATGAAGAAGAGAGCCTTTGATGAATATATCATTGTACTAACTTGTTAATGCAGCATGTGATCTTGTTTTGAATTATATTTCTTCATCAGATTTATATTCTTAACATTAAATTAACTATTGTCTTATAATTGCATTAGTTCATTTAAGGAAACATTTCTTTATTCCTTGCTATTGATGATTCATGACACCAACACATGTATAGTAACAGAAGCTTTATTTGTATACAATTCAATTCATTGTGATGTATATTTCTATACTATGTCAATGTCAACAATATTTCAAACACATGAATGTCAATGTTGTTTGAAAAAAATAAATAAATAAGAAGAAAAAATGTGTGTGAAAGAGAGAAAGAGAGAGGGATGGTGATAATGATGTTGGAATTGGAGTGGGTTTAGCCTAACATAGCAACTCTAACAAGCCTAGCTACTTTATAATAATAATAATAATAATAATATTCTTACCCCAATTCTAGAAGGGAGCCACGTTTAAAACGTCTTCTTTTTTAAGATGTTTTTCAGTAATTAAAATTTAATATCATGTTATTTTTGTCAAAATTAGGCTAGACAAATTGATTTAACAAAAAAAATGGTGAATCAAATCTTGAACTGACCTAAATTAATATTATTTTTTATAAAAAATGACTAAAATATCTTTATTATAGAAAATGATTAAAATATTCTTATTTTATATATATATATTTTAAAAATTATAAATTCTAACCCTACGATAAAAAAATAAAGGACTAAAATTTAAGATTCTTAAAATTAATATATATAATAGAAGTATTTTAATCATTTTCTATAATAGGGTATTGTAGTCATTTTCTATACAAAAAAATATTAATTTAGACCAGTTTAAGATTTGATTTACCATTTTTTGATCAAATCAATTTATCTAGTCTAATTTTGACAAAAATAACACGATTTAATCAATTATATGTGTTAAATTTTAATTATTAAAAAACATCTTTATAAAAAGACGTTTTCAACATCTTTATCTGAGTGTCTTCCACTCTCCCACTCTGCAATCATGTTTTATAACATTGTTAACATGGGTGGCATCCGAGAATCATGAATGTTTGTAAGAGGGTGTCTATGGTTTGGTTGATACTCCCAACCTAGCACCTTTTTCACTGCTGAATCTTTAATCATGATTAAACCTTTATTAAAGTTAGTTACCAACAAAATATATGAGCTTAATCTAATTGTGCACCCAAAAAAAGCCATAAACTTATTAAGCTAATTGTACGAACAAGCTATCTTATTTTTACTTTTGGCTTCATCACCAAATAAATAAATAAAATTTCCTTTTGGCTAGACAAGAAACAGAAGATACCATATCCTCTGTAATTATATGTTGTCCTTTTTCTGAATATGGTAGTTCCATTTTATTTTTTATCTTTAGTCGTTGGATAATAGTTTATTATTTGAACTTGTCTCATGGTTAGTTCACTAGTATGCTTAAAGTATTAAAAGTTCGAATTTTTTTTGTACATATAGTAACTCATTGACCAATCACAAACTCTTAAAGAGAACTCTAATCTATTAAAAAATAAAAAAATATAGGATACCAATATATTATCTGCCAATTTATTACTAACAATAATTAATTATTATATTTTAAACACATATATAAAGAGACACATCCAAAAAATATATCTATAAAGACACTTCTATTAAACACAGCCATAAAAAAGACATTTTTATTAGACACATCTATAAAGACACTTTTATTAAATACAGTTATAAATAAGAGTTGGTAGAAGTTGACAGAAATACTGTTGATAACGTAGCGAGATTATTAAAAAATTAGTTTTTGACCTACTAAATCAAAAAATATTGTGAGAAACAAAAATTAGATAATTAGATATAACATGAAAATTTGAGAAAAGTAAAAAGAAAGAGAACTTGATGAAAGGATCCAGGCCCATAGACTTTGGGCTTTACCCTCTTTAATAACTATACTTAGTTTATGAGACATTTTGGTCACTCTGTTATTTTAATCAATATATATCCTTTGGTTAGACCAAAAAAAAAATGATGTAAATTACAAAATGAAAATGTGACACCGGTTATTTATTTTGTGCAAGCTACACTAATTATTGAATAGTTTCAGAAAAAATAATTCCTCTAAAATTTCTGAATTACTGAATATATTATTTTTAGTTGCTTTTCATATCGATATTCCGTAAGAATTATTGAATTCTTTGGCTCAAATTTTGGTACGTAGAATTATTTAACATTTTAATTGTCAGATTGTGCTTCTTCCTTCATTTTCCTGCAACAGTACTGGGGTTGAAGTGGGAACCAATGCAACTTTTATGTTATTTGTCGGTTTTTTTTTTATACCAATAATCATTTAAAAAAAATAAGTATAAGGATTAATTTTAAATTAGTTAATATTATTTAATTTTTTTATTATAAAATTATATTATTAACTCACATTTTTGGAGGACTTAAGGTTTATGGCTAGAATTTAACGTTTACAGTTTAGAATTTTAAAATTAAAATTTATAATTTAGGGGAACAAATAATTTTAAAAAATTGATTAATATTGAATAAAAAATTGGATTTTTATTTAAAATTTTTAAAAAATAAATAAATATTAGTTGATTGTTAGTTAAAAGATTTTTAGTTTCTAGTATGATTTCTGAAGGAAGTAGTTTACACTCTCTCGAGTCTCCACCTAAAGAAAGCATCAGATACCTATTGTGGAGCCCATATGCATTGTATTGGAACCAGAAACAAGGCAAAATATTCTCTCTTTTATTTTTGTTCAAAGTATTTTTAGTTGGATGGATTAACGATTAATTCGTCGCGAATTTGAGATTCATTTAAGAATTTGTCGTTATACATAAGGCATAATTTGAACTCATATACTTACTTAAACAAACAAGTGAACTAACTAACCACTCGACTAACCAAATTATTTTAGATAAAATATTCTATTTGCCAATAGATATGCATTTGTTTAGTTTACTTTTGTGCCTCCTTCAATCGTTTTAATTATCTTTTCTTCTCCCTCTTCCTTCTTAACTTCAAATTCGTATAGCTAATTTTTTAGATATGTATGTTAAAATATTAAATAGTGCCTACAAATTCTGTCTTGTATGATAAGCTAAGGCTAACTAATTTAATTTAGTCCAAGAAAAGTTTTGTTTTTTTTTTTTTTTTTGAAAAAATATTGCATTATCGAAACTTAATTCTAGTTTTATTATTTTTTGTTAAAAAAACTATTCTTTTAACTTTTTTTACCTTGTCACTTTTATTCTTTTTGTTTCACAATATTTGTCATTTTTAAATAAAATATTTGTTATTTAATTATCATTTTTATTCTCAATTTATATAAATAATATAAAAATCCTATTATATTCTCGCTTTCACTAATAAAAAATAAAAAATATTAGGTCATATTAAAAGGTTACTAATAAAATAATTTTTTTAGCAATGCTACATGGTCATTATGACAAATATTATTTAGCACTTAACCAACAATAATTAATACTTATATTTATAGAATTTTACACACAAAAAAAATATAATTTGTACTTATATTTTTAAAATTTGCACACATGAATTAATATAATTTATATCATTTTTTTTAGAATTTACACACATAAATTAATAAAATTTATTTATTAAAAATAATTTAATATTTATAGTGGTAAAAAAGGTCAAAAAATACTAAAAATTGATGGTATAAGAATTTCTCTCAAAGTGAAAACTCAAATGCAATTGACTTCACGTGACGTTGATACCTGAAAATTATTAGATAATTTGACTGATTTAACTAAATTTTTATTTAACGGCTCTTAAATATCAACTTCACATTAAGTCGACTTCACCTGAATTTTCACGTTCTCTCGATCTTCTATTTCCGCATTGGCAATAAGTGTAGAATAAGAAAGCATAAGCCATTTCCATTGATGAACTAGTTAGTTATTCCACTCCTCATCTTCTATATATCATGCTTCAACATTGCACCCATTTCTCTTGTTTCTTTCTCACCTCTTTACTCCAAACACATTCTTCTTATTACCAATTCTAATCAGAAAGGAACCATCAATGGAAAAAAGCTTCAAGATTTTATTCCTTACTACCCACAAGTGTGATTTAATTCAACGTTTTATTCATCTACATATATGTCATATTCATTTGCTTCATCGCTCTGACTTTCAGCTTATTGATATCTCTTAAGATGGTTTTGTAACTTGATTCTTCCAATTCTAGGCTGCCAATTACACATTACATTAGGTTCATGATTGTGTCATATAAATTACAGATCCGAAATTATTGTGCCCTATAAATCCCGTGATATTGATATGGCACATTTTTGGATTAAGCTGTGTCTGATGTATGTCTGAACTTGAAGCTGTTGCTATGATGCTCATTGCAGCAGTAATGACAAAAATAGCATTTATTGTTGGCCCCATTAAACTCACACTAGACTTGAAACAAGAAACACCACTCTCATTGGTACTAGGGGTGTATACAGCCCAGTTTGGTTCGAAGACTCGGTCTGGATTCAAACATTTTAAGAGTTAATTTGGTGTGATTTTTTTGGATTTAGAATTGGATAAATGTCTCAAAAATAGACTCAGTTATTATTTCGTGCCGGACTCGGATCAAGGCGAATTCGACTTCACTCAACCCATGTGCAATTTAAGAAAACTAAAAAATGTATATATGTTTTAAATTAATTTTAATATTATATTATATTAGTTATAAACTTATTGTTTTATTTTTAATCATACTTGTTGAATTAGAAAATAGATCAAAGAAGTATCAAATCATAATTTATGACAAATTTAAGTTCAAATATAGATATCAATTTTTCAGTAACACGTTTCTTCTCTATAAATAAGTACATCATAAATAAATTTTTTTATAAATTATTGTTAAAGTTTTAAAGACCCGAGGTTATTAGGTATACAGTGAAGGAAGTGAGAGTTGAACCCACAACCTCCCTTATGTAATGACTTACGATAAATGAACAATCACTAAACTAGTTAGTTAATTTAGTAATTTAAAGCATTAGTTTTTTATTTTTTATGTTATTAATATATATAAAATTCAAAATGATTGAATTTTATATTTACTTTGAAAAATTTGATATTTTTACGAGTAGAGTAGGATAGGATATGGTTTAAAATTTTAGGGTATAGGTAGAATTATAGTTGAGAAATTTTCAACCCGTAAATAGAATACAATATAATTTTAATAAAATTTTTAACCCACACATAGAATTAGAGTAGAGTCCAAACCCGAAGCTACCCTACCATTGCCAACTCTATTGGTACCATATTCAGAATTTCGGATTCTTTAGACTGGTACGGTAAAGTTTCTTTTGTATTCCAATCCAATGAAATTTCCATAAGGCCCCATACTCCATACCCTATGCCATGAAATGTCACCAAATTCACTAATTTCAACATATGAATATTGGTGTAGAAATATCTTTACGTAAAAATAATAATTAAAAAATATTAAATAATTTAATATATTTAATTAAATTATTTAATTGCGGTATATATTAATATTTTAATTATTATGTTCTTCGCATGAAAAATGACCGTTTCAATGACAGCAATAATGTGTGTGCGCACAAAATTCATTGTGCATGAAAATTGATGTATACTCTTATATGAGGAAAAAAGAAAATGCAATGAGAATGCAACACATATAAAGATGGTGATTACTTTTGCTGGAAATATATCCAGATCGGTGATAGACAAGCAGTCAAAATGGAAACTAAAAACCAAAAAGATTTCTGATGGTGGCAGAAGCGGTGGGCCGGTGGCACTGCCATCATTGTCACAAAGCAGTGTGTTTAAGAGGAAGAAGAATACATAAAAGCTAAGATAGAAGATAAGAGTATAAGTTTCAATCTACATGGTTCTTCTCAATAAAAATAGGATATTTCTATATAGATATGCCCGATGTAATTAAAAATTTTAATTTTTTTTATTTTATTTTTTATTTTTATTTAATTTTCTCTATCTCTTAATACAATATTATATTATAACCTCAGATATTATTTTTTGTTAATTGGTTGACATTAAATTAGTGTGTGTCCCAAACCAAAGAAAGTAGTAAGTGCAACATCCTCATGCTAATAAAATTTTGGGAACAAGATTGATTGGTTAGTAATTTTGAAAATATTTTAACTCATTATATATAATATAAATTTAACTAATATGTGTGTTTAATATTATTAATTGAAAAAGATTTATAAAAAAATATAACATGTAAATTTTATATATATATATAACATTAAATTTTTTTATTAATAATAATTTTAACATATAATCTTAACATATATGCTGTTTTCGGGGCTTACCTGAACCGGATGATTGGGCTCAAATGGAAGGCCCAAACGTTGAAGGATGGTGGTCTCTAACTTGTTCACGTTTGGGAGCCGCCGTCCGAGTTGTACGTATGTGTTTGAATAGGAGGGGGGGTGGTACCTGCAAGACATTCCGATGTTTAAGTTAGCAAGGGGTTAAACAGGTTTAGAGTATTGGAACTTGAGTTTACCTGAGTGTGTCAGTATATTTATAGGGAATGAACCAATAACCACCGTTGAAGTAGCTCCACCTTTGATGGTGGATAACCGCCCATTTATCTTAGAGTTGTTAAGATCTCTCTTCTAGAAGTAGGTGAGAGATTTGGGGAGGTGGTTACTCGTTTGGATAGGTGTTGGTTGCTTGCATACGTCGAACCCGACCTCTTGGAGGTCGGACAAGCGGTGGAAGCCAATATTCTAGATTGAGTCTTTTAACTTGATTGGGTCTGACTTGTGTGTTGGGCCAGTGTATGAACAGTGCCCCTACTCGAGTCCGATCTCCTTATTAGGAGTTTGGATTTGAGTATTAATTGAACTCGGGGATACTTGGGTCGGTATTCTTCCCTTCAAGTTGGGAAGTCGACGTGATTTTGGTTTAAAACCGTCGTGATTTCGAATGATCAATCGTCGTGTTTGTTGGCTTTCTGCATTAACACGTGGGGAGCGGTTTCATTGGTAACGATGCATCCTTTTAATGAGTATGTTACTTTTACGATTATGCATCTGGTATCTTATAAATACTTTCCCCCTCTCCCTTTTTCTTCTTTTTCGTCTTCTCTTTGAACTTTCTTTCGTGCTTTTCTTCTTCATCCTCCTATCTTGGCACTTTGGTGTTTTACTCTCCAACCCTTGGTCTCTCAGCACTTTTGGCGCTTCTTTCATCCTTGCTGATAAATTTCTCTTCTAAAAAAAGATTAGTTTTTCATTGCCTTCACCCTCTCTTGGCTTTTATAGTGTTTTCTTTGCCTCTGTTAAGTGGACTGGATGGTTGACAGGGAGATTTTGAGTAGGTTCTTATTGTACTTTCATTGTTTGTAGTAGAAAACTTTAGGATTTTTGTGTTTTTTTTTTACAAAAATCGTCTCTATTGCGATTGTTGACTATTCTCTGCTTTGTTTGGAAATAATTGTTTTGTTTCGAACTTGTTTTTGATGATTTCTTTTCTTTGTGCGATGTAGGTATATCCCCTTATATATCTTTTTCCATTTCTGAAAAAATGTATTCCCGAGTTTCTGAGGCTCTATTGAGATGGGTAGATTCTTCTGTCCTTTCTGATCATCCTATAGTAGATGGCGTTTTTGTAACCGAACTCCGTAAACACCATAGGATTTGTAGTTCCGATGCCGACGAAGCCAAATATGAAATAGTGGCCCTTGACCTAGAGGATCGAGTTTGTTGTGGGAGAATTAATGATTCTGATCCCCATTTTTTCTTTATGTATGACTGTCTGTTTACCCGTTTGGGGGTTACCTTTCCCTTCTCTGATTTTGAGATAGAGGTGTTGTCCCATTGTAGGGTAGCTCCTTCCAAGCTTCATCCCGATTAATGGGGTTTTCTTAAGATTTACCAACTTGCTAGCCATGAACTCGGATTTCCGATTTCTTTAAAGACCTTTTTTCTATCTTTTTCATTTAACAAAGCCTTTTAGTGCTTTGAATAAGCAAAATAAGCAACAATAGGTTTCCTTCCGAGCTATTGAAGGCTGGAAAATTTTTTCCATTTTTGACGAGTCGTTCCACGACTTCAAAAATTTCTTTTTCAAAATCCAAGCCGTTGAAGGTCATCATCCCTTTTTCTTGAATGAGGACAATGAACCCCGCTTCTCATTGTATTGGGTAGAGACAGCCCCTGTAAAAAAATACAGCCTAGTAGACTTGGAAGAGGTAGAGGAGGCTGTGGTTGAGTTTTTCCGAGAGGCTTGAGGACGGGCTCCAAACCTTGACGCTAAGAAATTTCTTCTTAGATCTCCGAGCTATGTCCAGACCGAGCTAGGTAGCTTTTTTATTTTTGACTTTGTAGGCATTTTTGAGCTCTTCCGACTTGTATGCTAATTGTCTCTCAATTTTTCTTTTAGAAAAAACGAAGAGTGGATCAAAAGCAGCCTATCTTAAAGTGCAGAAGGGCAAAAGGAATGCACGTGTCCGAGCTGCTCAGGCACAGGAAGGCGGAACATCAGCTACTCCCTCTCCACAGAGATCGGGTTTGAAGGCTTCCTCTTCCTCTTAGCCGAGATTGGTAAATCCCATTCCTACTCCTCATCTTCCTCCTCCCACCCCTACCCCCTAGTTCTTTCCTCCTCGAAACCTGTTCCGAAAAAGCGCAAGACCTCGGAAGCCGGTGTTTCTAGCGTCAGGGACACCGGTTTTGACGGAGTGAAGTTTAATAAGAAGCACATCCTTCCCTATAACTCGATTGCTATGGATGATGCTTCTGTCCGAACTCATCTTCAGGTCTTGATCCGAGGAGGAATTCGGACTGCTGGGGTCTGTACCTCTCTTCTTAATATACTGGATAAAACTCCTTTGAGTGCGACTCAGCATTCTTTGGAGATTCTCCAGGAGCGACTGGCCATGTATCAAGAAGATGAGAAAAGGCTGTAGGAGGAGAATGCTCGGCTGTAGGAAGAACTCTCCCAAGCCCGGAAAAAAGAGAAGTTGTTAATGGCCTCTTGTGAATTGGCTGAGGGCTTGAGGGAGAAGGCTGAACAGAACTATATCAGGGTCTTTTTGGACAATATTGACCTGAAAAAATAGTTGGAACTGCTTTGGGAGGGTTACCAGGACCTAGAGGATTCTATAGTTGAGGGCACTGAAGAGGTGTTCAAGGTGTTGAAACAACAGGTCGGTGTTATTGCTCCCGACTTGGACCTGTCACCTCTTCATCCTGACAAGGTTGTTATCAATGGTGAGATAGTTTTTCCTCCACGTCCTGAGGCTGATTCCGAGTTGAAGACGACGGGACAACACCCTGTTGAATCTCCTCCACAAGAGGTTGGTCCAGCCGAGGGGTTATTGCCGAGCTCTTCTGCTCAGCCCGAGGTAGCTTCGACTTCTGATGCCGAAGAGATTCCTTCGACCCCTCCGACTTTCACGGCCGAACCGGTCTCCTCTCCTGCTGATGATTCGAACCCTCTGATTGCCCCTATTTAATGCTCTTACTAAGGCCCGGTTTGTGGGACCTTTTATGAACAATTTTTATGTATTTTTGCATATTTCTGTTGATGGTTCCTGACTTTTGATCCTTTACGGATCTTTAACAACAACTGCTGCATGCTTTTTGGACGTTTTCGGTCCTTTTCCAATAGTACTTTAACAAAGTATCTGTTTTTGCAAAGTTTCTGTTTTATCTAGGTTAGTAGATAATTTTCCTGCTGTTCAGTAAAGCTTTTAAGAAAACCTTTTTGCTAAGTAATCTTTATCTTGGCAAAGTTTTCGTGAAAAGCTTTTACTAATGATCCCTTAAGGGACTTTCGTATTTCTCGTTTTTCCATTATCGTAATCGCATACGTTCAATTTTGCTTTGCTTATTGAATCATTTTTATAACTTAGGTCATTCTTGCGATGCATTTCGTTTGCTATCTTATTTTTAAGCTATTATGATAATCTTCTATAACCTCTTTACACCGACTTGTATCTCGTCGCTTTATCCTGTCGACCATATAGGTCGGTCAATGGATTTTTGTGTTTTTTTCGAGCTTAATTCGGTGCGTATCGTAGAATAATAATGGAATTAGAGAGAAGCAAGTATTATTATTAATGAAAAAATATCTTTACAAGGATGCTTTTAGCTATTGAGGGAAAAAACTTCTGTTTCCCCTAGTCCTCGCTTTGATGCCTCGTTAAAACCCCCTCCAAAAAAACCCTTCTCGGAAAAAAATCATGAAGTCGGGAAAAAGAGTACATCAGGGAGCGAGGTTCGTTTCTAGCTATAATACATTTCCATATTGCAAGCGTGCCATAAGCTTGGGAGCTCGGATCCGCTTAGGTCAGACACTTTATAATAACCCTTTTCCAAGACTTCAACTATCTTGTAGGGTCCCTTCTAGTTCGCAGCGAGTTTTCCTTCACCCGACTTGTTCACCTTCGGATAAGGACTAAGTCGTCTGAGGCAAAACTTCTTTGAATGATATTTTTGTTGTATCTATTCGGCATCCTTTGTTTTAACGCTACTTCTCTTATCTGGGTTTATTCTCGGATTTCTGGGAGCAGTTCAAGTTCTTCTTTGTGGGCTTGGACATTTCCGATCTCATCGTGGAATCTCACCCTTGTACTTTGCTCGTTGACCTCAACAGGAATCATGGCTTCTATGCCATAAGTAAGTCGAAAAGGTGTTTTGCTGGTGGTTGAGTGGGGCGTAGTTCGATAAGCCCATAACACTTAGGAGAGCTCTTCAGCCCAAGCCCCTTTTGCTTCTTGGAGCCTTTTCTTTAATCCTGCCAATATAACCTTATTGGCTGTCTCGGCTTGACCATTGGCTTAGGGATGCTCTACCGAAGTGAATTGGGCTTGATTTTCATGCTCGCCACCAGGCTTCTGAATGTAGAATCAGTGAACTGTGTGCCATTATCCGTAGTAATGGATTGAGGGACTCCAAATCGGGTGATAATATTCCTGTACAGGAATTTTCGACTTCTTTGTGCCATGATAGTAGCTAATGGCTCTGCTTCTATCCACTTGGTAAAATAATTCACTCTCACAATAAGATATTTTACTTGTCCAGGCGCTTGAGGAAAAGATCCGAGTAGGTCCAATCCCCATTTTGCAAAAGGCCATAGAGAAGTTATACTAATAAGTTCTTATAGGGGGGCGACGTGGAAATTTGCATGCATCTGACAAGGTTGACACTTTTTCATGAAGTCGGAGGCATCCTTTTGTAGGGTCGTCCAGAAGAACCCATCTCGGATTAATTTCCTAGCTAGGGATCTTGCTCTGAGATGATTCTCACAGATGCCATTGTGCACTTCCTCCAGAACTTCCTCTGTCTTGGAAGTCGGGACGCACTTAATAGTGGTGTAGATATCCCCCTTTTATAAAGGACATTTTTCACCAAAGTGTAGTTTTGTGCATCCCTCCTGATTTTTTTGGCTTCTTTCTGTTCCTCGAGTAGGATGTCGAATTTCAAATATTCGACCAGGGGAGTCATCCATCTGAGGTTTAAGCCGGAGACTGGCAAAATGTCCATCCTGTTATCTGACTTCATGACTGAGGGTTCTTGGAGGGTTTTTTGTATTAGACTTCTATTATTTCCTCCCGGTTTGGTACTTGCTAGCTTGGAGAGAGCATCATCTCGGCTGTTGAGCTCCCGAATTATGTGCCTAACTTTGGTTTCCAGGAATTGCCTAAGATGCTCTAGCATTTTTTCCAAGTACCTTTTCATGTTGGGATCTTTTGCCTGATACTCTCCATTAATTTGAGAAATTACTACTTGAGAGTCACTGAAGATTATTACCTTGGTAGCACCGACTTCTTTAGCAAGTTTTATCCCTGCGATTAGAGCTTCATATTCGGCCTAGTTGTTGGAAGTGTGGAACTCGAATTTCAAGGATACCTCTATCTGAGTACCTTCTTCATTGACCAATATTATACCAGCTCCACTTTCGACCTTGTTAGATGATCCGTCTACATAAAGCTCCCAGGTCGTGGAGGTCTCGCTCTGATCGCCTGTGTATTCTGCGACAAAGTCGGTGAGGCGTTGGACTTTGATTGCTGTCCGAATTTCGTAATTCAGATCGATCTCAGATACCTCTATAACCCATTGAACAATTCTGCTTGCAATATCCGTTTTCTGAAGGATCTGCTTCATAGGCTGGTTTGTACGAACTCTTATGGTATGAGCCTAGAAGTAAGGTCGGAGCCTTCTTGATGTTACAATTAAGGCGTACGCAAACTTTTCAAGTTTTTGATACCTTAATTTCGAACCTTGTAGCACCTTGCTAGTGAAATAGATGGGATGTTGTCCATCCTCATCTTCTCGTATCAATGCGGATGCCACGACCTTCTCAGCGACAGCTAAGTATAATACGAGTTCTTTCCCTATTTTCGGCCGAGTAAGGATAGGAGGCTGGCTCAGAAAAATTTTAAACTCTTGAAAGGCCTCTTCACATTCAGGGCTCCACTCGAATTTGTATCCTTTTCTAAGTAGCGAAAAAAGTGGCAGGGATCTCAATGCTGATCCTGCTAAAAATCTAGATAGAGCTGCAAGGCGACCATTCAGCTGCTGGACTTCCTTTAAACAGGTTGGGCTCTTCATTTCTAGGATTGCTCTGTACTTATCGGGGTTAGCCTCCCCTTTGTGCCAGTATAAATCCTAGAAATTTTTCAGCTTCCACTACAAAGGTGCATTTGGTGGGATTTAGCCTCATCCCATGTTTCCTTATAGTATCAAGGACTTGTGAAAGGTCGGCCAGGAGACTGGCTTCATCCCTGGTCTTCACTAACATATCATTTACATATACTTCCATCAGGCTTCTGAGGTAAGGTGCAAATACTTTATTCATCAACCTTTGATAGGTGGCCCCTGTATTTTTTAATCCAAATGACATGACCACGTAGCAATAGTTTGCGTTGGGTGTGATGAAAGATGTTTTCTCCTGATTCGATTTATACGTCGGGATCTGATTGTAGCCCGAGTAAGCATCCATAAATGATAAATATTGATACCTTGAGCTGGAATCCACTAGGGCGTCAATATTGGGTAGAGGTCGGTATAGTCGACGCACATCCTCCACTTCCTATTCTGCTTTTTAACCAACATCACATTTGCCAGCCAGGCCGGGTACTTGACTTCTCTAATAAACCCTGCCTCTAGCAAGGCTTGTACTTGTTCTTCGACCACTTAAGCCCATTCGGGTCTGAGCTTGTGTCTCCTTTGTTGAACAGGTCGGAATCCCGGGTAGACGGCCAACCTGTGTGACATGAGCTCGGGATCTATCGCAGGCATGTCGGATGCTTTCCAGGTGAAGAGGTCAAAGTTCTGTTGTAGGAGCTTTACCAGTTCCCGCTTCAGATCTTTTGCTAAACTAGCTCCTATGTTAATGTTTTTTCCGACCTCTTGCCCAATCTGGACTTCTTCTGTTTTTCCTCCTGGCTGTGGTCGCAACTCTTCCCTTACTCGAACTCCTCTGAGTTCAATTGTATTGACTTCCTTGCCTTTACCCCTTAGGTTCAGGCTTTCATTATAACACTTCCTTGCCAACTTCTGATCTCCCTTGATGGTAGCAATCCCCTCTGGTGTCGAGAACTTCATACAAAGATGAGGGGTTGAGACAACCACCCCCAGCCGATTTAGGGTTGTCCTACCTATCAGGGTGTTGTAAACGGATGTTACATCCACAACAATGAAGTCAATGCTTAAAGTCTTGGACTGCAGTCCCCTTCCGAAAGTTGTGTGCATGGGAATGAAGCCCAGTGGCTTAATGGAAGCGTCCCCTAATCCGAATAGGGTATCCGGATTGGCTTTTAGCTCTTTCTCATCCAGTCCTAGCTTATCAAATGCAGGTTTAAACAATATATTGGCCGAGCTCCCTTGATCTACCAGAGTTCTGTGCAGGTAAGTATTGGCGAGGATCATGGTGATTACTACCGGGTTGTCATGCCTGGGTACGACACCTTGTCCATCCTCTTTGGTAAAAGAGATGGTAGGGAGATCATGTCCATCATTCCCGACTTGATAGACTTTTTTTAGGTGTCTCTTCCGAGATGACTTTGTATGTCCCCCTCCAGCGAACCCTCCCGAGATCATGTGAACATGTCGTTCTGGAGTTTGCGGGGGTGGATCTCTCTGCTCGAGGTCTTCGTCCTCTCTCTTCATTTTTTCTTGATTACCCGACCTTTTCTTGAGATATCTGTCCAGCCGAAATTCTCTAACCAAATTTTCTATCACATTTTTTAGGTCATAGTAATCATTTGTTGAGTGTCTATAAAGCTTATGGTATTCACAATACTCATTATGACTTCCACCCCTTTTATGTTTTATTGGACACAGCGGGAGGGGGGGAGGGCTTCTCAGTGTGGCAAATTTTTCTGTATACATCTACAAGGGAAATCCTCAACGGGGTGTAGTTGTGATACCTTCTGGGTTTCTCGGGTCTGACTTCTTTTTTCCTCTTGGGCTCCCTCTCCTTTTCCTTTGACTGGTGAGGGTTCCCAAGTCGCCAGTTCGGTTCTCATAACCTGGCGTTTTCTTCCATGTTGATGTACTTTTCAGCTCACTCCTGTACATCATTCAAGGAAGTCAGATGTCTTTTTGATATGGACTGAAAGAAAGGTCCTTCTCGGAGATTATTGACGAGTCCCATTATCACCGCTTCAGTGGACAGGTCTTGAATCTCCAGGCACGCTTTGTTAAATATTTCCATGTATTCCCTCAAGGGTTGTCCGACCTCCTGTTTCACCCCGAGTAGACTGGGTATGTGCTTGACCTTGTCTTTCTAGATGGAAAATCTGGTAAGGAATTTGCGCGAGAGATCGTCGAAACTGAATACCAACCTGGGTGGCAAGCTGTCGAACCACTTCATGGCTACTTTGGTCAATGTTGTCGGAAAGGCCTTGCAGTAAGTAGCATCTGAAATGTTTGCTAAGTATATCCGACTCTTAAAGTTGCTCAGATGATGTTTTGGGTTGTTCCATCATACATGTTCATGTCAGGGCTTTTAAGTTTTTTGAGGACTTTAGCCCGCATGATATCCTCTGTAAATGGGTCCTCTCCCCCCAGGGGACTGTCTTCCTGAGTCGTACGAGAATCCTTATTTCGGAGATTGGATTCTAGCTTCGAGAGCTTATCCTCCGACTCCCTTTGCCTTTTGATCTCTCTCTTCAGACTTCTATCCGCTTCGCGTTGTCGCTCTAACTCCTGTTCCATCTGCTCAAGTCGGTCCTGATGTCCTTATAGCCATCCCAGGCGGTCGTTGCCACGAGGCTGTCTTTCCCCTTCAGGGAGGCGAACTTCAGAAGGGATTCTCCTTTGGTTGTCGGAGGGACCCTCTCCATACGGCTCCTCCATTGTTGGCTGGAGTACTACTAAGGCTTGGTCGTTGTTGACTATGTCTTGATGCTCTTGATCTGACTCAGACGCAATATGTCCGTCTTCATGTTGGTCGTCTACCATTGAGCGTTGATCTCCAGGTCCCCAACAACGGCGCTAATGTTCCGGAGCTTACCTGAAATCGGATGATTGGGCTCGAATGGAAGGTCCAAACGTTGAAGGATGGTGGCCTCTGACTTATTCACGTCTGGGAGCCGCCGTCCGAGATGTACGTATGTGTTTGAATAGGTGGGGGGTGGTACCTGCAAGACACTCCGATACTTAAGTTAGCAAGGGGTTAAGCATGTTTAGAGTATTGGAACTTGAGTTTACCTCAGTGTGTCAGTATATTTATAGGGAATGAACCAATAACCACAGTTGAAGTAGCTCCACTTTTGATGGTGGATAACCGCCTTTTTATTTTATGGTTATTGAGATCTCTCTTTTAGAAGTAGGTGAGAGATTTGGGGAGGCGATTACTCGTTTAGATAGGTGTTGGTTGCTTGCTTACGTCGAACCCGACCTCTTGGAGGAGGTCAGACAAGTGCTGGAAGCCAATCTTCTAGATTGGGCCTTTTAACTTGATTGAGTCTGCCTTGTGTTTTGGGGCAGGGTATGAACATATGCTAATTAAACACATATAATGTGTACATTCACCTCTTTTTCTTTTTCTCACACTTTAGTCCAATTTTTGTTTGTAAATATAAGAATATTATGTACACAATAAATTTAATACACACACACATATATTATTTTATATATTTTAATATATATTTTATATATTTTATATATATAATATGATTATTTATATAATCTTATAATACAACAACAACAAAGTCTTGTCCCATTAGTTGGGGCCGACTACATGGATCAAATGATGTCATTGAACTCTATCATGTATCATGTCTCCAGATAGACCGTTTACATGTAGATTTCGTTTGACCACCTCATAGATGGTCTTCCTAGATCTTCCTCTGCCTTTCACCCTTTGTCCATCTCCTATCTCATCCATGCTCTGTCGATCTTCTTCTCACATGTCCAAACCACTTGAGATGTGATTCTACCATCTTTTTTCACAATAGATGCTACTCCAACTCTTTGTCTTATATCTTCATTTTTTATTCGATCCAATCGCATATGACCACTCATCCATCTCAACATCTTCATCCTTGCCACACTTAATTTATGTTCGTGCTCTTCTTTAGCCGCCTAACACTCTGTACCATAAAGCATAGCCGGTTTGATAGCAGTGCGATAGAATTTACCTTTAAGTTTTAAAGGCACTTTTTTGTCACATATAAAATCAGACGCACTCCGCCATTTTGACCAACCTGCTTGGATCCTATGATTTACATCCTGTTCAATCTCTCCATTATCCTCTATGATTCACTCAAGATATTTAAAACTTTTAACTTTTCTTAAGATGTTTTCTCTA
The DNA here is from genome assembly GCF_003086295.3 of Arachis hypogaea. Lineage (NCBI taxonomy): Eukaryota > Viridiplantae > Streptophyta > Magnoliopsida > Fabales > Fabaceae > Arachis > Arachis hypogaea. The sequence continues at coordinate 146,720,293 of NC_092046.1, forward strand.
ATATTCACTTATGTATTAGGGTTTCTCTTTCGGCGGCCGAACTTACATTCTATATATTCCATCTTGCTACGACTTATGTGTAGACTATACACTTCTAGAACTTCTCTCCATAAATCCAACTTCTTATTTAAGTCTTCCCTTGACTCTTCCATAAGGATGATATCATTGGCAAAAAATATGTACCATGGCACAGGCTCTTGGATATACTCTGTAAGTGCTTCCAAGACTAATGTGAAAAGGTATGGACTTAAGGATGATCCTTGGTGTAATTCTATACCAATAGAAAATTCTTCTATCACACCACCTTGAGTCTTCACACTAGTTGTAACCCTACCATATATGTCTTTAATTACACGAATATATGTAATCCTTACTCTCTTTTTTTCCAAAACCTTCCATAAGACATCATTTGACATCCTATTGTACGCTTTTTCCAAATCAATAAACCCCATATGTAGATCCGTTTTATTATTACGATACCTCTCCATCATCCTTCTTAACATGTATATCACTTCAGTGGTGGATCTGCTTGGCATAAAACTAAATTATTTCTCTGTTACTTGTGTCTCTTGTCTCTGCCTCCGTTCCATCACCCTTTTCCATAACTTCATGGTATGACTCATGAGGTTGATCCCTCTATAGTTTCTACAATTTTGTATATCCTCTTTATTCTTGTAGACAGGTACCAAAGTGCACTTTCTCTACTCATTTGATATCTTCTTTGACCTTAAACTCTCATTAAAAAGTTTGGTTTACCAACTAATACCTTTCTCTCCAAGGCCCTTCGAAACTTCAATCGGAATATTACCAGGTCTTACTGCCCTGCCATTTTTCATCCGCTTTAGAGCCTCTTTTACCTCAAAATCTCAAATCCTTCGATAATAGTCAAAATTTTGATCTTCTTCCCTCGTGCATAACCGACCAAGGCTCAGAAGAGTCTTCTGTCCTTCATTAAATAACTCGTAGAAGTAGCTCTTCTATCTTTCACTGATCTTCTCCTCTTGAGCCAAAACTTTTCCATCTTTATCCTTTATGCACTTAACATGATACAAGTCTCTCGTTCTTCTTTCAAGGCTCTTTGCAATTCTATATATACATTTTTTTCTTTTTCTCTTTGCGATTCTATATATACCTTTTTCTTCTTCACTTACAACCACTTTTATCTCTTTTTTAGCCGCCTTATATTTTTTCCTAATTATCTGCATTCCGGTACAAAGACCGCTCCTTAAAGCATTTTCTTTTTGTCTTTATCTTTTCTTGTACACTCGCATTCCACCACCAGGACTCTTTGTCTCTTGGTCCTATCCCTCTAGATTCACCAAAAATTTCTTTTGCTATTTTTCTATTAACTTCTGCTATCTCCTTCCACATCTTCTCCGCGCTTCTATTCCTATCATACTTTGCCTCTTCTCCTACCCATTTTAGGAAGTTTCTTTGTTCCTCCCCTTTCATTCGCCACTACCTCATCCTTGGGTTCTTCGTATGATGTATTTTTCTCAACTTTTACTCAACGCAAAAATCCATGACGAACATCATATGTTGTATTGTTAAATTCTCTCCCGAAATAATTTTATAATTAATGTAAAATTTTTGGTCGACTCCCCTCAACAAGAAGAAGTCGATTTGAGAGCTTGTCATGTCACTCCTAGAGGTTATAAGATGTTCGTCTCTCTTTCTAAAACATGTATTTGCAATGAGAAGGTCAAAAGTTGAGAAAAAGTTCAAAATAGTTTTACCTTCGGTATTGACCATCTCGAAACCATGGCCTCCGTGAATACTTCCATACCTAGTCACTTCCATACCTAGTCACTTCTCTTCCAACATGGCCATTTAAATCTTTTATTAAGAAAATATTATCTCGCGAAGGTATGTCTTGGACCAAACTCTCTAGATCTTTCCAAAATCCTATCTTGTGTTGCTTGTTCGAACCCACTTGCAGTGCATAGGTGCTAATCACATGAAAAGTACCTCATTCCACTACAAGTTTGATAGAGATGATCCAATCTTCCACCCTCTTGACATCCACTACGTCCTTCTTCCATTGCTTATCTATGATAATACCTATTCTATACCTATTCTTTACCTTTCCTGTATACCAAAGTTTAAACCCGGAAGTATCTAACTCTCTAGCCTTCGCACCGATGCATTTTGTTTCTTGTTGCACATGATGTTAATTTTTCTCCTTATCATGGTATCCACCATCTCTATAGATTTTTCTATTAGAATATTTATGTTCTATGTCTTAAATCTCAATTTTCTGTCATTCCGACATTTACTTTTACTTTTTTTTTTGAAAATTAGCTTATTTATCCTCGTTTGTTCATGAAAACGCAAAAACCCTTACAATAGTCAGATAAAACTCTATGATACACTTGGACATCCTCTGAAAAAGAAAAAGTTACACTAATTTTCTAAGTAAATTAGAAGAGGTTGATATAATTTAAACAAATAAAAAAGAATTATGATGGGTTTAATTAAATGTAAAGAGGTGTATTGCAGTTTAATTTGTCCCATGTTCTTTTTGTTCAAACCTAATATCAAGGCCAATTAGATTGTAAAATTTGATGAAATTTATTGTAAATCTTTTCACTTTTATCTAGACAAATATTGACATTATTTTAAGAAGTGTTATATTTATGGAAGTATATCCCGGAAAGCATTTAATGTACATCTTTGAAAAATTAAATATTGTGTTCAATTTAGGTAAACAAAAATATTCAATAACAAAAAGACATTAATTAAAATTAGTCTAAATTTAATTTATTTAATATTTATTATTTATTTTTAAAATTAATAAATATTAAATAAGATAAATTTAAAACCGTAACTAAAATTAAAGAAAAATATAGAAATTACCTTGTATACCATGTTCTTGAAACTTGTAAGTACACCCAAAAGTAGAATATTCGTTCGTGGGTGTCGGAACCCAATTCTTAAGTTGTTTTTCACTTTTTCCTCTCACCATTGGGTCGTTGATGCCGCTTCTTTCATAATCTAATCCATGTAAATTACTAAATTTATTATGCTTCCACTATCTACCGAAGTTACTAAATTTATCATACATAAAATAACAATAATGTAATGAAGCTAATTATTTTATAGTAATTTAATCAAATTCATCGTCAACTTTCAGTCACACAGGAACAACAAACATATTTGACTTGGTCGTAGTATTATAGTACTATTATTATATTATGTTATCCCTAATCCCGATTTATGCTGTTGACTATTCTCCAGTGTAGATTTCTATATTCAAAAGAGAAGAGAATATCTCATTAAAAAAAAATTAGACAAATTAATGTTGATAATTATTTATTATAATAACTACCAACCATAATTACACAAAATTTTCTGCAATTATTTTACTAAGGGAGGAAAAAAAAGAGAGAAAGGCAGAGTGTTGTCAACATTGGATTTAAGTGTGGTTAATGTTCGTTTGACCAAAAAGTGTTAGCAATGGTCCATCCAGAAAAGCAGAAGGAAATTATTTTTTCAAAAAGGAGTGTCACTGTGGAGAGTCAAAGAAGAAGACGACGAAGAAGACGAAGGAGACTACTCACTGACGGCGTCAAGAAAAACGGCAAACAGAAACATAGTTATAGGAGCGTAACGGAGAGTGACGGCGTGTGTTACCTTGAAGCAGAGCACAAAAACAGAAGAGAGAGAAAAAAAAAAAAAAAAGGAAGAAGCATCAAGCACCTGAGTGTGAGTGAGAGAGTCAATCTCAGTCAAAAAGACGCACAAACACATACATATCTCTCTCGCAAACTCAAAAACCCTTTCTCTCTCTCTCTCTCTCTCTCTCTCTCACACACACACAAAACCGTTGCGTTTCGCTGAAATCCGAAACGCGTTGCGGTTACTTTCACGCTATCATAGAAACCGCTCGAAACTTCGGATTTTCTCGCTTGTTCGCTCTCTCTTTCTTCTGCGGCTGTCATGGCTGAGCAACCAAGCTCCGCCGAAGCTGTCACGGAGGGAGCGCCGGAGCTTCTCCCGAAAGAGAAGGATTCAGAAGGCGGCGAAGGTGGAAACGAACAAGGACAACAAGGGAAGGCGTCAGAGGGAGAAGAACGAGCTAGCGAATCGCCTTGCGAAACTGAGTCGCAGCGCGCCGTGATGAAGAGTTCTGATAAACCTCTGAAGGGGTCGAATTCAGGAACCCTAGCTGCTGAATCACTTGTTGTGAACAATCGGAGTGATGGTACGGTTTGGTTTCAATGAGTATTTGAATTTGTTTTTTTTTTAATCTTCAAAAATCTAAATGAGTGATTTCTTTGTGGTGAAATGGTGCGGTTGGGGTAACAGAATTGCAGGGGAGCCCTGCTACGCCGGATATGGATGTCAAAGCTGAAAGTAAGGTTAGAGCATTTCCATGATAACTTGTTACTATTTTTATTATATTTCTTAAATCGAGATTTTAAGTATTGTTTTGCTGTGATCGTTTTAAATTTTGTGGGAATCTCACTCTTCGTGTTCATCTGCTTGAAGTTGTAAACTGTACTTGAACATATGTGATACGTGAGAAGGGCTGGTTTTGGTTATGGTTAGAATTTTTTGAGCTGCCTGGTTTAGGGTTGTTCCTATCTTTCTTAATGTTGAGTGTATAGTCTGAGAACAGCACCGATAAATGAGAAATATACTTTGCAGATTAGAAACTTGGATCTGGAATGATCGATAGGTCATTACGATTAACCAGTTGGGGTTTGGACTTATGGTATTTATTTCTGAGGCCTTCTGTTTTCATTTTTTCTTTTAAAAATTTAAGTGGATGCCTATAAACTTCTTGTTAAGCATAATAAGGAATTTAAATTTGCCCTGCTAAATACTTGTTGATTGATCCCATACAAATGAGGAATGGAATTTAATAATGATGGTTTAAGAATGTAATACATGAAATTAGTTTTCTTGAATTCATGGTAGCATATTAGCATCTATGACTACGAGATGGTTCCATGGTGTACTGAACAATAGTCATTTGGTTGCTTTTCTTGCATTTAAATTAAGCATTAGCAAATTATAGGTTCTTTACTTCCAACATAGATTTGGTTTCTTTTGCACTAAAAGTAGGTCATTTCATGCTCAGGAGACAGATGGACCTCGTGAAAAGGAAACTATTGCAAGTGAAGCAGTACAACCACCTCCAACTCAGATAGAAAATCAGCCACAGGTGTCTGCATGTTCAACTCCATTGTCAGAACTGTCACCAACCTCTGTTACACAATCTTTATCATCTGTTCCTAGTCAAATTGTCCCCAAACAGAAAATGCCACCTTTGAAGATTAATAATGTTCATGTGCCACAATTGGACAAAAAAATTCCTTCTGGTGGCAAACATGTTTCTTGTGGTTCTGTTGCAAGGGTTTCAGTTTCTGATGGTTACAGCTGGCGGAAGTATGGTCAGAAGCAAGTGAAGAGTCCCACAGGGTCTCGAAGCTATTACAGGTGTACTCATTCAGAATGTTCTGCAAAGAAGATTGAATGCAATGATGATGTGGGTCGTGTAATAGATGTTGTTTATAAAAGTCAACACAGTCATGATCCCCCACATAAGCCTAATTCTACAAGGGAAAGTAAGTTAGTGTCTTCCAGTGAACCTCCTAATGTAGAAAACAAAGTTTCTCAGCAGCTATCTATCAGAGGTCTGAAAAACTCTGATCCGTCTCCTTCAAAAGAACCCTTACAAGATGCACCTCGCACTGCTGACAAGAAAAGACCAAACTCATCTAATCTCAGTGACAATGGTAAAGTTATTTTGAAGGAGGAGCACGTTAATGAGCCAGAGCCAAAAAAAAGGTAAGCTTCCTTATCGGTTCATTCTCTTCGTAAAAATAATTTAGTCAATAAGCTTTTTATTCAACAGAGGTAGGATACAACGATTTAACATTCTCTCCTTTTAACTTGATAACCAGAATGAAGAAAGATGACTTAGCAGACTTGGATTCCCCTGTAAAATCTGGAAAGAAATCAAGGTTTGTTGTACATGCAGAAGGGGATGTAGGTATATCAGGTGATGGATACCGATGGCGCAAGTATGGACAGAAAATGGTGAAGGGGAATCCACATCCGAGGTGATTGCCTGTTTAGATTGTTTCCTTTCTAGTTTATTCTTAATGTTGATTACTTGATTTCGTAAATTTTCCTTATAACGTAAATATCTCTCAACAAATATGTAAAGCTTTTATTTAGATTTAATGGGTATTTAAAATAAAATAAAATAATCAGTTATATAGTGGCAAGCTGCATCCATTTTTCTGGTAAAGCAGTCTGAAGAAATTAAAAATGATATCTTAATCTATTGATTTAGGCTAATACTTTGTTGTACCTAATAAAAGCTCTCCTAATCTTTTATTAGCTTTTTTTATGTTTACAAAAGGTAATAATAGTAAAAAATGTTGTTCCAAGGCTATTTAGGTTAAAAACGTTCTATATGATAATATGCTGAAAGAAACGTGTGCTTAGTGTCAAATTAACAGGTTTGAGCAACTGGAACATTTATGCACTTAATCACTTTGATAGTTTTGGATTAGGTGATTGCTATGGTGCCTAAAACTAAAAGGTAATGCCTAACTTGCCAAAACAAGTTAAAAATCAATATTTAATTTAAAAAGTATAAAAGTAAATAATTTTTAAATATTTAAAGTTTGCCATAAAAGGTAAGTTAGGCACTAATTAGGCACCAAGTAATAGACATCATAGAATTGGCCTTTGGGTTAAAGTATTTTTCGAACTGTTCTGCATGCTTAGTTTGTATTTGCCTCATTAGGAATGATGATTGGTTGAGACCTTCCCCAAACAGGGAGGATAAGTTCTTATTATCTGAGGGTCAAAATTGTGTTGGTGGTGTGGTTATCTTCCTCGGGGCTTTTTTGAGAAGAGCTGCTTCCTTTGGAGAAAGGATAAGGGACAGATGTCCAAGTGAAGCAGCAGCAATTCTCTTAAGTTGGCAAAAGATTTATAACCTTCCTCTTTTTTTTTCTTTGTACAAGATATAGCATTCCCTTTTTGTTTTCTTTACTTTGGCTGCTGAAAATGAAATTCCTTCAATTTCTTCTGATCATATCATGAATTTGCAGAAACTACTACAGATGCACTTCTGCTGGGTGTCCTGTCCGAAAACACATTGAGACTGCTGTTGATAACTCGAACGCCGTCATCATAACATACAAGGGTGTACATGACCATGACATGCCTGTGCCAAAGAAACGACGTGGCCCACCCAGTGCTCCTCTTGTGGCTGCTGCAGCTCCGGCATCCATGAACAATTCGCAGTCAAAGAAAAAACCTGATTCTCCTCAAAAACAGAACAAGTCTACTCAATGGTCGGTGGACACTGAAGGAGAACTAAGCGGGGAAGCCATGGATCTTGGAGGTGAAAAGGCAATGGAGTCAGCTCGCACACTTCTGAGCATAGGATTCGAAATTAAGCCATGCTGAATTCATGTTTTAAGAGATCATACACTTGTATCTGTATAATTGGCAGGTCTCCCTGCTTGTTTTCTCTTTTTTGTTATTATTTTATTTTTGTTTCCTACATAGTGTTTTTAGTGGAACAGCTCGTGTATATTTTCTTGTACACCATTTTAATTTGTCTGAAACAGTTTGCTAGTAGTCGAGCCCATATAGAATGGATTGGCATAGTTTCACTTTTTCCCGTGCGTATAGAGGGTGAGACTTGAGAGAGCTGATTGTTTTTTCTATTTATTTTTTTTGGGGTGAGGAAGGTGGTGTGTCCGAACAATCCTGGGTTTCTTTAGGCTAAACCAAGAGGAATTGGGCTGAGATTTTGGGTTTGGCCCAAAAATAATTCAAATTTCATAATGTGATTATATTCTGATATTTTATCTAACTTTTTATTTTTTTTTTCAATTGATTTTGTAAACGTTAATATCCTATTATATAAGATTTAAGTAGAATTAGAAAAAATATGTAAAAGGAAGTCTTATATGATGTGATGGTGTGCGATCATACCATAAGATTATTTGAGAGAGAAAAATAAAAGTATTTTAACAAGCTAAAAATGTGTTCTCCTTAGTCTCTACTTCCGTTTCGAAAACAAACAAGAAACAACCACCTAGTGGCTTTCGTCTATATTAAGTATTGTGATTGATTGTCTTTATAGTTGGTATGCCTATTTGGTAGTAGCTGATAAAACTTCTTAGTTGCTGAGTTATGCTTCTTATTCATTATTATATGGCTATCTACAATTGAATTTCAACTAATTTTTTGGCTATATAACAGAAAATGCGATCATATTTTTTTATAGAAAAATAACCCTGTCACATGTCTTGTATTTGGAGTATCAAGCACTCATTCTATGACCAAAAAGAAACACACGTTAACTTATGAAGAAACCATTCTATGTGACCAAAAAGAAACACACATTAACTTAGGTTTTTTTTTACTTATTTAAATTTAAACTAAAAAAAAGTTAATAATCTATTTTTCCTATTAAGAGATTATATACGAGAATATCCTATTTTTATTATTAGTGAATCACATTGAGTAATTAAGTTTTACTAATTAAAATATGAAGTGCACTAAAAAAAAGTATAACTTAACATCTTTTATATTGCTAGTAGATCGCATTGGATGTTAAGAAACTTATTTGTACTAAATGTTACGATGGATTGTCCGCTAAAATAAAATTACATACAGTCATTTTATATTTGAATTTCAATGAAACCAAACTATTTTATTGTCAAACATATTTCTACTCAAGTATTAGAACTCTTTTAACTATATTTGATTTTAAAAAATGCTGTTTCTATGATAAAATAATTATTGTATATTTATATATAAATATATATTATTTAATTTATTTTTAATATATATTTATATTTAAATATATTTTCTATATAAATAATTAATTTAGTGAAATTTTTAGTATACATGTACCATCATTATTAATTTATATCCGGTGCATATTGAAATCTAGCAAACGTTATGCTTTTAATACTGACTCTTCATATTTACTTAAACATGATTATTATTAATTAAAGAGATGAGATTAGTAAAACCAATAAAAAAAATAAGTTTGCTCTGAAAAAAAATTTACAAGAATAGCCTATTAATATATGAATAATATTGTACATTTAAGTATTTTTTTAACTAAATTTAATTAAATTAATTTAATATAATAAAAATTAATTATAATTAATATTATTTTAAATCTTATTATTTAATTTAATTAAAATTAATTTATAAAAAAATTTAGATGTATAATATTATTCTTAATATAGTGTTAATTTAATATAGAAAATAATCTAGCCAATGAGTAATAGCTCAAATGACATAATCTCCCCATACTCAATTAAGAGGTTGTGGGTTCGATTCTCCTATCTTTGGTAAGAAAAAAAATATAGAAAATAATCTAAAGGTACCGGACACAGCCGGTAAAATACATTTTCAGAAAGTCATAACTGGGATTTTCAGGTTAACTCCAGTATTTCTTTTTTTTTTTTTAATTCCAAAAAAAAAATATTTTCACTGTCTCCTCGCTTCTATCTTCTCACTCTTTCCATTCTCTCACTTCACTCCTTCTCCCTAAAATTTTCTCTCTCATTTCATCTTTGTTCTTATAGATCAAACTCCTCTTTCTCTCTGACACAATTTTCTTCTTCCTCTCTTTCAAACTCTTCGTTCTCCCCCAGAATTTCCCTTGCTATTTCTCTGGAAAATAAATAAATAAACAAAAGAAGCATGAGAGATTTTGCAGAGTAATGTGTAATTGTGTATGAGCACCATAGTTTCAAGGAACCACCCATTTTAAATTTCTGTTGTTCCTTATGAGGTTGCAGTGCACAGTTTTCTCGTTTTCCACAATGCAGAGTGGAATCTCATCCTTTTGGGGATTTCACTAGCTGATTTTGAAATCCATCACTGGCTAGTAGAGTAGAATGCAACCCCCTTTAAACCCTAACTTTGCTCAAGTGGTCAATTCATTTTACGAGGATTTGACCCTTTTGTGTTCCTAAGTCCATCAAGCTTCAAGCTTTTCTGTATTCTGAGCTGATTTGAGGTTTTGTATCTTTGTGAAAATGGGGGTCCAGTGTCTTAATGGCTCTCAAATTGAGGGATTTTTGGTTGGCCCTGAGTGTGTACTTGGCTGATTTGAGGATTCTGAGTGATACTCCAGGTTCATTTTGGTGGAAGAAAACCCGAGATCTGTGTTGAAAGTGCTGGAAGCTATATAAGTCAGCAGTGTGCACGCCAGGTGTTTGCTAATGTGTACCAGTGACTCTTGAGCTTCCAAATGATTAAAAAAGTACGGGGTTTCAGTGAATTTCGTCTCCGGTAAGTGATGATGGATATTTAGAGCTTGAAGAATCCACTGGACGTGTGAGTTATTGGTGAAGTTGAAATTTTGAAGGAGGTTATTTTGGTGGGTTGTTGAAAAAGCAAAGAGATTTTGTGTTCAATAATGTCGGGGGCTCCTAGATTGAGGTCTATGAATGTTGCTGATTCAGAGGCAAGGCCTGTGCTTGTACCAGCTGGGAACAAGACAGGGTCTTTTGGTTCAAGGAAACCAGCTACAAAGCCACTGAGGAAGGCTGAGAAATCCAGGAGCGAGGTTGCTTCGGCGAAGGAGAAGAAACCATGTGAATTGTCCTCAGCTGTGAATCCCTCACCTTCTCCTCAGTCACACTCTGCAAGTGTTTCTTCTGTGCTTCGCAGGCATGAGCAATTGCTGCACTGTAATTTGTCTCTGAATGCTTCATGCTCATCTGATGCATCCACAGACTCGTTCCACAGCCGAGCTTCGACTGGGAGATTGACAAGGTCTAATAGCTTGGGAGTTCCAAGGAAACGGTCTGTGTCAAAGCCTAGAAGTGTTGCCTCTGATGGTGTGTTAGAATCTGCCCCTGATGGTTCACAGTCCAAGAAGAGGTGTGCTTGGGTCACTCATAATACCGGTTTGTTCTTCTTCTATCACTTTCTTTTCATTCTTAAGAAGAAATATATACTAATGTTAATAATATCATGGACCTTTTATGATTGTTTTAAATGCTGATGACTCTCACAAATATTTACATTGATAATTTCCATTGAACTTCTGGCCAGGATGAGTTTCAGTTGTTGAAGATTTTGATTTTACTATATATGTATGCACTTGGATATCATTTTATACTTTGTATATAGTTCGATGTCAAATTAGAAATTGAGAATGAATTCTGGTTTATTTAAGGTGTGTTTTCAGAAAAGTGAATACTTTTTGTTTGCTTGTGCTTCTGAGCTTCATTTATGGGCAAATAAATATAATGAATGGGCATGCCTTGCTTTCATGGGTTAGTTGTTTTTCTCTATTGAAGAGAAAACTGGGAATTCCAATTGTATTTTTGATATAAACCTGATATGGATGACAGTAGAGATTAAAAAACAAGTCCTGAACAATAATGGAATTTATTCATGTCGTTTCTAACTATTTTTACTTGGTGATAATCTAGAACCATGGTATGCTACTTTCCATGACGAAGAATGGGGTGTTCCAGTACACGACGACAAGTATGTGATGCAAATGAAAATAATATTATGTTAGTTGGAAAATGCATGAGTGTTGTCCGTTTAGATTTTTCTTGACTCTTTTTGGCTCATGTAGGAAACTATTTGAGCTTCTTGTTCTTTCCAGTGCTCTGTCTGAGCTCACTTGGCCAGCCATTCTGAGCAAAAGGCACATTTTTAGGTAAGATCTATCTAGAAGTTATATATATATATTAAAAAAAGTTTTCCATTATGAGCCTCTGATATGCAAATTGCAATAGTTTGCTGTTATGTCAGCTGAAGCCTATTTTTTGCTGTGGCTTTATCAGCATCATTTTTGTTAACAAGGTTCTTTGCAGGGAAGTTTTTGCAGACTTTGATCCCATTGCTGTGTCGAAGTTAAACGAGAAGAAGTTGATGGCGCCAGGAACTGCTGCTACCTCCTTACTTTCAGAGCTTAAATTGCGAGCCACAATTGAGAATGCCCGTCAAATATCAAAGGTAGATTAGTTTTCTCTTGTCTTGTAGTGCAAACTTCATAATGGAATATGAAACATTTCGTTCATAAGCACTTATCGATTATTTTATAAGAAAATGATTTATCAGTTGCTGGATCATTGGAAGCTAACAGAATAATGAGATAGGCTTGGCCGTGTTTAACTACCATTACCTAAACCCAATTTTCTAAATTAGGTGTATCTGGATTTAATAATATGTCTGGGGTATAAAAAGGGTTTTCACTAACTGAAGGCATTCTAACCTGTTTATCCTCAATAGGATATGCTAGCAAGGAAAGAAGTCAACTAATTAATACCTTGCTAGTTTGGAGGCTTAATTTTTTTTCAAAATATTGTTGCCTTGTTTTCTTCATTGATCTCTAGGAGAACTACCTAATAAGACAAGCTAGTAGGACGAAAATCGGAAATGTTTGGTAACAAAAAAAATTAGTCAAAAACAGCTAGAACTTGACTTATTTAGCATTCATTAATTGTTGCTAGAATTAATGAATATTAAATAAGACAAGTTTTGGCTGTTTTTTTGGTCTCCCTAGCTTTACCAAACATTTCCTTTAAAAAAATAAAAGAAACAGAATGCATTAATGGCATCATACTGCTTGCACTTTCATTTTTCACAAACTGTTTACAAACAGTTGTATATCATATGACTGCGCTTGAGTCATAAAATTGTGGACCCACTTGAACATAAATGCTAGAATCGTAAAGGATAGTTCAATTCTGTTCTGATAACTGACACATTTTACCCCCCCCCCCCTCTTTCTCTCTCTCTCACAGTTTAATCTTAAGTAATTGAGTGTAACTGTAAATTTCTAACTCATTAATATGAGTAGGATATCAAAATTTTGTTGTTCATTTGAATAGATTTATCTTTTTTATCTTTCTTCCCCTTTGATGAGGGTTTGAATGACCTAAGATTGGTGTTTAATGATCATTTGATCAGGTAGGTTAGGTAATAAAGGTAATTGGGTTGTGGTCCTGCTCCTTATTCAATTTGCATGACCCATATGGGGCAAACCATGATATTAATCTATCGTACAACTTGAGCTTCTTGTAACCTAATTTGCAACAGTGATATGCAACCTAATTATTTGGATTCTTTAACTAGCCACATGCTTAGCTGTTATGTCCCAACTCAGCTATCTAACCTTGATACTTTTTCCCAACCTATTAGACACAACAAGGCCCCCTTTATTTTTCACTGAACTGCCATAATTGCATTCTTTCATAATTTGCACTATGGCTATGATTATCATTGCAACTAACTCTTTACAGGTTTTGCTGATTCCAGGTCATAGAGGAGTTTGGGTCATTCGACAAGTATATTTGGAGTTTTGTGAACCACAAGCCTATAGTTAGCAGGTTCCGGTATCCACGACAGGTTCCTGTTAAGACACCAAAAGCTGATGTTATTAGCAAAGACCTTGTGAGGAGGGGGTTCCGCAGCGTGGGACCTACCGTCGTATACTCCTTCATGCAGGTTGTGGGGTTAACAAATGACCACCTCATCAGTTGCTTTAGATTTCAGGAGTGTATAGCTGCAGCAGAACGCAAAGAAGAGAATGCCATCAAGGATGATACTCAACAAAAGGAGACTGATAATGTGATGCAAGCTGATCTCTCCATTGCCATTGATGCTTTGAATTTCTCCTCAGAAGGAATTGTGTGACGGTTCCTTTTGGACCAAATTTGTGTTACTTGTCAGCCTTACATTCAGTAATGATCATGTTGTAGCATTTTGTGTATCAATCTCATGGAGTCCCTAAGAGCACAGTTAAATTGAATTTAGACCAATTGGGGTGCCCATATTGTTGTATGATGCTTTAGGGAATCCTTTAGAAATTGGTGTACAATTTTTTGTACAGTAAAAAATATCAGTGATTAGAATTTTCTTTTAAACCAGTGGTAGCAGTTGTTATTATTATTGTGTTAAATGCTTTCAATTTGATTATATCTGCATACATGCGTGTTTTTTTTTTTCTACCAAAGATAGGAGACTCGAACTCGCAACCTCTTAATTGAGTATAGAGAGACTATGCCATTTGAGCTATAACTCATTGGCTAAAAATTTGGAAAGATAGGAGACTTGAACCCGCAACCTCTTAATTGAGTATGGGGAGTCTATGCCATTTGAGCTATTACTCATTTGCTAATTTGGAAAGATATGTGACTCGAACCCGCGACCTCTTAATTGAGTATGGGACTTGAACCCGCAACCTCTTAATTGAGTATGGGGAGTCTATGCCATTTGAGTTATTACTCATTGGTCCATACATGCGTGCTTGTTGAACAGCTAGTGTTGGAATATGATCGATGACATTGATTGATGTAAGAGTAAAAATTTTACAGATAAGATTTGAGTAATAAAATCAATAATTTTAATTAGACACACACACACAAAAAAAATTCAATCATTTTAGTTTATTCTACACTCTTACTAACTAAACTCATTTAAGAAAGTTTATTTGGCAAGTTTCTTTCTTTTATATAGAATTTAAAACAAAGTAGGTAGGTTTGCTGAGAATTGACCTTGTCAAATTCAATTTAATACATTATCCATCACACCTTAATTCAACTTATGCTCTCCCGGTCCTACCTACCTCAATTGTTTTAGGTCCAACCAGTCACTTCAATTGTTTGTTATATTTATAATTAAGGAACAAAACTCAATAATTAAGATTAGACAAATTAATTGCCGGTGAAGTGTTTCTTGTGTTTCAAATTGTTGAGAATGATGAGTTTTTGTCATGTCTACATAAGAGTTTGATTAAACAATGTAAGGAATCTTGGTTTATATCTTCTATGATGACAGCTAAACATAGTATTCAATTTATTCATTAAAAAGTAAGATCATTAGAGAAGGGATTGCATGTTAATGGGTCATTGAAAATATCACTAGCATTGAAAGGGAAAATGGCATCAATGCATAAATAGCCATTCACATTACCATGTGAAATGAATATGTTAATCATATGATATATCACGGCACTCATGCCCTTTATAATTCGAAAATGACATGCTCAAGTGTTTGATATGAATGGTATAAAATGTAACAATATATGTAACTCCAAATAACACTATATTGAAAATAATGATGAAAAGAATTGATGCATTTTAAAATGAACCTTTCGTAGAAGGAAGAAAAAGGTATCATTCAGCAGGGTAAAGAAAGAAAAGCAAATTCTATTCCAAACACTTAATATATTAAATTTGCTTTAACAATATTACCAATAATTTTATAAATTTGGACGTGATCTCAATGCAAAAGAAAATAATAATAAAGCCCATTCAATTTTGTGCATCTGTATAACTGTATTGATACTTGTTCACTGTTCTACTATTTTCAGATTATAACGTCACTATATATACCTGCCAAAAAAAGCGTCACTATATATAAATAGAGTAACAATTAGGTTTCTGAAGATTTTGACTTCGGACTAATTATACTCTAAAAAAAAGTATCAATTTAGTCATCCACGATAGCAAATGGTGGATACGTGAAGTCTTTCTATCAATTTATCATGTAAAACTTAACGGTGCTGCCTATATGTACTGTTAACTGATTTATGAAAGATCGTCATGTATATAATAACTTTTGGAGTAAAAATTCACCTATTTTATTAGATTTATAGTAAATAAAGAGCAGTTGATAAATATTATATGCAAACTCAGAAGATAATAAATATTTTGCCATTCAAAACTATATCGTTTTTATACTCATGTGGCAATAATGGAATATGCACCAAGATGGATAACAAAATACATGAGTAATTTCATTTTGTTTCACATTATCCATTGACAAAAAGACATACATGTCCACTATGTATTATCGTGAAAGACTTAATTGATACTTTTTTTTCATCAAAAACTAATTAATCCGTTGTTAAAACTCTTGAGAATTTAATTGTCACTTTACTAACTCGTATAATTAAAACATTTCAAAAGGACGAACAAAACATAGTGTTGTGTTAGGTTATTAGCATTCGTAAAGCAATAAAAAGCAAAAGCAAAAGCGATGTTATATTATGCTAATTTATGTTACTTTTTAATTTATTTGTAAAAATAAACTAGGAATTAGAAAAAGGGAAAAGTGAATATTTTGACTTATTTTAGACTAATAATGTATTATGTATAAACAATAAATACTAAATTAAATAAAAATATATATATATTCTCTTGGTGACAAGAAGTAGTCGAGTAGTAAGTAGTAACATTTCTTTCATTTTTTTTTTGGCAAATATGTAGTGACATTTTTTTTTTGGATATTTCTTTTTGGTATTTAAACGGGTTTTTTTTTTGGGTATTTATGTAGTAACATTTCTACTGCTAATAATTAGGACTATGGGCACAAAATTGGCCCAACTCAATCGTAGTGTAAAGCGCCTAAAGCTGAAGTAAAGTTATTATAATGTCCAAAAAAAAAACGTAAAATTATTATTAATGACAAGAAGACAAAATTCAAGTCTTCATTCACTTGTGTAGCCCGACAATATTATTGAACAAATGTAATAGCCCGTGCTATATTGAAATTATAATTTTAAATTTTTTGTTAAGATAAATTTAAATTATAATAATTTGATTAATAAAAATGTAATATATTACGTATTATTTTTTTTTTTAATCTAGTATTAAATGTATTAACTCTAAAATAGTTATTAATTAATTAGTTTTAGTAATTTATTTTTTTCAATAAATCAAACATATATACTCAATGTGACTATAAATAATTTAGTAATATTTAGACCCACCAATAATTTTTTATATGTTGTTTTACTGTCAAGTAAGAACATATCAAAATCAGCTCAAAATAAATAATAAATAATTAGAGAATTCTAATGCACAAAATTCTCTAATAAACAATAAATAATTTAAACCCACTAAAAAATAACTCAACACTTTTCTTTGATACCTACAAAACATATACCTGAAATAATATTATATCAATGTTAGTATACAGTTTTACAATCATCGAGCGTATTTACTATACATGACTCCTTCTTAAAAGTTATTCTACATATGTGTGCAGTCGAAAGATAAATTACTGGACTTTATTTTATTTTTCTAAATTACTATAATTATGCATTATTCATTAAATGCTACTTGTAATATAATTGTAATATTGTAATATAATAAAGATATTTTTCTAAAATAAATTTAGAAGAGAGAATAGTGCTTTCATTTTGGAGGAAAAATGAATTCATGAGGAATTGACACTTCACTTTTATTAGTTGATAATGTATTAAATATTGATTTTATATAATTATAATAAAGATATTTTTCCTAAATTAGTATAATCATGCATTATTCGTTAAATATTAATTGTAATATAATTATAATAAAGATATTTTTCTAAAATAAATTTAGAAGAGAAAATAGTGATTTCATTTTAGAGGAAAAATAAATTCATGAGAAATTGACACCTCACTTTTATTAGTTGGAGGAAAAATCCAATTTTAGTATATTTCTCGTTATTATATATTTTTCTCTAATCATATATCCACTGTTTTCTTTCCTTCATTTCAGCATTTTGAATCTATGTTTAAATTTGTCGTAGTTCTCACTTCTCAGTCATTCTATTAGATATAGTTGATAACTATTGAAATTCTTTTATTAACATAGGAGAAAAATATATTATTATATAATAGAATTAATATGAGTATATTTTGTTATTAAATACACAAAGTGAATGTAAAATAAAATTACACATAAAAAAAGCAAAGAAAATAAAATTAAAATAGCAAAAACGATAAAAAGATTACTTTTACAATTTTGTTTTGTGATTTTTATGTATAGAAGATTAGAAAATAATAAACTTTTGACTAAATTAATTTTGTATTTGTTGAATTCAAATTAAATAAGTAATAAGTTATATTATTTTAATTTATTCCTTAAATTTATATATCATAAAAATCAAATTAATATACATAATTTTAAATTGTGTGATACTTAAATATCTAATCAAATCAATTAGTTGATATAATTAATGCATCATAATGAATTGTATTTAATGAGGTAAACAAAATAAATTAAGAAACACTCTCAGAAACATGCTACGTTGACTCTATCATTAAATGTAAAAAATCGATTTTTATATAATAGAATCGATAATATAATAGACGGCGAGAAAGAGAAAGATAAACATTTTAGATCTTAGGTTGTTTTATTTAGATGTTGTAATGTGTGTATCACATTATTTTACTTATTCTACCCTATGAACCTTTTTACAACTTTATTTCAGTATCAATAGATTTTCACTACCTTTTAGTAATAAATTAAAATCCAAAATAAAATTAAAAAAAGTAAAGAATATAAAATTATTGATTGAAATTTTATTTTATTTTTTGTTATTATAACAGGTATTTTCATTTAATATACCAACACCGTACAAAATTAATCGAAAAAAAAGTATAAAATATAAATAAATATACTGAATTAAGAGATAAAATTATATTTGTTATCTCATTTTTACTTTTAGCAGCACAATAGAATATCATGTACTCAACATAATTTAAGATGCAAATTATAATTAATTATACTTTTTATTTTAAAATATTTAAAATTAATCTTAATATAAATAAAAATAATTTAATATATTAAATAAATTAATAGAATAATATAAGTTAACTATTTTTTTATTAATTTTGTTGTTTTTTTCTGACTAACTTTAAAATTAAGACTTTTTTTTTTAATTTGACCGTGAAATAAAATTAGAGTTGTTGGTCTACACCATTAAAAAAAAAAATTAATACTATGCAATTACATTTGTACATATAACATGTTCCTAAATTTTTATATGCTAAACTTAAGATTCTGTATTTCTTTGTTTATGCCATAAATAAATATTATTTACAATGATTCGTATTGATTTAAAAGTTTAAAATTTTTTGTACGTATTAATTTTATATTTAATATTAAAACATAAAAATTTACTGTGTTATTTTACTATTAATGTTGTAGTATTACATTATAAAATATAAAAATTAAAATTATTATTATATAGCTTAGATGGATTGAACTAAATATAAAACAGAATTGTATTATTAAATTTTAGTAATTTTAATTAGTTAATAATATAAAATAAGATAGAAGTGACTATTTATAATTGAATAGTTTTGGTTGATTAGACTAAAAAAATCGAAAAATACTCTAAATAAAAAGCCAAATTAACTTTAATATTAAATTCATTAATACCATTTTAATTTTATATAATAGTTGGATAATAAATCAGTAAAAGCAAATGAAATGATGGCTTTAATTAATATTTGATAAAATATTTATTTAAAATAATTAAAAAAAGTAAAAGTATGATATTATTAAAAAATAATATATTTTTATGTTTAAAATACATTTAAATAAAATATTTGTAAAATATAAAATTTAGAATAACATAGCTTCATGAATATTAATCATTAATCAATGATGAACTAACATAAAATTATAATACAATTTATTAACAAAAAATAATCAACAATTAATATTAATAAATATAAAAATCATCCAAACACTTTAATTAAAAGTATGAGTGGTTAATTATCATTTATTATTAATAATATTTTGTTCATAACTAAAACTAAAAATATAATTATTCAGATTTAGATTTTAGAAAAATAAACATATAAGTAATAACAAATAATCTATTTTATCATGCATATTATAAATTAATGAATTAAACTAACTGATATAATGAATTATAATTAATTAATTGGTATAAATTATATGATGTTTAAAAAAAATAAAACGAATAAGAAGAAAATAAAAAGAAATAGAAAAGATAAAAGACTACAATAAAATAAATTGAGTGTGAGATAGAGTTTAATTTTTTTTACAAATTTTATGTTTCAATAATAATAAATAAAAATACATCAACATGATATCTAAGAAAAAATGATGAGATAAAATCATAACACAGTTCTAAAATAAAAGTTTAAATTAAACCATAATATCATTGCACAACACAAATTGAAAGTAATTTCACATTATAATATACCACACAAACATGTAAATGACTTAAGCTTAATTACGGAATTTTGTTTATTTATGCATACATGATAACATTATGGTCTGTAAATGCTTCATGGATAACATATCATATATTGCTTTGAATGATGAGCACGGGAGTTGAAGAGTGTGTGGTGGTTTGTGTCCACGATAGTTGACTTCTTGCGACGACGCATCATAGGAAGAAAAAGAATTGTTGTAAAAGCTACCTAATGAAAGAGTAATTGGTAAATGAATGATATTTTATTGTAGCATATATGGTCTTTTATAGTGGTAAAATAAAAATGAAAGGAATAAAATTTTATATTTTTATATTCGGAATAGAATTTGATATTTATCGTAATAAAATTAAATAACTAATCAGTTATAATTCATGTATTTAAATAAATAAAATAATTAAATAAAAATATTTTTAAGAATTAATCAAATCAATTAGTTGATACAAATAATTAGTATAATTGATTAAAATTAGTTGATATAATTAATTTATTATAATTGATTGGATTTAATAAATTAAAAAAATAAATAGGAAAACATATGAGACAATGATTTTTTTTAACTAAATTAATCTGTATTTATTGTATTTAATCATTATAAGTAATAAATCATCTATGCTATTATGTACCTTATAAATTAATGAATTAAAATAATTGATATAATAAATTACAATTATTTGATTGATATGAATTATAATAAATCGTGTGATATTTAAATATCTAATCAAATCAATTAGTTGATATAATTAATTTACTGTAATAAATTGTATTTAATGAATTATAAAAAATAAATTAAGAAACACGCTCAAAAGTAGTAACAGATCCAGAAATTTTAAATAGTGGAGGTAAACATATAGCATATAAAAATAATAAAAAATATTTATAAATACATCAAAATATATAAAAAAATAAATAATATAAAAATATTAAATATTAAATACTTTGTATGTAATCATTATCAATATTAATATATTGATAAATAATAATATGGTTATTAATTATCTTTCTGTAAATTAAATATAATAATAAAAAATAAAATTAATCAAAATATAAATAGGTTATCTTCTAATCAATAATAAAAGTGAAATATATTTTTTTTATGAATTATATACAATAAATAATATTTTAAATAAATGATATTTTTTTATGTTATATTTTTTTCAATAAATGATATCACGGGTAATTATCATTATCATATTATTATTATTATTATTATTATTATTATTATTATTATTATTATTATTATTATTATTATTATTAAAAATATTTTTAATTGATAATTGATAAGTAGTTTAATAATGCATTAAATATTGATTTGATATAATTATAATAAAGATATGTTTCTAAATTAGTATAATCATGTATTATACATTAAATATTAATTATAATATAATTATAATAAAGATATTTTTTATAAAATAATTTAGAATAGAGAATAGAAAAGTTCATTTTGGAGGGAAAACGAAGTCACAAGAGATCGACACCTCACCTTCTTTAGTTGGGGTAAAACCCAGTTTTAGTATATTAAGTAGAAAGTAGATATTGATCTCTAAATTTTCTACATAGAAAGTAGTATCAAATTGTTCTTCCTACTTTATCCGAAAAATGTTGCGTGTTTGCGCCAATCGGATGAAAAGTTAACGCCATCCCAATTTCCATTTTTAAATCCTATACAGCTCATAACACAAAAGTTAAGGAGTAATCCAATCTTAGGTACACAATGCACACCCACACACTCTTCACATACTTACCAATTTTTTTTCTCGGTTGCAGCTAGTAGGATTTGAACCCGAGACCTTTGAGATGAGGAAGGGACAGAATGCCGTGTGAGTGCCTATATAGTCAACAAGAAAATAAAGAGAAATAATCTAAAAGAATGAAAAATAGAGGAATGTTAGGGTTAGTAGATTTTGTAATTTGCAACAATCAATTAATTATTATTGATATTTTTAATGATGTGAGATTATATTTAATAGTGTGAGATTACTCATTTTTTTTTACTGTGGATCAGATTTTAATAAAAGTGCTAACTTCCTAAACTTTTTCTAAAAGATACGACAACCAAACAACATACAGTGACTATAGTTGGCGAGACCATCAGCACACAAATTAATCTCTCAGTATTGATGGTTCAAGTTCCAGTTATTTAGACTTAGTTTAGTAAAGTTTTTACTTTTTAAAAAGTATAGTATTTATATTTGGTAAATTAAATTAAAAATAATTTTTAATAAACACAAACAACAATAATTACGTTTGGTAAAATAGTTTTTTAAATTTAAAAGTACTATACAAAACATAAATTTAAGTGTTAAATTTGAAAATTAGTTAATATATAAGGTTATATTAGACTTTTAAAATTTAAAAAGTACAAGTCAACTTTAAAAAGCTTCACTTTAGTTGCTTTCAAAAGTAGTGCGATCTTTTAAAAAATGCAAATACAAGTATGTGGTCTTTTTGATTTATTAAACACAAAACGAGAATCTTATACTTTTAAAAAGCACAAACACCTCTTCAAAAAATTTTACCAAACCAAATCTTAATCTGCAGAAATTATTTTTGTTATGGGAAAGAAGTTGGTGTTTTGGGAGGATATTGGAGGGTGGGGTGATTTACCGGGCGGTAGAGCTGCTGGTCAACACGCAGGGGCGTGGTGACCCTGCTACTGAGCAGCGTGTCAGCACCACGCAGGGGCGTGGTGACGTAGCGAGCATGCAGGTTCTGGCACCACGCAGGGGCGTGGTGGAGCTGGCGTCGCGGAGTCTCAATGTTCCTGTACCACGGGGGCGTGCTGCAGCTGCTGCCATGCAGGGGACAGGTCTCACCCCGGTAAACAGCAAGCGTGGCCTCTTCATTGCTCTATATAAAGAGCCTCCTCCTCCAACTGCAATATAGAAAGAAAGTGTGTTAGTGAGAGGGCAGAAAAGAAGCATTAGGGAAGGAGGGTTGCGAACTCATATCAGAGGGGAAGGGTGTTGCTACTCCACAAGGAGAAAGGGTGAGAAAATAGGCATTAAAAAAAATATTATTTTATATTTATTTTAAAGAATGGTTCGTAATTATAATGCTCCGGAGGAACATATTATAAATTATTTGGATCATCCAATTTATGTAAGTTGGTAAATTATATTTTTATTGTGTATTTTAATTTTGTTATTTTTGGTTATTTAATATATTAAAATATATTTTTTTTGTTAATTTTAAATTAATTTTCTGTTATAAAAATACTAAAATAAAATATATATTATACTATACGACATACTAAAAATTTTTTAAAAAAATATATTTCTCTACGATAAAAATATAAAAATAATACTATAGTAAAATAAAAAAATATATATTCTGTAAATAAATATGTATGTTGAACATATTCAAAAGTTTAATATATAAATATTAAAGTAATAAATAAATATTAGAAATATATATACGTTGTTATTAATAATATTAGAGAAATATATGTTGATGCACAAAAAAAAATATTTTAACTATGGTAATGCACTGCACGTTAATGATTCTAACAAATAAAATATTAAAATAAATAAATATGTAAATAATATTATTAATTGAAGTGATCATATACATTTTATAAATAGATATGCTAATATTTGTTATTAATAAATGAATATTTATAAGTAATATAACAAATATATTTTTGTTAATGCAGCCTAACAGAAATTTGTTGGTGTGTAAATTGGATCCGCCACAGAGTTAGAATCCGAGGGTCGAAAACTACTTACGCGCTACGGAATTCTACCACGTATCTAGGATTGGGATGATAAGAGGATTTCACCCGTTGTTAGCTGCTCTGGTTGAAAGGTGGAGGCCGGAGACTCACACTTTTGTGTTGCCGGTGGGTGAGGTTACAGTGACATTGGAAGATGTCGCACATATATTTGGCTTACCAATTGATGGAGAGCCTGTGAGTGGATGAACTGACAGTAGTATTGATTTCGTTCAGAGTCAGAGCATGGCAATATTCGGACGTGAACCGGTGCTCAGTCGTAATTCGAAATCCTATATAAAACTTGGTTGGGTTCGAGTTATCAGAGATGAGGAGCCGTTGGACACTGAAGAGTCCATAAGAAGATACATGAGATGTCAGATTTTCTGTATGTTAGGGTTGACCCTATTCACAGATAAGTCGACCGAAATGAATTTTGTTCTTTCTATTCAATAAGTATTGCATTACCGAATAATTCAAGGAGGGATATTGTGTCTGGAGAGGTGGATAGATAGGATTCCTAGTTGTTCGATCGGCCTCTATCTCCAGTTTCCGTCTTCTAATCTGCAACTTCTGCTACTTCGTCCCTAACTTTTTCTCATAAGAGAAGAAAGTTTCTAGACCCAGGGTACATTACCATAACGAAAAAAAAAAGAGAAATGGGCCAAGACAGGTAGAGGAGGGAGGTACGAGCTTCTTCTTTTTTCTTTTCTTATACCTTTTCCCGCCCATGCGAAGTATCTACCGTTGCTTCGCGATTTCGAGCGGATCCATACTTATAGTTGGGGTTCAGCATGTCTCGCACATCTTTACAGAGCACTATGCCGTGCATCACGATATGATACGAAGGAGATGGATGACCCTCTTAATCTGTTGTTTGTTTGGGCATGGGAGCGAATGCCGTGTATTGCGCCCGTACCGAGACATATCCTTCCACCTGCTGAGATACCAGTTGCCATGAGGTAAATATTTATGGTGCCTGTCGGAGATTATATTCATTATGCATGTTTTAATAACGGTTACTTACGTAAATTTTTTCACTGTATCATGTTTCAGGTGGAGTCATTCGGAACGGAGCACAGCGTGGTTAGAGAAGACCATGGTGACATTTAGGCATGATATAGATTACATGCAGGAGGTAAATATTTATGGTTCTAATGAATCCTAGTTCCAGACATTAATGTTAGGGTTATGACATTCGAATTATCTGTGGCAGTTTGAGTGGCGGCCATACGAAGGAATGATCTTACCCAGCGAGTTACATGGACATCTTGATGTGTGTGATATCGTTGCTCCGTTGTTGTCGTTCGAGTGTATCGAATGGCACCCTGCGGACCGAGTGATGCGTCAGTTTGGGTTCGCACAGTCCCCCCCTGTGAATACCAAGGGACATTCCACTGGACCAGCATTGCATGGCTCTTCGCGGAGTGCAGCTTTATGACTGGACAATTTTGCATGGGGAGTGGATAGCAGAGTGGGGCAATAAGCGAAACACTCGACTGCGGGATCTGCACCCCCTTCCGACCTGGGACTTCATACCGACCTCGGAGTATCGAGATTGGTACGTGTGCTCATTCGGACATATGCTGAGATTGTCGGCGTATGTTCCTCATCCACCTGCACCTCAGCCACCTGCACCTCAGGTCCCACCTGCACATCAGGTCCCACCTCAGCATGCAGTGTTTGAGTCGGTTCCTTATTATGTACCATAGCCATAGGACCAGAGTGCGTCCAGCCACCACTCTCATCACTCTCAGCACAGCCACCATTCCCAGCACTCTCAGCACAGGCACCAGGGCCAGTCCAGCCAGGTGTGTCAGCCGATACTGACGATTCCAGTCGGTCATGATTGGTTTGACTTCTTCGTCGGCGGTCACGGAGATCAGCAACTACAGAATTGGGCCAATGCTAGTTTGAGTGGTTGGTCAGATTTTAGTGCTATGCATTCACCGTTAGCCTCAGCTGATCCACGTGGGCCATCAGTCGGTATGAGCCATGGTTTGCGACGTCCTACTTATGGCCACACGTTAGAGGGTGCATAATGCGATAGTGGATTCCTCCGGCAGACATACACACTTGTTGACGAGTACAACAGCGACCAGAAGTGTACCTTTGTACTTTCTATATAGGTGTGTTCCGTCAACCTGAACTAGGGGCTTGCAATGCCTAAATGCCCTAACGCATGAATTGAAACTCCAAAATATGCGATGAAGTATTTTTACCCCTTGCGCCTCTTCATTCCCATTATACAGTGGGCGTGTTTTTATCTGGACAACTGACCCAGGCATCTTCTGAACCATAATCGAGAGCCACCACGGCAAGGCTTGGAAACTCCTCCCAATCACCGAAAACTTTCACTATGGACTTCTGCTTTGCCAACCAAGCCTTTCGGTAACTGATGGTATAGTTGAATCTTGACTGGACTTCGGCTATTATAGATTTCACCTTGATGGACGGGTCAGCCTCGACCAATGGCCTTATAGCCTCAGCAACTGTATCCGAGTCCAACTTGGAATGATCCTGTAAAATCACTCCCATTGTGCACGTGTGCCTACCATTGTATCTGCGTATCTTCCAACAACCTTTTTTCCGTATCAAGCTGGCTCGGATAAGCCAGTCGCACCCACGCCCATACATCTTGCATTTTTCATAGAACGTCTGTGGCTCAAACTCATACACGTCGTAGTCAACTCCTCTAGCGATAGTGTAACTTCTAATTGCTGCAACAACCGACTTTCTAGAACTGTATTCCATTCCAATCCGGAACTCTTCGTCCTCGGGATCAACAATGCCTACAGAAAGTGCCCATCATCGTTTATTAATCAATCCAAAGTATAGATTAAAGAAAACATATTATTCGGTCATCACGTACCTATGTTTGAATATTCCGGAAACTCCAGTGCATGCATGGCATCGAGATCCAACTCACGCATAAAAGGTGGCACGTTCATCGGTTGACTGATCGAGGGGTGAACCACTACATTATCCGCTGCTGTCTCAACTCCCACATCACCATCCTCGTCTTCGTCGCCGGCTTCATAAGTGGCTTCGAAGTCCTCTTCGCTGTCACTATTCATTCCCTCGTACACTGCAGCTCTATCATCCTCCACCTCTAAATCATTTTGAATCCCTTCCGCCTCTACGATTTCAAACTCAACATACAGCTCAATCTGTGGCTGTCGCATCTGAGTCTGCCGGTGAATTTGAAACATATTATGCATAGTCACTTCGTCAGTGATTGGCATGGTATCAAACTGTATTAGACCACCAAAAACTACAACCGGATTTCGGTACAGAATTCTGCTCACTCTCATTAACGTACCGTTCTCCATGCTTTGACAGAGACAGTTCTGAAGTTCCATAAACATCATGGTGCATGGAACCACAAATGAAAACTGATTCTGGCACACAAACCTCACTCCCTCATGAGTATTACGTATTATCTCACCGTCGCGATAGACTACCAAGTTTGCGGTACCCTCCATTACACCAGAAACACACTCAAAGAACACTCACACACTTCCTCAGATTGAAAATGGACCCGAGCATTGCCTTATATAAAGAGTAGCATTCACCACGCCCCCACGTTTTGATTGCCTCAAGCCAATCACGTCCTGCCACGTGTCAGCACGCCCCCACGTGCCACGTCATCATGCCCCCACGTGATGCCCCGGTGTACCAATCAAGCTCCGCCACGTCATCATCACACCCCCACATGCTACATCAGCACGCCCCCCGTGATGCTTATGTGGCCCATTCAGGCTCTGCCACGTCATCATCACGCCCCCACGTGATGCCTACGTGGACCATTCAAGCTCTGCCACGTCATCATCACGCCCCCACGTGCTAGGTCAGCACGCCCCCATGTGATGCCACTGTGTCTCACTCAAGCTGCGCCACATCATCTCGCCTCCCACTTGTGGCAGTCAACACGCCCCTGCGTGTTGACCATGCATCTACCATTGGGTAAAACACAATATTCTCCTATTTCTGGCAAAAACACCACTTTCCTTTTCATATTAAAATTCTTGAGCCCTTAATCTGCTGTACCTATTTTTGGTTGCTAAGACAAGAGCCTTAAAAGAATGCCACTCAACCAAAGTTTAACCTCAACAAGAGAATCCACCTCTATAATAAGGTTAACAAAGTTGAGACTCAAGGCTAAGTCAATGCCCATCAAGATATCCCAGAGTTCCGCCAAAGCAATAAATTCGTAAACCAAGTTCGCACTAAAGCAAGTAAGAAAATTCTCATTGCTATCTCTTTTTTTCTGTTCCCACGCTATTTTCTATTTCCGACAAATTAAAGACTAATTTGTTACTATACTGAGCTCTATTTAACACTTTATTTGGATTAGAAGAATATAGAAAAAATGTGAAAAAAAAATGGACGTAAATGTGAGTTTTTTATTATTTGGATGAAAAAAGAAAATAGAGTAAAAAAAAAATGTGAGACCCCTCATAATATTTTCTTCTCAAACATGAGATGAAAATGAAGAAAAAATGTATAAATAAGTATAAAATTATTAATTTACCATTTGATTAATTAAAAAAAAAAATAAAAGACATAAAGATATTATTGTAATTTTTTTCTATTATAATTTTCTTTCTTCTTACTTTTCTTTTCATTCAAACAAAAGAATTTTTTTTCTTCTATTTTTTCATTCATTTTCTTTTTATCCAAACAACACATAAAACAATCTATTTTTCTTTTTATTTTCTTTCTTCTCATTTTTCTTTCGTTCCCTTTTCCATTATCTATCCAAACAAAGCGTAAAGATTTGTTGCTGTCAATGGGTTACTACATACCTAAGGCGGGATTCGAACTTCCAACATTTGTTTAAGGGTGTGTTTGGGAAACCCGTTGGAAGGGAAGAAGCACGTTTAAATTTCTTGAAAGTTTCAACTTTTGGTTTGGCAAATTTTTTTATCATGAACGCAGAAGTGATTCTGCTGCCAAAACCAGCGTTTACAAGAAGCAACTATTTTTAGCTTCTGCGTTTTCTTAACGGGCTTTTAGCCATAGATACTAACCTTTTATTTACCTTTTACCAACTTTACCCTTTGTATATATTATTGTATTATTTATAAAATTCTTGTTATTTCTATTTATATGAGCTCTATTTTTCTATTATTTATTATTTTTATTTTTTTTAACTATTTGTTTGACATTATACACTTTTATAATCGTGATTTTTGTGTATTATGTTTGTTATTATCTTTTTATAATATGATTTATTAATTCTATTAGGTAAAGTAAATTAAATAAAAAAATTAATTGTAAATAATAATAATATTAAAAATTATAACATACTAAAAAAAGAGTACTAAAAATACTAAAAATATATTATATAAAAAGATCATTAAGAACTTTCAAATTTGTTTCAATCATTATAAAGTAAATATTTAATTTTTTTATTATTTTCAGTACTATCTTTTATAATTGTAATTCTCCTATACTATGTTTTAGTGTAATTTTTTATAATATAGATTAGGATTCCATTAAAAAAGATAAATTAAATAAAAAATTAATCATATATAATAATAAAATCATAAACGTTGGATTTCAAATTAATATTAAGAATAAGATTATTGAGAGTACTAAAATAAGAGTACGATGTAAAAAAATACTAAAATAACATTTAATACTTAAAAAATGTAACATATTTTAAATATTCTTTTATATATATATATATATATATATATATATATATATATAATTTATATTTTTTATTTTTATTTAAAAATATATTTTGTCTATTTTTATGTTATTTTTATTTTAGTAAGTAAATATTAATTTTATTATAAAATTAACTAATAAAATCTATTTAAATATCTAAATTAAAACAATAGGATAATATAAAAAAAAATCTAAGTTGATGTCCATTTTAGTAATTTTTTATCTAAAAGTAATTTTGAATGGTATAAATCAAACAACATTTATTTTACTATAATCCATTTTGATACAAAAATTACCAAACATAAATCACTTTAACACAAACCTACTTTTGATCAAAATCAAGTTTGCAAAATCAATTTTATGCAAACTCACATTTGCAAACTGTAATCCAAACACACACTAAATAGACTAATGAGTTAACTACTAGACCAACTCAATTTAGTTCTCATTGCTATCTCTCTCCAAAAATATTTTGGCGTTTAAGTTAGTAATAATTTAAAGAAATAAAAAAAATAATCTAAATAAGTTAGGATTTTAGAGGTTTAATTTCTATCGTCAATACGGAAGTTATTGAAAAGTAGTTTATCTAAATAATTTTGTCTTCTTTTTCATCAAATCTTATACCTTATTTTTACATATTTATGCATACAATAACAAAATAAATGACTAGTAGTGTACAAATCAAGATTTTCCATGACACAAAATGCACTAAGCTGAAAAGTTTATGATGTGGAAAATTCCAAATCCCAATCCCTAAATACACAAAAGTGAGTGAGTGAACCAAACAGTTACACTTACGCGCATGAAAGGGAACCCAATCCCCACCTGCATCGGTATTTTTGGTTTGGAAGAAGAAATGTGAGAGTGAGTGTCATTATTATTAATAATTATTATAAATATAAATAAATAAGATAGAATCAAATGGCAGCCATTGCCAGCACACTCCTTCTTTCTTTCTCAACTGTATCTTCGTCTTCTCTCTTTCTCACCAGAATCACTTCTCGTTTCTCTTTCGCTGCACCGCTTCCTCTGCGTTCCAACCACACCAAGCACATGGCTCACACTCTCGCTCGCGCCACTGCCA
The DNA here is from genome assembly GCF_003086295.3 of Arachis hypogaea. Taxonomy (NCBI): domain Eukaryota; kingdom Viridiplantae; phylum Streptophyta; class Magnoliopsida; order Fabales; family Fabaceae; genus Arachis; species Arachis hypogaea. The sequence continues at coordinate 146,750,764 of NC_092046.1, forward strand.
CTCTCGGCCTTACTCACCCTTCCAACACCGATTCCCCCAAGGTTCCTTTTTTACCTAAAATCTACCCTGCCCGTGTTTTGTTTTTTCACTGATGCCGGTTAAAGTTTATGACTTTGGGGTTTTCTCGTTGTGGGGTTTGATTTTAGATTATTGTTATTTTGTAATGGATGTTGTGGTTTTGATGCTATGCCTGATTGGATTTGAATTTGGATTTTGATGTTGTTGTTGTGCCTGTTTATTTGTGTGATTCTGGAAACTGAAATATGCCTGTTATGTGTTTGTGAAAATTCCTGGAAAGATCTCTTTTGCTGCTAAGGAGGTTGATGTCACTGAATGGAACGGAGACATCCTTGCAGTGGGTGTTACTGAGAAAGACTTGGCTAAGGATGGGAAATCGGGATTTGAGAATCCGATTTTGAAAAAGATTGACTCCAAGTTGGGTGGTTTGTTAGCTGAAGCGTCCTCTGAAGAGGATTTCTCAGGCAAAGCTGGCCAATCAACGGTTCTTAGAATTACCGGCCTTGGGTCGAAGAGGATTGGCTTGATTGGGCTTGGACAGTCCACTTCCACTACCGCAGCTTTTAAGACTTTTGGTGAGGCTGTTGCAGCTGCTGCAAAGTCTGCTCAAGCAAGCAATGTCGCCGTTGTTCTCGCCTCTTCTGAAGGACTTTCTAAAGAAACAAAGCTCAGCACTGCTTATGCAATCGCCACTGGTATGCTATATGTGTTATTATAGTTGTATGTAATGATCTTATGAAATTGATATCTATACTTGATGTGCGGTCTTCAACTTTGCCAGGGACTGCGCTGGGAATATTTGAGGATAACAGGTACAAGTCGGAATCAAAGAAATCAGCGCTTAGCTCAGTTGACATTATCGGCCTTGGAACTGGACCTGAATTGGAGAAGAAACTTAAGTATGCAGGAGATGTTTCCTCCGGTATAATTTTTGGAAGGGAGCTTGTAAATTCTCCTGCTAATGTGCTCACACCAGGTTCGTTTGAAACTATTGTTCTTGTGTGTGTGTTCTGTAGTTTTCATTGTTTCATTGCTGTAATTCATCAGTGAAGGAGTTCTCTAACAAGTGCTTTATGATGGTTACCTCAGGGGTGTTGGCAGAAGAGGCATCAAAGATTGCTTCTGAATATAGTGATGTTTTTACTGCTAAAATATTGAATGCTGAACAATGTAAGGAATTGAAAATGGGATCCTATCTGGGTGTTGCTGCAGCATCAGAAAATCCTCCACATTTTATCCATCTATGTTATAAACCTCCAAGTGGAACTGTCAATGTCAAGTTGGCATTGGTTGGAAAGGGTTTGACTTTTGACAGGTATAAATAACTTTTATCTTCTTTATTTTTTATTTTTTAATGTATAAGTGGAAGAGAGTGTTGAATCTGATATGTGATGTTCCCTAGTGTGTTATCCATGGTTTTGATCATGGTGTCAAGTAATTTGAGTTAGTTATGATGTTAATGTCATTACTACAAGATAAATCTATGATATGGGGTGTCCAATATTTCTTCGTTCTCTTCTTTCTAATTGGATTGTCAATTTACCAGCATGGCATAGAAATCATTGGATAAATGTATAGTGTTTCTTGTGAAATTCTGCCATGTATTTCTTATTGGATTTCACGAAGCAGTTTATACTTTTCCTTGCTCTTACATACCATATTTCTTCATCTGTGTGTTATTAGTGGTGGCTACAACATCAAGACTGGACCTGGCTGTTCAATTGAACTCATGAAATTTGATATGGGTGGTTCAGCTGCCGTTTTGGGTGCAGCGAAAGCTCTTGGTCAAATCAAACCTCTTGGAGTTGAGGTCAGTAATTTATGTCATTGTTCATGAATTTTTCCCCTTTGTAAAGAATGAAATTCAATTGATTGATTTGCACATAGTTTCATTTGTACAAAACTAAAGGAATTTTTTTTATCTCATTTCTTATTTAACACTATCGAGTTTTCTATTGCATTCCATATTGCATATGAAATTTCATTCTAGTTTCTTTTGGAATGTTTAGTTTGGAGTTGCTGGTGAATATTGTGAGTTACTGCATTTTGTGGTACAATTGCTAATTATGATTAATAATTCATGCTATGCCCAAATTTAAAGTCCTGCATATGCAGGTTCATTTTGTAGTTGCAGCTTGTGAGAATATGATTAGTGGAAAAGGTATGAGGCCTGGAGACATTGTCACAGCTTCAAATGGAAAGACTATAGAGGTGAGGGTTTATTCGGTTATAATCACAACTTACTGTACACGTTATTGGAACGTAGCATTTGTTACATTTTGATCCTGTTTCAACCATTACATTGCAGTCTTCTCATCTTTTCCCTCCAGAAATCATATATTTCTTATATTGAGAACATTTTTGGTGCTTCTTGAATGTTTAATTTTAATATTTGGATGCAATGTATTGGTCACTTGAATTATCGTATAGCAAACCTATTGTAGAAATATTTGGTACAAATAAATATGTGTAAAACTGGAAATCAATGATTAGAGATTTTGGCCTCTAGGATCAATATAATTAAACATGTGTAGTAGTTTTTATTATTTGTTTATTATAATATTACCATTTGAGATAATTTACTAAGAATTTGATGTTGGGTTTCTTTTGTAGGTTAACAACACTGATGCGGAGGGTAGGCTTACCTTGGCAGATGCTCTGGTATATGCTTGTAACCAAGGTGTTGAGAAGGTATGAAACTCTGCATTTACCTCTTTCTATCCCTATAATCTCCCCATGATTCATACAGATTAGGTTAATTGCCCCAACTGGATGGTCTGCTTAATATTCATCGGTTTGGTAGATTTGGTTATTTATTATTTTCTCTAATAAGAGTTAGAGAAAACATTAGAAGCTTTTTCTAACTTGTATGTAAGCTCAGTTGCTCAAATACTCAATTATTTGGAGTATACAATTGCAATTCCTTAAGTATATGTGTATACTTTGGTTTTAGAATTGTGCTAACAGGTTGATCAACTATTCTTCAGATTGTTGACCTGGCAACTTTAACTGGGGCATGTGTGGTTGCTCTTGGACCCTCAATTGCAGGTAATTTTGATCTAAAGTACCATTATATTGTGTATGTATGGGTTTGCTTTATTTTCTTATTGATCCTATATCAAGAGTTGCTAGTGGAAACCATAAAAAGGTCAAATTTTTAGTTGGCATTGAAAGCGCCATGTTATTTTGGGGCAAGAATTCATCTGATACTATTTCAACTGTTGCTTTTGAAGGTATCTTTACACCCAGTGATGAGCTGGCAAAAGAAGTTGTTGAAGCCTCTGAGGTGAGTGGGGAGAAACTATGGAGGATGCCATTAGAAGATAGTTACTGGGAGTCGATGAAATCAGGAGTCGCTGATATGGTTAACACTGGTGGTCGACAAGGCGGTGCTATTACTGCCGCCCTTTTCCTAAAACAGGTATGTATGATGTGTCTAATCATATAGAATCTTGTTATTCTCTTAATATTACTCCATAAACTTATTGGGAAATTGCTACCAACAACTGCTATTTTGCAGTTTGTTGATGAAAAGGTTCAATGGATGCATATCGACTTGGCCGGTCCGGTATGGAACGAGAAGAAACGTTCAGCAACAGGATTCGGTGTTGCTACTTTAGTAGAATGGGTTTTGAAAAATGCCTCTCAAAAGTGAACTGATAATTGATATCTTCAAATCTTGTTATATGGTGAGTGAATTAGAGAGGATGAGATAAATGCATCTTGTGGTGTTCTTGGTTCAATGGGTTTGGTTTTATGAATAAGGTATTTAGGGGGAATGTAAAAGGGGGTCAGAGGAGGAGGCATATTTCATTGTATTCAAACTTTTTTTCTGTTTTTGACTTAGTTCAGAATTCCATTAGTTTCTTGGCAGTTTGGTTTTATTTTTCCTACCGGCCATTTGTGATTCTTACATCTCCATTACAGTGTCCTCAAGTGAAATTGGTGCATTATGCATATGCCATAAACAGCACCATGTGCAGTACTTTGAAATAAGGGAAGTAACTTTGCTCTGTCATTAGACTTAGACTGAATCCCTAGCCCTGTACTGCATTTGATAAAAAAAAAACTAAAAAATAAAATAAAATAAAGGAAAGATAAATAAAGGAAAAAGGAATACTCTTAGGTTTTTTTGTTTATTTAATGTCTTTTACATTTCTTTTATATTTGCCAGTTTTGGTATACTAACAAAGTAACAACACATTCCTTTAAAATTGAACTAACAATGAAGGTTAAAACTTGCTAATGCATCATTAATTCATTATTATTTCACAAAATTAAGAAATTTAATAAATTTAAAAAATTATAACTTCACAGATATAAATACAAGCAAGTTCTCTTACATTAAAATGGGCAAAGACTCTCTTACATTAAAATGGGCAAAGACGGCAAACCGTTAAGATCTAATAAGTATATTTCACCCTAGTAAATATTAGATGAAATGTTGTAGTTAGCTCTCTAATTTTCTTTTTCTTTCCCTTTTAATTTTTGATCCACCAACAAAGAACCTATAAGGGTAATTATTTAGATAAGAAAAATACCTACACACTATTATCACCTAATTAAGCTTTATGAACCCAAAAATGAATTTACTTTAATTGAAAAATTCATTTGATTATATCAAGTACGGATTATTATCACAGTAGAACTGGAATTAATAAGATAGGCGTTATTATAGATTCAACACAAATATTCGATCCATAATGATTTTTAAGAAAATTCACACTAAATGAAAATTTTCAAATGAAGCTTTTTCTAATCTTCTTGTTATATTTTTTACAAATTGGGAAACCATAGTATAGTGAACGCTATTTTATGGAACATTAACAAAAGTGAAGAGAACTCGTTTGGATTAGTCTAAAAGTTAGTTCATTGGTCTTTTTAAATAAGTATCAGGATTTGAATTTCGCGGTCAATAACAAACTATTAAATAGAACTCCAATTTACGAATGATTAGTCTTTGGTATGTCCGGTTGAAGATACCACGGAACCAAAAAAAAATCAAAAGCTAAGAGAACAGAAAGTGAGAAACAGCTTCCTTATGTAAAACCTTGGACCATGTTGCTTCCTTAGATATACTTCACTTACAGTTTAGTTTAAGTCTCCTTTCACTTGCACTTCAAACTTTCACACACAAACCTCTCTCTTCTCTTCTCTTTTCCTCTCTTTCACACCAAACCAAATAAACAGCAGAAAAAAGGGCCCATAAAAAAAGAAAAAAATAATTCCTTTTTTTTTGGGGCGTGTTATTTGCTGAAAGCTTGCCTCCATCTATGACTGTCTGTAACCATGACAGACAAACAGTAAAATATATAATAGAACGACGACAACCTGTCCTTTTGTGGGTTCTCTCTTTTGATTCCTTCCTTTTTCATTTTGATTTCAATCCAATAACTATTGAACTAAATAGAGGAGAACACAGAGTCATACAGAGAAAGTGAAGTGAAAAAAGAGAGAGAGAGAGAGAAAAGAATGAGTGTTTCTTTGACTGTGATGACCTTCAATCTGCATGATGATCAAGCAGAAGATAGTCCCAATTCGTGGGAGAAGAGGAGGGACTTATGTATTAGTGTAATCACAAGTTACTCTCCCATCATCCTTTGTACCCAGCAAGGTTCTTACTTCTACCTGTGTTCCTTTTGTGGGTCTTATCTTTTCATCTGGGTTGCCTAAAAATGCTTCCTTTTACTGTGATTTGATCTGGGTTTTGGTGGATCCTTGTGGATGAAGCTGCCTTTTGATATCTATCATTTGCTAACATAACTACATAAGTGCAAATGCTTTCAATATTGATGCTTTGATTTGAAGATTTCTGCTTTGCTTCAGCATTATTGCTCTTTGCCTACTTGAAGATTGTTGATCTGCTTGCTTTATTTGTATATAAATAATGTATTTTGATTAGTTTTCTCCCCAGTTTATTGATTTTGATCCCCTTGTCTGTTTTGATTTTGCATCTGGAATCAGGAGTGAAGACACAATTGGACTTTCTTCAACAGGGTTTGCCAGGTATTTGAATGAGTTCTCTTCAGCTTATGAAATCTTTATTTTATAAGTTCTCAGATTTACTCCATGTGTAATCTGGTCACCATAATTTTCTATATTAATTTTGACATAAACAGAAATGTATGTGCCATAGCCCATGGGCCATATGGCCTATGCATTGTTAATAAATTGTATTATATGATAATGGATATGAAGAGAAATTTCTCAATAAGAGCTGTTATCAGTAATGCCATATGAAATCTGCTAAAATAACAAGATGAGAAAACTTTATAATTGAGACCAGATGAGACCTGAATTTTGTTCTTGATATCATTACTCTGCTTCTAAAAAAATTACAAAGGTTATGATCAGTTTGGGATATCTCGGAAGGGGCCCCAAGACACTACAGATGAACATTGTACCATCTTCTATGATAAGGAAAAGGTATGAGTTCATTAACTTTATTTATTTATTTTTTTCAATTCAACTGGCTGGAGAACTGATTCTTTTATCTTCTCAAATGTAGGTAGAGCTTCTGGAAGGTGGAACATTTTGGTTGTCTGAGTCTCCATCTGTACCTGGAAGCATGTCATGGGGTTCTGAAGTTCCTTGCATTGCAACATGGGCTATATCCTTGTTATTCTGAAAATAAATTATTACTTTTTATTCAAACTTCAGTTTACTCATGTTGAGAAATCTTTGAAACATTTGGTTCTTTGACATTATGTCCACACATTTCAACTTAAAGGAGTTGAGCCACCAGGATTCTCATTTCAGATAGTAAATACAAACATGGATCAGTTCAGTCCTCGTGCCCGTCGGCGAAGTGCCTTACTCACATGGCAGCACATTGCATCCTTACCACCTAGTCTCCCAGTTGTGTACTGTGGAGGATTTAATACACAAAAAGAATCAACTACCGGACGCTTTCTTCTTGGAAGATCTAGGTATTGTCTTATTATGCAAGTTTTCAAGTTCTTACCATATTACTATTGTTAGCTTGAGTTCATCTTTCCAGCAATGCATGGTGCAACTATCTTTGCATTCATTCATTCATTCATGTTTGTTTACTCTTAATGAGTGCAGAGAGCATGGTGTAGTTGGGGATATGAGGGACGCATGGCCTAGCGCCCGTGTAAGGAAAAATGTTTCTCTAATCCGCACTTATCATGGATTCAAGGGTACTGTATGTGTTTTTACACTTCCATTCAGTTATAGGAGAATGATATGGCTGTAAAATTAGTATGTTAATTGGTGTTATCTTGTGCTGTCAGGTGACAAACAGGGAGCACTTGAATTCCTCAAGTTAATATTAAGAGCACTCTGCCTCTGCTGGGATCGCCAGACGCAGGATCTTCACATTGATTGGATCCTTTTCAGAGGTAGATCTCTGATTCCTGTTTCATGTGAGGTGGTGAATGATAATATTGATGGGTACTATCCATCTTCTCATTTTCCCATATTTGCTGAGTTCATGCTTCCTCGCACCGTAAGGATGCTAGAATCGCCTGTACAAGAGGATAACTAAAACTTGGCTTCTTTCTATACCTGGATTCCCACCGGCTGCGCCTCTTTTCGTCCTTGTAGCTACAACCCCCCATGAATATGTCTTGTAGTTATATTGCCGGGGTTGCGATATTGAAGTATACTTTATGGACCTCTGAAAAATGTGGACAAAACAAATCATTATGAGCAGCATTTGTCGGCTGAAATCTGCCTCCAAGTGAGGATAATGTATTGTGCAAAGTTCAATTTTCTTGTCAACTTAAGTGGTTCATGCTATTTCTTTCTCAAGATGTACTTTGAAATACCACATAAGAAACATATGATATTTATTATTGATGATCTTTGACATTGAGGGGGTGCTGTGTTGCTAATAACTGCTAAAGATTATGAGTAACAAGTTAAAACTTTTGGATATCACTTGATAAATTACATAAAGGAATCAAACATGGAAGGTGGAAGTAGTGTTTGCACACTTGAACGGTGCCTCACTCAATGAGATAATGACAAATATCACAGATTATTCCTTTGTGGTGAAATTTAAATAAAATTTTTTTATCTAGAGACATGTTTTAACATTCTTTTAATGAGTTATGTTACATATTTTTTAAAAAAAAAAACATAATCAGAACTTTAAAAAATAAAAAATGAGATCATAGACATCCAAGTCAACATCAAATTTTTATTCTTGTATCCTTGGTTGTCCAATTTCTATTTGAGTATAGTTTAATAGACGTGTTCCCACAGCTAATCACATGAATATTATTATTGGATGTTGAGTTGTTGACTTTGACTTGGAAGTCTTGTGATTAAGTGAGTAATAATAATCACAGAACCATAGACAGAGGTGTTGGTAACAATGGCAAGAGGAACTCTCCTTCCTCAACTATGCATCTCACTCTGCACTTTTGTTCTGCTCTTTGCTTACCATGCTTCATGTTTTTACCTCTTTGATGTTGCACCTCAAGACTTCCACAAGGTTACTCCCTTTCTTTTCTTTGGAGTTTGGATCTTCAAATTTGTATTCTTTTCAACAATTATTAATTCATTTTCTCTTCGGTGAATCTTGGGTCAGATGAATCTTAGGTAGTCTTATTTTATAGGTCTCTCTACCTTTGTTGACTTTGGATATTCTTGTACTATTGTAGTGCATCAATGCTTTAAATTTTCAATACATATGAAGAAGTTCTGAATTGTTCATGGCTATTTAAGAATCATTTCCATTCTATCTTACAAAGCATCCAAACTTGTCAAAGAAATGGTGATAATTTTTCTTAATCATGATATTGATATCATTGGTGGCAGGGTGATCCATTGATGGTGAAAGTGAAGGAACTGACTTCCACAAAAACACATCTTCCGTACTCTTACTACTCACTGCCTTATTGTCATCCAGATCAGGTTGTTGACTCTGCAGAGACACTTGGGGAAGTTATTCAGGGTGAACTCATTCAAAACTCTCCCTATCTGGTTGGTCAAGTATGGTTGCACAGCTTGTAACTTTCAATCGTTTGTTTACCATATTCAACTAGTAAAGCATTGAAACAATTTTTTTATGCTTTCAGTTTAGGATGAGAGAACCACAGAAATGCAAGATTGTGTGTCGTATAGTTCTCGACACGAAAACAGCCAAAGAATTCAAGGAAAAGATAGAGGATGATATCTGTGAACATGTGAGGACACTGATTGCCTAATCATGATCAAACTTTATTTCATTTATGTCTTTGTTACAAGATGATAGATAACTTTCCTTGCATTCTTGCAGGATTTTGGACAATCTTCCCTTGGTTAGAGGAATATCATTTCCCGATGAATCTTCC